>NC_091290.1:140896940-142311940 GCF_032444005.1 Ranitomeya imitator
CACACCTGTGACTTAATACCACCATGACCAGGCCACATAGTGACCGAATAATACTACATACAAGGGACAAATACCACCGCACCATTTCCAGACCACATATTACCACCACATAGTGACTGAATACTACAATACTGATCAGTAATAAAAAAAAAAACCACAATACTATCACCATAAGTGCCAGTATTCACAGGAGATCTGTACTTAGTATGCAGTGTCTGTGTAGAGGTAATACAGAGATCACTGGTGACATTATACACAGGACCTCTATATAGTATACAGTGTATAGTGTCAGTGTATAGGTAACACTGACTCACCAGTGACGTCTCTAGGTGAAGTCCTTCATCTTTTATCCAGCACAGACCGCCATCATTCCTTCCAGCCAGGACTCGTTTCTGCAGGAAATAACACAGTTATCTCGAGCTCCGCTTGCAGAACACATTACTTAATTTTTCACAACTTCTACATTACACCACATGAAGAAAAAAAGGTGATATAGTGTCACTCTGCACAGTAACAGGACCGCCCCCCCATTTAAAACAGTATACTCAAAAAATAAAATAAATACATCACTGCAGTAACAATATCCCTTAATTATCCCCTATGGTAATAATATTCCCCACCCTGGCCCCGTTTATCTCATTCCTGGCTCCAGCCATATGTTGTCGTATCCTGCTCTCATGAGTATCCATTCTACCCCATATGATCTCCCCATCCTGCCCCACCAGCCTCCATCGTATCCGTCCTGCCCCATGATCCAATCCTGCCCCGTGTCTCCAATCATGCCCCGTATCTACATTCTGCCCATGCCACAAGTCCTGCCCCCAGTGTGTCCAGCATATTACCCCCATGTTGTCCAGCAATCTGCCCCAGTGTGTCCAGCATATTACCCCCATGTTGTCCAGCAATCTGCCCCAGTGTGTCCAGCATATTACCCCCAGTGTGTCCAGCAATCTGCCCCAGTATGTCCAGCACTGCCCCCAGTGTGTCCAGCAATCTGCCCCAGTATGTCCAGCATATTACCCCCAGTGTGTCCAGCAATCTGCCCTCAGTGTGTCCAGCAATCTGCCCCAGTGTCCAGCCTTTCCCCAGTGTGTCCAGCAGTCTGCCCCAGTGTGTCCAGCATATTACCCCCAGTGTCCAGCATTGCCCCAGTGTGTCCAGTATATTACCCCCAGTGTGTCCAGCAATCTGCCCCAGTGTCCAGCATTGCCCCAGTGTGTCCAGAAGTCTGCCCCAGGGTCTCCAGCATTGCCTCAATGTGTCCAGAAATCTGCCCCAGGGTCTCCAGTATTGCCCCAGTGTGTCCAGCAATCTGCCCCAGGGTCTCCAGTATTGCCCCAGTGTGTCCAGCATTCTGCCCCATAGTCTCCTGTACTGCCCCAGTGTGTCCAGCATTCTGCCCCATGGTCTCCAGTATTGCCCCAGTGTGTCCAGCAATCTGCCCCATGGTCTCCTGTATTGCCCCAGTGTGTCCAGCATTCTGCCCCATGGTCTCCAGTATTGCCCCGGTGTGTCCAGCAATCTGCCCCATGGTCTCCAGTATTGCCCCAGTATGTCCAGAAGTCTGCCCCAGGGTCTCCAGCATTGCCTCAATGTGTCCTGAGATCTGCCCCATGGTCTCCAGTATTCAGAGTGTCCAGCATTCTGCCCCATAGTCTCCTGTACTGCCCCAGTGTGTCCAGCATTCTGCCCCATGGTCTCCAGTATTGCCCCAGTGTGTCCAGCATTCTGCCCCATGGTCTCCAGTATTGCCCCAGTGTGTCCAGCATTCTGCCCCTAGGTCTCCAGTATTGCCCCAGTGTGTCCAGCATTCTGCCCCTAGGTCTCCAGTATTGCCCCAGTGTGTCCAGCAATCTGCCCCATGGTCTCCTGTATTGCCCCAGTGTGTCCAGCAATCTGCCCCATAGTCTCCTGTATTGCCCCAGTGTGTCCAGCAATCTGCCCCATGGTCTCCTGTATTGCCCCAGTGTGTCCAGCAATCTGCCCCATGGTCTCCTGTATTGCCCCAGTGTGTCCAGCAATCTGCCCCATAGTCTCCTGTATTGCCCCAGTGTGTCCAGCAATCTGCCCCATGGTCTCCTGTATTGCCCCAGTGTGTCCAGCATTCTGCCCCATGGTCTCCAGTATTGCCCCAGTGTGTCCAGCATTCTGCCCCATGGTCTCCAGTATTGCCCCAGTGTGTCCAGCATTCTGCCCCTAGGTCTCCAGTATTGCCCCAGTGTGTCCAGCATTCTGCCCCATGGTCTCCAGTATTGCCCCAGTGTGTCCAGCAATCTGCCCCATAGTCTCCTGTATTGCCCCAGTGTGTCCAGCAATCTGCCCCATGGTCTCCTGTATTGCCCCAGTGTGTCCAGCAATCTGCCCCATGGTCTCCTGTATTGCCCCAGTGTGTCCAGCAATCTGCCCCATAGTCTCCTGTATTGCCCCAGTGTGTCCAGCAATCTGCCCCATGGTCTCCTGTATTGCCCCAGTGTGTCCAGCATTCTGCCCCATGGTCTCCAGCATTGCCCCAGCCCCAGACAGTCAGAAATAAAGAAAAAAAAAAAAAAGTAAAATCCTCACCTCTCCCGTTCCCAGCGCAGGTTCGGTGCAGTCAGCGTCTCTCCGGCTCTGCGACGCTCAGGACAGAGAGGCAGAGCGGCGCGCACAGTAGTGACGTCATCGCGCCCTCTGCTCTGAGACGTCGCAGAGTCAGAGGAGGCTGCAGCTGCCGGCGCCGCAGGAACCAGGAGAGGTGAGTATAGAGCGGGGGGCGGGGGCGGGGGCGGGACCCGGGGGTGGGGGGAGCTGGCCCTGGTCGTGGCGGCGGACGGCGCCGCCCGAAGATTTAAAGGGGCGTCTTTTTTTTTTTTTATCTTCTTCTGCAGCGCCGGCCGCCCCCAGCATTGTGCCGCCCGGGGCGGACCGCCCCCCCGCACCCCCCTTCCTACGCCACTGCAGACAAGGCTGCAGCCTAAGTCCAACGCTCTTCAACATCTACATCAACGAACGGACAAATATACCTACCTGGGCCTAGAGATTCACCGGTCAGGGAGCTTCAAACAAGCCATAGAGACCCTGAAAGACAAGGCCTGCAAAACCTTCTATGCCATCCGAAGGAAACTCTACCATCTGAAGTCACCAGTGAGGGTCTGGCTAAAAATCTTCGACTCCATCATCGCCCCAATCCTCCTGTATGGCAGCGAAGTCTGGGGTCCTCACACCTACCCAGACTGGTCAAAGTGGGATTCCAGCCCAACAGAAATATTCCACCTGGAATTCTGCAAGCACCTTCTCCAGGTCCATCGGAGCACCTCCAACAGTGCTTGTCGGGCCGAGCTGGGCAGATTCCCTCTACACCTAACAGTTCTAAAGAGGGCGCTGTCATTCCGGGCTCACCTGCATAGGAGCAATTCAAGCTCCCATCACCATAAAGCCCTGATACATGTAGGTGAAACAGAAAAACCAGAACCCTCGGAACAGCCCAGCCAAAACCAACCGGACCAGAACACCAATCACAACAACCTGACAAAAGCCGGAATCAGGAAGATGGCAGACGAAGGCCAGGAGAGGTATGTCAGTGACTGGAAGAATGATATCATCAGCTCACAGAAACTGACCAGGTACCGGAGCCTACAGAGGGACTACAGACTGGCCCCATATCTGGAGAAACTCCCGGACCCCAGAGACCGCTAGATCCTGAGCCGATATAGACTCAGCACCCACAGTCTGGCCATCGAATGTGGCCAACACAGGCAGAGCTACAAGCCCAGGGAGGAAAGACTGTGCCAACACTGCGACCAGGAGGCCATAGAGAACGAAACCCACTTCCTGCTACACTGCTCCAAATACTCAGCAGTGAGGGACACTCACTTCAGGAGACTCTCACATCTCTTCCCAGACTTCATCACCATGAAGGAGGAAGAGAAAATGATAATTACTTACGGGTAATTTGATTTTCCGGAACCATGACAGCGCCGCACGTGAGAGATGGCATCCGCCCCCAGGAACAGGAAACCTGTAGCAGAGATATAAGAATGGGGCAGCCCCTCTCTCCTCAGTTTGTTTGCAGAGTATGGAAGATGACCGCTTTGTTAGTACACAGTTATGTATCATATTTACATTTGTATAGCCATTTCGTTAGCTCTTGTGTACACACATGCTTTGTACATATACATTTATCCATATACAATAAGTTTTTTTTTTTTGTGAATCACACAACCATCACCAAGATAGGGCGGGAATTAATGCGGCGCTGTCATGGTTCCGGAAAATCAAATTACCCGTAAGTAATTATCATTTTTCCCTTCACCATGACAGCGCCGCACGTGAGAGGAAAAAATAGAAGATTCCTAGGGTGGGACGACAGCAGACAACACCTTTCTCCCAAAAGACAAGTCTGATTGACCTAAGTCTAACCTATAATGTCGGAAGAAGGTAGAGGGTGAGGACCATACTGCCGCTTTACAAATCTGTTCTATCGAGGCGTTAGCCCTTTCCGCCCAAGAAGTGGCTATAGCACGCGTGGAGTGAGCCGTAACACCCTGTGGGGGAACTTGACCAGAAAAAGAATACGAAAGTGAAATAGCCGTACGCAACCACCGTGCAATAGTTGCCTTTGAGGCCTTTTTTCCCCTGTTTGTCCCCTGATAGGTGACAAAAAGGGCCGATGACTGACGCCAAGATTTTGTGGCCTCTAAGTATTGAAGGAGGCAGCGTCTGACATCGAGACAATGGAAGGTCTTCTCTCCCTGGGATTTTGGTTGGGAACAAAAAGAGGGCAGAATAATTTCCTGGTCTCTATGAAATTTAGAATTGACCTTCGGAAGAAAGGCAGGGTCGGTTTTAATAACTACTTTGTCATCATGGAAAGTAGTGTAAGGAGGGTTCACCGACATAGCTTGTAACTCACAAGTACGGCGGGCAGACGTTAAGGCAACTAGGAGAACCGTTTTTAGAGTCAAGGATTTTATTGATATAGAATCCAGAGGTTCAAAGGGGGAAACGGTAAGAGCCTTTAAAACTAAATTCACATCCCAGGGAGCTATCTTAGGTATTAATTTTGAGGGTCTGGAAGTAAAGGAGGCTCGAATTAACCTATAGATCCAAGGGTGGTCAGCAAGTTTTTGATCGAACAGTGCACCAAGGGCAGAGACCTGCACCTTTAAGGTGTTAGTAGACAGACCTTTTTCCAACCCTTTTTGGAGAAATTCAAGAATTAATTTTACTGGGACCTGTTGACCAGAGTCAGACAACTGTCGTCCCGAAAAATCTAGGAATTTTTGCCAGATTTTTTGGTATTTGTCTGAGGTGACCTTTTTCCTGCTAGCAAGCAATGTGGTCACCAAAGGGCTTGAGAATCCTTTTGCTAACAGAAGTCCCCTTTCAAGTTCCAGGCGGTGAGATGCAATCTGTGAACTTGGGGATGTTGAACTGGCCCTTGGTATAGGAGATCCGGAGCATCCGGAAAGATCCACGGGTCCGAGATAGACATGCGCCTGAGCCACGTGAACCACGCTCTCTTCGGCCAAAAGGGAGCTATGAGGATCACTCGTGCTTTGTCCTCCCGAATTTTCCTGAGGACTGCCGGGATTAATGGTATTGGGGGGAATGCGTATGCTAGATGGAAGTTCCACCGATACAGGAACGCGTCTACCCCCTCCGGGTGTTCTCTTGGGTTCAGAGAATAGAACCTCTTCACCTTCCGATTTTGTTTTGTGGCGAACAGGTCTACGTCTGGAACGCCCCAGCTGGCACATATTTTCCCAAATACTTGCTGGTTCAGGGACCACTCCCCCTGATGTAACGTGTGACGGCTTAAGTAGTCGGCTACTTGATTCTCTGATCCTTTCAAGTATGTTCCGGTTAGCGAAAGAAGGTTGTTTTCGGCCCATATAAAAAGTTCTTTGGCCTCTGCCATAAGGGATGTTGATCTTGTGCCCCCTTGGCGGTTTATATAAGCTATTGTTGTGTTGTTGTCGGATAACACTACCACATGTCTTCCCAGAATTCTTTCCCCTATATGAAGAAGTGCTAGTCTCACCGCAGACAATTCTTTTAGATTGGAGGACGCTGTTGTCATTGGGCTTCCCCATTGACCCTGTAGGACCTGATCTCCCAAATGTGCCCCCCAACCCCAAGGACTCGCATCGGTAGTAATGACTACTGGATCTCGTACTGACCATGGCACTGCGTTGGTTAGATTTTCTGTTTTCAGCCACCACTCTAGTGAGTGTTGAACTTCTGGTGACAGAAGAATCTTCCGGTTCAGATTGTATGGATTTTTTTCTTGTTCGGCTAGTATCTGCCATTGTAACTCCCGTGTGTGGCTTTGTGTCCATCGCGTTGCTGGAATCGTTGCCGTTAGGACCCCTAGGAGTGACATTGCGTTTCTCAGAGAGATAGTCTGTTGTAATTGGAATGACTCTACCCTCTGTTGGATAGATTGAACTTTCCTCTGTGGGAGGACACACTCCTGCTTGACTGAATCGAACACAATTCCGAGGAATTCTTGGGTTTGAGTTGGGACAAGCCTTGATTTTTTCAGGTTTATCATCCATCCTAAATTGGTCAGTACCTCCAGCACCCTTGCGGCCGCACTTTTGCAACTTTCTTTGTTTTTTGCTATTATCAAAAAATCGTCCAAATAGGGTACCAACATTATGTCTTCTTTCCTGACGAAAGATGCTACTTCGGAAATAATTTTTGTGAATATACGGGGCGCAATGGCTACCCCAAAAGGAAGACATTGATATTGTAGATGGACGGGGGTTTTTCCCAGATTTACCACTAATCTTAGATATTGTTGGTGTTGGACAGCGATTGGCACATGGTAGTAAGCGTCTGTAAGATCGATCACCACCATGTAACAGTTTGGGTCGAGTACTTTTACTGCGGTCTTTAAAGTCTCCATCTTGAACTTGTCTATTTGAATGTAATGGTTTAGGGCTTTTAGGTTGAATATTACCCTCAGCGAGCCGTCTGGTTTTGGTGTTAGAAATAAAGTGCTATAGAACCCTTTCCCTATCTCTTGATGGGGTACTTCTACTAACACTTCTTTTTGCATGAGGAGATAAATTTCTCTTTCTAATATGGCCTGATTTTTTCCCCACACCTGGGTCATTTTTACACGATTTGGTGGGAGGTTGGAGAATTTGAACTTTAGACTTTAGACCTTCTGACAACAAATTTGTTATCCAATGAGAAGCCGGCAGTGCTGCTCAGTGATGGACAAACCGCCGGAGTCTTCCCCCCAACGGAATGCTGGCGTCACTGATTTTTGGGATCAGGCTTGGGGGGAGGTTTGTTGAAAAGGAATCCCCTTTCCTTTCGCTCTCTCCAGGGTCTGCCTCGACTAGACCTGTCATCTGATCGGCCGCGGGTCCCTCTATATCCACCATGAAAGGACGAACGAGAGGTATCCCATCGGCGCCTGGGAAAGGAAGGAGGTGGAAACCGCTTCTTTTTGTCGGACGCCTTCTCAAGGATCTCGTCTAGAGCTTTGCCAAACAGGTATTGCCCTTCACAGGGTACTCCGCAGAGTTTGACCTTTGATTGGAAGTCAGCCGTCCAATTTTTCAGCCATAATGTTCTCCTTCCTGAATTAGATAAGGCGCACACGCGTGCGGCACTTCTAACTGAATCTATCGAGGCGTCTGCTAGGAATCTTGCGGCGCCTTGCAGAGAGGGCAATGCTTCCAGAAGCCTCTCTCTTGGGCATTTGTTTTTGATTTGGTCACTTAACTCCTCTAACCACTTGACCATAGCACGTGCCGTGCAAGTGGCAGCAACCCCGGGTTTAAATGACCATGTCGCTGCTTCCCAAGCCGACTTTAGAAAAGCATCTGCTTTTTTGTCGAGGGGGTCCCTTAGGGCTCCCATGTCTTCAAATGGTAACGCAACCCCCTTAGAAGTGCTGGCGATGGCTGCATCTAACTTAGGCGCCTTATCCCACTTCTCACAGACCTCCTCATCAAAGGGGTATTTGCGTTTTAATGCCTGAGGGACAGACATCTTTTTATTAGGCTTTTTCCACTCACGTTTTATTAATTTAATTATGTTATCGTGGAAGGGGAAAAACTTTCGCTTCTTCTCCTCCAAGTTGCTAAACATGGTGTCTTGGATTGTCCGTGGTTCTCTAGGGGTCTCTACTCCCATAGTCGTTCTGACAAGTTTGAGCAGCTTTCCAATGTCCTCCGACTGAAAGCATGGGCGGCTATACTCCTCATCTGAGGAGTCTAAATCTGAGGCATCAGAGGGGGTTAAGGCTCCCGGCTCATCCCCTGAATCTACATCCGACCCTTGTTCACTTGTTGGGGGAGGGGGGGGGGGGTCTCCTTTGTGTGATGTCTCAACTGTTCTTTAACTGTAGATTTAACTTCCTCCCGTATGATTTTTTTAATGTTTTTAATGTTTTGTAATAGGGAAAAAGATTCCTCCGCAACTGTTCTGTCGATACAGGGCTGGCAGATCTTTTTGTTGTATAGCCTAGGGAGTTTTTCTTTACATAGTGGACAGATCCTATTCTTTTGCTTGGAGGTGGCTTTCCCTTCCTATAAAACATAGTGTACAGGTATCAGTGTGTGCGTAGCTTGCCTTACAAAAGCACTCACCCCTCCAGGACCCTGGGTACCCCTGCAGCTTGAGTGTCTTCCGACATTTTAGGCGCAGGCATCAGCAGCTCCGGATCTACCGCTGGTTCGGTCATCTCCGTCTGAAGAGCAGGACCAGCGACTCCTCTTTGCTGCCGTATTTTATAGAGGAGCGGTGTGCGCGCCAATGGATCAGCTTCCGCCCGGAAGTGTCCAGCACACCGGCTCCCTCGGCGTGTGACGTCACTTCCTGCGACCGGAAGTCGTCATCCCTCACTTCGGCGCCAGCGTCAGTGAGGGACACGCCCCCGCAACCCCGGACCGGCCTCTTGCACAGAGCGGTCGCCGGGGAGTCCAGCGAGGAAAGGGATGGCGCGGACCCAGCAGCCCGACACCGGACAGCACCGCACGCGATGCCGCCGAGTACGGCTGGCCCCCCACGCGGACCTCGGCCTCTGGACCGGAATCATCAGAGGGGGTATCCCTCCGGAGGTAGGAGCTCTGCGACAGGCGTCCACCTGCAGAAACAGGAAACCAAACTGAGGAGAGAGGGGCCGCCCCATTCTTATATCTCTGCTACAGGTTTCCTGTTCCTGGGGGCGGATGCCATCTCTCACGTGCGGCGCTGTCATGGTGAAGGGAAAAACATATATCCTGCTGGGAGAAGAAGAGAGAGCGGTGGAGATAGCAGCGCGGTATGTGAGCGAATGTCATAGACTGCGAGAAAAAGAACTATGATGCCATGGACTAAAGCCCCCCACAATGGATCTGCCCCATCCACCTCCCCTATGCCATGGACTATACCCCCCACAATTTATCTGCCCCATCCACCTCCCCTATGCCATGGACTATAGCCCCCACAATGGATCTGCCCCCATCCACCTCCCCTATGCCATGGACTATAGCCCCCACAATGGATCTGCCCCCATCCACCTTCCCTACAGCTCCTACCCAACATCCCCACAGTCCCTATCCCTATTGCCTTTATACACTTGCTTTGGCAAAACTGGTGTATATGGTCCTGCCAATAAAGCTTCTTTGAATCTTGAAAAAAAAAAAAAAAATTATATATATATATATATATATATATATACATACACACATATATATATATATATATATATATATATATATATATATATATATATATATATATATATATATATATATATATATATATATATATATATATATATATACATATACATATATATATACATATACACATATATATACACATACACACATATACATACATAAAGAACCTGAAGACCCACCTCTTCCGACAAGCCTACAACCTGCAGTAACCACCGATTGACCAAACCGCTGCACGGCCAGCTCTACCCTCACCTACTGTATCCTCACCCATCCCTTGTAGATTGTGAGCCCTCGCGGGCAGGGTCCTCTCTCCTCCTGTACCAGTTGTGACTTGTATTTTTCAAGATTATTGTACTTGTTTTATTATGTATACCCCTCCTCACATGTAAAGCGCCATGGAATAAATGGCGCTATAATAATAAATAATAATAATAATAATAATAATACATACATACACACAGGACAGGAGGAGCGGTACTGTGCAGTGTATATATACAGGACAGGAGGAGCGGTACTGTGCAGTGTATATATACAGGACAGGAGGAGCGGTACTGTGCAGTGTATATATACAGGACAGGAGGAGTGGTACTGTGCAGTGTATATATACAGGACAGGAGGAGTGGTACTGTGCAGTGTATATATACAGGACAGGAGGAGTGGTAATGTGCAGTGCATATATACAGGACAGGTGGAGTGGTACTGTGCAGTGTATATATACAGGACAGGAGGAGTGGTACTGTGCAGTGTATATATACAGGACAGGAGGAGTGGTACTGTGCAGTGTATATAGACAGGACAGGAGGAGTGGTACTGTGCAGTGTATATATACAGGACAGGAGGAGTGGTACTGTGCAGTGTATATATACAGGACAGGAGGAGTGGTACTGTGCAGTGTATATACACAGGACAGGAGGAGTGGTCATGTGCAGTGTATACATACAGGACAGGAGGAGTGGTACTGTTCAGTGTATATATACAGGACAGGAGGAGTGGTACTGTTCAGTGTATATATACAGGACAGGAGGAGTGGTACTGTGCAGTGTATATATACAGGACAGGAGGAGCGATACTGTGCAGTGTATATATACAGGACAGGAGGAGTGGTACTGTGCAGTGTATATATACAGGACAGGAGGAGCGGTACTGTGCAGTGTATATATACAGGACAGGAGGAGCGATACTGTGCAGTGTATATATACAGGACAGGAGGAGCGATACTGTGCAGTGTATATATACAGGACAGAAGGAGTGGTACTGTGCAGTGTATATATACAGGACAGGAGGAGTGGTACTGTGCAGTGTATATATACAGGACAGGAGTGGTGGTACTGTGCAGTGTATATATACAGGACAGGAGGAGTGGTACTGTGCAGTGTATATATACAGGACAGGAGGAGTGGTACTGTGCAGTGTATATATACAGGACAGGAGTGGTGGTACTGTGCAGTGTATATATACAGGACAGGAGGAGTGGTACTGTGCAGTGTATATATACAGGACAGGAGGAGTGGTACTGTGCAGTGTATATACACAGGACAGGAGGAGTGGTCATGTGCAGTGTATACATACAGGACAGGAGGAGTGGTACTGTTCAGTGTATATATACAGGACAGGAGGAGTGGTACTGTTCAGTGTATATATACAGGACAGGAGGAGTGGTACTGTGCAGTGTATATAGACAGGACAGGAGGAGTGGTACTGTGCAGTGTATATATACAGGACAGGAGGAGTGGTACTGTTCAGTGTATATATACAGGACAGGAGGAGTGGTACTGTTCAGTGTATATATACAGGACAGGAGGAGTGGTAATGTGCAGTGTATATAGACAGGACAGGAGGAGTGGTACTGTGCAGTGTATATAGACAGGACAGGAGGAGTGGTACTGTGCAGTGTATATATACAGGACAGGAGGAGTGGTACTGTTCAGTGTATATATACAGGACAGGAGGAGTGGTACTGTTCAGTGTATATATACAGGACAGGAGGAGTGGTACTGTTCAGTGTATATATACAGGACAGGAGGAGTGGTACTGTGCAGTGTATATAGACAGGACAGGAGGAGTGGTACTGTGCAGTGTATATATACAGGACAGGAGGAGTGGTACTGTTCAGTGTATATATACAGGACAGGAGGAGTGGTACTGTTCAGTGTATATATACAGGACAGGAGGAGTGGTACTGTGCAGTGTATATAGACAGGACAGGAGGAGTGGTACTGTGCAGTGTATATATACAGGACAGGAGGAGTGGTACTGTTCAGTGTATATATACAGGACAGGAGGAGTGGTACTGTTCAGTGTATATATACAGGACAGGAGGAGTGGTAATGTGCAGTGTATATATACAGGACAGGAGGAGTGGTACTGTGCAGTGTATATAGACAGGACAGGAGGAGTGGTACTGTGCAGTGTATATATACAGGACAGGAGGAGTGGTACTGTTCAGTGTATATATACAGGACAGGAGGAGTGGTACTGTTCAGTGTATATATACAGGACAGGAGGAGTGGTACTGTCCAGTGTATATATACAGGACAGGAGAAGCGGTACTGTCACGATATGGTATGAAATATCATAAAAGTAGTTTAACTTGTTAGCAGGCTGCGGGCTAAAAAGCCCCCCTTCCCTTTCACTCAGCCAAGAGTGCCTTGCCAATGTACATGGGGGAAGAGCGTTTTATTGCCTAAAGGAATTTTTACGACCAGGTTAGAATCTTCCTCCAGCAAGAACTGGATTGTAAGTTTCTAGAATACATGGAAGTTCTTTGTTTTGTTTTTGTAAGATATTACACAAACCGTTTACGTTAAGAACACGAAAATATACAGTGGGGCAAAAAAGTATTTAGTCAGTCAGCAATAGTGCAAGTTCCACCACTTAAAAAGATGAGAGGCGTCTGTAATTTACATCATAGGTAGACCTCAACTATGGGAGACAAACTGAGAAAAAAAAATCCAGAAAATCACATTGTCTGTTTTTTTATCATTTTTTTTGCATATTATGGTGGAAAATAAGTATTTGGTCAGAAACAAAATTTCATCTCAATACTTTGTAATATATCCTTTGTTGGCAATGACAGAGGTCAAACGTTTTCTGTAAGTCTTCACAAGGTTGCCACACACTGTTGTTGGTATGTTGGCCCATTCCTCCATGCAGATCTCCTCTAGAGCAGTGATGTTTTTGGCTTTTCGCTTGGCAACACGGACTTTCAACTCCCTCCAAAGGTTTTCTATAGGGTTGAGATCTGGAGACTGGCTAGGCCACTCCAGGACCTTGAAATGCTTCTTACGAAGCCACTCCATCGTTGCCCTGGTGGTGTGCTTTGGATCATTGTCATGTTGAAAGACCCAGCCACGTTTCATCTTCAATATCCTTGCTGATGGAAGGAGGTTTGCACTCAAAATCTCACGATACATGGCCCCATTCATTCTTTCATGTACCCGGATCAGTCGTCCTGGCCCCTTTGCAGAGAAACAGCAGTAAAACATGGTGTTTCCACCACCATGCTTTACAGTAGGTATGGTGTTTGATGGATGCAACTCGGTATTCTTTTTCCTCCAAACACGACAAGTTGTGTTTCTACCAAACAGTTCCAGTTTGGTTTCATCAGACCATAGGACATTATCCCAAAACTCCTCTGGATCATCCAAATGCTCTCTAGCAAACTTCAGACGGGCCCGGACATGTACTGGCTTAAGCAGTGGGACACGTCTGGCACTGCAGGATCTGAGTCCATGGTGGCGTAGTGTGTTACTTATGGTAGGCCTTGTTACATTGGTCCCAGCTCTCTGCAGTTCATTCACTAGGTCACCCCGCGTGGTTCTGGGATTTTTGCTCACCGTTCTTGTGATCATTCTGACCCCACGGGGTGGGATTTTGCGTGGAGCACCAGATCGAGGGAGATTATCAGTGGTCTTGTATGTCTTCCATTTTCTAATTATTGCTCCCACTGTTGATTTCTTCCCTCCAAGCTGGTTGGCTATTACAAATTCAGTCTTCCCAGCCTGGTGCAGGGCTACAATTTTGTTTCTGGTGTCCTTTGACAGCTCTTTGGTCTTCACCATTGTGGAGTTTGGAGTCAGACTGTTTGAGGGTGTGCACAGGTGTCTTTTTATACTGATAACAAGTTTAAACAGGTGCCATTACTACAGGTAATGAGTGGAGGAAAGAGGAGACTCTTAAAGAAGAAGTTACAGGTCTGTGAGAGCCAGAAATCTTGATTGTTTGAATCTGATTAAATACTTATTTTCCACCATAATATGCAAAAAAAATTAAAAAAAAAACAGACAATGTGATTTTCTGGATTTTTTTTTCTCAGTTTGTCTCCCATAGTTGTGGTCTACCTATGATGTAAATTACAGACTCCTCTCATCTTTTTAAGTGGTGGAACTTGCACTATTGCTGACTGACTAAATACTTTTTTGCCCCACTGTATATTCTTAATCTCCCTCGGTGGATCTACCCATCCCTCGAAACACGGGCTTCTAACTCCATCTGGTAAAGAAGTAGGGATTTCTCTGTAAATATGTATCACAGATGGGACATATTTGATCTCATTAGAATGCCCACGTTAATCCGAGATGAATGTTGGGTTTGTTATGACTATGACATGTTTTGTAGCGGAGTTATAGAAATTAGGTACAGGTTAGGGAAAAATTAGTTAACTGAAGAGGTAGGAGGGACGAGGTGATCCAACCCCTTTCTGTGATGTTACAGGTTACAGCTATAACTGTCTACCCCAGATCCCGGCACTTGCTTCTCGTCTTTTTCCTGGAGAGCCCTGAGCACGTTCCATGAACTGGGACATATGGAAACTTCACTAGCCTGGGTGCCTGCAATGCTCTGAGAACATGTGAGTGTTATCTTTTCTCCTGTAATCCCTTTATGTTATAATTACCTTGTACATATTTGCAATTGTCTCATTTTTAACATCATTTGTAAAATATTTTGATAAAACAATGCCTGAAACTTTTGATGGGGTATATTATTTAATACTAGTTTGTTCTCCTGTTCTAAACCGTACCCTATGTCTCCTAAAGTGAATTACGCTACTGTTGTGTTGGGTTAGCCTCGGACCCATTTAATCGAAGCTGGTGGCAGCGATACCGTGTGCAGACTTTTGGATGATGTTGCAGCGACTGCGGCGTTGATAATTATTGTTCCTGCTTGAGTGGGAGTAGTTTATCGCGTCGCTGCAGCGTGCCCAATAGCCAGTACATAGCAGGCAGCCTTTCTGGCGACTAATTACCCAGGGTGCAGTACCTAACCTGACCTGAGAGTAAGGGGGCGCCAGAGAGCTGCAAGTGTTAAGTGGAACTGTAAGCGGGATATACATAAATCCCTGCAGTTCGTGGTATATTGAAGAGCAGTGGGATACCTAGAATAAGCCCCTGCTGTAAACTAAGAGGTCAATAGCCTTGTGTGTGGTTTTTTCAATCACATTGTTAGCAGTGGAGGGATAACTAAGATAAGCCCCCCTGCACATGTGATAGCCGTCTGTTGGCGTAAAGTCACCCCGACCCGTGACATAGGGGTGACTGTCACGGTGTGAATCGTGACAGGTACTGGGCAGTGTATATATACAGGACAGGAGGAGTGGTCCTGTGCAGTGTATATATATATATATATATATATATATATATATAGAGGACAGGAGGAGTGGTACTGTGCAGTGTATATATACAGGACAGGAGGAGTGGTACTGTGAAGTGTATATATACAGGACAGGAGGTGTGGTCCTGTGCAGTGTATATATACATGAGGAGCGGTACTGTGCAGTGTATATATACAGGAGGAGCGGTACTGTGCAGTGTATATACACGACAGGAGGAGTGGTACTGTGCAGTGTATATATACAGGACAGGAGGAGTGGTACTGTGCAGTGTATATATACAGGACAGGAGGAGTGGTACTGTGCAGTGTATATATACAGGACAGGAGGAGTGGTACTGTGCAGTGTATATATAAAGGACAGGAGGAGTGGTACTGTGCAGTGTATATATACAGGAGGAGAGGTACTGTGCAGTGTATATATACAGGACAGGAGGAGCGGTACTGTGCAGTGTATATATACAGGACAGGAGGAGTGGTACTGTGCAGTGTATATATACAGGACAGGAGGAGTGGTCCTGTGCATTGTATATATACAGGACTGGAGGAGTAGTCCTGTGCATTGTATATATACAGGACAGGAGGAGCGGTACTGTGCAGTGTATTTATATATACAGGACAGGAGGAGTGGTACTATGCACTGTATATATACAGGACTGGAGGAGTGGTCCTGTGCAGTGTATTTATATATACAGGACAGGAGGAGTGGTACTATGCACTGTATATATACAGGACAGGAGGAGTGGTACTGTGCAGTATATATATACAGGACAGGAGGAGTGGTCCTGCGCAGTGTATATATACAGGACAGGAGGAGTGGTCCTGTGCAGTGTATATATACAGGACAGGAGGAGTGGTACTGTGCAGTGTATATATACAGGAATGGAGGGTGGTCCTGTGGAGTGTATATATGCAGGACAGGAGGAGCGGTACTGTGCAATGTACGTATACTGGACAGGAGGAGTGGTACTGTGCAGTGCATATATACAGTAGGAGCGGTACTGTGCAGTGTATATATACAGTAGGAGCGGTACTGTGCAGTGCATATATACAGTAGGAGCGGTACTGTGCAGTGTATATATACAGTAGGAGCGGTACTGTGCAGTGCATATATACAGTAGGAGCGGTACTGTGCAGTGTATATATACAGTAGGAGTGGTACTGTGCAGTGCATATATACAGTAGGAGCGGTACTGTGCAGTGTATATATACAGTAGGAGCGGTACTGTGCAGTGCATATATACAGTAGGAGCGGTACTGTGCAGTGTATATATACAGTAGGAGAGGTACTGTGCAGTGCATATATACAGTAGGAGCGGTACTGTGCAGTGTATATATACAGGAGGAGCGGTACTGTGCAGTGTACGTATACTGGACAGGAGGAGTGGTCCTGTGCAGTGTATATATACTGTCTATAAAGGCACGGATGATTGACCTCGAGGAGACCAAAACATCCAACACCGCGAAGACACCATCACGTGTTTCTCAACGCAGGCCGTGAATAGCCAGGCCTTTCCCGGAAAGGAACAACCAAGGGAAGGGCAGCATCCAATAAAGGAAAACATCTAATTAAGGAAAACCACCTATGCCAAGCATGGTATCCATCCACAGACAGCCGTTTCAGGGTTTTTGCCCCTCATCAGTGTGGAGTAGGAAACTGGCTATCAGGAGCAGTGCCTAGTAGAAAGTCTATAAAGGCACGGATGATTGACCTTGTGGAGACCAAAACATCTAACACCGCGGAGACACCATCACATGTTTCTCAACGCAGTGATCCAGAACACTGCCCCCAAATATGCAAATGCATGCAGAGGAGCTGCGGAGACACCATCACGTGTTTCTCAACGCAGGCCATGAATAGCCAGGCCTTTCCCCGGGAAGGAACAACCAAGGGAAGGGCAGCATCCAATAATGGATATACAGGATAGGAGGAGTGGTCCTGTGCAGTGTATTTATATAGGACAAGAGGAGTGATACTGTGCAGTGTATATAAACAGGACAGGAGGAGTGGTACTGTGCAGTGTATATATACAGGACAGGAGGAATGGTACTGTGCAGTGTATATATACAGGACAGGAGGAGTGGTACTGTGCTGTGTATATAAACAGGACAGGAGGAGAGGTACTGTGCAGTGTATATATACAGGACTGGAGGAGTAGTCCTGTGCAGTGTATTTGTACAGGACAGGAGGAGTGGTACTGTGCAATGTATATATACAGGAGGAGTGGTACTGTGCAGTGTATTTATATATACAGGACAGGAGGAGTGGTACTGTGCACTGTATATATACAGAACTGGAGGAGTGGTACTGTGCACTGTATATATACACAGGACTGGAGGAGTGGTACTGTGCAGTGTATATATACAGTACAGGAGGAGTGGTACTGTGCAGTGTATATATACAGTACAGGAGGAGTGGTACTGTGCAGTGTATATATACAGTACAGGAGGAGCGGTACTGTGCAGTGTATATATACAGGACAGGAGGAGCGGTACTGTGCAGTGTATATATACAGGAGTGGTACTGTGCAGAGTATATATACAGGACAGGAGGAGTGGTACTGTGCAGTGTATATATACACGACAGGAGGAGTGGTACTGTGCAGTGTATATATACTGGACAGGAGGAGTGGTACTGTGCAGTGTATATATACAGTACAGGAGGAGTGGTACTGTGCAGTGTATATATACAGGACTGGAGGAGTGGTACTGTGCACTGTATATATACAGGACTGGAGGAGTGGTACTGTGCACTGTATATATACACAGGACTGGAGGAGTGGTCATGTGCAGTGTATATATACAGGACAGGAGGAGTGGTACTGTGCAGTGTATATATACAGGACTGGAGGAGTGGTACTGTGCAGTGTATATATACAGTACAGGAGGAGTGGTACTGTGCAGTGTATATATACAGGACTGGAGGAGTGGTACTGTGCACTGTATATATACACAGGACTGGAGGAGTGGTCATGTGCAGTGTATATATACAGGACAGGAGGAGTGGTCCTGTGCAGTGTATATATACAGAACAGGAGGAGTGGTACTGTGCAGTGTATATACACAGGACAGGAGGAATGGTACTGTGCAGTGTATATATACAGGAGAGGAGGAGTGGTCCTGTGCACTGTATATATACCGGACTGGAGGAGTGGTACTGTGCAGTGTATATATACAGGAGGACTGGTCCTGTGCACTGTATATATACCGGACTGGAGGAGTGGTCCTGTGCAGTGTATATATACAGGAGGAGTGGTACTGTGCAGTGTACTTATATATACAGTACAGGAGGAGTGGTACTGTGCAGTGTATATATACAGGACAGGAGGAGTGGTACTGTGCAATGTGTATATATACAGTACAGGAGGAGTGGTACTGTGCAATGTATATATACAGGACAGGAGGAGTGGTACTGTGCTGTGTATATATACAGGACAGGAGGAGTGATACTGTGCAGTGTATATATACAGGACAGGAGGAGTGGTACTGTGCACTGTATATATACAGGACTGGAGGAGTGGTACTGTGCACTGTATATATACAGGACTGGAGGAGTGGTCATGTGCAGTGTATATATACAGGACAGGAGGAGTGGTACTGTGCAGTGTATTTATATATACAGGACAGGAGGAGTGGTACTGTGCACTGTATATATACAGGACTGGAGGAGTGGTACTGTGCACTGTATATATACAGGACTGGAGGAGTGGTCATGTGCAGTGTATATATACAGGACTGGAGGAGTGGTACTGTGCACTGTATATATACAGGACAGGAGGAGTGGTACTGTGCACTGTATATATACCGGACTGGAGGAGTGGTACTGTGCAGTGTATTTATATATACAGGACAGGAGGAGTGGTACTGTGCACTGTATATATACAGGACTGGAGGAGTGGTACTGTGCACTGTATATATACAGGACAGGAGGAGTGGTCCTGTGCACTGTATATATACCGGACTGGAGGAGTGGTACTGTGCAGTGTATATATACAGGACAGGAGGAGTGGTACTGTGCACTGTATATATACCGGACTGGAGGAGTGGTACTGTGCACTGTATATATACCGGACTGGAGGAGTGGTACTGTGCACTGTATATATACAGGACAGGAGGAGTGGTACTGTGCAGTGTATATATACAGGACAGGAGGAGTGGTACTGTGCAGTGTATTTATATATACAGGACAGGAGGAGTGGTACTGTGCAGTGTATTTATATATACAGGACAGGAGGAGTGGTACTGTGCAGTGTATATATACAGGACAGGAGGAGTGGTACTGTGCAGTGTATATATACAGGACAGGAGGAGTGGTACTGTGCAGTGTATTTATATATACAGGACAGGATAGGAGTGGTACTGTGCAGTGTATATATACAGGACAGGAGGAGTGGTACTGTGCAGTGTATATATACAGGAGGAGTGGTACTGTGCACTGTATATATACAAGACTGGAGGAGTGGTACTGTGCACTGTATATATACAGGACTGGAGGAGTGGTCATGTGCAGTGTATATATACAGGACAGGAGGAGTGGTCATGTGCAGTGTATATATACAGGACAGGAGGAGTGGTACTGTGCAGTGTATTTATATATACAGGACTGGAGGAATGGTACTGTGCACTGTATATATACAGGACTGGAGGAGTGGTCATGTGCAGTGTATATATACAGGACAGGAGGAGTGGTACTGTGCAGAGTATTTATATATACAGGACAGGAGGAGTGGTCCTGTACAGTGTATATATACAAAACAGGAGGAATGGTACTGTGCAGTGTATATATACAGGACAGGAGGAGTGGTACTGTGCAGTGTATATATACGAATGACGGCCAACACCCTGTACACACAGAGAAACAGCTATGACAGTACAGTCAACAAAAGTGGCAGAAAGCTCCTGAACATATGTAAAAGTTTAGGACTTCATATCCTTAATGGACGATGCAAGGGTGACTCCTTAGGAAGGTATACACTAAACTCCCATGTAGGGAGGAGTGTAGTTGATTACGCCATTACAGACCTGAACCTGGCAGATGTCAGCGCCTTCATAGTCACCCCACAAACGCACCTGTCAGACCACAGCCAACTTCTTCTGTACATGAAATCTACAGAGAAACCATCCACTCAGAAGCCACAGCAGAGCGGCCTCTTCACCCGGCCTCCATCCTATAAATGGTCCAAAATGTCGGCACTAAGATATAAAGAAGCTTCCAGCAGACCTGAAATACAGCGGATGCTCCACCACTTCTACAACCTTGAGTACATGCCAAAACCCAGAGGGAGTGAACCAAGCAGCAAAGGACCTCAACAATATATTCTACGCAATGGCCAGACTGTCTGACCTTAAAAAAGTCGACTACAAGAGACCAAAAGAAACACAGGTCAATGGCTGGTTTGACAGAATGTAAAGCTGTACGGAAGACCCCGAGAACAGCCTCCAACAAGAAACACAGAGACCCCAACCACCTGGGTCTGAGGGAAGCCTATGACTCCATACAAAAGCAGTACAAAACCATCCTCAGGAGGAAGAAGCAGAGTTACATCTCTACCAAGCTCAATCAACTCCAAGACGCCCTCCAAGACAACTCCTTCTGGGAACTATGGAACCACATGGGCACCAAAGACAAGAAAAACAACAACCATATCCAAAATGGCAACCTCTGGCTCCAATACTTCAGAGACCTCTATAAAGACATTCCAAAGGAAGGACTAAGCCAAGAACAGGAAAACATAATGGCGAAACTAAAAGCAATGGAGGAAAAAATCAAAAACTTCCAAAACCCGGTGGATACACCTATAACACTACAGGAAGTAACCGAGAGACTCTCCTCCATAAGATGTAGAAAAGCCGGCGGCCTAGATGGAATCCTACCAGAAATGCTGAAGTACAGCCCACCAGAAATACAGGCTGCAATGGTTAAACTCTTCAATATTGTACTGAGTGCCGGCTACTTCCCTCGTACCTGGAACCAAGGCCTCATCACACCCATCCACAAGAGTGGGGACAGGTATGACCCAGCTAACTACAGAGGCATATGCGTCAGCAGCAACCTGGGAAAACTGTTCAACAGTATCCTGAACAAGAGGATCCTCACCTTCCTCACCGAGCACAACGTCCTCAACAAGAGCCAAGCAGGGTTCATGCCGAACCACCGCACCACTGACCACATCTATACTCTGCACAGCCTCATTCAGAGACACGTCTACAATACAAAGAATGGGAAGATATACGCCTGCTTTGTGGACTTTAAAAAGGCTTTTGATTCAGTGTGGCACCCGGGCTTATTCCTGAAACTGCTGGAGAGTGGAATAGGAGAAAAGACCTACGATGTCATCAAAAGCTCCTACACCGAGAACAGCTGCAGCGTGAGTGTGAACGGCAGAAGAACCGCTTATTTCCAGCAGAGCCGCGGAGTCAGACAAGGCTGCAGCCTAAGCCCAACGCTCTTCAACATCTACATCAACGAGCTGGCTACCGCCCTGGAATCCTCCTCAGCACCAGGTCTCACCCTCCACGACGCCCAGGTGAAATTCCTGCTGTATGCAGATGACCTGCTGCTGCTGTCACCAACCGAGAAAGGCCTCCAGGACAACCTGAAAATCCTAGAGAAATTCAGCTCCACCTGTGCTCTACCGGTCAACCTAAAGAAAACCAACACCATGGTGTTCCAGAGGAGAAAGAGAAGATCAGACCAACACCCATCATTTATCCTCAACAACTGCGACCTCACAGGAACGGACAAATATACCTACCTGGGCCTAGAGGTTCACCGGTCAGGGAACTTCAAACAAGCCATAGAGACCCTGAAAGACAAGGCCTGCAAAACCTTCTATGCCATCCGAAGGACACTCTACCATCTGAAGCCACCAGTGAGGGTCTGGCTAAAAATCTTCGACTCCATCATCGCCCCAATCCTCCTGTATGGCAGCGAAGTCTGGGGTCCTCACACCTACCCAGACTGGTCAAAGTGGGACTCCAGTCCAACAGAAATATTCCACCTGGAATTCTGCAAGCACCTTCTCCATGTCCATCGGAGCACCTCCAACAGTGCTTGTCGGGCCGAGCTGGGCAGATTCCCTCTACACCTAACAGTTCTAAAGAGGGCGCTGTCATTCCGGGCTCACCTGCATAGGAGCAATCCAAGCTCCCACCACCATAAAGCCCTGATACATGAAGGTGAAACAGAAAAACCAGAACCCCCGGAACAGCCCAGCCAAACCCAACCGGAGCAGAACACCAATCACAACAACCTGACAAAAGCTGGAATTAGGAAGATGGCAGATGAAGGCCAGGAGAGGTATGTCAGTGACTGGAAGAATGATATCATCAGCTCACAGAAACTGACCATGTACCGGAGCCTACAGAGAGACTACAGACTGGCCCCATATCTGGAGAAACTCCCGGACCCCAGAGACCGCCAGATCCTGAGCCGATATAGACTCAGTGCCCACAGTCTGGCCATCGAATGTGGCCGACACAGGCAGAGCTACAAGCCCAGGGAGGAAAGACTGTGCCAACACTGTGATCAGGAGGCCATAGAGGACGAAACCCACTTCCTGCTACACTGCTCCAAATACTCAGCAGTGAGGGACACTCACTTCAGGAGACTCTCACATCTCTTCCCAGACTTCATCACCATGAAGGAGGAAGAGAAAACCTATATCTTGCTGGGAGAAGAAGAGAGAGCGGTGGAGATAGCAGCGCGGTATGTGAGCGAATGCCATAGACTGCGAGAAAGAGAACTATGATGCCATGGACTATAGCCCCCAACCTGGACCTGCCCCATCCACCTCCCCCCACAGCTCCTACCCAACATCCCTTCAGTCCCTATCCCTATTGCCTCTATACACTTGCTTTGGCAAAACTGATGTGTATTTGGTCCTGCCAATAAAGCTTCTTTGAATCTTGAATCTTGAATCTATATACAGGACAGGAGGAGTGGTACTGTGCAGTGTATATATCCAGGACAGGAGGAGTGGTACTGTGCAGTGTATATATACAGGACAGGAGGAGTGGTACTGTGCAGTGTATATATCCAGGACAGGTGGAGTGGTACTGTGCAGTGTATATATACAGGACAGGAGGAGTGGTCATGTGCAGTGTATATATACAGGACAGGAGGAGTGGTACTGTGCAGTGTATATATCCAGGACAGGTGGAGTGGTACTGTGCAGTGTATATATACAGGACAGGAGGAGTGGTCATGTGCAGTGTATATATATACAGGACAGGAAGAGTGGTACTGTGCAGTGTATATATACAGGACAGGAGGAGTGGTACTGTGCAGTGTATATATACAGGAGGAGTGGTACTGTGCAGTGTATTTATATATACAGGATAGGAGGAGTGGTACTGTGCAGTGTATATACACAGGACAGGAGGAGTGGTCCTGTACAGTGTATATATACAAAACAGGAGGAATGGTACTGTGCAGTGTATATATACAGGACAGGAGGAGTGGTACTGTGCAGTGTATATACAGGACAGGAGGAGTGGTACTGTGCAGTGTATATATCCAGGACAGGTGGAGTGGTACTGTGCAGTGTATATATACAAAACAGAAGGAGTGGTACTGTGCAGTGTATATATACAGGACAGGAGGAGTGGTACTGTGCAGTGTATATATCGAGGACAGGTGGAGTGGTACTGTGCAGTGTATATATAAAGGACAGGAGGAATGGTACTGTGCAGTGTATATATACAGGACAGGAGGAGTGGTACTGTGCAGTGTATATATACAGGACAGGAGGAGTGGTACTGTGCAATGTATATATAAAGGACAGGAGGAGTGGTACTGTGCAGTGTATATATACAGGACAGGAGGAGTGGTACTGTGCGGTGTATATATACAGGACAGGAGGAGCGGTACTGTGCACTGTATATATACAGGACAGGAGGAGTGGTACTGTGCAGTGTATATATACAGGACAGGAGGAGTGGTACTGTTCAGTGTATATATACAGGACAGGAGGAGTGGTACTGTGCAATGTATATATACAGGACAGGAGGAGTGGTACTGTGCAATGTATATATAAAGGACAGGAGGAGTGGTACTGTGCAGTGTATATATACAGGACAGAAGGAGTAGTACTGTGCAGTGTATATATACAGGACAGGAGAAGTGGTACTGTGCAGTGTATATATCCAGGACAGGTGGAGTGGTACTGTGCAGTGTATATATACAGGACAGGAGGAGTGGTACTGTGCAGTGTATATATCCAGGACAGGAGGAGTGGTACTGTGCAGTGTATATATATATATACAGGACAGGAGAAGTGGTACTGTGCAGTGTATATATACAGGACAGGAGAAGTGGTACTGTGCAGTGTATATATAAAGGACAGGAGGAATGGTACTGTGCAGTGTATATATACAGGACAGGAGGAGTGGTACTGTGCAGTGTATATATACAGGACAGGAGGAGTGGTACTGTGCAGTGTATATATACAAAACAGAAGGAGTGGTACTGTGCAGTGTATATATACAGGACAGGAGGAGTGGTACTGTGCAGTGTATATATACAAAACAGAAGGAGTGGTACTGTGCAGTGTATATATACAGGACAGGAGGAGTGGTACTGTGCAGTGTATATATACAGGACAGGAGGAGTGGTACTGTGCAGTGTATATATACAGTCTATAAAGGCACGGATGATTGACCTCGTGGAGACCAAAACATCCAACACCGGAGACACCCATCACGTGTTGCTCAACGCAGGCCGTGAATAGCCAGGCCTTTCCCCGGGAAGGAACAACCAAGAGATGGGCAGCATCCAATAAAGGATATACAGGATAGGAGGAGTGGTTCTGTGCAGTGTATATATACAGGACAGGAGGATTGATACTGTGCAGTGTATATAGACAGTACAGGAGGAGTGGTAATGTGCAGTGTATATATACAGTACAGGAGGAGTGGTACTGTGCAGTGTATATATACAGGACAGGAGGAGTGGTACCGTGCAGTGTATATATACTGGACAGGAGGAGCGGTACCGTGCAGGGTATATATACAGGACAGGAGGAGTGGTACCGTGCAGTGTATATATACTGGACAGGAGGAGCGGTACCGTGCAGTGTATATATACTGGACAGGAGGAGCGGTACCGTGCAGTGTATATAGACAGGACAAGAGGAGTGGTACTGTGCAGTGTATATATACAGGACAGGAGGAGTGGTACTGTGCAGTGTATATATACAGGACAGGAGGAGTGGTACTGTGCAGTGTTTATATACAGGACAGGAGGAGCGGTACTGTGCAGTGTATATATACTGTCTATAAAGGCACGGATGATTGACCTCGTGGAGACCAATACATCCAACACCACGGAGATACCATCACGTGTTTCTCAATGCAGTGATCCAGAACACTGCCCCCAAATATGCAATTGCATGTACAGGTCCTTCTCAAAAAATTAGCATATAGTGTTAAATTTCATTATTTTCCATAATGTAATGATTACAATTAAACTTTCATATATTATAGATTCATTATCCACCAACTGAAATTTGTCAGGTCTTTTATTGTTTTAATACTGATGATTTTGGCATACAACTCCTGATAACCCAAAAAACCTGTCTCAATAAATTAGCATATCAAGAAAAGGTTCTCTAAACCAGAGGTCCCCAACTCCAGTCCTCAAGGCCCACCAACAGGTCATGTTTTCAGGATTTCCTTTGCATTGCACAGGTGATGCAATTATTAACTGGGCAAGACTAAGGAAATCCTGAAAACATGACATGTTGGTGGGCCTTGAGGACTGGAGTTGGGGACCTCTGCTCTAAACGACCTATTACCCTAATCTTCTGAATCAACTAATTAACTCTAAACACATGCAAAAGATACCTGAGGCTTTTATAAACTCCCTGCCTGGTTCATTACTCAAAACCCCCATCATGGGTAAGACTAGCGACCTGACAGATGTCAAGAAGGCCATCATTGACACCCTCAAGCAAGAGGGTAAGACCCAGAAAGAAATTTCTCAACAAATAGGCTGTTCCCAGAGTGCTGTATCAAGGCACCTCAATGGTAAGTCTGTTGGAAGGAAACAATGTGGCAGAAAACGCTGTACAACGAGAAGAGGAGACCGGACCCTGAGGAAGATTGTGGAGAAGGACCGATTCCAGACCTTGGGGAACCTGAGGAAGCAGTGGACTGAGTCTGGTGTGGAAACATCCAGAGCCACCGTGCACAGGCGTGTGCAGGAAATGGGCTACAGAGAAGCAGCACTGGACTGTTGCTAAGTGGTCCCAAGTACTTTTTTCTGATGAAAGCAAATTTTGCATGTCATTCGGAAATCAAGGTGCCAGAGTCTGGAGGAAGACTGGGGAGAAGGAAATGCCAAAATGCCTGAAGTCCAGTGTCAAGTACCCACAGTCAGTGATGGTGTGGGGTGCCATGTCAGCTGCTGGTGTTGGTCCACTGTGTTTCATCAAGGGCAGGGTCAATGCAGCTAGCTATCAGGAGATTTTGGAGCACTTCATGCTTCCATCGGCTGAAATGCTTTATGGAGATGAAGATTTCATTTTTCAGCACGACCTGGCACCTGCTCACAGTGCCAAAACCACTGGTAAATGGTTTACTGACCATGGTATTACTGTGCTCAATTGGCCTGCCAACTCTCCTGACCTGAACCCCATAGAGAATCTGTGGGATATTGTGAAGAGAAAGTTGAGAGACGCAAGACCCAACACTCTGGATGAGCTTAAGGCCGCTATTGAAGCATCCTGGGCCTCCATAACATCTCAGCAGTGTCACAGGCTGATTGCCTCCATGCCACGCCGCATTGAAGCAGTCATTTCTGCCAAAGGATTCCCGACCAAGTATTGAGTGCATAACTGAACATTATTATTTGATGGTTTTTTTGTTTGTTATTAAAAAACACTTTTATTTGATTGGATGGGTGAAATATGCTAATTTATTGAGACAGGTTTTTTGGTTTATCAGGAGTTGTATGCCAAAATCATCACTATTAAAACAATAAAAGACGTGACAAATTTCAGTTGGTGGATAATGAATCTATAATATATGAAAGTTTAATTGTAATCATTACATTATGGTAAATAATGAAATTTAACACTATATGCTAGTTTTTGAGAAGGACCTGTAGAGGAGCTGCAGAGACACTATCACGTGTTTCTCAACGCAGGCCGTGAATAGCCAGGCCTTTCCCCGGGAAGGAACAACCAAGAGATGGGCAGCATCCAATAAAGGAAAACATCCAATAAAGTAAAACCACCTATGCCAAGCATTATCCATCCACAGACAGCTGTTTCGGGGTTTTTGCCCCTCATCAGTGTGGAGTAGGAAACTGGCTATCAGGAGCAGTGCCTAGTAGAAAGTCTATAAAGGCACGGATGATTGACCTCGTGGAGACCAAAACATCTAACACCGCGGAGACACCATCACGTGTTTCTCAACGCAGTGATCCAGAACACTGCCCCCAAATATGCAAATGCATGTAGAGGAACTGCGGAGACACCATCACGTGTTTCTCAACGCAGGCAGTGAATAGCCAGGCCTTTCCCCGAGAAGGAACAACCAACGGAAGGGCAGCATCCAATAAAGGATATACATGATAGGAGGTGTCACGATTCCCCCCCGACCGCTGTCACCAACGGGTCAGGAGTCACACCGTGACCGTCACCCCTACGTCACGGATTGAGGTGACTTTAGGCCAACAGACGGCTATCACATGTGCAGGGGGGCTTATCTTGGTTATCCCTCCAGTCCACGATGTGATGAAAAACCACACACAGGGCTATTGACCTCTTAGTTTACAGCAGGGGCTTATTCTAGGCATCCCACTGCTTTTCTATATACCACGAACTGCAGGGATTTATGTATATCCCGCTTACAGTTCCACTTAACACTTGCAGCTCTCTGGCACCCCCTTAGTCTCAGGTCAGATTAGGTACTGCACCCTGGGTAATTAGTCGCCAGAAAGGCTGCCTGCTATGTACTGGCTATTGGGCACGCTGCAGCGACGCGATAACTACTCCCACTCAGGCAGGAACAATAATTATTAAAGCCGCAGCCGCTACCACATAACCCAAAAGTCTGCACACTATCGGTATCACTGCCACCAGCTTCGATTAAACGGGTCCGAAGCTAACCCAACACAACAATAACAGTAGCGTATTTCCCTTCAGAGACTTAGGGTACGGTTTAGAACAGGAGAACGAACTAATATATAATAGTATATCCCATTAAAAATAATTAGGCAATGCTTTATCAAAAATAGTTTATAAAGAGGTTATAAATGAGACAATTGCAAATATGTACATGGGTAATTATAACATAAAGGGAATAAATGAGAAAAGCAACACTTACATGTTTAAAGCATGACAAGCAACCAGGCTAGTGGAGTTTTTCCATACGTCCCAGCTCATTGGGACGTGAGCAGGGCTCTTCCAGGACAGGACAAGAAATCCAGCAGCAAGCGACTCCTCAGAGCCTGCCAGACACTTAAAACATTAAGGCTGTGACATCACAGAAAGGCTGGCTTATCCAGACCCTCCTCTCTCTACATTCTGCCTAAACTTTAAACTATTCTCTCTGATTTCTATAACTTCACTACAAAACATGTCAGCGTCCTAAAAAGCTCATCATTCATCTCAGATTAACGTGAGCATTCTAATGAGATCAAATATGTCCTATCTGGGATACATATTTACAGAGAAAACCCTACTTCTTTACCAGATGGAGTTA
Source organism: Ranitomeya imitator (assembly GCF_032444005.1). Lineage (NCBI taxonomy): Eukaryota > Metazoa > Chordata > Amphibia > Anura > Dendrobatidae > Ranitomeya > Ranitomeya imitator. Next base: position 140,925,926 of record NC_091290.1, read on the forward strand.
GAAACCCGAGTGTCATGAGATGTGTAGCTACACCGAGTGGGACTACGAATATATATTTTCGTATTTCTAGCTTAAATCGTTTGCCTAATATCTAACAAAAACTAAACAAAGAATCTTTCATGAATTTTTGGAGCCATTTTTCCTGTTCTAGCTGGACAAGAGCTTACACAGGAAATGCCAGTCGTAAATTCCGTTCGGCCATAAAACTTCTAACCCCCACACTCTCTGAGAAGGAAAGCCAGGAATTTGCAGCTACAACTGTTACTCCAAGAAGGGGGGCTTAGCCCACTCAGGCTAGCAAAAGAACTACTTATGATATTTCATACCATATCGTGACAGGAGGAGTGGTCCTGTGCAGTGTATTTATATAGGACAGGAGGAGTGATACTGTGCAGTGTATATATACAGGACAGGAGGAGTGGTACTGTGCAGTGTATATAGACAGGACAGGAGGAGTGGTACTGTGCAGTGTATATATACAGGACAGGAGGAGTGGTACTGTGCAGTGTATATATACAGGACAGGAGGATTGGTACTGTGCAGTGTATATATACAGGACAGGAGGAATGGTACTGTGCAGTGTATATATACAGGAGGAGTGGTACTGTGCAGTGTATATATACAGGACAGGAGGAGTGGTACTGTGCAGTGTATATATACTGGACAGGAGGAGTGGTATTGTGCAGTGTATATATACAGGAGGAGTGGTACTGTGCAGTGTATATAAACAGGAGGAGAGGTACTGTGCAGTGTATATATACAGGACTGGAGGAGTGGTCCTGTGCAGTGTATATATACAGGACAGGAGGAGTGGTACTGTGCCGTGTATATATACACAGGAGAGGAGGAGTGGTACTGTGCAGTGTATTTATTTATACAGGACAGGAGGAGTGGTACTGTGCACTGTATATATACAGGACTGGAGGAGTGGTACTGTGCACTGTATATATACAGGACAGGAGGAGTGGTAATGTGCAGTGTATATATACAGGAATGGAGGGGTGGTCCTGTGCAGTGTATATATACAGGAATGGAGGAGTGGTACTGTGCAGTGTATATATACAGGAGGAGTGGTACTGTGCAGTGTATATATCCAGGACAGGAGGAGCGGTACTGTGCAGTGTATATATCCAGGACAGGAGGAGTGGTACTGTGCAGTGTATATATACAGGAGGAGTGGTACTGTGCAGTGTATATATACAGGAGGAGTGGTACTGTGCAGTGTATATATACAGGACAGGAGGAGTGGTACTGTGCAGTGTATATATACTGGCCAGGAGGAGTGGTACTGTGCAGTGTATATATACAGTCTATAAAGGCACGGATGATCGACCTCGTGGAGACCAATACATCCAACACCACGGAGATACCATCACGTGTTTCTCAATGCAGTGATCCAGAACACTGCCCCCAAATATGCAATTGCATGTAGAGGAGCTGCGGAGACACCATCACGTGTTTCTCAACGCAGGCCATGAATAGCCAGGCCTTTCCACGGAAAGGAACAACCAAGGGAAGGGCAGCATCCAATAAAGGAAAACATTCAATAAAGGAAAACCACCTATGCCAAGCATGGTATCCATCCACAGACAGCTGTTTCGGGGTTTTTGCCCCTCATCAGTGTGGAGTAGGAAACTGGCTATCAGGAGCAGTGCCTAGTAGAAAGTCTATAAAGGCACGGATGATTGACCTCGTGGAGACCAAAACATCCAACACCGAGGAGACACCATCATGTGTTTCTCAACACAGTGATCCAGAACACTGCCCCCAAATATGCAAATGCATGTAGAGGAGCTGCGGAGACACCATCACGTGTTTCTCAACGCAGGCAGTGAATAGCCAGGCCGTTCCCCGGGAAGGAACAACCAAGGGAAGGGCAGCATCCAATAAAGGAAAACATCCAATAAAGTAAAACCACCTATGCCAAGCATGGTATCTATCCACAGACAGCTGTTTCGGGGTTTTTGCCCCTCATCAGTGTGGAGTAGGAAACTGGCTATCAGGAGCAGTGCCTAATAGAAAGTCTATAAAAGGCACGGATGATTGACCTCGTGGAGACCAAAACATTCAACACCGCGGAGACACCATCACGTGTTTCTCAACGCAGGCAGTGAATAGCCAGAATTTCCCTGGAAAGGAACAAACAAGGGAAGGGCAGCATCCAATAAAGGATATACAGGATAGGAGGAGTGGTCCTGTGCAGTGTATTTATATAGGACAGGAGGAGTGATACTGTGCAGTGTATATATCCAGGACAGGAGGAGTGGTACTGTGCAGTGTATATATACAGGACAGGAGGAGTGGTACTGTGCAGTGTATATATACAGGACAGGAGGAGTGGTACTGTGCAGTGTATATATACTGGACAGGAGGAGTGGTACTGTGCAGTGTATATATACAGGACAGGAGGAGTGGTACTGTGCAGTGTATATACACAGGACAGGAGGAATGGTACTGTGCAGTGTATATATACAGGAGAGGAGGAGTGGTACTGTGCAGTGTATATACACAGGACAGGAGGAATGGTACTGTGCAGTGTATATATACAGGACAGGAAGAGTGGTACTGTGCAGTGTATATACACAGGACAGGAGGAATGGTACTGTGCAGTGTATATATACAGGAGAGGAGGAGTGGTACTGTGCAGTGTATATATACAGGAGAGGAGGAGTGGTACTGTGCAGTGTATATATACAGGACAGGAGGAGCGGTACTGTGCAGTGTATATATACAGGAGGAGCAGTACTGTGCAGTGTATATATACAGGAGGAGAAGTACTGTGCAGTGTATATATACAGGAGGAGCAGTACTGTGCAGTGTATATATACAGGACAGGAGGAGTGGTACTGTGCAGAGTATATATACTGGACTGTAGTAGTGGTACTGTGCAGTGTATATATACTGGACAGGAGGAGTGGTACTGTGCAGTGTATATATACTGGACAGGAGGAGTGGTACTGTGCAGTGTATATATACAGGACAGGAGGAGTGGTACTGTGCAGTGTATATATCCAGGACAGGTGGAGTGGTACTGTGCAGTGTATATATACAAAACAGAAGGAGTGGTACTGTGCAGTGTATATATACTGGACAGGAGGAGTGGTACTGTGCAGTGTATATATACTGGACAGGAGGAGTGGTACTGTGCAGTGTATATATACAGGACAGGAGGAGTGGTACTGTGCAGTGTATATATACAGGACAGGAGGAGTGGTACTGTGCAGTGTATATATACAGGACAGGAGGAGTGGTTTTGTGCAGTGTTTATATACAGGACAGGAGGAGTGGTACTGTGCAGTGTATATATACAGGAGGAGTGGTACTGTGCAGTGTATATATACAGGACTGGAGGAGAAGTCCTGTGCAGTGTATATATACAAGACAGGAGAAGGGGTACTGTGCTGTATATATATATACACAGGAGAGGAGGACTGGTACTGTGCAGTGTATTTATTTATACAGGACAGGAGGAGTGGTCCTGTGCAGTGTATATATACACAGGACAGGAGGAGTGGTACTGTGCAGTGTATATACACAGGACAGTAGGAGCGGTACTGTGCAGTGTATATATACAGGAGGAGTGGTCCTGTGCAGTGTATATATGCAGGACAGGAGGAGTGGTACTGTGCTGTGTATATATACAGAAGAGGAGGAGTGGTACTGTGCACTGTACATATACAGGACTGGAGGAATGGTACTGTGCAGTGTATATATCCAGGACAGGAGGAGTGGTACTGTGCAGTGTATATATACAGGACAGGAGGAGTGGTACTGTGCAGTGTATATATACAGGAGAGGAGGAGTGGTACTGTGCAGTGTATATATACAGGAGGAGTGGTACTGTACAGTGTATATATACAGGACAGGAGGAGTGGTCCTGTGCATTGTATATATATAGGACTGGAGGAGTAGTCCTGTGCAGTGTATATATACAGGAGGAGTGGTCCTGTGCAGTGTATATATACAGGACAGGAGGAGTGGTACTGTGCAGTGTATATATACAGGACAGGAGGAGTGGTACTGTGCTGTGTATATATACAGGACAGGAGGAGTGGTACTGTGCTGTGTATATATACAGAAGAGGAGGAGTGGTACTGTGCAGTGTATTTATATATATATACAGTACAGGAGGAGTGGTACTGTGCACTGTATATATACAGGACTGGAGGAATGGTACTGTGCAGTGTATATATACAGGACAGGAGGAGTGGTACTGTGCTGTGTATATATACAGAAGAGGAGGAGTGGTACTGTGCAGTGTATTTATATATATATACAGTACAGGAGGAGTGGTACTGTGCACTGTATATATACAGGACTGGAGGAATGGTACTGTGCAGTGTATATATACAGGACAGGAGGAGTGGTACTGTGCAGTGTATATATACAGGACTGGAGGAGTGGTACTGTGCAGTGTATATATACTGGACAGGAGGAGTGGTACTGTGCAGTGTATATATACAGGAGGAGTGGTACTGTGCAGTGTATATATACAGGACATGAGCAGTGGTACTGTGCAGTGTATATACAGGACATGAGCAGTGGTACTGTGCAATGTGTATATACAGGACAGGAGTAGTGGTACTGTGCAATGTGTATATACAGGACAGGAGTAGTGGTACTGTGCAGTGTATATATACAGGACAGGAGGAGTGTTACTGTGCAGTGCATATATACAGGACAGGAGGAGTAGTCCTGTGCATTGTATATATACATGACTGGAGGCGTAGTCCTGTGCAGTGTATATATAAAGGACAGGAGGAGTGATACTGTGCTGTGTATATATACAGGAGAGGAGGAGTGGTACTGTGCATTGTATATATACAGGAGTGGTACTGTGCAGTGTATATATACAAAACAGGTGTAGTGGTACTGTGCAGTGTATATATCCAGGACAGGTGGAGTGGTAATGTGCAATGTATATATACAGGACAGGAGAAGTGGTACTGTGCAGTGTATATATACAGGAATGGAGGGGTGGTCCTGTGCAGTGTATATATACAGGACAGGAGGAGTGGTCCTGTGCAGTGTATATATACAGGAGGAGCGGTACTGTGCAGTGTATATATACAGGAGGAGCGGTACTGTGCAGTGTATATACAGATCAGGAGGAGTGGTAATGTGCAGTGTATATATACAGGACAGGAGGAGTGGTCCTGTGCAGTGTATATATACAGGACAGGAGAAGCGGTACTGTCACGATATGGTATGAAATATTATGAAAGTAGTTTCTCTTGTTAGCAGGCTGCGGGCTAAAAAGCCCCCCTTCCCTTTCACTCAGCCAAGAGTGCCTTGCCAATGTATATGGGGGAAGAGCGTTTTATTGCCTAAATGAATTTTTACGACCAGGTTAGAATCTTCCTCCAGCAAGAACTGGATTGTAAGTTTCTAGAATACATGGAAGTTCTTTGTTTTTGTAAGATATTACGCAAACCGTTTACGTTAAGAACACGAAAATATATATTCTTAATCTCCCTCGGTGGATCTACCCATCCCTCGAAACACGGGCTTCTAACTCCATCTGGTAAAGAAGTAGGGATTTCTCTGTAAATATGTATCACAGATGGGACATATTTGATCTCATTAGAATGCCCACGTTAATCCGAGATGAATGCTGGGTTTGTTATGACTATGACATGTTTTGTAGCGGAGTTATAGAAATTAGGTACAGGTTAGGGAAAAATTAGTTAACTGAAGAGGTAGGAGGGACGAGGTGATCCAACCCCTTTCTGTTATGTTACAGGTTACAGCTATAACTGTCTGCCCCAGATCCCGGCACTTGCTTCTCGTCTTTTTCCTGGAGAGCCCTGAGCACGTTCCATGAACTGGGACATATGGAAACTTCACTAGCCTGGGTGCCTGCAATGCTCTGAGAACATGTGAGTGTTATCTTTTCTCCTGTAATCCCTTTATGTTATAATTACCTTGTACATATTTGCAATTGTCTCATTTTTAACATCATTTGTAAAATATTTTGATAAAACAATGCCTGAAACTTTTGATGGGGTATATTATTTAATACTAGTTTGTTCTCCTGTTCTAAACCGTACCCCAAGTCTCCTGAAGTGAATTACGCTACTGTTGTGTTGGGTTAGCCTCGGACCCATTTAATCGAAGCTGGTGGCAGCGATACCGTGTGCAGACTTTTGGATGATGTTGCAGCGACTGCGGCGTTGATAATTATTGTTCCTGCTTGAGTGGGAGTAGTTTATCGCGTCGCTGCAGCGTGCCCAATAGCCAGTACATAGCAGGCAGCCTTTCTGGCGACTAATTACCCAGGGTGCAGTACCTAACCTGACCTGAGCGTAAGGGGGGCGCCAGAGAGCTGCAAGTGTTAAGTGGAACTGTAAGCGGGATATACATAAATCCCTGCAGTTCGTGGTATATTGAAGAGCAGTGGGATACCTAGAATAAGCCCCTGCTGTAATTTAAGAGGTCAATAGCCTTGTGTGTGTTTTTTTTTCATCACATGGTTAGCAGTGGAGGGATAACTAAGATAAGCCCCCCTGCACATGTGATAGCCGTCTGATGGCGTAAAGTCACCCCGACCCGTGACATAGGGGTGACTGTCACGGTGTGAATCGTGACAGGTACTGGGCAGTGTATATATACAGGACAGGAGGAGTGGTCCTGTGCAGTGTATATATACAGGACAGGAGAAGTGGTCCTGTGCAGTGTATATATACAGGACAGGAGGAGTGGTACTGTGCAGTGTATATACACAGGACAGTAGCAATGGTACTGTCCAGTGTATATATACAGGACAGGAGGAATGGTACTGTGCAGTGTATATATACAGGACAGGAGGAGTGGTACTGTGCAGTGTATATATACAGCACAGGAGGAGTGGTACTGTGCAGTGTATATAGACAGGACAGGAGGAGTGGTACTGTGCACTGTATATATACAGGACTGGAGGAGTGGTACTGTGCAATGTGTATATATACAGGACAGGAGTAGTGGTACTGTGCAGTGTATATATACAGAACAGGAGGAGTGGTACTGTGCAGTGTATATATACAGGACAGGAGGAGTGGTCCTGTGCATTGTATATATATAGGACTGGAGGAGTGGTACTGTGCAGTGTATATATACAGGAGGAGTGGTACTGTGCTGTGTATATATACAGGAGAGGAGGAGTGGTACTGTGCAGTGTATATATACAGGACAGGAGTAGTGGTACTGTGCAGTGTATATATACAGGACAGGAGGAGTGGTACTGTGCAGTGTATATAGACAGGACAGGAGGAGTGGTACTGTGCACTGTATATATACAGGACTGGAGGAGTGGTACTGTGCAATGTGTATATATACAGGACAGGAGGAGTGGTACTGTGCAGTGTATATATACAGGACAGGAGGAGTGGTACTGTGCAGTGTATATATACAGGACAGGAGGAGGGGTACTGTGCAGTGTATATATACAGGACAGGAGGAATGGTACTGTGCAGTGTATATATACAGGACAGGAGGAATGGTACTGTATAGTGTATATATACAGGACAGGAGGAGTGGTACTGTGCAGTGTATATATATATAGGACAGAAGGAGTGGTACTGTGCAGTGTATATATACAGGACAGGAGGAGTGGTACTGTGCAGTGTATATATATAGGACAGAAGGAGTGGTACAGTGCAGTGTATATATACAGGAGGAGAGGGACTGTGCAGTGTATATATACAGGACAGGAGGAGTGGTACTGTGCAGTGTATATATACACAGGACAGGAGGAGTGGTACTGTGCAGTGTATATATACAGGACAGGAGGAATGGTACTGTGCAGTGTATATATACAGGACAGGAGGAATGGTCTTTTGCAGTGTATATATACAGGACAGGAGGAATGGTACTGTGCAGTGTATATATACAGGACAGGAGGAATGGTCTTTTGCAGTGTATATACACAGGACAGGAGGAGTGGTACTGTGCAGTGTATATATGCAGGACAGAAGGAGTGGTACTGTGCAGTGTATATATACAGGACAGGAGGAGTGGTACAGTGCAGTGTATATATACAGCACAGGAGGAGTGGTACTGTACAGTGTATATATACTGGACAGGAGGAGTGGTATTGTGCAGTGTATATATACAGGACAGGAGGAGTGGTATTGTGCAGTGTATATATACAGGAGGAGTGGTACTGTGCAGTGTATATATACAGGACAGGAGGAGTGGTACTGTGCAGTGTATATATACAGGACAGGAGGAATGGTCTTTTGCAGTGTATATATACCGGACAGGAGGAGTGGTACTGTGCAGTGTATATATACAGGACAGGAGGAGTGGTACTGTGCAGTGTATATACACAGGACAGTAGGAATGGTACTGTCCAGTGTATATATACACAGGACAGGAGGAATGGTACTGTGCAGTGTATATATACAGGACAGGAGGAGTGGTACTGTGCAGTGTATATATACAGGACAGAAGGAGTGGTACTGTGCAGTGTATATATACAGGACAGGAGGAGTGGTACAGTGCAGTGTATATATACAGCACAGGAGGATAGGTACTGTGCAGTGTATATATATACAGGACAGGAGGAATGGTACTGTGCAGTGTATATATACAGGACAGGAGGAGTGGTACTGTGCAGTGTATATATACACGACAGGAGGAGTGGTACTGTGCAGTGTATATATACTGGACAGGAGGAGTGGTACTGTGCAGTGTATATATACTGGACAGGAGGAGTGGTACTGTGCAGTGTATATATACTGGACAGGAGGAGTGGTACTGTGCAGTGTATATATACAGGACAGGAGGAGTGGTACTGTGCAGTGTATATATACAGGACAGGAGGAGTGGTCCTGTGCAGTGCATATATGCAGGACAGGAGGAGTGGTCCTGTGCAGTGTATGTATACAGGACAGGAGGAGTGGTACTGTGCAGTGTATATATACAGGACAGGAGGAGCGGTACTGTGCAGTGTATATATACAGGACAGGAGGAGTGGTACTGTGCAGTGTATATATACAGGACAGGAGGAGTGGTACTGTGCAGTGTATATATACAGGACAGGAGGAGTGGTACTGTGCAGTGTATATATACAGGACAGGAGGAGTGGTACTGTGCAGTGTATATATACAGGACAGGAGGAGTGGTACTGTAAGAGGGTGAACTGTAGTCCCACTGAGAGGGCACTAGGACCCTGTGGTTTTTGCCTATTGCAGAAGAGAACAGACCGTGCAAAACTCCCAGATACAATGTGTGCTGCTGGGTGGGGTCTAGTGTCTGTAAAGTGAAAGTGAGAAGTGAGAGCTGAGAGAGAAAAAGGCGGGAAGCAAAGGCAGAAGCTGCTGTGAGATCTTAAAGAGAGACTGTGTGTGGATTTACTGCAAGTGTTTTTGGAGGAAAAGAAGCTTTTGAGAGACTTTTTGTTGCTAACGTTCCCCTGGAGAAGAATTAACCTTTTGTTTAACTGTGAGAGACTTGTGTGGCTAACGTTTCCTGGAGAGGAGTTAACCCTTTATTTAACAAAAGACTGAGACTTTACTAAGAACCCAGTACGTATTTGGAAGTCTGTGGATTCCCTGTGCATTGAGTGGAGAACCAAGTCTGGACAGACGGCTGATACAGAGACGGACGGATTGTCGTGGAAGCATTCCTAGGAGCTACAGAAGCAGAGACTACATCGTGAGACCACTAACTAAGTCCCCGGCGTTTGGGCTCGGCATCGGCCGACAAGACAAGACAAGAGGAGCTTGCTGTAACTTATTGGCGCTGAAGATAAGGATTGGCTGCAGCCTGTGCGGATTCCTGCCTGAGAGGAAATCCATCTCAGGATACGGTACCATAGTTATAGATACCCGGGTATCTCTGCTCAGAGTGTTAAATTGTTACTTTAGAGGTGTATCTTATATTAGAGTTGTGTAAGTTATACTCAATGTGCCATTCCAGGGGCTCCCTTAATAACACTACATTCAATTTACACTTGTTCCTGTTTTTAGTTGCCTGTTAGGTAAATTTCTTACTAGTCTGTTGTAGTACACAGTTCTCAGGAGACCTTTGAGTGGCACAGTGATTTCAGCTGCTGCTGAATTGGTGTATCTTTGGGGTGCATCTGTCTTAATATTCTCCATATTACCTTGATTATTTTGCCTTTGAGTAAATACCGTTGGAGATTTCTGCCTTGGTCTTGGTTTGTGACTCACTGGATCTTATTCGGACCTCTGGTCATTACATTTTTGGCGTAGTCGGCAGGATCCAGTGTTTGTCATGGACGAGGGCGAGGGTGGAAATGACCCCGCTGTATCCGCATCCTCCTCAGGGGTTGGGGTTCCCTTGGCAGCCGCTGCGACTCCGGGAGGCTATGTGCCTGTAGGGGCTTTACTTCAGCACATGCCGAAATACGATGGGCGCAATATGGCGTTGCAAGATTGGGCTGAGAGAATCCGGAGTATTCTGCGCATGTGTAATTTGACCCCCGCGTTACGCGCTGAGCTGGCATTAAATGCACTGGAGGGTGATATTAGGCGTATGGTGATGGTGCGCCCAGAATCAGAGAGGGATACATTAGAAAAGATTTTGGAACTGTTAGAGGGGAGTTTGGGGGGCCGAGCGCGTGTGGCTCAGCTTCGGTCCCTATTCTTTAATCGTCCCCAGAGAGAGTGTGAGTCCCTGATGCAGTACTCTAATATTTTGCAAGAGATGTTGAATGAGATGCAGCGACTAGACCCGGGGGCCATGGGGGCATTCCGGGAGGTAGACCGCTTGCTCCGGGACCAATTCATCACCGGTGTAGCCAATAGACTTCTCCGGGACAAACTGTTGGAAATGGCCCGGGTTGCACCAGAGTTATCTTTCTGGCAGATTTACCGAGCTGCAGTGGAAAGGGAAGAGAAATCGGCCTATGTTCCCGAGGGGTCAGTGAACAGTGCCCAGCTGGAGGAAGGTGGTTCATCAGGGTCGGGGGGAGAGGGGCTGGTAAGCGTGGTACAAGCTCTGCATGCTGAGGTGAAGGAGTTGAAGCTGAAATTGTCTCAACTGACAGTTGATCCCGCCTCTACCCCCTCACGGGAACCTCCTGCCCCACCCCCTGGAACGGTGACCCCGCAAATGGCCAGGTCGTCCTATCAGAATGAGTCAAGCCCTCGCCCACGAGGAACAATCACCTGCTGGAAGTGTGGCCGCCAGGGACACATCTCGCGTTACTGCCGGGCGCTTACAGCCCCAGAAACCCCGTCGCCGGCTTTAAACTTCCGGCCGCTGCCATGAGAGGGCAAGCAGCAGCGGCCCCACCCACACAAAGCCCTCGACGGAATGAACAAGATTTGTTTGCATGTAGTCCAGTGATAGAAGCAGAGTTTGAAGGGCGGAAGATGAGGTGCTTGGTTGACACGGGATCCGAATGTACTATAATGCCTCTAGAAGTATATGAGAGATACTACAGTCGACTAGTGATTCCAGAGGATGGCCGAGTGATACGACTGACCGCCGCAAATAATGGTCAATTGTCAGTAAAAGGGATCGTGTGGATGCAACTAAAAATGTTTGGTCAAGAGCTGGGGCAGAAAGGGGTAGTACTGGTGGATCACCCCCCTAGAAGAGGGATGGAAGTGACGCTCGGAATGAACGTGCTGCGAGATTTGAATCACCAGATGTATGCCAGTGAAGGACCCCGATACTGGGCCCGTGCGACAAGACACCGACCCACACAGAGAATTCTACACCGTCTAGTGCTGAGTTGCGACTTGCTGAAAAGTGCGGTCCCAGGTGGCCGGGTGGGCCGGGTCCGAGTGACTTCGAGGGCCCCGATCCTGCTGGGACCCAGACAAGAGGAACTCTTAATGCTGCCTGTGGGAGCTGCACAGAGATTGAATGGGCTTGAAGTGCTACTTGAGCCCGCCCGAGAGGGTTCCTCATTTGCCAAGGTACATGTGGCCCGTTCTTTGGCGATTGTGAAGAATGGACGAGTACCGGTCCGATGCATCAATGTTTTAGATGAAGCTGTTGCAATTCCCGCTGGGACCATACTGGCTGAACTGTTCGTACCGGCAGAGAAGGTGCCGGAAAATGCAGGGTTCGAATTGCGACCAGACCAACAGTCATCCTGGACATTCGCGGTCGAGGTAGGCCGGACTGAACCTCCTACGGAGGAATGGAATGTTCATGTGATCATGGAGCAGATGGGAGTGGATCGGGAGAAGCTGACCCCCGTGCAGTTGGAGCAGTTGGAGAGAGTTTTGTGGGAACATCAAGAGACCTTTTCCCGACATGGAGAGGACTTCGGGTGTACCCAGACGATTGAGCATGAGATTCCAACGGGGGATACTCCACCCATTAGAGAAAGATATCGCCAAATTCCTCCGGCGCTCTATCAAGAGGTGAAGAGCATGGTGGCCAGTATGCTGGACAACCAAGTGATCCGAGAGAGCCGGAGTCCCTGGGCGGCCCCTGTAGTCTTGGTCCGCAAGAAGGATGGGACACTCCGATTTTGTGTGGACTATCGGAAATTGAATGCCCACACCGTACGGGACGCCTATCCTTTACCCCGTATTGAAGAATCCCTGTCGGCCCTGGGTCGGGCCAAGTATTTCTCAACGTTGGATTTGGCAAGCGGGTACTGGCAGGTCCCAATGGCTGAAAAAGATCGGGCCAAGACGGCGTTTGTATTGCCAATGGGGCTCTTTGAGTTCAACCGGATGCCCTTTGGCCTCGCTACCGCCCCGGGAACCTTCCAACGCCTGATGGAACATTGCTTGGGTGATCTAAATTTTGAATCAGTCCTGATATATTTGGACGACATTGTGGTGTTCAGAACCTCATTTGAAGATCATCTGGAGAAGCTGCGTCAAGTTCTCCGGCGGCTCAAGAGCTACGGCCTGAAAATAAAGCCAAAAAAATGTCAGCTGTTACGAAACCAGATTGAATATTTGGGGCATCTGGTGACCCCGGACGGGGTACTACCTTTAGCCAGTAAGATTAAGGCGGTACAAGAGTGGCCACCTCCTTGTGACCTGCGAGAAGTGCGGGCCTTCCTGGGCCTAGCAGGATACTATCGGCGGTTTGTGCCTAAATTCTCACAAGTGGTGAGTCCCTTGAATGAACTTTTGAGAGGGACAGCGCTGGGTCCTCGAAATCGCCCCATTCCATGGGGGCCCCTACAGAAAAAGGCATTTGATGGAGTGAAAACCGCCCTAACGAGTGCCCCATTGCTGGCCTACGCCCGGTTTGACACCCCTTTTTTGTTGTATACCGATGGTAGTCTTCATGGGTTGGGGGCAGTACTAGCACAGGTGCAGGACGGCCGAGAACGAGTGATTTCTTATGGCAGCAGATCTTTAAGAGACTCCGAGCGAAATCCGGCTAACTACAGCTCATTCCGTCTGGAATTGCTGGCCCTGGTGTGGGCAATGACAGAACGCTTCGCCGAGTATCTAACAGGAGCTGAGGTGCTAGTCATGACAGATAACAACCCGCTAGCTCACTTAGAGAATGCAAAACTGGGGGCGTTGGAGCAGCGGTGGGTCGCCAGACTGGCCAAGTTCAATTACCGCATTAAATTTCGCTCTGGTCGAGAGAACGGCAATGCAGATGCATTGTCAAGAGTGCCCCTTGGGTCATCCGGGGAAGATGTTGATGAACAACTTGAGGATACTGAAACTCCAGCTTTGGGGCAAATACCTATCTTCCAAAGTGTGGTACACTCAAGTGGGGTGGCCACCGGGATGCCCTGTGTCCTGGGTAAAACACCCTCAGATTGGACAAGAGTCCAGGATGAGTGTCCGGACGTTGCACTTGTGCGCCGTTGGGTACAAAACAAGGCCTGGCCCAGTGCAGAGGACAAGGCTCAGTTGTCCATGGAAGGGATGAAACTCCTTCGACAATGGGATAAATTGTGTGTGGAACAAGGTCTTTTGTATCGTAAGGTGTACCTGCCATCGGAGCTGCAGCATCGGTACCAACTGATAATTCCTGTGGGGATGGGGCCGGTGGTCGCTCGTGAGGCGCATGAGAAGGGGGCCCATTTTGGAAGTGAAAAGACACTTCAGTGGTTGCAGCGAGTCCTCTACTGCCCTGAGTTGGGAGGGATGGTGGCCGACGCGTGTCGGCAGTGCCGAATTTGTGGGCTCAACAAAAGCCCTGAGCAGCGGGCTCCCACACAGTCTATTAAGACTTCAGCTCCACTGGAACTACTCATGATTGACTACGTGTTGATAGGGTACTCTACATCAGGGTACTCCTACTGCCTGGTGATGACAGATCACTTTACCAAGTATGCTGTAGCGGTGCCGACAAGAGATCAGACGGCCAAGTCGGCGGCTGAGGCAGTGTGCCGACATTTCTTCCAAGTGTTCGGGTGTCCGCAGAGAATACATTCAGATCAAGGGGCCTGCTTTCAGGGAACGCTGATGAAAGAGTTGCACCAGCTCTATGGTATCGAGCAGTCGAGAACAACGCCTTACCACCCTCAGGGTAACGGGGCGTGTGAGCGTTTTAATCGGACCCTGTTGCAAATGTTGAGGTCCTTAGAGAGTCAGCAACAGACATGCTGGCCTGAGTATCTCCCCGAATTGATGTGGGCTTACAATAACAGGGTGCACAGTACTACTGGTTACTCACCACACATGTTGATGTTTGGTAGACCTGGCCGAGACATTGAGGATTTGAGCATGCCAGATCCCTCCTCCGCCCCCCTTCGGACTGCATCCGAGTGGGTACGAGAGCATCGGCGGCGGTTGAGGGTGGTGCATCAGGTGGTGGGTGACCGCCTTTGCCAGGTGGTCCATAAGGACACGCGACCTGTGCAAACAGAGCTGTTCTCTCCGGGAGACAGAGTGTTGGTGAGGACAAAACGACGGTCAGGAAAGCTGAGTGACCGATGGGAGGCGATACCGTATCTGATAAAAAAACAGGTGAACCCTGAGATTCCAGTGTACGAGGTCGAACCGGTGGGGACAGGGGGGCCAACCCGTAATTTGCATCGTAACATGTTACAGCGGTGCTGGTTTGAAGATTCGGCGCCTACCCCCCTAGAGCCAGAGGCCATGTTTCAAGGGGCGGAAGCTCTGAATGATCTTGAGTTTGATGGTGTGCTTACTCCTGCGCCTGCTTATTTGCCCCCAGTGACCGATCTGGCCTCGGGTGATGAGAATATTGGGGATATGGAGGATGTTGTTGAGGAGAGTGCATCAGGTCAACTGCTTGGTCCTGACGCTGTATCACAGGACATCGAGCCGCAGGAGGAGACAACTCCACTTACGCCCATTGACACGACCATGGAAGAGACTCTAGCTCCCTCTAAGGTCGCACCTGTTGATGTAGGACTCAGGAGAACTACACGATCTACGGCAGGAATACCGCCTCAGCGATATGCTCAAGATGAATTTGAGTGGGAAGGTATGTCGAGGACGCCAACCTCTAGTGGGGTGGCATGTAAGAGGGTGAACTGTAGTCCCACTGAGAGGGCACTAGGACCCTGTGGTTTTTGCCTATTGCAGAAGAGAACAGACCGTGCAAAACTCCCAGAGACAATGTGTGCTGCTGGGTGGGGTCTAGTGTCTCGGGTGTAAAGTGAAACTTGGAAGTGAGAGCTGAGAGAGAAAAAGGCGGGAAGCAAAGGCAGAAGCTGCTGTGATATCTTAAAGAGAGACTGTGTGGATTTACTGCAAGTGTTTTTGGAGGAAAAGAAGCTTTTGAGAGACTTTTTGTTGCTAACGTTCCCCTGGAGAAGAATTAACCTTTTGTTTAACTCTGTGAGAGACTTGTGTGGCTAACGTTTCCTGGAGAGGAGTTAACCCTTTATTTAACAAAAGACTGAGACTTTACTAAGAACCCAGTACGTATTTGGAAGTCTGTGGATTCCCTGTGCATTGAGTGGAGAACCAAGTCTGGACAGACGGCTGATACAGAGACGGACGGATTGTCGTGGAAGCATTCCTAGGAGCTACAGAAGCAGAGACTACATCGTGAGACCACTAACTAAGTCCCCGGCGTTTGGGCTCGGCATCGGCCGACAAGACAAGACAAGAGGAGTTTGCTGTAACTTATTGGCGCTGAAAATATGAACTGGCTGCAGCCTCTGCGGATTCCTGCCTGAGAGGAAATCCATCTCAGGATACGGTACCATAGTTATAGATACGCGGGTATCTCTGCTCAGAGTGTTAAATTGTTACTTTAGAGGTGTATCTTATATTAGAGTTGTGTAAGTTATACTCAATGTGCCATTCCAGGGGCTCCCTTAATAACACTACATTCAATTTACACTTGTTCCTGTTTTTAGTTGCCTGTTAGGTAAATTTCTTACTAGTCTGTTGTAGTACACAGTTCTCAGGAGACCTTTGAGTGGCACAGTGATTTCAGCTGCTGCTGAATTGGTGTATCTTTGGGGTGCATCTGCCTTCATATTCTCCATATTACCTTGATAATTTTGCCTTTGAGTAAATACCGTTGGAGATTTCTGCCTTGGTCTTGGTTTGTGACTCACTGGATCTTATTCGGACCTCTGGTCATTACAGTACTGTGCAGTGTATATATACAGGACAGGAGGAGTGGTACTGTGCAGTGTATATATACAGGACAGGAGGAATGGTACTGTGCAGTGTATATATACAGGACAGGAGGAATGGTACTGTATAGTGTATATATACAGGACAGGAGGAGTGGTACTGTGCAGTGTATATATATAGGACAGAAGGAGTGGTACTGTGCAGTGTATATATACAGGACAGGAGGAGTGGTACTGTGCAGTGTATATATACAGGACATGAGGAGTGGTACTGTGCAGTGTATATATACAGGACAGGAGGAGTGGGACTGTGCAGAGTATATATACAGGACAGGAGGAGTGGTACTGTGCAGTGTATATATACAGGACAGGAGGAGTGGTACAGTGCAGTGTATATATACAGGAGGAGAGGGACTGTGCAGTGTATATATACAGGACAGGAGGAATGGTACTGTGCAGTGTATATATACAGGACAGGAGGAATGGTCTTTTGCAGTGTATATATACCGGACAGGAGGAGTGGTACTGTGCAGTGTATATATACAGGAGGAGTGATACTGTGCAGTGTATATATACAGGACAGGAGGAATGGTACTGTGCAGTGTATATATACAGGACAGGAGGAGTGGTACTGTGCAGTGTATATATACAGGACAGGAGGAGTGGTACTGTGCAGTGTATATATACAGGAGGAGTGGTACTGTGCAGTGTATATATACAGGACAGGAGGAGTGGTACTGTGCAGTGTATATATACAGGAGGAGGAGTGGTACTGTGCAGTGTATATATACAGGACAGGAGGAGTGGTCCTGTGCAGTGCATATATGCAGGACAGGAGGAGTGGTACTGTGCAGTGTATATATACAGGACAGGAGGAGTGGTACTGTGCAGTGTATATATACAGGACAGGAGGAGTGGTACTGTGCAGTGTATATATACTGGACAGGAGGAGTGGTACTGTGCAGTGTATATATACAGGAGGAGGAGTGGTACTGTGCAGTGTATATATACAGGACAGGAGGAGTGGTCCTGTGCAGTGCATATATGCAGGACAGGAGGAGTGGTACTGTGCAGTGTATATATACAGGACAGGAGGAGTGGTACTGTGCAGTGCATATATACAGGACAGGAGTAGTGGTACTGTGCAGTGTATATATACAGGACAGGAGGAGTGGTACTGTGCAGTGTATATATACAGGACAGGAGGAGTGGTACTGTGCAGTGTATATATACAGGACAGGAGGAGTGGTACTGTGCAGTGTATATATACAGGACAGGAGGAGCGGTACTGTGCAGTGTATATATACAGGACAGGAGGAGCGGTACTGTGCAGTGTATATATACAGGAGGAGTGGTACTGTGCAGTGTATATATACACAGGACAGGAGGAGTGGTACTGTGCAGTGTATATATACAGGACAGGAGGAATGGTACTGTGCAGTGTATATATACAGGACAGAAGGAATGGTCTTTTGCAGTGTATATACACAGGACAGGAGGAGTGGTACTGTGCAGTGTATATATACAGGACAGGAGGAGTGGTACTGTGCAGTGTATATATACAGGACAGGAGGAGTGGTACTGTGCAGTGTATATATACTGGACAGGAGGAGTGGTACTGTGCAGTGTATATATACAGGACAGGAGGAGCGGTACAGTGCAGTGTATATATACAGCACAGGAGGAGTGGTACTGTGCAGTGTATATATACTGGACAGGAGGAGTGGTATTGTGCAGTGTATATATACAGGACAGGAGATATGGTCTTTTGCAGTGTATATATACCGGACAGGAGGAGTGGTACTGTGCAGTGTATATATACAGGACAGGAGGAGTGGTACTGTGCAGTGTATATACACAGGACAGTAGGAATGGTACTGTGCAGTGTATATATACAGGATAGGAGGAGTGGTACTGTGCAGTGTATATATACAGGACAGAAGGAGTGGTACTGTGCAGTGTATATATACAGGACAGAAGGAGTGGTACTGTGCAGTGTATATATACACAGGACAGGAGGAGTGGTACAGTGCAGTGTATATATACAGGACAGGAGGAGTGGTACTGTGCAGTGTATATATACAGGACAGGAGGAGTGGTACTGTGCAGTGTATATATACTGGACAGGAGGAGTGGTACTGTGCAGTGTATATATACAGGAGGAGGAGTGGTACTGTGCAGTGTATATATACAGGACAGGAGGAGTGGTCCTGTGCAGTGCATATATGCAGGACAGGAGGAGTGGTAATGTGCAGTGTATATATACAGGACAGGAGGAGTGGTACTGTGCAGTGCATATATACAGGACAGGAGTAGTGGTACTGTGCAGTGTATATATACAGGACAGGAGGAGTGGTACTGTGCAGTGTATATATACAGGACAGGAGGAGTGGTACTGTGCAGTGTATATATACAGGACAGGAGGAGTGGTACTGTGCAGTGTATATATACAGGACAGGAGGAGCGGTACTGTGCAGTGTATATATACAGGACAGGAGGAGCGGTACTGTGCAGTGTATATATACAGGAGGAGTGGTACTGTGCAGTGTATATATACACAGGACAGGAGGAGTGGTACTGTGCAGTGTATATATACAGGACAGGAGGAATGGTACTGTGCAGTGTATATATACAGGACAGAAGGAATGGTCTTTTGCAGTGTATATACACAGGACAGGAGGAGTGGTACTGTGCAGTGTATATATACAGGACAGGAGGAGTGGTACTGTGCAGTGTATATATACAGGACAGGAGGAGTGGTACTGTGCAGTGTATATATACTGGACAGGAGGAGTGGTACTGTGCAGTGTATATATACAGGACAGGAGGAGCGGTACAGTGCAGTGTATATATACAGCACAGGAGGAGTGGTACTGTGCAGTGTATATATACTGGACAGGAGGAGTGGTATTGTGCAGTGTATATATACAGGACAGGAGATATGGTCTTTTGCAGTGTATATATACCGGACAGGAGGAGTGGTACTGTGCAGTGTATATATACAGGACAGGAGGAGTGGTACTGTGCAGTGTATATACACAGGACAGTAGGAATGGTACTGTCCAGTGTATATATACACAGGACAGGAGGAATGGTACTGTGCAGTGTATATATACAGGATAGGAGGAGTGGTACTGTGCAGTGTATATATACAGGACAGAAGGAGTGGTACTGTGCAGTGTATATATACACAGGACAGGAGGAGTGGTACAGTGCAGTGTATATATACAGCACAGGAGGATAGGTACTGTGCAGTGTATATATATACAGGACAGGAGGAATGGTACTGTGCAATGTATATATACAGGACAGGAGGAGTGGTACTGTGCACTGTATATATACAGGACAGGAGGAATGGTACTGTGCAGTGCATATATACAGGACAGGAGGAGTGGTACTGTGCAGTGTATATATACAGGACAGGAGGAGCGGTACTGTGCAATGTATATATACAGGACAGGAGGAGCGGTACTGTGCAGTGTATATATACAGGAGGAGTGGTACTGTGCAATGTATATATACAGGACAGGAGGAGTGGTACTGTGCAGTGTATATATACAGGACAGGAGGAGTGGTACTGTGCAGTGCATATATACAGGACAGGAGGAGTGGTACTGTGCAGTGCATATATACAGGACAGGAGGAGTGGTACTGTGCAGTGTATATATAGAAAACAGAAGGAGTGGTACTGTGCAGTGTATATATACAGGACAGGAGGAGTGGTACTGTGCAGTGTATATATACAGGACAGGAGGAGTGGTACTGTGCAGTGTATATATACAGGACAGGAGGAGTGGTACTGTGCACTGTATATATACAGGACTGGAGGAGTGGTACTGTGCAATGTATATATACAGGACAGGAGGAGTGGTACTGTGCAGTGTATATATACAGGACAGGAGGAGTGGTACTGTGCAGTGTATATATAGAAAACAGAAGGAGTGGTACTGTGCAGTGTATATATACAGGACTGGAGGAGTGGTACTGTGCAATGTATATATACAGGACAGGAGAAGTGGTACTGTGCAGTGCATATATACAGGACAGGAGGAGTGGTACTGTGCAGTGTATATATAGAAAACAGAAGGAGTGGTACTGTGCAGTGTATATATACAGGACAGGAGGAGTGGTACTGTGCAGTGTATATATACAGGACAGGAGGAGTGGTACTGTGCAGTGTATATATACAAAACAGAAGGAGTGGTACTGTGTAGTGTATATATACAGGACAGGAGGAGTGGTACTGTGCAGTGTATATATACAGGACAGGAGGAGTGGTACTGTGCAGTGTATATATACAAAACAGAAGGAGTGGTACTGTGTAGTGTATATATACAGGACAGGAGGAGTGGTACTGTGCACTGTATATATACAGGACTGGAGGAGTGGTACTGTGCAATGTATATATACAGGACAGGAGGAGTGGTACTGTGCAGTGTATATATACAGGACTGGAGGAGTGGTACTGTGCACTGTATATATACAGGACTGGAGGAGTGGTACTGTGCAGTGTATATATACAGGACAGGAGGAGTGGTACTGTGCAGTATATACACAGGACAGGAGATGTGTGTCATGAACCGGGGGTGTTTGGTTGCCCCAGTTCTTCAGGGATTTATTTATATTCTACTTCCCAGTTACGGTTTGGAACTTGCAGCTCTCTGGCACCCCCCTTAACCTCAGGTCAGTCAGAGAACTGCACCTAGGATAATTAGTCGCCAGAAAGGCTGTCCGGTCATGTACTGGCTATTGGGCACGCTACCGTAAGGGTGATATACCTATTCCCCGCTGCAGCTGGGCAATACTCAAACCCCTTCCCGTCACGGCCAGCTATACCCAACAAGCTTAGTACGCTCTGGTGCCAAAAGCACCTATTCCTATGATTAATATAGCAGGTCAGGAGCCAACCAAAACAGAAGCGTAATTTACTTCAGAAGGTGTTGGAGGTATGTTTTAGAGCAAGGAAAACAAAGCTAGTAAATATGACTTACACCAAAATAAAATAGGCAGTGTAAAAAAGGTATAAAAAAACAATATTACAAGATGAGACAATTAAAGTACGTACAGAACAATTTTAAAAAAAGGGATTAAAGTTGAAAAAAAACACTTACAGTTCTCTCATATCATGGCTGGCCATGCAGCTGGGTGAAGGGCGACACATACCAATGCATCAGAGCAGATTTAAGAGGTTATGTTAGCCAACTTCCTGGGCAAAGACACTCCTACAATGAGGCTGAATCTTATACCCTCTGCTTGTGACATTACTGAGGGGCTGGATACTCCACTTTTTTGAAAGTTATTAAATCCGGCTATTAGCCTTAACTCCTGGAGAGAAGCCCATAGAAGGATGACAAAATTATGTTTCTCAGCATGAAGTGGACATTTAAGTCTAAACACGATTTGCCTGTGTGTCTTGGTTAAGCAGTAATCTACTACTTGGATTCTGCTGGTACGGAAAATTAGGAAACGCACTAGTGTGCTGCTCTATTGTTTCACATACCAAATATGTAACTTTCACACCTATACCACTACTTGGGGTCAAGTTTTTCCATCTTGAATAACTCACGCACAAATGGAAGCACATACCTGCAAACAAAGAGTTGGTTTCTGCTAGCCAACACATTCTTGAGGGAGGGGGATGAGTGGTTTAGAATTACACAAACAGAGAGAGAAGGAGAACTATCTAGGCAGGGAGAAGTAGGAAGAGCTGTGGGGGGGAGGGGGGGGGGGGAGTATTGAGCATGTGTCTTACACAGACCAAATGGATGTAGCAGAACTTAGTGTGTGATAATATAGAGTCAAATACGTCATATTTCATGACACCCTCCTTACCATCAGGTCAGTCAAGGAACTGCACCTAGGATAGTCAGTCACCAGAAAGGCTGCCTGGTCGTGTACTGGCTATTGGGCATGCTGCTGTGATGGTGATTTAACTGTTCCCAGCTGCAGACAGGCAATATACACTTATAAACCCCTTTCAGTCACGGCCAGCTTCACCCAACAAGCTCAGTAAGCTCTGCTGCCACCATCTCCTATTACTATGATTAATAGCGGGTCAGGAGCCAACCCAATCAGTAGCAATGCCTTAGGTCGGAGGACTTGGGGTACATTTAGAGCAAGTTAAACGACAGTAGTAAATAATATTGCATTGACTCCAAAAAGATTAGGCAGCGTTTACAAAAAGTATAAAAATGATATTACAAGATGAGACAGTTATATTATGTACAGAATTACAAAATAAAAAGGGATTAAAGTTGAAAAAAACTCAGTTATCTCATATCATGGCTGGCCATGTGTTGGGGGGGCGATACATCACAATGCATCAGAGCAGATTTGCAGAGCCTCTCTTAGCCAACTCCCTGGGCAAAGACCCACTCATAACTCAGCAGGTTAGGGATATACCCTCTGGTCATGACATCACTGGGTGGGCTGAGTTATGAAATGCACTCCTTTTTTCTCAGAAAGACTTAGAATCCCATGAAAACCTTTTAACCATCATATCTTGAGCTGGAGACCTCGTAGAGTGACGACAAGAACATTGCATGTCTTCTCACGAAGTTAGCTTACATTTGAGTCTACACATTGGGTAGCTGTGCGACTCAAGTAGAAATCCTTTTCTCGGATTCTGCTGGTATGGGAAATTAGAAAATGCACTGGTGTGTAGCTCTATCATTGCACAGTCCAAGTATGTAACTTTCACACCTATATCACTAACCACTTCCATTACACACTTAACTTTTCAAGAACAAAAGTCCCATGTGCGCATGGGACAAAGACCAATTCCTGATCAACACATTCTTGAGGGAGGGGGGATGAGTGGTTTAGAATTACACAGGCAGACTGTGAAGAAAAGCCATTTAGTCCGGTGAGAAGGAGGGGCCGTGAGGGTGGAGGGAACCACAGCTGCAGCATGTGTACCCTACACAGACCTAATGGATGTTGCACAGATTAGTGTGCTTGATTATAGAGAACCAAATGCCTCATATTTCCTGACACCTTACCTTTTGGACTGCGCTACAGAGGCAGGACCTCTCAGTACTCCTACATGCGCACCTCAGCAGGCTCGCCCCGGCTGGACAGCCTATCTGCATTGCCATGCTCGCAGCCTTGTGTTTCACAGTTAAGCTGTACTGCTGGAGGGCAAGGCTACGGCATAGCAACCTTCCTTTGGTACCAGACACTGTGTGCAGCCAGCTCAGGGGGTTGTGGTCGGTCACCACAGTGAAGGAGCTCCTCTATTAGTGATGAGCGAGTGTACTCATTGTTTCAGGTTTTCCCGAGCACGCTAGGGTGATCTCCGAGTATTTGTGACTGCTCGGAGATTTAGTTTTTGTTGACACAGCTGCATGATTTACAGCTGCTAGCCAGCCTGAATACATGTCGGGGTTGCCTGGTTGCTAGGGAATCCCCACGTCTTCAAGCTGTCCATCAGCTGTAAATCATGCAGCTGAGGAAACGAAAACTAAATCTCCGAGCACTTACAAATACTCAGATCACCCGAACGTGCTCGGGAAAACCCGAACAACGAGTATACTCGCTCATCACTATCCTCTATCACTGGCAAAAGGATCAGGGAAGCCTTAAGAGTAGGCCCCGTCTTACCCACTCTTCGGCAGGTGATACAGGAGCGGCAGTAGTTAGTCACATCTGTCCCCATCTTGGGCCAATAGAATTGTTGAGACAGCCGGGCCTTAGTTTTGCTGATCCCCAAGTGACCAGCGAGCAGGATCTCATGGGCAATCCGCAACAACTCACTCCTGAATTGGTGCAGAATGACCAGCTGTCTTTCCCTCAGCCACTCCTTTTGGGATTTTCCAGGTACTATCTCCCGGTACAACCTCACTCGCTCCCAGAACACCCTCCTCTTATCAGTCCCAGAGGTGGGCGTCTCGGTGAGGCGTTTCAAATTCTCCAGGCTCGCATCTGAGTGCAGAGAGGCCTGAAACTCCTGGCTGGAGGAAGCCAGAAGGGACATCAGGATCCCTTCCCCATTGGGACCTGCTCTGTGTTCATTTCCGGTTCAGTCACGCCTGTGACTGAGGAGGGTCCAGAAGGCAGAACGTTATCTGCGTTCCGGGCACTGTGACTACGAGTGACAGCAGCTACGTAGGTTGTCTCCCCAGGGATTTCCACAGACCCATGATGCTATGGGTTCTACCTCCCCATCCACCCCTAGCATCTCAGGAGCAGTGCTATATATGGGGCAGTTACCTTCCTCTGTGGCACTGGTCAGTTGCACAGCATCACCTTCCTCACAGTTCCCATGCATCTCCCCATTTCCCAGAGCGCCATCGCTTGCCCCTGTTAGGGGTTCCTCAGCCATTCCTCCCCACAGAGTGATGTGGCTGAGCACTCCTGCACGTGTAGACACATCATTCTTAGGAAATAAATAGTTAGCAGGTAAAACTTGCACCTTTTCATCCTCAGCATCATCAGTATGAGATAAAGCATTGTTATGTGTTACGGAACCACTCAGCACCCAGAATATGTTGTGCAGTTATATGTATGTATAATAGGTTCCATGTGAGATGCATCAGCCCACAGGCTGCGCCCCCTGATCAGAGGGGACACAATATTCCCCTTTTGTCCTCCCCCACCTTTGTAATTCCCACAGTAAATATCGGCAGGCTCCGGCCACCTGCGGCTATTGTAATGTATGTCTGGCCTGCTGCTTTTCTATTGGCCTGCACTCTGTATCTGTGTGATATATTCTGTGTCCTGTGAGTAAAGTGTTGTCAGACTGGAAATACGTGGAGAAGCAGTGATATTTTATATGCGCCCATGTAACCAAGCAATTCCAGCCAGCGTCCTTCATTCTGACTCCAGCCAAAGCAGAGTGGACCTCCTGAAACACGGGGTGGTACTGAAAGATACCCCAGCTTGGTAGACCCCGTTACAAGCATTGTTTGGTATATCACTCTCGAGGGATGCATGCAATTCTCTGTCATTATCCGCATTTACATCACCGTTATCAGATTGGATAGGAGAATCAAGGACATAATATGCAACCATTTTCCCTAAATCAGTCCTCAAAACATCGGTGGTCAAGTTATCGGACAACCCCACTTCATTCACCCTGCTCCAGGCACCCCAATCTATAAACACGTGGGCCATTGGCAAGGGAAAGTGGAAAGGTATTTACTGACAATTTTACCACTTTCAGTAAAATGGTGCGCACGGCTCATGAATTTTGCAATGAGTTTACCCGATTCATCTTTGACTTTTCCTAAAGTTATCAAATTTATCGCAAATGTACACTTTTGTGCCCCCTGGAATGATTTTATGTAAAAACATTTTTTTTATAGTAATTTTGGTGAAATTTAGCAAAACATTGTAGATTTTTGCTCTAAAAACTTGCAAAACTTCATCTTTTCCCCCCCCCCAGCTTTTCACCAATTTTGGAACTTTTTATTGCAAAAAACTCACAGGTTTATACGTTGCTGAAAATGTTCTAGTGTACATAAACTCAGATTAAAAAATTTACAAATTTGGCAACTTTTTATAAAAACTTGCAAAATTATCTAGAAACCCTCAAATGCACCCACAATTAAAAAAATAAAAATAAAACAAAAAACACGTAAAATAGATTTATGGAAAAGTAAATTTGGTGCTAAAAGAAAGTGCAAAATACCGAAAACAGCCAAGTGCAATAATAAAAATCGACCCAATTAAGTATAGGCAAGATAATACTCCATGAAAACCTAGATTTATGCCCAAATCCCTGCTATTTTTGCTTTGTTTTTCTTCTATATTTAGAATTTTAAGTTTCTGCAAAAAGCGTACAAAAATTTGAAAAATTAATTCTCTGCAGTGCAGTATTTATTTTAGCCAGTAGATGACGGTGTAACAAAGCAAACCAATGACACCTGGCGCTCCTTATGCCACTGTGCCCAGAGACATTTTATAGTTTTGCAGCGCTACACTCGCGGCAATGTATCTACAGGGGCGCATAACTGAGTGTGGAAAGAAAAAAAGAAAAAAAAAGAAAAAAAAAAAAAAGGAAAAAAGACAGACGGTAAAAATATTTTGCATTTTTGCACCAAAATATTCATCAGCCGGGTAGATGCAACTTATTGCAGAATGCAAACATTTCCAATTTGCACCACTTTACGCTCGCTAATGTCACCCGCTTGCACGGAATCTTTTTCTTTTCTTACATTTTTTTTTTCCTTTTTTTGGTTGGATTGATGCAGTGCAGAAAATAAGACAATTTCCTCCCCACTTTTGATAAAGCTGAAATGGGCGTCTGGATTTGAAAACTTAAAAATTTGCAGCTGACAAAAATCATTTGTCAAAAAAAGATGGTGCTCTTAAGAGAACAGATGGCGCGGCAGAAGGAAGGAGGGCGCCGCATCCGAATTACTTGTCACTGTTTAGTTTAAGCACTTACACACCTCCAGCTTCTTTAGATAGGAGGTGGAGACCGGAGTGATGAATTACCGCAGCCGCATCTGCAGCGCTCGCTCTTAATAGACAGTGAAATCTTTTCGCTCGGATTGAAAAGGAGCGATGATTGAGAGCAGATTGAGTTCTTCCCCGGGTAGCCGGCTATTCACAGCCTTCAATGCAGCAGGTGCGATCCGATACGTTAAGATGGAAAATTATCGGAAAGTGCTCTGGTTGAAAGACGTGGAAATGGAAGCAAGTTGTGTGGGGTGCAGTACCTAGAATTGGCCTGCAGGTGGTGGCATGAGCAGGAGAAGCGCAGCAGGGCAGACCGGATGGACAGTAAAAGGGGAGCGATCGGCACAAAATGACCAATTGTTTGCACCAGGTTTTAGTGTTAAAAGTTTTGGAAAAGTTTTATTTCCAAAATATTAACAAAGGCCTTCAAAAGAAAAATCAAGACATTTCTACACTAGCGACAGGGGCTTTATTAGACTCCAAGTTCGTGTTTTTTCAGGAAATGCACATGCACATTAGCAGCAATGAGCAGATCCCCAATCCTGTTGGAGCACCTAATGAGCATGTGTAAAGGTCATTGTAAAGGAGGAGGAGGTGAGCTGTGATATTTCCATCCTGTGTCATCAGTGTATGTGCCTTTATACCCTATATTGTTCCCAACTTAAGGCTCTCCAGTTGTAGCTAAGAGCATGCTGGGAGTTGTAGTTGAGCAGCAGCTAAACCAACTCAGGTTGGGAACCTCGGTCCTATAAGAGCCCTTTGCAGTAAATTAATCTCAAGGTTTTTTTACTGGCCTCCCAGGTTTTTGGCACTGCTATAAAGAAGTCATTAGTGTCACAGAAGTAACTTAGAAATGTCAATTACAACAGGTGACAATTCCTTATTATTTCACGTCGCTGCTTCCACATGTTGAAGTGAATGCCAATTACATCCCTGGCATCAAATCCCTCCAGTCCTGGGGGAACTACAAGTCTTAGAGTCTGCAAGGGATCAGATCAATGACATTAGAAAAGTCAGACCTGATATCAGCACAGCTGGCCAGGGTACACTGGCTCCCTCTAGTGGCTAACATTAAACTGCAACAAGAGAGCCCAGGGAACAATTCTCCACTCCAGATATCTGCATGTGAACATATGATAGAGGCACATGAATATTCAGCAGATACAGAAAAAAAAAAAAGTTATTCTTGGAGCCTGTAGGGCACTGTTAAGATCTGGTAATTCAGTACCACAATGGACATAGAAGTCAGAGCACATACAGTGATCTGACAATAACCCAAAAACATAGAACGAGCTCTGAGACGTGGGAACTCTGCTGACCGCAATCCCTAATCCTCTCCAACCACACTAGAGGCAGCCGTGGATAGCGCCTAACGCTCCCTATGCAACTCGGCACAGCCTGAGAAACTAGCTAGCTTGAAGATAGAAAATAAGCCTACCTTGCCTCAGAGAAATACCCCAAAGGAAAAGGCAGCCCCCACATATAATGACTGAGTAAGATGAAAAGCCAAACGTAGAGATGAAATAGATTTAGCAAAGTGAGGCCCGACTTTCTGAACAGAGTGAGGATAGGAAAGGTAACTTTGCGGTCAACACAAAACCCTACAAACAACCACGCAAAGGGGGCAAAAAGACCCTCCGTACCGAACTAACGGCACGGAGGTACACCCTCTGCGTCCCAGAGCTTCCAGCAAGCAAGAAAAAAACAAATAAGCAAGCTGGGCAGAAAAAAACAGAAAACAAATAGCAAAAGCGGAACTTAGCTATGCAGAGCAGCAGGCCACAGGAACGATCCAGGAGGAAACAGGTCCAATACTAGAACATTGACTGGAGGCCAGGATCAAAGCACTAGGTGGAGTTAAATAGAGCAGCACCTAACGACTTCACCACATCACCTGAGGAAGGAAACTCAGAAGCCGCAGTACCACTCTCCTCCACTAACGGAAGCTCACAGAGAGAATCAGCCGAAGTACCACTTGTGACCACAGGAGGGAGCTCTGCCACAGAATTCACAACAGGGCACGCACATCAGCCTGTATCGAGGAGAAGGACAGATTGGGTTGCAGTCCCATGACAAACAATGGAGGTCCAAAATAAACAGTTCTTAACTGGCTAAAATACTCCCCACCAATGCCCAACCAGTCACTCCTTAGCTGATGCGACATGTCGGAGCATGGTGGGAGTTGTAGTTTGGCAACATCTATGAATGGGCAGCCAGCCTGGAAGTTCAGGAGTTTTTAATCTAGCGGATGACATGGCACATTCACATTATCCTCAAAATTATACTATGGTGGCCATAGTACGCAAGGGAGGAGCGCGTGCAGGAAACAAGGGAGGAGCGCGTGCAGGAAACAAGGGAGGAGCGCGTGCAGGAAACAAGGGAGGAGCGCGTGCAGGAAACAAGGGAGGAGCGCGTGCAGGAAACAAGGGAGGAGCGCGTGCAGGAAACAAGGGAGGAGCGCGTGCAGGAAACAAGGGAGGAGCGCGTGCAGGAAACAAGGGAGGAGCGCGTGCAGGAAACAAGGGAGGAGCGCGTGCAGGAAACAAGGGAGGAGCGCGTGCAGGAAACAAGGGAGGAGCGCGTGCAGGAAACAAGGGAGGAGCGCGTGCAGGAAACAAGGGAGGAGCGCGTGCAGGAAACAAGGGAGGAGCGCGTGCAGGAAACAAGGGAGGAGCGCGTGCAGGAAACAAGGGAGGAGCGCGTGCAGGAAACAAGGGAGGAGCGCGTGCAGGAAACAAGGGAGGAGCGCGTGCAGGAAACAAGGGAGGAGCGCGTGCAGGAAACAAGGGAGGAGCGCGTGCAGGAAACAAGGGAGGAGCGCGTGCAGGAAACAAGGGAGGAGCGCGTGCAGGAAACAAGGGAGGAGCGCGTGCAGGAAACAAGGGAGGAGCGCGTGCAGGAAACAAGGGAGGAGCGCGTGCAGGAAACAAGGGAGGAGCGCGTGCAGGAAACAAGGGAGGAGCGCGTGCAGGAAACAAGGGAGGAGCGCGTGCAGGAAACAAGGGAGGAGCGCGTGCAGGAAACAAGGGAGGAGCGCGTGCAGGAAACAAGGGAGGAGCGCGTGCAGGAAACAAGGGAGGAGCGCGTGCAGGAAACAAGGGAGGAGCGCGTGCAGGAAACAAGGGAGGAGCGCGTGCAGGAAACAAGGGAGGAGCGCGTGCAGGAAACAAGGGAGGAGCGCGTGCAGGAAACAAGGGAGGAGCGCGTGCAGGAAACAAGGGAGGAGCGCGTGCAGGAAACAAGGGAGGAGCGCGTGCAGGAAACAAGGGAGGAGCGCGTGCAGGAAACAAGGGAGGAGCGCGTGCAGGAAACAAGGGAGGAGCGCGTGCAGGAAACAAGGGAGGAGCGCGTGCAGGAAACAAGGGAGGAGCGCGTGCAGGAAACAAGGGAGGAGCGCGTGCAGGAAACAAGGGAGGAGCGCGTGCACGTCACAGTACATAAGGGAGGGGTGGGAATAT
Source organism: Ranitomeya imitator (assembly GCF_032444005.1). NCBI lineage: Eukaryota > Metazoa > Chordata > Amphibia > Anura > Dendrobatidae > Ranitomeya > Ranitomeya imitator. Next base: position 140,956,238 of record NC_091290.1, read on the forward strand.
TTTATAGCAGAGGATAATGTGGAGGCCATGTACCATAAGAGGGACAGTGTGGGGGTCATTTTTTGTCCGGAGCACATTGAGATGGAATTATTTTTTCAGGTGTACAGCGTGGGGCTTATTGAGGGAAGAGCGTGGTCGGGCACTATTATTCAGAAGGCATTATAAGGACGCTCTTTTAAGAGCACAGTGTTGGGATGTGCAGCAGAAGTGTGGAGGAGAGTGCAGTCTGCAGCAAGGAGTTGTCAGCTGTGCAAAGTCTTCATCTGGTGTCTGGACTAGAAGAAGACCAAAGGGATAAAAGCTCCAAACAGAGGACGTCTCCTATAGGAGACCTGGATCTGCAGCTTTTAAACCCCCACAGACTGGCATTATATAGACACATTTTATAGCCTGCTGTTCAGACAAGTTAATGTGATCGTCCTGTCCTCATAGAATAGCACTGTTCTCGGCAGCACGTGTTTACACAGGACGATGCACTTACGCTGTTGAGAGCAATAATATTTTTACAAACTTGAAAATCATTTCACCTGACGAACAAACATTTTGCTTTTTGCATCGGGTGATCGGCAACCTGCTTACATAGGTCGATATTCAGTTCTCCACCAGTGTAAATGCAAACAGTGACTAAACTTTTGGGAGATTTAAAAAAAAATAAAAAATATTCTTTCATTCTGAGCAGAGGGGACCCGAACCCAAAATCCTGCAAATTGCTGAAAGGACCTCATAGAAGTGTCGCAAAAAAGAAAAACCAAAAATCGCAACGCAGTCAAAAATTACATTAACTCTAAAACCAATCCTGGAAGATCTACAGACAGGATCTATTGGCCCCTCGAGAACCTCAGAGATGATCCGAGACGCAAAACCTTCCAAGCAGCTTCTTTGTTAGATTTGTTTCTAGGGAAAGCTGGGTGACTGCGGATATGCCGATATTCTAGCACAATAGTTGTCACTCAGCTTTCCCTGGCTTTACACTTCTCCATCAAATATGCCTTGAAAATAAGCCACATATGGACTGTGGTGACCACTCTGAAGTCTGGGAAAGCTGGGTAACTAATGCTATGGCATCATATTCGCTCCACAGATTAATTCACATCTAGCTTTCCCTGGTGCCAGGCTCTGCCATCAAATCTGCCTAAGGCCAGTCTCACACGTCCAGATTTTTCTGGCACACGGAGACACGGTCCACAAAAAAAAAATCAATGACATCTGCACAGATGCATTGATTTTAATGTGTCTACGTGAGTCAGTGGCTCCGGTACGTGAGGAAACGGTCACCTCACGTAACGGAGCCACTGACGTGTGAAACCGGCCTAAGAATGTGGTGCAAAAAAGGAGGATTCTGGATATTGTAACATTTCTGCACCCATACTGGGGTGGAAGTTGTCACTTAGTAGCCACACAGCTTTTCCAGACTCAGAGGTTAATTCAGTGTCTTCTAGATTAATCACAGTTACACCTGGCTCTAGGGAAAGCTGAGTGACACAAAGTAGGAGCTATAATGATCATGTAAGTAGTCACCCAGCTTTCCCCAATATGGTGACTAACTCCTCCCATAAGGGTTGTCACTCTGCTTTCCCAGGTAAAAAACTTCATATGCCCATGTAACAAATTAATATCTATTCACTTCCGGGAAGCAGAGATGTTGCAGTCTTCATTTGCATTTTTTCTTGTCTTTTTTGCAGACAAGATGTGGTATATTAGACAAAATGCCACATTTTGGTTGACAAAAAATAAGATTTTTTTTCTTGGGGGGGGGGGGGTCTATTTTGACTTTCTTAGAGTACATAAAAAAACAAAAACTGCACAATTCCTTAAAAAATAATTTTCTTTTCTTGCACTATAGAAGACTATGATTTTGCATTTCACCAGAGAACAATTGAGAAAAATTATTTGCCAATGTTTTCAAAAGTTGCAAATGAAGAATTGGACAAAAATGCCCAAATAAGGAAAATGGCACAAAACAAAAAAACAAACAAACAAATTAACCAGGAAAAACAAACCAATAAACAACCAAGAAGAAAACAAACACAATCTGGGAGACTTCCACTTACAGTAACATTCCGAGTTCCGTCTCGGCATCAGTTACATTGTGGTCACACTATGGAGAGGGCAGGTGACCGATTAAGGGGTGCAGTCATAAGGATGGAGGGTGCTATATTATACTGGTTGCTATGACAACTGTCTTTTTTCTGGCAATCTGACAAGAAAGAGGAGCTTGTTACATGAATTAGATTAATCTGCACTTTATGTATCTTGTCAGAAGCGATAATGAACGAGCAGACAGCGGCCATCCGCGTGCCAAGAGGTGCAGGAGGCAGCGCGGCGGTGACAGCTTGGTTCAGCTTAGTATTTAGGGTGGCTGCCTTTGAAAATTTGTGTCATTTTCCTTTATATTAGTGGGGTCTTCCGGGAGCTCAGGGCGGCCCCCTTACTACTGGACTGGAGCAAACCCTCATTTGCAACAATTATTAGGGTCTCAATTCATTGACAGCAAAAACAATGGTCATCAGAATAGACGAGGCTCGAGTGGAACAAGCCGCACCGACAGTGGAACAAGCCGCACCGACAGTGGAACAAGCCGCACCGACAGAGGAACAAGCCGCACCGACAGAGGAACAAGCCGCACCGACACTGGAACAAGCCGCACCGACAGTGGAACAAACCCCACCGACAGTGGAACAAGCCGCATCGACAGGTTAACAAGCCGCACCAACAGTGTACAAGCCACATCAACAGTTGAACAAGCCGCACTGACAGTTGAACAAGCCACATCAACAGTGTAACAAGCCACATCAACAGTGTAACAAGCCACACCAACAGTGTAACAAGCCACACCAACAGTGTAACAAGCCACACCAACAGTGTAACAAGCCACACCAACAGTGTAACAAGCCACACCAACAGTGTAACAAGCCACACCAACAGTGTAACAAGCCACACCAACAGTTGAATAAGCCGCACCGACACAGTATAAAAGCCGCACTGACAGTAACAAAGTTGCACTGACAGTAACAAGTTTATATTGCTGACCGAACACGATTACCTGTGTGTCTGCGAAGTGAGGCGGCCACAGGGTCTCCCCTTTTTAGACCAGCATATTCACTATTAGGAAGGACCCCTAATAATATACAGAATCTCCAGACATGAAGCTGAACCAACACAGAGCGTCTTCTGTACACACCACACATACAGGGCACAGACTGGGAGAGAAAAAAAAAAAAAAAGTCTTCATACCCTTATTAAACTGCCAGGGTTTTTTCATATAAAAATTAAAACATTCCAAGAATAATCGTTTCCGTGTTTCCACCTTTCTGTTGCCCCCAGAATCTGAACAAATCCACTGACAAACTGAAAAGTTTTCAGGTGGAAATAGAAAAATAAAGAACTAAAATAAAAGGGTCGGAGTAATAGCATGGTGCGTGGAGAATCGTCGATCTTTGTCCATTACTTGGCAGTATCAAGTATAACCTGGGCATATAAACAGCTGGTATAACATAGGCATCTCCTGTATATAGTGATACATGTACAGCTGGTATAACCTGGGCACCTCCTGTATATAAATATAGATGTACAGCTGATATAACCTGGGGATCACGGTGGCTCAGTGGTTAGCACTGCAGCCTTGCATCACTTGTAATGTACAGCATGTACACAGTGACTGAACCAGCAGAATAGTGAGTGCAGCTCTGGGGTATAATACAGGATGTAACTCAGGATCAGTAATGTATGTACACAGTGACTGCACCAGCAGAATAGTGAGTGCAGCTCTGGGGTATAATACAGGATGTAACTCAGGATCAGTAATGTAATGTGTGTACACAGTGACTGAACCAGCAGAATAGTGAGTGCAGCTCTGGGGTATAATACAGGATATAACCCAGGATCAGTAATGTATGTACACAGTGACTGCACCAGTGAGTACAGCTCTGGAGTATAATACAGGATGTAACTCAGGATCAGTAATGTAATGTATGTACACAGTGACTGCACCAGCAGAATAGTGAGTGCAGCTCGGGAGTGTCACAATATTGTATGAAATATCATAAGTTTAGTTTCTCTGCCAGCACATGTAGGGGGGGTGTTGACCCCCCTTCACTCTGTTTAGCTTGCCCTGTCAATGTATGTGGGGAAGTTTTATTGAAGAAAGGTATTTACGACTGGCATAGCTGCAGTGGAAAGTGGACTAGCTAAAACCGGACTAATTCCCTTCTGTAAATGCAAGAAGTCCTTTGTTCCATTCTTGTATAATATTGGGCTAATGATTTAGGATAGAAAAAGGAAAAATACATATTCTTTACGTCCATCGGCGGATCTGTCAACCGCTGTAAACATGAGCTAACTCCATCAGGTAAAAAAGTAGGGATTTCTCTGTAATTATGCATCACAAATAGGACATATTTGATCTCATTAGAATGTCAATGTTAATACCAGGTGAATGCTGGGTTTGTTATGACTATGACATGTTCTGTAGCGGAGTTACAGTCATTAGACAAATTTAGGTTAAATTTAGTTAAAATGAAGAGGTAGGAGGGTCTGGAAAAACCAGCCCTTTCTGTGATGTCATCAGGTTGAGCTATAAGGCTGTGTCTGCTGGAGCCTATGGGAGTCTGACTTGAAGAGCTGTTCCTGACCAGAGTCCTCATGCACTGGGACACTTGGGGAGCTCCCCCCACCAGCATGGTTTTGCCTGATATGAACTGAGAACATGTGAGCTGTACCTTTTCTTATTTAATCCCTGTTTGTTTTATAATTTACCTTGTACATATTTCAATTGTCTCATATTGTAACATCTTTTTATAGATACTGCCTTAATTCTAATGGAGTAAAATATATAAATTACTAGTTTTCGTTTTTCCTGCTCTAAAACGTTCCCCAAGTCTTCTGAAGGGAATTACGCTACTGTTTTGGGTTAGCTTCGGACCCGTTTAGTTGAAGCTCGTCGCAGCATACACTTGTACAGTGCCTTTCGGTGTCGTCGTAGCGACTGCGGCGTTGATAATTATTGTTCCTGCCTGAGTGGGAGTAGTTAATCGCGTTGCTGCAGCGTGCCCAAGAGCCAGTACATAGCAGGCAGCCTTTCTGGCGACTAATTACCCTAGGTGCAGTACCTAATCTGACCTGAGAGTAAAGGGGGCGCCAGAGATCTACAAGTTTCAAGTGGAACTGTAAGCGGGATATACATAAATCCCTGCAGTTCGGGGTATATTGCAGAGCAGTGGGATACCTAGAATAAGCCTCTGCTGTAAACTAAGAGGTCAATAGCCTTGTGTGTGTTTTTTCATCACATTGTGGAGTGGGGGGATAACCAAGATAAGCCCCCCTGCACATGTGAGAGCCATCTGTTAGCCTAAAGTCACCCCGACCCATAACGTGGGGGTGACGGTCATGGTGTGAATCATGACATGGAGTATAATACAGGATGTAACTCAGGATGAGTAAAGTAATGTATGTACACAGTGACTGCACCAGCAGAATAGTGGGTGCAGCTCTGGGGTATAATACAGGAGGTAACTCAGGATCAGTAATGTACACAGTGACTGGACCAGCAGAATAGTGAGTGCAGATCTGGTTATAATACAGGAGGGAACTCAGGATCAGTAATGTAATGTATGTACACAGTGACTGCACCAGCAGAATAGTGACTGCAGCTCTGGGGTATAATACAGGATGTAACTCAGGAACAGTAATGTAATGTATGCACACAGTGACTGCACCAGCAGAATAGTAACTGCAGCTCTGGGGTATAATACAGTGTCAGGAATCCCACCGCTGCCACCAATTTGTCATGATTCACACCGTGACCGTCACCCCTACGTCACGGGTCAGGGTGACTTTAGGCCAACAGACGGCTATCACATGTGCAGGGGGCTTATCTTAGTTATCCCTCCACTTCACAATGTGATGAAAAAAACACACAAGGCTATTGACCTCTTAGCTTACAGCAGGGGCTTATTCTAGGTATCCCACTGCTCTTCAATATACCACAAACTGCAGGGATTTATGTATATCCCGCTTACAGTCCCACTTAAAATATGCAGCTCTCTGGCGCCCCCCTTACTCTCAGGTCAGATTAGGTACTGCACCCTGGGTAATTAGTCGTCAGACAGGCTGCCTGCTATGTAATGGCTATTGGGCACGCTGCAGCGATGCGATAAACTACTCCCACTCAGGCAGGAACAATAATTATCAACGCCGCAGTCGCTACAACATCACCCCAAAAGTCAGCACACTATCGCTGCCACCAGCTTCGATTAAACGGGTCCAAAGCTAACGCAACACAACAGTAGCATAATTCCCTTCAGGAGACTTAGGGTACGGTTTAGAACAGGATGAACGAACTAGTATTAAATAATATACCCCATCAAAAGTTTCAGGCAGTGTTTATTTAAAAAGATGTTACAAATGAGACAATTGCAAATATGTACAAGGTAATTATAAAAAAAACAAAACAAGGATTACATGAGAATAACACTTACATGGGTTCAAAGCATTGCAGGCAACCAGGCTAGTGAAGTTTCCATACGTCCCAGCTCATTGGACGTGCTCAGGGCTCTCCAGGAAAACAGACAAGAAGACTGAGCTGGGGATCTGGGCAGACAGTTATAGCTTCAGCCTGTAACATCCCAGAAAGGGGTTGGATCACCTCGTCCCTCCTACCTCTTCAGTTAACTAATTTTACCCTAACCTATATCTAATTTCGATAACTCTGCTACAAAACAAGTCATAGTCATAACAAACCCAGCATTCATCTCGGATTGACGTGGGCATTCTAATGAGATCAAATATGTCCTATCTGGGATACATATTTACAGAGAAATCCCTACTTCTTTACCAGATGAAGTTAAAAGCTCGTGTTTAGAGGGATGGGTAGATCCACCAAGGGAGAGTAAGAAGATATATTTTCGTGTTCTTAACGTAAACGGTTTGTGTAATATCTTACAAAAACAAAACAAAGAACTTCCATGAATTCTAGAGAGTTAGAATCCAGTTCTAGCCGGTCACTTTCCACTGCTGGGATGTCGTAAATACCTTTGCTCTCTGAGCTAGAGGTAATCAACTCTTCTTCCCCCATCTCTTGGAAAGGGAAGCTCTTGGCTGAGTTAAAGGGAAGGGGGCTTTTTTAGCCCACAGCCTGCTAGCAAGAGAAACTACTTATATGATATTTCATACCATATCGTGACATACAGGCTGTAACTCAGGAACAGTAATGTAATGTAATGTATGCACACAGTGACTGCACCAGCCGAATAGTGAGTGCAGCTCTGGGGTATAATATGGGATGTAACTCAGGATCAGTAATGTAATGTATGTACATAGTGACTGCACCAGCAGAATAGTGAGTGCAGATCTGGGGTATAATACAGGGTGTAACTCAGGATCAGTAATGTAATGTATGTACATAAAACACCCCAGGGCATTGCTTTCCTCACGGGGAGATCGATTTCAAGCTGGGAAGAAAGGGAAGATCTCTTCTGTCATGTAAACACAAACAAGCAACATGTTCACACTCCAGGCCAGAATGGGGGGCTCTAAACCTGGTTTAAGGGGAACTTCCCAATATGTATATTCTGGTTTGGAGGGGAAGTCAGTCAGTCTGTCAAGGGGACAGAGAAGACGGCAATCAGACAGTGAGCGTTGGAAGGACTGAAGGGACCTTGCAGCCACAGGTGCTGCAGCTCCTGGGGAAAGAAGTCAGAAGGAAAGAACAGATTGTAGAGAGCGTGCAGTAGAGTGAAGCACAGGGGAGTGACAACTGGGGAGGAGAGCTGTGACTGGGCTATGTCCCTGCAGAGCACAGATATCGCTAGCCAGAAGACCAAGGTTGTGTTGGACTAAGAGGCACAGCAGAAACCGGCAGGACAGCTGGACTACATGTAACCTGTCTGCCCTAACACCCATGAGGCACAGTGGCACATAGAGCCCGGTTCGTGATCAAGACACTGGAAAAAGGCTTGAGCCATTTGTCATACAGGTTAGTGTCCCACCTTTATGGAGGACAGAGATAGAATCATGAGGACCTTGATAGAAGCCATAGGCAGCAAGGGACACATCACAACGCTGGTAGGAAGGCATTTATCTCCACCTGGTAAAGGGGACTCTGAACTTGCTTCCAAGCTGGCCGGACCCTGCCTGTACCTGTCATCTGGTGCCCGGGACTGTGGTTACCTGAAGCCTTCAGTAAACCAGATAAAGAGACTGCTAACAGGTGTCCTCTCTTTCTTACTGCACTACTCACTATATTCACCTACACACTGGGAGCCCTGGCGACCTACTTCATTTGTGGGAAGTTATACTATCTTAGCAGCCATAACATCACCCCAGAGGACCCCTTTAAGCAGAGTCGGTCCCCACTGACCGAATACCACAGGTGGCATCACGAACAAACCATTTCACAATTCCCTTTAAAGACACTTCCTTTAACTTGGGCGCTCAGGGCCACGATCGGGTCGCAGCCACTGTGACATCCCCTTTAAGTACCAGACCTGGTACAGAGTTCCCTTCGGCCCTGGCGGGCAACTCATACACTTACTGCACAAGCAGAATAGTGAGTGCATCTGTCACTGTTCATAGGGAGAATACCTTTATCATCCCCACCACTCACACCAATTTGTCATGAACCGGTGTTGTTTGGTTGCCCCTGATTCTTTCTGAAAGGTATTTTACTATATCCCACTTCCCAGTTCTGGTTTGGAACCTGCAGTACTCTGGCACCCCCTTACCCTCAGGTCAGACCGGGTACTGCACCTAGGATAATTAGTCACAAAAAAGGCTGCCTTACTTTGTACTGGCAAATGGGCACGCTGCAGCGAGGGAGATATAACTACTCCCACTTAAGCGGGAACAATAATTATCAATGCCGCCTGTTGCTACAAAGGCTCCCAAGTGCACAGGACAAATCCCGCGGCCACCAGTCTGATTTCTTAAGTATTAATGCGTCCGGAACCAACCCAGATTAGTAGCATAATTCACTTCAGAGGACGTGACAGTTTGTTATAGAGCAAGGAGAGACAAAGATAGTAATTTTATATTTTACTCCAAAAAAGGTAGGCAGTGTTAACAGAAATATAAAAAGATATTAAGACAATAATCATATGTACAATACAATTAAAAATAAAATGGGATTAAAGTTGAAAAACTCTTACATTTCGTTATGTCATATCATTTCAAGGCTGACCGTGTGCTGTGGGGGATGAGCGAGCATATATCCAGATGCATCACACCCCTGTATAACAGCTAGACCACAGACAAAAGACGTGAAGACTTGCTTCACTCACTTATTTCCTAGCCTAAAACCAATGCACTCCCCCCTGTGTTGAACTCAGAGGCTAAATCCTCCCCTTTTATTCGAGTTATGGCACACATTTTTATGTCTAGCTAGCTGTACGATCCTCGTATATCAAAGAAACAATGATCAGGAGGACAACCATGTTGGGGCTATTCTCTTAAGTGTAAACACTGTGTGGTTACATGACCCGCTTATGGAGAGACCCATTCCTTGCACTCGTTGGGTTTAGCTTCTAGCCATTTCAGGGAGTTATAGATCTCTCGATGTATTTAAAAAAACTGACCGTCACATCCAAACACAGACTAAGTGTGAACAGGCGCTGAACCCAGAGTCACCAACTCGTATATAGTCAAGTAAATAAGGCAGCACACTGCAGCGCTAAAACATGCAAACATTAAACACGAAAATTAAACTGCAATACTGCACTAGAAATCTGAAAAATGAGACCATTTAGCGCATAAAAATGGCCAATTTTATGTGTACCTGGTAGCCACTTTAGGGCATCTCTCTTATACCAGGTCCTACACTTGCCTTTCCTCGCTGAGAATAAACGTCTCCATCTGAATGGGTACCTGTGAAACCTCAGACTAAAATTCTCTCTCTCTGTGGAGGGGTTATGGACCTGCTGCGATTAAAACACCTGTGGCTAGGAGGCGGAGTGCTCGGTCAGAAGGCTAAAGCATATATTTTAAAAAACTGACCGTCACATCCAAACACAGACTAAGTGTGAACAGGTGCTGAACCTAGAGTCACCAACTCGTATATAGTCAAGTAAATAAGGCAGCACACCGTGTGAATGTACAATTTTCATAGTCATGAAAATACAGAAAAATCTTTAAATGAGAAGGTGTGTCCAAACTTTTGGTCTGTACTGTATAATCCTTTTTATCTCTAGCCCTGATCAGTGCCACAATATATAACCTTAAAAGAACAGTAGAAGCTCATGGTTTCTATACCAGTTTTAACCAGTACCAGGTGGGAGGGGGGAATGAGTAGGGTAGGGAGGCTGGTCTGCTGCAGCACAGAGCCATATAAATTCTTGAGGGAGGGGGAATATGAGGGATTTAGGATGACCCACACAGGCAGAGGGAGAATGAGTGGCTCAGAATTCCAGCCTTGTGTTATACAGGCATAGGAATCTGCAACTGAGAGCTATGTATGTTTAAGTGAAGTAATCAGAACTTTTCTATTTCCTGACAGCAGCTCTGGGGTATAATACAAGATGTAACTCAGGGTTAGTACAAGATCATTAATTCAATGTATGTACACTGACTGCATTAGCAGAATACAGAGTGCCGCTCTGGAGGATAATACAGGATGTAACTCAGGATCAGTAATGTAATGTATGTACACAGTGACTGCACCAGCAGAATAGTGAGTGCAGTTCTGGGGTATAATACAGGATGTAACTCAGGATCAGTAATGTAATGTATGTACACAGTGACTGCACCAGCAGAATACAGAGTGCCGCTCTGGAGGATAATACAGGATGTAACTCAGGATCAGTAATGTAATGTATGTACACACTGACTGCACCAGCAGAATAGTGAGTGCAGCTCTGGGGTATAATACAGGAGGTAACTCAGGATCAGTAATGTAATGTATGTACACAGTGACTGCACCAGCAGAATAGTGAGTGCAGCTCTGGAGTATAATACAGGATGTAACTCAGGATCAGTAATGTAATGTATGTACACAGTGACTGCACCAGCAGAATAGTGAGTGCAGCTCTGGGGTATAATACAGGATGTAACTCAGGATCAGTAATGTAATCTACAGTATGTACAGTTCAGTGCTATAATCAGAGCTCTCTTTACCCATGATGCACCCCTGCCTCGCCGCACTGTGTGATACTACAACAGTAGTTGTAGGTCTTCCTACTCTTGGTCGCACTGTCTTTTTCCACATTCTGGTTCTGCTGCTCTGTGTCGCTGTCTTGGTACTTGGCAGAGAAATACGGACATTTATAGTTATTACTGCATCTTGAATGGACTGTCTTAATGTTTGTACAAATTCTTTTTTTCTTCCAATGCGCCCTCTCATTCTATTATCCAGACGAATAGAGTGGAAAATTGATTTTTATTTAAAGGGAGGTGTAATTAATAGATATTACCAGGAAAACCAGTGTTTTGGAAAAGTATCCTAGAAAGTGAAGAAAAGAGGATAAGGACCTTCCAGAAAACACAAGTCATCGGAGAGTCTGATTTAGCAGATTTTAACTGCTCAGAAATATGGATACGGTGTTGTATTAATGGGAGGGCATATATGAGTCATTCTTGTACATAGGGGCAGTATTATAGTAGTTATATTCTTGTACATAGGAGCAGTATTATAGTAGATATATTCTTGTACATAGGAGCAGTATTTGTTTTGATCCGGTGACCTTGGAGCAGCATGAAAACTTTCACTGGAGTAGGTGGTAACTGTACTGACCGCAAATCCTGATCTTAACACTGCAGCTAGAAGTAGCCGTGGAGTGTACCCAACAAGCCCTAGACACCTCGTCACAGCCAGAGGACTAAATACCCCTAAAAATAGAAATAGGAATACTACCTTGCCTCAGAGCAGAACCCCAAAGGATAGGCAGCCCCCCACAAATATTGGCTGTGAGTAGGAGAGGAAAGATACACACCGTCAGAAAACAGGATTTAGCACAAGAGGCCACTCTAGCTAAAATAGGAAAGGATAGGAGGACAGAGTTCTGTGCGGTCAGTATTAAAACCCTTCCAAAAATATCCACAGCAGATTATACAAAAAAATTCGTCCATCTAACTAAAGACGTGGAACGTATATCTGCAACTCCAGAGACTACTAAACTCAGAGCAGGAATACAATCAAAAAACAAGCACACAGCTTGTGTGCCATAGAAAAAGAAACAGACACTTATCTTTGCTGAATTGGCAGCTAAGCAGGAGAAGCCAGACAGATAGAAACATTGACAACTGGCAAGGACTAATGAGTCCTGGAAACCTAAATACCCCAGTCAGAACTGCAATTAGCAGATACACCTGTCCAGGACTGCAGCCCAGAGACAACTGCATTACCACCTACAACCACCGGAGGGAGCCCAAAAGCAGAATTCACAGCAAGTATTATAGTAGTTATATTCTTGTACATAGAGGCAGTATTATAGTAGATATATTCTTGTACATAGGAGCAGTATTATAGTAGTTATATTCTTGTACATAGGGGCAGTATTATAGTATAGTTTGTTATATTGTTGTACATAGGGGCAGTATTATAGTATAGTAGTTATATTGTTGTAAACAGGGGGCAGTATAATTTTGGATATTAGTAAGTGATGCGAGTCTGTAAAGTGACATGCTATCTCATTAACCCGAATAGAGTAGATGTCGCTTCTCTTGGCCGCTCTTACACTCCGTTACGGGCATAAGAAGAAAAATCTCTTTTCAGTACAACGGTGTGACCGATGCTAATTTGAAGTGTGACTGGATTTGCCCTTTAAGAGACGAGACATCGGAGCGGAAGGAATCAGAGCTGGCACTAGATCTGAGGCTGCTAATCAGACACACAGGACTTTCTCAGCTCCACCTGTCATATCTCTCTAGACTTCCATAAATGAGATGCCCATTTTCTGCCATGTCGAGCTGAGCAGGTGGGCTCCCGAAGTCCCTCGCTGCCCTGTAAACAAGCAAGCACTTGGCACGCAAACAGAAGGCGTTTGTTGGCACGGACGCAGCCCTCATTGTAGGAGCCATTGTCGCAGAGCAGTGCTCTTCTCCGGGATTGATAGGTGTATGTGGACGATCAGTTAAAGCTGCATATGCAGAAATAATAAAGTGTAAAAAAAAAAACCTGAAATTTTGTCACATAATGGAACCTCCATTTGTCTCCATAATGCACATAATTAAGTCGTTGTGGCTATTTTTATAGTTTTTTTTTTTTTCCATCGAATCCATAAAGACTTTGGCCAAGAGTGGCGCGGAACGAGCATTGATTGATCCCTCCGATCACGCTCAGATTCTGGCGCCTCCTTATTAATGGCAAATCAATTCCCATATTTGACCGCCACGTTTAATGAACCTTTCCTACAGTTATTCTTTTTTCTACTTCCGACACGGCCGCTGCTCTGCTTTCCAAAATGAAGATGGCCGAACGCTTAAAAGGTTAAAGATGCTCATAAACCTTCGATTTTTTATCATCGAGCGGCGCAGTGATCTCCATCTCTTGTCCGGTTTACTGATAAAACAACGATCCAAACTCTTGGACAGTTCATTTTAAAAAAGGAACCACTGTCCATTTCCAGTCGGTCGTGGCTGCAAATCATCAACGTGGTGGCCAGAAGATCCATGGCCAACTATTGACTCTTCCATGGTTTTTGCAACCCATGAACCTTTGGAAAAAATCTGCCGGCGATAGTAGAAAATAAGAAAAAAAGATACAACACTCTTCATACAAGCCCCAACTGAAGCTGTGCCGATGCTTCTCTGGTCAACACCACCATGATATCAGTGGTATGGAATGGTAACCAGTGAAGGACATGAAAGGCATCGGCACTGGAGTCGTAAGGAATCTATAAGGCAAGTAATACTTCTTTCTAACTTTACGCCATTTTAAGGCAATTTCAAAAAGTCGTCAACAGCTCCTTAAGTTGGGATTTATCTCCCCATTCCTTGGATCCGTTGAATGGTGGGGGTCCAGTGTAGGAGGACATTTGTTGAAGCTTCCTCTATGGGATCATAATTCCAATGGGCTCAAATCGAGTGGTACCTTCACTCTGAGCAGTGCATCTGCTGGTCATTGGACCCTGAGAAGGACCAAAGTTCACGATGGAGTGACTCCCTTACTGCAGGGGTGGCCCAGCACAAAACAAGGGTGGCCCGGCATGGGGATAGTGGTGGCCATCACTGAGACCACCTTCAGTGACAGTCTAAAAGTTTGGGTCCTTTAACTGCACCACTACCCTACTGGCTATTCCATTGGCTCCCATATGTGACGGCACGACCCCAGGAATATATAGGATCGGATTCTGAATTGTATGATTCGACAATAATCCAACAGCAGCATCCATCCAGCGGCATCCATCCCAGCGGCATCCATCCCAGCGGCATCCATCCCAGCGGCATCCATCCCAGCGGCATCCATCCCAGCGGCATCCATCCCAGCGGCATCCATCCCAGCGGCATCCATCCCAGCGGCATCCATCCCAGCGGCATCCATCCCAGCAGCATCCATCCAGCAGCATCCATCCAGCAGCATCCATCCAGCAGCATCCATCCAGCAGCATCCATCCTTTCCTTTTTCTTTACTTCGCTCAGGTTCTCAGTAAAATGCTTGATTTACGGCCAATTGGGAAGTTCTTTATACACCAACATCTGCAAAATGCCCGTGCAGAAGAGAAGCGTTTCGAATTTAAAGGAGCAGGAAACCATTTCGGTTTTTACAAAGGATTGATCACCAAGACAAGGATCAGAGTCCTCCTAGTTTGAGACACACATGAAACTTAGAGGTTTTTTTGTAATTTATAGATGGTTGCAAGTAAAGCCAAAGTCAAAACCATCGTAAGCGGAGGTCTCCTTTCCTCCTACGGTGGCTTTGAGCCAATGTCACGTGCAGGCGAGCGATATTCTAGGATATACGGAGCGATATAAGGCTCCATGTAGGAAACAACACATATAGGACTTCATTTACTTCTTCGACATTACACAATTATATTTATCTTTTTTTTCCCCCCACAGAAATTAACATTCCGTTCCTTTCTTGAATGCAATTATCTTCTAATACTGCGTAATATATCAGCATCCGAGAACGCGGACGTCGGCCGCACTTTAATACGCGCCTGGTGCACAGTATTAGAAATGTGACATAACGATGTAAGACAAGCCGGCTGCTTAGTAGACCATGACAAAAGAAAAAGAAAAATAATAAAAATCAAAGACCAGGAAAGGACTTATTCTTCTGACTCTGTTTGGCAGGAACTTTAATTGAAAGTGGAAATAATTAAAGGAAGGAAAGCGACATTGATTAGATGACCGGGGCTGTCTCATTACGGAACAGTGAGCCAAAATACTTAGAAAGATGCTAATGTGACAATTTTTTTTATATCTTTTTATTGGGTAAGGTAGATACATTTTATAGGTTTGAGAATTCTATTGCGTATGCAGTTTTCATATTGACCACTAGATGTCAGCACTAGAGTCCTGACTGCTAAACCAGGGACAGCTCGCTTTTCAGCTTGCTGTTAAGAATGAAGGATCACATTGCAAATCACAGTAAGTTCTACAAAATAGACCAGAAACGATGGGGCGTGCAAGGAAGAGGTTGTCATATAGGAGACTGCTTATTTCAGCCTCCTTTTTGCTACGTTTTAGTCTTTACATCCACTGTATAGCCATAGAGCTAAATCATACATTTGGTTTTAGTTGATGTTTCAGTAAAATATGTCTTGATTATGTACATGAGGAAAAACAGCAGCAAAAGGAGGATATTATAGAGCAGTACTGCGCAGTGTAGATGTGAAACCAGCTCTGAGGTGAGAAACTTACTAGAAAGTAGCAGCAAGATCTCTCTCTTTAACTATCTCCACAGACTTCAATGGACAACTGTAATCTGATCAGTGAGCTTTGGATTTTAGCAGTTTTTCAGAAAAGGGGATTTAGGAACGAGTCAAGGGAAAGAATAAAAATGGCTCGTAAGTGGAGAAAGAAGCACATTTCTTTAATAAGCTATATTACAAGGTTTCTTATATTTGATTGTACTATTGATACATCCCAAAATTTGTGGAAATTATACAATTGTGACTACCAGTAGTCACCACCAGAGGGAGCTACCTGCATGCTGTTTTATTACTGGGCTTAAAGGGGTTGTCCCCCCCCCAAAAAAAAAAAAAATTCTAGCTTTACGGATGGGTGTAAAAAACCCATTAACTTTTTGTTTCAAGTAAAACAAAAAAATGTCCATCTGTTCATTAATAGTGATGAGCGAATAAACTCGTTACTCGAGATTTCTCGAGCGTGCTCGGGGGTCCTCACAGTATTTTTTAGTGCTCGGAATTTTAGTTTTTCTTGCCGCCGCTGAATGATTTACAGCTATTAGCCAGCTTGATTACATGTGTTGATTCCCTAGCAACCAGGCAACCCCCACATGTACTTATGCTGGATAAAAGATGTGAATCATTCAGCTGCGGAGATGAAAACTAAAATTCCGAGCACTAAAAAATACTCGGAGGACCCCCGAGCGTGCTGGAGAAAATGATAATTACTTACGGGTAATTTGATTTTCCAGAACCATGACAGCGCCGCACGTGAGAGATGGCATCCGCCCCCAGGAACAGGAAACCTGTAGCAGAGATATAAGAATGGGGCGGCCCCTCTCTCCTCAGTTTGTTTCCAGAGTATGGAAGATGACCGCTTTGTTAGTACACAGTCATGTATCATATTTACATTTGTATAATCTTTCGTTAGCTTCTGTCTACACATATATTTTGCATATATACATTTACTTATATACAATAAGTTTTTCTTTTTTTTTTTTTTTTTTTTTGTGAATCACACAACCATCACCAAGATAGGGCGGGAATTAATGCGGCGCTGTCATGGTTCTGGAAAATCAAATTACCCGTAAGTAATTATCATTTTTCCCTTCACCATGGCAGCGCCGCACGTGAGAGGAAGAAATAGAAGATTCCTAGGGTGGGACGACAGCAGACAACACCTTTCTCCCAAAAGACAAGTCTGATTGACCTAAGTCTAACCTATAATGTCGGAAGAAGGTAGAGGGTGATGACCATACTGCCGCTTTACAAATCTGTTCTATCGAGGCGTTTGCCCTTTCCGCCCAGGAAGTGGCTATAGCACGCGTGTAGTGAGCCGTAACACCCTGTGGGGGAACTTGACCAGAAAAAGAATACGAAAGTGAAATAGCCGTACGCAACCACCGTGCAATAGTTGCCTTTGAGGCCTTTTTTCCCCTGTTTGTCCCCTGAAAGGTGACAAAAAGGGCCGATGACTGACGCCAAGATTTTGTGGCCTCTAAGTATTGAAGGAGGCAGCGTCTGACATCGAGACAATGGAAGGTTGTTTCCCCCTGGGATTTTGGTTGGGAACAAAAAGAGGGCAGAATAATTTCCTGGTCTCTATGAAATTTAGAATTGACCTTCGGAAGAAAGGCAGGGTCGGCTTTAATAACTACTTTGTCATCATGGAAAGTAGTGTAAGGAGGGTTCACCGACATAGCGTGTAACTCACAAGTACGGCGGGCAGACGTTAAGGCAACTAGGAGAACCGTTTTTAGAGTCAAGGATTTTATTGATATAGAATCAAGAGGTTCAAAGGGGGAAACGGTTAGGGCCTTTAAAACTAAATTTAAATCCCAGGGAGCTACCTTAGGTATTAATTTTGAGGGTCTGGAAGTAAAGGAGGCTCGAATGAACCTATAGACCCAAGAGTGGTCAGCCAGTTTATGATCAAATAGTGCACCAAGGGCAGAGACTTGCACCTTTAAGGTGCTAGTAGACAGACCTTTTTCCAACCCTTTTTGGAGAAATTCAAGGATTTCCTTTACCGGGACCTGTTGACCAGAGTTCGACAACGGTCGCCCCGAGAAATCTAGGAATTTTTGCCAGATTTTCTGGTATTTGTCTGAGGTGACTTTTTTCCTGCTAGCGAGCAATGTGGTCACCAAAGGGCTTGAGAATCCTTTTGCTAACAGAAGTCCCCTTTCAAGTTCCAGGCGGTGAGATGCAACCTGTGAACTTGGGGATGTTGAACTGGCCCTTGGTACAGGAGATCCGGGGCATCCGGAAAGATCCACGGGTCCGAGATAGACATGCGCCTGAGCCACGTGAACCATGCTCTTCTCGGCCAAAAGGGAGCTATGAGGATTACTCGTGCTTTGTCTTCCCGAATTTTCCTGAGGACTGTCGGGATTAATGGTATTGGGGGGAATTCGTATGCTAGATGGAAGTTCCACCGATACAGGAAAGCGTCTACCCCCTCCGGGTGTTCTCTTGGGTTCAGAGAATAGAACCTCTTCACCTTCCGATTTTGTTTTGTGGCGAACAGGTCTATGTATGGAACGCCCCAGCTGGCACATATTTACCCAAATACCCGCTGGTCCAGGGACCACTCCCCCTGATGTAACGTGTGACGGCTTAAGTAGTCGGCTACTTGATTCTCTGATCCTTTCAAGTATGTTCCGGTTAGTGAAAGAAGGTTGTTTTCGGCCCATATAAAAAGTTCTTTGGCTTCTGCCATAAGGGATGTTGATCTTGTGCCCCCTTGGCGGTTTATATAAGCTATCGTTGTGTTGTTGTCGGACAACACCACCACATGTCTTCCCAGAATCCTTTTTCCTATATGAAGAAGTGCTAGTCTTACCGCAGACAATTCTTTTAGATTGGAGGACGCTGTTGTCATTGGGCTCCCCCATTGACCCTGTAGGACCTGATCTCCTAAGTGTGCCCCCCAACCCCACGGACTCGCATCGGTAGTAATGACCACTGGATCTCGTACTGACCATGGCACTGCGTTGGTTAGATTTTCTGTTTTCAGCCACCACTCTAGTGAGTTTTGAACCTTTGGTGATAGAAGAATCTTCCGATTCAGATTGTATGGATTTCTTTCTTGTTCGGCTAGAATCTGCCATTGTAACTCTCGTGTGTGGCTTTGTGCCCATCGCGTTGCTGGAATTGTTGCCGTTAGGACTCCTAAGAGTGACATTGCATTCCTCAGAGAGATAGTCTGTTGTAGTTGGAATGACTCTACCCTCTGTTGGATAGATTGAACTTTCCTCTGTGGGAGGACACACTCCTGCTTGACTGAGTCTAACACGATTCCGAGGAATTCTTGAGTTTGAGTTGGGACAAGCCTTGATTTTTTCAGGTTTATCATCCATCCTAAACTGGTCAGTACCTCCAGTACTCTTGCGGCCGCCTTTTCGCAACTTTCTTTGTTTTTTGCTATTATCAAAAAATCGTCCAAATAGGGTACCAACATTATGTCTTCTTTCCTGACAAAAGATGCTACTTCGGAAATAACTTTTGTGAATATACGGGGCGCTATGGCTACCCCAAAAGGAAGACATTGATATTGTAGATGGACAGGGGTTTTTCCCAGATTTACCACTAATCTTAGATATTGTTGGTGTTGGACAGCGATTGGCACATGGTAGTAAGCGTCTGTAAGATCGATCACCACCATGTAACAGTTTGGGTCGAGTACTTTTACTGCAGTCTTTAAAGTTTCCATCTTGAATTTGTCTATTTGAATGTAATGGTTTAGGGCTTTTAGGTTGAATATTACTCTCAGCGAGCCGTCTGGTTTTGGTGTTAGAAATAAAGTGCTGTAGAACCCTTTCCCTATCTCTTGATGGGGTACTTCTACTAACACTTCTTTTTGCATGAGGAGATAAATTTCTCTTTCTAATATGGCCTGATTTTTTCCCCCCACCTGGGTCATTTTTACACGATTTGGTGGGAGGTTGGAGAAATTGAACCTCAGACCCTCTGACAACAAATTTGTTATCCATTGAGAAGCCGGCAGCGCTGCCCAATGATGGACAAACCGCCGGAGTCTTCCCCCCACCGGAATGCTGGCGTCACTGACTTTTGGGATCAGGCTTGGGGAGAGGTTTGTTGAAAAGGAATCCCCTTTCCTTTCGCTCTCTCCAGGGTCTGCCTCGACTAGACCTGTCATCTGATCGGCCGCGGGTCCCTCTATATCCACCACGAAAGGACGAACGAGAGGTATCCCATCGGCGCCTGGGAAAGGAAGGAGGTGGAAACCGCTTCTTTTTGTCCGACGCCTTCTCAAGGATCTCGTCTAGAGCTTTGCCAAACAGGTATTGCCCTTCACAGGGTACTCCACAGAGTTTGACCTTTGATTGGAAGTCAGCCGTCCAATTTTTTAGCCATAATGTTCTCCTTCCTGAATTGGATAACGCACACACACGTGCGGCACTTCTAACTGAATCTATCGAGGCGTCTGCTAGGAATCTTGCGGCGCCTTGTAGAGAGGGTAATGCTTCCAGAAGCCTCTCTCTTGGGCATTTGTTTTTGACTTGGTCACTTAACTCCTCTAACCACTTGACCATAGCACGTGCCGTGCAAGTGGCAGCAACCCCGGGTTTAAATGACCATGTCGCTGCTTCCCAAGCCGACTTTAGAAAAGCATCTGCTTTTTTGTCGAGGGGGTCCCTTAGGGCTCCCATGTCTTCAAATGGTAACGCAACCCCTTTAGAGGTGCTAGCGATGGCTGCGTCTAGTTTAGGAGCCTTATCCCACTTTTCACAGACTTCCTCATCAAAGGGGTACTTGCGTTTTAATGCCTGAGGGACAGACATCTTTTTATTAGGCTTTTTCCACTCACGTTTTATTAATTTAATTATGTTATCATGGAAGGGGAAAAACTTTCGCTTCTTCTCCTCCAAGTTGCTAAACATGGTGTCTTGGATTGTCCGTGGTTCTCTAGGGGTTTCTACCCCCATAGTCGTTCTGACAAGTTTGAGCAGCTTCCCAATGTCCTCCGACTGAAAACATGGGTGGCCATATTCCTCATCTGAGGAGTCTAAATCTGAGGCATCAGAGGGGGTTAAGGCTCCCGGCTCATCCCCTGAATCTACATCCGACCCTTGTTCACTTGTTGGGGGAGGGGGGGGGGTCTCCTTTGTGTGATGTCTCAACTGTTCTTGAACTGTAGATTTAACTTCCTCCCGTATGATTTTTTTAATGTTTTGTAATAGGGAAAAAGATTCCTCCGCAACTGTTCTGTCGATACAGGGCTGGCAGATCTTTTTGTTGTATAGCCTAGGGAGTTTTTCTTTACATAGTGGACAGATCCTATTCTTTTGCTTGGAGGTGGCTTTCCCTTCCTATAAAACATATCGCACAGGGTATCAGTGTGTGTGTAGCTTGCCTTACAAAGGCACTCACCCCTCCAGGACCCTGGGTACCGCTGCAGCTTGAGTGTCTTCCGACATTCTGGGCGCAGGCATCAGCAGCTCCGGATCTACCGCTGGTTCGGTCATCTCCGTCTGAAGAGCAGGACCAGCGACTCCTTTCTGCTGCTCTATTATATAGAGGAGCGGTGTGCGCGCCACTGGATCAGCTTCCGCCCGGAAGTGTCCAGCACACCGGCTCCCTCGGCGTGTGACGTCACTTCCTGCGACCGGAAGTCGTCATCCTCCACTTCGGCGCCAGCGTCAGTGAAGGACACGCCCCCATATCCCCGGACCGGCCTCCTGCACAGAGCGGTCGCCGGGGAGTCCAGCGAGGGAAAGGGATGGCGCGGACCCAGCAGCCCGACACCGGACAGCACCGCACGCGATGCCGCCGACTACGGCTGGCCCCCCACGCGGACCTCGGCCTCTGGACCGGAATCATCAGAGGGAGATCCCTCCGGAGGTAGGAGCTCTGCGACAGGCGTCCACCTGCAGGAACAGGAAACCAAACTGAGGAGAGAGGGGCCGCCCCATTCTTATATCTCTGCTACAGGTTTCCTGTTCCTGGGGGCGGATGCCATCTCTCACGTGCGGCGCTGTCATGGTGAAGGGAAAATATTGAATAACGAGTATATTCGCTCATCACAATTAACTTTTTCAGCTTTCCTGCTTGTAACCAACTTTTTTTTTTTTTTTTTTATAAAATCCCTGACAACCCCTTTAAATATCACATCTGACTACCTGCAGTCACCACTAGGAGGCAAATAAGGCATGCCGATTTATTATGTCGCTCAATGGGCTGTGCAGGTGCGCTTCAGCTCCCTCTAGTGGCGGCTGTGCATTATGACGGGAAAGCCTGCCGCAGAGACCAGATGCCGATACAAAGCTTCTTTTCTCCATGTTCTCGTTAATATGGATTGAATACAAAGTGACATTTTTTTTTCCTGCCGCTTATCAAGAGCCGTTGGCTGGATTTTCCCAGACATGTGGAGATAAATCACCTAATCTCTGACCTATTGTCCCAAATCAAATACAAATCAAATGGGATTGTGTGTTCATTAGGTCAGCGTCCTATTAGGTATTGATGTGTAGTGAGAGGATACGGATCGGCCCGCTGCGTTATGTACATGTCTGCCAGAGATTAAGCGCTAATCTCCTCTCCAGAACGCTGCCGATCCCGCTCCTTTCACCTACAGGGTTTAATCTCATTCTTGTAGGTATTTCTCCTGGATCTATAAAGATGGTTGTCGCCTCCGGTATTTAACAGCGAGGAGCCACAAGTCCGTGTGCCAAGTGATGGCGCATATGGCGGAAGAATGCATGCAATATCCTCAGCAGCCTGCAAACACATGGGGGCAGCGCAACAAGACGGGCTCCTCTTCCCCATACGGATTGGTACTATTATGGGGCAATCAGGCCCGGATTGAGCATCAGCCGAGTCGGGCAGATGCCCGGTGGGCCGGCAGGTCCCCGCCACAAAGTGGGCCGCCGGCCCTTTAAATCTATGTGAAGGACCTATGTGAGTGTGGCGTCTAGTTGACGCGGCTCCAGCGGTGCCTAAGCAGACGCGGGCAGCCGCAACCTTTGTCAGTGCGTGCAACTAGACAGTGTGCGCACACAGGGCCTTCACGCAAATTTAAAGGGCCGGCGGGCCCACCTTGTGGTGGAGACCTGTGTCAGTGCACGAGCACGGCTGCAGCCGCGGCCCTCATTGGTGCATGCGCGGCCCTCATTGGTGCATGCGCGCGGTTTCTGCCCTTCTCAGCGCGGTCAAGCTGGAGACCACGTGCAAACACAGGGCTGGGCTGAGATTAGAAAATGCCACCCCGGTGAGCAGAGGGCGCCTCCATCTGTGTGTGATGCTGGCCTGCCTGTACCAGCAGCACAGAACACTCACAGAGTCCAGGGATCCGACCTCTCCTCTACACCGCCTCAACTTTTCATCCAACCCCCCCCCCCCCTTCAACTCAGGGACCTGGGTGAGTCCCAAGATGAAAGAATTGTTTTATGTATATACAGCAGCTGCACCTATATAATGTATGTAAACTGCTGTGTATACAGTATATAAGTGATACTGCTGTAAATAATCACTGTATCACCTATATAATGTACTAGATGGTGGCCCGATTCCAACGCATCGGGTATTCTAGAATATGTATGTAGTTTATTTATGAAGATTTCAGAATAATGCAATGAATACACAGGATTCGGACGGCTGGGCGCGACCAATTAGTGAAGCGTGGTTCAAATCCAATGCTAATTCGCGGCCGGACTGCGCCTGTCGCTGATTCTTCACGGCCCGCCGAGCACCACCAATCAGTGACGCCAGAGCTGGCTCCAGGTTTTAGAGGGACCTGGGCTAAAGCGTCACACAGCCCACGTAGCATATAACACAGCACACGTAGTATACTGCCCAGCCACGTAGTATACTGCCCAGCCACGTAGTATACTGCCCAGCCACGTAGTATACTGCCCAGCCACGTAGTATACTGCCCAGCCACGTAGTATACTGCCCAGCCACGTAGTATACTGCCCAGCCACGTAGTACAGTCATGGCCAAAAGTATTGACACCCCTGCAATTCTGTCAGATAATACTCAGTTTCTTCCTGAAAATGATTGCAAACACAAATTCTTTGGTATTATTATCTTCATTTAATTTGTCTTAAATGAAAAAACACAAAAGAGAATGAAGCAAAAAGCAAAACATTGATCATTTCACACAAAACTCCAAAAATGGGCCAGACAAAAGTATTGGCACCCTCAGCCTAATACTTGGTCGCAGTTATTTTGGCTAAAGGTTGTGCAACCAACCGCTTCCGGTAACCATCAATGAGTTTCTTACAATGCTCTGCTGGAATTTTAGACCATTCTTCATTGGCAAACTGCTCCAGGTCCCTGATATTTGAAGGGTGCCTTCTCCAAACTGCCATTTTTAGATCTCTCCACAGGTGTTCTACGGGATTAAGGTCTGGACTCATTGCTGGCCACCTTAGAAGTCTCCAGTGCTTTCTCTCAAACCATTTTCTAGTGCTTTTTGAAGTGTGTTTTGGGTGCTGGAAGACCCATGACCTCTGAGGGAGACCCAGCTTTCTCACACTGGGCCCTACATTATGCTGCAAAATTTGTTGGTAGTCTTCAGACTTCATAATGCCATGCACACGGTCAAGCAGTCCAGTGCCAGAGGCAGCCAAGCAACCCCAAAACATCAGGGAACCTCCGCCATGTTTGACTGTAGGGACCGTGTTCTTTTCTTTGAATGCCTCTTTTTTTTCTCCTGTAAATTCTATGTTAATGCCTTTGCCCAAAAAGCTCTACTTTTGTCTCATCTGACCAGAGAACATTCTTCCAAAACGTTTTAGGGTTTTTCAGGTAAGTTTTGGCAAACTCCAGCCTGGCTTTTTTATGTCTCGGGGTAAGAAGTGGGGTCTTCCTGGGTCTCCTACCATACAGTCCCTTTTCATTCAGACGCCGACGGATAGTACGGGTTGACACTGTTGTACCCTCGGACTGCAGGGCAGCTTGAACTTGTTTGGATGTTAGTCGAGGTTCTTTATCCAACATCCGCACAATCTTGCGTTGAAATCTCTTGTCACTTTTTCTTTTCCGTCCACATCTAGGGAGGTTAGCCACAGTGCATGGGCTTTACACTTCTTGATGACACTGCGCACGGTAGACACAGGAACATTGAGGTCTTTGGAGATGGACTTGTAGCCTTGAGATTGCTCATGCTTCCTCACAATTTGGTTTCTCAAGTCCTCAGACAGTTCTTTGGTCTTCTTTCTTTTCTCCATGCTCAATGTGGTCACACAAGGACACAGCACAGAGGTTGAGTCAACTTTAATCCATGTCAACTGGCTGCAAGTGTGATTTAGTTATTGCCAACACCTGTTAGGTGCCACAGGTAAGTTACAGGTGCTGTTAATTACACTAATTACAGAAGCATCACATGATTTTTCTAACAGTGCCAATACTTTTGTCCACCCCCTTTTTTATGTTTGGTGTGATATTATATCCAATTTGGCTTTAGGACAATTCTTTTTCTGTTTTTTTTTCATTTAAGATAAATTAAATGAAGATAATAATACCAAATAATTTGTGTTTGCAATCATTTTCAGGAAGAAACTGAGTATTATCTGACAGAATTGCAGGGGTGTCAATACTTTTGGCCATGACTGTATATTGTCCAGCCACGTAGTATATTGCACAGCCACGTAGTATATTGCCCAGTCACGTGGAATATTACACAGTCACGTAGTATATAACACCCCACGCAGTATATAATACAGCCCCCGGATACAGCCCAGGCCTTTAGGCTACGTTCACATTGGCGTTCCGCCAATGTGCGTCGCTGTTGCGCCGGCGACGCGCCCCTATGTTTAACATAGGGGACGCGTGCGTCGTTTTGGTGGCGTTTTTCGGCACGTGCGTCGTTTCCGACGCTAGCGTCGGACGCAAGAAAACGCTACATGTAGCATTTTCTGTGCGTCCGATTTTCGTCGGAAAACGACGCACGCGTCGCAAAACGCGCGCGTTTTTGCGCGCGTTTTAGCGTGCGTCGCGCGTTGCGTCGCCGACGCACGGCGGCGCAACGCTAATGTGAACGTAGCCTTAGTGATGCTCCTTACGACGCTCCGTTCCCAGTAATGCCTTGTGGCAATAACACGTGATGATGTAATGGTCTCGCGAGACCGCTACGTCATCTGGAGTCATTGCCGCAATGCATTACTGGGACCGGAGTGTCGCGAAAGGCTGCCGAGGACGCTGGAAAGTGTGAATATAATGATTTTTTTTTGTTATTTTTAACATTATATGTTTGAACATTAATATATGTTTTTACTATTGATGCTTCATAGGTAGCATCAATAGTAAAAAGTTGGTGAAACTTAAAGAGTTAATGGCAGCATTAACGGAGTGCGTCACACAGTGTTATGCCGCGGTGTAACGTAGTCCGTTTAACTGCTAATGCTATGTGGGTGCTGACTGTAGGGGAGTAGGGAGGGGCAATTGGAGCGGCGGGACTGTGCCTGTCTCTGATTGGTCACGGCCGGCTGGGTGTAACCAATCAGCGATGTGCGATTTCTGTGACAGACAGAACGACACAGACGGAAGTGGACCTTAGAAAATTATATATTTACATGTAGAGCAGTCTATATACATCATATAGGCAATACATATACTGGGGTGTGTAATATAAATATATACACACACGTGTCACCTATATAACGTACTACCTGAAGAGCTACTGCCCCTAATAACCCACATCATCCCGTCAGAGCCACTGGACTACTACCACCAATATCCCATAACATCCCGTCAGAGCCAACATTGTCATTAAAATGGTTCCTGGGTTGGAGAAATTCGTCTTGTGCTTTTTTTCTTTTAATTTGTGTTTTAATTTTTAAGTTAATGAGATGCTTTATGCCAGACAAAGACCACTAGAGCAACAAGTATACTCGCTCATCACTCCTCCTGTATGTATGAATATATATATATATATATATATATATATATATATATATATATATATATATATATATATATATATATATATATATATATATTCAAGATTCAGAGAAGCTTTATTGGCAGGACCAAATACACATCAGTTTTGCCAAAGCAAGTGTATAGAGGCAATAGGGATAGGGACTGTGGGGATGTTGGGTAGGAGCTGTGGGGGAGGTGGATGGGGCAGATCCAGGTTGGGGGCTACAGTCCATGGCATAGGGGAGGTGGATGGGGCAGATCCAGGTTGGGGGCTATAGTCCATGGCATAGGGGAGGTGGATGGGGCAGGTCCAGGTTATATATACATATACACACACACTAGCTGAAGAGCCCGACGTTGCCTGGGCATAGTAAATATCTGTGGTTAGTTATAGCACCTCACTTCACTTATTTTCCCATCACGCCTCTCATTTTGCCCCTCACATCTCATTTTCTCCCTTACACCTCTCATTTTCCCCCTCACTCCTCTCATTTTCCCCCTAATACTTGTCATTTCGACCTCACATCTGTCATTTTCCGATCACTCCACTATTTTCCCTCACTCCTCTTATTTTGCACTCACACCTTTTCATTTTCACCTCACACCCCTCATTTTCACCTCAGTATATACAGGTTTGTCATCTCCCTTATATATAGTATACACCTGTATGTCATCTCCCCTGTATATAGTATATACCTATATGTCATCTCCTATATATAGTATATACCTGTACGTCATCTCCTCCTGTATATAGTATATACCTGTGTCATCTCCCCTGTATATAGTATATATCTGTGTGTCATCTCCTCCTGTATATAGTATATACCTGCATGTCATCATCTATATATAGCATATACCTGTATGTCATCTCCTCCTGTTTATAGTGTCACGATATGATATGAAATATCATATAAGTAGTTTCTCTTGTTAGCAGGCTGCGGGCTAACAAGCCCCCCTTCCCTTGCACTCAGCCAAGAGCTTTTATTTCCAAGGGATGGGGGAAGAAGTTTATTACCTCTAGCTCGGAGAGCAAAAGTATTTACGACCGGCATTCCTGCAGTGGAAAGTGACAGGCTAGAACTGGATTCTAAGTTTCCAGAAATCCATGGAAGTTCTTTGTTTTGTTTTTGTAACATATTACGCAAACCGATTACGTTAAGAACACAAAAATATATATTCATAATCTCCCTCAGTGGATTTACCCATCCCTCGAAACACGGGCTTTTAACTCCATCTGGTAAAGAAGTAGGGATTTCTCTGTAAATATGTATCCCAGATAGGACATATTTGATCTCATTAGAATGCCCACGTTAATCCGAGATGAATGCTGGGTTTGTTATGACTATGACTTGTTTTGTAGCAGAGTTATCGAAATTAGATATAGGTTAGGGAAAAATTAGTTAACTGAAGAGGTAGGAGGGACGAGGTGATCCAACCCCTTTCTGGGATGTTACAGGCTTAGCTATAACTGTCTGCCCACATCCCCAGCCCAGTCTTCTTCTTGTCTTTTTCTGGAAAGCCCTGAGTGTTATGACCTGGTGGTCAGGACAATAATGGACCTGGTGGTTAAGAGCACACGGAATGACCTGATAGTTACTGATAATAAGGACGAGCTCTGGGACGTGGGAACTCTGCTGACCGCAATCCCTAATCCTATCAAACACACTAGAAATAGCCGTGGATTGCTCCTAACGCTCTCTATGCAACTCGGCACAGCCTAAGGAACTAGCTAGCCCTGAAGATAGAAAAAATAAAGCCTACCTTGCCTCAGAAATTCCCCAAAGGAAAAGGCAGCCCCCCACATATAATGACTGCGTAAAGATGAAAATACAAACACAGAGATGAAATAGATTTAGCAAAGTGAGGCCCGACTTACTGAACAGACCGAGGATAGGAAAAGTTGCTTTGCGGTCAGCACAAAAACCTACAAAAAGACCACGCAGAGGGCGCAAAAAGACCCTCCACACCGTCTCACGGTGCGGAGGCGCTCCCTCTGCGTCCCAGAGCTTCCAGCAAGCAAGACAACAATAAAAATAGCAGCTGGACAGAAAAATAGCAAACCAAAGAAATACAAGCAGAAACTTAGCTTCTGCTGGGAAGACAGGTCACAAGAACGATCCAGTAGTGAACTAGACCAATACTGGAACATTGACAGGTGGCATGGAGCAAAGATTTAAGTGGAGTTAAATAGAGCAGCCAGCTAACGAATTAACCTCGTCACCTGTGGAAGGAAACTCAGAAACACCCACCAGAGGAAGTCCATGGACAGAACCAGCCGAAGTACCATTCATGACCACAGGAGGGAGCCCAACAACAGAACTCACAACACCTGAGCACGTCCCATGAACTGGGACGTATGGAAAACTCCACTAGCCTGGGTGCCTGCAATGCTTTGAACATGTGAGTGTTATCTTTTCTCCTTTAATCCCTTTATAATTACCTTGTACATATATGCAATTGTCTCATTTGTAACATCTTTTTATATAAACACTGCCTGAAATTTTGATGGGGTATATTATTTAATACTAGTTCGGTCTCATGCTCTAAAAACGTACCCTAAGTCTCCTGAAGGGAATTACGCTACTGTTGTGTTGGGTTAGCTTCAGACCCGTTTAATCGAAGCTGGTGGCAGCGATACAGTGTGCAGACTTTTGGGTTATGTTGTAGCGACTGCGGCGTTGATAATTATTGTTCCTGCCTGAGTGGGAGTAGTTTATCGCGTCGCTGCAGCGTGACCAATAGCCAGTACATAGCAGGCAGCCTGTCTGGCGACTAATTACCCAGAGTGCAGTACCTAATCTGACCTGAGATTAAGGGGGCGCCAGAGAGCTGCAAGTGGGAAGTGGAACTGTAAGCGGGATATACATAAATCCCTGCAGTTCGTGGTATATTGAAGAGCAGTGGGATACCTAGAATAAGCCCCTGCTGTAAACTAAGAGGTCAATAGCCTTGTGTGTGTTTTTTTCATCACATTGTGAAGTGGAGGGATAACTAAGATAAGCCCCCTGCACATGTGATAGCCGTCTATTGGCCTAAAGTCACCCCGACCCGTGACGTAGGGGTGACGGTCACGGTGTGAATCGTGACAAATTGGTGGCAGCGGTTAGGGATTCCTGACATAGTATATACCTTTAGGTCATCTGCTCCTATATATAGTATATACCTGTATGTCATCTCCTCCTGCATATAATATGTACCTGTATGTCATCTCCTCTATATAGTATATATGTGTGTCATCTCCCCTGTATATAGTATATACCTGTGTGTCATCTCCTCCTGTTTTAGACCTCGTTCACACGTTATTTGCTCAGTATTTTTACCTCATTATTTGTAAGCTAAATTGGCAGCCCGATAAATCCCCAGCCGAAAGGAAGCCCTCCCCCTGGCAGTATATATTAGCTCACACATACACATAATAGACAGGTCATGTGACTGACAGCTGCTGTATTTCCTATATGGTACATTTGTTGCTCTTGTAGTTTGTCTGCTTATTAATCAGATTTTTATTTTTGAAGGATAATACCAGACTTGTGTGTGTTCTAGGGCGCGTTTCGTTTGTCAAGTTGTCCGTGTTGAGTTGTGTGTGGCGACATGCATGCACAGGACAACTCCTCCTGTCCTGTATATATACACTGCACAGTACCACTCCTCCTGTCCTTTATATATACACTGCACAGTACCACTCCTGTCCTGTATATATACACTGCACAGCACCGCTCCTCCTGTCCTGTATATATACACTGCACAGTACCGCTCCTCCTATCCTGTATATATGCACTGCACAGTACAGCTCCTCCTGTCCTGTATATAAACACTGCACAGTACCACTCCTCCTGTTTTGTATAAATACACTGCACAGTACCACTCCTCCTGTCCTGAATATATACACTGCACAGTACCTCTCCTCCTGTCCTGTATATATACACTGCACAGTACCTCTCCTCCTGTCCTGTATATATACACTGCACAGGACCACTCCTACTGTCCTGTATATATACACACTGCACAGTACCACTCCTCCTGTCCTGTATATATACACTGCACAGTACCACTCCTCCTGTCCTGTATATATACACTGCACAGTACCACTCCTCCTGTCCTGTATATACACACTGCACAGTACCACTCCTACTGTCCTGTATATATACACTGCACAGTACCACTCCTACTGTCCTGTATATATACACTGCACAGTACCACTCCTCCTGTCCTGTATATATACACTGCACAGTACCACTCCTCCTGTCCTGTATATATACACTGCACAGTACCACTCCTCCTGTCCTGTATATATACACTGCACAGTACCACTCCTCCTGTCCTGTATATATACACTGCACAGTACCACTCCTATCCTGTATATATACACTGCACAGTACAGCTCCTCCTATCCTGTATATATACAGTGCACAGTACAGCTCCTCCTATCCTGTATATATACACTGCACAGTACCGCTCCTCCTATCCTGTATATATACACTGCACAGCTCCTCCTGTACTGTATTTATACACTGCACAGCACCACTCCTCCTGTCCTGTGTATATACACTGCACAGTACCACTCCTCCTGTCCTGTATATATACACTGCACAGTACCACTCCTCCTGTCCTGAATATATACACTGCACAGTACCACTCCTCCTGTCCTGTATATATACACTGCACAGTACCACTCCTACTGTCCTATATATATACACTGCACAGTACCACTCCTCCTGTCCTGTATATATACACTGCACAGTACTACTCCTCCTGTACTGTATATATACACTGCACAGTACCACTCCTCCTGTCCTGTATATATACACTGCACAGTACCACTCCTCCTGTCCTGTATATATACACACTGCACAGGACCACTCCTCCTGTCCTGTATATATACACTGCACAGGACCACTCCTACTGTCCTGTATATATACACTGCACAGGACCACTCCTACTGTCCTGTATATATACACACTGCACAGTACCACTCCTCCTGTCCTGTATATATACACTGCACAGTACCACTCCTCCTGTCCTGTATATACACACTGCACAGTACCACTCCTACTGTCCTGTATATATACACTGCACAGTACCACTCCTACTGTCCTGTATATATACACTGCACAGTACCACTCCTCCTGTCCTGTATATATACACTGCACAGTACCACTCCTCCTGTCCTGTATATACACACTGCACAGTACCACTCCTACTGTCCTGTATATATACACACTGCACAGTACCACTCCTACTGTCCTGTATATATACACTGCACATGATTGACCTCATGGAGACCAAAACATCCAACACCGCGGATATACCATCACGTGTTTCTCAACGCAGGCAGTGAATAGCCAGGCTATTCCCCGGGAAGGAACAACCAAGATAAGGGCAGCATCCAATAAAGGAAAACCACCTATGCCAAGCATGGTATCCATCCACAGACAGCTGTTTCGGGGTACTGCAAATTACCACTCCTCCTGTATATATACACTGCACAGTACCACTCCTCCGGTCCTGTATATATACACTGAACAGTACCCCTCCTCCTGTCGTAGACATATACACTGCACAGTACCACTCCTCCTCCTGTATATATACACTGCACAGTACCACTCCTCCTCCTGTATATATACACTGCACAGTACCACTCCTCCTGTCCTGTATATATACCCTGCACAGTACCACTCCTCCTGTATATATACACTGCACAGTACCACTCCTCCTGTCGTGGATATATACACTGCACAGTACCACTCCTCCTGTCCTGTATATATACACTGCACAGTACCACTCCTCCTGTCCTGTGTATATACACTGCACAGTATCGCTCCTCCTGTATATATACACTGCACAGTACCACTCCTCCTGTATATATACACTGCACAGTACCACTCCTCCTGTATATATACACTGCACAGTACCACTCCTCCTGTCCTGTATATATACACTGCACAGTACAACTCCTCCTGTCCTGTGTATATACACTGCACAGTATCGCTCCTCCTGTATATATACACTGCACAGTACCGCTCCTCCTGTCCTGTGTATATACACTGCACAGTACAACTCCTCCTGTCCTGTATATATACACATTGCACAGTACCTCTCCTCCTGTCCTGTATATATACATTGCACAGTACCACTCCTCCTGTCCTGTATATATACACTGCACAGTACCACCACTCCTGTCCTGTATATATACACTGCACAGTACCACTCCTTCTGTCCTGTATATATACACTGCACAGTACCACTCCTCCTGTCCTGTATATATACACTGCACAGCACCACTCCTCCTGTCCTTTATATATACACTGCACAGTACCACTCCTCCTGTCCTGTATATATATACACTGCACAGTACCACTCCTCCTGTCCTGTATATATACACTGCACAGTATCGCTCCTCCTGTATATATACACTGCACAGTACCGCTCCTCCTGTCCTGTGTATATACACTGCACAGTACAACTCCTCCTGTCCTGTATATATACACATTGCACAGTACCTCTCCTCCTGTCCTGTATATATACATTGCACAGTACCACTCCTCCTGTCCTGTATATATACACTGCACAGTACCACCACTCCTGTCCTGTATATATACACTGCACAGTACCACTCCTTCTGTCCTGTATATATACACTGCACAGTACCACTCCTCCTGTCCTGTATATATACACTGCACAGCACCACTCCTCCTGTCCTTTATATATACACATTGCACAGTACCACTCCTCCTGTCCTGTACATATACACTGCACAGCACCACTCCTCCTGTCCTTTATATATACACATTGCACAGTACCACTCCTCCTGTCCTGTATATATACACTGCACAGTACCACTCCTCCTGTCCTGTATATATACACTGCACAGTACCACCACTCCTGTCCTGTATATATACACTGCACAGTACAACTCCTCCTGTCCTGTATATATACACTGCACAGTACCACTCCTCCTGTCCTGTATATATACACTGCACAGTACCACCACTCCTGTCCTGTATATATACACTGCACAGTACAACTCCTCCTGTCCTGTATATATACACTGCACAGTACCACTCCTCCTGTCCTGTATATATACACTGCACAGTACTACTCCTTCTGTCCTGTATATATACACTGCACAGTACCACTCCTGTCCTGTATATATACACTGCACAGTACCACTCCTCCTGTCCTGTATATATACATTGCACAGTACCACTCCTCCTGTCCTGTATATATGCACAGCACCACTCCTCCTGTCCTGTATATATACACTGCACAGTACCACTCCTCATGTCCTGTATATATACATTGCACAGTACCACTCCTCCTGTCCTATATATACATTGCACAGAACCACTCCTCCTGTGCTGTATATATACACTGCACAGTACCACTCCTCCTGTCCTGTATACATACACTGCACAGTACCACTCCTCCTGTCCTGTATATATACACATTGCACAGTACCACTCCTCCTGTCCTGTATATATACACTGCACAGTACCACTCCTCCTGTCCTGTATATAT
Source organism: Ranitomeya imitator (assembly GCF_032444005.1). Taxonomy (NCBI): domain Eukaryota; kingdom Metazoa; phylum Chordata; class Amphibia; order Anura; family Dendrobatidae; genus Ranitomeya; species Ranitomeya imitator. The sequence continues at coordinate 140,990,425 of NC_091290.1, forward strand.
ACACTGCACAGTACCACTCCTCATGTCCTGTATATATACATTGCACAGTACCACTCCTCCTGTCCTATATATACATTGCACAGTACCACTCCTCCTGTCCTGTATATATACACTGCACAGTACCACTCCTCCTGTCCTGTATACATACACTGCACAGTACCACTCCTCCTGTCCTGTATATATACACATTGCACAGTACCACTCCTCCTGTCCTGTATATATACACTGCACAGTACCACTCCTCCTGTCCTGTATATATACACTGCACAGTACCACCACTCCTGTCCTGTATATATACACTGCACAGTACAACTCCTCCTGTCCTGTATATACACATTGCACAGTACCACTCCTCCTGTCCTGTATATATGCACAGCACCACTCCTCCTGTCCTGTATATATACACTGCACAGTACCACTCCAACTGTCCTGTATATATACACATTGCACAGTACCACTCCTCATGTCCTGTATATATACATTGCACAGTACCACTCCTCCTGTCCTGTATATATACATTGCACAGTACCACTCCTCCTGTCCTGTATATATGCACAGCACCACTCCTCCTGTCCTGTATATATACATTGCACAGTACCACTCCTCATGTCCTGTATATATACATTGCACAGTACCACTCCTCCTGTCCTATATATACATTGCACAGAACCACTCCTCCTGTGCTGTATATATACACTGCACAGTACCACTCCTCCTGTCCTGTATACATACACTGCACAGTACCACTCCTCCTGTCCTGTATATATACACATTGCACAGTACCACTCCTCCTGTCTTAGACATATACACTACACAGTACCACTCCTCCTGTATATATACACTGCACAGTACCACTCCTCCTCCTGTATATATACACACTGCACAGTACCACTTCTCCTGTCCTGTATATATACACTGCACAGTACCACTCCTCCTGTATATATACACTGCACAGTACCACTCCTCCTATCCTGTATATATACACCGCACAGTACCACTCCTCCTCCTGTATATATACACTGCACAGTACCACTCCTCCTCCTGTATATATACACTGCACAGTACCACTTCTCCTGTCCTGTATATATACACACTGCACAGTATCGCTCCTCCTGTCCTGTATATATACATTGCACAGTACCACTCCTCCTGTATATATACACTGCACAGTACCACTCCTCCTGTCCTATATATACATTGCACAGTACCACTCCTCCTGTGCTGTATATATACACTGCACAGTACCACTCCTCCTGTATATATACACTGCACAGTACCACTCCTCCTATCCTGTATATATACACCGCACAGTACCACTCCTCCTCCTGTATATATACACTGCACAGTACCACTCCTCCTCCTGTATATATACACACTGCACAGTACCGCTCCTCCTATCCTGTATTTATACACTGCACAGTACCACTCCTCCTGTCCTGTATATATACACTGAACAGTACCACTCCTCCTGCATATATACACTGCACAGTACCACTCCTCCTGTATATATACACTGCACAGTACCACTGCTCCTGTATATATACACTGCACAGTACCACTCCTGTATATATACACTGCACAGTACCACTCCTCCTGTATATATACACTGCACAGTACCACTCCTCCTGTATATATACACTGCACAGTACCTCTCCTCCTGTCCTGTATACACTGCACAGTATCGCTCCTCCTGTCCTGTATATATACACTGCACAGTACCACTCCTCCTGCATATATACACTGCACAGTACCACTCCTCCTGTATATATACACTGCACAGTACCACTCCTCCTGTATATATACACCGCACAGTACCACTCCTCCTATCCTGTATATATACACCGCACAGTACCACTCCTCCTCCTGTATATATAGACTGCACAGTACCACTCCTCCTCCTGTATATATACACTGCACAGTACCACTTCTCCTGTCCTGTATATATACACTGCACAGTACCACTCTTCCGGTCGTAGATATATACACTGCACAGTATCGCTCCTCCTATCCTGTATTTATACACTGCACAGTACCACTCCTCCTGTTCTGTATATATACATTGCACAGTACCACTCCTCCTGTCCTGTATATATACCCTGCACAGTACCACTCCTCCTGTCCTGTATATATACACTGCACAGTACCACTCCTCCTGTCCTGTATATATACACTGCATAGTACCATTCCTCCTGTCCTGTATATATACACTGCACAGTACCACTCCTCCTGTCCTGTATATATACACTGCACAGTACCACTCCTCCTGTCCTGTATATATACACTGCACAGTATCACTCCTGTCCTGTATATATGCACTGCACTGTACCACTCCTCCTGTCCTGTATATATACACTGCACAGTATCACTCCTGTCCTGTATATATGCACTGCACAGTACCACTCCTCCTGTCCTGTATATATACACTGCACAGTAACACTCCTCCTGTCCTGTATATATGCACAGCACCGCTCCTCCTGTCCTGTATATATACACTGCACACAACCCCTCCTCCTGTCCTGTATATATACACTGCACTGTACCACTCCTCCTGTCCTGTATATATACACTGCACAGTACCACTTCTCCTGTCCTGTATATATACACTGCACAGTACCACTTCTCCTATCCTGTATATATACACTGCACTGTACCACTCCTCCTATCCTGTATATATACACTGCACTGTACCACTTCTCCTGTCCTGTATATATACACTGCACAGTACCACTTCTCCTATCCTGTATATATACACTGCACAGCACCGCTCCTCCTGTCCTGTATATATACACTGCACACAACCCCTCCTCCTGTCCTGTATATATACACTGCACAGTACCACTCCTCCTGTCCTGTATATATACACTGCACAGTACCACTTCTCCTATCCTGTATATATACACTGCACTGTACCACTCCTCCTGTCCTGTATATATACACTGAATAGTACCACTCCTCCTGTCCTGTATATATACACTGCACAGTATCACTCCTGTCTTGTATATATGCACTGCACAGCACCGCTCCTCCTGTCCTGTATATATACACTGCACTGTACCACTCCTCCTGTTCTGTATATATACACTGCACAGTACCGCTCCTCCTGTCCTGTATATATACACTGCACAGTACCACTCCTCCTCTCCTGTATATATACACTGCACAATACCACTCCTCCTGTCCTGTATATATACACTGCATAGTACCACTCCTCCTGTCCTGTATATATAAACTGCACAGTATCACTCCTGTCCTGTATATATGCACTGCACAGTACCACTCCTCCTGTCCTGTATATATACACTGCACAGTATCACTCCTGTCCTGTATATATACACTGCACAGTACCACTCCTCCTGTCCTGTATATATGCACTGCACAGTATCACTCCTGTCCTGTATATATGCACTGCACAGTACCACTCCTCCTGTCCTGTATATATACACTGCACAGTACCGCTCCTCCTGTCCTGTATATATGCACAGCACCGCTCCTCCTGTCCTGTATATATGCACTGCACAGTACCGCTCTTCCTGTCCTGTATATATACACTGCACACAACCCCTCCTCCTGTCCTGTGTATATACACTGCACTGTACCACTCCTCCTGTTCTGTATATATACACTGCACAGTACCACTCCTCCTGTTCTGTATATATACACTGCACAGAACCACTCCTCCTGTCCTGTATATATACACTGCACAGAACCACTCCTCCTGTCCTGTATATATACACTGCACAGTACCACTCCTCCTGTCCTGTATATATACACTGCACAGTACCGCTCCTCCTGTCCTGTATATATACACTGCACAGTACCACTCCTCCTGTCCTGTATATATACACTGCACAATACCACTCCTCCTGTCCTGTATATATACACTGCACAGAACCACTCCTCCTGTCCTGTATATATACACTGCACAGAACCACTCCTCCTGTCCTGTATATATACACTGCACAGTACCACTCCTCCTGTCCTGTATATATACACTGCACAGTACCACTCCTCCTGTATATATACACTGCACAGTACCACTCCTCCTGTCCTGTATATATACACTGCACAGTACCACTCCTCCTGTCCTGTATATATACACTGCACAGTACCACTCCTACTGTCCTGTATATATACACTGCACAGTACCACTCCTACTGTCCTGTATATATACACTGCACAGTACCACTCCTCCTGTCCTGTATATATACACTGCACAGTACCACTCCTCCTGTCCTGTATATATACACTGCACAGTACCCCTCCTCCTGTCCTGTATATATGCACAGCACAGTACCACTCCTCCTGTCCTGTATATATACACTGCACAGAACCACTCCTCCTGTCCTGTATATATACACTGCACAGTACCGCTCCTCCTGTCCTGTATATATACACTGCACAGAACCACTCCTCCTGTCCTGTATATATACACTGCACAGTACCCCTCCTCCTGTCCTGTATATATGCACAGCACAGTACCGCTCCTCCTGTCGTGGATATATACACTGCACAGTACCATTCCTCCTGTATATATTCCCTGCACAGTACCACTCCTCCTGTATATATACACTGCACAGTACCACTCCTCCTGTCCTGTATATATACACTGCACAGAACCACTCCTCCTGTCCTGTATATATACACTGCACAGTACCCCTCCTCCTGTCCTGTATATATGCACAGCACAGTACCGCTCCTCCTGTCGTCGATATATACACTGCACAGTACCATTCCTCCTGTCCTGTATATATACACTGCACAGAACCCCTCCTCCTGTCCTGTATATATACACTGCACTGTACCACTCTTCCTGTCCTGTATATATACATTGCACAGGACCGCTCCTCCTATCCTGTATATATACACATTGCACAGTACCACTCCTCCTGTCCTGTATATATACACTGCACACAACCCCTCCTCCTGTCCTGTATATATACACTGCACAGTACCACTCCTACTGTCCTTTATATACACTGCACAGTACCACTCCTCCTGTCCTGTATATATACACTGCACAGTACCACTCCTCCTGTCCTGTATATATACACTGCACAGAACCACTCCTCCTGTCCTGTATATATACACTGCACAGTACCACTCCTCCTGTCCTGTATATATACACTGCACAGTACCACTCCTCCTGTCCTGTATATATACACTGCACAGAACCACTCCTCCTGTCCTGTATATATACACTGCACAGTACCACTCCTACTGTCCTTTATATACACTGCACAGTACCACTCCTCCTGTCCTGTATATATACACTGCACAGTACCACTCCTCCTGTCCTGTATATATACACTGAACAGAACCACTCCTCCTGTCCTGTATATATACACTGCACAGTACCACTCCTCCTGTCCTGTATATATACACTGAACAGAACCACTCCTCCTGTCCTGTATATATACACTGCACAGAACCACTCCTCCTGTCCTGTATATATACACTGCACAGTACCACTCCTCCTGTCCTGTATATATACACTGCACAGTACCACTCCTCCTGTCCTGTATATATACACTGCACAGAACCACTCCTCCTGTCCTGTATATATACACTGCACAGTACCACTCCTACTGTCCTTTATATACACTGCACAGTACCACTCCTCCTGTCCTGTATATATACACTGCACAGTACCACTCCTCCTGTCCTGTATATATACACTGCACAGAACCACTCCTCCTGTCCTGTATATATACACTGCACAGTACCACTCCTCCTGTCCTGTATATATACACTGCACAGTACCACTCCTCCTGTCCTGTATATATACACTGCACAGAACCACTCCTCCTGTCCTGTATATATACACTGCACAGTACCACTCCTCCTGTCCTGTATATATACACACTGCACAGTACCACTCCTCCTGTCCTGTATATATACACTGCACAGTACCACTCCTCCTGTCCTGTATATATACACTGCAGAGTACCACTCCTCCTGTACTGTATATATACACTGCACAGAACCACTCCTCCTGTCCTGTATATATACACTGCACAGTACCACTCCTCCTGTCCTGTATATATACACTGCACAGTACCACTCCTCCTGTCCTGTATATATACACTGCACAGTACCACTCCTCCTGTCCTGTATATATACACTGCACAGTACCACTCCTCCTGTCCTGTATATATACACTGCACAGTACCACTCCTGTCCTGAATATATACACTGCACAGTACCGCTCCTCCTGTCCTGTATATATACACTGCACAGTACCGCTCCTCCTGTCCGGTATATATACACTGCACAGAACCACTCCTCCTTTCCTGTATATATACACTGCACAGTACCACTCCTCCTGTCCTGTATATATACACTGCACAGTACCACTCCTCCTGTCCTGTATATATACACTGCACAGTACCACTCCTCCTGTCCTGTATATATACACTGCACAGTACCGCTCCTCCTGTCCTGTATATATACACTGCACAGAACCACTCCTCCTGTCCTGTATATATACACTGCACAGTACCACTCCTCCTGTCCTGTATATATACACTGCACAGTACCACTCCTCCTGTATATATACACTGCACAGTACCACTCCTCCTGTCCTGTATATATACACTGCACAGTACCACTCCTCCTGTCCTGTATATATACACTGCACAGTACCACTCCTGTCCTGTATATATACACTGCACAGTACCGCTCCTCCTGTCCTGTATATATACACTGCACAGTACCACTCCTCCTGTCCTGTATATATACACTGCACAGTACCACTCCTCCTGTCCTGTATATATACACTGCACAGTTCCGCTCCTCCTGTCCTGTATATATACACTGCACACAACCCCTCCTCCTGTCCTGTATATATACACTGCACAGTACCACTCCTCCTGTCCTGTATATATACATTGCACAGTACCACTCCTCCTGTCCTATATATACACTGCACAGTACCACTCCTCCTGTCCTATATATACACTGCACAGTACCACTCCTCCTGTCCAGTATATATACACTGCACAGCACCACTCCTCCTGCCCTGTATATATACACTGCACAGTACCACTCCTGTCCTGTATATATACACTGCATAGTACCACTCCTCCTGTCCTGTATATATACACTGCACAGTACCACTCCTGTCCTGTATATATACACTGCACAGTACCGCTCCTCCTGTCCTGTATATATACACTGCACAGTACCACTCCTCCTGTCCTGTATATATACACTGCATAGTACCACTCCTCCTGTCCTGTATATATACACTGCACAGTACCACTCCTCCTGTCCTGTATATATACACTGCACAGTACCACTCCTCCTGTATATATACACTGCACAGCACCACTCCTCCTGCCCTGTATATATACACTGCACAGTACCACTTCTCCTATCCTGTATATATACACTGCACAGTACCACTCCACCTGTCCTGTATATATACACTGCATAGTACCACTCCTCCTGTCCTGTATATATACACTGCATAGTACCACTCCTCCTGTCCTGTATATATACACTGCATAGTACCACTCCTCCTGTCCTGTATATATACACTGCACAGTACCACTCCTCCTGTCCTGTATATATACACTGCACAGTACCACTCCTCCTGTCCTGTATATATACACTGCACAGTACCACTCCTGTCCTGTATATATACACTGCACAGTACCACTCCTCCTGTATATATACACTGCACAGTACCACTCCTCCTGTATATATACACTGCACAGTACCACTCCTCCTGTCCTGTATATATACACTGCACAGTACCACTCCTCCTGTATATATACACTGCACAGTACCACTCCTCCTGTATATATACACTGCACAGTACCACTCCTCCTGTCCTGGATATATGCACAGCACCGCTCCTCCTGTCCTGTATATATACACTGCACAGTACTACTCCTTCTGTCCTGTATATATACACTGCACAGTACCACTACTCCTGTCCTGTATATATACACTGCACAGTACCACTCCTCCTGTATATATACACTGCACAGTACCACTCCTGTCCTGTATATATACACTGCACAGTACCACTCCATGTCCTGTATATACACATTGCACAGTACCACTCCATGTCCTGTATATATACACTGCACAGTACCACTCGTCCTGTATATATACACTGCACAGTACTACTCCTTCTGTCCTGTATATATACACTGCACAATACCACTACTCCTGTCCTGTATATATACACTGCACAGTACCACTCCTCCTGTATATATACACTGTACAGTACTACTCCTGTCCTGTATATATACACTGCACAGTACCACTCCTCCTGTCCTGTATATATACACTGCACAGTACCACTCCTCCTGTCCTGTATATACACTGCACAGTACCACTCCTCCTGTCCTGTATATATACACTGCACAGTACCACTCCTCCTGTATATATACTCTGCACAGTACCACTTCTACTGTATATATACACTGCACAGTACCACTCCATGTCCTGTATATATACATTGCACAGTACCACTCCTCCTGTGCTGTATATATACACTGCACAGTACCACTCCTCCTGTCCTGTATATATACATTGCACAGTACCACCACTCCTGTCCTGTATATATACCCTGCACAGTACCACTCCTTCTGTCCTGTATATATACATTGCACAGTACCACTCCTCCTGTCCTGTATATATACATTGCACAGTACAACTCCTCCTGTCCTGTATATGTACAGTGCACAGTACCACTCCTCCTGTCCTGTATATATACACTGCACAGTACCACTCCTCCTGTCCTGTATATATACACTGCAGAGTACCACTCCTCCTGTACTGTATATATACACTGCACAGAACCACTCCTCCTGTCCTGTATATATACACTGCACAGAACCACTCCTCCTGTCCTGTATATATACACTGCAGAGTACCACTCCTCCTGTACTGTATATATATACTGCACAGTACCACTCCTCCTCTCCTGTATATATACATTGCACAGTACCACTCCTCCTGTCCTGTATATATACACTGCACAGTACCGCTCCTCCTGTCCTGTATATATACATTGCACAGTACCACTCCTCCTGTCCTGTATATATACACTGCACAGTACCACTCCTCCTGTCCTGTATATATACACTGCACAGTACCACTCCTCCTGTCCTGTATATATACCCTGCACAGTACCACTCCTCCTGTCCTGTATATATACTCTGCACAGTCCCACTCCTCCTGTCGTGGATATATACATTGCACAGTACCGCTCCTCCTGTCTTGTATATATACACTGCACAGTACCACTCCTCCTGTCCTGTATATATACACTGCACAGTACCACTCCTCCTGTCCTGTATATATACACTGCACAGTACCACTCCTCCTGTCCTGTATATATACACTGCACAGTACCACTCCTCCTGTCCTGTATATATACCCTGCACAGTACCACTCCTCCTGTCCTGTATATATACATTGCACAGTACCACTCCTCCTGTCCTGTATATATACCCTGCACAGTACCGCTCCTATCCTGTATATATACACTGCACAGTACCACTCCTCCTGTCCTGTATATATACACTGCACAGTACCACTCCTCCTGTCCTGTATATATACATTGCACAGTACCACTCCTCCTGTCCTGTATATATACACTGCACAGTACCGCTCCTCCTGTCGTGGATATATACACAGCACAGTACCACTCCTCCTGTGCTGTATATATACACTGCACAGTACCACTCCTCCTGTATATATAGACTGCACAGTACCACTCCTCCTATCCTGTAAATATACACTGCACAGTACCACTCCTCCTGTTTTGTAAAAACACATTGCACAGGACCACTCCAGCTGTCCTGTATATATACACTGCACAGTATCACTCCTCCTCCTGTATATATACACTGCATAGTACCACTCCTCCTGCCGTGGATATATAAACTGCACAGTACCACTCCTCCTGTATATATACATTGCACAGTACCACTCCTCCTGTATATATACACTGCACAGTACCACTCCTCCTGTATATATACACTGCACAGTACCACTCCTCCTGTATATATACACTGCACAGTACCACTCCTCCTGTATATATACACTGCACAGTACCACTCCTCCTGTATATATACACTGCACAGTACCACTCCTCCTGTATATATACACTGCACAGTACCACTCCTCCTGTCCTGTATATATACACTGCACAGTACCACTCCTCCTGTCCTGTATATATACACTGCACAGTACCACTCCTCCTGTCCTGTATATATACACTGCACAGTACCACTCCTCCTGTCCTGTATATATATACTGCACAGTACCACTCCTCCTGTCGTGGATATATACACAGCACAGTACCACTCCTCCTGTCCTGTATATATACACTGCACAGTACCACTCCTCCTGTCCTGTATATATACACTGCACAGTACCACTCCTCCTGTATATATACACTGCACAGTACCACTCCTCCTGTATATATACACTGCACAGTACCACTCCTCCTGTCCTGTATATATACACTGCACAGTACCACTCCTCCTGTCCTGTATATATACCCTGCACAGTACCACTCCTCCTGTCCTGTATATATACTCTGCACAGTCCCACTCCTCCTGTCGTGGATATATACATTGCACAGTACCGCTCCTCCTGTCTTGTATATATACACTGCACAGTACCACTCCTCCTGTCCTGTATATATACACTGCACAGTACCACTCCTCCTGTCCTGTATATATACACTGCACAGTACCACTCCTCCTGTCCTGTATATATACACTGCACAGTACCACTCCTCCTGTCCTGTATATATACCCTGCACAGTACCACTCCTCCTGTCCTGTATATATACATTGCACAGTACCACTCCTCCTGTCCTGTATATATACCCTGCACAGTACCGCTCCTATCCTGTATATATACACTGCACAGTACCACTCCTCCTGTCCTGTATATATACACTGCACAGTACCACTCCTCCTGTCCTGTATATATACATTGCACAGTACCACTCCTCCTGTCCTGTATATATACACTGCACAGTACCGCTCCTCCTGTCGTGGATATATACACAGCACAGTACCACTCCTCCTGTGCTGTATATATACACTGCACAGTACCACTCCTCCTGTCTTGTATATATACACTGCACAGTACCACTCCTCCTGTCCTGTATATATACACTGCACAGTACCACTCCTCCTGTCCTGTATATATACACTGCACAGTACCACTCCTCCTGTCCTGTATATATACACTGCACAGTACCACTCCTCCTGTCCTGTATATATACCCTGCACAGTACCACTCCTCCTGTCCTGTATATATACATTGCACAGTACCACTCCTCCTGTCCTGTATATATACCCTGCACAGTACCGCTCCTATCCTGTATATATACACTGCACAGTACCACTCCTCCTGTCCTGTATATATACACTGCACAGTACCACTCCTCCTGTCCTGTATATATACATTGCACAGTACCACTCCTCCTGTCCTGTATATATACACTGCACAGTACCGCTCCTCCTGTCGTGGATATATACACAGCACAGTACCACTCCTCCTGTGCTGTATATATACACTGCACAGTACCACTCCTCCTGTCCTGTATATATACACTGCACAGTACCACTCCTCCTGTCCTGTATATATACATTGCACAGTACCACTCCTCCTGTCGTGGATATATACACTGCACAGTACCACTCCTCCTGTGCTGTATATATACACTGCACAGTACCGCTCCTCCTGTCCTGTATATATACTGTCTGTAAAGGCACAGATGATTGACCTCGTGCAGACCAAAACATCCAACACCGCGGAGACACCATCACGTGTTTCTGAACGCAGGCAGTGAATAGCCAGGCCTTTCCCCAGGAAGGAACAACCAAGGGAAGGGCAGCATCCAACAAATGAAAACCACCTATGCCAAGCATGGTATCCATCCACAGACAGCTGTTTCAGGGTTTTTGCCCCTCATCAGTGTGGAGTAGGAAACTGGCTATCAGGAGCAGTGCCTAGTAGAAAGTCTATAAAGGCACGGATGATTGACCTTGTGGAGACCAAAACATCCAACACCGCGAAGACACCATCACGTGTTTCTCACAGTGATCCAGAACACTGCCCCCAAATATGCAAATGCATGTAGAGGAACTGCGGAGACACCATCACGTGTTTCTCAACGCAGGCAGTGAATAGCCAGGCCTTTCCCCGAGAAGGAACAACCAACGGAAGGGCAGCATCCAACAAATGAAAACCACCTATGCCAAGTATGGTTTCCATCCACAGACAGCTGTTTCGGAGTTTTTGCCCCTCATCAGTGTGGAGTAGGAAACTGGCTATCAGGAGCAGTGCCTAGTAGAAAGTCTATAAAGGCACGGATGATTGACCTTGTGGAGACCAAAACATCCAACACCGCGAAGACACCATCACGTGTTTCTCACAGTGATCCAGAACACTGCCCCCAAATATGCAAATGCATGTAGAGGAGCTGTGGAGACACCATCACGTGTTTCTCAAGGCAGGCAGTGAATAGCCAGGCCTTTCCCCGAGAAGGAACAACCAACGGAAGGGCAGCATCCAACAAATGAAAACCACCTATGCCAAGTATGGTTTCCATCCACAGACAGCTGTTTCAGGGTACTGCACAGTACCACTCCTCCTATCCTGTAAATATAGACTGCACAGTACCACTCCTCCTATCCTGTATATATACACTGCACAGTACCGCTCCTCCTGTCCTGTATATATACACTGCACAGGACCACTCCAGCTGTCCTGTATATATACACTGCACAGTATCGCTCCTCCTATCCTGTATTTATACACTGCACAGTACCACTCCTCCTCCTGTATATATACACTGCATAGTACCACTCCTCCTGCCGTGGATATATAAACTGCACAGTACCACTCCTCCTGTATATATACATTGCACAGTACCACTCCTCCTGTATATATACACTGCACAGTACCACTCCTCCTGTATATATACACTGCACAGTACCACTCCTCCTGTCCTGTCTATATACACTGCACAGTACCACTCCTCCTGTCCTGTATATATACACTGCACAGTACCACTCCTCCTGTCCTGTATATATACACTGCACAGTACCACTTCTCCTATCCTGTATATATACACTGCACAGTACCACTCCTCCTGTCCTGTATATGTATACTGCACAGTACCACTCCTCCTGTCCTGTATATATGCACAGCACAGTACCACTCCTCCTGTCCTGTATATATGCACAGCACAGTACCGCTCCTCCTGTCGTGGATATATACACTGCACAGTACCACTCCTCCTGTCCTGTATATATACACTGCACAGTACCACTACTCCTGTCCTGTATATATACACTGCACAGTACCACTCCTCCTGTCCTGTATATATACACTGCACAGTACCACTCCTCCTGTCCTGTATATATACACTGCACAGTACCACTCCTCCTGTCCTGTATATATACACTGCACAGAACCCCTCCTCCTGTCCTGTATATATACACTACACAGTACCACTCCTCCTGTCCTGTATATATACACTGCACAGTACCACTCCTCCTGTATATATACACTGCACAGTACCTCTCCTCCTGTCCTGTATATATACACTGCACAGTACCTCTCCTCCTGTCCTGTATATATACAAAGCACAGTACCACTCCTCCTGTATATATACACTGCACAGTACCACTCCTCCTGTATATATACACTGCACAGTACCACTCCTCCTGTATATATACACACTGCACAGTACCACTCCTCCTGTATATATACACTGCACAGTACCACTCCTCCTGTATATATACACTGCACAGTACCACTCCTGTATATATACACTGCACAGTACCACTCCTGTATATATACACTGCACAGTACCACTCCTCCTGTGCTGTATATATACACTGCACAGTACCACTCCTCCTGTCTTATATATACACTGCACAGTACCACTCCTCCTGTCTTATATATACACTGCACAGTACCACTCCTCCTGTATATATACACTGCACAGTACCACTCCTCCTGTCTTATATATACACTGCACAGTACCACTCCTCCTGTCCTGTATATATACACTGCACAGTACCACTCCTCCTGTCTTATATATACATTGCACAGTACCACTCCTCCTGTCCTGTATATATACACTGCACAGTACCACTCCTCCTGTCCTGTATATATGCACAGCACCACTCCTCCTGTACTGTATATATACACTGCACAGTACCACTCCTCCTGTCCTGTATATATACACTGCACAGTACCGCTCCTCCTGTCCTGTATATATACACTGCACAGTACCACTCCTCCTGTCCTGTATATATACACTGCACAGTACCACTCCTCCTGTCCTGAATATATACACTGCACAGTACCACTCCTCCTGTCCTGTATATATACACTGCACAGTACCACTCCTCCTGTCCTGTATATATACACTGCACAGTACCACTCCTCCTGTCCTGTATATATACATTGCACAGTACCACTCCTCCTGTATATATACACTGCACAGTACCACTCCTCCTGTCCTGTATATATACACTGCACAGTACCACTCCTCCTGTCCTGTATATATACACTGCACAGTACCGCTCCTCCTGTACTGTATATATACACTGCACTGTACCACTCCTCCTGTATATATACACTGCACAGTACCAATCCTCCTGTATATATACACAGCACAGTACCACTCCTCCTGTACTGTATATATACACTGCAAAAGACCACTCCTCCTGTCCTGTACATATACACTGCACAGCACCACTCCTCCTGTCGTGGATATATACACTGCACAGTACCACTCCTCCTGTCCTGTATATATACACACTGCACAGTACCATTCCTCCTGTATATATACACTGCATAGTACCACTTCTCCTATCCTGTATATATACACTGCACAGTACCACTCCTCCTCCTGTATATATACACTGCACAGTACCACTCCTCCTCCTGTATATATACACTGCAGGGTACCACTCCTCCTGTATATATACACACTGCACAGTACCACTCCTCCTCCTGTATATATACACTGCAGGGTACCATTCCTCCTGTATATATACACTGCGCAGTACCACTCCTCCTATCCTGTATATATACAGTGCACAGTACCACTCCTCCTGTCCTGTATATATGCACTGCACAGTACCACTCCTCCTGTCCTGTATATACACACTGCACAGTACGACTCCTCCTGTCCTGTATATATACACACTGCACAGTACCACTCCTCCTGTATATATACACTGCACAGTACCACTGCTCCTGTATATATACACTGCACAGTACCACTCCTCCTGTATATATACACTGCACAGTACCACTCCTGTCCTGTATATATACACTGCACAGTACAACTCCTCCTGTCCTGTATATATACACTGCACAGTACCACTCCTCCTGTCCTGTATATATACACTGCACAGTACCACTCCTCCTGTATATATACACTGCATAGTACCACTTCTCCTATCCTGTATATATACTCTGCACAGTCCCACTCCTCCTGTCGTGGATATATACATTGCACAGTACCACTCTTCCTGTATATATATACACTGCACAGTACCACTCCTCCTGTATATATACACTGCACAGTACCACTCCTTCCTGTATATATACACTGCACAGTACCACTCCTCCTGTCCTGTATATATACACTGCACAGTACCACTCCTCCTGTCCGTTATATATACACTGCACAGTACCACTCCTCCTGTCCTGTATATATACACTGCACAGTACCACTCCTCCTGTCCTGTATATATACACTGCACAGTACCACTCCTCCTGTCCTGTATATATACACTGCACAGTACCACTCCTCCTGTATATATACACTGCACAGTACCGCTTCTCCTGTCCTGTATATATACACTGCACAGTACCACTCCTCCTGTCCGTTATATATACACTGCACAGTACCACTCCTCCTGTCCTGTATATATACATTGCACAGTACCGCTCCTCCTGTCCTGTATATATACACTGCACAGTACCACTCCTCCTGTATATATACACTGCACAGTACCACTCCTCCTGTCCTGTATATATACACTGCACAGAACCACTCCTTCTGTCCTGTATATATACACTGCACAGTACCAGTCCTCCTGTCCTGTATATATACACTGCACAGTACCACTCCTCCTGTATATATACACTGCACAGTACCACTCCTCCTGTATATATACACTGCACAGTACCACTCCTCCTGTATATATACACTGCACAGTACCACTCCTCCTGTATATATACACTGCACAGTACCACTCCTCCTGTATATATACACTGCACAGTACCACTCCTCCTGTCCTGTATATATACACTGCACAGTACCACTCCTCCTGTCCGTTATATATACACTGCACAGTACCACTCCTGTCCTGTATATATACACTGCACAGTATCACTCCTCCTGTCCTGTATATATACACTGCACAGTACCACTTCTTCTATCCTGTATATATACACTGCACAGTACCACTCCTCCTGTCCTGTATATATACACTGCACAGTACCACTCCTCCTGTCCTGTATATATACATTGCACAGTACCACTCCTCCTATCCTGTATATATACACTGCACAGTACCACTCCTGTCCTGTATATATACACTGCACAGTACCACTCCTCCTGTCCTGTATATATACACTGCACAGTACCACTCCTCCTGTATATATACACTGCACAGTACCACTCCTCCTGTCCTGTATATATACACTGCACAGTACCACTCCTCCTGTCCTGTATATATACATTGCACAGTATCACTCCTCCTGTCCTGTATATATACACTGCACAGTATCACTCCTCCTGTCCTGTATATATACACTGCACAGTCCCACTTCTCTTATCCTGTATATATACATTGCACAGTACCACTCCTCCTGTCCTGTATATATACACTGCACAGTACCACTCCTCCTATCCTGTATATATACACTGCACAGTACCACTCCTCCTGTCCTGTATATATACACTGCACAGTACCACTCCTCCTGTCCTGTATATATACACTGCACAGTACCACTCCGCCTGTCCTGTATATATACACTGCACAGTACCACTCCTCCTGTCCTGTATATATACACTGCACAGTACCACTCCTCCTGTCCTGTATATATACATTGCACAGTATCACTCCTCCTGTCCTGTATATATACACTGCACAGTATCACTCCTCCTGTCCTGTATATATACACTGCACAGTCCCACTTCTCCTATCCTGTATATATACATTGCACAGTACCACTCCTCCTGTACTGTATATATACACTGCACAGTACCACTCCTCCTATCCTGTATATATACACTGCACAGTACCACTCCTCCTGTCCTGTATATATACACTGCACAGTACCACTCCTCCTGTCCTGTATATATACACTGCACAGTACCACTCCTCCTGTCCTGTATATATACACTGCACAGTACCACTACTCCTGTCCTGTACATATACACTGCACAGTACCACTCCTCCTGTCCTGTATATATACACTGCACAGTACCACTCCTCCTGTATATATACACTGCACAGTACCACTCCTCCTGTCCTGTATATATACACTGCACAGTACCACTCCTCCTGTCCTGTATATATACATTGCACAGTATCACTCCTCCTGTCCTGTATATATACACTGCACAGTACCACTCCTCCTGTCCTGTATATATACATTGCACAGTATCACTCCTCCTGTCCTGTATATATACACTGCACAGTATCACTCCTCCTGTCCTGTATATATACACTGCACAGTCCCACTTCTCCTATCCTGTATATATACATTGCACAGTACCACTCCTCCTGTCCTGTATATACAGTGGGGCAAAAAAGTATTTAGTCAGTCAGCAATAGTGCAAGTTCCACCACTTAAAAAGATGAGAGGCGTCTGTAATTTACATCATAGGTTAGACCTCAACTATGGGAGACAAACTGAGAAAAAAAAATCCAGAAAATCACTGTCTGTTTTTTTAACATTTTATTTGCATATTATGGTGGAAAATAAGTATTTGGTCAGAAATATATCCAACAAAGGATATATTACAAAGTATTGAGATGAAATTTTGTTTCTGACCAAATACTTATTCTCCACCATAAAATGCAAAAAAAATGATAAAAAAAACAGACAATGTGATTTTCTGGATTTTTTTTTCTCAGTTTGTCTCCCATAGTTGAGGTCTACCTATGATGTAAATTACAGACGCCTCTCATCTTTTTAAGTGGTGGAACTTGCACTATTGCTGACTGACTAAATACTTTTTTGCCCGTGTGTGTGTGTGTGTGTGTGTGTGTGTGTGTGTGTGTGTGTGTGTGTGTGTGTGTGTGTGTGTGTGTGTGTGTGTGTATATATATATATATATGTTATAATTAATTATTTTGGATAACCCATTTATATGGATTATCCCAAGTTATCCCCATATCCCAAGAACTTCCCAATCGCTGGAGTCCAACTGCTGGGTCCCCCATGATCCCGACAACTGGAGCTCTAAAGAGCACCATGTAAATGGACCTGTGGTTGATCCTGTGCACTGCGGCGCCATTCACATGTTGCTCTTTAAATAACACCTTTAAGAGTATTGTTGAGAGGCCGAACAAAGTATAGATAAATCAACTGATCAGGGGTGGGGAGTTTTAGGCTATGTTCACACTTTGCTGCGGATCCGCAGCGGATTTGACTGCTGCGAATCTGCAGCAGTTTCCCATGAGTTTACAGTACAATGTAAACCTATGGGAAACAAAAAACGCAGTGCACATGCTGCGGAAAAAGACGCGCGGAAACGCAGCCGATTACATTCCGCAGCATGTCACTTCTTTTCTGCGGATTTTCATCTGCTCCAATAGGAAACTGCAGATGAAAATCCGCAGAAGTAACCGCAGTAAGAACCGCAGTAAAAACCGCCACAGGTTTTCACTGCGGATTTTGGAATTCTGCTGCGGAAAAATCCGCAGTGGAATCCGCAAAGTGTGAACTTAGCCTTATAGTATGGGGGCTGATGGTGTTTGGGTGACAGGGCTGCTTTTTTGCCCCAGT
Organism: Ranitomeya imitator; assembly: GCF_032444005.1. NCBI lineage: Eukaryota > Metazoa > Chordata > Amphibia > Anura > Dendrobatidae > Ranitomeya > Ranitomeya imitator. Next base: position 141,009,457 of record NC_091290.1, read on the forward strand.
GCTGCCTGTCACGATTCACACCATGACCGTCACGGGTCGGGGTGACTTTAGGCCAACAGACGGCTATCACATGTGCAAGGGGGCTTATCTTAGTTATCCCTCCACTCCACAATGTCTTGAAACACACACACAAGGCTATTGACCTCTTACAGCAGGGGCTTATTCTAAGTATCCCACTGCTCTACAATATACCACGAACTGCAGGGATTTATGTATATCCCGCTTACAGTTCCACTTAACACTTGCAGCTCTCTGGCGCCCCCCTTTCTCTCAGGTCAGATTAGGTACTGCACCTGGGGTAATTAGTCGCCAGAAAGGCTGCCTATGTACTGGCTATTGGGCACGCTGCAGCGATGCGATAAACTACTGCCACTCAGGCAGGCACAATAATTATCAACGCCGCAGTCGCTACAACAACACCCAAAAGCCTGCACAAATGTATGCTGCCACCAGCTTCGATTAAACGGGTCCGAAGCTAACCCAACACAGTAGTGTAATAACCTTCAAGAAACTTGGGTTACGTTTTAGAGCATGAAGAACGACTGTAGTATTAAATATTATACTCCGTCAAAAGTTTCAGGCAGTGTTTATAAACGGTCATATAAAGATGTTACAATAAGAGACAATTGAAAATATCTACAAGGTAATTATAAAATAAAGGGATTAAATAAGAAAAAGGTACAACTCACGTTCTCAGTTCATATCAGGCAAAAACCATGCTGCATGCACAGCCCAGATGTCCCAATGCATGGGGACTGGCAGTCAGGGCTTCCCAGGTAAAACTCAGACTCACGTAGGCTCCAGCAGATAGACCTCCTGCTGGAGTCTGGCCAACAAACTTAGAGCTGCAGCCTGTGACATCACTGAAAGGGGTTGGATTACCCCGTCCCTCCTACCTCTTCAGTTTATGTAACTATTCCCTAAATTTGTCTAATGCTTGTAACTCCGCTACAGAACATGTCATGGTCATAACAAACCGAGCATTCATCTCGTATTAACATTAGCATTCTAATGAGATCAAATATGTTTTATGTGTGATGCGTAATTACAGAGAAATCCCTACTTTTTTACCTGATGGAGTTAGAAGCTCATGTTTACAGCGGTTAACAGATCCGTCGCTGGACATAAAGAATATGTATTTTCCTTTTTTTCTAGCCTAACTCATTTGCCCAATATCTGATCATATTGGAACAAAGGACTCTCATGGATTTCTGGAAACTTCTAGACAGTTCTGCTAGAGGGAGATTTGAGCCTAGTCGTAAATACCTTTCGGCAATAAAACTCCCCCACATGCATTGACAAGACAGGCTCTTGCCTGAGTGAAAGGGAAGGGGGGGTTTTAGCCCACCGCCTGGCTAACAAGAGAAACTAAACTTATATGATATTTCATACAATATCGTGACACTGCCCTAGGGGCAACAGCAGGCGCCACTGGGCAGATACTAAGGCTGAAGGTTGGGGAACATGCGGTCTATGCAACAGCACAGGAGGCACAGAGGTGCAAGCAATAGTTTTCACCCCCCCCCCCTCACATCCTGCATATTTGATTTAGTGGCAAAATTAACAAACTTTTTGCTCTTTGCAAGGAACCAACAATTATGGCTCAGCACTACTAATGCGACACAAAAGTGACAATTCTGCCATCTGCTGCAGTCACAGAATGCTTCTCTCCTTCATGAGCAGAGTATCATTTTGTAAAGCTACACTGGCTGCTATAACCTGCCGCCCTCTGAGTGTTATTAACTGCTCTCCCCCCCCCCCCCCCCGCTGGCTGTTACAGGCTGCTGCTCATGCCCCACTGGCTGTTATGAACTGCTGCCGGCTGTTATAACCTGATGCTGATTCCCCACTGGTTACAATGACTTGCCCACCACAACCCGCTGCAATACATTTTCCTAGTGATACATCTGGATACAGAGTTTACATAGAAACTGTCTATACAACCTGCATGTGACGGAAATGGGAAGTGGTCTCCGGCTGCCACCAAATTCCTGAGAAGGAACAAGTTTAAAAATCCTCAAGTGATCAGATTAGCTGGTTGTGAAGAGGTGTATTATTCGGTGATAGCAGCAGTCATTAAAAGTGGTATTTAGGGGTGAATTTGGAGAAACCACTTTTTATATTAGATGGGCAGCAGGTCACAACAGCCAGAGGGGAAGCAGGTCACAACAGCCAGAGGGGCAGCAGGTCACAACAGCCAAAGGGGCAGCAGGTCACAACAGCCAAAGGGGCAGCAGGTCACAACAGCCAGTGGAAAGTTTGGAAATTTTTGCTAATAAACAAAATTTTCAATGAGGGATGAGGAAGTTTGATTTTAACTGTGACCAGTAGGAATCGCCTCTGGCGCATGCTCGCTGGGCCTCCTACCAGTCCGCGCAGGACTCTTATGCATCTCTAGTTGGTGCCCATTTGATCTGTCCCTGCCCTCTACATTTTCCACAGCTGTTGCGTACCCCTTGTTACCCCGTAATACAGATCATTGAGTATTTTATTCTGGATGACCAGAAGAGATTATCTGGAGTTATTCAGCACCAGGGACAGCTGCCATTAAATCAGGGACTTGTGTCTGGTAAGGATGGAAACGCGGAGAATAATGCGACTGACCCTCAATATCATTCACCTGTACCTGTATTTAGAGCACGTGAGATGTTAGGCAAAATGTGATGTTAACATGGGTGCAGTAGTCGTGTATCTGTGGACGGGGGGTGTAACATGGAGCCCAAAGAATTCTGGTATAACATGGGTGAAATAATACTAGCACAACTTGGTGGTGGTGGGGGAGGAAGCACGGTAGTGTAATATGAGGGGAAAAGCATTCCAGACTAACCAGGGGGGAAGGGGGAATCATTCTGGTATAAGATAAGGATAAGACAAAGCGAATCACACGAAGACATTTTCTCTTACATTGCAATAAAATATACTGGTATAATACGGGGAATAGCATCATGGTAAAACATAGGTTAAAACCAAGCTGGACTGACCAGGGGAACAAATATCCTGCTACATCATCACTGTAAAGGAATGCTGGTATAACATGGGGAATAAGCAAACTGAATCAATGTGAGGATTATGTTTGAGAGTGAAACATTACTACTAAGAATCATGCTATAACAGGAGCGATGCTTCAGGGAATATATAGAGATAGTGCCACAACCGGAGGACAATATACAGGTACAACATGGGGGGCGGAAGTATTCGGTATCACAGAATACTATGCAACTGCACACCATGAAAGTTTATACTGCAGCAAACTGTATACAACATAGGTAAATGTATGTTGGTGTAATATGGGAAATGTATTCTGCTATAACATGGGAAGTAAAACTGTATCCACATGAGGATTACAAAAAAAAAACCCAAAAAAAAAACCACATACTGGTATAACATGGGGAATAAAAAAACTTGGATCGGGATGAGGATTTCACATAAGGAGACAGATATGAAGGATTATAGTATTAAATGAGAAATGCATCAAGTATAAAATAGAGAAAGCAAAACTAACACGATGACAAGAGATACAGCACGAGAAGGTGGGTGGGAGGAAGCCGCTATAACATAAGGGAAATATTCCAATACCGCAGACGGCTGCATACAACATAGGGAAATGTAGGCGGCTGACATAACACTTGGAAACATGCTGAACGTGACGAGCGCTGGTACAATGACTTCGTGTGAACAGTTAAGCAAATTGAAGATGCAATGATATCTAAAAGGCCTAAAGTTACAGATGACAAAATTCCTATGTATTTATTAAATTACAAAATGGAAAAAGAGCTGATGCAAAGGTTTGCACACCCTTGGAGATTTGTGTTCTCAGATAGCTTTGACCAAGGCTTCAGACCTTAACCCCTTTCTGCCATTAGACGTACTATTCCATCCATGTGGGGTGGGCCCTACTTCCCAAGGACGGAATAGTACGTCATAGGCGATCGGCCGCGCTCACGGGGGAGCGCGGCCGAGTGTCAGCTGCTTATCGCAGCTGACATCTGGCACTATGTGCCAGGAGCGGTCACGGACCGCCCCCAGCACATTAACCCCTGGCACATTGCGATCAAACATGATCGCGATGTGCCGGCGGTACAGGGAAGCATCGCGCAGGGAGGGGGCTCCCTGCGGGCTTCCCTGAGACCCCCGCAGCAACGCGATGTGATCGCGTTGCTCTGGGGGTCTCCTACCTTCCTCCCTGCAGCAAGTCCCGGATCCAAGATGGCCGCGGATCCGGCTCCTGCAGGGAGGGAGGTGGCTTCACAGAGCCTGCTCAGAGCAGGCACTTGGTAACGCTGCAGCGCTCTTTGACAGATCGGTGATCTGCGAGAGTGCTGTGCAAACTTTCAGATCACCGATCTGTACTGTCCCCCCCTGGAAAAAAGTTAAAAAAAAATATATATATATATATTCCCATAAATACATTTATCTAAATAAAAAAAAAAACAAACAATAGAAGTACACATATTTAGTATCGCCGCGTCCGTAACAACCCGACCTATAAAACTGGCCCACTAGTTAACCCCTTCAGTTAACACCGTAAGAAAAAAAAAAACGAGGCAAAAAACAACGCTTTATTATCATACCGCCGAACATAAAGTGGAATAACACGCGATCAAAAAGACAGATATAAATAACCATGGTACCGCTGAAAGCGTCATCTTGTCCTCAGAATAAAGCGATGCAAAAATAATTATTTTTTCTATAAAATAGTTTTTATCGTATAAAAGCGCAAAAACATAAAAAAAAAAAATGATATAAATGAGGTATCGCTGTAATCGTACTGACCCGAAGAATAAAACTGCTTTATCAATTTTACCAAACGCGGAACGGTATAAACGCCTCCCCCAATAGAAATTCATGAATAGCTGGTTTTTGGGTAATTCTGCCTCACAAAAATCGGAATAAAAAGCGATCAAAAAAATGTCATGTGCCCGAAAATGTTACCAATAAAAACGTTAACTCGTCCCGCAAAAAACAAGACCTCACATGACTCTGTGGACCAAAATATGGAAAAATTATAGCTCTCAAAATGTGGTAACGCAAAAAATATTTTTTGCAATAAAAAGCGTCTTTTAGTGTGTGACGGCTGCCAATCATAAAAATCCGCTAAAAAACCCGCTATAAAAGTAAATCAAACCCCCCTTCATCACCCCCTTAGTTAGGGAAAAATAATAAAATGTAAAAAAAATGTATTTATTTCCATTTTCCCATTAGGGTTACGGCTAGGGTTAGGGCTACAGTTAGGGTTAGGATTACATTTACAGTTGGGAATAGGGTTAGGATTAGGGTTAGGGGTGTGTCAGGGTTAGAGGTGTGGTTAGGATTACTGTTGGGATTAGGGGGTCTGTTTAGATTAGGGTTTCAGTTATAATTGGGGATTTCCACTGTTTAGACACATCAGGGGCTCTCCAAACGAGACATGGCGTCCGATCTCAATTCCAGCCAATTCTGCGTTGAAAAAGTAAAACAGTGCTCCTTCCCTTCCGAGCTCTCCCGTGTGCCCAAACAGGAGTTTACCCCAACATATGGGGTATCAGCGTACTCAGGACAAATTGGACAAAAACGTTTGGGGTCCAATTTCCCCTGTTACCCTTGGGAAAATACAAAACTGGGGGCTAAAAAATAATTTGAGGGAAAAAAGGATTTTTTATTTTCACTGCTCTGCGTTATAAACTGTAGTGAAACACTTGGGGGCTCAAAGTTCTCACAACACATCTAGATAAGTTCGTGGGGGGGGGGTCTAGTTTCCAATATGGGGTCACTTGTGGGGGGTTTCTACTGTTTAGGTACATTAAGGGCTCTGCAAACGCAATGTGACGCCTGCAGACCATTCCATCTAAGTCTGCATTCCAAATGACGCTCCTTCCCGTCCGAGCCCTCCCATGCGCCCAAACGGTGGTTCCCCCCCCCCACATATGGGGCATCAGTGCACTCAGGACAAATTGGACAACAACTTTTGGGGTCCAATTTCTCCTGTTACCCTCGAGAAAATACAAAACTGGGGGCTAAAAAATAATTTTGGGGGGAATTTTTTATTTTCACGGCTCTGCATTATAAACTTCTGTGAAGCACTTGGTGGGTCAAAGTGCTCACCACACATCTAGTTAAGTTCCTTAGGGGGTCTACTTTCCAAAATGGTGTCACTTGTGTTTCAATTGTTTCAATGTTTTGGCACATCAGTGGCTCTTCAAACGCAACATGGCGTCCCATCTCAATTCCAGTCAATCTTGCATTGAAAAGTCAAATAGCGCTCCTTCCCTTCCGAGCTCTCCCATGCGCCTCAACAGTGGTTTACCCCCACATATGGGGTATCGGCGTACTCAGGACAAATTGTACAACAATGTTTGGGGTCCATTTTCTCCTGTAACCCTAGGTAAAATAAAACAAATTGGAGCTGAAATAATTTTTTTGTGAAAAAAAGTTAAGTTAATTTTTATTTAAACATTCCGAAAATTCCTGTGAAACACCTGAAGGGTTAATAAACTTCTTGAATGTGGTTTTGAGCACCTTGAGGGGTGCAGTTTTTAAAATGGTGTCACACTTGGGTATTTTCTATCATATAGACCCCTCAAAATTACTTCAAATGAGATGTGGTCCCTAAAAAAAAAAAATGGTGTTGTAAAAATGATAAATTGCTGGTCAACTTTAAACCCTTATAACTCCCTAACAAAAAAAGTCTTGGTTCCAAAATTGTGCTGATGTAAAGTAGACATGTGGGAAATGTTACTTATTAAGTATTGTGTGACATAGCTCTGTGATTTAATTGCATAAAAATTCAAAGTTAGAAAATTGTGAAATTTTAAAAATTTTCGCCATATTTCCGTTTTTTTCACAAATAAACGCAGGTAATATCAAAGAAATTTTACCAGTATCATGAAGTACAATATGTCATGAGAAAACAGTGTCAGAATCACCGGGATCCGTTGAAGCATTCCAGAGTTATAACCTCATAAAGGGACAGTGGTCAGAATTGTAAATATTCGCCCGGTCCATAACGTGCAAACCACCCTTGGGGGTAAAGGGGTTAATTAGCCTGTTAGGGTTATGGCTTGGTCCCCTGAGGAAGCCAACTTCGCGAAACGCGCGTTGGGGCCCTTCCTGCTGCCTTTTTAGGTTCCTCCTTCCCACATGGGTAAGTTACGGTTATGCTGGGCTGCACAAGTGAGATTACACTGGGCGTAGGGGCTGTAATATTAGCATATATGGGCTCCCTTTACAATTGTCCTTTAATGGTAGGATGCCCTATATATTCCTTCTATGCCCACTCGTAGCGCCAACATTTAGGGGTGTACCTCCTTAGGCAGCTGTTTTTTGTGGTTTTTCCCTGTTTTCTCGTCATGTTTTTGTGCATTTAGGCTTTTAGCCATTTCTGTATTTACAATGAGCCTTGTCTAATAAAATTTCACTTTTTGATATAATTATTTTTAGACTCAGGGCTTCATTCTACTCCTGTAGACTCCTGTTCGCTTGTAGGTTTTATGGCTTGTTCACCATCATTGTTAGGAAAGGCCCGGGGATGCTAATTTCTCAGCTTTATAAAAACTCAGTCTCCTCTAACATTGTGCAAAAAAAAAAAAAAAAAAATAGATGGACTATATATTGGCAAGGACACCTACTTAGTAACATGTGACGTAGAGTGTCTATACACTAATATACGACACAGTGACGGGGTCCAGGCAGCAACATTTTTCTTGGGATCCTCAAATATACCTGGTCTTATGAGACAGTTCACAACACGTCTCCTTGAATTTTCATTGTCACAATTTCTTTCTCTTTAAGGGGTCCCTCTACCTACAGCTCCAGGGCACCGCTATGGGTGCCTCTTTTGCACCTGCTTATGCAAATTTATTCCTGGGGCTGTGGGAGAGGGACCTCTTGATGTCTGAAACATGGACGGATCGCATCCTTATATGGGTGCGATTCATAGACGATATATTCTTTATTTGGCAGGGGTCCAAGGAATCGTTACAATCTTTTATGTCATCTCTCAACCAGAATTTTTTGAATATACATCTAACATACAAACTTGACCCCAACTCTTTGGATTTTTTAGATGTTAATGTGTATAGAGGTGAGGATGATTGCTTATGCACTAATATTTTTAGGAAAATTACAGCTGTAAACTCCCTCTTACACGCAACTTCCTCACATCCCCCTGCAATGGTGCGGTCGATACCCATCGGACAATTTTTACGTCTGAGAAGGATTTGTTCAAACGATCTTGAGTTCGAGGTACAAGCTAAAGATCTTAAAGAGAGCTTCGTCGAACGTGGATACAGTAGACGTTCTATCAAAAAGGGATATAACCGTGCCAAAAATATTACCAGACACCAAGTCCTATATGGTCAACGAACTCCCAAACCCAATTAAGTAGCCAGATACATTACCAGATACCATGGACAGAATGAGTTAATGAGATCTTGTTTAGCCAAATACTGGGGAATCCTTAAAGCAGATCCCACTTTGTCACGATATATTGGGGATAAACCAAGTATCACGTATAGGAGACCCCAGAATTTAAAACACCATCTGGTTAGGAGCCATTATGCCTATACTCCAGTTTTACCTTTCTTCCTAATGAACACTAGACAATCTGTAGGCTGTAGACCTTGTGGCAAATGTGTGGCGTGTCCAAACATAGATAGAGCGCAATCTTTATCTAATTCTATAGGGACAATGACTTATGATATCAAACAAGCCATAACCTGCACAACTACGACCGTTATTTACTATGCCACGTGCCCATGCTCATTGATCTATGTGGGCATGACCACACGTTAATTAAAAGCGAGGGTCCGCGAACATGTGCTAGGGATTATAGCTGCGAAGGATGTTGATGATATATCCCTACTGAAGACTATCCCCAAGCACTTTAAAATCAAACAGAATTGTGACCCATCACTCCTGAGAGTAAGAGGCATAGATAGGATCAGGCCTAATGAGAGAGGAGGTAAAATAAGTACTATACTGGCACAGAAGGAGACAAAATGGATCTGGACGCTAAATACTGTATCACCTGACGGATTAAATGAAAATTTGAGTTTTGCCCCTTTTTTATAAACACCACCTTTTATCAGTAATTATTTTATCTTTTGCTTTTGTATGATATATGTGGTTTTTATTAATTCACTATTTTTATATATTTTTTAGCTTATTATACTTACCTTGTTTTTGAGTCCGGACTATGTGGAAGCGTTCTTCATTCCATCGGCCATATAGCATGGACTGTTTTATGTTCCGGTATGGACGGAGAATGACTGACCCTATATGTCTTCAATGATCCGGACCTTTTAAATTCCTATGGAGAAAATGGATCGTTAAATGGACTTACTTTATTATTTGTGTTTCTTTTCTTTTTTCTTATTTCATTATTATTCCATCATTTTTTCCATCTTTGATTTATTTTATATTTATTATTTTTTTTTTTTTGTTTTATTTTTCTTTATTCATTTTTCATATTTTATTTATTTATTATTTAGGAGTCATTAATTATTTATTTTTTTATTTTTTATTTTTTCATTTTTTTATTTATTTTTTATTTATATTTACATATCTTTGCATATGGGATTTTTTTCTTTTGATTTCATTATATGGGGTGATATGTATAAGTATCTCAATGTATTTTATGTATAATCAATTATATATTTCTTTGATGTATATGAATAAGTCATAATTGATTAATTGCATATGATATCTATATTTTTTCAACATTCCCCTTTATTAATTGTTGTTGTTGCGTTTATCATCCATATATATTTTTTATCCATTATATATTGATCCTCCATTTCTTCAGTATGTTCCCTTGATATTTTTCCCCGCTCCCTTGCGATGCCCCTAGCTGTGCGCCTGCGCGGCCTGGTGCCTGGAGCCCCGGCGTCCGCGTCACGTTAGCTTGGCAACGCCAGGTACTCCGTCCCTGTGCGTGCAGTCACGTGACAACAGCGTTTGGACTTCCGGGTATTCCCGGCGGCGCATGCGCCATACACGCTGGGGTCACTGTAATGGACGCGGTGACGCTGCTATATAATAAGCCACATTTACAACTTATCGGCACCCCCTGACGAAGGAAGAGATTCCGAAACGCACGTCGGGGTGCGCGATCGTAGGACTAGGTGACCCCTTTTTAAGGTATTATACTTTCTTTGGATAATATTGCCTCATTTTTGGTCGTAATCACTGCACATTGCACTTTATGGGTGTTTGCACACTGACCTGTCTGTGGCATGCAGCGTGCCCTGCAGGCGTTTTTTTATATAGTTCTTTTCATTTATTGCACTTTATTTGTGAACATTAGTATAATTTGTTAACATTACTAGCCCCCCCCCCCTTGTGTTTCTGTGCCCTGTGTTGGTACACACATTTGATTCTTTTTTTGCACTAGGTTCAACATTATTAATTATTTATATATTTTTATCTACATGTTTTGTTGGCTTGTGCACTTTGTCATTACACTTTTTACTTTTTGGCTGTTTTTAAATTTTATCAATTTTTTTTATTATTTATATCGACCATGAATTTGGCAAAATATATATGAGATTTCCCTGTGTGGTTACCTATCTACTACCTTAGTGGTTTTTATATAAAAAAAATTGATATTTTTTTATTATCCTGTCCTAGCTGTTTTTTGATTATTTATTGTACCATTTGTCACCGTAAATAAAGTATATTTGAGTCATATTTTCTGCGTGGGTACACTTTCTCGGCTGTTCATGTTCTAGTTCTGGTTGATTTTTTATCTTTGGTGTTTAGTCACTACCTTCTCACAATACACAGTCAGTATTTTATTATTAATTACCTGCACATATATTTATATAATTTACTTTATTTTGTTGGTGTATGGTGTTCCTTTTAAACATGCCTCCAAAAATGAAAATAGTGGAGGCCCACAAAGCAGGAGAACGCTGTAAGAAGATAGCAAAGCATTTTCAAGTTGCCCTTTACTCAGTACAAAATGTTATTAAGAAATGGTAGCTAACACTTACAGTGGGGGTCAAGAGAAGGTCTGAAAGACCAAGCAAAGATTTCAGTGAGAATTGCTAGAGAGGAAAATCAGAACCCCTGAATGATGGCAAAAGACCTTCATAAAGATTTAGCAGACTCTGGAGTTGTAGTACATTGTTCTACTGTTCAGAGCCCCCTGCACAAATATGACCGTCAAGGAAGAGTCATCAGAAGAAAACCTCTCCTTTGCTCTCATCATAAAATTCAGCATCAGAAGTATGCAAAAGAACATCTAAACAAGACTGATGAGTTTTGAAAACCAGGCCTGTGAACCGATGAGGTTACAATAGAACTCCGCGGCCACAATTTTTTTGTTTGTATTCATTAGCCTTCTGACTGAGCACTCTGCCTTTTAGCCACAGGTGTTTTTAATCCCAGCAAGACCACTACCCCTCCACAGAGATATAGCTTTTAGTCTAACAGAGGATTCAGGTTCCCATACAGATGAAGACTTTAGTCTAAGCTAGTAAAGGCATTGCTAGGTCCTGGAAATGAGAAATACCTTAACGTGGCTTCCGGTTAAAAATAAATTAGCCAATTTATGCTCTAAACTTTCTAAATTTTTTCATATTTCCAGTGCAGTGATTTAATTCAATTTTTGTATTTCTTGTTTGCATGTTAAAGTGCTACAGTGTGCTGCCTTTTTGTTTGAGTGTATATGAGTTGGTAACTCTTAGGTTCAGCACCTGTTCACACTTAGTCTATGTTTGGATGTGACGGTCAGTTTTTTTAGTCTGTGGCCACAATGATCAAAAGGTATGAGAGGAAAAAAAAAAAAAAAAGTAACAGAATTTCAGGAAAAGAACAAAACAACCAACCATTAAGCATGGTGGTGGATCAGTCATGCTTCGGGGTTGTGTTGCAGCCAATGGCACGGGGAACATTTCATGGGTAGTGGGGAGAATAGATTCAATTAAATTTTAACAAATTCTTCATGCAAACATACCAACATCTGTAAAAAAGCTAAAGGTATATAGAGGAAGAGGATGGCTTCTATAAATGGATAATGATCCTAAAACACAAGTCACAATCCACAAGAGACGACTTCTAAAGGTGCAAAATGAAGATTTTACAATGGCCCTCACAGTCCCCTGATCTCATCATTGAAAGTCTGACTGGACCTCAACATAGCAGAGGAGGTTAGATGACGCAAGAATCTCACAGAACTGGAGGAATTCTCCAGAAAAAAAAAAAATGGATAGAAATCCCTCAAACAAGAATTGAAAGATTAGTGTCTTGTTACAAAAGGCATTTACAATCTGTGATACTTTCAAAAAAGGGGGCTATTAGGTACCAGCCATGCAGGGTGCACAAACTTTTGCATCATTTTCTTTTTTGTAATTAAAATGTAAAAAGATGACAAAATATATACCGTATATTTTCCTAAAATACAAAAAGGAGAGCTGCATCTAGATACAATATAAGGGAGATAGATATAGATATAGATATACACACACTAGCACTATAAAGCAAAGGGTGCTGGTATAACACAGGGAAGAGAATAGTGGTGCAAAAAAGAGAAAAGCTGCATTTAGATACAAGATGGGGGCAATGCTGGCCGGATCATTGGCTGCAGAGCTCCGTAAGAGACCACCGAATGCACTGAAAATCCCATAGACTTAATACAACCCCACTAATACCCAGCGTTAAGTGCAGAATCTTTGTCCTTCAGAATAATGGCGCTCATGCATGACCATCATTTTGTAAGATTTCAGATCAACTTTATGATTCCACAGCCAAAGACGACTCCTGCTGTGAGCGAGGGTAAATGACAGATGGCGGCAGTCGCTCGGCTCCTCGCACTGACAAAACACCCAGCAAAAGCCATCTAAAATCTATTCATCTGCTTTCCAATAAAGTTTAACATGCACGGCAGAATAATCCCAATACTGTTATTAGTCTACAAAGACCCAGACTGGAAAAAATAAAATAAAAACGTGCCTCCCCCGTACATCGCTCGCCGTCCCTATTAAACAGACAGTGCGCAAAAATATAATTTGCTAGAACATAAACTGCGCGCTGGTTTCCTGACATTGCATTTTATACGGGGGGTGTAAAATATTAAAGCTTCGATTTTCTTCGTGGAGTCTAAACACTAAAAAGTAATAGATTTTCCTTGTATACATATGACAGCGAGCAAATACATTTTACACGCAGACACAAAAAAAAAAAATGTTCACGTCGTTATTTGGTCGCCTTAACTCGAGGCGTTTTTGTAAGAAGGCAAAAAGGAACGAAAAAAAAATGAAGATAAAGTTCGGAGACTTACTTGAAATGCAAACTTTAAAAATTTAAGGGGAGGAGTCTTTCTATAGGATCAATGAGGCGTTGCATCACTGGTGGACACAGAAAAGGACTTGTGAGGACAGCATTTAATCTTAATTATTTAGACATCTATTTTCAGTAGGCCAGGAGGCATAGGCTATTGTCTGAACATTGACTGTTGAGTTTGTGTTTTTCTCTTCGGGAGGTCAAGAAACAGACTTATACGAGTGTGAATGTTGACAATAGAATTGATGTTTGTGAAGTTGCTGAATGGCTGCTGTTTACCTCATATCAGCTCCTACAGGTTATTGCCGGCTATCTTTGCAAGACAGGGACACAGGGTCATTGAACAATCGATGTTTGCTAATATGTTGAATACACTTTGTACCAGGTCAAGCAGTTTGTTGACCAGCAAAACAGAGGAGCACAAACTATGCAAATTGATTAAATACTCAAACAATGAGAGGTGAACTCCTGACACCTTCTACCAATCCAGTGGAAAAATGCCTTAAGAGCTGTGAACTATAAAAGGAAGGGGGGGGGGGGGGGTAGATTTGCCTGTCATTAACAGGGGTGGTATGGTTGGCCCCGGTTCTTTTCTTGGGTATTTTCTAGGACTGTTCTATACATTGTCTGCTGGTGGTTCAATAAAAGTATTGCCACACTGTTTTACCCTCACCCTGTGATGTCTGTGTGGTATTATGCCCACGGAAAAAGACCGGGCGTTCAGTGGGATGAGCACTGGTCCATGCGGTCTTGGGCCTGCGGATGAGATCACCCAATGTCTCCACAGAGCCCCTGTTCAACAGTAATTTGGCCCTTGGCAGTTCTATAGCCCATCATTATGCAAAATTCCACCTGCTTTGGAGGTGGAAATGGGCCCCCTGATCTTTTGGGCCCCTATGTTGCACAAATGATGTGTCTGCCCCTGCATGAAGATATAGGTTTTTTATTTTGGGGGCTTAACGGTTTAAATGCAAAACCTAATGATTAGTCAACAATAAAAAGACAGTGGGGATTTAGCTGCAGCATCGTCGCTCCATTTGGCCTTACCCTTATACAAATCTATATTTCTATAAGGGTAAGACCAAATGGGGCGAGGGTGCTGCAGCTGAATCCCCACTGTTTTCTTAAGGGTCTGAGATCCTAATCTGAGCTTATCTGTCGCCCATGGTTAGTAGAAAGTTAAATTGACCTCAGTTGGGACGACGCCATGTTCATCCGGCGTCCAATTAGCTTACGCAAGTAGAAAACAGATCCAGGCATGAGTGATGCAGATAAAGAGATTAAAGGGATGCACGGAGCAAAACATGCAGGAATTTACATTGTCCCTGTTTTATTTTTGGAAATTGCTGAGGGCCAATTGCATAGCAGTACGGTGCGTGACACAGCAGACCATCTCTTTTAGCTGGAGTTCCCCCATCTTTTCCACCATGAAATTAAAATGAAGATTCATTATTGTAAATATCTAGATATTGGCACAAAGCTCTGGATTGAGAAGAACCCCCGCCAGTAGAACGGCAGTGGGATCGTGGTGTAATTTGATGAAGTCTGTGTGATTCTTCCAATCACTCAGTACAAACAATTTGTCTCCCTGCGCTCACCATCTGCAAGATACTTATCAGAGATGAGAAATGGAGAAGAGACAAGATGTTGAGTGAGGAGTGGTGGTGGGGCTGGGGGTGAAGGGAAAAATAAACTTAATTTTAGTTGAGGTTATGAGGAGCTATGCATTTGAGGAACCCATGCTGGAAAGCATTCTTTATGTAGTTTAGCGCCCACAAATTGTTCCAAGAAAGGACTGTCATTATGGGTCCCTAAATGAGAGGAACCCAAGTTTTCAACTTGGGTGAACCTTTATAGGAGAGTAGAAGTAGAACCAAGATCACCCATTGACCAAGGCAACAAACCAGAGACACATGCCACCCTTTTTACAAATGAGGGTTGAATGAGAAACCCTGACACAGGTTTTATAGGGGCATAGACCACCCATTGACTGAGGCAACAAAACCAGAGACTCTTGCCACTCCTCCCTCCATATAAGGGATCAAAGAAGCCCTGGGACATGCTTTTTAGGAGCATAGAAGCATGGATTAGCAACAGAGGAACCTAGCTAACTATCTGGAGACCCATGGCACCCTTCCCACCGACAAGGGATGAAAAGTCATGGAACATGCTTTACAGGAGGGTAGAAGCATGGATTAGCCATTGACCAAAGCAAGTGTAACACCCCAGGGTCCTGGTTGTTACAGTGTCATTGCTTTCCTCACGGGGAGAGTGATGTCCCACTTGGAAGCGAAGGAAGATCTTTCACCAGGTAAACAATACACACATGTTCACACTCCAGGCCAGTAGGGGGAGCTCTAAACCTGGTTTAGGGGGAACTTCTTTAATATATATAGGATTCTGGCCTGGAGGGAAAGTCAGACAGTTCGTGCCAGACAGCAGACTGGAGACAGACATGTTTGGGGCCGTGCAGCCGGAGGTTCTGCAGCTCCAGGAATGAGAGAGCAAGAAAAGAAGAACAATGTTTAGTGAGCGTACAGGAGAATGAAGCACAGGAGATTGACACCAGGGGAGCATAGCAGCGTTTGGGTTACCTCCCTGGCTGAGCACAGATTCCATGAGCCGGAAGACCGAGGTTGTGTCGGACTCTAGGAGGCAGGACAGCTGGATTACACATCACCTGTCTGCTCTAATACCCAGGAGACACAGTGACACAGAGCCAGGGTCATGATAGAGACCCTATAAAAAGGCTCGAGCCACCCGTCATACAGGTTTGTGTCCTAACCTTCATGGAGGACAGAGAATTGTGAGGACCTTGCCAGAAACCAAAAGCAGTACATGCCACTCTTTCCTCGAACAAGTTATGAAATAAGAGCCCTGGAACATGCTTTATAGGAGAGTAGAAGAATGGGTTAGCCATTGACCAAGTCACCCAAGCAGCCAGGGAAACATGCCACCCTTCTCTTTAACAAGAGATGAAAGAGGAGCACTGGGACCTGATTTCTAGGAGCATAGAAGCCCAGATTAGCCATTGACAGAAGCAACCAACCCACTAGAGACATATACCAACCTTCTCTTCAACAAGAGCCCTGGGACAGGTTTTATAGGAGAGTAGAAGAACGGATTAGCTATTGACCAAGTCTAAGGGCAGTCTCACATGTCCAGATAATTCCGGTACCGGAAAAATCTGTACCGGAATTATCCGTGTCCGTGTGCCGGTGCGTTTCTGTGGTACATCAGTGTGGCACACGTGCGGCACACGTGTGCCCACTGGGTACCACACGCACCGTGCCGGAGACAGTGCTTAAGTTTAGCGCTGTCCCCGGCATCGTGCTGAAGCCCCATTCATATCTTCCCTGCAGCAGCGTTTGCTGTAGAGAAGATATGACTATTAGTGTGTAAAATGCAGATCCAGGTCCTCCCCCCTCCTACCCCCTGTGCGCCCCCCCCCCCCCGCTGTTATTAAAATACTCACCCAGCTTCCGGATCCCTTGCAGCAGCGTCCTGTCCTGGCCGCACCATGTACTGTATGAGCGATCACGTGGGGCCAACGATTACAGTAATGAATATGCGGCTCCACCCCTTTGGGAGGTGGAGCCGCATATTCATGATTGTAATCGGCGGCCCCACGTGATCGCATACAGGAGAGGATGTGGCCAGGAGAGGAAGCAGCGACAGCCAGAGAGGGAGCCAGGTGAGTATTTTCAGAACAGCGGGGAGGGGGGGGGGGAAGGGGGGGTTTGGGGGAGAAAGGGTGCACAGGGGATGCACAGGGGGTGGGAGGGCGGGGGGCACATAGATCTTTATTTTAAACACTATTACTCATATCTTCCCTGCAGCAAACGCTGCTGCAACGACCATATGAATTGCGGCTTCAGCACCAGTGGGGGGGGGGGGGGAAACAGCGCTTACTGTAGCGCTGTCTTCTGCACGGCACACGGACTGCACACGGACAATGTCCGTGTGCGGTACGTGTTTTACCTTGACCCATTGACTTTAATGGGTCCGTGTAATCTGTGCGCTCCCACAAACACTGACATGTCTCCGTGTTTGGCACACGGAGACACGGTCCGCAAAAAAAAAAAAACCAATGACATCTGAACAGATGCATTGATTTTTATGTGTCTACGTGAGTCAGTGGCTCCGGTACGTAAGGAAACTGTCACCTCACGTACCGGAGCCACTGACGTGTGAAACCGATCTAACTAGTAGCCAGAGACATGCCACCTGTCTCTTCAACAAGGTGTGAAAAAGGAGCCCTGGAACATGAGATATTGAAGAATGGATTAGTCATTGAAAAAGTCAACTAAGCAGCCAAAGACACATGCCACCCTTTTCTTTAACAAGGGATGAAAGAAGCCATGGGACATGGATGCATGTTTTATGCATTGACCTGTGCTCATCATGAACCAAGCTGAACTTTTTTTGCAATTCTTCCAGAGATGGGAGCTCTGCACCGGCACCCTACACACAGTAGTTGATCCATGGCAGTCTCCATTACGCATATGAAGGAAATATGGTTACGATAATACGTTCTCTAAAGGACAATAGGGAGAGTGGGACACAGAAGAGTCATTTCACAGGGAGTTAGCCGCAAGTACAGTCACTTTGTACAAGTCTCTCAGCCATTAATTAGAGTGACGCCATAGAACGCCGAGATGATAATATGGTGATGGCGGATCTAGAGTCACTCATTATGTGTTGTAAGACTCATGCTGGTGTGGTAGATGGAGGCAGGTATATCTCGCCCAGGTGTTTGTCCTATGTGAATTAGGCCACTCAGTATCTTCAGGGTGCTAATGGGTTAATGATTGCAGGAATAAAAGATGACCAGCTGGGTGTTTCCAGTGTCTGCCTGGGGCACACAGATTGCCTGCCTGTGTGAGACAAACGTGAGTGAAGAGCTCTGCTCAAGATCTGTGTGATGTTAGCTGGGTGGGAGAAGCCCCCCCAGTTGTTGAGATAGCAACGTATTTGTTTAGTTAGTGCCAGACAGGCTAGGGTTTATTTTTATGTTTTGTTTTTTGTGTTGCTTTCACGTTAATAAATCTGACCTGAGGTCAGCCTGCTCAGAAACCTGCTGTACGCCTCAGATTCAATGCACAAACCACGTGTCCTTTGACCCCAGCAAAGGCGATCCCAGAGTGTTTTGTCACAGTGTGTGCGCCCGAGTCACTGAGCTGAACATTACTCCTTCATACAAGGAATGTAGGCGGCCATTGTTAGAAAAACCATTAAATATTATAAAAGGTCCCCTGGTAGCAGCCGACACGAACCCCGATATTATATTTAATGGTATCTGTGACTATTGTGCACTTAAAGTGATCACATGATTGTTTCTCCGCCGTGGTGCGATATCAGCACGTCATCATATCATGCACTGTGTAAATATTCACACAACATTCTTGTGTGTAATTAACACCCGGAGGTGATAAACGAGCTAAGTGGAGGAATAATGTGCGCTCTCTCTCTGCATTCCTGATGTCTGACACCGTGTCATATCTAATAACCCTGCCAGCAGAAAGAAAACTTCATTGTGTTAAAGTTTTTGGAGTTTTAACTTTTCGTTATTTAGTTTCACTTCCGAAGCAAAGTTCTGAGACTGATGGGTCATCACTGACCCTAGTACATGGCTTGTACCGATCAATGGCCATCCTGGGCTTATTTCTCAGGTGCCTGGAGGTGCAGAACTCCCGTTAGGGTCTCATTGGGGGGTCAATACTCTAGGGATGTTGGAGCTGAATGAAGATTGTGGTCTCATGGGCAAGGAGAAGCCTGCAATTATCCAGCAGAATGTTTGGACTTCTTGGTTAAGATATTCACAGAGCTCCAACCTGAGAATATGTTTGCACCAAAGAGGAAGGGTTGGGGTCTTCATAAGAATCAGAGGAACTTTGAAGTTGTGGATTCATAATCCTTCAATCCAAAGTGGGATCTACTGCTGGAAAGTGGAGAAAAAAAACACAACAAAAAACATTGAACTCAATGACGTTTTTTGCCCCCTTTTATGATGAAGCTCCCATGGTGGCTATAGAATCACCACGAATGTTTCTCCATCCAATGGCAACACTAGCCAAGATCAGAAATCACTGCAGAGGAAAAGTAATATTACAAGGCACCTACACTGGCAACGAGCCATCAGAAAAGACATGGTTGTGTTGACCCCATCAGTGCAGGAGCCACCAAATTTTAGACCTCACATCATATATACTCTATCCTGGTCAAGATTTCCATACTTCAACACCGTAACTCTTCCGAAGTAAGATTCGTTTAAAGGGGTGCCAAAATGCAGA
Organism: Ranitomeya imitator; assembly: GCF_032444005.1. Classification (NCBI taxonomy): domain Eukaryota; kingdom Metazoa; phylum Chordata; class Amphibia; order Anura; family Dendrobatidae; genus Ranitomeya; species Ranitomeya imitator. The sequence goes on from NC_091290.1 coordinate 141,029,010, forward strand.
TAACGGACTACCTATGGTGCAATTTTGGATTTTTTTGTAGCACCCCATCTTCCTACTTTGTTGTTTCTCAGTAGTTCCAGTTTGTAGACATTAGTTGCTCATCAGTTTTCCCTGTATTAAATTTCCCAGATTTCAATCCAGAACTGCTCTGCACCGACATATATTGAGGCAACTGCGCTAATACCAGGATTGTCGGTTTGGAGCAGGTCAAGAGTTTGGGTAGGGGCGGTTCTCGACATAGGCAACTCTTACAAGTAGAGTCCCGATGGATCTATCAACTGCATTCCATAGCACCCCAGGGAATTAATGAGGATCTTCTGTTCACAGGTTTCCTGGGCTGAATCTGAATCTTTTGGTTTCTGTGGTCAGTTTTGACAAACGGGACTCTGGACGATATTGTGTGTACACTTATGCATACGAGAGAACGTATTATTATCGTGGGACACACTGGACTTTTCCCTGACGATTCCGGACCTTGTCAGAAAAGAAATGGACTTATGTGGGTTTCAGCGGTTATTGGATCCCTTATATGGTCCGCGGCTGTGATGGTTCCGGACCTCAGCATAAAGATATGGACTAATGTGGACTTAGCGGACATTTATTTTGACATGAGAATGCGGATTTACATAGGGTAGATGGTTAGATTTTCTTTATACTTATTTGTGTCACATTGTATATGTTTTTCTTTATATATTTTTTGCTCAAATGTTTATTGGGATGGGATGACACTTTGCAGGTCATCTTCTGTGTTTATTTATGTTGACAATTTTCTTTGCCTTTTAGGATTGCTTCCCTAGATTAATATGGTATTCTTTGTTTAATTTAATGAATTCCATTATATTCATCCTGTTCCCCCTTATCTTTACGCTGGTCGGCCCATGTGGGTGGTAAATTTAATACGGTTGATCTTCTGGTTTCATCCCAGCTCTCTCCCCCCCCCCCCCCCCCTTTTCCCTGGTTTCTATGCGGACCGCCGGTGATTGCCGGCGCGTGCGCACTGAAACACTATGGGCAGAGACGTCTGCCCATTCCTGGCGTCCCCTCTTGTTTGCGCAGATGCGGGGATTTCCTGCACATTGACCCACTGCGCTTTCTTCTTCCGGCCCTACGCTTCCGGTCCGGACATGCCCACACAGCGGCGTTCACTGATGAGCATTTCTTGCTAGATATAAGGACGGCATCTTTTGCGCTAAGTCACTTCCCCTGACGAAGCTGTCCTTTGTAACCGCGATACGCGTTGGGATCTCCCACCGTCCGGTCTGGTTCTGCACATTGGCTGCGGGGTTACCGTTCCTATTTTAGGTAGTATTGGATGTCAGCGTTCACACTGCTGTGGGACTTTTTCATCTGGATCGCCCTCCACCTTATTTCCTGAGGTTCCCTCACCATGGATGGATTGTGTTACCATGGTTAGGAGGTTCTTTATCTGGTTATATTCAGGATTTATACGTACATACCAGTGGATCTGGCAGATCTGTTTATTTATATGTATAGGCCTGTATATCTGCAGTAGCAGGCACATGTATCTCTTGATCATACTGACAGTGTAACATTACTTGATTAAATTGAGTGTGCAGGACTTTGTGTATCATGCCATCTGTGCAGTTATTTCTTTTGAATCGGACCTGATGGGGGAGTTGTTTATGCATCGGTTTTAACTGTTTTTAAATTGTCTGTTACCAATAAAGCTGTTCCTTTTTGGTATGGTTAATAGGTGGTGTGCGGATTTTTTTGTGGGTGGCTTCTGTTTTCTTCTTTTTTTCTGATATTATTATTAGCCACCTTTCCGCACCCCCGTTATTATAGATAATCCATAGGTAGTGCGCCAGCTATATTGTTGTATCGCACCGACGTATTGTAGGACGTGTGTACTAATAGGTCTAGTGTGCATGTGCCGAGATTGGGTTTGCCCATGTAAATGACATCGAAAGTGACAATATGCGTTGGGGTTAAGAAACAAGCAGGTAAGAGTCATGTTCTGGATGTACATCACGAGTAGGTATTTGCAATTCTGTATGAACCACCTAAATTTATGTCCGGAGCTCCTATATTCACGAAGGGTAGAAATATATGAACACTCCGGCAAGCCCCGGAGATTATTGGGAATCACATACCTGTGTATTTCTTCTGTCTACACCAGCCACAAATGGGAGCTACAGATACGTATAAGTTGGAGTAAAGCCGATGTAGCACGCCCAACGCTACAGACACGTCCTCATTGGTCGTGGTACGGAGGTTGCTTTAGGGGGTGTAGAGGTTTAATTGTAGCTGTGATCTGGTGTCTAAAAGCCTTGCTACCAAATAAGACTAAGTATAACAAATGGTACATGTTAAGAAGAGGCAGTAACAGATTTTAGGAGTTTTACGCAAGATGTGGAAATAATCCGCCCAATTCTCCAAAACTTTTTCCATTTTCTTCCAAAACAAAGTAGAAGGAATCACCTAAGGTGTAAAATATTTTCTGAAAACGTAAATTCTTTTCATCTTTGCCAAGTAATCATAAAGTGGCCGGTGTGATAAGCCGCCGGTGCTAATAATTTATCAGCTCCAGCCTTATAATAATGACAATGTATATCTCTCCCCGCTACCGTGCGAGGGGCACAGCGTGCATCCGCTAGCGCTCTCTCATTATTGTTGACGAAGCATGAATTTATATATTCACGAGCCGCATGAGGCAAATTATCAGCAGAGGGGTCCCGGATTTCCTCAATTAGTTCCTTCATATATTCTACAGCCATTGAGATGTCAGGCGAACGGAAAGAAACTACAGACAAATGACTGATAAGTGAGAACACATCCACAGCCAGGTAAGAAGAAAAACAATCAGCAGGCGAGAGGCAACGTCGTTTATCACCAAGGAATTACAAGAACTTTTAAAAAAGTTTTTGGAAGTGTAACAAAATGGTATGACAGCAAACAGAAGAGGGCGCTATAATCATAAAAACATTCTACTATGGATCAACTATAGAGACAGACACGATTATCGGGCATGAACTAACTACTCCCCAGGTGGAACGTAAGGGAGTTACTTTTCTTTGGCTTTTTGCCTTAGAGAGATTGTCCAGAACACGTATGATTACAGGGGTGGGGGGATCCAACTATTGGGACGGGCGCTGATGACAGGAAAGGCAGTGAGCATGTGCGACCACCGTTCTTATTCTCTGTCTGGTGGTTGCACGTGCTCACATGAGGACTTTAAGCCTACGGTTCTTGAAAACAGGATGTAGGGCTGGTGGTTGGACCCATGGCGACCCCTTAAAATTGGTCGAGACTTTGCTGTTTGGAAAAACCTCTAAATTGTGGAGTTTTCAATGGCCTCCATCTGGGAGTAGATAAAGGAAAGACAAAAAGGGATCAGAACATCTGGACCAGGACTGACATAAGAAGCTGGATGCAGCTCAAAGCCAGAATAGGCTTGGGCTGCAAGGCCAGAGATCTCCGTTTTGGTACCATGTTGCATAAAGCAAGCGAATGGAGTCGTACTGAACTTTTCAAGTTGCAATAAGTCAGAACCGGTTGGATTTTTCGGCAACTTGATTGTTGTGGTCCTATGGTGACCCTGTCCTCCTCCTCGGGTGAAGAGCTAATTTGCAAACTTTTTTTCCCCATGGAACATTGGTGCATTGCAATGAGAGTGATATCATTGATAGGACCCCTTAGGGTGCTGGAATTTTGCGGTTTCCTTCTCCGTGACCCTTAGGCTCAGGCCAGTTTTTTATGTTTGCCACCAACGTATTTCTTGAGGACAAGAGTCCAAAACACTCAAGCCATCTGGACATAGCAGAGCTGAGGGCCCCAGGGGATGCTAGGGCCGCTGAGCAGCTGCATGCCTTGCTCTCGCTTGGTTTCCCGTCAGACACATGGCTCCTCTTCTCACACCGCACGTCTGTCTGCTTCCCCGACACCCCTCCTAATGAGACCTCTCATAATCCCGTTATGACAACTCCTGTCATCACAGATAAACCTGACACAGGTTAAACATGGCGACCACGTGTTGCCAGATAATTGAGCTGATTTGCATACACCCTTAAGACTCCTCATTAATGCTTTTGGCGCGACGACGTGCAGCCTCCTCCCCCGCTTTGTTTAATTAACCTTTTCTTTTAAATCCAAACTAATAACACATTTTTATTTAAACGGAGAAGAATAGCTACCATACTTTACACCATAATTAAGACTCAAAAATGTGGGTTTGCCTTGTTTGATCCCATCTGCGATATGTAAAAAAAAAAAAAAAAAAAAATTCCACAATTCTACCAGATCAAGGATATAAATATAAATGTAAAAAGCTGGAACCTAAAGAGCCAAAATAAACCACACATTTTGGATTTTTCCTAGAAACACAAAAAAAAAAAAAAAAAAAAAAGGATCTGGGACCCTTCGAAACACGTTGGTTATTTAGGCTCACTGTAGTCTGTGACGTCACACACCATCATCATCTGTCCCGCTAGTGCTTTACCCAGCAGTAATTGTAATAATTTACACGGACTTGATTCTTTTACCCATGTGTCTAACTTGTGCTTCACTTAAATATTGCTTATGACTAAATTAATGTGCAAAATCCCCTTATTAGCACAGAGCAAACCGCACCTTACTACATACACACGTGGTCAAAATTGTTGGTCCCCCTCGATTAATGACAGAAAAACCTACAATGGTCAAAGAAATAACTTGAATCTGACAAAAGTAATAAATAAAAGATCTATGAAAATGAGCAAATGAAAGTCAGACATTGCTTTTCAACCACGCTTCCACAGAATTTAAAAAATATAAAACATGCATGGACAGAAATGATGGTACCCCTGAAAATAATGTGACAAAAGGGACATGTTAGGCCGGTTTCACATTTGCGGTTATGTTCGCAGCATTTCTTCCGCAATTATCCGCATGCGTTGTGTATTCCTGTATTTAACATTAGGGACGCATGTGTCTGCGATCGGTTGCATTTTGCCGCGTTTGACAACGCATGCGTCATCGTCTGCGGTTTGGCGCGGTAAACGCTACATGTAGTAATTTTAGAGGCATCAATTTGCCGCCTAGAAACGTATGCGGTTGTTAGCGTAAGGAATGCGGCAAAAAAAAAACGCATTACGGTCTATGTGAACGCATGCGTTCGCAAGGAGGAGTTACTCTCATCACACACAGTTGTGTGATCACGGCCAAAGTGGTTTTTAGAGGAAATACATAGGAGACTCGGTCAAGATAGCAGAAAGCCGGATTACTTACCGGTAATGCTCTTTTAATGAGTCCACGACAGCACCCACTGGAGAGATAGGGATCCGCCCCAAGGAACAGGAAACCAACAGAACCTCCTCAGTTTAGTTTTCAGAGTACCCGGAGGACCGCCAGTATTAGGCCAAATATTTACAATATATATTTAAACTTATTTACTCTACAAAGGAAGTAATTCAATTGGTATCTATTACTTATTGGGGAGGGATGTGACTGGGTGCTATCGTGGACTCATTAAAAGAGCATTACCGGTAAGTAATCCGGCTTTATACCCTTCGCCATGACAGCACCCACTGGAGACATTTCCAGTGACCAACACATAGGAGACACAGGGGGAAAACTGATGAAAAATCAAAAAGACTGATCATACGAATGGTAACAAAAGAGCCCAGAAAAAAAACTTTTAAACAGATTAAAGGTGAACTTCAAGCTCAAGGAACATCAGTGTCAGATCGCACCATCCGTCGTTGTATGAGCCAAAGTGAAGTTCATGGGAGACTACTATGGAGGATACCATTGTTGAAAAAAAAAAAAAAATCATAAAAAAGGCCTGACTGGAATTTGCCAAACTACATGTTAACAAGCCACAAAGCTTCTGTGAGAATGTCCTATGGACAGATGAGACAAAAATAGAACTTTGTGGCAAGGGACATCAGCACTATGTTCACAGACAGAAAAATGAAGCATATCAAGAAAAAGAACACTGTCCCTACTGTGAAACATGGAGGAGGCTCTGTTCTGTTCTGGGGCTGCTTTGCTGCATCTGGCTCACACAAAGTTGAGTCGCTTTGCATTGCTTATCATGTATTATACTCCAGAGCTGCACTCACTATTCTGCTGGTGCAGTCACTGTGTACATACATTACATTACTGATCCTGAGTTACATCCTGTATTATACTCCAGAGCTGCACTCACGATTCTGCTGGTGCAGTCACTGTGTACATACATTATATTACTGATCCTGCGTTACATCCTGTATTATACCCCAGAGCTGCACTCACTATTCTGCTGGTGCAGTCACTGTGTACATACATTACATTATTGATCCTGAGTTACATCCTGTATTATACTCCAGAGCTGCACTCACTATTCTGCTGGTGCAGTCACTGTGTACATACATTACATTACTGATCCTGAGTTACATCATGTATTATACTCCAGAGCTGCACTCACTATTCTGCTGGTGCAGTCACTGTGCACATACATTACTGATCCCGAGTTTTATCCTGTATTATTAAACACCAATTGCTGTTTGAAAAAAAAACAGTGTGGGGTAAATATAACAAATTTGCCAAAAGGCAACTAATTCCCAACTAAGGCTATGTGCACACATCCAGGATTTTCTGCACAATTTTCCTCAACCAAACCGGACTTTTTCTGCAGGAAATCCGCATGCGGTTTTCTCGTTTTTGATGCGTTTTTTGCGTGTTTTTTCCAGAGCTTCCCAATGAATGAAATAGCAGGAAAAAAGCGAAAATCCACAAAATTAATGAACATGCTGCGTTTACCGCGATGCGTTTTTTTTTCACGGAAAAAAACGAATCATGTTCACAAAAATTGCAGAATGCATTAAAAATGATGGGATGATTAATGTATCGTTTTTTAAGCATTTTATAGCGTTTTTATCACAAAAATAAATCCAAATAATCCTGAACGTGTGCACACAGCCTAAAGGTTAAAGTAAAACATAACTTTTAATTCTACTATTAAAGATTACATTTAAAATTTGCTGTACTGGTGGATGTAATTATTAGGATATTACAAATTAATCTCATCCCTTGGATTTATGATATCCTATCTATTAATTCATTTGAGTCCTAAAGCATGGCGCGGTTGCTACCACTGCTCTTAGGCTATGTGCACACAATGCGGATTTGCTGCGGATTTTTCCGCGCAGAAAAAGCTGCAGATCCACACTGATGTACAGTATGATGTTATTCAATGGGGAAAAAAAGAAGCTGTGCGGAAAAATCAGTGCGGAATTCAAAGAAATGCATGTCACTTTTGTGTGGATATGCAGCGTTTCTGTACCCCTCCATGTTAAAAATCTGCAGCAATTCCGCATAAAAACCGCGCAAAATCCATGGCTGCGGATTCTGCCAGGAGATGCGGATTTTGTGCAGAAAATTCTGCACCTCTTTTCTTACGTGTGCACATAGCCTTATAGGTAATTATACACATTCCACAAGTCGGCTACTAAAATAACTAGACCTCCCCGACATGTTTCACCAGTGAACCAGGCCTCTAACCCTGATGAAGCCAGGTTCACTGGCGAAACATGCCGGGGAGGTCTAGTTATTTTAGTAGCCAACTTGTGGAATGTGTTTAATTACCTATAAGAGCAGTGGTAGCAGCCCCTCCATGCTTTAGGACTCAAATGAATTAATAGATAGGATATCATAAATCCAAGGGATGAGAGTAATTGGTAATATCCTAATAATTACATCCACCAGTACAGCAAATTTTACATTTTAAATTTAATAGTAGAATTAAACGTTATGTTTTACTCTAACCTTTAGTTGGGAATTAGTTGCCTTTTGGCAAATTGTGGTCAACATCCTGTATTATACTCCAGAGCTGCACTCACTATTCTGCTGGTGCAGTCACTGTGTACATATATTACATTACTGATCCTGAGTTACATCCTGTATTATACCCCAGAGCTGCACTCACTATTCTGCTGGTGCAGTCACTGTGTACATACATTACATTACTGATCCTGAGTTACATCCTGTATTATACTCCAGAGCTGCACTCACTATTCTGCTGGTGCAGTCACTGTGTACATGCATTACATTACTGATCCTGAGTTACCTCCTGTATTATACTCCAGAGCTGCACTCACTATTCTTTAGTTATACACTTAGTATTACATTGCTACAAGGTGAGACATGTAACTTTCCTGGTGCCATGTTGCCACTAGCGCCATTTCGGATGAACATGGGGAATAACATTCTGTTATTTACTTGCTGCAAAATGTCAACATAACACGAAGCGTCAGGTCAGATAATATTCCTATGTGCCCAGAATAATGAACGTGCCGGGTCCGCAGCCACTGAACACGGTGTCACGGCTGAGACAGACACGGAGCTGGGAAATGATTCTGATATATGGAAATCGCAGGGAATGACAGTAATGTAGCAGAGCCGGGACGGTGCCGGCATCACACACTCAGGATGGTGGAGCCAACTCCCAGCTACACCTATTACCCCGAACTGGGAGATGAGGAATCCCTGCTGGGACTGATACTTGTGACTTTATAAAGAATGGGAAATACAAACGTAATAATCAGCAGTAAAGTCTCATGGCTGCGGTATCGACAGATAAGGCGGCATTCACACACTGCGGCTGCAGAGTCGGCAACATGAGCAGTGGCGCAGCTTGTGTTACCAGCACCCGGGACAAAGCAGCATTTACCTCTTATCCCCCCAGTCCCTTATTAATCCCCTTATCCCCCATTAAAATACAGTTTGACCCTTTAGTTATTTTCATTTTTTTTTTTTTTCATGAATTCCAACATATTTAAAAAAAAAAAAAAAAAATTAAATAAAATTGCTTTTTATATTTGTTACATTTTTTTTTTTTTATAACTCAAGCACCAACCATAAACCCTAGAAAGCGCGTGTAAAAAACACAGGCTCCGATTTCATTATTACATTTTTGCTTTTTCCACCATTTTTTGATTTGCACCTTTTTGAAAACTCCATCTCTTATTCCTTCGCCCTTGTGGGTCTGGGTTTTTGTTTTTTTTCAGATGTACGCGTCCGATTCGTCAATTTTGAGTTTTTAAAAAAAGTAAAAAAAAAAAAAAAGTTTTTCACCCAAATTTAATCCAATAACCTGGAAATTTTTGCAAAAATTTTGTAACATTTTTGCTATAATCAGGTTAACAACAGACAATAAATAGTTTGGATTGCGCCCAACTCCTGATCGAACTTGTGACTTTTTTGAACAATTTGGTGTAAAAAACTGCCGACGAATATCACAAGGGGGGAAAAAAAAAAAAGGCGCTTACCTGAGTGCAGGTGTTCTGTGGCGTGGACGCACTGGGGTGCAGGCCTGGCCAAAGGGCAACGTCCAAACTGGGCTCATTGGAACATGGACAACTCAGCCCGATCAGTGGTAAGAAATGAGTCCAGGGTCTCTAGATCAGGCTGATGACAGGAAGCAATAGACAAACCCAGGTGAACAAGGTAATGATGAAGCAACTACCTGCAGGTGCAGCGCTGCCGGTGTCGCCCTCTGCTGGAGATTAGCAGCGGTGCACCTGTGAGATAAACCTCGCACATTCTACACGGCCGTATTCACACCTGCGTTTTTTTCGGGGTTCGCAGAAAATCTGCTGCGTTTAGTTTTCCAAGTAAAGAAAATCTCATGAAACCTCACACCTACTGCGGGTCTAAGGACGTGGGTTAAACTGCGCGTTTTATTGTGTGTTTTTTTAAGTGCAGAATCGAAGCTATTCGAAAAACGCTGCTTCAAATATACACTATAAATGCATAAAATAAAAGGGGGAATATAAAGCAAAAAAAATATATATACAGTAAAAACACTAAAAAAACAGAGTGTTTTGTTGTGTGGATAAAAAGCAGCACAAAAAAAATTCAGCATATGCAGTATGTATGAACACAGTCCTACACTGAAAAAAATGAAGAAATCTACGTAAGGTCATGTTCACACGTTCTGTATTTGGTCAGTCCTTTACATCAGTATCATAGAAACATGTCACCACTTCTGCATCCTGGTCTTAGGTTACATATTCTGATGTCAAATACTGACGTGTGAACATGGCCTAACAGAGTGATTAGTAAACTTCAGAGCTGCACTCGCTATTCTGCTGCTGGAGTCACTTAGTGCAGGTACATTTGAGCTCTGACGTTTGCCCCATTAGATTAGGTGGGGAAAAATTTCATTTTTTTTCCCAGTAGTTCCAAAAGTAGAATATTTTAGGGTCAATAAGTTTCTGAGGACCCTTGTGACCCGGTCAGAAAAAAAATGGTACAAATATCATTAGTTTTTTTGTCCAGTCTATAAGGCCGGGGTCAGACCTAACGTATCAAAATACGGTCCGTTTTTTTTACAGCCGAGATACGCAGAAAGGTTCCCAAACAGGGATCCGTATTCAATGAGAGGATGCGATTTTTTCCCCAAAAATTATCCGTGTGTTATCCGTATGGCATCCGTACAGCAGGATGTTCTCGCTGCCTTGCAAAATGGACATAGAATGGATCCACAGGCTCAAATATTCGTGAAAACATATATACAGTCTATATATATCAGGGAGACACATATATATATATATATATATATATATATATATATATATATATATATATATATTTCATACAGAGCTAGATAGCAGAATAGCCGGTAATTCAATTGCCGGCTTTTGCTATCTCCTTATCAAACCCGACAGGATATGAGACATGATTACATACAGTAAACCATTTCATATCCCTTATATTTTTACATATTCCTCACTAATAATGTTAGTAGTGTGTGTGTGTAAAATTATAGAGCTCCAGGTGTTAAATTAAAGGGTTAATTCAAGGAAAAAAACTGGCACACAATTTTCTCCGCCAGAGTGGTAAAGCCAGTGACTGAGGGCAGATATTAATAGCCTGGAGAGGGTCCACGGTTATTGCCCTCCCCCCCCCCCGGCTAAAAACATCTGCCCCAGCAACCCCAGAGAAGGCACATCTGGAAGATGCGCCTATTCTGGCACTTGGCCACTCTCTTCCCATTCCCGTGTAGCGGTGGGATATGGGGTCATAAGGGGTTAATGTCACCTTGCCAATGTAAGGTGACATTAAGCCAGGTTAATAATGGAGAGGTGTCAATAAGATGCCTATCCATTAATAATCCAATACTAATAAAGGGTTAAAAATACACACACATTATGAATAAAGGATTTTAATGAAATAAATAAACACACAGGGTTTTATTATCTTTATTGTACGCTCAATCCAACTGAAGATCCTCGTTCTCCTGTAAAAAAAGGAAAATAAAAAACCAACATTATCCCATACATTAGCCGTACAGTCATGTCCCATGTTGTAAATCCATCTGAAGGGGTTAAATACAGTTGCAACCAGGAGCGCTGCTAATGCTACCAGCGGGGCTGTAAAAGACTGGGGAATGAATGAAATGAAGGTAATGTAGCTTCGGGGACTAGCGGTGCCGTCACCAAAGCTGCGTCCCCTGGTGGCATAAACTCATATGAACTGTAGCGTGGGAATTTTTCTGTGGAATTATATACTTAACAAAAAAGTGTGAAACAACTGGAAATATGTCATATTCTAGGTTCTTCAAAGTAGCCAAAGTAGCAAAAGGTGGCTACTTTGAAGAACCTAGAATATAAGACATAATTTCAGTTGTTTCACACTTTTTTGTTAAGTATATAATTCCACATGTGTTAATTCATAGTTTTGATGCCTTCAGTGTGAATGTACAATTTTCAAAGTCGGGAAAATACAGAAAAATCTTTAAATGAGAAGGTGTGTCCAAACGTTTGGTGAGTACTGTATGTGTGTGTCAATGACATACATATATATATATATATATATATATATATATATACACCTATTCTATGTGTAGACATATATATATATATATATATATATATATATATATCCACTAGCTATTGAACCCGTTCTACGCCCGGGTGGCGAGCATTTATATTGGTATATGGTCTCCATCCTGGTATGTGCTGCTCCATCCTGCGTCCCCATCCTGTCATGCGCTGCTCCCATCCTGCGTCCCCATCTTGTCATGTGCTGCTCCATCTTGCGCCCCCATCCTGTCATACGCTGCTCCCATCCTGCGTCCCCATCCTGTCATGTGCTGCTCCATCCTGCGTCTCCATCCTGTCATGCGCTGCTCCCATCCTGCGTCCCCATCCTGTCATGCGCTGCTCCCATCCTGCGTCCCCATCCTGTCATGCGCTGCTCCCATCCTGCGTCCCCATCCTGTCATGTGCTGCACCCATCCTGCGTCCCCATCCTGTCATGTGCTGCTCCCATCCTGCGTCCCCATCCTGTCATGTGCTGCACCCATCCTGCGTCCCCATCCTGTCATGTGCTGCACCCATCCTGCGTCCCCATCCTGTCATGTGCTGCACCCATCCTGCGTCCCCATCCTGTCATGTGCTGTACCCATCCTGCGTCCCCATCCTGTCATGGGCTGCTCCCATCCTGCGTCCCAATCCTGTCATGCGCTGCTCCATCCTGCGACCCCATCCTGTCATGCGCTGCTCCCATCCTGCGTCCCCATCCTGTCATGTGCTGCTCCATCCTGCCGCTGCCTCTGACCCGCTCGGCCCCGCTGCCTCTGACCCGCACGGCGCCGAGTGCTGGGGGGCCTGAGCAGGCGGGGACACCAGCGCGCGTGTGGGGGTCAGGTGCCGGTATCGCCGCCAGCTCAGGACCGGGAAGATGGCGGCGCGCAGCAGTGGAACGGGACAGGTGAATATAGCCGATACTTACCCTCCTGGCGGTCCCTGCTTCTCTGTTGGAGATCGTGGTGTGCGTTCAGTGTTAACGCACACCGCGATCTCCCGGGAGCGTCACTCTGTGGGGTCCAGACTGCGCCGGCGCTTGCGCAGTCTATAAAGGCTTCGGACAGAGTGACGCTCCCAGCATTATATTATAGATATATACCTATTCTATGTGTAGACATTTATTCTATCTATTCTATTTTAACCTGTTGGTGTGATTTTACGGCTTTTCTATAAGACCCCGTCGCATATTTCTTCCAAGGCAGACGTGTGGTCCGTGTGTAATCCGTATTTTTCTCGCCCCCATAGACTTGCATTGACGTATTTTTGGAGGAATACGCTGACAATCGCAGCATGCTGAGATTTTCTCAGCCCGTTAAATACGGCCGAGAAATATACGGCTGATGGGAGCTGCCCCATAGAGAATCATTGGTCCGTGTGCAATGCGTTGTTTTTGCGCCTCTCCCTCGTCCGTATTTCTCTCTAGTGTGATCCCGGCCTGATTCTGTTCCACTTTGGTAAAGTTTGGTCTCTTCTTCTGATTCTTTCCCTTCAGTTTAATAAGAAAGTAAAAATGTCATTTTTTTAAAATGGGGGCTGTCAGTGACTCCTGGCCTCGGATAACCTGCCGCTCGGCTGATGTTATCGGCTTTACAAGTGATAATGCGCCAGTCTGTGTATTTGTAAATTCTTTATGAAAGTCGACTTTTCCACTACGCTGCTCCTGACGTTACCGGAAAGAACAAAACCGACAGAAGTCACTTTTCTCATTTTGCTCTCTAGTGAACAAACACACTTTACCTTCTTTCCATAACATCTATGACTGCTGGAATTCTCCCGGGGACATCGGTGCTTGCATTAAGGCATGACAGGTCAACAATTCACTGTCTGACAAACAACAAAAACTTCACCACAAACTTATTGTTTAACTTCTCTGTGTCTTCAGGCTCCAACTTCTCCTCTGTTTCCAGAAATGGTGAGTGTCACTGGCATGGACAACCTGCTTTTCTTTGGATATGTCCCTTCATGGCTAGCTGACCTTTGGTGGGCCACTATTCATTGACCCCTTATTCAGCAGGGTCACCTACAGCAATGCTTCAGCAGTAATAAACAGTACATTGTGCTCAGCTGAAATTCATGGGGTTTCCATTGATTTAGTAAAAAAAACATTCTCCTGGTAAGGATTAAGGGGTTAAGGATTTATAAGGGCTTCATTGTGAGCACAGCATGAGGTTGTATTCAATCTATTATTTATGCGGAGCACTTTTGGTATTTGGAGGCCTTGAGGAGGAACTATAAAATTCAGGGTCCGCGTGCCCTAAAGGACTATTACAGTGTTACATTGTGCAGGGTCAAAAGAAGGCGCTGCCAGGAGGAGCATGGCACTAACAGAGCACTATTACTGTAAAGGTACAGTAAGGAGCAGTATTACTGCGCGGGGGCACTATTACTGTGAGAAGTGAACTAAGTGGACACTATGACTATGTGGAGGCACTAAGGATGCACAATGACTATGCACAGCCACTAAGGGGGCACTATGACTGTATGGAGGCAATAATGGGGCACAATAACTATGTGGAGACACCAAGAAGGAACTATAACTGTGTGGAGGCAATAAGGGGGTTCTATAGCTGTGTGGAGAAACAAAGAGGGCACTATAACTGTGTGGAGGCACTAAGGGGGCACCATAACTATGTGAAGGCTCTAAGGGGCATTATGACTGTCTGCAGACATTAAGGGGGCACGCTATCTGTGTGGGGGCACTACGGGGTCACTATAACTTTGTGAATTCACAAAAGGAGCACTATAACTGTGTAGAGGCACAAAGGTGGCACTATAACTGCGTGGAGGCACTAAGAGGGCACTATAGCTGTGTGAAGACACCAAGGGGGAACTATAACTGTGGAGGCACTAAGGGGGCACTATGACTGTGTGGAGACACTAAAGGCACACTATGACTGTGTGGTGGAACTAAGGGGGCACAATAACTATGTGTTAGTTCTAAGGGGGCACAATAACTATGTGAAGGCGCTAACGGGGCACTTTGACTGTGTGGAGGCACTAAGGGGGCACTATAACTTTGTGGATTCACTAAGGGGACACTATAGCTGTGTGGAGGCACTAAGGGGGCACTATGACTATGTGGAAGAATTAAGGGGACACTATAACTGTGTGGAGGCACTAAGGGAGCACAATAACTATGTGTTAGTTCTAAGGGGGCACAACAACTATGTGAAGGCGCTAATGGGGCACTTTGACTGTGTGGAGGCACTAAGGGGGCACTATAACTGTGTGGAGGCACTAAGGGGGCACTATAACTTCGTGGATGCACTAAGGGGACACTATAGCTGTGTGGAGGCACTAAGGGGGCACTATAACTGTGGAGGCACTAAGGGGGCACTCTGACTGTGTGGAAGCATTAAGGGGGTGCTATAACTTGTGGAGATGCTAACGTGGCACTATGACTGTGTGGAAACAGAGGGCACTATGACTGTGGACTGACTAAGCAGGCACTATTACTCTGTGGAGGCACTAAAGTGATACTATAACTGTGTGGAGTAACGAATTGGCAATATAACTGTGTGGAGGCACTAAGGGGGTACTTTGACTCTCTGGAGGCACTAAGGGGGCACTATAACTGTATCAAGACACTAAGGGGGCACTTTTACTCTGTGGAGGCACTAAGGGGGCACTCTGACTCTGTGGAGGCACTAAGGGGACACTATAACTGTGTGGAGGCAGTAAAGGGGCACTTTGACTCTGTTGAGGCACTGAGGGGGCACTATAACTATGGAAGCGCTAACGAGGTACTATAACCATATCGAGGCACTAAGTGGGCACTTTGACTCTGTGGAGGCACTAAGGGGGCACTTTAACTGTATGGAGGCACTAAGGGGCACTATCACTGTGTGGAAGCACTAAAGGGGCACTATAACTGTGTGGAAGCACTAAGGGGCACTATCACTGTGTGGAAGCACTAAGGGGCACTATAACTGTGTAGAAGCACTAAGATGGCATTATGACCTGGGAAAACATCAGAAAAAGTAATGAGGGAAACATTGGGACATTATTGTCAAAGTGCAGGATGGAAAATTTGAGTAGAAGGTACTGAAAGTGTGATATATGAGTTGCGGTTGGAGAAGTTGCCATGGAGGTGCAGGTCAGATGGAAAAGAAACAACAAAGTAATGCACTCGTTTCTGAGTAGAAATTACCATACAGTCATTGTACAGTATTGACTTCTATGATCTTCAGAGCGTCTGAGTAGAACTGGTATGTAGCACTACATGGCAGTAATATTGGTCTTTGTATGGCAGTTTGTATTTAGGATCAGTATGGCGGCATTATTCATTATTGCACATTTCTCTTTTCTGCCTACAAATGGTATGCACAAACAATTAGTTGCATTTTGTTATTTTCTCTGCTAAATGACTCACCCGGGACCGGGGAACAAGCTTCAGGCAATCAATGATAGTCAGCTCCTCCGAATGGGTAAAAATTGATTAATTTCTTGTGCGAAATCCATTTCGCCACCACAGATTGTGCAGAAATACAGAAGGACTGATTAGGGTTTGTTACCGTCTCAAAGCTAGGTTCATTTTTACAAGACTTGTGTTTGTTTAGCTGAGCGATACCTCAATAGCGAGCGAGCGGAGCCATGTCTTTAGATTTCAATTGGCAATTTATGAGTGGCGCAGCTTTGTATGAGCCAGTTATGTAGAAGGAGAGGAATATAGAGAAAGATTTGGATTGAAATCAAATTCTTGCCGAGCGCAGTAGGGTGTGATTTTATCTCCTTATTAACCATCTGTTCAGAGAAAATACAAGATTTCATGATGAGTTTGAGTTTTTTCTTACAATCTGACAAGCTGCATCTTGTTAGATGCTTTCAAATTTAATATTATTTTTGCTGAAATTTAACTCTGTCCCTATTGGCTATGTCAGTAGTGTATTCGTGGGGGTGGAACTTGTGGAGGGAGGTCCTATAGGAAGATGCTTTTCCCGCCTATTAGGATCTGCCCCTTCAGTCTAGATACATTTCTTCTTGCTACTCTTGTCATTCAATCCAGAAAAATCTAAACAAAATGCAGATCATCCACAACCCACTTCTACTAAATCCTGCTCAGTATGGTTGTGGAAGCTGAGGTCTATTCTGCCAACCCAATCAGTAGTGTAATTTACTTTCAGAGGACGTAGGAGGTACGTTTTAGAGCAAGGAAAACGAAGCTAGTAAATATTATAACTTTTATTCCCCCCAAAAATAGGCAGTGTTTACAAAAGGTATAAAAAGATATTACAAAAATTAGGCCATTATAGTATGTACAGAATGATTACAAATAAAAAGGGATTAAAGTTGAAAAAACACTTACAGTTCTCTCATTTCTTGGCGACACATCCCAATGCATCAGAGCAGATTACAGAGTTCCTGTTAGCTGACCTCCTGGGCAAAAAGCTGCTCCTAAAATGAGGTCCCATATTTGCTAGTGACATCACTGAGGGGCTGGATACGCCCCCCTTGAAAAGGTATGGGAAACCTTCTAATAGCTCAGAGCCATCCTAACTCGGTCTATGAGGCTCATAGATGGACGACAAAAATATCATTTTTCTCAGCAAGACATTGGCGTTCATTTAAGTCCAAACATGACTTGGCTATGTGACTCGGATAAGAGAGGATCATCCTTCTAGGAGACCATTTATGGATGGTTGTCTCAAGAAGGTTGAGCTTCCTGAAATTCTGATTCAAGACTTTGCAAATGGAGACCAAATAATGGAAAAATGAGTACAAATAAGACTGTTAGGATCATCACTTCATTACGCAGATGATGGATCTACTTGTTTATGGCCACCCAAGACTCCTTGATTCTACCATACCTTCATCTGTCGCATAGTTACATTCTTAAGGGTCTCCTAGAGTTAGGGTCACATTGGAAACAATGGTTATCCAGGCAGGGTGCTTATATTGAGGGCTTGACTCATGAGGATGCAAACATTTGGGGGTGAAGGTCATCTTCTTGTAGACTTGGGCGGCGCCCCAGGTTCCTGGTCGTCGCAGTGGTATTGCTTTCCTCTTGGGGAAAGTGATGCTACGTTTGGAGGCAAAGAAGGATAACTGCATCCAGGTATCACAAACATGCAACACATTTCATACTCCAGACCACCAGGGGGAGCTTCTGCTCCTATTTATTAGGTCACTCCCCACATAGATATAACTGGTAGTCTGTAGGGAAAGTTAGTCAGTTACAGACAGGAGTTAGTTCCTGACAGAGCTCCAGTCAGGAGTTCTGTTAGGAGTTCCAGACAGTAGTCTGAGGAGGATAGAAGGTTACAGGAGCAGTGCATGCCCTCAGAGCTGCAGCTCCCAGAAAGAGACATTGAAAGGCAGAATTGTATTGCAGCGAGCGTGAAGGAAGTCGAAGCAAAGGAGAGGATACCAGAAGGGGACCAGCCCCGCTCAAGCTGTTTCCTTCTGAGGCGCAACATCCGGTAGCTGGAACTCAGAGGGAGTTAGGACCTCTATGCCTTATTTCAGAGACCGGCAGGACAGCTAATTGCAGGTTACCTGTCCGCACCTACACCCAGGAGGCACAGTGACACCTACAGAGCCGGGTTATCTAAGAGACCCTATAAACAGGCTCAATTCACCAGTCATACGGGTTTTGTCCTATCCTATATGGGGGACAGAGAGAGCGAAGCATCGCATCTGTGAGACCCTTATGTGAAGCCATAGGCAGTAAGGGACTACACCACCGCAGCTCAAGGGAAGGCTACTGATTTCCACCTGGACAAGGGAACTCTGGACTTGCCTCCAAACCGGCCGGACTCTGCCTGCCTTGTGATCTGGTGCCCTGGACTGTGGATGCTGAAGTCTTCAGTAAAAGGTAAAGAGACTGCAACCTTGTGTCCTCGTTCTTCTCTGCGCCTCTCACCTTACCACTATCTACACACCGGGAAGCCCTGGGGACATACTTCATCTGTGGGAAGGTACTGTATACCATCTAGGTGCCATAACATCACCCCAGCGGACCCCTTAAAGCAGCGTCGGTCACCCTGACCGAATACCACAGGTGGCGTCACAAACATTCTCCTTAAAGACCTTTCCATTTTACACGGACGTCCCTGGGCCACGGACCGGGTCAGCCCCCGTGACATCCCCCTGTGAAGTACCAGTCCCGGTACCGAGTACCCCACGGCCCCGGGGGGCGATCCACTTGCTATGTTGGGAGACAACCATGATTGGTGGTCCTAATGGTGACCATGGTGGTGACCTTGGACACCATTACTTATTTAGTTGTGTATTTTGCATGGTCTTTGGAGTAAGTAGCATACAGAAGCAGAACCTGCCAGGAGGACCTCCCTGTCAATCACTGCTCCATTGTCGGGGTGACATACTAGCTATGACCAGATCTGCTTCTCTTCAAGCTTCGTTCGTTCTTCAGGCTCCGCTAGATTACATTGTAATTCCCAATCAACCGAAGTGATTAAAATGCTATCAGCCGCGGGGACCATTTGCCTAATCTCCTGTCACTGAAAACATTTTATGAACATGTCCCAAGTGAACGCTCCGCTTGGGCTTCTCATTTCTTTAAAAAAAAAATAGGCATTAGTTACATGAAGGAAATGTTTTATTAATTGTAATTATCGATTTGCTTCTGGCTCCTTTTCTCATTGGGTTTATCTTTAAAGGGGAAACAAGGAGATTGAAGCAATAATTCTACTTTTTCCTGTTTGAAGGCATTGAGAACTGAGCAGCAGATAGTGTCCGGGACACTTCCGAGTGTTACAATGTATCAAATCTCCTTATCTTGACTTCTATAGAAGAAGGGGTCCATAAAAGCCAAAACATGGTCTCCTAATTTATTAATTGGTCACTGGGAACGTGGTGCAACCAATGATATAGGCAACATAGGCATCGAGAAAGGTGACACCACTTTTATGGGGTCCAGGAGGTCTCTTCCGGACACCCACCGAATGGGCACTATTGTTCCTGCAAAGCTGAAAGGTCATCCTTTACCAATTGTACTGATTTTATTTTTTTTAAAAGGCTGTCTATAGGGTTCACTTTAATTATTTTCGACTGGATACTACTTCCATTTCAATAGCAGAATGTTGTGCTCCAGAGCTGCTCTTCCCGATTATTCCAATAGTCCACCATTGGGGAGTCATACAAGTAGAGCGTCCTTGGATATTTTATGGCTTTTGTTTCTACTTGGATTCCTGTGCAATCGGGGAAAGGATGCAGACGCTGATGGCTATATGATAGCCCACAGTCCCTGCTTCACTTCAATGGAAGGAGACGTCCATAGATCTGTGCCCACATCATTTTAGGATGGTGTCATCCATCTAGACCATCTTCCCGGAGATGTGATCACATTGATGTCCCTCCAACCTGCAGGAGCCGTCTCGGCAGTCGTCACCGAGGATTGCGAGTAATCTTGGTGAGATAATACCATCTGTTTGTGTTTTTATTGTGTTCCTCCCGAGTACTTTAGACATTCAAACTGTTTTGATCAGAAAGCCCAGCGGGACGCACTTACAGCTGTGTGAGAATATTCCTACATGACATCCGCAGCCCGCGTCTCCCAAGCCTTCATCCCGATGATATGTGGCAGCGCTGCCTCCTCCATTTTAATTCTTCATTTTCATAATCAGATTCTTTTTTTTTTTTCAGAACTCGGATGTCAACACAGAATTGAAATATTTTGCATATCCCGTATTTTTGATTTCTGTTATTAAAGTACAACCAGACCCTGGCTGGCAATCATTCTGGTCCCCATTGGGCTACGGTGCAGAAACTGAAGCTCCACGCCGCCACTTTGAAGCTGCTTTGTAGAATAGTTTAGGTAGTAGTGAAAACAGCGACACCCTGATATAATAGGATTATTAGAGGTGGTATAGGCAAATTTACATCCTCGTTCTAAACAGAATCTATTCCCAGACAACAATATCATCTAGTTACCAAATAATAAGGCCATAAAGTGCCCAAATAAGTTCACAGTGCCCAAAGAGAATGAAAAAGAGCATGAAAGTAACGGTACTACAAAGTTCCCCAAAAACTTGACTGTACAGTGCCCAAAAAATAATATCAGAGAGTTCCCAGAAAACTCACCTGTACAGTGCCCAAAAAATATCAGAGAGTTCCCAGAAAATTCACCTGTACAGTGCCCAAATACTCTCATAGAGTGCCCAGAAAACTCACCTTTACAGTGCCCAAATGATGCTATCAGAGACTGCCCAGAAAACTCAATTTCACAGTGCCCAGAGAATATCAGAGAGTGCCCAAAAACTCGTTTGTACAGTGCCCAAATGATACTATCAGAGAGTGCCCAGAAAGCTTACCTGTACAGTGCCCAAATGATACTATCAGAGAGTGCCCAGAAAACTCACCTGTACAGTGCCCAAATGCTGCTATCAGAGAGTGCCAAGAAAACGCATCTGTACAGTGCCCAAATGATACTATAAGAGAGTGCCCAGAAAACTCAATTGCACAGTGCCCAAGCAATAATATCAGAGAGTGCCCAAAAAACTCAATTGTACAGTGCCCAAATGATAATATCAGAGAGTGCCCACAAAACTCACCTATACAGTGCCCAAATGATACTATCAGAGAATGCCCAGAAAACTCTTCTGTACAGTGCTCAAATGATACTATCAGAGAGTGTCCAGAAAACTCGATTTTACAGTGCCCAAATAATACTCTCTGAGAGTGCTTCCTGTACAGTGCCAAATAATACGTTCAGAGAGTGTCCAATAGTTGCCTAAACACTGCTCAAGCTCAAAAAATAATATCATAGAGTGCTCCAAACTCGACTGAACAATGCCCAAATAATACTACCATAGTGTGCCTGAAAAACTCACCTGTATGGTGCCCAAATAATACTGTCAGAGAGTGCCCCAAATTAAACTGTCATAAAATGCTCAATTGTACAATGCCCAAATAATACTATCAGAGTTCCCAAAAAACTCACGTTTACTGTGCCCAAATAATACTGTCATAGTGCGGCCAAATAACAGTACTGAATAGTACTGAACAGTAAATAATTTGTGTTCTTGTGAAAATACTGGAAATATTGAACAGGAAATGGATAAGACTAGTGCTCGGGTGACACAGGGGTCCCATATGGTGCAAACTTTACAATTAATGAAAGGGTGATCATGGTTCAAGAATGGTTTTCATATGTGGTTACTCAAGATCAGCGAGCTCCACCTCTGATATGATTGAAAGGGTCAAGATGGGGCATGCTGGACTTCATCCATGGTTGGTCAAGATCCCATAATCATTTGCTCAGAATACTCCATCACTGTCAGGAAATATGATGTAATGTCTTATTGCTCGATCGCACACTGAGCTCTGCTACATCGTTTGGTTTTGCAGACACACACTGCAGCTTTGATCCCCCTCACCACCCCTCTTTCTCTCTCTCTCTGCCTGAGTGTGTAATCATATACTCCTTCGCCCCCTCCCTCAAGAATGTGTTAATGAGCAGAGCCCAGCTCTTTGTCTGCAGCCATGTGCTCCATGTGTGTACGAGAAAGTTATTCAAGATGAAATAACTCGACCACAAGTAGCGATATACTGTAGGTGTGAAAATTACATGTTTGGGATGTGCGACAATAGCGCTACACACCAGTGCTTTTTCTAAGCTCAGCGCCTGGCAGAATCTAAGAAACGCATTACTGCTTATCCGGGCCACATAGCCAAGTCACGTTTGGACTTAAACTAACACAAATATCATGCTGAGAAAAATGATAATTTTGTCGTCTGTCTACAAGCCGCATAGACCGAGTTAGGATGGATATGAGCTATTAGAAGGTTTTCCATACCTTTCCAAGGGGGGGCGTATCCAGTCCCTCAGTGATGTCACTAGCAGAGGGAATAAATATGCATGGGATGTGTCACCCTTTCCCCCAGCCGCATGGCCAGCCATGATATGAGAGAACTGCAAGAGTTTGTTCAGCTTTAATCCCTTTTTACTTCTAATCATTCTGTACATACTATAATTGTCTCATTTTTGTAATATCTGTTTATACCTTTTGTAAACGCTGCCTATTTATTTTTGGAGTAAAAGTGATAATTACTAGCTTTGTTTTCTTTGCTCTAAAAACGTACCTCCAATGTCCTCTGAAGTAAATTACGCTACTGATTGGGTTGGCTTCTGACCCGATATTAATCATAGTTATAGGAGCTGGTGGCAGCGAAGCATTCTGAGCTGGTTGGGCAAAACTGGTAACTACGGATGGCGTTTGATAATTATAATTCCTGCCTGAGCGGGAGTAGTTATATCGCCCTCACTGCAGTGTACCCAATAGCCAGTACACGACCGGGCAGCATTTCTAGTGACCCTATGTGCAGTTCCCTGACTGACCTGAGGGTAAGGGGGGTGCCATAGAGTTGCTAGTTCCAAATGGGAACTGGGAAGTGGGATATAAATAAATCCCTGAGGAAAGAACTGGGGCAACCAAACACTCCCGGTTCATGACAATCACCAATCATGCAGAATGATAGCCGAGTGCCACCCCTGTTTAGAAAGAAGAACCAACAAGGCCATAGTAGACTTTATGAAGCTAGCATGGGTGGCTGAATGAAGAAATGAAGTAAATAACTGAGAAATTCTACATTTTCCCTTGATTTAGGGAGACGGAGAAATAAGGGAACATTAATAATAATGGCTTTGTCGAATTTTATTGTCCTTCCCTGGAAAGAGAAAGCATTTTATTGCATCTTGACTTGGAAATGGGTCTTTTTTTAAACTGGAGCAGATTTATGGGGGCCTCAGCACAACAACAAACTTCCACTTTGGACCATTTTGCAGACAAATATTTTTCTGGTGAAGGCGGATAAATGGGACGACATGTGTCAGCTCCTGCCCATCTCCGGAACGAAGCCTCTCTCCGAGCCGCCTCTTGTCACAACCCTTATTAGGGACGGAGACAGTAAATCTGAATCTCCAGACTTCATAAACGCCCAGCTCGGTGTCAAGGAAGTTTTTAAAGTCGCCTCTGGTTGAACCATATTTCTCTGCAGCAGAATAACTGAGCGCGCGCTCTATGAACCTTTTATGAGGCTCGAGATGTTATAAAATGTCATTTAATTCCCCGAATGGTAGTGCCGAGCGAGGAAATTCGGTACTTCACTTTGATTTTCTGTATTTATAACGCTCTCGTCAAAAAAAAAGAGGAAGGAAAACATTTTTGTTATCTAAAAAAAAAAAAATGGGCTAAATATATTTTTGACCCTTTCCATCCAGAAAACTATCCATCTGTCGGCATGTTCGCGACGTTGACAGCGCCCCACCGGAGACATTACAGATTCCATCGCTCGGAGCAGCCAGTATTCAGATGTGTCGCTGGTAATTAACGTCACATTGCACACTGGGATTGATTTTTTTTTCTCTTCTCTCGCTCTACATTTTTGCTTTCTCCCCCCGGTAGATGCCATACACCATCCGGGAACAGAGGTCCCGTCCTCCAAACCCCCGAAGAGACGATGAAGCGTAATAACTGTGAACTTTGCCAGAAGACATGATGCATCGTGTAAAATTCATATTTAAGGTTTGCAAAGAGGGGAGTTTGTGCGCGGCTCTGCTGACCGCTATCACTACTTCTCCCGAGTGCCCTACAAGCCGCACAGAATTAGTTAAACATGGCTGCATTCCAATACAAGCAGCACCACATCAGTCTATGGGATACGGCATCGCAGATTGCTTTCATCGTTTCACTGACTAGCGCTAAGCTGCAATACCGCACACAGCCTGTGAACAGGAGTGGCGCTTTTCATGGCAGAAAGCAGTGACCTGTACAATCTCCTGCAGAGGCTCAATGAACTTATGATATTAGAGGCATGAATAAACATGGAGGGATACAGAGATCATTTCGACAGGAGTTGCCTTTATGGAACAACCCCTTTAAATTAAGTTTCCAAGGATATTGATTTTGGTGCTAATTCCTAACAATTTGGCCCATTGGTCACTATTCTTTTCCATCAAAACCCTAGCAGGACCCCAATCTAAGCCAATGTTGCCATATCCGACACCTCCTTTTTGGAAGCCATTGTTTATAGGGAGATACAATCAGTTTGTGGGGGAGGGGAATTGACAACAGTTATCTCCCTGACAACTTGTCAGAGCACTTACTGCCTCCTCTATATCCACCCATTCAACCTCATTTTAAAGGCGGCACTCCTTTCTGTCTGGTCCTAGTGGAATAGTAATAAAATTCTAAAATTCCTTCATCTATTGGTTAATTAATGAATTAACGTTTTCACAAATTTCCTTCATTCATGCATCCTAGCATTAGTTAATTAGTGTATTTATGCTTTGAAATAAATAACTAGTTAAAGACAACCTGTCACTTTCCATAAAAATGTTTGTTTTTTTTAAATCTGGTGTGAATGCCGCTGTTCTCCTGAATCCGACGATGTTTTTCTTTTCTTCCTGCGCCTCTCCGTTCCAGAGATATGACCTCTTCTTCCCTGTACATAAAACTTGTCTTGTTATCCAGGTAGGCGTGTTCCACTGAGATTAATTGAGGACCACACCCACTTGACTAACAAGACAGGGAAGAAGGGCCCATATCTCGGGAAGGGAGAGGCGCCGGAAGAAAAGAAAACCATCGCCGGATTCAGGAGAACAACGGCATTCACACTATATAAAAGGAAATACATATTTATGGACAGTTACAGTTTCTATTTAAATCAGTCATCATTAATTTAAACACAGTTTACAGAGAATATATTTAATAAACTAGCTGAAGAGCCCGGCGTTGCCTGGGCATAGTAAATATCTGTGGTTAGTTATAGCACCTCACTTCTCTTATTTTCCCATCACGCCTCTCATTTTCCCAATCACATCTTTAATTTTCCCCCTCACATCTCTCATTTTCCCCCTCACTCCTCTCATTCCCGCCTAACACTTGTCATTTCGACCTCACATCTGTCATTTTCTGATCACTACACTATTTTTCCTCACTCCTCTCATTTTGCACTCACACCTTTTCATTTTCACCTCACACCTCTCATTTTCACCTCAGTATATACATGTTTGTCATCTCCCTTATATATAGTATACACCTGTATGTCATCTCCTGTATATAGTATATACCTGTATGTCATCTCCCCTGTATATAGTATATACCTGCTGTTTGTCATCTCCCCTGTATATAGTATATACCTGTATGTCATCTCCTCCTATATATAGTATATACCTGTATGTCATCTCCTCCTATATATAGTATATACCTGTATGCCATCTCCTCCTATATATAGTATATACCTGTATGTCATCTCCTTCTATATATAGTATATACCTGTATGTCATCTCCTCCTGTATATAGTATATACCTGTATGTCATCTCCTCCTATATATAGTATATACCTGTATGCCATCTCCTCCTATATATAGTATATATCTGTGTGTCATCTCCTCCTGTATATAGTATATACCTGTATGTCATCTTCTATATATAGCATACACCTGTATGTCATCTCCTGTATATAGTATATACCTGTAGGTAATCTGCTCCTGTATATAGTATATACCTGTATGTCATCTCCTCCTGTATATAGTATGTACCTGTATGTCATCTCCTCCTTTATATAGTATATACCTGTGTGTCATATCTCCTGTCTATAGTATATATCTGTGTGTCATCTCCCCTGTATATAGTATATACCTGTGTGATCTCCTGTATTAGACCTCGTTAACACGTTATTTGCTCAGTATTTTTACCTCAGTATTTGTAAGATAAATTGGCAGCCTGATAAATCCCCAGCCAACAGGAAGCCCTCCCCCTGGCTCACACATACACATATATTAGCTCACACATACACATAATAGACAGGTCATGTGACTGACAGCTGCTGTATTTCCTATATGGCACATTTGTTGCTCTTGTAGTTTGTCTGCTTATTAATCAGATTTTTATTTTTGAAGGCTAATACCAGACTTGTGTGTGTTTTAGGGCGAGTTTCGTTTGTCAAGTTGTGTGTGTTGAGTTGTGTGTGGCGACATGCATGTAGCGACTTTTGTGAGCTGAGTTTTGTGTGGCAACATGCGTGTAGCAACTTTTTGTGTGTCGAGTTGCATGTGACAGGTTAGTGTAGCAAGTTGTGTGCAGCAAGTTTTGCGCATGGCGAGTTTTGCGCGTGGTGAGTTTTATATCTGGTGCCTTTTGAGTATGTGCAAGTTTTGTGTGAGGCAACTTTTGCATGTGTTGCAAATTTTGTGCATGTGGCAATTTTTCCGCGTGTGCAAGTTTTGCGTGTGGTGAGTTTTCCATGAGGTGAGTTTTGCACTTGTGGTGAGTTTTGCGTGAGCCTAGTTTTTGCATGTGGCGAGTTTTGCGCGTGGCGAGTTTTGAGCGGCGACTTTTGTGTTTCGACTTTTATGTGGCGAGGTTGGTGTATGTGTGGTGAAATGTGTGCTGAGGGTGGTCTATGTGTTCAAGCATGTGGTAGTGTGTGGCGCATTTTGTGTGTGTGTTCATATCCCCGTGTGTGGTGAGTATCCCATGTCGGGGTCCCACCTTAGCAACTGATCGGTATATACTCATTGGCGCCATCGCTCTCATTCTTTAAGTCCCCCTTGTTCACATCTGGCAGCTGGCAATTTGCCTCCAACACTTTTCCTTTCACTTTTCCCCATTATGTAGATAGGGGAAAAATAGTTTGGTGAATTGGAAAGCGCGGGGTTAAAATTTCACCTCACAACGTAGCCTATGACGCTCTCAGGGTCCAGACGTGTGACTGTGCAAAATTTTGTTTCTGTAGCTGCGATGCCTCCAACACTTTTCCTTTCACTTTTTTCCCCATTATGTAGATAGGGGCAAAATTGTTTGGTGAATTGGAACGCGCGGGGTTAAAATTTCGCATCACAACATAGCCTATGACGCTCTCGGGGTCCAGACGTGTGACTGTGCAAAATTTTGTGGCTGTAGCTGCGACGGTGCAGATGCCAATCCCGGACATACACACATACACACATACACATTCAGCTTTATATAGTAGATATTGCAACATTCTTTTAACCTTTTAGTAACTGGTTAAATTAATTAATGAGCAATCAAATGTATTTTTACTTATAAGTGAAGGTGTAAATAAACTGATAGATGAGCGAGATGAACGAATGCATAAAAAATTGCAATCTTTTTTTGTAAGGTCGATTTTTTTTTTCCACTTAAGTGGGGTCTAAAAATAATTTTTGCAGAGTTTCATAAAAAAAATGTATTTAATTTCTACCTTAATTAATTAATTAATTAATTCACTTTGTCAGGAATATGATATATTTGATTGTCTATGATCACGCACACTGAGCTCTGCTACGTCCATTAAAGCTGAGCACAGACACACACTTGCGGCTTTCCGGCCCCCCTTTTCCTCCCAGCTCGTGCTCCCTGATGACAATACAGCTGTAACGTGAAACTCCAGTGTGGGACTCAGTCCCCCTCCACTAATGCAGGAGTGAGCAGAAAGCCAGTCCTTTTTCTGAAACCATGTGCTCTTTATTTCATGTACAAACCTAATAGTAAGGCATAACTTGACCCCAATTAGTGACAGAGATATGAAAGTTATATATTTGGTATGTGCATTGGCCAGGCCATCACGCAGTGCGTTTTCCAATTTCCTGTACCCTTGGTATCCGAGAAACGAATTACTGCTTACTCGTGGTACATAGCCAGGTCATGTTTGGTCTTAATAGAATGCTAGTCGCAAAACAAGATCAGTGGTAATTCCGTCATCGCTATACGAGGTTGCATCCTGGAGCTACGGTGGATATGAACGTTCCATAACACTGAGTCCCTCTGGGAAAGTAGAAATGCATTCCATAGCTCCACCCACTCAGTGATGTCACGACCAAGGGGTATAAGACCGTGATAGCTCATTTTTCACTAGTCTTTGCACAGGAAAAGAGCTAACAGCAGCTATGCAAGCTGCTCCGATGCATTTTGATGTTCACCCTTCCCTCGAGCCACATGGTCTGCGATGAAATGACATAAGGAACTGTAAGTGTTTTTTCAACTTTAATCCCTTTTTATTTTTGTAATTGTCTGTACATATGATACTTGTCTTCTTTTATAATATCTTTTTACCCTTTTGTAAACACTGCTTACCTTTTTGGAGTAAAATATATTAAATTACTAGCTTCGTTTCTCCTTGCTCTATAACATACTGTCACGTCCACTGAAGTGAATTACACTACTAATTGGGGTTGGCTCCGGACCCATTATTAATTAAGAAATCGGAGCTGGTAGCAGCAGAAATTGTCCTGCGTTTTTGGGGAAAACTGGAAGCGACAATCGGTGTTGATAATTATTGTTCCCGCCTGAGTGGGAGTAGTTATATCGCCCTCGCTGCAGTGTGCCCAATAGCCAGTACAAAGTAAGGCAGCCTTTCTGGCGACTAATTGTCCTAGGTGCAGTACCCGGTCTGATCTGAGGGTAAGGGGGGCGCCAGAGAGCTGCAAGTTCTAAATTGGAACTGGGAAGTGGAATATAGATAAATCCCCTTCAGAAAAGAACCAGGGGCAACCAAACAACCCCGCTTATGACATATTGGTGTGAGCGGTGGGGATGATAAAAATATCCTCCCTGTGATTTGTGACATTCACTCATTCATTTTTTTATCCCGTACATTTCAATATTTTCTTCTTTCAACTGATAAATGGAATGAATTGATACATTAATTTAAGCAGGACTGAATTAATTTGCAAATATTCAAGACACCAATAAACGAATGACTAAATTAATTTAGGAAGTAACGTGTTCAGACCTTTATTTATTTCCTCTTTTATTAATTGATTCCTTCGTTTATTCATACAGAGAATGGAATGAAAAATAATAATAATAAAAAAAATAAAATAAAATAAAATAAATAAAAAAAGTTTTGATAAATCCGCATCACTTTACGATCGTGCTGGGAAAATCTTGTAACATGAAGGCACAATATATACAGTGTGCCAGCTTGTCAGCGGCCATAGGGGGCGCTCTTTTGGCTTCCATCAATGAATACACATTATCTACGCATCAGGAACATTCTCAGAGCATCAAAGTAAACGGTTCTGTGCAATCGCCTCCATTAAAATTTAAAAAGGCGGCAAAAAAGCAGGCTGCTATTGCTTATTATTGAAAAAATTGTAAAAAGACACTGCAGAAAAAAATGCAGCATTCTGCGTGCGGGAATAAGACCCTGCCAAATATGTTCTTCTTCAGGTACAAAGTATCATAAAACAAAGTATTTATTTTACACTCAAAGTTATATCAGGTTTGTTCTTCATTCTTGCTAAAAGAGGAGAAAAATTACAAAACACTACAAGAGAATTTTAGTTATTGGGGAAATACCCCACTCAAGACCCTCATCTATTACCCACAGCAGACAGCAACTACAAAGAACATGTCCCACACATCCCTTATTACACAGACAGGTCATTGATTAGAAAAAATGTCATGCAATGCTTCATTTCTCCTGCGGGGGAGCTGTAGGGAACTGGAACACTTTCTGCCTGTTCCTCATAGAATAGGTTTTATTTTTATTATGTTATGCTCCATAGTTTATGTCGATTTTATGTTTTTTCCTCCTCATTTCCGCAATTAAAAGATTTAATGGAAATGTTTTGACAGAAAATGATCAGTTGTGGTTCTTGTGTTGCATGTATTTTAACATTTTTTTGTCAATATATTTTTTAGTTTCATATCGTAATATTTTTTAAAGAACTTTTCACATTGGGCATTGGGGTAATTTTATGCAAATACTTCCTATTGCTACCCAATGATTGTCTCATGACATTTGATCTTTTTTGAGAATCTTCTCAAATCTTTGGATCTTCTCAACTTCTCCAAGGATTGTCTCCTGACTTTGGATCTTCTGAGAGGATCATCTCATTAATATGGGATTTCTCCAAGGATGTTATCAGAGGATCCACTAATGAATATGTATCTTTTCAGAGGATCTTCTCATTGAGGAGCATTGAGAGTTATCTTGTATGGCAGTGGTCTACAACCTGTGGCTCTCCAGCTGTTATGACAAAATAAATAGTCTATTGAGCAGCTGCCAAGGCAAACAGGATCATGGGGTGCATTAAGAGAGGTCTGGATACACATGATGAGAGCATTATACTGCCTCTGTACAAATCCCTAGTTAGACCGCACATGGAGTACTGTGTCCAGTTTTGGGCACCGGTGCTCAGGAAGGATATAATGGAACTAGAGAGAGTACAAAGGAGGGCAACAAAATTAATAAAGGGGATGGGAGAACTACAATACCCAGATAGATTAGCGAAATTAGGATTATTTAGTCTAGAAAAAAGACTGCGGGGCGATCTAATAACCATGTATAAGTATATAAGGGGACAATACAAATATCTCGCTGAGGATCTGTTTATACCAAGGAAGGTGACGGGCACAAGGGGGCATTCTTTGCGTCTGGAGGAGAGAAGGTTTTTCCACCAACATAGAAGAGGATTCTTTACTGTTAGGGCAGTGAGAATCTGGAATTGCTTGCCTGAGGAGGTGGTGATGGCGAACTCAGTCGAGGGGTTCAAGAGAGGCCTGGATGTCTTCCTGGAGCAGAACAATATTGTATCATACAATTATTAGGTTCTGTAGAAGGACGTAGATCTGGGGATTTATTATGATGGAATATAGGCTGAACTGGATGGACAAATGTCTTTTTTCGGCCTTACTAACTATGTTACTATGTTACTATGTCCAAGAAATGTGTTGTGACTTTGGATCTTTTTTGAGGATCTACTCAAGTCTATAGATCTTCTCAACTTCTCCAAGGATTGCCTCATGACTTTGGATCTCCTTTGAGGATCTTCTCAAGTCTATAGATCTTCTCAACTTCTCCAAGGATTGCCTCATGACTTTAGATCTTTTTTGAGGATCTTCTCAAGTCTATCAGTGTTCTCAACTTCTCCAAGGATTGTCTCATGACTTTGGATCTTCTTTGAGGATCTTCTCAAGTCTACGGGTCTTCTCAACTTCACCAAGGATTGTTTCATGACTTTGGATATTTGCAGAGAATCATCTCATGATTATGGAATTTCTGTAAGGATGTAATTAGAGGATCTGCTAATGAATATGTATCTTCTAATTGAGGACCATTAGAAACTGCCTTGTAGAGCAGTGGTCTACAACCTGCGTCTTTCCGGCCATTACGACTATATGTTTAGCCTATTGCTGTCAGTTGATGCATCGTTGAGCGTTGTGGTTTCTCAATAACTGAAGAACCACAAGTTGGAAACTACTTTTTTTGCCTTCTTCTCTATCAAGAATTCTGCAAAATAAGTTTATCTAGATGATCATTTTTTTGGGGAACCTATGTCATCATCTCACAATTTACCATGACCTCCCATAAGATTTTTTAATCTGATACAGCTTGGACGGGTTTCAGATGTTTACAGTACGGTCACATCTGATTTCCAGTGGATCTACTTACTTTTCTATGTTCTCTGTGGTCATCTAAGTTTGGTTTAGTAGGACCTCGGGTGTACAGCTTGGATGGGTTTCAGATGTCTACAGTATGGTCACATCTGATTTCCTGTGGATCTACTTACTTTTCTTTATCCCCTATGGTCATCTACATTTGGTTCAGTAGGACTTTGGGTATATGGATGCTAAACTATGACCATGTGAAGCTGGCCTAAAATGAGTTGTCAGCTACTAAGATATTGATGACCTATCCTTAGGAGAGGTGGGACTCCAACATCCAGCACTCCCACCGGTTCACTGATGACCACAAGGAGGAAGGCTACAGTTTAACACCGCAGTTCCATTCACTGAATAGTGGCCATTATTGGGTACTGCTGCTCAGTTCCCATTGAAGTGATCCAGATCTGTGCTGCAGTACGAGAGAATGGTCACTTTTTTGACTCCAGGTCATCAATATCTTAATCTTGGATGAACCCTTTCACAGATGTGTTGGTAGACTCAAGACGTACGTGAAACTAGAAGACAGGATAGGTTGAGATACTGTTAAAAGTGATGACAAGTGGTGCCCAAAAGGTTCTAGGGTGCCAGATAAAAGAGACTAGCATCTCCCCTGGATTTTCAGCATCATAAAGGACAAGAGATCCTTCCACAATTGATGAGATGAGGCCACCTAACAACTCTACCGTTAATTCTGTTAAGTCTGGAGCTCCCTCCAATTCTCCGACTTTTCTGTCAATCTCGGATTCCTGAATTGAATTATCTCCAGCAGAATGAACTTCGGGGGCAGCAAAATATAATTTCAGTCACCACTAATAAATCTTTAATTATTAATATCTCAGCAGGCTCAGAGGGGATCACATCGGGTAAACAGAAGCGCTGCTAAACGCAAGGATTTTTATTACATTTCCTCTCCTATGGGGTCGTTACGAAATCAAATCTCCATGTCAATCTAATGGATTTGCTTCTTGTCGCTCGGCTCATTAAGAAATTCATGGAACTTCTATGAAACAAGCTTTGTTTTTGGACCCGGGTGCATTGCTTACTCTGCGCCCCGATGCCGAGCTCCGACTTATTACAGATAATTAGGATGGAAAACACACGAGATGTCACCAAATCTCAGGTTACAGTAGAATGCCAGGCATTGTGCATTATTAATACCGCCAACGTATGAGACGAGCTTGTTTACGAGGCAGAAATACCGGTGACATTTTTTTCATGTTCCATTTCCATTTTTTTAATGTTCCATTCAGTACACAGTGGGTGAAATAATGGAGGAGCGGTAATATTAGGAAGCCAGGCTTGGCAGGTATTTGTGACCATAAAAGTCATATATCTTTTCCACATGGGGTCCACTATCTAGGACCATAATCTATTAGACAAAGTAGAAAGGGAATGTAAGAAATATCTCCCTTTCTGGAAGACCCAGTGTGGCCATGTGCAGGTGGACAATTCATTGATTTTATTATAAAGTGTAATTCCTTATTTCCCCTGCGGAGGTGCTCTACACAAATTGATCACCTGTTAACTGTTTTTCCCACAGATTAGAATGATTGAGAAATTCTCAGGGCAACTTTAAAAAAAAAAATCATTGTCCAAATTAGGCAATCTCTGAATTTAGAAGCCTGGGAATCATCTGTGGGACCTTTCTGTATCTATGGATTGCACTCGTCTCATTTGAAGAATTCTATGGGGGCTTTTGTGGTTGGCACTATTGTGGCATCTGTAGCATATTATGGGGGCAGCTATGGCTGGCATGCTGGTGGAATTTGTAGCATATTATGAGGTCATCCATGCCTGACATGCTGGTGGCATCTGTAGCATATTATGAGGGTATCCATGGCTGGCATGCTGGTGGCATCTGTAGCATATTATGGGGGCATCCATGGCTGGCATGCTGGTGGCATCTGTAGCATATTATGAGGGCATCCATGGCTGACATGCTGGTGGCATCTGTAGCATATTATGAGGGCATCCATGGCTGGCATGCTGGTGGCATCTGTAGCATTGTATGTGGGCATCCATGGCTGGCATGCTGGTGGCATCTGTAGCATTGTATGTGGGCATCCATGGCTGGCATGCTGGTGGCATCTGTAGCATATTATGAGGGCATCCATGGCTGACTTGCTGGTGGCATCTGTAGCATTGCACGTGGGCATCCATGGCTGGCATGATGGTGGCATCTGTAATATTGTATGTGGGTATCTGTTACGTGTTACGGAACCACTCAGCACCCAGAATATGTTGTGCAGTTATATGTATGTATAATAGGTTCCATGTGAGATGCATGTCCCTAATGCATCAGCCCACAGGCTGCGCCCCTGGGCAGAGGAGACACGATATTCCCCTTTTGTCTGCCCCCCACCTTTGTAATTCCCACAGTAAATATCACCAGGCTCTGGCCACCTGCGGCTATTGTAATGTATGTCTGGCCTGCCGCTTTTCTATTGGCCTGACCTCTGTATCTGTGTGATATATTCTGTGTCCTGTGAGTAAAGTGTTGTCAGACTGGAAATATGTGGTGAAGCAGTGATTTTTTATATGCGCCCATGTAACCAAGCAATTCCAGCCAGCGTCCTTCATTCAGACTCCAGCCAAAGCAGAGTTGACCTCCTGAAACACGGGGTGGTACTGAGAGAGGTACCCCAGCTTGGTAGACCTCGTTACACTGGTGGCACACAGCGGGATGTGATACCCCATCTACAGGAGGAAAGGAATGAATGGAAAACAACTACCAGAAGTTAAAGAGGACTACATTAAAAGATCTGATGGAAGCCCAAGGGTTGATCGCCAGTAACAAAAGAAAAGCAGCCATCATGGAACATGACAGTGCAGCGCCCCCCAATGTGAACGTGGAGGAGACTGAATTCCAGAGGGAGGTAAAGAACAGACTGGGGTTCTATGGCCCAAACCCTGCAGTAGAGATCATACGAGAGGTGATGGCTGATGTGCGTACTGATCTGAAGGAAAAGATGGCCGAGCAGACCAGGATAGAGCTAGCCAAGATGGAGATGGCAGAGCGGACCAAAGTGGAGCTGGCCAAGATGGAGATGGCAGAGCGGAGAGAGGAGAGTCAGCGAGCAGGGGGAGCTTTGGCCTTCGACCAGGTACCTTCAACAGTAAGCCACAAAAAGATCCAGTATAATGCCTTTCGACAGTTGGGGGAGGCAGAGGAAGACATTGATGGCTTTCTGCAGGACTTTGAGCGGCAGTGTGCTCTTCATCAAGTGAAGCCGGAGGAACGGGTTCAGATTCTGGCCAGCAAGCTGACAGGCCGGGCAGCGGACGCCTATCGCACGGTACCTGATGAGGACTATATGGACTATGAGCGGATCAAAGAAGTGATCTTGGCCCGGTATGCGCTGACACCAGAGGCATACCGCCAAAAGTTCCGCGGACTTATAAAACGTGTAACCGATACCCACGCTGAATGGGCCTGTAAATTACGGCGGTCACTGCTACAGTGGGTACAAGGGAGCCAAGCAACCACTAAGGAGGACGTCCTCCAGCTCTTCTTGTTAGAACGATTCTTTAATGGACTAACCCCCGGGACACAGGAATGGCTTCGGGACAGGCGGCCAACGACTCTTGAGGAAGCCGCTCTGTTGTGAATTCTGTGGCTGAATTCACTCCTGTGGTCACAAGTGGTACTGCAGCTTCTGAGCTTCCTCCCTCAGGTGTTCTGGTGAGCTCGTTAACTGCTTCATTACTTAACTCCGCCTGATGCTGCTATCCTTGCTCCTTGTCAATGTTTCAGTGTTGGATCTGAGCTTCTCCTGATTGTTCCTGTGACCTGCTGCTCTTTATAGCTAAGTGCTTTTTGCTTTTTGTTGCTTTTTTTCTGTCCAGCTTGTCTTTTGTTTTGCTGGAAGCTCTGAGACGCAAAGGGTGTACCGCCGTGCCGCAAGTTCGGCACGGTGGTTTTTTTTTGCCCCCTTTGCGTGGTTTTGCTTTAGGGTTTTTTGTAGACTGCAAAGTTCGCTTTACTGTCCTCGCTCTGTCCTAGAATATCGGGCCCCACTTTGCTGAATCTATTTCATCCCTACGTTTTGTCTTTTCATCTTACTCACAGTCATTATATGTGGGGGGCTGCCTTTTCCTTTGGGGAATTTCTCTGGGGCAAGTCAGGCCTATTTTTCTATCTTCAGGCTAGCTAGTTTCTTAGGCTGTGCCGAGTTGCCTAGGTAGTTGTTAGGCGCAATCCACAGCCGCTTTTAGTTGTGTTTAGGATAGGATCAGGTGTGCAGTCTACAGAGTTTCCACGTCTCAGAGCTCGTTCTTGTATTTTTGGGTATTTGTCAGATCACTGTGTGCGCTCTGATCGCTATGCACACTGTGTTTCTGGATTGCCTTCATAACACCTGTCATTAGCAAACATAACAGTACAAGGAGCCCAACTAATGATTCTCAATAGAGGGAAAGAAAAAGTTCTGACATCATTTTTTTTTTTTTTTTTTTTTTCCTGCTCTGTGTTCACTTTTTTTTTTTTTCCCCTAGACATTTGGGTATTCTGGACACAGGTGTGGACATGGATATTCAGGGTCTGTGCTCTTCAATGGATAATCTCGTTATAAATGTACAAAAAATTCAAGATACTATTGATCAGAAATCTATGTTAGAACCAAGAATTCCTATTCCTGATTTGTTTTTTGGAGATAGAACTAAGTTTCTAAGTTTCAAAAACAATTGTAAGCTATTTCTGGCCTTGAAACCTCATTCTTCTGGTAATCCTATTCAACAGGTTTTGATTATTATTTCTTTTTTGCGCGGCGACCCTCAAGACTGGGCATTTTCTCTTGCGCCAGGAGACCCTGCATTGAGTAGTGTCGATGCGTTTTTCCTGGCGCTCGGATTGCTGTACGATGAGCCTAATTCAGTGGATCAGGCTGAGAAAAATTTGCTGGCTTTGTGCCAGGGTCAGGATGATATAGAAGTATATTGTCAGAAATTTAGGAAATGGTCAGTACTCACTCAGTGGAATGAATCTGCGCTGGCAGCTTTGTTCAGAAAGGGTCTCTCTGAGGCTCTTAAGGATGTCATGGTGGGATTTCCTATGCCTGCTGGTTTGAATGAGTCTTTGTCTTTGGCCATTCAGATCGGTCGACGCTTGCGCGAGCGTAAATCTGTGCACCATTTGGCGGTACTGCCTGAGGTTAAACCTGAGCCTATGCAGTGCGATAGGACTATGACTAGAGTTGAACGGCAGGAATACAGACGTCTGAATGGTCTGTGTTTCTACTGTGGTGATTCCACTCATGCTATTTCTGATTGTCCTAAGCGCACTAAGCGGTCCGCTAGGTCTGCCGTCATTGGTACTGTACAGTCCAAATTCCTTCTGTCCATTACCTTGATATGCTCTTTGTCATCGTTTTCTGTCATGGCGTTTGTGGATTCGGGCGCTGCCCTGAATCTGATGGATTTGGATTATGCTGAACGTTGTGGGTTTTTCTTGGAGCCTTTGCGGTGTCCTATTCCATTGAGAGGAATTGATGCTACACCTTTGGCCAAGAATAAACCTCAATACTGGACCCAGCTGACCATGTGCATGGCTCCTGCACATCAGGAAGTTATTCGCTTTCTGGTGTTGCATAATCTGCATGATGTGGTCGTGTTGGGGTTGCCATGGCTACAAACCCATAATCCAGTATTGGATTGGAATTCCATGTCGGTATCCAGCTGGGGATGTCAGGGGGTACATGGTGATGTTCCATTTTTGTCGATTTCGTCATCCACCCCTTCTGAGGTCCCAGAGTTCTTGTCTGATTATCAGGATGTATTTGAAGAGCCCAAGTCCGATGCTCTACCTCCGCATAGGGATTGTGATTGTGCTATCAATTTGATTCCTGGTAGTAAATTCCCTAAAGGTCGATTATTTAATTTATCCGTGCCCGAACACGCCGCTATGCGCAGTTATGTGAAGGAATCCCTGGAGAAGGGACATATTCGCCCATCGTCATCACCACTGGGAGCAGGGTTCTTCTTTGTAGCCAAGAAGGATGGTTCGCTGAGACCGTGTATTGATTACCGCCTTCTTAATAAGATCACTGTTAAATTTCAGTATCCCTTGCCATTGTTATCTGACTTGTTTGCTCGGATTAAGGGGGCTAGTTGGTTCACTAAGATAGATCTTCGTGGTGCGTATAATCTGGTGAGAATCAGACAAGGCGATGAATGGAAAACTGCATTTAATACGCCCGAGGGTCATTTTGAGTATCTAGTGATGCCGTTCGGACTTGCCAATGCTCCATCTGTGTTTCAGTCTTTAATGCATGACATCTTCCGTGAGTATCTGGATAAATTCCTGATTGTTTACTTGGATGACATTTTGATCTTCTCAGATGATTGGGAGTCTCATGTGAAGCAGGTCAGAATGGTTTTTCAGGTCCTGCGTGCTAACTCTTTGTTTGTGAAGGGATCAAAGTGTCTCTTCGGTGTGCAGAAAGTTTCATTTTTGGGGTTCATCTTTACCCCTTCTACTATCGAGATGGATCCAGTTAAGGTCCAAGCCATCCAGGATTGGATTCAGCCGACATCTCTGAAAAGTCTGCAGAAGTTCCTGGGCTTTGCTAATTTTTATCGTCGCTTCATCTGTAATTTTTCTAGCATTGCCAAACCATTGACCGATTTGACCAAGAAGGGTGCTGATTTGGTTAATTGGTCTTCTGCTGCTGTGGAAGCTTTTCAGGAGTTGAAGCGTCGTTTTTGTTCTGCCCCTGTGTTGTGTCAGCCAGATGTTTCTCTTCCGTTCCAGGTCGAGGTTGATGCTTCTGAGATTGGAGCAGGGGCGGTTTTGTCACAGAGAGGTTCTGATTGCTCAGTGATGAAACCATGTGCTTTCTTTTCCAGGAAGTTTTCGCCCGCTGAGCGTAATTATGATGTGGGCAATCGAGAGTTGCTGGCCATGAAGTGGGCATTCGAGGAGTGGCGTCATTGGCTTGAAGGAGCTAAGCATCGCGTGGTGGTATTGACTGATCATAAGAACTTGACTTATCTTGAGTCTGCCAAGCGCTTGAATCCTAGACAGGCCCGTTGGTCGTTATTTTTTGCCCGCTTCGACTTTGTGATTTCGTACCTTCCGGGCTCTAAAAATGTGAAGGCGGATGCTCTGTCTAGGAGTTTTGTGCCCGACTCTCCGGGTTTATCTGAGCCAGCGGGTATCCTCAAGGAAGGAGTCATTGTGTCTGCCATCTCCCCTGATTTGCGGCGGGTGCTGCAAAAATTTCAGGCGAATAAACCTGATCGTTGTCCAGCAGAGAAACTGTTCGTCCCTGATAGGTGGACTAATAAACTTATCTCTGAACTTCATTGTTCGGTGTTGGCTGGTCATCCTGGAATCTTTGGTACCAGAGAGTTAGTGGCTAGATCCTTCTGGTGGCCATCTCTGTCACGGGATGTACGTACTTTTGTGCAGTCCTGTGGGATTTGTGCTAGGGCTAAGCCCTGCTGTTCTCGTGCCAGTGGGTTGCTTTTGCCCTTGCCGGTCCCAAAGAGGCCTTGGACACATATTTCGATGGATTTCATTTCTGACCTTCCCGTTTCTCAAAAGATGTCAGTCATTTGGGTGGTCTGTGATCG
The DNA here is from genome assembly GCF_032444005.1 of Ranitomeya imitator. NCBI lineage: Eukaryota > Metazoa > Chordata > Amphibia > Anura > Dendrobatidae > Ranitomeya > Ranitomeya imitator. The sequence continues at coordinate 141,068,731 of NC_091290.1, forward strand.
CTTTTCTAAAATGGTCCATCTGGTGCCCTTGGCTAAATTGCCTTCCTCCTCTGATTTGGTACCTTTGTTCTTTCAGCATGTGGTTCGGTTGCATGGCATTCCTGAGAATATTGTTTCTGACAGAGGTTCCCAGTTTGTTTCAAGGTTTTGGCGAGCCTTTTGTGGTAGGATGGGCATTGACCTATCCTTTTCCTCGGCTTTCCATCCTCAGACTAATGGCCAGACCGAACGAACCAATCAGACCTTGGAAACATATCTGAGATGTTTTGTTTCTGCAGACCAGGATGATTGGGTGTCCTTTTTGCCGTTGGCTGAGTTCGCCCTTAATAATCGGGCCAGCTCGGCTACCTTGGTTTCTCCATTTTTTTGCAATTCTGGGTTCCATCCTCGTTTCTCTTCAGGACAGGTTGAGTCTTCGGACTGTCCTGGTGTGGATTCTGTGGTGGATAGGTTGCAGCAGATCTGGACTCAGGTAGTGGACAATTTGATCTTGTCCCAGGAGAAAGCTCAACTTTTCGCTAATCGCAGACGCCGTGTGGGTCCCCGACTTCGTGTTGGGGATCTGGTTTGGTTATCTTCTCGTCATATTCCTATGAAGGTTTCCTCTCCTAAATTTAAACCTCGTTTTATTGGTCCGTATAGGATTTCTGAGGTTCTCAATCCTGTGTCTTTTCGTTTGACCCTCCCAGACTCCTTTTCCATACATAATGTATTCCATAGGTCGTTGTTGCGGAGATACGTGGCACCTATGGTTCCATCTGTTGAGCCTCCTGCCCCGGTTTTGGTGGAGGGGGAATTGGAGTATATTGTGGAGAAGATTTTGGATTCTCGTGTTTCTAGACGGAAACTCCAGTATCTGGTTAAATGGAAGGGTTATGCTCAGGAAGATAATTCCTGGGTTTTTGCCTCTGATGTTCATGCTTCCGATCTTGTTCGTGCCTTTCATGCGGCTCATCCTGGTCGGCCTGGGGGCTCTGGTGAGGGTTCGGTGACCCCTCCTCAAGGGGGGGGGGTACTGTTGTGAATTCTGTGGCTGAATTCACTCCTGTGGTCACAAGTGGTACTGCAGCTTCTGAGCTCCCTCCCTCAGGTGTTCTGGTGAGCTCGTTAACTGCTTCATTACTTAACTCCGCCTGATGCTGCTATCCTTGCTCCTTGTCAATGTTTCAGTGTTGGATCTGAGCTTCTCCTGATTGTTCCTGTGACCTGCTGCTCTGTATAGCTAAGTGCTTTTTGCTTTTTTGTTGCTTTTTTTCTGTCCAGCTTGTCTTTTGTTTTGCTGGAAGCTCTGAGACGCAAAGGGTGTACCGCCGTGCCGTTAGTTCGGCACGGTGGGTTTTTTTTGCCCCCTTTGCGTGGTTTTGCTTTAGGGTTTTTTGTAGACTGCAAAGTTTGCTTTACTGTCCTCGCTCTGTCCTAGAATATCGGGCCCCACTTTGCTGAATCTATTTCATCCCTACGTTTTGTCTTTTCATCTTACTCACAGTCATTATATGTGGGGGGCTGCCTTTTCCTTTGGGGAATTTCTCTGGGGCAAGTCAGGCCTATTTTTCTATCTTCAGGCTAGCTAGTTTCTTAGGCTGTGCCGAGTTGCCTAGGTAGTTGTTAGGCGCAATCCACAGCCGCTTTTAGTTGTGTTTAGGATAGGATCAGGTGTGCAGTCTACAGAGTTTCCACGTCTCAGAGCTCGTTCTTGTATTTTTGGGTATTTGTCAGATCACTGTGTGCGCTCTGATCGCTATGCACACTGTGTTTCTGGATTGCCTTCATAACACCTGTCATTAGCAAACATAACACCGCTCGTCTGGCCGATGAACATCATGATGCCAGGAGGCCTCAGTTGTTGGTCACTAGAGGTCCGCCCATGGACCTGGAGGGTCCCAAACCACTGTAGATTGTAGGGGGAACCAGCTGGAAACCCGGCCTACCACAGTCCACCCGGGGCGCGATGCCACACCTGCCGTCAGCTGGGCCATCTGCAAATACAATGTCCAAACCGGAAACTCAGCATACCCAGTGGCCAAAGCGGGAACAGCTACCTTCAGCCGGGCTGCTGTACACTGCTACCAAGGCGAAGCTGACCCGGCATTGGGGGCTACGACTAACCAAGGGGTGGAAGAGATGGAGGAAGTGCTGCATGAAGTAGACCCCGTGCAGGCAGCCCGGGCAGATAATCGACAACAGCATCGACAGGTCGTGTGGGTTAATGGGAAACGTATGCAGGGACTAAGAGATTCCGGGGCAACTTTGACCCTTGTGAAGCCTCATCTCGTCCGGGACCAAGAGAAGACAAATCGGACAGTGGCAGTCCGTGTAGCAGGAGGAGTTATACATCGACTGCCCACTGCCAGGATTCACCTGAACTGGGGAGTTGGGGACGGCCTTGTTGAGGTCGGCTTGATGGAGGATTTGCCTGCAGACGTCTTGCTGTGAAATGACTTGGGGCCCATGTTGTCTGCCTTCTCGGTTGCCCCTCTGGCTGAGACATATCCTGTGACCACCCGGAGACAAGCTCGAGCTGCAGAGGTGGAATCACACTCAGAGGAGGCCCAGGTAAGACATCCCAGCCCTACACGTATTCCCATAGCCAGACATTTCTTGGGCCACCCCAAATGAATTTAAGAGGGAGTTACTTGAGGATCCTTCATTGGAGGGATATCGTGGGAAGACACAAGAGGGGAGAGGGGTACTGGAAGGGGAACAGTTTATATGGAAGCAGGGACTCCTCTACCGGATCACAGAGCAGCAGCACACAGGTACGAGCCCCACTATAAAACGACAGCTGGTAGTTCCCAAGAAGTATAGGCAGGAGTTACTGCGAATCTCTCATGACATACCCTTGGCCGGGCACTTCGGCATCAGTCGCACCCGACATCATCTGACACGAAAATTCTTTTGGCCGGGGGTAACCTATGATGTTCGTCAATACTGCCAGACCTGTGACAGTTGCCAGCGCATTGGCAAGAGGGGGGATTCATGCAAGGCCAAATTACGCCCCCTCCCCATTGTGGAGGAACCATTTAGCCGAGTAGCGGTCGATCTGATAGGACCGTTAGCCAAACCCAGTCCGTCAGGGAAAAGGTATATATTGACAGTGGTAGATTATGCCACACGGTATCCAGAGGCGTTGCGTTACCTAACATACTGGCAGAGACGGTGGCTGTCGCCCTTCTCTAGGTTTTCTCATGGGTTGGATTTCCCCGGGAGATTATGTCGGACCAGGGTACCCAGTTTACAGCAGATGTGACCAACCAACTGTGGAAGCTGTGCGGCGTAAAGTCCATTAGAAGTGCCCCGTACCACCTGCAAACCAATGGGTTGTGTGAACGCTTTAACGCGACGTTAAAACAACTCATTGGGACTTTTACCAGGACCTACAGGGACTGGGAGAAATTCTTGCCACACCTCCCGTTTGCCTATCGGGAGGTGCCCCAAGAATCCACGGGGTTCTCCCCGTTCGAGCTGGTATATGGGAGACAGGTAAGGGGACCCCTAGACTTAGTGCTAGAACACTGGGAAGGGGAGGGCCTCATAGAAGGTGTACCTATTGTACCCTATGTGCTGGAATTCCGGGACCGCCTACAGGAGCTGACCCAGGCTGTACGTGGGAACATGCAGGTGGCCCAGCGGCGCCAGCGCGTATGGTATAATCGGAGGACCAGAGAGCGCACCTTGGAAATAGGATAGAAGGTCCTGGTGTTAGAGCCCACTAGGCAGAACAAGTTCCAAGCTGCATGGCAGGGGCCCTACCAGGTAGTGGGGAAAATAGCCGACACAACCTATAATGTCGCCAATTGTGACGACCCCAGGGTTATTTGCATGTTCCACGTGAATATGCTGAAGCCCTATCGGGAGCGCCCTGAAGAGGTAGTGGCCATCTGTGCACCTGAAGCAGAGGATTTAGCCGGACTTCCCTTGCCGGATGTCTTAGGGGAAAGGACTCAGTCTAAAACATGGGACATCTGAAGCATCTTATGGGGCATCTGTTGCTGGCTCTCTTGTGGCATCTGAAGCATTTTATGGAGGTATCTATAACTATTCTAGTTTCATCGGAAGCCTTATATGGGGGCATCTGTGGTTGATATTTTTGTGTCCTCCAAAGCAAAATATAGTAGCGGTGGTGGTCAGCACTCTTGTGGCATGTGACGTGGTGGCATATGCGGTTGGCATTCTGAAGAACATCATGGTAGACACCTTGGTGGCATCTCATGCTGAGGATACTGTAGACCATCACTACTGTCCTCCCTTTCTGGTCCACATGGTCAATGTTGATGCCCCATTAGCCAGAGAATATGCTGTGCCGCCTTGGGATCATGTTCCATCTGAACCCTACATAACGTCTGACATCAATAGGTAGAGACGGGCATAGATCTCCCCTGTGGACCCTTTAGTTTTAGTCCCATGATAGGGTCATAGGCTGTGTCTGCTCCCTACAAGGATGCAAATCTTGTTTTTCTTCTTTTTCATTTTACCCTCCGGCAGAGGGACCATATATCATGTGCTAACGGCACGGCCGAGCCGGGGGTTAGAATACTGCGCTTGATAGGAATAATAATGTTTGGGGATTTCGGCTTGCTGAGTCAGATCCTGCTTTAGTTTTGTGTGAATTGATTTCCAAGGTTCCCGAGTGATTCTTCATAGCGCCAGAGGCGAGACCCCGTGTAATTTTGTGTCAGAGCCTCGTGCTATGTGCTGCTTGCAGTTTTATGTGCGGAATATAAAAAAACGTGTCAAGCCATCTTGGAGGATTTGTGAGCGAAAAGACTGGAAATCGATCAGCAGGTTAAACGCCTGTAGGACGCCCCCCACCACATCGGACTGTAACCACAAATAGGGACTTTTTAGGGACTGTTAAAAGGGCAGTTGACCCGTCCACCAATGAGAAACCTGAGAGTGAGAAATTGACCCCTTTATTGCCCCAGACCACCAGGGATGTTGATGTTAAAATTAAACTTTTTACTATTTAGTCTTTGTATGGCAGTGTTATATGCACCACTATGAAAATTACTAAGTAGTGAATCGCAGTAGTGTAAAAAATGCAATATTTTTGCACATATTGTAAAGGTATTATTTAGGCTTTGTATGGTGGTATTATTTTGGTACTGGATGGTATTGTTTAGGCATCGCATGGGGTTACTGCCTGTGTTTTTCTTTACTTTCCACCAACTGTAGTGTATTTGGGCTCTGTACGGTGACATTGTTTGGATACAGTATGCCGGTATTATTTAGGGTATTATTTTGCCACTGAATGGCAGTATATTACACAATGAATAGTATTTTAGGCATTGTATATAAGTATGTTTCTTTACTTCTCAATTCCCATGCCGCTTTTTAAGAACGGCATAGTATTTCGGCATCACATGGTATTATTTTTTGGATACGATATGATGGTATTGTTTAGGCATTGTATGGTGGTTCTATTTAAGCACTGAATGGCAATATTGTTTAGGTAATGTATGATGGTGTTGTATGTTCTCTTTCTTTCTTATAAGATTCTCCCAATTACTGTAAATGGCAGTGTTTGGATTCAGTATCATGGTATAATATAAGCATTTTATTGTGGTTATATTTGGATACTAAATGGCAGTATTATATGATGGTGTTGTATGCTCTCTTTGTGCTCTCATAAGATTCTACCAACTGATCTATATGGCAGGATATGTGACCAGTATATGGTAACATTGTTTGGATACAGTATGACTGTATTATTTGACTTTGCTGGTCAAGTCCCAAAGCCCAGACTTTGCTCGCCAAGACCAGAGTTTGCCACTCAAGCCCTGAAGCCAAGACTTTGCCAGTCAAGACCCAAAGCCCAGACTTTGCCAGTCAAGCCCCGAATCCAAGACTTTGCCAGTCAATCCGCGAAAACCAGACTTTGCCAGTCAAGCCCCGAAGCCCAGACTTTCAGTCAAGCTGCGAAACCCAGACTTTGTCAGTCATGCCCCGAAGCCCAGACTTTGCCAATCAAGCCCTGAATCCAAGACTTTGCCAGTCAAGCCCCGAAACCCAGACTTTGTTAGTTATGCCCCAAAGCCCAGTCTTTGCCAATCAAGCCCCAAAGCCCAGACTTTGCCAGTCAAGCTGCGAAACCCAGACTTGACTGGTCAAACTGCAAAAGCCAGACTTGACCGGTGAAGCCTCGAAGCCCAGACTTTGCCAGTCAAGCCCCAAAGCTCAGATTTGACCAGTCAAGCCCCAAAGCTCAGACATGACCAGTCAAGCCCTAAAGCTCAGACTTTGTCAATCAACCCCAGAAGCCAAGACTTTGCCATTCAAGCACCGAAACCCAGACTTGACCGGTCAAGCCCCAAAGCACAGACTTGGCCGGACAAGCCCCAAAGCCCAGACTTTGTCATTTATGCCCCGAAACCCAGACTTTGCTAGTTAAGCCAAGACTTCGCCAGTCAAGATGCGAAACCCAGACTTGACCGGTCAAGCTGTGAAAGCCAGACCTGACCGGTCAAGCCTCGAAGCCCAGAATTTGCCAGTCAAGCCCAGAAGCCCAGACTTTGCCAGTGAAGCCCCGAAGCCCAGATTTTGCCAGTCAAGCCACAAAGCTCAGACTTCTCCGCTCAATCCCCAAAGCCCTGTTTTCGACACTAAAGCCCCAAACCCCAGACTTTGCCGGTCAAGCAACAGAGGCCCGATTCTACCCAAAGGGAAGAGGATCACCTGTCTTCCTTACAAGGAGTCCGGGCTGATACTTCTGGAGCAGACATACGGTACAAAGTGTGGTATGAGGCCGTACTTGGGCACCGAGACAGCCATGGGGATGAGCGTAGTCTGTATCACGGGACTCCCATCACTGGGACCCAACACCAAGCGGGAAGTACCGGTGGCTCCTGTTAGGGACAGTGAGACTAAAGCGAAAACAGTTAAAGGGAAAATGACAGTGATAGGCCTTGTAGTGAGAGTGCCACCTGCGAAGCTGAAGCATACATATTACGATCCACCGTCGCTCAACTACTAGATTATCAGGATAGTGTGCACATAAGTGAAACGCTGAAGAGCCATCGTCTCATCACTATAACATACTGTACAGATCTTGATATTGTTAGTTATATCTAATGTATCTGTACTTTTATACATTCGCTTCTATAGATTTTCCTTCTGTATAAGCCACATACATAGTAATATTTAAGTACCACTGTCTCCTCATTGTCTGCGTTGTTGCAGCCAAGCACCTGTTTCCATCAGCACTATACGGTATTATTATTAGGATACGGTATGAAGGTATTATCCAGGCATGATGGTATTATTTGGGCAGAGAATGGCGGCATTATTTATGCATTGTATGTTCTCTCTGTCTTCCCATTGGCTACAACTGCAGCAAATATAATGGGGTGACAGCCCCCTTTTATGAACCCTCAGCTGATATCTGCTAAACCTGCACATTTCCCCATAGTAGCAGTATTATATGGTGCTAAGTAGAAGTCAGACCATTTACATTGAGCAAGCTGTGATTGATTTTGGCCATTTTATTTCCAGCATAGATAGTCAAGGGTCCAGTATGAAGACCCCACCCCAGGTTGTCCATTAGCACATTCCCTTTCATTGAGCTCCTACGGGGCTGGTGATGTTGTGGTATACGGGACTGGGCAGTGAGGTCTGTATACAACCAGTGACATGCTGGCTTTATATTATATGACTTATCAGACTTTGTGTTTTTTGCCCATTAGGAAAAGCATCAGCCGGACAGACGATGCATTAAGTGGAAAGAAAACTGTAAAAACAGACAAATATTCGCTTAATTCAATTTCTGCTGTTTGCTCACATTCACTGATTCTTGATCCGGACTTCATGTCCTTTCGCTTGCACAGAACAGACTCACGGCTAATAGGCACCTGCACAAATATGTCTGATCCAGAATCACGTATCCTAGGCAGCTCACGATGCTGAGACTTGTAGTCCTACCTCTGCGTGACGCATTGTCCACCGATGTCACATTGTATCAAGTCGGAATGAAATTATTAGCTATTGCTGCCAACCGGATCCGGCGCCAGCCATGATTTACGGTCCATAAAATGTGCCGACATCCGTCTCTTCAATACCCGAGAAATGGAAATTCTCCCCGTCGATGGCGGCTGAATAAATAATTGCGCTTCTGTTATTCACTTTTTGTCCATGACTTTTCACAAAAGCCTAGAAATATTATCTTGACAGTTTCTCAATTTGGAGAAAAATTGGGGTCCAAAAACTATCCCCCCCAAAGGTGGAAAAACACAAATCGACTGTAGACCAGGGGCCAAGATGGGCGCTGCAGATTTCAGGCAGGCAGCTGGTCTTAGGATGAGTCATCAATTTCAGATCGGTAGCGGTCCGACTCTTGCCCCCACCCCAGCCTCTGTATTGTTTACTAGACACAGCTCCCTACATACAGGTAGGACTGAACTGTAGAGAGCGACAGTACCAGACTCATCCTCTTTACAATAGGGCATGCATGTCAGATTGAAGGGGCTGCAGCCTCTGTATGATTTACCAGCCACAGCGCCAGCCAATGGCTAGTGGCTATTCTTGGTGTTGCAGGTCCGTAGGGAACTGCAGCAACAGACATGTCCACTATTTAGTATATGCCAAAACTTAGGTCAGATTAATGGTGGTCCAATTCAAGGCACCCTTCACAATCATTGGATAGAATGGGCCGCAGCCTCTGTATTATTTACCAGCCACAGCGCCAACCATTTGCTAGTAGTTGTTTTTGGTACTGCAGCTCAGTGCCATTCACTTGAATTGGACCACTCTGTAGAGAGTTATAGAACCAGGCACATCCATTATCTAATATATGGCACTGTGCTTGTCAAAGCACCATATGCCCTTTAGAATAGATCATCAGTTTCAGATCAGTCGGGGTCTGAGTCCTGGCACCACCATGATTAATTGATTGAAGGATCTGCAGCCTCTATTGTTCACTATAAACAGCGCCCTCCATTTGGCAGAGGCTGTGCCTGGTACTGCAGCTCTCTGTTGCTTTCTTCCATTGGGGCTAAGCTGCAATCCCGAGAATGGCCACTATTAGACATGAGGCGCTGTTGCTGGTGGACAATACAGACCGGGGAGCTGGGAGTCAGAGCTTCGCTGATCTTAGATCCAATCCATTGGTGGATTCAGTCCTTTGACCCTTGCATGCAGCCGTACATCACCAAGCACAATGCAGAGTGCCGGATGGAGTGGTGTAAAGGCGCCACCACTGGATTCTGAAGGAGACATTTTCTGGGCAGTGACGATCGCACTTCTGGTGTCTGGTTGTGGTGACTCCAGGAGAACATTGCCCCCCTATCTTATTAGGAATAACGCTATAGTCTTGTACAACATCAGGCTCTTCTGAATGAAGGGATAAAAATCTCCATAAAACCTTCCCAGAAGAGCGGAAGCTGTTACATCTGAATACGGGCAGACTCCCTATTAATGTCTATGGACGTAGATGTCACGCGGATGTGTCCCAATACTTTTGTCCTTGTGCTGTAGTTCTACAGTGGAGCTGTATACCCAAAACGGTCAAATATTTACAAACAAGATAATGTTGAGGAAGTTGTTAAATCCAAACAACAGATAGTTGCAACACTGCGCGGATCCTTTAGGGCCATTATTGCTGCAGCCGGGGTCAGGCGTCGTTAAGTACATCCGCGGCGTGTTGACAGCACCGCACAATTACAGGGATATTCAATTGCTAAGCAACACTCTTGATTTTATTTCCTCGTCGGCTGAGCAAACTAAGAGGCAAAATGTGCACAAAGAACATCCTTCTCTCCCGATAAATATTTTAATTGTATCACTTATGAATGTTCTCCTGCATCATTCCAAGGTTTATTCCACTCACAGCCACTAGGAGGCGCTGTGGTATAATCCGTTTTCTTAACGGAGGCTGCAAGATAAATGCTGCTACAATCCGGGTACAATTGTAAAAAAAGGAATTAGAAGATGCATAGAAGAAAAAAAAAACCATAACATTATATAAAGTAGACAATTTATCTCTCTCCGGTAGCCCAAAAGACACACTCAGCCCCTTATAGGTGACTATATATGGCAAGCGCTGATGCATGCCTACAGATTAATAAAAGGAGGATGAAAAAAAAAGATCCTTCCTAAAATAGCATCATTTTGTCAAGCGGTTACATTGGATCCCCATAAAAGTGAATAGGACTGAGCTGCAATATATATACATAATGATACATTGTTGATTTGTTAAACAGCGCCAACTCGGAATAGTGGTTGTCTCTGGTATTGCAGCTAAGCTCCATTGAAATGAATGGGACTTGCAACCTAGTGTCATAATAATAATAATAATCTTTATTTTTATATAGCGCTAACATATTCCGCAGCGCTTTACAGTTTGCACACATTATCATCACTGTCCCCGATTGGGCTCACAATCTAGAATTCCTATCAGTATGTCTTTGGAATGTGGGAGGAAACCGGAGTGCCCGGAGGAAACCCACGCAAACACGGAGAGAACATACAAACTCTTTGCAGATGTTGTCCTGGGTGGGATTAGAACCCAGGACCCCAGCGCTGCAAGTCCCATGATTGGGACTTTTTTTTTAGCAATATTACAAAACTATTAAGTTGTTCTTCTAGGAAAAGTTTTTTTTTCTTTTGAAGAATTTCGCGAGTATTTTTCTAAAAAAATAGGTGTGTAAACCTTTGCAATGGAGATTTTTTTTTTGCAAAAATATACACGCCCAATGGAAAAGGTGATATACCGTAGATTGTGACATTAGTCATAACCCATAAATCTACAAAGACTCCAGTGCCTTGTTGTAAATCCATCCAGAGAGCTCCAGATCCGAAGTCATGGGAGGGCGACGTCGACCTTGCCGAGGATGAGTAGACATTTCCCAAACTAAGCATTCAGGATTTAGGAAATTAATCCACCGTGCGCTCGCTTTTTTTTTTTTTCCTTGAGAGATGAGCAGATTAATATGTGTGTGGAGTTATAGGGAACATCTGCTGCTGCCCCCTGTGTCTCATCTCCTGCTGCCGCAAAGACAAGAGTTTGGTTTGAAACCTCCAAATCTTTAAGTGGCTACAAGGTTTATTACAGTAAGACAAATGTAAGAATCTCTGACGAGAACACGACACATACAGACATACAAGCGGGGGCTTACTGGTGGTCGGCGACTATACAAGCTCCAGCGTAGGATGAAAGGTCTCCACCAAATGGACGATGGGATATTTACTGCAAAACGTATCCATGCAGGCAGTATTATAGCAGTTATATTCTTGTACATAGGGGGCAGTATTATAGCAGTTATATTCTTGTACATAGGGGGCAGTATTATAGCAGTTATATTCTTGTACATAGGGAGCAGTATTATAGCAGTTATATTCTTGTACATAGGGGGCAGTATTATAGCAGTTATATTCTTGTACATAGGAGCAGTATTATAGCAGTTATATTCTTGTACATAGGGGGCAGTATTATAGCAGTTATATTCTTGTACATAGGAGCAGTATTATAGCAGTTATATTCTTGTACATAGGGGGCAGTATTATAGCAGTTATATTCTTGTACATAGGTGCAGTATTATAGTAGTTATATTCTTGTACATGGGGCAGTATTATAGTAGTTATATTCTTGTACATAGGAGCAGTATTATAGTAGTTATATTCTTGTACATAGGGGCAGTATTATAGCAGTTATATTCTTGTACATAGGAGCAGTATTATAGCAGTTATATTCTTGTACATAGGGGGCAGTATTATAGCAGTTATATTCTTGTACATAGGGGGCAGTATTATAGCAGTTATATTCTTGTACATAGGAGCAGTATTATAGTAGTTATATTCTTGTACATAGGGGCAGTATTATAGTAGTTATATACTTGTATATAGGAGCAGTATTATAGTAGTTATATTCTTGTACATAGGGGCAGTATTATAGTAGTTATATTCTTGTACATAGGGGCAGTATTATAGTAGTTATATACTTGTATATAGGAGCAGTATTATAGCAGTTATATTCTTGTACATAAGAGCAGTATTATAGTAGTTATATTCTTGTACATAGGGGCAGTATTATAGTAGTTATATTCTTGTACATAGGAGCAGTATTATAGTAGTTATATTCTTGTACATAGGGGCAGTATTATAGTAGTTATATTCTTGTACATAGGGGCAGTATTATAGTAGTTATATTCTTGTACATAGGGGCAGTATTATAGTAGTTATATTCTTGTACATAGGAGCAGTATTATAGTAGTTATATTCTTGTACATAGAAACAGTATTATAGTAGTTATATTCTTGTACATAGGGGCAGTATTATAGTAGTTATATTCTTGTACATAGAAACAGTATTATAGTAGTTATATTCTTGTACATAGGGGCAGTATTATAGCAGTTATATTCTTGTACATAAGAGCAGTATTATAGTAGTTATATTCTTGTACATAGGGGCAGTATTATAGTAGTTATATTCTTGTACATAGGGGGCAGTGTTATAGTAGTTATATTCTTGTACATAGGAGCAGTATTATAGCAGTTATATTCTTGTACATAGGAGCAGTATTATAGTAGTTATATTCTTGTACATAGGGGCAGTATTATAGTAGTTATATTCTTGTACATAGGAGCAGTATTATAGTAGTTATATTCTGGTACATAGGGATCAATATTATAGTAGTTATATTCTTGTACATAGGAGCAGTATTATAGTAGTTATATTCTTGTACATAGGGGCAGTATTATAGTAGTTATATTCTTGTACATAGAAACAGTATTATAGTAGTTATATTCTTGTACATAGGGGCAGTATTATAGCAGTTATATTCTTGTACATAAGAGCAGTATTATAGTAGTTATATTCTTGTACATAGGGGCAGTATTATAGCAGTTATATTCTTGTACATAAGAGCAGTATTATAGTAGTTATATTCTTGTACATAGGGGGCAGTATTATAGTAGTTATATTCTTGTACATAGGAGCAGTATTATAGTAGTTATATTCTTGTACATAGGGGCAGTATTATAGTAGTTATATTCTTGTACATAGGAGCAGTATTATAGTAGTTATATTCTGGTACATAGGGAGCAGTATTATAGTAGTTATATTCTTGTACATAGGAGCAGTATTATAGTAGTTATATTCTTGTACATAGGAGCAGTATTATAGTAGTTATATTCTTGTACATAGGGGCAGTATTATAGTAGTTATATTCTTGTACATAGGGGCAGTATTATAGCAGTTATATTCTTGTACATAGGAGCAGTATTATAGTAGTTATATTCTTGTACATAGGGGCAGTATTATAGTAGTTATATTCTTGTACATAGGAGCAGTATTATAGTAGTTATATTCTGGTACATAGGGAGCAGTATTATAGTAGTTATATTCTTGAACATAGGAGCAGTATTATAGTAGTTATATTCTTGTACATAGGAGCAGTATTATAGTAGTTATATTCTTGTACATAGGGGCAGTATTATAGTAGTTATATTCTTGTACATAGAAACAGTATTATAGTAGTTATATTCTAGTACATAGGGGCAGTATTATAGCAGTTATATTCTTGTACATAAGAGCAGTATTATAGTAGTTATATTCTTGTACATAGGGGCAGTATTATAGCAGTTATATTCTTGTACATAAGAGCAGTATTATAGTAGTTATATTCTTGTATATAGGGGGCAGTATTATAGTAGTTATATTCTTGTACATAGGGGCAGTATTATACTAGTTATATTCTTGTACATAGGAGCAGCACTATAGTAGTTATATTCTTGTACATAGGGGGCAGTATTATAGCAGTTATATTGTAGTACATAGGAGCAGTATTATAGCAGTTATATTGTAGTACATAGGGGCAGTATTATAGTAGTTATATTCTTGTACATAGGAGCAGTATTATAGTAGTTATATTCTTGTACATAGGGGCAGTATTATAGTAGTTATATTCTTGTACATAGGGGGCAGTATTATAGTAGTTATATTCTTGTATATAGGAGCAGTATTATAGTAGTTATATTCTTGTACATAGGAGCAGTATTATAGTAGTTATATTCTTGTACATAGGAGCAGTATTATAGTAGTTATATTCTTGTATATAGGGGGCAGTATTATAGTAGTTATATTCTTGTACATAGGGGCAGTATTATACTAGTTATATTCTTGTACATAGGAGCAGCACTATAGTAGTTATATTCTTGTACATAGAGGGCTGTATTATAGTAGTTATATTCTTGTACATAGGAGCAGTATTATAGTAGTTATATTCTTGTACATAGGAGCAGTATTATAGCAGTTATATTGTAGTACATAGGAGCAGTATTATAGCAGTTATATTGTAGTACATAGGAGCAGTATTATAGTAGTTATATTCTTGTACATAAGGGCAGTATTATAGTAGTTATATTCTTGTACATAGGAGCAGTATTATAGTAGTTATATTCTTGTATATAGGAGCAGTATTATAGTAGTTATATTCTTGTACATAGGAGCAGTATTATAGTAGTTATATTCTTGTACATAGGGGCAGTATTATAGTAGTTATATTCTTGTACATAGGGGGCAGTATTATAGTAGTTATATTCTTGTATATAGGAGCAGTATTATAGTAGTTATATTCTTGTACATAGGAGCAGTATTATAGTAGTTATATTCTTGTACATAGGGGGCAGTATTATAGTAGTTATATTCTTGTACATAGGAGCAGTATTATAGTACTTATATTCTTGTATATAGGGGGCAGTATTATAGTAGTTATATTCTTGTACATAGGGGCAGTATTATACTAGTTATATTCTTGTACATAGGAGCAGCACTATAGTAGTTATATTCTTGTACATAGAGGGCTGTATTATAGTAGTTATATTCTTGTACATAGGAGCAGTATTATAGTAGTTATATTCTTGTACATAGAAGCAGCATTATAGTAGTTATATTCTTGTACATAGAGGGCTGTATTATAGTAGTTATATTCTTGTACATAGGGGCAGTATTATAGTAGTTATATTCTTGTACATAGGAGCAGCATTATAGTAGTTATATTCTTGTATATAGAGGGCTGTATTATAGTAGTTATATTCTTGTACATAGGAGCAGTATTATAGTAGTTATATTCTTGTACATAGGGGCTGTATTATAGTAGTTATATTCTTGTACATAGGAGCAGTATTATAGTAGTTATATTCTTGTACATAGGAGCAGCATTATAGTAGTTATATTATTGTACATAGGGGCAGTATTATAGTAGTTATATTCTTGTACATAGTGGCAGCATTATAGTAGTTATATTCTTGTACATAGGGGCAGTATTATAGTAGTTATATTCTTGTACGTAGGGGCAGTATTATAGTAGTTATATTCTTGTACATAGGAGCAGTATTATAGTAGTTATATTCTTGTACATAGGAGCAGTATTATACTAGTTATATTCTTGTACATAGGAGCAGTATTATAGTAGTTATATTCTTGTACATAGGGGCAGTATTATAGTAGTTATATTCTTGTACGTAGGGGCAGTATTATAGTAGTTATATTCTTGTACATAGGAGCAGTATTATAGTAGTTATATTCTTGTACATAGGAGCAGTATTATACTAGTTATATTCTTGTACATAGGAGCAGTATTATAGTAGTTATATTCTTGTACATAGGAGCAGTATTATAGCAGTTATATTATTGTACATAGGAGCAGTATTATAGTAGTTATATTCTTGTACATAGGAGCAGCATTATAGTAGTTATATTATTGTACATAGGGGCAGTATTATAGTAGTTATATTCTTGTACATAGGGGCAGTATTATAGTAATTATATTCTTGTACATAGGAGCAGTATTATAGTAGTTATGTTCTTGTACATAGGGGCAGTATTATAGTAGTTATATTCTTGTACTACATAGAGGCAGTATTATAGTAGTTATATTCTTGTACATAGGAGCAGTATTATAGTAGTTATATTCTTGTACATAGGAGCAGTATTATAGTAGATATATTCTTGTACATAGGAGCAGTATTATAGTAGTTATATTCTTGTACATAGGGGCAGTATTATAGTAGTTATATTCTTGTACATAGGGGCAGTATTATAGTAGTTATATTCTTGTACATAGGGGCAGTATTATAGTAGTTATATTCTTGTACATAGGGGCAGTATTATAGTAGTTATATTCTTGTACATAGGAGCAGTATTATAGTAGATATATTCTTGTACATAGGAGCAGTATTATAGTAGTTATATTCTTGTACATAGGGGCAGTATTATAGTAGTTATATTCTTGTACATAGGGGCAGTATTATAGTAGTTATATTCTTATACATAGGGGCAGTATTATAGTAGTTATATTCTTGTACATAGGGGCAGTATTATAGTAGTTATATTCTTGTAGATAGGAGCAGTATTATAGTAGTTATATTCTTGTACATAGGAGCAGTATTATAGTAGTTATATTCTTGTACATAGGAGCAGTATTATAGTAGTTATATTCTTGTACATAGGAGCCGTATTATAGTAGTTATATTCTTGTACATAGGAGCAGTATTATCTATATATATAATTGTCTTAGGGTTTTTCCGTCTGTCTGTCTGTCTGTCTGTCCTGGAAATCACGCGTCAGGCCTCGACCAATCAGCGACGGGCACAGTCTGCCGCGAATTCGCCTCGACCAATCAGCGACGGGCACAGTATCGATGTAGATGTCATAATGGTTGCCATGGCGACAATGATGTCATAAAGGTTGCATCGACCAATCAGCGACGGGCACAGTCTGCCGCGAATTCTGGAATCATCATTGTCCATATACTACGGGGACATGCATATTCTAGAATACCCGATGCGTTACAATCGGGCCACAATCTAGTAGTAGTTATATTCTTGTACATAGGAGCAGTATTATAGTAGTTATATTCTTGTACATAAGGGGCAGTATTATAGTAGTTATATTCTTGTACATAGGGGCAGTATTATAGTAGTTATATTCTTGTACATAGGGGCAGTATTATAGTAGTTATATTCTTGTACATAGGGGGCAGTATTATAGTAGTTATATTCTTGTACATAGGAGCAGTATTATAGTAGTTATATTCTTGTACATAGGGGCAGTATTATAGCAGTTATATTCTTGTACATAGGGGGCAGTATTATAGCAGTTATATTCTTGTACATAGGGAGCAGTATTATAGTAGTTATATTCTTGTACATAGTGGCAGCATTATAGTAGTTATATTCTTGTACATAGGGGGCAGTATTATAGTAGTTATATTCTTGTACATAGGAGCAGTATTATAGTAGTTATATTCTTGTATATAGGGGCAGTATTATAGTAGTTATATTCTTGTACATAGGGGCAGTATTATAGTAGTTATATTCTTGTACATAGGGGCAGTATTATAGTAGTTATATTCTTGTACATAGGAGCAGTATTATAGTAGTTATATTCTTGTATATAGGGGCAGTATTATAGTAGTTATATTCTTGTACATAGGGGGCAGTATTATAGTAGTTATATTCTTGTACATAGGAGCAGTATTATAGTAGTTATATTCTTGTATATAGGGGCAGTATTATAGTAGTTATATTCTTGTACATATGGAGCAGTATTATAGTAGTTATATTCTTGTACATAGGAGCAGTATTATAGTAGTTATATTCTTGTACATAAGGGCAGTATTATAGTAGTTATATTCTTGTACATAGGAGCAGTATTATAGTAGTTATATTCTTGTACATAGGAGCAGTATTATAGTAGTTATATTCTTGTACATAGGAGCAGTATTATAGTAGTTATATTCTTGTACATAGGAGCAGTATTATAGTAGTTATATTCTTGTACATAGGAGCAGTATTATAGTAGTTATATTCTTGTACATAGGGGCAGTATTATAGTAGTTATATTCTTGTACATAGGGGCAGTATTATAGTAGTTATATTCTTGTACATAGGAGCAGTATTACAGCAGTTATATACTTGTATATAAGGAGCAATGATATTATAGTAATTATATTTTTTGCATAATGAGGCAATATTATTGTAGTTAGGACCTAGAACCTAAGGCGTGTTGTTTGTAGAGCTTTGTGCTTACATTAGTTGTCACTTTGCTTGCTCTCTTAGGTTATATATAATGGCGCTATTTCTGTCCCCGCAGAGGGCAGTAGGGTCTCGGTGACTGACAGTTTGGCGGTCTTGATTATGGCCACCTCTGTCTCCACACAATATAGGTCAGGGGAGTCTTCCATACGAGGATCTATAATTGCTATCCTGTAATACTTTGTACTTATTCTACTTTTACCTTTACTTGTTGTTGATGAGAGAAGTCTCAGGAAACATCACGCAGATCTGGAACACATCGAGCACCTGAGGGAAAGGTCTCACCACGCTGCGTGCCGGCAACATACGGCAGAAGCCTCATTAAGTAGTGAGCGCAGGTTGAGGAGTTGTCAGGCTGTGTATGACTGGAGGCCTCCGCCAGCTGTTTACACCGGAGCTGCTGGAAACTTTTCTATACTTTTACAAATTGCATTATTTATAGACGTGAAGATCACACACTTGTTATGCAGGTTACAACCTCTCATCCAGCGCTGGATGCCGGGGGGCTATGCTGCAACCCAGTCACCCATCATTAAGCCCTTGATGGGTGGTGGGCAACCTCAATAATGGCTCCTAGTGGGCCGTTTACTGCTAGATGTCCTTGATGTGACTCTTGTATTGGGTTGGGTACATATGTTACTCTTTGTCACTCTAGATGTTGAGCTGGAAGGATGTCAGAAGCTGTTAGAAGCAGTCATTTTCCTCTCCATCGCCTTCTGCATTGCAAAATATGCTTCAGGGACTGACAGTGCTCAAGGTCCTACAACCATAATCGTAGTCCTGCATCCAGGGAGTGACAATGCTCAAGGTCCTATGACCATGGTTGTAGTCCTGCATCCAGGGAGTGACAGTGCTCAAAGTCCTATGACCATGGTCGTAGTCCTGCATCCAGGGAGTGACAGTGCTCAAGGTCCTACGACCATAATCATAGTCCTGCATCCAGGGAGTGACAGTGCTCAAAGTCCTTTGACCATGGTCGTAGTCCTGCATCCAGGGACTGACACTGCTCAAAGTCCTATGACCATGGTTATAGTCTTGCATCAAGGGACTGACAGTGCTCAAGGTCCTATGATCATGGTCACAGTCCTGTATCCAGGGGCTGACAGTGCTCAAGGTCCTATGATCATGGTCACAGTCCTGTATCCAGGGGCTGACAGTGCTCAAGGTCCTACGACCATGGTCGTAGTACTGCATCCAAGCAGTGACAGTGCTTTTATATCTAGGAATTGCAGCTATGAATAAATGACACAAAAGAACAGCAGAGATGTGTAGGAAATTTGTAACTTGCTAGCAGAAGGGCAGTTATACACAGAAATAGCACAGGTGTATAGGCAAACTGGTATCTTGTGCAATTACACACGAGAACCGCAAAGATTTATAGCTAATTAGTAACTTGCTAGCAGAAATGAGGTTATACGCAGGAATAGCAGATGTGTATAGGCAAACTGATATCCTGTGCAGTTACACAGAAGAACAGCAGAGATGTATAGGTAATTTGTAACTTGCTAGCAGAAATGCAGGTAGAATATAAGTCCGCAAGGGCAGGGTCCTCTCCCCTCTGTACCAGTCTGTCATCGTAAATTTGATTACTGTAAACGATATCTTTAACTTTGTATGTAACCCCTTTTTCATGTACAGCACCATGGAATTAATGGTGATAAATAATAATAATAATAACTGAAGTTATACATAGCAATAGCAGATGTGTATAGGCAAACTGATAACAAAAGAACATCAGAGATGTATAGGTAATTTGTAACTTCCTAGCAGAAGTGCAGGTTTACACCGGAATAGCAGAACTGCATAGGCAAACTGGTTTCTTGTGCAATTATAACATCACAAGATGCCAGTTTGCCCATAGACCTCTGCTATTACTGTGTATAACTGCACTTCTGCTAGCAAGTTACAAATCACCTACAAATCTCCGCTGTTCACAAAATACCAGTTTGCCTATGCATCTCTGCTGTTTCTGTGCAATCCGCACTTGTGGCTCAGCTGCCTCTAGTGCTTCCACCTCAATTTGTCCACCTGGCAACCTGCATTCTCTGCTGTGCGGGCAGGAGATGGCGAGGGGATGCACTATTGTCGAGGGGATACAGATAGTTTGGAGTACTTGTAAAGTTAGACAAACAAATAAAAAAACTTTTATTTATTTTCTATTTTTGCACAACAGCACAGTAAAATGTCCTTTTTACGGTGGAGTTTTCCTTTTTTTTATTCTTCTTATTCAGCACCCCGGTTACCATCATTAACCAAATTCCCTTATTCACTGATTTTCAGGATTACAATATATTCTCTGCTGTAATGAATTCTAGGAGCTGATGAAAGGACAAAGATGAGATGGACTCATCGTCTCGTAGAAAGGAAATCTATTTTTGCAGGAGACGTTTGAGAGCTGTGTTTCCGCTAATGGAATATACACCTTTAGTCCCAGGGACCTCGGGCAATAAAACATCGGCCCTTTCAGGCAAATTCAGGAAATTAAACTACACTCCTCGGAGAAGGTTCACTTTTAATTTAGCAAAGTGATTCTCTTTTATGTGTAAAAGACTTTTCATTGGCTCAAAAGTCAGGACCATCCATATATTACCGGCTGATCCGGCGACCTCTGATTTGATGGGTATATTTTAGTATTTTAGGGCATAGAGTAAGGCAGGTACTGTACTTTCTAAATTAAGCAGAAGAGAACGACACATCATCTGTTTCCATAGTCCTTCTGTCTATAGCGGTAGCAGTGGGGGAGGGGTGCTGGCATACCGCATAATCGTGATGGGGCTCATACATCAATAAATTAATATGCCGATTGGGGCCTTCACTTTACATCTTTTTAATTTTTTTTCCCTTTAAAGTGACATGCACAAAATAAATCTTTCTCATTCAAGGTTTCTATTTAGGAAGATGGATGCAAATGATAAGTAACTTCTTTAGTGTCAAAAAGTAGAACCTACAGATCTGTGCGTGAGATGACCAATTCTGAATTTAAAAAAAGCCTTTTTTTATGTTGGGCGTTGATTATGTTATATGTGTCTGCATCTATCTATTATCTATCCATCGTCTCATGGTTTTGCTTCCCTTCTTCCTCCCTTACCTTCTTCCTTCTCTTCTTCCTTATCTTACCTACTTCCTTCCATTCCCTTCTTCCTTCCCCTTCCCTTCCTCCTTCCCTTCCCCTCTTCCTTCCCTTCCATTTTTTGTTCCCTTACCTTCTTTCCCTTCCCTTTTTCATTTCCTTCTTCCTTCCCCTCCCTTCCCTTCTTCCTTGCCTTCCCTTCATCCTTTTCTTCTTTCCCTCCCTTCCCTTCCTCCCTCACCTTCCTTTCTTCCCTTCCTCCCTTTCCCTCCTTACTTCCTTTCCCTCCTTAATCCTTTTTCTCCTTTCCTTCCTTCCTTTCCCTCCTTCCTTCCTTTCTTCCTTCCTTCCCCTCCTTCTTTTCTTCCCTTCCTTCCTTCTTTCCTTCCCCTCCATCCTTCCTTCCTTTCCCTCCTTCCTTTCCTTCCTCCCTCCAGTCATTCCTTTCTCTCTTTCCTTCCTTTCCCTCCTTTCTTTCCTTCCTTCTCCTCCTTCCTTTCTCTCCTTCCTTCCTTACCATCCTTCTTTGCTTCCTTTCCCTCCTTCTTTTCTTCCCTTCCTTCCTTTCCCTCCTTCCTTCCCCTCCTTCCTTCCTTTCCCTCCTTTCTTTCCTTCCTTCCTTCCTTCTCCTCCTTCCTTACCCTCCTTCTTTGCTTTCTTTCCCTCCTTCTTTTCTTCCCTTCCTTCCTTTCCCTCCTTCCTTTCTTTCCTTCCTTCTTCCTTCCTTTGCCTCCTTCCTTTCCTTCCTCCATTCATTCCTTTCTCTTTCATTCCTTTCCCTCCTTCCTTCTTTCCTTCCCCTCCTTCCTTCCTTTCCCTCCTTTCTTCCCTTCCTTCCTTTCCCTCCTTCCTTCCTTTCCCTCCTTTCTTTCCCTCCTTCCTTTCCTTCCTCCCTCCATTCATTCATTCCTTTCTCTTTCATTCCTTTCCCTCCTTCCTTCCTTCCTTGCTTCCCTTCCTTTCCCTCCTTAATTCCTTTCCTTCCTCCCTCCCTCCATTCCTTCCTTTCCAGCTCCAGTGAAGTTGCATGAGACGAGCAGCTGTGAAAATATATTACATGAACAATATGTAGTTATATAAGAACGTATCAAATTTGTATGAAGAGAAATTGAAATATAAGTATTCTTCACCGTTCAGCCCCCTCAGCTCTATGTGGTCTTATCAGGGGGTCATACATTAATTTATGGACTGGTAATCCGAACCTGATCCTAGAGCCCATCGGATGGCTAGATATGGAGCCAGATACCAAGGTGACGAGTTGTAGCCATAAGCAGAGAATATTATGCCACGTCTCAGCGGGTTCCTCACCTGCTGCCTTGAGATCTTCAGGCCGGCACTTTTACCCACTGCACATTAGTAAATAAACACATTGCCGGCACTTTATCTTGGAGAGCTGCTGGTGACAGCCCTCCAAACACCGCCACCGCCGCACCATGAAAGAGAGGCAGAGAGAAAAAAAGAAGAAGCCTCAGTAATTACCATAATAAGCGCTAATGAGGGGCATGGGGCTATAGGGACGCGTCACTGCAGAGGGTAATGCCCTCCAGAGACCTCGTATAGTCACACAATACACATCCATCCTTCTATGTAATATCCATCCATCCTTCCATCCATCCATCCATGTAATATTCATCCATCCATCCATTCATCCATCCATGTAATATCCATCCATCCATCCATTCATTCATCCATGTAATATCCATCCATCCATGTAATATCCATCCTTCCATCCATCCTTCCATCCATCCATGTAATATCCATCCATCCTTCCATTCATCCATCCATGTAATATCCATCCATCCTTCCTGTCACGATATTGTATGAAATGTGATATGATTTTGTAGCTTGCATGTTAGACCCATGCTGCGGGCTAAAAAAAAACCCTTCTCTCTCTGTCTCTCTTTGTTTCTATGTGTGTGTGCAGCTATTCTTCTCAATGCTCTGCCCTGCCCCCAAGCCCAGGAAGGTTTATTGCGCTTGTAGTGGCCCAAAGCTCCCTCCAGCTGAAACTGGTCTGATTATCCTTCTCAAAGACATGCGGTTCTTTGTTCGGTTATAGTAAGATATTGGGCCACCGATTTGGGCTAGAAAAATAATAAGGATAAATTGTGAATCTCCATCGACGGATCTATTAGCCACGGTAAGCGCGGGCTTCTAGTTCTAACAGGGACAGAGTATGGATTTCTCTGGAACTATGCATCCCATCAAGCACAAATTTGGTCTCATTAGAACGCCAATGTTAATATAAGATGAACGCTGGGTGTGTTATGATTCTGACATGTTCTGTAGTGGAGATACAGGCATTAGACAAACTTGTGTGAAATTTAGTAAAACTGAAGAGATAGGAGGGTCTGAGGAAACCAGCCCTGTTAGTGATGTCACGAGGTTGTGGTTATTTAAGTGACTCAACTTTACCCAGCCTTCAGAGTCTTAGTCTGAGTTTTTTGCCTGAGGAGCTGTACTATGCATTGGGATATTTGGGAGCACTGCCTATCAGCATGGTTTTGCCTGAAATGACCTGAGAACATGTGAGTTTTACCTTTTCTCATTTAATCCCTTTATTTTATAATTCCTTTGTACATATTTCAATTGCCTCATATAGTAACATCTTTCTATGCCTTTTTACAAACACTGCCTTCTTTCGGAGTAAAATATATAAATTACTAGTTTTCGTTCTTCCTGCTCTAAAACGTACCCTACGTCTTCTGAAGGGAATTACGCTACTGTTTTGGGTTAGCTTCGGACCCGTTTAATCGAAGCTGGTGGCAGTATACCGTGTTCTGGGTATTTGGGATTTGTTGTAGCAACGGCGGCGTTGATAATTATTGTTCCTGCCTGAGTGGGAGTAGTTATCACCTCGCTGCAGTGTGCCCAATAGCCAGTACATAGCAGGCAGCCTTTTTGGCGACTGATTGCCCTAGGTGCAGTACCTAATCTGACCTGAGGGTAAGGCGGGCGCCAGAGAGCTGCAAGTTCAAGCAAAACTGTAAAGCGGGATATACATAAATCCCTGCAGTTCGTGGTATATTGAAGAGCAGTGGGATAACTAGAATAAGCTCCTGCTGTAAACTAAGAGGTCCATAAACTTGTGTGTGTTTTTTCATCACCTTGTAGCAGTGGAGGGATAACTAAGATAAGCCCCCTGCACATGTGATAGCCGTCTGTTGGCCTAAAGACACCCCGATCCGTGACGTGGGGGTGACGGTCGTGGTGTGAATCGTGACACTTCCATTCATCCATGCATGTAATATCCATCCTTCCTTCCATTCATCAATCCATGTAACATCCATCCATCTATCCTTCCATCCATCCATCCTTCTATTCATCTATCCATCCATGTAATATCCATCCATCCATGTCATATCCATCTATCCATCCACCCATCTATCTGTCATATATATATCCATCCTTCCATTCACCATCCATCCTTCCATCTGTCCATCCATCCATCTTTCCAATCACCATCCATCCTTCCATCCATCCATTCACCATCCATCCATTCACCATCCATCTTTCCATACATCCGCCCATCCTTCCATTCACCATCCATCCTTCCATTCACCATCCATCCACCATCCATCCTTTCGTCCATCCATCCTTCCATCATCCATCCTTCCATTCACCATCCATCCTTCCATTCACCATCCAGCCTTCCATCCATCCATGTAATAACCATCTATTCATCTATGTCATACCCATCTATCCATAATCTATCTGTCATATCCATCCATCTTTCCATCCATCCATCCATCCAATACCATCCATCATTCCTTCCTTCCACCATCCATCCATCATTCCTTCCATTCACTATCCATCCATTCATCTATCCATGTCATATCTATCCATCATCTATGTCATATCCATCCATCTACAGTAGCTATATAATATCCATCCATCGTTCTATCATTCATTCCATCCATTCATCCATCCAGCCATCATATCATATCCAACTATCCTTCCATCCATTCATGTTATATCCATCCATCCATCCTTCCATCCATTCTTCCCTCCACCCATCCATCCATGTCATATCCATCCATCCATGTCATATCCATCCTTCCATCCGTCTATCCAACCATTCTTCCATCCATCCATCCCTCTTTCCATGCATCCATGTCATATCCATCCTTCCATCCATGTCATATCCATCCTTCCATCCATGTCATATCCATCCTTCCATCCATGTCATATCCATCCTTCCATCCATGTCATATCCATCCTTACATCCATGTCATATCCATCCTTCCATCCATCCATGCTTTCATCCATCCTTTCACCGAATGTCAAATAGTAGAGGCACAAAACTTTATCAACTATCACCGAATAGTGCTCAAATCATATAAGACATAACCTTTAATAAATTTCAATATATAAAAAAATCTGAATAGAGACTCATATACAACTTTTTCAGGTCAACACCCCATAAAATGACATGGGTCTGCTATTTGGTACAAAAACCAAAGAAGGGAATATTTCACCCTAATAAGTTACTATGCTGACCCTTCCTACCAGCGGAGGTTGGCACCCTAGACCTGCGCATTGGCTCCCCGCTCACTGTAGACTCTCCCTAATCTACCCTATACAGATAGGGTGCGCAGAAATTCATCATAGTTCCATCATCCATCCGACCGTCCATACATCCTTCCATCATCACTAATATCTACTTGATTAGTTTTCTCCCAGTTCCGTGGTGGAATACTCCTGTTCCTCAGTAAATTCTTCCTCATTCACAATTCCAAAAGTCGTCTTAACAAAACAATCCACATTTATATATAGAGGTAAAGAAGATGCAAATCTCTAAATGGCAGCGAGCAGCTGAGGATAAATTTAGGATCCAGCAAACCTGCGGAACACAGAGAGACACATAAAATGGGAAGGGTGGCACTAATCAGCCTTTTATATTCACATGATGACGGGTTTTCATACATTGTTTCTTTTCATTTTCATTGTGTTTTGTATTTGGAAAAAATGTTTCATGTTTTTAAAGCTATAAATCATATCGTTAAAACCCATAAAAATAATGTTTGGAAACCTCAACATAATGAGAGCTATTGAGAAGTCTAGTGAGTGCAGCTCTGGAGTATAATACAGGATGTAACTCAGGATCAGTAATGTATGTACACAGTGACTGCACCAGCAGAATAGTGAGTGCAGCTCTGGAGTATAATACAGGATGTAACTCAGGATCAGTAATGTAATGTATGTACACAGTGACTGCACCAGCAGAATAGTGAGTGCAGCTCTGGGGTATAATACAGGATGTAACTCAGGATCAGTAATGTAATGTATGTACACAGTGACTGCACCAGCAGAATAGTGAGTGCAGCTCTGGAGTATAATACAGGATGTAACTCAGGATCAGTAATGTAATGTATGTACACAGTGACTGCACCAGCAGAATAGTGAGTGCAGCTCTGGACTATAATACAGGATGTAACTCAGGATCAGTAATGTAATATATGTACACAGTGACTGCACCAGCAGAATAGTGAGTGCAGCTCTGGGGTATAATACAGGATGTAACTCAGGATCAGTAATGTAATGTATGTACACAGTGACTGCACCAGCAGAATAGTGAGTGCAGCTCTGGAGTATAATACAGGATGTAACTCAGGATCAGTAATGTAATGTATGTACACAGTGACTGCACCAGCAGAATAGTGAGTGCACCTCTGGGGTATAATACAGGATGTAACTCAGGATCAGTAATGTAATGTATGTACACAGTGACTGCACCAGCAGAATAGTGAGTGCAGCTCTGGAGTATAATACAGGATGTAACTCAGGATCAGTAATGTAATGTATGTACACAGTGACTGCACCAGCAGAATAGTGAGTGCAGCTCTGGAGTATAATACATGATGTAACTCAGGATCAGTAATGTAATGTATGTACACAGTGACTGCACCAGCAGAATAGTGAGTGCAGCTCTGGGGTATAATACAGGATGTAACTCAGGATCAGTAATGTAATGTATGTACACAGTGACTGCACCAGCAGAAGAGTGAGGGCAGCTCTGGAGTATAATACAGGATGTAACTTAGGATCAGTAATGTAATGTATGTACACAGTGACTGCACCAGCAGAATAGTGAGTGCACCTCTGGGGTATAATACAGGATGTAACTCAGGATCAGTAATGTAATGTATGTACACAGTGACTGCACCAGCAGAATAGTGAGTGCAGCTCTGGGGTATAATACAGGATGTAACTCAGGATCAGTAATGTAATGTATGTACACAGTGACTGCACCAGCAGAATAGTGAGTGCAGCTCTGGAGTATAATACAGGATGTAACTCAGGATCAGTAATGTAATGTATGTACACAGTGACTGCACCAGCAGAATAGTGAGTGCAGCTCTGGGGTATAATACAGGATGTAACTCAGGATCAGTAATGTAATATATGTACACAGTGACTGCACCAGCAGAATAGTGAGTGCAGCTCTGGAGTATAATACAGGATGTAACTCAGGATCAGTAATGTAATATATGTACACAGTGACTGCACCAGCAGAATAGTGAGTGCACCTCTGGGGTATAATACAGGATGTAACTCAGGATCAGTAATGTAATGTATGTACACAGTGACTGCACCAGCAGAATAGTGAGTGCAGCTCTGGAGTATAATACAGGATGTAACTCAGGATCAGTAATGTAATGTATGTACACAGTGACTGCACCAGCAAAATAGTGAGTGCAGCTCTGGAGTATAATACAGGATGTAACTCAGGATCAGTAATGTATGTACACAGTGACTGCACCAGCAGAATAGTGAGTGCAGCTCTGGAGTATAATACAGGATGTAACTCAGGATCAGTAATGTAATGTATGTACACAGTGTCTGCACCAGCAGAATAGTGAGTGCAGCCCTGGAGTATAATACAGGATGTAACTCAGGATCAGTAATGTAATGTATGTACACAGTGACTGCACCAGCAGAATAGTGAGTGCAGCTCTGGGGTATAATACAGGATGTAACTCAGGATCAGTAATGTAATGTATGTACACAGTGACTGCACCAGCAGAATAGTGAGTGCAGCTCTGGAGTATAATACAGGATGTAACTCAGGATCAGTAATGTAATGTATGTACACAGTGACTGCACCAGCAGAATAGTGAGTGCAGCTCTGGGGTATAATACAGGATGTAACTCAGGATCAGTAATGTAATGTATGTACACAGTGACTGCACCAGCAGAATAGTGAGTGCAGCTCTGGAGTATAATACAGGATGTAACTCAGGATCAGTAATGTAATGTATGTACACAGTGACTGCACCAGCAGAATAGTGAGTGCAGCTCTGGAGTATAATACAGGATGTAACTCAGGATCAGTAATGTAATGTATGTACACAGTGACTGCACCAGCAGAATGGTGAGTGCAGCTCTGGAGTATAATACAGGATGTAACTCAGGATCAGTAATGTATGTACACAGTGACTGCACCAGCAGAATAGTGAGTGAAGCTCTGGAGTATAATACAGGATGTAACTCAGGATCAGTAATGTAATGTATGTACACAGTGACTGCACCAGCAGAATAGTGAGTGCAGCTCTGGGGTATAATACTGGATGTAACTCAGGATCAGTAATGTAATGTATGTACACAGTGACTGCACCAGCAGAATATTGAGTGCAGCTCTGGGGTCTAATACAGGATGTAAATCAGGATCAGTAATGTAATGTATGTACACAGTGACTGCACCAGCAGAATAGTGAGTGCAGCTCTGGAGTATAATACAGGATGTAACTCAGGATCAGTAATGTAATGTATGTACATAGTGACTGCACCAGCAGAATAGTGAGTGCAGCTCTGGAGTATAATACAGGAGGTAACTCAGGATCAGTAATGTAATGTATGTACACAGTGACTGCACCAGCAGAATAGTGAGTGCAGCTCTGAAGTATAATACAGGATGTAACTCAGGATCAGTAATGTAATGTATGTACATAGTGACTGCACCAGCAGAATAGTGAGTGCAGCTCTGGAGTATAATACAGGATGTAACTCAGGATCAGTAATGTAATGTATGTACATAGTGACTGCACCAGCAGAATAGTGAGTGCAGCTCTGGAGTATAATACAGGATGTAACTCAGGATCAGTAATGTAATGTATGTACACAGTGACTGCACCAGCAGAATAGTGAGTGCAGCTCTGGAGTATAATACAGGATGTAACTCAGGATCAGTAATGTAATGTATGTACACAGTGACTGCACCAGCAGAATAGTGAGTGCAGCTCTGGAGTATAATACAGGATGTAACTCAGGATCAGTAATGTAATGTATGTACACAGTGACTGCACCAGCAGAATAGTGAGTGCAGCTCTGGGGTATAATACAGGATGTAACTCAGGATCAGTAATGTAATGTATGTACACAGTGACTGCACCAGCAGAATAGTGAGTGCAGCTCTGGGGTATAATACAGGATGTAACTCAGGATCAGTAATGTAATGTATGTACACAGTGACTGCACCAGCAGAATAGTGAGTGCAGCTCTGGAGTGTAATACAGGATGTAACTCAGGATTAGTTATGTATAAACATGGTGTCTTTAGCAGCTGAATGTTGGCTTACGTATGTATTAGGCCTCTTTCACACTTCAGTCCTCTGGCGTCAGTCAAAATCCATTATCGAGACGGAGTGACGGATCAAAAATAGTGAAAAACGGAAACAACGGATCTGTTTTTTCTACGGGTCCATATAGCGGATCTGTCAAAAAACAAGATCCGTTGTGTCCATCGCATACATTTTTTCATCCGTTTCTTCGATGGATCCGTTTTTTCATATCTACAAATGTGAGGTTCTCAAACATGATTGGCTACTGGAAAATAATGGAAACCTATATATTGAGTGTTTTAACACCCATCTTTGAGAGGTTGTAGAGCAAGTGGCAGAAATGGAATGCATCCATCCATCAGGCAGGTTGCTGGCAGGCTTCTTGCTTGTATGCCTCTTGGTGGCACATTGAGGAATGAAGCCACGTGGCAGGTTTATATAGATTTGGGGCTGTCTGGCCAATTGGAGCATGCTCAGTGTAAAAAAAAACGGAATTCGTAGCTTGATTCCATCATTTGACGGACAGCGACGGATCCTGCGTCCATAGGCTTCAATTCTAGCCAATGACGGACGCCGCTGGATCCGTCGCTAACAAAAAACATTACGTTGTCCGTCCTCTCCAAACAAATTCCGACGGATCCAGCGCACAACGGAAGAAACGTGAGGCCATCCATCGTAATCCGTCGCTAATACAAGTCTATGAGAAAAAGACGGATCCAGGGGGCAAATTCGCTGGATCCGTTTTTTTTCACAAAACGACGGATTTTGACTAAAAGAAAAAGACTGAAGTGTGAAAGAGGCCTTAATGTGGCTGATCTGGGGAGTCGCTGTGGGGGTCGTTTTACGGGCCCCTTTTTCAGGAGAGGACAGGGGCTGATTCCTGTCATTCCTTATCATTCATTTCCAATTACATTCCATGGAGCTCAGAACCATCTGCTTTACAAGGGGATAATCACAAAGTGGTGCATGACAAATGACTTAATTAGATGTTTATAAACCTATGTTTTTTAAGTCTTTTGGATTGCTAATTAAGTCGAATAATCTAGAAAAAGAGAACACTAAGCAGTATTTAAAGAAAAATAAGGTTCTCACAACAATTATGTTGCACTTTAATGAATGTTTCTTTTCCGTTGTATTCCATTGACTATTTAACCTCATTAGCTGTTATTAAATATTAGCTGGATGCCTGGGAAATTGTATGAGTTATTGGAGAATGCACAATGTTTCCTCTTAATTACTGTTAATCGCACAAACAATATAAACAAAAGAAGAGAAGAATGCAAATATAGAAATATTTTTAAGGAAGCCTAGACAGATTGTGAATCAACCACGTAATGATCATATTCTCTGCCTGGATGAACCGCAAAAATCACCTACCCCCTGAAGATTTACTGAGGCAAACCTAGACCACTGTCCGCCATGCTTTACACTGCAAGATTACGTGTTTTGGATGTTTTGATTGGCTGAATTGCCTAATCATAAAGTCACTGTGTACATACATTACATTACTGATCCTGAGTTACATCCTGTATTATACTCCAGAGCTGCACTCACTATTCTGCTGGTGCAGTCACTGTGTACATACATTACATTACTGATCCTGAGTTACCTCCTGTATTATACCCCAGAGCTGCACTCACTATTCTGCTGGTGCAGTCACTGTGTACATACATTACACTACTGATCCTGAGTTACATCCTGTATTATACTCCAGAGCTGCACTCACTATTCTGCTGGTGCAGTCACTGTGTACATACATTACATTACTGATCCTGAGTTACATCCTGTATTATACCCCAGAGCTGCACTCACTATTCTGCTGGTGCAGTCACTGTGTACATACATTACATTACTGATCCTGAGTTACATCCTGTATTATACTCCAGAGCTGCACTCACTATTCTGCTGGTGCAGTCATTGTGTACATACATTACATTACTGATCCTGAGTTACATCCTGTATTATACTCCAGAGCTGCACTCACTATTCTGCTGGTGCAGTCACTGTGTACATACATTACATTACTGATCCTGAGTTACATCCTGTATTATACCCCAGAGCTGCACTCACTATTCTGCTGGTGCAGTCACTGTGTACATACATTACATTACATTACTGATCCTGAGTTACATCCTGTATTATACCCCAGAGCTGCACTCACTATTCTGCTGGTGCAGTCACTGTGTACATACATTACATTACTGATCCTGAGTTACATCCTGTATTATATCCCAGAGCTGCACTCACTATTCTGCTGGTACAGTCACTGTGTACATACATTACATTACTGATCCTGAGTTACATCCTGTATTATACTCCAGAGCTGCACTCACTATTCTGCTGGTGCAGTCACTGTGTACATACATTACATTACTGATCCTGAGTTACCTCCTGTATTATACCCCAGAGCTGCACTCACTATTCTGCTGGTGCAGTCACTGTGTACATACATTACATTACTGATCCTGAGTTACATCCTGTATTATACCCCAGAGCTGCACTCACTATTCTGCTGGTGCAGTCACTGTGTACATACATTACATTACTGATCCTGAGTTACATCCTGTATTATACTCCAGAGCTGCACTCACTATTCTGCTGGTGCAGTCACTGTGTACATACATTACATTACTGATCCTGAGTTACCTCCTGTATTATACCCCAGAGCTGCACTCACTATTCTGCTGGTGCAGTCACTGTGTACATACATCACATTACTAATCCTGAGTTACATCCTGTATTATACCCCAGAGCTGCACTCACTATTCTGCTGGTGCAGTCACTGTGTACATACATTACATTACTGATCCTGAGTTACATCCTGTATTATACTCCAGAGCTGCACTCACTATTCTGCTGGTGCAGTCACTGTGTACATACATTACATTACTGATCCTGAGTTACATCCTGTATTATACCCCAGAGCTGCACTCACTATTCTGCTGGTGCAGTCACTGTGTACATACATTACATTACTGATCCTGAGTTACATCCTGTATTATACCCCAGAGCTGCACTCACTATTCTGCTGGTGCAGTCATTGTGTACATACATTACATTACTGATCCTGAGTTACATCCTGTATTATACCCCAGAGCTGCACTCACTATTCTGCTGGTGCAGTCACTGTGTACATACATTACATTACTGATCCTGAGTTACATCCTGTATTATACCCCAGAGCTGCACTCACTATTCTGCTGGTGCAGTCACTGTGTACATACATTACATTACTGATCCTGAGTTACATCCTGTATTATACCCCAGAGCTGCACTCACTATTCTGCTGGTGCAGTCACCATTGTGACTTCTGGGTGTCATATGGAGAGGTGAACTCACTCCTAATAGTGAAAGTGGAAACTGCTGCACAAAGTGCCGACCCCTCTATAATATTATCGCCATTTATTTTTAAAGGCAGAAGACCTTCCCTTTAAGTCTCATATTGGATTGGAGACTCAGTAAATAAAATCTGCAGTAAATAAATCCTTCCATGCGTGACCACGATGCTTATGCATCACCAGCCTCCATTGTTCGCAGTGATGCTTAGTATCCTCGTTATCCGTGATCGGCATTGTGGAGACGGACAATGTATCTGTCCAGAGAGAACAGTTTTGGAGCAGCCTCGTTGGTTCCGCGCAGCCCTCGCTTCTCTCTACGTGATAACAATGTAGCAGCCGCTCGCGCCGCAGTTTCCATGGTTCCATATTAAAGATTGTTACTTTATCATCAAAGCTTTCTGCAATGCAAATATCTCGTATCCAGGAGCCATGAGAACAAAGTGCAAAGTCAGAACTTTCACATCTAAGTTTCCTCTCCGGTTTATCCTTCTGACTCCATTCGTGGGCATTGTTCACACAGAGTTTTTTGGAGCATTCTTTGTTAAAAAAAAAAAAAAATTTTGAACATCTCTTTTGTTCATATTTTTCATTTTTTTCCACTTCGGGTTTTAAAAAAAAACATCTGGGGGGGATAAAAAAATATCGTTCACTCCTGATGGAATCCACTCCGATCTAGAAACGTTCCAATCGGAAAGCTGCACAAAATATATCAGGGAAAAAGAAAACTCTTCCAAAGCGCTCCAGAAATGAAAAAAAAAAACTCCTCCAAAAACTCCCCAACCTGCGGCAGATTCCGCTAGAAAATTCACCGATTTTGACAGCCTTAAAAGAAAATACTCCGTGTGAACATACTGTGACAATGTCACTGGCGTAGTGTATGAAGGGAGATACGTGTCACTGCGTATACTACAGTCAGTGACGTAGAACCAGATTATTTTTGCCTCCAGCACACTAAGTGCTGAGAGGGTTAATCTTAAAGTTACAATGGGCTGGTTTTATGTGAGCACCCATAGAGCGGGTGGGATGGTGCTCTCACCGTATCCCCTCTCGCAGACCTCATTCCGGCATATGTACTAGCAGGACCTGCGGTAATGTCATGATCAGCCAGCTTAGGGGACCAATGCCCCAGCTGACAAAGTACAGATTTGCTCCATTGACCATTACTGAACCATGGAAACGTTTGAGGTAGTCAGGATGTGGACCCATCGATCACCTGAAACCCATGGATACATTTGGGGTAGTCAGGATTTGCACTCACTGGTCACCGGAGCCCCATGAATACGTTTGGGAAAGCCAGGAATGGGACTGACGAGTCGCCTGGCTCCATGGAGATGTTCGGAGAAGCCAGGTTGTGACCATCCGGTCAACTGGCCTCATACCTAATGAACTGTAATCTTCCTAAGCTTTTGATTACCTCCTCTCTGTGCGTGCTACAGGTGGGGTAGTCGGCCAAGAAAACTCTGAAGTCACAGCTGTTCTAATCCTGGTGGGTCAGTAGAAGGGAGAGATTGTGTAATTTTGCACCATCTTGGGTATTTTGCTGGGACTGTTCTATGTGTTATTTGCCTATTTTGTGGTTCATTAAACTATTGCTGCACTGTTTTACCCTCACCCTGTGTTGTCTGAGTAGTATTAGGCCGGCGTCACACTTGGCGTAAGACATTACGGTACGTTTTCTACGTCCGTAATACGCGCGTGATACGCCAAA
Organism: Ranitomeya imitator; assembly: GCF_032444005.1. Taxonomy (NCBI): domain Eukaryota; kingdom Metazoa; phylum Chordata; class Amphibia; order Anura; family Dendrobatidae; genus Ranitomeya; species Ranitomeya imitator. Next base: position 141,103,430 of record NC_091290.1, read on the forward strand.
ATGTCTCCGTAATCTCTCTCCGTAGTTCTTGCGTCGCCTAGGTGTGGTCGCGTATTTTGCGCATGTACTGGTCCGTGTGTAATCCGTATGTGATCCGTATGGCGTTTTTACCACGCACCATTCCAAAATGGACATTTAACGGTTTTCTGGCCGGCAAATCATTTAAACCATCATTAACAACAATATTTAAGCCCTCGACAACAGGTGTACCCCTCCCATATGCCCTATATGTTCTCAAGCATATTTTGGCTGTGGTACTTGGAGCTCCCAAACATGTCTGACCATGTGTATTTAAGCACAACTCAGCGGGTGTTGCTTCACTGGGTGTTGTCTCGTCGCTTTGGCCAGCCATATACGGTCAATGCAGATCCGCGAAGGAGGAGACAAAGATTGTGGGTCCATCCTCTATTGACCCAACGCCCGAGTAAAGGACATTTCCAGAGACTCTATTCATCTTTGAGGGCCCATCCAGACAAATTTTTCCTGTATACTCGCATGTCCATCAGGACTTTTGACATGTTGCTGGAGATCTTACGTCCTGGACTCACCTATCAGGACACCTGGATGAGAAAAGCCATCTCTGCTGAGGAGCGTCTGCTCCTAACCTTACGGTATGTATTTAGACCTTTTAGATTTTGTTGTGTTGGCCAATGTGTTTTGTCCTACTATGTTTCAGTTCCTTAACTTAGACATGAGGCCACAAGCACATTTCTAAAAATGTGTTTAATATTTGATTATAGTAATACTGTGAAATGTCCCTTTTTGCTTACTCAATAATCACAGAGAAAATTTACTAGACACTTGTGTTTCGTCCTGTTTTCATATTCCTCATGTTCCTTTATTTTGTTTTCCTTGTTTTTCAGCTTCCTGGCCACAGGCTTGTCCTATGCGGGTCTACACCTGGAGTTTCTCATTGGGCGTTCTACCATTTCAGTCATTGTTAGGACAACCTGTTCCCAAATATGGCTGAAACTTAACGAAGTTGTGATGCCAGAGCCAAAAATGGATGATTGGCTCAAAATCGCCACTGGATTCCAAAATACTTGTGACTTCCCTAACTGCATTGGAGCTGTGGATGGGAAACATATCAGGGTGCGTAAGCCGCCGAACTCTGGTTCCCAATTCTACAATTATAAGCAGTTTTTCTCTGTAGTTCTGTTAGCAGTTGCTGACAGCAACTACAGGTTTATAATTGTAGACATTGGGGCCTATGGCCGAACTGGAGACTCTAGGGTCTTCAATTCGTCCATAATGGGTCGCCGGCTACGTGACAACCAGTTGAACCTCCCACCACCACAACAACTCCCAGGCTCCAATGCGGAAGCAGTGCCTTTTGTTTTGGTTGGAGATGAGGCCTTCCAACTGACGAGGCACGTCATGAGGCCTTACCCCAGGCGCAACCTTGACCACCGGCGGAGGGTTTTTAATTTGAGACTTACCAGGGCACGGAGACTGGTTGAGTGCGCCTTTGGGATTCTTGTAGCCAAATGGCGTGTTCTTCAGTCTGCAATTCAGCTGAGTGAGGCTTCAATCAATGAAGTGATCAAAGCCTGTGTAATTCTACATAATTTCACCAGAATACATGATTGTTTGTCTACTAATTTGCAAAATCACGTCATGACCAATCATAGTAGGCCTCCCCCATATGTCCCTCCTCGGCGACGTCCCCTTTCTGGCCTAAAAGTTCGGGATGTGTTCACCAATTATTTTTTGAGTCCTCAGGGTGCCACTCCCTGGCAAGACTATGCAATTTTGCATGTGTAATTATTTATGTACCTAAATTTTGCCATTATCAAGTTTGAAAATATGTCTGCTGTGTTTAATTTTTTGACATATGGTTCTGATCATATCATGTGTGTGTGAGTTAAGAAGAATGAACAGAGTGCATACATAGTTTTTTGTTAAGTAAAGGCAATTTTACTTCTTAAACTTGTTTTTGGTTTTTTTGTTTGTTTTGGCATAACCAATCTTTGTGCACAAAAAAGAACAGCTTTTTTTTAACAAAAAAAAAACAACAAAGTAAAATAAAAGCATTACAGCTTGCTTTTTAAGCACAAACCAAACCAAATGTCTTAAACAAATTAAAAAAAAGTTGTACCCAACATTACAAGTCCTGGTACGTAGGAAGGGGAGAAGTGGATTGGTCTGGGTCACCATCAGATGGCCTTTGCAGGCCCAATTGTCCAGCAGCCTGTGCGGCTGTTATAGTGGCTTGCGGGAAATTCTGCCTGCTCTGATGCTGGCCACTTTGATGAGTGGGGCCTGGATTTGGGAGATAACCCTGATGTTGCAGCCCATATGTGCGGGAATCATACCCCAACCCAAAATGACCATATTGTCCAAACCCAGGTTGGGACCAGCCTCCAGCACTGGGTGCGGACAAGTGGCCATATTGGGATGGTTGATGATATCCTGCAATATGGTGCTGATGTTGCCATTGTTGGTTAGTTGGTGGTTGGGGTGGAGGTGTTGGCTGACGTGGAGGGGGTGCTTCAGATCCTTGGTGCGCATGCTGGCCTTGTAGTCTCGGAGGCCGCAGAATATTTTCAGGTGACATCTGCCACTGTTCAATCATCTGCATCAGATTGTATGGGTTATTTGGGGGGGTGCATGCGTCAATAAGGATCTGAAAACACCCTCTCAAACGCAGCCTCAACTCCCGCTCTATGGAGCGTAAATACTGGGCAAGGCTCCGTGTGAATCCCTCCTCCCCATCATCCCCTCGAACCCGGGCCAAATAGTTCATGACCCCAGCATCCACGTTTTGCCTGCTTTGGCGAAGCTCTCTCCTGCGTCGTGCACGCTGGGGTCTGACTGCAGCCTGTGGGGATCGGTCCAGGGCAACAGTTGGGCTGCTGCTATTACCAGGGTCATCCTGGCTAGGTGCTGCTGCTGCAGAAGAGAACTGTGGGCCCTCTGGGTTTTCTTCAGAAGCAGCTGGAGCTGGGTGGGCAGATGATGAAGATGCTGTAGGTCTTGCGCAGGAGGGAGCAGCAGATGGACCAGCCACCTCTTCACCTTCTCCAACTGGGTCAATGACCAGTTCTGAGTCCGACCCTGTCTCCCTGTCAGTGAGGTTAGACTGAGTTCTGCAAAGATAAATTTGACCAGTTACTATGTTTTTTGGAATCATCTCTCAACATTCAAAAATTAACCCATTTTGAGATGTTTTTACTTACGGCCTGAGGTCCATGCTGGGGTTAAGGAAGGTTAGGCGGTCAAAGTAGATGTATTTTTTTTTTTTAGGAGGGGCCCCGGCTCCACTTCTCTCCCGCTGCTGCCTCTCCCTCCTATACTGGTCCCGGATACTCCGCCACCTTGTTGTAACATCATCCACTGAAACAACAAAAAATACACACATTGCTTAGACCATTATGCAGAGTGCTCACACAAGGTGTAATGGAGTACACAGATTGCAATGTAGCATAGAAAGAGGCTTTTGTGGCTCACATTAAGCCAGAATTTCCTCAAAAAAATACAAATTAGGAAGAAAGGCCACAAGGACAGAGTCAGCTAACCTCTATCACAGAAAAACAAATTACTGGAAAACCATGTTATTAAGGGAACACCTGTTCTAAACCTTAATCAAATCCATTTATCATATCCAGCACCATGTATATACTGCTTGGATATATATAACTTTAAGGATGAATTAATAAATTAAGGTTTAGCAATTCAAAGTAGTAAGGGCCTGCTGTTTAGCAAGAACATTACATTGCAAACATGGGTGTACTTACTTATTTGTCGCTGGGCCGCACGTGGCTGCTGGTCATACTGGGGGAAGAGGGACCCACACACGCTCCTCCATGCAGCTTGTTTTACTGCCCTGTTGGCATAGTTGGGGTCTCTTTGGTCCCAGATTTCTGGCCTCTCCTGGATCAAAATGATCAGCATGTCAACATTAATTATGCGGGCCATGCTGAATCTCTCACTCCGTGGAGGCGTGCAGCAGACTTCCGGGTTCACTGTCTGGCTTTTTCAGCTAATTAGCATGTCTCACCTGCCTGATTGATGGCTTTCGAAAGTTCAGGACATCTGCCAGTGAGGTGCGTATTTCTCGCAATGCACACGCATGGTCCGTATGCATTCCGTATTATACGCTCTCCCATAGACTTGCAATGGCGTTTTTTTTGCGCAATACGCTGACAAACGCTGCATGCTGCGATTTTGTACGGCCGTAGAGGAACGTATAATACGGATCCGTAATATACGCCTAAAAGGACTAGACCCATTGAGAATCATGGTGCCGTATGTTTAGCGAGTTTTACGTACGTAGATTATGCGCTCTTACGCACGTAAAACTCGCATGTGTGACGGCGGCCTTACTCCCACGGGGAAATGAGAGCTGGTGTTTGGTGGGACAATCCCCGGTCCATGCGGTTTCGGCTAGCAAACTAAGGCACCAGCTAAGCCCTCGTGTCTCCATACCCTCAAAGTCAATTCCTCCCCTGTACCCTCCACATTCCTCCCCTGTACATTATGACTCAACAGTGTAATAGTTCCACAATGATGCCAACACAGTATGACAGCCCTCATAGTTCCCTCACATACAGTATAATGGCCCCCACACAGCTCTTTAAACAGTACAATTGACCCCACAAAGTACTCCAAATAGTATGTTGGCCCCACAAAGTGTTTCAAATATTAGGCTGGCACCCCAAATAGTATGACAGCCTTCACATAGCAATCCAATTAGTATGATGGTACACAAATAGCCCTCCAAATATTATGATGGCTTCCCCACATAGTCCTACAAATAGTATATTAGTTCCCCCACATAACCCTCAAAAACAGTATGATGGCTTCTCGCATAGCCCTCCAAATAGTATGATGGCCCCACATAGCACTTCAAATAGTATGATGGCTCCCCACATAGTCCTCCAAATAGTATGATGGCTCCGCACATAGCCCTCCAAAAAAATGATTGCTTCCAACATAGCCCTCCAAATATTATGATGGCTCCCCACATAGCCCTCCAAATACTATAATGGCTCCCCACATAACTCACCAAATAGTATATTAGCTCCCTCACATAACCCTCAAAAACAGTATGATGGCTCCCACATAGCTGTCTAAAACAGTATGATGACCCCCACATAGCCCTCCAAATAGTATGATGGCATCCCACATAGCCCTTCAAATAGTATGATTGCTCCCAACATAGCCTTCCAAATATTATGATGGCTCCCCCCACATAGCCCTCCAAATAGTATGATGGCTCCCCACATAGCCCTCCAAATAGTATGATGGCCACCCACATAGCCCCCAAATAGTATGCTGGTCACCCACATAGCACTGCAAACAGTATACTGGCTCCCCACATAGCCTCCAAATAGTATGATTGCTCCCAACATAATCCTCCAAATATTATGATGGCTCCCCACATAGCCTTCCAAATAGTATGATGGCTCCCCACATAGCCTTCCAAATAGTATGATGGCTCCCCACATAGCCCTCCAAATAGTATGATTGCTCCCAACATAACTCTCCAAATATTATGATGGCTCCCCACATAGCCCTCCAAATAGTATGTTAGTTCCCCCACATAACCCTCAACAACAGTATGATGGCTTCCCACATAGTCCTCTAAAACAGTATGATGGCCCCACATAGCCCTCCAAATAGTATGATGGCCCCCACATAGTCCTCCAAATATTTTGATGGCTCCCCACATAGCCTCCAAATAGTATGATGGCTCCTCACATAGCCTCCAAATAGTATGATTGCTCCCAACATAGCCCTCCAAATAGTATGATGGCCCCCATGTAGCACTCCAAATAGTATGATGACATCCCTATTAGCATGATTGCCTCCACATAGTCCTCCAAATAGTATGATGCCTCCTCAAATCATTAATTTAAAAAAAAAAACTCTCCACACCAAATTTGCAAGAATGATCACTGCTCTTATTAATAGTGGACTGGTTCTTTAAAACAGCAAGTCAGGGTCGCATTAGAAATCATTTATTGTTTGCCTTTCTGGTCCCAGGGGAAATATAAAAAGATTTTTTTTCTTTTCTAAAGTGTGACGCATCCTAAAAAAATTGGAATTAGCATGATTGGACGCATCTCATCGACCTTTCCGCCCAATTGAACTCCATCGGCCAGTTCATATATCATGTTGATGTGGAATATTTCTACGTTCGCCTTCATCTCTTGCATAAGAATGAATCATATTAGGGGGATAATGAACCATTTAATAATGGATCGTGTGTTGATTTATCAGTTTCTTCTACAAAGGCCAATGTAAAAATATAAAAAGAGACGGAACCGGGACTTGTGTGCAACTACGGGGACTTGACTTGTTTTTACTGGTGACTGCTGTGTCAATTGCAGCAATATTAGTCTATGCAATCATCTCGCCTCACAATAAAGTGACCGATCATCACAATTTATGTATATATGAAACTGTTTATATCTTATTTGTTATATCTTATGTGTGGTTCCCTTTTTTCTGCCTAAAGTGCTCACAAAAAAGCCTATAGTTATAGAAAACAGTGAGGAGCAGAAAACAGGGAGGGAGGAGGGAGATGCAGCTGCAGTTTCTAATTTTTCCATATTTTAGTGAAACTGCATCCAGAGGAGAGAGGAAATAACTGATAATATAAGAAGAAAGCTATAGAGAGCAAATGTGAAATTTTTAAAAAAAAATCATCAGATGGAATTGATAGGAAAGAGGCATGGTCCTTTATTTTTAGCAGCCCGTAGATGATCTTTCCCTGGCAGAAGGATTTATATGTACAGTAAATGTCAACAGAGAGGAAAGGACAGAAGTGGGGCAGAGGGGAGATGAAGCTGCAGGTATTTCTTGTTTCACTGAAATAAGAAAGGGGAGAGAAAAAAACATCTGATTGGTTCCAAGCAGTCAACATAGCTCCGAATTCATGCCTGTAAAAACCTACCCACTCGGAAAGGGGAAAATGTGCATTTACAGAGACTGGAAGCGTCAGAGGGAAGTAAAGGATCTCTTTATTCTCACCCTGCAGTTCCTTTTACAGTTTCAAAGTGCTATATAAATAGTGATAAACTTTCTTTGATACTTAAAAATTCAATGTAACGCCGGCGTCTCTGCCAGGGAAGAGGATGCTCCCACCACCACAGACCTGGACCTCTCCCTCCTTCTCCTGTTGTCCCTGTCATGTCTCCGGCATCTCTGCTTTCTTCCCAGCCGAGATGCCGACATACCCACAGCCGCAGTCCCGCTCCATATCCTCATTGTCCTGTGGCTACTCGGGATCTGTGCGCTGCTCACAGATCCCCAGGCACTGTGCTTAGGGCGCGCGCGGTCCCGGTTTCTTAAAGGGAAAGTGCGAGGCATCCTAAATTTTCCCCAGCCAATGACACTTATTATTTAAGGCACCTCCACCCTTAGTGCTCTCTGAACTATGATTAAGAACCAGTCGGTTTGAAACACTTGTAAGGCCATGACTTTGCCTTTTTTTCTAAATCAATGATTTTATACCATAATTTTAACCATGTTATACATTAAAGATTTTTGTTTTTAAATAATTTTTCACCAATGGATCTGTTGCTGCTGGATTCCTTTCTTTCATTGATACTGCAAACTTCTTTCCGTGCACGGCAATTAAATTCTACTGCGGTGAGCTGGAATTTTTTGTCTACAGAGTTTCTTGTACCAGTAGAGGTAGCTGGAGAGATTGCATGTTATTCTGTAATGATAGGTATGTTTATTTTTGATACTTTTTTGATATTGACAAGTTTTGGAAAAATTAATTTTAAGTTTTAGATGAGCCTTTGCTCCATATTACCCCATAAAACCCGCTTGTCTCTAATTAGATCGTTTCAGATTTCAATTTGAACGTTTTTTGTTTTTTTTATTTTAAATGATTATTTATTTTTCTTACCTGAGAATGAGATAAATTATCACGATTTGGGAGAAATATGCTCCAGTACATCATTTCTATATTATTTTTTAATTTCCATGGGGAAATCAGCAATTTATTGGCAGCACATTTTCTCTTCTCATGCATTGAGGAGGTTCGTTCGGAGAGGAGCGTTACGATGCTGTTGGCTGAGTTAATAGACGTTCTGAGGCGCGTCTCTCAAGGTTATTCCAGGTGTCATTCTTCACATTTCACGAAGAGTCTGGTAAAGAAGATCTGAAGGTTTTACCTCCAAACTTCACAAATAAGCGTCCAGGTAAATGTCAGAGGGTGGAGGAAATGAGTTCCTTTTTGCAGTTTGTATAACTCTTTTTCACCTGAAACTTTCTTCACTGAAAAAAGTTTTCGAATAAGAACACATAAAATTCTTGAAGTTTCCATGTGGCTGCCATATTGAATTATACAAAAATATTACTTTTTGGTAATTTTCTGTCCAGTAATAACAAGAAGGTAGGAATAAAGGGGGGAAGGAGGGAAACGCAGCTGCAGTTAAGAGTTTCTCTGACTCTGGAGGACTTGCACTTTACATGGACCACCCTTTACTTCAAAGGGATATGTGTAATGTTCTAGTTCCCCTCTGGGGGAGCTGTAGGGAAATGTAACACTCTAATAGAAAAGCTTAGCTATTAATCATGGATCAAACTGTGTATGGGATGGGGCACAAAGAAGATTGTTATGTCTTCTCATATTATATTTTATTAAAATGGTGTCTAATTTAAGAGCTGTGGATTGAGCTCCTTTGACATAGAAAATAGTATTATTCCTTACGTTTTGGTATGAAATTTGTTTACTTAAGTTATTCTCAAATCCCCTGAGAATTTGTCAGCCTGGTCCAAGGCTCAGAATTTTCCCTTGTGGGAGAGTCACTCTCAGAAATATAGGCTGGATGTGAGGTCTGTGTGTCTCTCCCAGTAATATGGGCTGGATGTGAGATCTGTGTGTCTCTCCCAGGAATATAGGCTGGATGTGAGATCTGTGTATCTCCCAGTAATATAGGCTGGATGTGAGGTCTGTGTGTCTCTCCCAGTAATATAGGCTGGATGTGAGCTCTGTGTGTCTCTCCCAGTAATATAGGCTGGATGTGAGCTCTGTGTGTCTCTCCCAGTAATATAGGCTGGATGTGTGGTCTGTGTGTCTCTCCCAGGAATATAGGCTGGATGTGAGCTCTGTGTGTCTCTCCCAGTAATATAGGCTGGATGTGAGCTCTGTGTCTCCCAGTAATATAAGCTGGATGTGAGCTCTGTGTGTCTCTCCCAGTAATATAGGCTGGATGTGTGGTCTGTGTGTCTCTCCCAGGAATATAGGCTGGATGTGTGGTCTGTGTGTCTCTCCCAGGAATATAGGCTGGATGTGAGCTCTGTGTGTCTCTCCCAGTAATATAGGCTGGATGTGAGCTCTGTGTCTCCCAGTAATAAAGGCAGGATGTGAGATCTGTGTGTCTCTCCAATATAGGCTGGATGTGAGGTCTGTGTGTCTCTCCCAGTAATATGGGCTGGATGTGAGATCTGTGTGTCTCTCCCAGGAATATAGGCTGGATGTGAGATCTGTGTATCTCCCAGTAATATAGGCTGGATGTGAGGTCTGTGTGTCTCTCCCAGTAATATAGGCTGGATGTGAGCTCTGTGTGTCTCTCCCAGTAATATAGGCTGGATGTGAGCTCTGTGTGTCTCTCCCAGTAATATAGGCTGGATGTGTGGTCTGTGTGTCTCTCCCAGGAATATAGGCTGGATGTGAGCTCTGTGTGTCTCTCCCAGTAATATAGGCTGGATGTGAGCTCTGTGTCTCCCAGTAATATAAGCTGGATGTGAGCTCTGTGTGTCTCTCCCAGTAATATAGGCTGGATGTGTGGTCTGTGTGTCTCTCCCAGGAATATAGGCTGGATGTGTGGTCTGTGTGTCTCTCCCAGGAATATAGGCTGGATGTGAGCTCTGTGTGTCTCTCCCAGTAATATAGGCTGGATGTGAGCTCTGTGTCTCCCAGTAATAAAGGCAGGATGTGAGATCTGTGTGTCTCTCCAATATAGGCTGGATGTGAGCTCTGTGTGTCTCTCCCAGTAATATAGGCTGGATGTGAGCTCTGTGTGTCTCTTCCAGGAATAAAGGCTGGATGTGAGATATGTGTGTCTCTCCCAGTTATATAGGCTGGATGTGAGGTCTGTGTGTCTCCCAGTAATAAAGGCTGGATGTGAGGTCTGTGAGTCTCCCAGTAAAATAGGCTGGATGTGAGGTCTGTGTGTCTCCCAGTAATATAGGCTGGATGTGAGGTCTGTGTGTCTCCCAGTAATATAGGCTGGATATGAGGTCTGTGTGTCTCCCAGTAATATATCCTGGATGTGAGCTCTGTGTGTCTCTCCCAGCAATATAGGCTGGATGTGAGCTCTGTGTGTCTCTCCCAGTAATATAGGCTGGATATGAGCTCTGTGTGTCTCTCCCAGGAATTTAGGCTGGATGTGAGCTTTGTGTGTCTCTCCCAGTAATATAGGCTGGATATGAGCTCTGTGTGTCTCTCCCAGTAATATAGGCTGGATGTGAGGTCTGTGTGTCTCTCCCAGTAATATAGGCTGGATGTGAGGTCTGTGTATCTCTCCCTGGAAAATAGGCTGGATGTGAGCTCTGTGTGTCTCTCAGTAATATAGGCTGGATGTGAGATATGTGTGTCTCTCCCAGTAATATAGTCTGGGTGTGAGCTCTGTGTCTCTCCCAGTAATATAGGCTGGATATGAGACATGTGGGTCTCTCCCAGTAATATAGGCTGGATATGAGGTATGTGTGTTTCTCCCAGTAATATAGGCTGGATGTGAGATCTGTGTGTCTCTCCCAGGAATATAGGCTGGATGTGAGGTCTGTGTCTCTCCCCCTGGAATATAGGCTGGATGTGAGCTCTGTGTGTCTCCCAGTAATATAGGCTGGATGTGAGATATGTGTGTCTCTCCCAGTAATATAGGCTGGGTGTGAGCTCTGTGTCTCTCCCAGTAATATAGGCTGGATATGAGCTCTGTGTGTCTCTCCCAGTAATATAGGCTGGATGTGAGCTTTGTGTGTCTCTCCCAGTAATATAGGCTGGATGTGTGGTCTGTGTGTCTCTCCCAGTAATATAGGCTGGATGTGAGGTCTGTGTCTCTCTCCCTGGAAAATAGGCTGGATGTGAGCTCTGTGTGTCTCCCAGTAATATAGGCTGGATGTGAGATATGTGTGTCTCTCCCAGTAATATAGGCTGGGTGTGAGCTCTGTGTCTCTCCCAGTAATATAGGCTGGATATGAGACATGTGGGTCTCTCCCAGTAATATAGGCTGGATATGAGGTATGTGTGTCTCTCCCAGTAATATAGGCTGGATGTGAGATCTGTGTGTCTCTCCCAGGAATATAGGCTGGATGTGAGGTCTGTGTCTCTCCCCCTGGAATATAGGCTGGATGTGAGCTCTGTGTGTCTCCCAGTAATATAGGCTGGATGTGAGATCTGTGTGTCTCTCCCAGGAATATAGGCTGGATGTGAGCTCTGTGTCTCTCCCAGTAATATAGGCTGGATGTGAGCTCTGTGTCTCCCAGTAATAAAGGCTGGATGTGAGATCTGTGTGTCTCTCCAATATAGACTGGATGTGAGCTCTGTGTGTCTCTCCCAGTAATATAGGCTGGATGTGAGCTCTGTGTGTCTCTCCCAGTAATATAGGCTGGATGTGAGATATGTGTGTCTCTCCCAGTTATATAGGCTGGATGTGAGGTCTGTGTGTCTCCCAGTAATAAAGGCTGGATGTGAGGTCTGTGTGTCTCCCAGTAATATAGGCTGAATGTGAGCTCTGTGTCTCTCCCAGTAATATAGGCTGGATGTGAGCTCTGTGTCTCCCAGTAATAAAGGCTGGATGTGAGATCTGTGTGTCTCTCCAATATAGGCTGGATGTGAGCTCTGTGTGTCTCTCCCAGTAATATAGGCTGGATGTGAGCTTTGTGTGTCTCTTCCAGGAATAAAGGCTGGATGTGAGATATGTGTGTCTCTCCCAGTTATATAGGCTGGACGTGAGGTCTGTGTGTCTCCCAGTAATAAAGGCTGGATGTGAGGTCTGTGTGTCTCCCAGTAAAATAGGCTGGATGTGAGATCTGTGTGTCTCCCAGTAATATAGGCTGGATGTGAGGTCTGTGTGTCTCCCAGTAATATAGGCTGGATATGAGGTCTGTGTGTCTCCCAGTAATATAGACTGGATGTGAGCTCTGTGTGTCTCTCCCAGGAATATAGGCTGGATGTGAGCTCTGTGTGTCTCTCCCAGTAATATAGGCTGGATATGAGCTCTGTGTGTCTCTCCCAGGAATTTAGGCTGGATGTGAGCTTTGTGTGTCTCTCCCAGTAATATAGGCTGGATGTGTGGTCTGTGTGTCTCTCCCAGTAATATAGGCTGGATGTGAGGTCTGTGTCTCTCTCCCTGGAATATAGGCTGGATGTGAGCTCTGTGTGTCTCCCAGTAATATAGGCTGGATGTGAGATATGTGTGTCTCTCCCAGTAATATAGGCTGGGTGTGAGCTCTGTATCTCTCCCAGTAATATAGGCTGGATGTGAGGTCTGTGTCTCTCTCCCTGGAATATAGGCTGGATGTGAACTCTGTGTGTCTCCCAGTAATATAGGCTGGATGTGAGATATGTGTGTCTCTCCCAGTAATATAGGCTGGGTGTGAGCTCTGTGTCTCTCCCAGTAATATAGGCTGGATATGAGACATGTGGGTCTCTGCCAGTAACATAGGCTGGATGTGAGGTCTGTGTGTTTCCCAGTAATAAAGGCTGGATGTGAGGTCTGTGTGTCTCCCAGTAATATAGGCTGGATGTGAGGTCTGTGTGTCTCCCAGTAATATAGGCTGGATATGAGGTCTGTGTGTCTCCCAGTAATATAGGCTGGATGTGAGCTCTGTGTGTCTCTCCCAGTAATATAGGCTGGATGTGAGCCGTGTGTCTCTCCCAGTAATATAGGCTGGATATGAGGTCTGTGTGTCTCCCAGTAATATAGGCTGGATGTGAGCTGAGTGCTTTTGTTATCACTTGCCTTCTCGTATCTGAAAATATTCTATTCTACACATATATCTTCATTCATTTTCTTTCCTCCTTGTCCATAGCTTCTTATAAAGTTTCTGGATAAGACCTTAGATACTTTTCCCCCCTTCCACTGGAGACCTGTGTATGACCCTTTTCCCCTCTGCTGTCTGTAACACTGAGAGAAGCAAGGTGGATCGCAGCAAGACATCAGAACCAGGAGCTGGAGTTCTGACCTACTTGTATCAGTTATGCAAAAGCACTGATCTCGATAAAAGATGATGCAGCAAAATGGGGAAATACAGTAAATGCAATGAAGGCTATTTGGAACGTTGCTTATCTTTGCATACAGGAAGCAAATGGAGAATAAAAAAAATTCTATGTAAAGGAGTGCAGAGCCCTTAAGCAATGGTTATTGTAGACTGATCATCTATGCGGGTCACATAGTGTCCTGCTACTCGGATCCCAAGCGATCAGTTGTAATCTGTGTGGAAACTATGAGACATAAAAGAATATATCTAGTGAAATCAATGGATGTATCAAATCACTGATGAGGACCATGAATGTGGGATTTTTTTTTTTTTTTTACTAAACAAGGCATGATGAGAGTTGTAGTTTTGCTAAAGCTGGAGAACCACAGGAAGGGGGACGGTGAATTTGGTGCTTTGTACATTAATATACTTTTGACCTTTGCAGAGTTTGCTTGATTACAGAATTAACTCATTTTTAAGATAAAAGACAAGCACTCGCCCAATCAGGGATGCGGGATTAGCCAAAAACCACTTTGCCGTTAATCCGTATAATTAAAAGCTGAAATGATTTGTATGGAGTCCTTATGGTACGGTATGACGCTAGCGGGACAAAGGCCAAATCAAAGAACGGCAAAATTGGAGAGCGCTCTGGAGTCCGACCATGGGAATTTGCTCTAGAAATTGTTTTATTTTGTCCTAATCTTTCAAGCTGCGTGGGCGTCTGGAACAGTCATTAGTTCCCGAACTTGTAAAAGTTGTAAAAGTCAGTTTCTTGGCCTCTGATGAATATCATTCCTTCCAGTGAATATGAAGGATTGTCTGAACCGGAGAAATGAGGATAATGAAAATCTTGCTCTGCGGGGCTCCTAGGTGTCATAGGATTACATGAGGACACTTAATGTTTGGCAGAAAAATACTCAGCAAAATTATCAATTGCGGTCACGAACAGTGGGATAATATTTGTCCATTTTCCAATCTATTTTAATCATTTTCTAATTCTTATGTAGCACCAACACGTTCCGCAGCGCTGCTAGAAATTGTCAGCAGTCACATCAGCCTCTGACCCCAATGGGGGCATAATCTAAAATCAGTATCTTTATAGGAAATACAGATATTTCCTTCTTTATATATATTACTTAACATATTCTGAGATATAATTTTAGCAAAAAAAAATGTTTTCGAGATACCATAAAGGGGGTGTTCATTCCTGATTTAATAAAAAAAAATATACATAAAATATTATCAAAAACATTCTCATTCCTTCCAAACTGCTTGCTGCTCCTCTCCTAAAGCTGCTCTGGGGATGGACATGATGCTGTCACCAATCACAAGGGATGAACAGGGGTGTGTCAGTGCTGCAGTCAGCGATTGGCTACTGTAGTCTAAAGCTGCTCTGGGGATGGACATGATGCTGTCACCAATCACAAGGGATGAACAGGGGTGTGTCAGTGCTGCAGTCAGCGATTGGCTACTGTAGTCTAAAGCTGCTCTGGGGATGGACATGATGCTGTCACCAATCACAAGGGATGAAGAGGGGGGGTGTCAGTGCTGCAGTCAGCGATTGGCTACTGTAGTCTAAAGCTGCTCTGGGGATGGACATGATGCTGTCACCAATCACAAGGGATGAACAGGGGGTGTGTCAGTGCTGCAGTCAGCGATTGGCTACTGTAGTCTAAAGCTGCTCTGGGGATGGACATGATGCTGTCACCAATCACAAGGGATGAACAGGGGGTGTGTCAGTGCTGCAGTCAGCGATTGGCTACTGTAGTCTAAAGCTGCTCTGGGGATGGACATGATGCTGTCACCAATCACAAGGGATGAACAGGGGGTGTGTCAGTGCTGCAGTCAGCGATTGGCTACTGTAGTCTAAAGCTGCTCTGGGGATGGACATGATGCTGTCACCAATCACAAGGGATGAAGAGGGGGGGTGTCAGTGCTGCAGTCAGTGATTGGCTGCAGTAACTTAAAGCTGCTCTGGGGATAGACATGATGTTGCTATCACCAATCACAAGGGATGAAGAGGGGGTGTGTCAGTGCTGCAGTCAGTGATTGGTTGCAGTAACCTAAAGCTGCTCTGGGGATAGACATGATGTTGCTATCACCAATCACAAGGGATGAACAGGGGGTGTGTCAGTGCTGCAGTCAGTGATTGGCTACTGTAGTCTAAAGCTGCTCTGGGGATGGACATGATGCTGTCACCAATCACAAGGGGTGAACAGGGGGTGTGTCAGTGATGCAGTCAGTGATTGACTGCAGTAGTCACATGTTCATACGTCAGGAAAAGAATGTGCAGAGCTTGTCTA
The DNA here is from genome assembly GCF_032444005.1 of Ranitomeya imitator. Taxonomy (NCBI): domain Eukaryota; kingdom Metazoa; phylum Chordata; class Amphibia; order Anura; family Dendrobatidae; genus Ranitomeya; species Ranitomeya imitator. The sequence goes on from NC_091290.1 coordinate 141,118,897, forward strand.
TGTGGGATCACTATAGCCAATCACTGACTGTAAGAGTGGAAGTATAGAGTTTGCCTGTCAGGTCCGGCCTTAGTCTGAATGATGCCCTGTGCAAAAATAAGCATTGTTATTTGTTTAGTAAGAATACATGAGCATGCATGTTTCTATATGACAGGATCCCTACACAGTGTATAGAGCTGTGATCGGCGTCACTTCTAGCTGTAGGGAGACCTGTGTACAGCTGAACATGGGGGTGACAGGAGTCAGACCCCAAACCATCTGTCGTGGATGACTTCTCCAAAGGGAGTGCCATCAATATCTAAGTACTGGACAACCCCCCTTTGATTAGTATGTACAACATATATCTATGGCCGCTTCATATGAATACCAACTTGCTGTCAGCCCTTGTTTCAAGTGTGGGACTATGTGCATACACGAGAGGCTTTGTGCACACAGAGTTTTTTTGAGGCAGGTAAAAATGCGAAGTTCTAATGAGCTTCAGGAAGCCCTCCTTCTGTGGGGAATGATTAATTTTCATGGAGATCAGCCGATATCCCATAGGTTTGCTGGCCACTTTATCATAGAAAATATAGAAGCGACCGGCTGAGCAGAGATTCTGTGTATGAGAGAGTCAGCGGAGATGGCTGCTTGGTGGAAGCATCGCTTGGCCGACTACCATCTAATGTGTATGGGGCCTTTAGAGTTGGAGGGATAGTGTTTATTGGAACTTGGGAAGCATTAAGTGTTGTACTAAGTTTACCTATCCACAGAGTAAGGATAAAGTTCCGATTGTTGGGAGCTAACCACTGGGAACCTTACCGAGGGCTCTGTAGGGCATTGTCTGACTGGAGCAAAGGTGGAGCATGTGCACCTCAATGCCATTTATTCTTAATGGAAGTGCTAAAAAGAGGCGAGTACAGCACACGGTTCTGTCCGGCACTCCCATTGGAAATGATTGGAGAGCAAGTGCTCATGCTTGACCTCAGCGCCATTTACACGGGTCTCTTCAGAGCTCTAGTCTCCGTATCGGTGGAGCCCCAGTGGTTAGATACCCAACAGTCAGGAAGTTATTCCCTTTTCTATCAGATAGGGGATGTCTTTCAAGCTTGGTAAAACCCTTCTATTTCCCCCCATACAGACTGGACAACTGACGGATAAGATTGCTTGGCCAAGCACATCCACTGTGAGACTTCTCTGTCCCCTCCAGACTTTTTAATTAGTAGTGGACAACCCCTTTTCTGAAAGTTAAGGGTGGGCATACCTTTTTTCAGAAGCAAAAATTGGGAGAGCGTTCAAAACCCATTCGGATAATAACCCTACAAGATAATAATATTACAATCAATGTCCCAACATGTTGGATGATCCCCACTATAGTTCCAATTACTCGTTATGGAGAAGAACAGTGCACACTTGCTCTGATCTCATAGGTTTTGGGTGCCTGGATTTTAGCAACCATCTGGATTTTAGGGAGGGTGTCACTGAGGCCAGACATCTATTTACTTTTATGACCTGTGTGATTGAGGGGCCATAAAATCCTTTGACTGCCCGGCTAGACATTTTTGGAAGGTTATCCAGTGATGGGAACTCCAGGCTTTTCTCTGACTATGAACCCCCGTATAATTATTGTCTATTCAGACTAAACAGAGGGTTGATCAACAACTTTACTTGGGGTGATTTTTGTCTTTTTTTTATTGAACTTTAAATTACTATGTAAATGAAAAACCGCTTGTGGCAAGACATTGAGACTTTAGAAGCCGGATGTGCGCCGCTCATTTTATGCTTTCGCTCTTGCAAACATTTATGCTGTAAATTCTTAAGCGATTGAGAAGACCCATAAAAATACTGTAAAAATATTTCAACCTATTTAAGATTTTCTCGCAAAAATAGACCCATAAAAGAGATAATTGGGGCACAGCTGCGGGAATATACGTAGGAAACAAGCTTTTTATGCAAATCTAAATTGCACTGCTGGATTTCGGTGCTGGATCAGAATGAGGTAGCCTGTGAGATAAACTTTCAATTTAGTCTTATATTAAAGGGGAACTCCCCCAAAAATATCTTTACATGCAGCTCTTAAATTTCTGGCTGTACTGTAATTATTTAGGTTAGGGATGCACAGTGACATTAAGATTGGAAAAGTCAAGCTGCCAGACACATTTAATGCTGGCAAAAGTGATTACGAACATGGATGGTCGCGTTCGACCAAACTTTAGTCTAAAGTTTGGTTCTGGTACCAGAACTGTACTTGAACCCAAACCTCAGAGAAATCAATGGGGACCCGAACTTTGGTTCTTTAAAAGGTCTCTCTCTCTTTCTCTCTGCATCTGAACTCCGAACACTAAAATTGACTTCCAATAGAAGTCCGTGTTTGAAGTTCAGCACTGGATACTATAGGTGTCCGGTATGAACCCCAAACTTTACACTTCAGCTTCTCTCTAATCACAAGTTCAAATGCTCTGTGGGAACTAAAGAAAAAAAATGTGGAAATAATAAAAAAAAAAGTATAAATAAAAATAATTTAAAAAAACGCGTAAGTTGGAACCACTCAAACGTTTTCACTATATAAAATAAATAGAAAAAAAAAACATATTTAGCACTGCCGTGTCCACAAGAATCTGATCTATGAAGATCAAAAATTGTTTAACCCATATGGAAAACATCATAAAGAAAAAATAATGAAAATATAAAAAATGACTTTTCTTTGGTTTCCATCCTTTTTACAAGAAAAAGCAATAAAAAGTGAATAAACCCTAGAACTAAACCATTAAAAACTTTTTTTGAAAGTTCTGAACTTAATAAGCCACTAAAGTAATACTCCCACATTTGGTGGAGCATACGGGCACACAACTTGCACTTTGCATCTATTTTTTAAAGTCTGAAACGTTTTGGGATTAAAAATATTGACAACATTAGATGATAAATATTTTGCATTATTTCCTTTATATTTTCTTACATAAAATTGATTTTTTCACACTGCCGTTTTAGGTGTAATATGGTTTTATATAGAAATAATAATCCAGTGCCATTTCAGCACCACAGACAGGGAACTCTGCACTAAGACCTGCTGGGACCTTCGGATGGAGAGAGCCTGTTTGCAGCTGTCCAACCGTTTGGTAAGAAGATGAGGACCCTCTCGTAAACTGTATTTGCACCATTTTTGAGGCACCTGCAGCGCAGAAGTAACACTTTCTTGATTTTTAAAAAAAAATCTTTTCTTCTTTCCCGATTGTTACTTTCTTGCTTGGCTGAAAGAGTTCTCACTGCTGATGCTGTGCCTTGTTGTAATTTAGTTCTTCTAGGAGGAGACGGTGAGCAGAGGTCCTCAGTGCAGCCGCAGTCACATTTAATCTGCTCTCTCATTCATCTGTGTGCGGGTCCCTGATGAGCTCCTTGCCCTCAGGTATCTAGTGTGGTCCTAGAAGTGACAGAGGCAGACCGACCTATGTCACATTGTATAAGCACAAATTATTTACTAGACTCTGTGCAGAATGCAGCGTCTGCACTAAAGATTGAGGTTACATCATAAAATGGTGACTATTATGTGTACAGATGGAGCCAAACGTATTGATGCAGTTAATACAGACTGGGACGCTAGATCATTGAAGTCAACATCAAGGACTTGAGAGCTAATCGAAGCAATGCCAGGGATATGGCATTTCTGTTAACAAATTCATCAACAGGAACCAAAATACTAGAAATCAATGATTGTACTACAAACCCAGTGTAAACCAGCCATTGGGTAATCCAAATACTACTCATCAATGATGTGCGGCATAACGGGACTGCAAACTAAACCATTGCACAAAGATCACACCATTGGCATCATGGACTAAGGCACAAGGCAGGTGGACACTGGAGACTGGGACATTAAACCATTAGACATCATGTACTGGGGCACTAAACCATTAGATATCATGTACTGGGGCACTAAACCATTAGACATCATGTACTGGGGCACTAAACCATTAGACATCATGTACTGGGGCACTAAACCATTAGACATCATGTACTGGGGCACTAAACCATTAGACATCATGTACTGGGGCACTAAACCATTAGACATCATGTACTGGGGCACTAAACCATTAGACATCATGTACTGGGGCACTAAACCATTAGACATCATGTACTGGGGCACTAAACCATTAGACATCATGTACTGGGGCACTAAACCATTAGACATCATGTACTGGGGCACTAAACCATTAGATATCATGTACTGGGGCACTAAACCATTAGACATCATGTACTGGGGCACTAAACCATTAGACATCATGAACTGGGGCACTAAGCCACTAGACATCATGGACTGGGTTCTAAACCATTAGACATCATGAACTGGAGCATTAAACCGTTAGACACCATGGACTGGGGTACTAAGCCATTAGACATCATGGACTGGGGCACTAAACCATTATACATCATGAACTGGGGTAGTAAGTCATTAGACATCATGGACTGGAGTACTAACCATTAGACATCATGGACTGGGGCACTAAACAAATAGACACCAAGGACTGGGGCACTAAACTATTAGCTTCTTAGTCCATTAGACACCAGGATTGGATCATCAGGAACTGATGTGCCCAATCTTTGGACAACAGGAAATTGGGCACTAAAGCCGTAGACATCTGCGGTAAGATACAGTAAGTGAAAAACACAACTAAAGAGTAGGAATTTATAACCAAGGTTTTACCAGCTTTTCTACTGGTACCAAAATATTTTTTTCTTTTAACTACATGGTATCTTGGCTCCTCTATTGCTGATAGTGCACAACATGTGAGAGCCCCAACGGCTACACATCAGCCAAACGGACAGAGCTGTCAGCTCATTTACATAACATATTGCAGGACAGTATCTGTGCTTTTCAAGATCCAGATATACCCGACATTCGCAATGTTATGGTCGGATATTGGGCTTATTACAACAGATTCAGAAATGATAATATTTCCCATCGCTTCCATGTTCCTGATTAGGTGATGAGAGATAAGGCTGTGATTGGCTAACAAAGCCAAGTTGTTGATTGGATGATTGAAATCAATTCTCTGATTGCTAACACATTCAGATTGCTGCTATCAGCCCTCCAAGTGCCGTCGACTTGAAGATGCTCAAATGGAATCAATACATTCAACAAAACAAATCAAACCTTGTGTCCTGCCATGACATTGGTAGGTGACTTTGATAAAAATGTATTAGATCAGCCATAGTCGGTTTGTTCTTATACATTTTTCATGAGCACCTTATCCTTTTTAGCCTAGACGACCGGGTCTGTTGGCTTGTAGGTAGTCAACCCAACCCAAAGTCAACGGTGAGTCCCGAGTAAGCGAACAACCACTGATTCCAGCCGTGAGCTTCAGGTTCTGTGCTCTCCAACGTGTGCATGTGGGACTGGGGGATAAAATCAATGAATATCAACATCAGTAGCTATTTGACCCCACACTGAGGACTTTATCACCAGAAACTAAGTCACCAGACTTCTGCACCATCAATAACCATACACCATCCACTATGTAACCCAACTATTGGTCACCAGGATCTACAGCTACAGACCATTAGGTACTGGAATAGTAAATGACTCTACACCAAGGACTCGGTAACCCAACTAGGGCTCCAGTTATTGCTGAACTACAGCTTTCTACATGACATACTAGCCCGTAGCTATCATGGCATGCTTGTGGTTGTAATTCTGCACCAGCAGGTCAACTTTAGGTTAGAAACCACTGGTGTAGATGAAACCTATGCCGAGGCTGATCAAACCATAACTGGTGCCTCTCTTTGCTTTTTTATCTGATCTATATTAATTCTATCACCCGAAATTTAGCTATACAATCATCATTGGTCCAAAGAGAAATGCTCAGACACTCACCATCATCAAGTGATGAAAACTCCCATGATAAAACTCAAGATATGGAGCTGGAGAACATCTTCGTCCATGACATACTACAAGTTCTCATGAGGTTTTGGTGGTTCCCCATTGTCATCCATCGATGATGATAAATAGCTCCATGATTGGCAACTTTGGAAATTACCATTTATTTTGGTGGTTTTTGGAGTCAGTCATTTGCCTACTCGGCACCAAAGGGGTGAGGAATAGTTATTTTTTGGAATAAGGTCAATATTTGTGATATGGAGAACCTGGCTTAGTCTAATAACATACTTCACAAATGTTTAAAAGCTCCATAATGTGACGGCTCCTCTCTTCTGATGGTGACATTGATATTTGGTTGTTTAATATAATAAAGTGCATTGGTAAAAACAAACAATATCACCATAAAGTCAATGGTTCAACCATAGCACAGAGACTCATACTCTTTGGAGGTTGGAGGGTAGTATTTGTGCCTCAATGCCAGGTGGCTCCTCGAAAAGCATTCATCAATGTGCACAGTTTAAATAACTGTGCTCTTACCTATTACCTAAACCTCCAGGTGAGTGAACTGAGCTGTACTAATAATTGGCTTTGCACGAAATCCTTTTTGATCAGCACCATGATTGCCGTCACTGGTGAATACAGGGATTTGATGTGATTACATTTTACAAATAGTGGGATTCATTGTTCCTTTTTTTCCATATGTTTTCTCTTTACAGGCACAGAATACAAGTACCTGATGCTTTTTTGAGCCTTGATATGGAAAAGATGCAACTAATCGGCACAATTGTATCACTAAATGCCCATATGAGGTGCCAATCGGAGGGGGCGAGGAGTGACTCATCCATACTAATTGCCTAAGAGCGAAGAACCTATCCTGAGGGCTCATGCACGGGGCCTCATATAGTCTTCATTCATGTAGTACAGAGCCATAATAAGCCAACTATAGGAGTCTATGGGCCAGTGCTGTACATCCACCATACAGTCTGATACCGTTGGCATCGATTGGACTGCTACAGAACGTGCAGGAACATGCCCCAACGAGGGTGAATTTACAGGAAGATTCACAGACGACGGGCAGTTGAATGTCTTTCTAAAATCTTTAACAGATCCACCACCAACTACTGATGTATAAGTCGTCAACTTTACAGCTGACGGACCATAATGATAGCACAGAGAGATAAACAAAGAGCTTGGGGTACAGGTCTGACTCCACTGGGTACCCAAATAGGTCCGGCTCTGACTTCTCTAGGTACACAGCAACTCCACGCCTTGATACTATTGCTGTGTATTGCTGTGGCTAACAAATAGCTTTGGGTCATAGTAACATAGTAACATAGTAACATAGTTAGTAAGGCCGAAAAAAGACATTTGTCCATCCAGTTCAGCCTATATTCCATCATAATAAATCCCCAGATCTACGTCCTTCTACAGAACCTAATAATTGTATGATACAATATTGTTCTGCTCCAGGAAGACATCCAGGCCTCTCTTGAACCCCTCGACTGAGTTCGCCATCACCACCTCCTCAGGCAAGCAATTCCAGATTCTCACTGCCCTAACAGTAAAGAATCCTCTTCTATGTTGGTGGAAAAACCTTCTCTCCTCCAGACGCAAAGAATGCCCCCTTGTGCCCGTCACCTTCCTTGGTATAAACAGATCCTCAGCGAGATATTTGTATTGTCCCCTTATATACTTATACATGGTTATTAGATCGCCCCTCAGTCGTCTTTTTTCTAGACTAAATACTCCTAATTTCGCTAATCTATCTGGGTATTGTAGTTCTCCCATCCCCTTTATTAATTTTGTTGCCCTCCTTTGTACTCTCTCTAGTTCCATTATATCCTTCCTGAGCACCGGTGCCCAAAACTGGACACAGTACTCCATGTGCGGTCTAACTAGGGATTTGTACAGAGGCAGTATAATGCTCTCATCATGTGTATCCAGACCTCTTTTAATGCACCCCATGATCCTGTTTGCCTTGGCAGCTGCTGCCTGGCACTGGCTGCTCCAGGTAAGTTTATCATTAACTAGGATCCCCAAGTCCTTCTCCCTGTCAGATTTACCCAGTGGTTTCCCATTCAGTGGGTACCATTGCCCTGGGCACACAATAGATCAAGTATCATTGCGCGGGGAACACAATAACTCCAGGTACACTTACCATTACTCTGGATACACAATAGGGCAGGGTCTTGGTACCATCACATGGGTACACAATCAGCTGCAGGTCTGGATACCACTGCTTTAGGTACACCATAACTCCAGGTATGGATACCATTGCTGTGTGTACACCATTACTCCAGGTATAGATACCATTGCTATAAGTCCAGGTATGGATACCATTGCTCTGGGTGCACAAGTAGCTCAAGGTTCAGGTCCATTTGCTCTGGATACACAATAGCTTCAGGACTGGGTACCATTGCTCTGGATACACAATAGCTTCAGGACTGGGTACCATTGCTTTGCGTACACAATAGCTCCAGGACTGGGTACCATTGCTATGGGTACACAATAGCTCCAGGACTGGGTACCATTGCTCTGGATACACAATAGCTCCAGGACTGGGTACCATTGCTATGGGTACACAATAGCTCCAGGACTGGGTACCATTGCTCTGGGTACACAATAGCTCCAGGACTGGGTACCATTGCTCTGGGTACACAATAGCTCCAGGACTGGGTACCATTGCTCTGGGTACACAATAGCTCCAGGACTGGGTACCATTGCTCTGGGACAACAATAGCTCCAGGACCGGGTACCATTGTTTTGGGTACACAATAGCTCAAGGACTGGGTACCATTGCTTTGGGTACACAATAGCTCCAGGACTGGGTACCATTGGTTTGGGTACACAATAGCTCCAGGACTGGGTACCATTGCTTTGGGTACACAATAGATCCAGGACTTAGTACTATTGCTATGGGTACACAATAGCTCCAGGACTGGGTACCATTGGTTTGGGTACACAATAGCTCCAGGACTGGGTACCATTGGTTTGGGTACACAATAGCTCCAGGACTGGGTACCATTGCTTTGGGTACATAATAGCTCCAGGACCGGGTACCAATGCTTTGGGTACACAATAGCTCTAGGACTGGGTTCCATTGCTATGAGTACACAGTAGCTCTAGGTCTGGGTATCACTGCTTTGGGGTATCGTATCATTAGTATGACTACACAGTAATTGCAGGTCTGTGAACAATTGCTCTGAGTACACAGTAGCTCCAGGACCGGGTATTGTTGCTCTGGGCATACAATAGCTACAGGTCCGGGTATTATTGTTTTGGGTACACAGTAGCTGCAGGTTCATGTATTGTTGCTCTGGGTACACAGTTGCTCCAGGTCTGGGTATTGTTGCTCTGGGTACACAGTAGCTCCAGGTCTGGGTATTGTTGCTCTGGGTACACATCAGCTCCAGGACTAGGTATTGCTGCTCTGGGTACACAGTAGCTCTAGGACCAGGTATTGTTGCTCTGGGTACACATCAGTTCCAGGGCTGGGTATTGTTGTTTTGGGTACACAGTAGCTCCAGGTCCAGGTATTGTTGCTCTGGGTACACAGTAGATCCAGGTCCAGGTATTGTTGCTCTGGGTACATAGTAGCTCCAGGTCTGGGCATTGATGCTTTGGGTACACAGTAGCTCCAGGTCTGGGCATTGATGCTTTGGGTACACAGTAGCTCCAGGTCCGAGTATTGTTGCTCTGGGTACACAGTAGATCCAGGTCCAGGTATTGTTGCTCTGGGTACATAGTAGCTCCAGGTCTGGGTCGGTTTTCTCTGGGTACATAGTAGCTCCAGGTCTGGGTACTGTTGCTCTGGGTACACATCAGCTCCAGGTATTGTTGCTCTGGGTACACAGTAGCTCTAGGACCAGGTATTGTTGCTCTGGGTACATAGTAGCTCCAGGTCTGGGTCGGTTTTCTCTGTGTACACAGTAGCTCCAGGTCTGGGTCAGTTTTCTCAGGGTACACATCAGCTCCAGGTCCGGGTACAGTAGCTCTCCGGTACATCTGACCCCTATAACTACACCTCTACGCCTGGTTCTCCAGTGCGATGCTGTAGGAGCCCTGTGTGTGGCTCTTCAGCCTGTTTTGGTATATTATTATTTTATGAATATCAGCTCTTGCTTTGTATCCATCATTAGGGCTTTTGCCTATAATTCATATTTCTGACATATTTTCCATACGAGCACGGACCTGGCGGATAATGATATCTCGGGAGACGAGAACACTTATCACCGGGCAGTGAAGGCCGTCTCCGCGGTCCGGAGGTAATGGTTTACTAAACATGCCTATTATTCCAGCCAGGGTATTGTATTGTTTTTAATTGAAGCTGTTTGTGATCTGACATTTTATTGTGACATTTCGGAAAATGAATTCAATGTTAATTTCGTCCTAATGCTAATCAATATCGCTCGTATCGTTCGCTGACTCCATTTTGAAAATTGTATATAAAGAATTTTTTTGCTGTGCCGCGTAATTGTTCAGTTTCGACAGCAATGAATGAGCTGCTGGCATGCGGGGAACAAATGTGTCTGATGAGGTAGCAAGAATTAAAGGGAACCTGTCACCCCCAAAATCGAAGGTGAGCTAAGCCCACCGTCATCAGGGGCTTATCTACAGCATTCTGCGCCTGGAGCCGCAGCGTGAAGACAAAAAGAGGACGTCATCGTAAGAAGATGGGAGGCCCCGGACCGCCACGCCCATTGGATCGGACCGCCCAGGTGCTGTAGATAAGCCCCTGATGGCGGTGGGCTTAGCTCACCTTCGATTTTGAGGGTGACAGGTTCCCTTTAAAGGAAAGTGTCACCTCCTAAAATAAGACATTGGTGACATTGCCCCCCGATGTGCCGAAACGTGAGAACTTCTGTTGAGAAGCAACTCTGACTAGAGCTTGTAGTCTGTAACTATGGAGACACATAGGACTGCATAGGAGCTGTAAACAAAAAGTGTTAGAGGTACACAATGTGAAAAATGTCATTATATGGCAGAAAGTCGTGTGAATGGAACAGTATGATAAGGGTGATTTGGGCATCGAGGGGCCCATGGTCTTCCAAATCTGTGCGTTAGATTACACTGACACCTTCCTGTTCCTGCACTTCTTTTACCTGGGAGCAAAAATGAATGGAAGGAGGAGGAGAATGATTTGTATATCTCGTCAATGATCTGTAGAAAGAAGTAATCTGGCAGTCTGTAAAAAGAGCGGTCTGATTTGGAGTCTGCATAAAGGAGGGGGATGCTTTGGGGTTCGTAATTGAAGGGGTCTGGTCAGACACATTTATAAAAGAGGGGTCTGGTTTGGGGTCTGTAAGAAAAAGGGTCTGGTCCGCGATATATAGAATGGACGAGTCTCATTTGGCATCATTAAATGAAGGGATCTTGTCTCAGGTTATTAATAAGTGGGGTCTAATTTGGGGTGGATGGAGGGTGAATAAAGGAAGGACCTGTAAAAAGAGGGGTCTGGTCTTGGGTATGTATAGAAGAGGGGTCTGTAAAAAGAGGGGTCTGGTCTTGTGTATGTATAGAAGAGGGGTCTGTAAAAAGAGGGGTCTGGTCTTGTGTATGTATAGAAGAGAGGTCTGTAAAAAGAGGGGTCTGGTCTTGTGTATGTATAGAAGAGGGGTCTGTAAAAAGAGGGATCTGGTCTTGGGTATGTATAGAAGAGGGGTCTGTAAAAAGAAGGGTCTGGTCTTGTGTATGTATAGAAGAGAGGTCTGTAAAAAGAGGGATCTGGTCTTGGGTATGTATAGAAGAGGGGTCTGGTCTTGGGTATGTATAGAAGAGGGGTCTGGTCTTGTGTATGTGTAGAAGAAGGGTCTGGTCTTGGGTATGTATAGAATATGGATCTGTAAAAAGAGGGATCTGGTCTTGGGTATGTATAAAAGAGGGGTCTGTAAAAAGAGGGGCCTGCTCTTGGGTATGTATAAAAGAGGGGTCTGTGAAAAGAGGGGTCTGATCTTGTGTATGTATAATAGAGGGGTCTGTAAAAAGAGGGGCCTGGTCTTGGGTATGTATAAAAGAGGGGTCTGTAAAAAGAGGGGTCTGGTCTTGGGTATGTATAGAAGAGGGGTCTGGTCTTGTGTATGTGCAGAAGAGGGGTCTGGTCTTGGGTATGTATAGAAGAGGGGTCTGGTCTTGGGTATGTATAGAAGAGGGGTCTGGTCTTGTGTATGTGCAGAAGAGGGGTCTGTAAAAAGAGGGGCCTGGTCTTGGGTATGTATAAAAGAGGGGTCTGTGAAAATAGGGGTCTGATCTTGTGTATGTATAAAAGAGGGGTCTGTAAAAAGAGGGGCCTAGTCTTGGGTATGTATAAAAGAGGGGTCTGTAAAAAGAGGGGTCTGGTCTTGGTTATGTATAGAAGAGGGATCTGTAAAAAGGGGTCTGGTCTTGGGTATGTATAGAGGAGGGATCTGTAAAAAGAGCGGTCTGGTCTTGGGTATGTCTAAAAGAGGGGTCTGTAAAAAAGAGGGGTCTGGTCTTGGGTATGTATAGAAGAGGGGTCTGTAAAAAGAGGGGTCTGGTTGTGGGCATGTATAGAAGAGGGGTCTGTAAAAAGAGGGGTCTGGTATTGAGTATGTATAAAAGAGGGGTCCGTAAAAAGGGGTCTGGTCTTGGGCATGTATAAAAGAAGGTTCTGTAAAAAGATGGGTCTGGTCTTGGGCATGTATATAAGAGGGGTCTGTAAAAAGAGGGGTCTGGTCTTGGGCATGTATAGAAGAGGGTCTGTAAAAAGAGGACTGTATTGTTTGGACTATTTAGGGGTTACGCCTGGAATCCTTATTCTGGAGATATCTGAATTTATTCAGGGGTCTGTAGTTAATTCAAGGCATAAACTGGGTGTTTTTATATGGGGTCCGATCTAGAGGTTTGTATTTAGGGTGTCAGAAGGGGGGGATCCAATCCAGGACCATAAAGCAATTCATGGATGCAATGAATCAGCCAAAGTGAGTGGTCCCTTGGAGCTATGGCACTTAGTGGGGGTCCCAAGTGAATGGTGGCCTAAAAGCCACAAGGGCAAGTAACGTACCAAAATTGATTGTAATTTTTGCGTGGCTCTGAACATAGCGTATGTAGAAACGTCTCCATTTTCCCTCAGAGTTATGGTTGCTGTCGGCGCGCGTCGTGGCACCGAGATGCTCAGATTATAGATTTGGCAGACTGGATACATCGGCGACATTCGGCCCCATTAACACTATTTCTACGTTTGCCTCACAGACGCAGCTCTGCTATGTCGTTTTCGCCCCGGATCTGGCGTTTTACTGTCAGGCGCCTCTTTCTGCTGCGGGCCATGGTAATTTAATAAATGGAAGCTGAGATCTACTTATATTAACAGTTTGTCAGAATCGCAGCAAACGGCTCCGATTTGCTTATTAGTATCTGACAGCGCTTTATAAAAGGTGTCAAGAATCTGATTAAAAATTCCAAAACCTGACAAAAATAGCAAATTAACCAGAGACAACCTACATTTCCTACAACAATCTCTCATCGCCCTGATTGGAAGCGACGGGCAGAAGATTATCAGACATTGCGGATTAACAAATGGACATAAAAGGCAAAATATTTTACTTGCAGATGTAAAGACGTGGGTCAAAAATACTAAGAAGCCATTTACTTATTTAAAGGATTATTTCCCTTCTTCTAAATAGAAGAAAGTTTGCAATTTGATGTTTATTAAAATTTGCAGCCATTTTTGAGATATTAACCTCTATTTCTTTTATTTACAGCTGGCTGACTTGGAGACCGAACACCGCTGCTACCTAGCAGAACATGTGCAGCGCTTACAAGCTCTTTTCTATTGACTTTGTAAGCGCTGTTTTGAAGCTGGTCAGAATCGCTGGAACATGCTATTACCAAAAGATTGTGAAATATTTTAGGACTTTCCCCCATTTTTTATGCATGCCAAGGCTTTTTTTTTTTTTAAACAAAAATGGACCATGTCTAAAAAAAATTTTAATGTATCATTTTTATATTATTTTTGGATAATTCTAAATCCCATAGATTCAGTTCATTGGCTTATTCATTTTTCTTTTCTTTGCATGCATTTTCATAATTTTTCCAATTTTATTTCCCCATCCAAACGGCACATTTCAGTTCAATCTTCAATGTGCATTTTTTTTTTACTAATTTTCTGCATAATTTATTTGCCTTGGAGGCAAAATATTGTCGCCTCTCAGATTGGAGATAACTTGTGAGGCGCTGCAGATTTAAGTGTCTATAAATATTTAAGTGGATGTACATTTGTAAAAGCAAATAATTAATTCTGCTAAAATTGCTATTTATTTTTTGGACAATTCTCCTATGTATTTATTTTTTATTTATTTATATGTTTTATTTTCCGATAAATGCAAATATCTTATTTTACATAGAAGCAAGAGACATTTTGGTTTTGAATTATGATGATATATTACTACAGTGTCTGGCTCAGGATTCCTTTTAAGGGACCACAAAGCATTCTCCCCTAATTAATTGGATACACTGAGCACCTGCTGGTCCCAAAAATACAGAGAATAGTTGAAAGCCACCATGTAGAATGTTTAGAATGTAAGACTGAGCTCCTCGGGGGTGTAACCTAAAGAGGGAGGGGGCTCATAGGGAAACTATGTCAATAGAACTCTCAGCAAATAGCTTTTTTTCTGAACAACTGGTAGAAATTAAAGCTTGTAAGATGGAGTGGGTTTCAGAGATACAATGCCTCGGGGCCCTTCTATGGAAGGGGCCACAGCCCCACACTCATGTAATCCAATAAGTGCTTCCAATTTCTTTACCTAAACCAACAGTATCACAGCTATAGTCAGGGCTGTAACTACAATAGATGCCGGGGTTGCAATCGCACCAGGCTCAAAAAAGTCCCCTTGGTCTATATACAGACCAGTGCTATTAAAAATTGGGGACCTGTTGGAGCTTTTACATTAGGGCCCAATGAGCTTCAAGCGACGCCACTTGCTATAGTATTTTGTTAGGGGTCCTTGACTTGTAATGCCTTGATCCCTCTCAGTCTGTTGCCTGGCCATGGAGCAAAAATGTCAATGTTTTGCTCACCAAGCCACTTAGTTGCCATTTTTCCTTTGTGACATGGTTTCCATCATGCTGGAAAAACCTTTATTCATCTCCCGAATGATGGGAAAAGTTGCTGTCGGAGGACGTTTGGATCCCATTCTGTATTTCTGGCTATGCTGTTAGATTAAATTGTGAATGAGCACCCTCCATGGATAAAAAAGCCCCCCGCACATGAACCCAGCGGGCAGGTATCTCATGAACAGTGAAAAGAAGGCTTTTGGACCTTTCCGGAAAGGCAGCACAGAAGCCACTTCTCTCCAAGAAAAACATGAAGGACAGACCAACATTGCTGAGGAAGTACAAGGATGTGGTACCATTATTTACTCTGATGAAGCCCCTTTCAGACCGTTTGTAAGAATAATTGTCCGGAGACAAAAAGGTGGGTCCTGTATCTGCCAACAGTAGAGCCTCCTTAGACCACTCATCCATGGAGGGGACACACTCACAATTTTCCCTAAGAACATGGCCTCGAATAAAGAACGGGATCTAAGCATGGTTTATTCTTCTGGTTTAGTTGGGGACAGTCGAAGTGGGAAGGTCTGGAGTTCTTTGGGGGGGTGTAACTTTAACCTCTTTACTTCAGCCAACCACAGGAAGTATTGGCATTGCCAAAACCGGGCACCACGGGAATGTACCTTAGATTTTTTTCTTGGTGCTAGAGTTGAAAAAAAACATTAGCATGACCCTAGTGAGTGGTCACGTCGGCAGGGAGACCTGCAATCCTTCTCCTACCTGCGGATACCTTAGCTCCTCTCCTAAGTAATAGTCCCAGCACCAAGACATAACTTTTAGGGTTATCCACATATGATATCCTGCTCATCAAAAGAGGTGCTGGACTAATGATAGAAGACCTGCAAATAATTTTGCTCAACGCTACTCGTCGCCCTGAATTCTATTGGCACCAAATTTTATTATCCTTGTCCATCATCACTCCTCTGTACCTGCATATAGTTAGTAGATTTGGGGACCCATGGACTCTCCAGAACCAAGGGCTGAAGGCTTCCGGGGCCTCATTGTCATTGGGAGTAAATTTATGACCCCCACAGAATTCTAATCATTACATCATAAAGGAAGCGGCTAGTAACATTCTCGGCGTCTGATTCAATGTAGCAGCGTGAGGTCTTGAGGGAAATGACTGGAATTAATCCACATCGCTCTTTGCGGCACATTTGTGGGAGATCAGGGCTGACCTAATAATGCCCTCTATTTTGGAAAGAAAGTGTTATTGATTAGGCAATGATAAGTTTCCCTCATTAGAATCTCATTTTTCTGAATGAGGCTGGAGAGAGAAGTGGAATATTGTGCTCGGCATGCTCTGCGCTGATAATCTATTCATAAAGGAGAAGCCGCTGTGGGGTGAATTTCAAGCACATCGACGTGATGGCATTGTAAATCCAGGAGACACATAGAAGCAGAAGATACTCACGTATTAATCATATATGAATAAAAGGGGTATCCAAATCCTAAGTATTAGGTTTTTTTCATCCTGCTATTTTATGCACTGCACCATTGCTCTATCTGGGCTCGATCTTTATTGACTGCACATCTGGATTTTTGCAATTCATGCAGATGATGGGAGAGCTATTCAGACACTTCTAGAGAAAGCTTGGTGGGACATTTGTGGTCGACACTCTTGCAAATCCAATATCTATTAGATCCACAGTCCCCAACCTCATATGATCCCCCTGACCTTGATGCCAAAGTCTGACATATGTGAACATACCCTAAAGCAACCTATAAACTGTTTTGCTGCCAGGGATCTCGCTCACATAGGATTAGCACTGTTGGCACCAAGTATGTCATGGCACCACTGACACTTGGCACCAGAAAACATCACTTTGTACATGCAGCACCAATTATCAGAGTTATTTCTCAGGGTCATTTCTCTACCAGAAATGCAGACTGGGTATTCCTTTCAAAAGTTTGGTCTGTCCTCCATTTTTAACAGATAAAATTAAAGAAAGAACGTAATGGCAAAGCCCAGTAATCACTGTGGTAAACAGGGTTAAATCCTAGCTTTACAGGTCTGAATTATATGCACCTGCCTAGCTTTGACTATGAACTAGGAAATGGGTTCACTCTGCTGGATGTTGAGCAGATTTGAGTGTGCTGCTGATGAGTGACCAACCAGAATGTGAGCTGTAGCTGAGAGACAAGCCAAAATCTCTCTATGAATGGAGACTGCAAGGGTCAGCTAGAAAAGCTGAGCAGTCTGTGTGTTGGAGCTGCAGTATAAAGTGTGGAAGCTGCAGCCTGTTTAGTTGAACATGTCTGTTTGGTGCTGGAACCTACTGGAGCTCAGGATGAAGGGGATACTGAGACTGGTAGGACTGTACCTCTGCTGTGTATAAAGTGTGCTTCCGGAGATAAGGCAGTAATCTGTTTAGATGAGCCTGCACTGACACGTGCTGAATTAACTGTTAATTTACTGTTACACCATTGTGTCCAGAAGAAGATGTTTTTGGTTTTGATGATTTATGACAGCAATAAAACTAGACATGTTTGGACCAAACTGCATTTCCTGTGTGAACTCTACCTAATGCCTACATGAGAGCATGAATCCCTACAGAACATGGACAGTGGCAAATCGATGGTGGGTAAGGGCCCTAGAGGTAGCGTGCCAAACTAAAACTTTGCCCCTGGTGAAGAAAACCTAGGTATGACTAGGTATGACTAGAGTCGTAGCTAGGGGGTGCAGAGGATGCAAAGACATAAGAACTCAATAGTATGCACAGGATAAGTCTGACCTCGGAGATTCCCATTGATATATAGTGATGCCAAAGTTCCCGGTGTGAATGGAACAGTAATGAGCATGTGAGTCCGCTTCTCCGATGCTCCGATGCACATGCTCACCATCTCCCAATTTACACAGGTGACTTGGGAACCCTGTTTCACGTTGAGAGGGTGTTCCAGTGTTAAGACAACCACATCCTCTGGATAGGTGATAAAAGACACAAAATAGAGAGATGATCCATTTTACAGTTTTTGCATTGAACTCCGGGTTGTGCCACGACTTTAGCTTCTATAGGATCAAACCAATGATACATCCAGTCGTATCTTCTGTAGTCTCATCATAGGAAAGCTCCGCTGCTCTTCTCATCATTTATTTATGAAATTCTTAGATCTGTCCAGGAAATCTTCCATGTCCTCCGACATCAAAATAGAATTAGCAATCCATTTGGTTCATTACTGCAAGCTAATCGAGTATATCTAACAGGCTGGCAGGCACCAGCACCATCTTGGCACAAGTTGCCCTGGGTGCCATCCTTGAGCTCCTTCACCTTAAGAAAGCAATGCCAAGACGAGATCCGGACAACAGAGCAAACAAACTCATAGTTAGCGACTGTCAAGCTGTAATGAAGGAAAGTACTGGGAAGTATGGTCCTTGCAGAATTATTAGCCCCCTTTCAATGACAACCCTGCAATTTGTAGAGGAAGAATAATTCCCCGGTTGCATGTTATATCTTCAACTTCCAAATTGCAGACTTCTTACCGAAATTGGTTTTCTGCACAGGAGGAGATAATGTCACTCAGAAGACGTCGGCTTTTACTGATCTGCCTAGGTCCTTGCGATGCTGTGGAAGACTTTCATTCAGACAAGAGCACTTACTCAACAGCATTACTCAACAATTGTACTCGCTTTTTATTATTGGCTCCCGACCTGCACTTAAAAAATGGAACATTCCCCCAAATTCTCAATGATTTCACGGTAGGGTCTTGTAAATGATAGCCTGCAGCGCCGATGGCGGCTGTCACCGTGTTATTGTCATTACCACCACCGTGGAGAAGACAAAGTCTTGTCTATTTCCCACTATTCAAAAGGCAGGATTCTTGTGTTGCGTGTGGCGGCTGATGCCAGATGTGTGCCCAAGTAGTAATGCCAATTAATGGAGCTTATCACAAAGTGCCAAGCACATGGAAATCCTAAAGTCATTTTCTGGAAAATTATGTTTATCCATTGCTATTTCATTCTGGGAGCGCTGGGTGCCTCACTTTCCTATTCCCACAAGGGCTGTCACCCAGTGTGCCATGGGGTTTTGCTCAGTGGAATTGTCACACATCTTTTTGAGTACAAGGCCAGCAATATTTATTAGGGTTAAGTGAAAAAAAAGTTGTTCTGATCTGGTCTGGTGACCAGTCTGAGCTGGAGCAGGGCAGACTTCACAACATCAAGACTGGAGGCGCGATTTTGTGTGAGTTTACGGCAATCGGGGAGCAACCAAGATACTGTGCAAAAGATCCTGGCAAAAGTGGGAAGTGCAATTCTATTTGTTAAACTCTAGCATTTATTCTTTCCCTGGAGAGGCACACCAGACTTAGCGGTTCATGGAGAGGCACAGCAGACTTAGCAGTTCATGAAGAGGAACAGCAGACCTTTTAGTTCACGGAGAGGCACAGCGGACTTAGCGGTTCATGGAGAGGGACAGCATACTTAGCGGTTCAGAGAGGCACAGCGGACGTAGTGGTTCATGGAGAGGCACAGCTGACTTATTACGTCATGGAGAGGCACCGCATACTTAGCAGGTCACAGAGAGGCACCGCAGATTTAGCGATTCACGGAGAGGCACAGCAGACTTAGCGGTTCACAGAGAGGCACAGCAGACTTAGCGGTTCACAGAGAGGCACAGCAGACTTTGAGGTTCACAGAGAGGCACAGCAGGCTTACCGGTTGACGGAGAGGTATAGCAGACTTAGCAAGTCACAGAGAGGCACAGCAGACTTAGCGGTTCATGGAGAGGCACAGCAGACTTAGCATTTCACGAAGAGGCACAGCAGACTTAGCGGTTCATGGAGAGGCACAGCAGGCTTATCAGTTCACAGAGAGGCTCAGCTGCAGAGCAGACTTAGTGGGTCACAGAGAGGCACAACAGGCTTAGTGGTTCACTGAAAGGCACATCAGACTTAGCGGTTCACGGAGAGGCACAGCAGGCTTAGCGGGTCACAGAGAGGCATAACAGGCTTAGTGGTTCACGGAAAGGCACATCAGACTTAGCGGGTCACGGAGAGGCACAGCAGGCTTAGCGGGTCACAGAGAGGCACAACAGGCTTAGTGGTTCACGGAAAGGCACAGCAGGCTTAGCGGGTCACAGAGAGGCACAGCAGACTTAGCAGTCCATGGAGAGGCACAGCAGACTTAGCGGTTCACGGAGAGGCACAGCAGGCTTAGTGGTTCATGGAGAGGCACAGCAGAATTAGCAGTTCATGGAGAGGAACAGCAGACTTAGTGGTTCACGGAGAAGCACAGCCAGGCTTAGCGGGTCATGGAGAGGCGAGGAAGGTTTAGCAGGTCAAGGACAGGTACAGCAGGCTTAGCAGGTCACGAAGAGGCACAGCAGTCTTAGTGGGTCATGGAGAGGTACAGCAGGTTTAAGGGTTCACGGAGAGGTATAGCAGGCATAGTTGTTCATGGAGAGGCACAGCAGGCTTAGAAGGTCACGGAGAGGCACAGCAGGCTTAGTGGTTCATGGAGAGGCACAGCAGGCTTAGCGGTTCACAGAGAGGCACAGCAGACATAGAGGTTCACCGAGAGGCAAAGCAGGCTTCGAGGTTCACAGAAGCACAGCGGGCTTAGCAAATCACAGAGAGGCACAGTAGACTTAACGGGTCATGAAGAGGAACAGAAGGCATAATGGTTCATGCGGAAGTATAGCAGTCTTAGCATTTCACAGAGAGGCACAGTAGGTTTAGTGGTTCATGGAGAGGCATGGCAGGCTTAGCAGTTCACAGAGAGCTACAGCAGGCTTAGCGGCTAATGGAGAGGCACAGCAGGGTTAGCAGATATAGGAGGCTTAGGAGTTCACGAAGAGGTATAGCAGGCTTATTTGTTACACTCAATTTCAGTGATACCAGAACTTACTCAAATGTTGCATTAAAGGTGAAGAGTCAGCAGACTTTACACCACTCCAAAAGTCTTCCAGGAATACATGTTTCTATGAAGATGGATGAGGGTCCTTGCGCAAACAACTGTGTCTCTTTCACACAGTGCCTTGGGACTGTGGGCGCTAATCAGGTCTCTAGAACTAGGGGCACCCTAGTCTATCCCTTTCCCTGGATTACTCCTGAGGGTAGAGACGCCGGGTTCAAGTACCTTGCTATGCTCCTATATCTACTCTTATCTCTCCACTTCCCCACCCAGGGAGGTGGGAAGCCAAAGTGTACAGGATAATACTAACCAGACAAACAAGGGTAGATGGACAGGAATAAATGAAAATAACGATCATAAAAAATACACTCACCAAACAACAGAGTGGAACACAGGGGGAGTAAAAGGAAGTAGAAACCAAAAAGGAGAGGATGAGGATGTGCACACAAACAAACTCCGCACAACAATGTCCTGAACAAATCTCCAAACGCCAACTCCAACCACAAACTACACCTCCAACTCCTAACCAGACAGTAAGAACTAACACTGGCAATTTCTAAGTGCCAGAGGTGAGCATATATGGCAGATGGGAATGGCAAACACTGAACAGCTAAGGCAATCCAGACAGGAAAGCTCCAGCAGCTTCAACTGAACAGATTAACCATTGCACTGCCTGTGCTCTCTAATAAGATGGTGGAGAACTTCTAACCAGTGCAGGAGTTCGTGAAACAGGATGTCACAATCCTCTGGTCTCTCTCTGTCGCGGTATCTCTGGGACAGTCGCTTTGTACCAAAAGGAAACAACTCCCGAATAAAGGATTCATTGGCTAAGTGTTATTGCACCAGCCACTTATATGATGCTGGTACCCTGGCATTTCTGAGTGTCCGAAATATCACCAAGCCACTACCTTTCTCACAACTTGTGAATATATGGACTTGCACTACATCACATTTCCATGATGTCATCATTGCCTTCTCTGAGCAATTGGTGGTCCAAAAAAGTCCAAGTCTAAAATAATTAATTAGGGTCATTAGAAATATACCTACAGTCCAGAAGAGGATGTGCCTATTAATTAATCTTTAGTATACAGAGATTGGATCCAAAGTGCACCCTCATCAGCATCCATATGTGCAAACTGTGCACTGTAGCCCAATAGGTAGCCCTCTGCCATGTCAAAGGCTATGCCCTGATTTTTTTCTGTCTATCATTCATTTTCTTCCAAACTGTGAAATTAAGAAACTTAGTAAGTAGTCTTCATTACAAACTGACCATCATTTTACTCCTGCGGAGAGTGTCTGTGAGTCTTGGACCAAGCTAACTAGTCTGCAAAATGTGACACAATTACGTCAGAGCAATGTCCTCTGTTCTTTTCCTTCTTTCCTTTTTCCTTCTCTTAGTGTTAGAGATAGTAGCAGGAAAGAGATGGAGCTTGTACTTAACAGATCAGAGTGTGGAGAGGGAGGAAAGCATCTACACACTTTAAGAGAAGGTAAGAAAAAAAGACAAGTTGGAGATAGGGAGGAAACCATTTCAAGAATGAAGCTAATACATGAGAACTAGTGAAGGGGGCACCATCCTAGACAACAAGAACTCACATCCAGCAGGTAATGCTGGGGGATGGGTGGACAAGACAATATGAGCATAGTCAGAAACTAGAAGCAAACTGCATATCAGGAGGATCAATGATATTTTAAAGACTTAACATTATATTCTGAGAAGGTCTGAAGGAATCTTTAATATATGTAAAAACTCTGCCAATCGGTAGGTTAGTCCATCCCTGCATCTGAAAGGTAAAGGAGTAGATGCTTAAATATCCATATCTATCCAAATGGTAAAAAAAATATTTTTACTCCTTTTTCCAAAGCATCCAAAGCTCCTTAGACATCCTGCTCGCCATGCTGTACAGCAGTTAAATCTTCTGGGTTGTCAGTGATCAGGCCCTGCAGAGATTTTGAGTTGTAATGACGGTGATTTGGATCTCTTAATACCAGCGCTCCATGGAGAAGCCAGGAGCAATCATTAAATGATGTTCTATCACCCGCCATTCCCCTGGGACCTCCTGTGTCACCGCTAAAAACCATATTGACCTCCTCTTTCTGGAAGTGACCAACAAAAAACAATTTACACCTGGTTTGCAGAGATTACATAGTAATTATCAGGCCAGATAAAGCCGCGCGTCTATAGAAGACTATTTTATTCAGAAATAAGCTTAGCAGGCAGCAATCAGGGCCGGCATTAAGGAATCAGGATTTAACCAAACAGCTACAGGATGGGATACAATGTATCAACGTCAACGAGATCGGTGACAATGACAGACGATAGCCGAGATTACTTCTTATAAAGAGTGAATGTATAGAAGACAGAGAATCTACCAACCCCCCGTACAACCTACCGTAATATACTGCAACATATGGAATAAAGCAACGTAGGTTAGATAGGAAATCCTATAAGCAAAAAATTGTCCATAACAGAAAGTACTGTACTAGTTATATTCTTGTACATAGGGGCAGTATTATAGTAGTTATATTATGTACATAGGGAGCAGTATTATAGTAGTTATATTCTTGTACATAGGGGCAGTATTATAGTAGTTATATTCTTGTACATAGGAGCAGTATTATAGTAGTTATATTCTTGTCCATAGGGGCTGTATTATAGTAGTTATATTCTTGTACATAGGAGCAGTATTATAGTAGTTATATTCTTGTACATAGGGGCAGTATTATAGTAGTTATATTCTTGTACATAGGGGCAGTATTATAGTAGTTATACTCTTGTACATAGGGGCAGTATTATAGTAGTTATATTCTTGTACATAGGGGCAGTATTATAGTAGTTATACTCTTGTACATAGGAGCAGAATTATGGTAGTTATATTCTTGTACACGGGGCAGTATTATAGTAGTTATATTCTTGTACATAGGGAGCAGTATTATAGTAGTTATATTCTTGTACATAGGAGCAGTATTATGGTAGTTATATTCTTGTACACGGGGCAGTATTATAGTAGTTATATTCTTGTACATAGGAGCAGTATTATAGTAGTTATATTCTTGTACATAGGGGCAGTATTATAGTAGTTATATTCTTGTACATAGGAGCAGTATTATAGTAGTTATATTCTTGTACATGAGGGCAGTATTATAGTAGTTATATTCTTGTACATAGGAGCAGTATTATAGTAGTTATATTCTTGTACATGAGGGCAGTATTATAGTAGTTATATTCTTGTACATAGGAGCAGTATTATAGTAGTTATATTCTTGTACATAGGAGCAGTATTATAGTAGTTATATTCTTGTACATAGGGGCAGTATTATAGTAGTTATATTCTTGTACATAGGGGCAGTATTATAGTAGTTATATTCTTGTACATAGGAGCAGTATTATAGTAGTTATATTCTTGTACATAGGAGCAGTATTATAGTAGTTATATTCTTGTACATAGGGGCAGTATTATAGTAGTTATATTCTTGTACATAGGGGCAGTATTATAGTAGTTATATTCTTGTACGTAGGAGCAGTATTATAGTAGTTATAATCTTGTGCATAGGAGCAGTATTATAGTAGTTATAGTCTTGTACATAGGGGCAGTATTATAGTAGTTATATTCTTGTATATAGGGGCAGTATTATAGTAGTTATAATCTTGTGCATAGGAGCAGTATTATAGTAGTTATAGTCTTGTACATGGGGGCAGTATTATAGTAGTTATATTCTTGTACATAGGAGCAGTATTATGGTAGTTATATTCTTGTACACGGGGCAGTATTATAGTAGTTATATTCTTGTACATAGGGAGCAGTATTATAGTAGTTATATTCTTGTACATAGGAGCAGTATTATGGTAGTTATATTCTTGTACACGGGGCAGTATTATAGTAGTTATATTCTTGTACATAGGGAGCAGTATTATAGTAGTTATATTCTTGTACATAGGAGCAGTATTATGGTAGTTATATTCTTGTACACGGGGCAGTATTATAGTAGTTATATTCTTGTACATAGGGAGCAGTATTATAGTAGTTATATTCTTGTACGTAGGAGCAGTATTATAGTAGTTATATTCCTGTACATAGGGGCAGTATTATAGTAGTTATATTCTTGTACATAGGGTGCAGTATTATAGTAGTTATATTCTTGTACATAGGGGCAGTATTATAGTAGTTATATTCTTGTACATAGGGCAGTATTATAGTAGTTATATTCTTGTACATAGGAGCAGTATTACAGTAGTTATATTCTTGTACATAGGGGCAGTATTATAGTAGTTATATTCTTGTACATAGGGGGCAGTATTATAGTAGTTATATTCTTGTACATAGGAGCAGTATTATAGTAGTTATATTCTTGTACATAGGAGCAGTATTATAGTAGTTATATTCTTGTACATAGGAGCAGTATTATAGTAGTTATATTCTTGTACATAGAAGCAGTATAATAGCAGTTATATTCTTGTACATAGGAGCAGTATTATAGTAGTTATATTCTTGTACATAGGGGCAGTATTATAGTAGTTATATTCTTGTACATAGGAGCAGTATTATAGTAGTTATATTCTTGTACATAGGAGCAGTATTATAGTAGTTATATTCTTGCACATAGGAGCAGTATTATAGCAGTTATATTCTTGTACATAGGAGCAGTATTATAGTAGTTATATTCTTGTACATAGGGGCAGTATTATAGTAGTTATATTCTTGTACATAGGGGCAGTATTATAGTAGTTATATTCTTGTATATAGGAGCAGTATTATAGTAGTTATATTTTTTGTACATAGGAGCAGTATTATAGTAGTTATATTCTTGTACATGAGGGCAGTATTATAGTAGTTATATTCTTGTACATAGGAGCAGTATTATAGTAGTTATATTCTTGCACATAGGAGCAGTATTATAGTAGTTATATTCTTGCACATAGGAGCAGTATTATAGCAGTTATATTCTTGTACATAGGAGCAGTATTATAGTAGTTATATTCTTGTACATAGGAGCAGTATTATAGTAGTTATATTCTTGCACATAGGGGCAGTATTATAGTAGTTATATTCTTGTACATAGGAGCAGTATTATAGTAGTTATATTCTTGTACATGAGGGCAGTATTATAGTAGTTATATTCTTGTACATAGGAGCAGTATTATAGTAGTTATATTCTTGTACATAGGGGCAGTATTATAGTAGTTATATTCTTGTACATAGGGGCAGTATTATAGTAGTTATATTCTTGTACATAGGAGCAGTATTATAGTAGTTATATTCTTGTACATGAGGGCAGTATTATAGTAGTTATATTCTTGTACATAGGAGCAGTATTATAGTAGTTATATTCTTGTACATAGGAGCAGTATTATAGTAGTTATATTCTTGTACATAGGAGCAGTATTATAGTCGTTATGTTCTTGTACATGAGGGCAGTATTATAGTAGTTATATTCTTGTACATAGGAGCAGTATTATAGTAGTTATATTCTTGCACATAGGAGCAGTATTATAGTAGTTATATTCTTGTACATAGGAGCAGTATTATAGTAGTTATATTCTTGTACATAGGGGCAGTATTATAGTAGTTATATTCTTGTACATAGGAGCAGTATTATAGTAGTTATATTCTTACACATAGGAGCAGTATTATAGCAGATATATTCTTGTACATAGGAGCAGTATTATAGTAGTTATATTCTTGTACATAGGGGCAGTATTATAGTAGTTATATTCTTGTATATAGGAGCAGTATTATAGTAGTTATATTTTTTGTACATAGGAGCAGTATTATAGTAGTTATATTCTTGTACATGAGGGCAGTATTATAGTAGTTATATTCTTGTACATAGGAGCAGTATTATAGTAGTTATATTCTTGCATATAGGAGCAGTATTATAGTAGTTATATTCTTGCACATAGGAGCAGTATTATAGCAGTTATATTCTTGTACATAGGAGCAGTATTATAGTAGTTATATTCTTGTACATAGGAGCAGTATTATAGTAGTTATATTCTTGTACATAGGGGCAGTATTATAGTAGTTATATTCTTGTACATAGGAGCAGTATTATAGTAGTTATATTCTTGTACATGAGGGCAGTATTATAGTAGTTATATTCTTGTACATAGGAGCAGTATTATAGTAGTTATATTCTTGTACATAGGAGCAGTATTATAGTAGTTATATTCTTGTACATAGGGGCAGTATTATAGTAGTTATATTCTTGTACATAGGAGCAGTATTATAGTAGTTATATTCTTGTACATGAGGGCAGTATTATAGTAGTTATATTCTTGTACATAGGAGCAGTATTATAGTAGTTATATTCTTGTACATAGGAGCAGTATTATAGTAGTTATATTCTTGTACATAGGAGCAGTATTATAGTAGTTATGTTCTTGTACATGAGGGCAGTATTATAGTAGTTATATTCTTGTACATAGGAGCAGTATTATAGTAGGTATATTCTTGCACATAGGAGCAGTATTATAGTAGTTATATTCTTGTACATAGGAGCAGTATTATAGTAGTTATATTCTTGTACATAGGGGCAGTATTATAGTAGTTATATTCTTGTACATAGGAGCAGTATTATAGCAGTTATATTCTTACACATAGGAGCAGTATTATAGCAGTTATATTCTTGTACATAGGAGCAGTATTATAGTAGTTATATTCTTGTACATAGGGGCAGTATTATAGTAGTTATATTCTTGTACATAGGAGCAGTATTATAGTAGTTATATTCTTGTACATGAGGGCAGTATTATAGTAGTTATATTCTTGTACATAGGAGCAGTATTATAGTAGTTATATTCTTGCACATAGGAGCAGTATTATAGCAGTTATATTCTTGTACATAGGAGCAGTATTATAGTAGTTATATTCTTGTACATAGGGGCAGTATTATAGTAGTTATATTCTTGTACATAGGAGCAGTATTATAGTAGTTATATTCTTGTACATGATGGCAGTATTATAGTAGTTATATTCTTGTACATAGGAGCAGTATTATAGTAGTTATATTCTTGTACATAGGAGCAGTATTATAGTAGTTATATTCTTGTACATGAGGGCAGTATTATAGTAGTTATATTCTTGTACATAGGGGCAGTATTATAGTAGTTATATTCTTGTATATAGGAGCAGTATTATAGTAGTTATATTCTTGTACATAGGAGCAGTATTATAGTAGTTATATTCTTGTACATGAGGGCAGTATTATAGTAGTTATATTCTTGTACATAGGAGCAGTATTATAGTAGTTATATTCTTGCACATAGGAGCAGTATTATAGTAGTTATATTCTTGCACATAGGAGCAGTATTATAGTAGTTATATTCTTGTACATAGGGAGCAGTATTATAGTAGTTATATTCTTGTACATAGGAGCAGTATTATGGTAGTTATATTCTTGTACACGGGGCAGTATTATAGTAGTTATATTCTTGTACATAGGGAGCAGTATTATAGTAGTTATATTCTTGTACATAGGAGCAGTATTATGGTAGTTATATTCTTGTACATAGGGGCAGTATTATAGTAGTTATATTCTTGTACATAGGGGCAGTATTATAGTAGTTATATTCTTGTACATAGGAGCAGTATTATAGTAGTTATATTCTTGTACATAGGAGCAGTATTATAGTAGTTATATTCCTGTACATAGGGGCAGTATTATAGTACTTATATTCTTGTACATAGGGGCAGTATTATAGTAGTTATATTCTTGTACATAGGAGCAGTATTATAGTAGTTATAATCTTGTGCATAGGAGCAGTATTATAGTAGTTATAGTCTTGTACATAGGGGCAGTATTATAGTAGTTATATTCTTGTATATAGGGGCAGTATTATAGTAGTTATAATCTTGTGCATAGGAGCAGTATTATAGTAGTTATAGTCTTGTACATGGGGGCAGTGTTATAGTAGTTATATTCTTGTACATAGGAGCAGTATTATGGTAGTTATATTCTTGTACACGGGGCAGTATTATAGTAGTTATATTCTTGTACATAGGGAGCAGTATTATAGTAGTTATATTCTTGTACATAGGAGCAGTATTATGGTAGTTATATTCTTGTACACGGGGCAGTATTATAGTAGTTATATTCTTGTACATAGGGAGCAGTATTATAGTAGTTATATTCTTGTACATAGGAGCAGTATTATGGTAGTTATATTCTTGTACACGGGGCAGTATTATAGTAGTTATATTCTTGTACATAGGGAGCAGTATTATAGTAGTTATATTCTTGTACGTAGGAGCAGTATTATAGTAGTTATATTCCTGTACATAGGGGCAGTATTATAGTAGTTATATTCTTGTACATAGGGTGCAGTATTATAGTAGTTATATTCTTGTACATAGGGGCAGTATTATAGTAGTTATATTCTTGTACATAGGGCAGTATTATAGTAGTTATATTCTTGTACATAGGAGCAGTATTACAGTAGTTATATTCTTGTACATAGGAGCAGTATTATAGTAGTTATATTCTTGTACATAGGGGCAGTATTATAGTAGTTATATTCTTGTACATAGGGGGCAGTATTATAGTAGTTATATTCTTGTACATAGGAGCAGTATTATAGTAGTTATATTCTTGTACATAGGAGCAGTATTATAGTAGTTATATTCTTGTACATAGGAGCAGTATTATAGTAGTTATATTCTTGTACATAGAAGCAGTATTATAGCAGTTATATTCTTGTACATAGGAGCAGTATTATAGTAGTTATATTCTTGTACATAGGGGCAGTATTATAGTAGTTATATTCTTGTACATAGGAGCAGTATTATAGTAGTTATATTCTTGTACATAGGAGCAGTATTATAGCAGTTATATTCTTGCACATAGGAGCAGTATTATAGCAGTTATATTCTTGTACATAGGAGCAGTATTATAGTAGTTATATTCTTGTACATAGGGGCAGTATTATAGTAGTTATATTCTTGTACATAGGGGCAGTATTATAGTAGTTATATTCTTGTATATAGGAGCAGTATTATAGTAGTTATATTTTTTGTACATAGGAGCAGTATTATAGTAGTTATATTCTTGTACATGAGGGCAGTATTATAGTAGTTATATTCTTGTACATAGGAGCAGTATTATAGTAGTTATATTCTTGCACATAGGAGCAGTATTATAGTAGTTATATTCTTGCACATAGGAGCAGTATTATAGCAGTTATATTCTTGTACATAGGAGCAGTATTATAGTAGTTATATTCTTGTACATAGGAGCAGTATTATAGTAGTTATATTCTTGTACATAGGGGCAGTATTATAGTAGTTATATTGTTGTACATAGGAGCAGTATTATAGTAGTTATATTCTTGTACATGAGGGCAGTATTATAGTAGTTATATTCTTGTACATAGGAGCAGTATTATAGTAGTTATATTCTTGTACATAGGAGCAGTATTATAGTAGTTATATTCTTGTACATAGGGGCAGTATTATAGTAGTTATATTCTTGTACATAGGAGCAGTATTATAGTAGTTATATTCTTGTACATGAGGGCAGTATTATAGTAGTTATATTCTTGTACATAGGAGCAGTATTATAGTAGTTATATTCTTGTACATAGGAGCAGTATTATAGTAGTTATATTCTTGTACATAGGAGCAGTATTATAGTAGTTATGTTCTTGTACATGAGGGCAGTATTATAGTAGTTATATTCTTGTACATAGGAGCAGTATTATAGTAGTTATATTCTTGCACATAGGAGCAGTATTATAGTAGTTATATTCTTGTACATAGGAGCAGTATTACAGTAGTTATATTCTTGTACATAGGGGCAGTATTATAGTAGTTATATTCTTGTACATAGGAGCAGTATTATTGTAGTTATATTCTTACACATAGGAGCAGTATTATAGCAGTTATATTCTTGTACATAGGAGCAGTATTATAGTAGTTATATTCTTGTACATAGGGGCAGTATTATAGTAGTTATATTCTTGTACAAAGGAGCAGTATTATAGTAGTTATATTCTTGTACATGAGGGCAGTATTATAGTAGTTATATTCTTGTACATAGGAGCAGTATTATAGTAGTTATATTCTTGCACATAGGAGCAGTATTATAGCAGTTATATTCTTGTACATAGGAGCAGTATTATAGTAGTTATATTCTTGTACATAGGGGCAGTATTATAGTAGTTATATTCTTGTACATAGGAGCAGTATTATAGTAGTTATATTCTTGTACATGATGGCAGTATTATAGTAGTTATATTCTTGTACATAGGAGCAGTATTATATTAGTTATATTCTTGTACATAGGAGCAGTATTATAGTAGTTATATTCTTGTACATGAGGGCAGTATTATAGTAGTTATATTCTTGTACATAGGGGCAGTATTATAGTAGTTATATTCTTGTATATAGGAGCAGTATTATAGTAGTTATATTCTTGTACATAGGAGCAGTATTATAGTAGTTATATTCTTGTACATGAGGGCAGTATTATAGTAGTTATATTCTTGTACATAGGAGCAGTATTATAGTACTTATATTCTTGCACATAGGAGCAGTATTATAGTAGTTATATTCTTGCACATAGGAGCAGTATTATAGCAGTTATATTCTTGTACATAGGAGCAGTATTATAGTAGTTATATTCTTGTACAAAGGAGCAGTATTATAGTAGTTATATTCTTGTACATGAGGGCAGTATTATAGTAGTTATATTCTTGCACATAGGAGCAGTATTATAGTAGTTATATTCTTGCACATAGGAGCAGTATTATAGTAGTTATATTCTTGTACATGAGGGCAGTATTATAGTAGTTATATTCTTGTACATAGGAGCAGTATTATAGTAGTTATATTCTTGTACATAGGAGCAGTATTATAGTAGTTATATTCTTGTACATAGGGGCCTTATTATATTAGTTATATTCTTGTACATAGGAGCAGTATTATAGTAGTTATATTCTTGTACATGAGGGCAGTATTATAGTAGTTATATTCTTGTACATAGGAGCAGTATTATAGTAGTTATATTCTTGTACATAGGAGCAGTATTATAGTAGTTATATTCTTGTACATAGGAGCAGTATTATAGTAGTTATGTTCTTGTACATGAGGGCAGTATTATAGTAGTTATATTCTTGTACATAGGAGCAGTATTATAGTAGTTATATTCTTGCACATAGGAGCAGTATTATAGTAGTTATATTCTTGTACATAGGAGCAGTATTATAGTAGTTATATTCTTGTACATAGGGGCAGTATTATAGTAGTTATATTCTTGTACATAGGAGCAGTATTATAGTAGTTATATTCTTACACATAGGAGCAGTATTATAGCAGTTATATTCTTGTACATAGGAGCAGTATTATAGTAGTTATATTCTTGTACATAGGGGCAGTATTATAGTAGTTATATTCTTGTACATAGGAGCAGTATTATAGTAGTTATATTCTTGTACATAGGAGCAGTATTATAGTAGTTATATTCTTGCACATAGGAGCAGTATTATAGTAGGTATATTTTTGTACATAGGAGCAGTATTATAGTAGTTATATTCTTGTACATAGGGGCAGTATTATAGTAGTTATATTCTTAGTAACATAGTAACATAGTTAGTAAGGCCGAAAAAAGACATTTGTCCATCCAGTTCAGCCTATATTCCATCATAATAAATACCCAGATCTACGTCCTTCTACAGAACCTAATAATTGTATGATACAATATTGTTCTGCTCCAGGAAGACATCCAGGCCTCTCTTGAACCCCTCGACTGAGTTCGCCATCACCACCTCCTCAGGCAAGCAATTCCAGATTCTCACTGCCCTAACAGTAAAGAATCCTCTTCTATGTTGGTGGAAAAACCTTCTCTCCTCCAGACGCAAAGAATGCCCCCTTGTGCCCGTCACCTTCCTTGGTATAAACAGATCCTCAGCGAGATATTTGTATTGTCCCCTTATATACTTATACATGGTTATTAGATCGCCCCTCAGTCGTCTTTTTTCTAGACTAAATAATCCTAATTTCGCTAATCTATCTGGGTATTGTAGTTCTCCCATCCCCTTTATTAATTTTGTTGCCCTCCTTTGTACTCTCTCTAGTTCCATTATATCCTTCCTGATATTCTTGTACATAGGAGCAGTATTATAGTAGTTATATTCTTGTACATAGGGGCAGTATTATAGCAGTTATATTTTTGTACATAGGGAGCAGTATTATAGTAGTTATATTCTTGTACATAGGGGCAGTATTATAGTAGTTATATTTTTGTACATAGGGGCAGTATTATAGTAGTTATATTCTTGTACATAGGAGCAGTATTATAGTAGTTATATTCTTGTACATAGGGGCAGTGTTATAATAGTTATATTCTTGTACATAGGAGCAGTATTATAGTAGTTATATTCTTGTACATAGGGGCTGTATTATAGTAGTTATATTCTTGTACATAGGGGCAGTATTATAGTAGTTATATTTTTGTACATAGGGGCAGTATTATAGTAGTTATATTCTTGTACATAGGAGCAGTATTATAGTAGTTATATTCTTGTACATAGGGGCAGTATTATAGTAGTTATATTCTTGTACATAGGGGGCAGTATTATAGTAGTTATATTCTTGTACATAGGGGCAGTGTTATAATAGTTATATTCTTGTACATAGGAGCAGTATTATAGTAGTTATATTCTTGTACATAGGGGCAGTATTATAGTAGATATATTCTTGTACATAGGAGCAGTATTATAGTAGTTATATTCTTGTACATAGGAGCAGTATTATAGTAGTTATATTCTTGTACATAGGGGGCAGTATTATAGTAGTTATATTCTTGCACATAGGAGCAGTATTACAGTAGTTATATTCTTGTACATAGGGGCAGTATTATAGTAGTTATATTCTTGTACATAGGGGCAGTATTATAGTAGTTATGTTCTTGTACATAGGGGCAGTATTATAGTAGTAGATATATTCTTGTACATAGGGGGTGATAGTATACTGCTTTGTTAGTTTAGATATAATCCAGGCTTTTGACTTGTTGCTTGATTTCATTTATCTGATCTTAGTTGGAGCCAAAAATAACTTTTATTCAGAGTTCTACATTTTAATATGAAATTAATTTTCGTCCCAGAAGTAAATGATGTATTTGGAGAATGGAACAGGACGCGCTCGCTGTGATGAGAATATTACAGATACCCAGTAGGGGTCCGAGAACTGGATACAATTTCTTTAGTTCTTGCAAGAGAAACACATTAAGAGGTCGTGTCAGTATATATTCTTGTTCTTTTTCGTCTTTTCTTCTGCTTTCTTGCCTTCAATTCCCACTTTATTTTTATATTACTGACTGGGACACCTAACATGATTTTTGGCCCAGGAGATAACGTTCCTGAATTCTTCATGTGCACGACTATGCCATAACACTGTACATTTCATAACACTATGCATTTTTAAAGGGCTCGTCCAGTTTCATAAAAAATAAAAAATAAAAAACATTTCCCACTGGTTGGTTCTACCTAAAAGTAATAACGAAAAACAAGTTTTTTTTTTGTTTTTCCTGTTGAAGCACAGGCTGCTCAGTTTTGTTATTTTAAAACAAATTCATACTTTTTAACGCTGTTTTAATGGAACTTTACATCTGTTTTAACGAATTGCCTCTATACTGCCACCCCTTTATATTCCCTTTAAGGTCCTATGGACATCAAGAAGGGTTCTACTATCAAGAACCAGCGGTAAAAATGTGATTTCCGCTCCAGAGGACTTATGGTCATCCAATGATTTTTTTATGGTCATCTAATGATTTTTTTTAGAAGCAGTGTAGTACCACTTTTCTCCAGTAGTGGCCAGTATAGAAGAAATATACTGCTATATGCCTTTTACAGAAATTAGCATCTTGTCCAATTTTGTTTTCGCTTGCTCTTTGTGTTTTTTTATGGCTTTTTTTGTTGTTGTTGTTGTCGTCGTTTCATTCAGACTCCGAAAACGTATTGAATTTTTTTTCTTGCTAAATTAGCCTTGGTGAATGTGAAAAAATATGACAATAATCACAGAAAAGAATACTTTTTTTTTTCATTCTTGAAAAAATGTTGATCTTGCACCTTTAAAAAAGTGAAATAGTTAGAAAAATGTTGAAATGTTTTAGTCTTCCGATGCTCGAATGCTTTTTTCCTTCTTCTCTGTATAAGACATAACAGGCAATGAGGTGCCATTCGATTTCCCTCTATGTTCCCTCATTCGAGAAGAAGTCTTCTGACCCTGTCCGCACCATCTGCCGATGCCTCTGCTTCATTAGCCAATATGGAGCCCTGGACACAAGATGTGTCTGAGAAATGAAACTTCTTATGTTCTTCCCCTCATTCCTGCGCTCTCTCTGAGGTCTGACGTTACATGGTCTTTACGTTCCCTATGATGAGTAGGACCAGTGATGGCCGTCACCACTATTTCCGTGACCTCTCGCTGGTCGGGTGAAAGCGTCCATGACTTTCTGAGTCCGATGCAGAATCCGGCTGCTCTTCCTGGAAATCTGTGACTTCCTTCTCCAATTTAGGAGATTCATATAGGTGGAAATCATGGGGGTCCTCATTGTCCATCCAGGAATCTTACAGAATCTTATAGAATTCCGTAGGGTTAAACCCGTCCATTGTGGCAGAGATTTCTTGTCTCTCTCCCTTTTTTAATTCCCTTTCTCTTCTTTCTCCCTTTTCCTCCTCCCTTTCTCACCTCTCTTCTTTTTCTCTCTTTTCTCTCCCTCTTTCTCTTCTTTCGCTCTT
This sequence comes from Ranitomeya imitator, assembly GCF_032444005.1. Classification (NCBI taxonomy): domain Eukaryota; kingdom Metazoa; phylum Chordata; class Amphibia; order Anura; family Dendrobatidae; genus Ranitomeya; species Ranitomeya imitator. Next base: position 141,154,393 of record NC_091290.1, read on the forward strand.
TTTCCCTCCCTGCATTTCACATCTCTGTTTTCTCTCTTTTCTTTACCACTCTCTTCCTTCTCTGTTTCTCTCCATTCTCATTTCCTCTTTATTTTCTTACTCCCCCTCTTTCTTTCTCAACTCTCTCCTTTACCACTGCCGCTCTCCCTGTTTTCTGTCTCTCTGTTCTCTTTGTTTTTTTCTCTATCTTCTGTTCTTCTCTCTTGTATTTCTTTCTGACTTTATGTTGTTTCTTTACTCTTTCCCTCTCTTTTCTCCCTCTTTTTACTCATTCTATCCATTTCCTTCTCTTTCTCTCTCTCTCTCTCATGATGATGATGATGATGATGATGAATTGTGGTTTGTCCAAGTTAAGTTCTAGAAACATAGCAGAGAAGAAGGATGAAATCGCGGACAGACATTGTGGGATTCTGGCTAGTAGGGAGGTGATATGTGGTCCAGAGAGGTAGAGGAGGAGGAGGACAGAGTAGTGTAGGAGGAAGAGGCCTGGTCCCTGAGGAGGAGGACAGAGTACTGTAGGAGGAAGAGGACAGGTCCCGGAGGAGGAGGACAGAGTAGTGTAGGAGGAAGAGGACAGGTCCCAGAGGAGGAGGACAGAGTAGTGTAGAAGGAAGAGGACAGGTCCCGAGGAGGAGGAGGACAGAGTAGTGTAGGAAGAAGAGGACAGGTCCCTGAGGAGGAGGACAGAGTACTGTAGGAGGAAGAGGACAGGTCCCGGAGGAGGAGGACAGAGTAGTGTAGGAGGAAGAGGACAGGTCCCAGAGGAGGAGGACAGAGTAGTGTAGGAGGAAGAGGACAGGTCCCGAGGAGGAGGACAGGTACAGGAGGAGGAGGACAGAGTAGTGTAGGAAGAAGAGGACAGGTCCCGGAGGAGGAGGACAGAGTAGTATAGGAGGAAGAGGACAGGTCCCAGAGGAGGAGGACAGAGTAGTGTAGGAGGAAGACGACAGGTCCCGAGGAGGAGGAGGACAGAGTAGTGTAGGAAGAAGAGGACAGGTCCCGGAGGAGGAGGACAGAGTACTGTAGGAGGAAGAGGACAGGTCCCGGAGGAGGAGGACAAAGTAGTGTAGGAGGAAGAGGATAGGTCCCAGAGGAGGAGGACAGAGTAGTGTAGGAGGAAGAGGATAGGTCCCAGAGGAGGAGGACAGAGTAGTGTAGGAGGAAGAGGACAGGTACAGGAGGAGGAGGACAGAGTAGTGTAGGAGGAAGAGGACAGGTCCCGAGGAGGAGGACAGAGTAGTGTAGGAGGAAGAGGATAGGTCCCAGAGGAGGAGGACAGAGTAGTGTAGGAGGAAGAGGACAGGTACAGGAGGAGGAGGACAGAGTACTGTAGGAGGAAGAGGACAGGTCCCGGAGGAGGAGGACAGAGTACTGTAGGAGGAAGAGGATAGGTCCCAGAGGAGGAGGACAGAGTAGTGTAGGAGGAAGAGGACAGGTACAGGAGGAGGAGGACAGAGTAGTGTAGGAGGAAGAGGACAGGTCCCGAGGAGGAGGACAGAGTAGTATAGGAGGAAGCGGACAGGTACAGGAGGAGGACAGAGTAGTGACACTTGGATTATTCTTCCTTTAACCTAGCTGTATGAGGACTTGATATTTTTTTGCAGTTGTTTTGTGTGACACCGTTCATGTTATCATGTAATCTAGTGGAAAACAGGAAAACAAATGCGGTGAAATGATGGAGAAAAAAACACTGAATTCAGACATTTTTGGGGGGTTTCTTTCTGTGAAGTTCATTTTGCGATAAAATGACTCAGTAACATGATTCTCCAGGTTAGTATGATTTTGGCAATACCAAAACTTGTAGAGAAAAAAATGGTTTGTGTCGTAATGTTTACATGTCTCTGTCGATGGAGCTGACGACCTATCACAACCAATATGTGGGGTACAGTAGTGTGGGCTCAGCTCCTGAGCCTGCTCCATACACAGGTGCCCAGCATAGGATCTGTCCATACGTCCTATGGCAGGAAGGGGTTACAAATTACCATCTTAGCAGTTTTGGGTGACAGTTCAGAATAAGCATTGATAGGTGATTAGTAATTTTGGGGGCCAGACCTCTTGTACATGCAGGATAATATAGTTTCTGGCCATTATATGACTGATATCCTACATTTTTCAATAGTTTTCCCCTCTGCAGGCTCTATCTCTAATTTTCAGTTGTCTCTGAGATAGTGGGTGGAGACACAAAACACAGACATGAGGGATTCCTGTGCTCCTGTTGCTGTGAATCCAGCACTGGAATGAGAGAAAACTCTTACTAGAAAGCAGCAGCATGGAGGACATTCTAATGCAATAATGATTACTGTGGCAATCAATCTAGCGCTGGGGTAAGATAAAACACTTACTAGAAATCAGCAGCATGGAGGACATTATGCTGAGATATTGAGCAGTGTGGCTTTGAATCCAGCACTATGATTAAAAAAAAACACTTATGGGAAAGCAGCAACACGTAGGACAATATACTTCAATATTGAGAAGTATGACTATGAATCCAGCACTTGGGTAAGACAAAACACTTACTAGAAATCAGCAACATGGATCACATTACACTGCAATATTGAGCAATGCAGCTGTTAATCCAGCACTAGGGTGAGAGAAAACACTTATGGGAAAGCAGTAGCATGGAGGACATTCTACTACAATACTGAGCAGTGTGGCTGTGAATCCGGCACGGAGGTGAGAGAAAACATTTAATAGAAAGCAGCAGCAGTATCTGTGTGTCTGCACTTCTCTCACTCACTCACCCCCTCTCCATAGACTTCAATACACTGCTGTAACCTGATTCCTCAGTGAGCTGACAATCCATCGTGGTTTGATTAAGATGGATATTAAGCAGCTTTTTAGAATGAATGATGAATTTGGGAGGCAGGTAGAGGAGAAGTGGCTCATAAGTGGAGAAAGAAGCAGATCTCTGCGGTAAGATATATTACAGAGCTTCTTATATTCACTTTTACATTATTTCCTATAGATCTTATGTGTAAAAACTTTCCAACATTCCCAAAGTGCAGGGATGAAACATCAGGTGCTCAGAAATTCTGCTCAGATGCCGATGTTTGCCGAGTGTATGACAGGTTACTGCAGAGTTCTAGTCCTGATGGGGAATATGCGATTCATCCTCACCCTGGGGCCACATCACATGTCAGCCATGCTGGAGCCTGCACGTCATGCATAATGTATAACTAGACCTTAGAATTTTTTTTGTCCTGTTTTGGGGTTTTCAGGATGACTTTGTGAATATTTACAATATAAAGGAAGAATGGTGGAAGAGTTGACACATTGTGAGGAGACATGATGGCAGAGACCCTGACTATAGTAGTATTGTTAGTTTTTTTTCTGTAATGTGGTGCCCATACACATTAGACTTAGGGTGGCTGAACCCTCCGATTTCCTTCTACAGGTTGCATGTGGCATTGCAGCTTCATTCACTTGATGCTGAATTGTAAAAGCACATGCAAACCGTGGAAAAAGGGAAGAAGGAAACTAAACTTTGCTCATTGTAGGCGCTTTTCCCCCAGTAAAAATGACACCTTTCTTGTACAGATCGGATGTGCCAGTCTTGAGAAATCTGGGGTTGAAGCCATATGCAGATCAAGATTAAAGTGCACTGGGGGCGTGTCGCTGCACTTAGACCCATCCTTCCTGACACGCCCCCAGTGCACTTTCAGCCTGATTTGTGTATGACTTATACATTAAATTTCTCTTGACTGGCACATGGTATCTCTACAAGAAAGGTATCATTTTAATCGGGGGACAAGCGCCTATACAGCCGTACCACTACTGACATTTTTAAACATGTGCTGACTGGTTCCCTTTAATGCACATCTCTAGTCCTTTCCTGTTCTTCTTCTCTATCTTTTCTCATGATCCATAAATAAGAAGCAGAAATAGATTTCCTGAGTGTAAAAGCGAAAGATTTGAATGTCCGGCGATGGCATTTCGGAATTACTAGACTATTCCCGGGCGACAGAAACACATTATATTATAATGCAGCGCTGTCCTCTAGCTAGGAAAGGATTAATAATTGTGCAGCGTTTCACTGCAGTCTCCTCCAACATCCTGGGATCCGACTGAAAACCAAGAGCTGGGAGCGAGAGGCTCAGACCTTCCGCACACGTCCAAGGAGCTCTGAAATATCGGCATCAAAAACTGGGTGTTCTGCATGGATGGAACAAGGGGCTTTTAAAGATGAGGCTGCAACCGGCATCTTCTCAACTAGGGAAGGTGGTAAGAGGGTGTATATAAGCATATATATGATAGGATATATCTACTGACTACCAAGTCAGTCCCAGTATATACCAGCTACAGAGGTGCCCAGTATATACCAGCTACATATGTGCCCAGTATATACCAGCTACATATGTGCCCAGTATATACAGTTAGGTCCATATATATTTGGACAGAGACAACATTTTTCTAATTTTGGTTCTAGATATTACCACAATAAATTTTAAACAAAACAATTCAGATGCAGTTGAAGTTCAGACTTTCAGCTTTCATTTGAGGGTATCCACATTAAAATTGGATGAAGGGTTTAGGAGTTTCAGCTCCTTAACATGTCCCACCCTGTTTTTAAAAGGACCAAAAGTAATTGGACAATTGACTCGTTAATTAAGCATTTGCATTTGGAAGGTTTTGCTGTGGAGTAAACATGCGGTGAAGGAGCTCTCCATGCAGGTGAAACAAGCCATCCTTAAGCTGCGAAAACAGAGAAAAACCATCAGAGAAATTGCTGCAATATTAGGAGTGGCAAAATCTACAGTTTGGTCCATCCTGAGAAAGAAAGAAAGCACTGGTGAACTCATTTATGCAAAAAGACCTGGGCGCCCACGGAAGACAACAGTGGGGGATGATCGCAGAATAATCTCCATGGTGAAGAGAAACATCTTCACAACAGCCAACCAAGTGACCAACACTCTCCAGGAGGTCGGGGGATCAATATCCAAATCTACCATAAAGAGAAGACTGCATGAAAGTAACTACAGAGGGTTCACTGCACGGTGCAGCCACTCATAAGCATCAAGAAGAAAAAGGCTAAAAACATCTAAAAAAAGCCGCACAGTTCTGGAAGAACATTCTTTGGACAGATAAAACCAAGATCAACCTCTACCAGAATGATGGAAAGAGAAAAGTATGGCGAAGGCGTGGTACAGCTCATGATCCAAAGCATACCACATCATCTGTAAAACACGGCGGAGGCAGTGTGATGGCGCGGGCATGCATGGCTGCCAGTGGCACTGGGTCTCTAGTGTTTATTGATGATGTGACACAGGACAGAACCAGCCGAATGAATTCTGAGGTTTTCAGAGACATACTGTGTGCTCAGATCCAGCTACATGCAGCCAATCTGATTGGTCGTCGTTTCATACTACAGATGGACAATGACCCAAAACATAAAGCCAAAGCAACCAGGAGTTTATTAAAGCAAAGAAGTGGAATATTCTGGAATGGACAAGTCAGTCACCTGATCTCAACCCAATTGAGCAGCATTTCACTTGTTAAAAACTAAACTTCAAACAGAAAGGCCACAAACAAACAGCCACTGAAAACCACCGCAGTGAAGGCCTGGAAGAGCATCAAAAAGGAGGAAACACTGCTTCTGGTGATGTCCATGAGCCCAAGACTTCAGGCAGTCATTGCCAACAAAGGGTTTTCAACCAAGTACTAAAAATGAACATTTTATGTAAAATTATTGAATCTGTCCAATTACTTTTGGTCCCTTTAAAAACAGTGTGGCACATGTTAAGGAGCTGAAACTCCTAAACCCTTCATCCAATTTTAATGTGGATACCCTCAAATGAAAGCTGAAAGTCTGAACTTCAACTGCATCTGTTGTTGTGGTAATGTCTATAACCAAAATTAGAAAAATGTTGTCTCTGTCCAAATATATATGGACCTAACTGTACCTGCCACAGAGGTGCCCGGTATATACAGCTACAGATGTGCCCAGTATATACCAGCCACAGAGGTGTCCAGTATATACCAGCTACAGTGGTGCCCAGTATATACCAGCTACATATGTGCCCAGTATATACCAGCTACATACGTGCCCAGTATATACCTGCTACAGAGGTGCCTGGTATATACCAGCTACAGAGGTGCCTGGTATATACATCCACAGATGTGCCCAGTATATACCAGCTACAGAGGTGCCCAGTATATAGCAGCTTCATATGTGCCCAGTATATATCAGCTGCATATGTGCCCAGTATATACCTGCTACAGAGGTGCCCGGTATATACAGCTACAGATGTGCCCAGTATATACCAGCCACAGAGGTGTCCAATATATACCAGCTACAGAGGTGCCCAGTATATACCAGCTACAATATGTGCCCAGTATATACCAGCTACATATGTTCCCAGTATATACCTGCTACAGAGGTGCCTGGTATATACCAGCTACAGAGGTGCCTGGTATATACATTCACAGATGTGCCCAGTATATACCAGCTACAGAGGTGCCCAGTATATACCTGCTACAGAGGTGCCAGGTATATACCTGCTACAGAGGTGCTCAGTATATACCTGCTACAGAGGTGCCCGGTATATACAGCTACAGATGTGCCCAGTATATACCAGCCACAGAGGTGTCCAGTATATACCAGCTACAGAGGTGCCCAGTATATACCAGCTACATATGTGCCCAGTATATACCAGCTACATATGTTCCCAGTATATACCTGCTACAGAGGTGCCTGGTATATACCAGCTACAGAGGTGCCTGGTATATACATTCACAGATGTACCCGGTATATACCAGCTACAGAGGTGCCCAGTATATACCTGCTAGAGAGGTGTCCAGTATATACCTGCTACAGAGGTGTTCAGTATATACCTGCTACAGAGGTGCCCAGTATATACCAGCTACAGAGGTGCCCAGTATATACCTGCTACAGAGGTGCTCAGTATATACCTGCTACAGAGGTGCGCAGTATATACCTGCTACAGAGGTGCCCAGTATTCCTGCTACAGAGGTGCTCAGTATATACCAGCTACAGAGGTGCCCGGTATATACCAGCTACAGAGGTGTCCAGTATATACCAGCTGCACATGTGTCCAGTATATATCAGCTACAGAGGTGCCCAGTATATACCAGCTACACATGTGCCCAGTATATACCAGCTACAGATGTGCTCAGTATTTACTAGCTACAGATGTGCCCAGTATATATCAGCTATAGAGATGCCCAGTATATACCAGCAACAGATGTGCCCAGTATATACCAGCTACAGATGTGTCCAGTATATACCAGCTACAAATGTGTCCAGTATATACCAGCTACAGATGTGCCCAGAATATACCAGCTAAACGTATCCATGGTGCCAGGTTTTCGTCACCAGCAAGGACACACAGCGGGAACTCATCCGTCTCCGTCTACAATGGGTATTCTTCATGGGTGGACCAGCTCCTGTCTGAGCTAGTGGGCATCCTCACCTTTTCCAACAAGTCCCAGAACAGGCTAAAGTCCCACCCGATAATCACTGGCTGTTGCAAGTCTTTAGGTACCTTCACACTAAGCGAGGTCGCTAGTGAGGTCGCTAGCGAGATCGCTGCTGAATCACAAGTTTTGTGACGCAACAGCGACCTCAGTAGCGATCTCGCTATGTTTGACACGTAGCAGCGACCAGGCCCCTGCTGTGAGATCGCTGGTCGTGTCGGAATGGCCTGGACCTTTTCTTGATCGTTGGGGTCCCGCTGGGAAGCACACATCGCTGTGTTTGACACCTTACCAACGACCTCGTTGACGACTCAGACACCGACACATAGGCGTGCATTTGCGTTGCCTTTTCCGCACCCCTCCGCTCCGATTGGTGGTCGCTACTGCGTTCTGATTGGCGGTCATGCCTTCAACAGAAGGCGACATAGTAGCGCTTCCATCCTAGGTGTCAGAAGAACCGTTGAAGAATAGATAAATCGAAGAGGAGTCGCAGGCCGGAGAACTCTACAACGATCTGCAAACCACCACGCGGTCAGGAACAAAGGACGGAAGGGCTATTGTGTCGCCTCATAAGGCAAGGCCGCCACCAATCAGAACGCAGTAGCGACCACCAATCGGAACTGAATGGGCGCGGAAAAGGCACCGCAAATGCACGCCTGTGTGACTACAACGTCACACAGGACGTCCCTCATCGAGGTCTGAATCGTCATAATAGCTGCCATGTGACAGGGTCACAACGACCAATGACATCGTTGTACAGGTCGCTACAGGTCGCCGCATCGCTGCTGCGTTGTTGGGAAGATCTCACTCTTTGACATCTCACCAGCGACCACATAGCGATGCAGCAACGATCCCTGACAGGTCGTATCGTTGTCGGGATCACTTTAGCGTCGCTAAGTGTGACGGGGCCTTTTGACTTCCCCAACCTCATGCAACTCAGTACCATGGTTCATTTCTATTGTCACTCTGATTATGGGGTAGTCCTTGGTGTCACCGTGGATATAGCAAATGTCTACTTGTTTCCCTGGGATCAACTGGTGGGGGAGTATGGCCCTTATCAGGGGTCCAAGAGTCCCGAGTCCAAGAGTCCTGGCACCAGCACCCCATTTGTTGTCACAGAATTTGTCTGCAGCCCTTCACTGGGCTGATAGTCCACACTGCAGGCGGGATAGGCACAGTACGAGCAGCGCATCCGTTGGCTGCAGTTCATCTCCTCAGAAGACAAAGGACAGTGGGTGGCTATGTGTCCTGGACCGCGACATTTCCAGCAGAGCAAATCTTTACCAATGACCCTTGACAACCCCTCAGCGACCCCTTAGGATCTATGACTCCCCCCAATGGTGGCTCTACTACTCCTCTTTTGGAACCCGGGCTGCCGCTGGGTACCCTAGTATGGGGATGAACCACTCCCTGGCTTTCTTAGGGACCTCTTGATCACCTGGTACCATTCCACTAGGCCCACCGGGTCGTTTGCATTCCGGAGGTTTCCCTGGGTAACCCAGGTCTGCACCGGCCTAGGAAGGGAGTGAACGGATCTGTCTATGACAACCCACTCGACCATCTAGGCTAGAGTGGAGAAGTCCGGCTGCAACCATTTCTGTGCAAGATGCAGTAAAGCAAACATTTGGGATCAAGGTAGTTTGTCTCCATAATATGCCCAGTGGGCAACCATTTGTGCTCTGACCGACATAGTCACTCTAGCACGTGCCAAAATTTCAGCTATTAATTTGGCATACTCCTGCGCATCCTGTAATGCCAAATCATAATAAGCCTTTTGTAGGTCACCAGTTAGAAAGGAGGCCAGCACCTCCGCCCACTGCGCTGCCAGTAGCTGCTCATGCTCTGCTACTCTCAAAAACAATAAAAAATGCTTCCATGTCATCACCCTTGGTCATTCTTTGCATTGCTCTTCTTACCGCCTTCAGACGTATGTGTCATCACCTGGACTTGGGGGAGGGGCTGCCAGCCTTCTATGAACCACCTACACGATAAAGGTCTGTTGACAGAAACGTCGCTACAGAAGGCAGAATAAATGTGAGTTTTTGTTTTTTCACCATCCATTGTGGCGCTGTCTTTTTTTCTTTGAAGTCTCAGTGCTTAAGCAGGTCCTCCATTTTGCCTGATGTTCTATGTTGGCTTGTGGCCGCCTTCACCCAGGATATGCAATACCTATTGTAGCCATCACACATGTTCACTGGGAACGCTGCCCGCATTCTGCACCACTTGTGGTAGATTGGCTCACTCGACTGTGCATGGAGATATACACGGGAACACTGTTTCTTTAAGAATTTCCTTCATTTATTAGATGAGATGCAGCAGAAACCAAGGTGAAGTAAAAGCAAACACGGCCCTCTGGGCAAAACAGGAAAACAAAACAAAGTGGTAGCACAAAGCACAGTCTTTGTGTTAGAGTGGATCAGCCCGCTCAGGGTTAGCAAGACTCATGGTACAGGTATTAGCAAACCACAAACACTTCTATGGACACTTCTCTGGAGTGATCCTCTCCAGACACTGAACACCCACTGCCTCTGCAGGCCAGTTATTTAAGCTCCAGGCCACACCTTTGGGTGGAGAAAAGGTGGACAACCTCCCACCCACTCTATAGTTGTCCACAAAAAACAAGCCTTTTTACAAATTGGCTCTTATCCCCTTGGGTTAACTCCAGGGTTTTAGATCACCGAAGCCATTAACCCCAGCGAAATATATGTCCCTTGCAGAAACGTGCCCGTGACTTTGTCACAATATATACAGTATATATATTTTTTTCAATGCTGGCCATCTGGTGCTATTTGTCTCACCTCTGGTAAGCCTTTGGAAAATGGCTTTTATAATTTAGCCAATAAATCCCCAAAAATGGATCCCAGGCTTTTTTTTTTTCATTTTATTTTTTTTTTTTGCAAATATCCATTATTGTGATGAATGAGAAAACAAATATATATGAAGATGATATCATTCAACTTTAGTGTTTCCCAAAATTCTTTGGGTGCAGAAAAAAGAAGAAAAAAAATTACTTAAGGAAAAAAGTTCTGAGCTCGATGACTAGGTACCGTTTCTATGGCAACGGATTCATTGGTATTCACAAGTACAAGACGTGCCTTGGTTTTAACACCCTCTCTCAGAGCATCGATGCTGAAGCGAAGCTTCAGAACAAAGGATCCGTCAGTGGCTCCAATTGTGCACAGATTGGTTGATTTATGTAAATATCCCCGGTTGTCTCCATTCATTTTCCCCCCTATTTATATCAACGTTTATCCACATTGTTACAAATATGCTGCCTCTGCTATTGACTCGAACCGCTGCCGAAAGCCCCCAATCCAGATGGGGAACGCAAATAGAAGCAGGGCAATCTGTGAAATCAATTTCACGGCGAAGGTGCCGGACAGGACGTCTCGGATCGAGATCCATATCTCTCCTGCCTAAAGGAAAACTCCGAACGCAATATTTGTATCATCCTGTAATCAGACATTCATCATCTGGAATGTAAACAACAACATCAATGTATCAATGTGTCAGTTAGTTCCCAGGATGCACTAATTGCAGCACTTTATGTTATGGTGTTCCCCCTCTTGGGTGGCATGGTGGTCTTACAGCCCCATACACATTGGACTAACGCCTGTTGAACCTGCCAATATTGGTGGGATCATCTGACTGTCTAATGGTTACGGGGTCCTCATGAATCCCCCTGAGCGATGGTGTGGGTGGAGAGAAGAAGCCACCAGAAGAGTTTTAGGAGGATAGAAGAGCCTGGAGGACAGAAAGGTTTGGTGAGGACAGAGGAGTCTGGAGAGGACAGAGAGGTCTAGGGAGGACTGAGTTGTCTGGGGAGGAAAGAAGATTCTGTAGAACAGAGAGGTCTGGGGAAGGTAGAGGAATCTGTAGAACAGAGCAGTCTGCAGGACAGAGAGGACTGGGGAGGACAGAGGAATTTGGGGAGGAAATAAAGGTCTGGAGAGAACAGAGAGGTCTGGGGAGGACATAAAGGTCTGGGGAGGACAGAGAGGTCTGGGGAGGACATAAAGGTCTGGGAAGGACAGAGAGGTCTGGGAAGGACAGAGGAGTCTGTAGGACAGATAGGATTGTTGAGGACAGAGAAGTTTGTAGGACAGAGAGGACTGGTGAGGACAGAGACGTCTGTAAGATAGAGAGGTCTGGTGAGGACAGAGGAGTCTGTAGGACAAAGAAATCTGGGGAGGACAGAGGAGTCTGGAGAAGACAAAGGTCTGGGGAGGACAGAGAGGTCTGGGGAGGACACAGAGGTCTGGGCAGGACAGAAAGATTTGGAGATGACAGAACAGTCTGGGGAGGACATGAAGGTCTGGGGAGGACAGAGGAGTTTGGTGAAGGCATAAAGGTCTGGGGAGGACAGAGTTATGGAGAGGAAAGAGGAGTCTGGGGAGGACATATACATCAGGGGAAGACAGAGGAATCTATGGGAGGACACAGAAGTCTAGGGAGAACAGGGGGTCCTTGGGAGAACAAAAAAAATCTGCAGAAGGACACAGGATTCTGTAGAAGGACAGGGGAATCTGGAGTAGGACAGTGGAGTCTGTCGGAGGACAGAGGAGTCTGTGGGCAGGCTAGGGAGTCTGGGAAGACAGAGGTGCCTGGAGGAGGACAGAGGAATCTGACGAGGACAGAAATTTGGGGAGAATGGAGGAGTCTGTGGCAATACAGAGGATTCAGTAGGACAGAGGGGTCTGAGGAGGACAGAGGAATCTGGCAGATGTCCTACCATAGACAACACATAAGCGATCATGTGTTTGGAGAAGTTGGGAGAGATAGCTGCCTTCCAAACATCTACCCAATGATGGTTCAGTCAGCAGCTATCTATCTAGTATAGGGGCTTTAGGATTATATGTTCCCAATAACACTCATATGTTATCATGGGAAGACACCTAACAGATAATAGCTGACCTTTGGAAAGTGCTGTAACAGACAATACTTATTTTGTCCATTATTTGGTCAAGGAACCAGTTTCCCTATGAAGTCTCTATAAGATGGTAGAAGCAAAGAGAGAAAAGTAGAAAGGCAGATGTGGTTGCTACTTTCTAGTATTTTAGCTCACCACAAAGCTCGATTCACAATTACACTGCTCAGTACTGTTGTATAATGTCGTCTGTGATGCTGCTTCAGAGCATGTGCTACATAGAGACATTATGTAACAACTCTGCTGGCATCACGGCATGGCCTCTCATCTCTCACACTATCTTACCCACTGCCCCATATCATGATGTGGTTTCTGTTTCTTGCCAGCTCCATATTCTGTGTCTCTGCTCTCTGCATGCTTCCTGGCTGTGTGCATAGGGGGGCGGCGCCTGAGCTCTCTGGTTCTTATAGGAATCAGGTGCACTTGTCTAATCTGTTTCTGACCAATTACCAAGAGGCCTCCAGTATTTAGTGCAGCTCCACCCAGTGGAATGGGCCTGTGCAATGTGTTAGCTCAGTTTGTGTTTAGCTTCTGAGTTGCCAGGCCTTGCTCTGTGTTACTCCCCCTCTAGAGGCTTTTCTCCTTGCCTTGCCTTGATCTTGTTTGTCCGCCCTCCAGGAGGCAGAATATCCTGGTCCCTGTGTCTTTGTTCTTGTACCTTGTCTTGTTCCATTACCTTGTCTGAACTTAGTCCTACCTCTGACTCCTTGTCTGTGGCTTCTTTCCCTGCTTGGTCTTTCCTTGCGTCCTTTCTGTTTGCTTATGCTCTGCACTCTTGCAGCTCTTGTGATTTTGCCTGTGTTACGCTCTCTTGCAGCTTTACCTCTGCTCCGCTCTCCTGCGGTTCTGCTCAGTTCTACTCTGCTCCGCTCCTGCTGCTGCAGATATCTCTTGCTGCAGCTCCTCTCCACATTCCTTGTGGCTCCGCTCTGCTTAGATTCTGCATAAATCTCTTGCTGCAGCTCCTCTCCGCATTCCTTGCGGTTCCCCTCTGCTTAGCTTCTGCAGAAATCTCTTGCTGCAGCTCCTCTCCACATTCCTTGTGGCTCCGCTCTGCTTAGCTTCTGCAGAAATCTCTTGCTGCAGCTCCTCTCCGCATTCCTTGCAGTTCCCCTCTGCTTAGCTTCTGCAGAAACCTCTTGCTGCAGCTCCTCTCCACATACCTTGTGGCTCCCCTCTGCTTAGCTTCTGTAGAAATCTCTTGCTGCAGCTCCTCTATGCATTCCTTGTGGTTCCGCTCTGCTTAGCTTCTGCAGAAATCTCTTGCTGCAGCTCCTCTCCACATTCCTTGCGGTTCCGCTCTGCTTAGCTTCTGCAGAAATCTCTTGCTGCAGCTCCTCTCCACATTCCTTGTGGTTCCACTCTGCTTAGCTTCTGCTGCTGCAGTAATCTCTTGCTGCAGCTCCTCTCCGCATTCCTTGTGGTTCTGTTCTGCTTAGCTTTTGTTGCTGCGTTATTTCTTGGTGCTCTTATCTGCAGCCTTGCACTTCTCTTCCTGTGTGAACAGGTCCCAATCTGTTCCTTCATATTCCTTTCCTTCATACTTCATATCCATACCTGCATCTCCTGTGTGAACAGGCCCCAACCTGTTCCTTCATACTCCTTTACTTCCAGCTTGCATCCATACCTGCACCTCTTGTGTGAACAGGTCCCAACCTGTTCCTTCATATACCACACCAACCTGCCCTGTGTCTCTGCCCTTCCTGCCAGCCCTGTGTCTCTGCCGTTCCTGCCAGCCCTGTGTCTCTGCCGTTCCTGCCAGCCCTGTGCCTCTGCCGTTCCTGCCAGCCCTGTGTCTCTGCCATTCCTGCCAGCCCTGTGTCTCTGCCGTTCCTGCCAGCCCTGTGTCTCTGCCGTTCCTGCCAGTCCTGTCTCTGCCAGCCTTGTGTCTCAGCCATGCCAGCCTACTCATCTGAGTTTCATCCGTGCTCATCTGTTAGTCCTGCCTGATGCCCGCACTTGTCCTAGTGTTCCTGTTCTCCAAGTGGGATCAGCAGCCACAGCCAGACACCACCCTGGAGTAGCACCTGGCAGCTGCCTGCCGCACAAACCTGACCTCACCATCAGAGGCTCCAGTGAAAACCAAGGCAGCTGTCATAGTCACGCCCCTTCCAGGGTAGTCTGGTTCATGGCACAGTGGGGCCACAAACCCCCCGAGTTCACGCCCACAAGTCAGAGCGTGAGCGTGACACATTATTGAAGGATTCCCTCATGTCTGTGTGTGCTGTGCATGTGAGACATCATGGAAGCTAGTCTTCACCAACTAGCTCAGAGACAAATTAAAAATAGAGATAGTTCGAAGAGGGGAACCTAGCAACTAATGTGTTATCTTTGAGAAACTTCTAGGACAGCGGTTTATCTCCCGGAAATCAATAGTATCGGACGTGCCGGATACTTCTCTCCTCCACAAAATTTGACCGATGTTAGTCTAAATTGTATGTCTATCATGAAAAGGCTGTTCCAGGTGCAAAGCATTTTCACGTGAGCATGTTGTGGAGGGACCAATGTCTGTTGCTGTGTCACTAAGTGGGGATATGGTGAAATGCCCCCACTTATCTAGTATTAATGTCCTATTCAGTACTTAGGTGAAAAATGTTGTGGAACAGAGCACTCGTTATTTTTTCAGTCCCATCCTACATTCCCATTACTGGAACCCCCACCAATTATGAGAACAGGGCAACTACTGAATTCATTATCTATGGGACTGCTGAAGACAGCCATGTGCAGTGTTTGACCATCACAGTCCATCCCATAGGGCTTTGTTCATCAGGATCGGTAGGAATCTCAGTGGTCCATTCATTATGGTGGACCAACCTCTGTACCCTGTCCTTTTCAGAATGTTGTGCGTACATAAGAAAAAACACTATTTCTGGCCATTATGTGACTTGTATCCTTCATATTCACCAGTTTTCCCCTCTGCAGACTCTCTCTAATTTTCAGCTAGTTGTCTTTGAGCTAGTGGGTGCAAACTAGCTGCTATGATGTCTTCCATACACAGCACACACAAACAGGATGGATTCCTGCTCTCCTGACTACTTAGCATATGTTTAGCAACAGCATAGAGGACACTATACATCAGTACTGACTGAGCTGTGAGACCGTGAATCCAGCAGTGGGATACAATTAAACATTTAGTAGAAAGGATCAATATGGAAAGCATTATAAATCAGTACTCAACAGTGATGCTGTGAATCCAGCAATGGGATGAAATGAAACATTTACTAGAGAGCATCAATATGCAAAGCATTATACATCAGTACTGAACAGTGATGCTGTGAATCCAGCAATCAGATGAAATGAAACATTTACTAGAAAGCATCAATATGGAAAGCATTATACATCAGTACTGAACAGTGATGCTGTGAATCCAGCAATCAGATGAAATGAAACATTTACTAGAAAGCTGTTATGATTTAGGCAATTCAGTACCACAGTGAACATAGAGGTCAGAGCACATACAGTGATCTGACAATAATCCAAAAACATAGAACGAGCTCTGAGACGTGGGAACTCTGTTGACCGCAATCCCTAATCCTATCCAACAACACTAGAGGCAGCCGTGGATTGCGCCTAACGCTACCTATGCAACTCGGCACAGCCTGAGAAACTAGCTAGCCTGAAGATAGAAAATAAGCCTACCTTGCCTCAGAGAAATACCCCAAAGGAAAAGGCAGCCCCCCACATATAATGACTGTGAGTAAGATGAAAAGACAAACGTAGAGATGAAATGGATTTAGCAAAGTGAGGCTCGACTTTCTGAACAGAGCGAGGATAGGAAAGATAACTTTGCGGTCAACACAAAACCCTAAAAACCACGCAAAGGGGGCAAAAAGACCCTCCGTACCGAACTAACGGCACGCAGGTACACCCTCTGCATCCCAGAGCTTCCAGCAAACAACTAGATAGCATCAATATAGAAAGCATTATACATCAATACTGAACAGTGATGCTGTGAATCCAGCAATGGGATGAAATGAAACACTTACTGGAAAGCAGCAGTTTGGAGGGCATTATACATCAGTACTGAACTGTGAGGCTGTTAATCCAGCAATGGGATGAAATTAAACATTTACTAGAAAGCAGCAGTGTGGAGATTATTATACTGTACATTAGTACAGAACAGTGAGGCTGTCAATATAGCAATGGGAAGAAATAAAACACTTACTAGAAAGCAGCAGTATGGAGGGCATTATACATCCATACTGAACAGTGAGGCTGTGAATTCAGCAATGGGATGAAATAAAACACAGACAGCAGTAATATGGAAGTCATAATACATCAGTACTGAGCCTTGTAGATGTGAATATAGCTCTGGGGTAAGATAAAACACTTATTAAAAAGTCATAGCATCAAATTACTTTCTGTCTCTCTCTCACTTTGCTCTTCACTCCTTCCCTCTTCCACAGACTTTGATAGGCAGTAAGCTGGCCATCTGCCTCTCTGGACCTTGCCAGTTATTCACAGCAAATAATGAGTTAAAGAAGCAGAGTCGTGGTGGGGATTAGAGTAGAGAAGTGGCTCATAAGTGGAGAAAGAAGCAAATCTCTCTGATAAGATATATTACAAAGTTTCTGATAATCGGTTGTACTATTGATCGTCGTGACCATTACACTTTGAAGGTCATGGTCATGTTTTGGGTTATCTTCACCTCTGTTTTGTCAGTGGGGTCTGTTGAGCGTCAGGGGTGTCCGTTTCATCCCCAAACCACAATGCAGATGTAATCGAAGCCTTAGTTATATGACTCTACATGAGTATGAGTGCGGGGAAGAGGAAGAGTTTGGGATTTTCCAAGCCCTTGAATGAAGCTACAGTAGACAGTAAGTCTATGGATACTGAACAGCGCAGGGACATACTGTGACCCACGCGGATTGACAGCAAGGTAAATTGATATTCAGCCAGTGCACAACCGAGGAGACTTATCTAGGGAGACACCTTGTGTTAAATTACAAAAAACACATTTCTCCCTGCCATGAAATAAACATGATGTAAGCCTCACACTACACTGATTTCATTCTGCGAGAGGTGGGCGCTGGGTCATTAGAGATCCATGGAGTCATTCCGGAAAAGGTTTGTCTTTAAATCGAATCCTATAGCGGTCATTGCAGGACAATCAGCCGCAGACCTAATGATGAAATGGCTTCCATTATTCATTGCGCAGAAATTTCCTTCCTGCTATTTCACATCATCAGATGAAATAAAGAATGTCTGTATCTGGAGTCTCCTGCGGAGAGGACACACACAGCAAAGAGAGCTGGCGGTAATTGAAAGGAGCAGACAGGCGGCGGGAGCTGCTGCTTCCAAGATGCAATAAACACAACTTCACGCTAAACAGACCTGTAGTCATCGCGGATACCAGAATATCAGCCGCCGCCAATGCAGTGAATCCCACCAACATAGATAGTTTATAATGGCAGGAGAATGGTATGAAGCAATAAGGACAGAAAGCAAACGACACAGAAGATTACTGTAACACTGGGGATCAATCCCTGTTTCTGTCCATCCACCCACCCAACTGTACATCCATTCAACCATCCATCAACCCATCCAACCATTGATACACACATGAACCCACCCAACCAGGAACCAGTCTATCCATCAACCCATCCAACCATCCATCCATTCATGAATCCATTCACTCATCCATCAACCAATCTATCCATTAACCCATGCATCTAACCATCCATCCAACCATGCATCAACCCACCCATCAATCAACCAACCCATCCACCTATCCATCAACCCATCCTTCCAACCACACATCAACCCATCTATCAACCCATTCCTCCACCCATCCATCCACGCATCCATCCATCAACTCATCCATCCACGCATGAATCCATCCATCCACCCATCTATCAACCCATCTATCCATCAACCCATCCAACCACCGATGCACACATGAACCCACCCATCCAGCAACCGATCTATCCATCAACCCATCCAACCATCCAACCATTTATGAATCCATTCACTCATCCATCAACCAATCTATCCATCAACCCTTGCATCTAACCATTCATCCAACCATGCATCAAACCATCCATCAACCCATACAACAACCAACTCATCCACCCATCCATCAACCCATCCTTTCATCCACACATCAACCCATCCATCAACCCATTCCTCCACCCATCCATCCACGCATCCATCCATAAACTCATCCATCCATGCATGAATCCATCCATCCATCAACCCATCTATCGATCAACCCATCCTTCCATCAACCCATCCATCAATCCATTCATCCACCCATCTTTCCACCCATACATAAACCCATCCATCAACCCGTCCATCCACACATCCATCTATCCTTCCATCCTATATGGAGACAAGTCTTGTGCTTCCTCTACATTTGCCCCAAAGAATCTTTTTTGACCTCCCATCCTACATCCATAGACATGAATATGGCGCCGGTCCCTCTGCAGATATAACAGCTTCCACTCTTCTGGGAATGCTTTCTGCAAGAGTTTGGAAATGTCTGTAGGAATTTTTACACCTTCATCCAGAACAGCAACCTCCTGATTTTGGAGGAGAGGTGTTATGAAAGGCAATTCAGTATCACAATGGACATGGAGGTCAGAGCACATACAGTGATCTGACAATAACCCAAAATAATAGAACGAGCTCTGAGACGTGGGAACTCTGCAGACCGCAATCCCTGATCCTCTCCAAACACAACTAGAGGCAGCCGTGGATTGCGCCTAACGCTACCTATGCAACTCGGCACAGCCTGAGAAACTAACTAGCCTGAAGATAGAAAAAATAAGCCTACCTTGCCTCAGAGAAATACCCCAAAGGAAAAGGCAGCCCCCCACATATAATGACTGTGAGTAAGATGAAAAGACAAACGTAGGGATGAAATAGATTCAGCAAAGTGAGGCCCGATATTCTAGACAGAATGAGGATAGGAAAGATAACTTTGCGGTCTACACAAAACCCTAAAGAAAACCACGCAAAGGGGCAAAAAGACCCTCCGTACCGAACTAACGGCACGGAGGTACACCCTTTGCGTCCCAGAGCTTCCAGCAAAACAAATAGACAAGCTGGACAGAAAAAATAGCAACAAATAGCAAAGAAGCACTTAGCTATGCAGAGCAGCAGGCCACAGGAATGATCCAGAGAAACACAAGTCCAACACTGGAACATTGACAGGAAACATGAATCAAAGCATTAGGTGGGGTTAAGTAGAGAAGCACCTAACGACCTCACCAGATCACCTGAGGGAGGAAACTCAGAAGCAGCAGTACCAGTTTCCTCCACAAACGGAAGCTCCCAGAGAGAATCAGCCGAAGTACCACTTGTGACCACAGGAGGGAGCTCTGCCACAGAATTCACAACAGTACCCCCCCCCTTGAGCAGGGGTCACCGAACCCTCACCAGAGCCCCCAGGCTGACCAGGATGAGCCACATGAAAGGCACGAACAAGATCGGGAGCATGGACATCAGAGGCAAAAACCCAGGAATTATCCTCCTGAGCATAACCCTTCCATTTAACCAGATACTGGAGTTTCCGTCTTGAAACACGAGAATCCAAAATCTTCTCCACAATATACTCCAATTCCCCCTCCACCAAAACCGGGGCAGGAGGGTCAACAGATGGAACCATAGGTGCCACGTATCTCCGCAACAATGACCTATGGAAGACGTTATGTATGAAAAAAGAATCTGGGAGGGTCAGACGAAAAGACACAGGATTAATAACCTCAGAAATCCTATAAGGACCAATGAAACGAGGTTTAAACTTCGGAGAGGAAACCTTCATAGGAATATGACGAGAAGATAACCAAACCAGATCCCCAACACGAAGTCGGGGACCCACACGGCGTCTACGATTAGCGAAACGTTGAGCTTTCTCCTGGGACAAGGTCAAATTGTCCACTACATGAGTCCAAATCTGCTGCAACCTGTCCACCACAGTATCCACACCAGGACAGTCCGAAGACTCAACCTGTCCTGAAGAGAAACGAGGATGGAACCCAGAATTGCAGAAAAATGGCGAAACCAAGGTAGCCGAGCTGGCCCGATTATTAAGGGCGAACTCAGCCAAAGGCAAAAAGGACACCCAGTCATCCTGATCGGCAGAAACAAAGCATCTCAGATAGGTTTCCAAGGTCTGATTGGTTCGTTCGGTCTGGCCATTAGTCTGAGGATGAAAAGCCGAGGAAAAAGACAAGTCAATGCCCATCCTACCACAAAAGGCTCGCCAAAACCTCGAAACAAACTGGGAACCTCTGTCAGAAACGATATTCTCTGGAATGCCATGCAAACGAACCACATGCTGGAAGAACAATGGCACCAAATCAGAGGAGGAAGGCAACTTGGACAAGGGTACCAGATGGACCATCTTAGAAAAGCGATCACAGACCACCCAAATGACTGACATCTTTTGAGAGACGGGAAGATCTGAAATAAAATCCATAGAGATATGTGTCCAAGGTCTCTTCGGGACCGGCAAGGGCAAAAGCAACCCACTGGCACGAGAACAGCAGGGCTTAGCCCGAGCACAAATCCCACAGGACTGCACAAAAGAACGCACATCCCGCGACAGAGACGGCCACCAAAAGGATCTAGCCACTAACTCTCTGGTACCAATGATTCCAGGATGACCAGCCAACACCGAACAATGAACCTCAGAGATCACTTTATTTGTCCACCAATCCGGGACAAACAGTTTCTCCGCTGGACAACGATCAGGTTTATTAGCCTGAAATTTTCGCAGCACCCGCCGCAAATCAGGGGAGATGGCAGACACAATTACTCCTTCCTTGAGGATACCCGCCGGCTCAGATAAACCCGGAGAGTTGGGCACAAAACTCCTAGACAGAGCATCCGCCTTCACATTTTTAGAGCCCGGAAGGTACGAAATCACAAAGTCAAAACGGGCGAAAAACAGCGACCAACGAGCCTGTCTAGGATTCAAACGCTTAGCAGACTCGAGATAAGTCAGGTTCTTATGATCAGTCAATACCACCACGCGATGCTTAGCTCCTTCAAGCCAATGACGCCACTCCTCGAATGCCCACTTCATGGCCAGCAACTCTCGGTTGCCCACATCATAATTCCGCTCAGCAGGCGAAAACTTCCTGGAAAAAAAAGCGCATGGTTTCATCACTGAACAATCAGAACCTCTCTGCGACAAAACAGCCCCTGCTCCAATCTCAGAAGCATCAACCTCGACCTGGAACGGAAGAGAAACATCAGGTTGACACAACACAGGGGCAGAAGAAAAACGACTCTTCAACTCTTGAAAAGCTTCCACAGCAGCAGAAGACCAATTGACCAAATCAGCACCCTTCTTGGTCAAATCGGTCAATGGTTTGGCAATACTAGAAAAATTGCAGATGAAGCGACGATAAAAATTAGCAAAGCCCAGGAATTTTTGCAGACTTTTCAGAGATGTCGGCTGAGTCCAATCATGGATGGCTTGGACCTTAACAGGATCCATCTCGATAGTAGAAGGGGAAAAGATGAACCCCAAAAATGAAACCTTCTGCACACCAAAGAGACACTTTGATCCCTTCACAAACAAAGAATTAGCACGCAGGACCTGAAAAACGGTTCTGACCTGTTTCACATGAGACTCCCAATCATCCGAGAAGATCAAAATGTCATCCAAGTACACAATCAGGAATTTATCCAGGTACTCTCGGAAGATGTCATGCATAAAGGACTGAAACACTGATGGAGCATTGGCAAGTCCGAATGGCATCACTAGATACTCAAAATGACCCTCGGGCGTATTAAATGCAGTTTTCCATTCATCGCCTCGCCTGATTCGCACCAGATTATACGCACCACGAAGATCAATCTTGGTGAACCAACTAGCCCCCTTAATCCGAGCAAACAAATCAGATAACAAAGGCAAGGGGTACTGAAATTTAACAGTGATCTTATTAAGAAGGCGATAATCTATACAAGGTCTCAGCGAACCATCCTTTTTGGCTACAAAAAAGAACCCTGCTCCTAATGGCGACGATGACGGGCGAATATGCCCCTTCTCCAGGGATTCCTTCACATAACTGCGCATAGCGGTGTGCTCAGGCACAGATAAATTAAACAGTCGACCTTTTGGGAATTTACCACCAGGAATCAAATTGATAGCACAATCACAATCCCTATGCGGAGGTAGGGCATCGGACTTGGGCTCATCAAATACATCCCGGTAATCAGACAAGAACTCTGGAACCTCAGAAGGGGTGGATGACGAAATTGACAAAAATGGAACATCACCATGTACCCCCTGACAACCCCAGCTGGACACAGACATGGATTTCCAATCTAAAACTGGATTATGGGCTTGTAGCCATGGCAACCCCAACACGACCACATCATGCAGATTATGCAACACCAGAAAGCGAATATCCTCCTGATGTGCAGGAGCCATGCACATGGTCAGCTGGGTCCAGTATTGAGGCTTATTCTTGGCCAAAGGCGTAGCATCAATACCTCTCAATGGAATAGGACACTGCAAGGGCTCCAAGAAAAACCCACAACGCTTAGCATATTCCAAGTCCATCAAATTCAGAGCAGCGCCTGAATCCACAAACGCCATGACAGAATATGATGACAAAGAGCAGATCAAGGTAACGGACAGAAGAAATTTTGACTGTACCGTACCAATGGTGGCAGACCTAGCGAACCGCTTAGTGCGCTTAGGACAATCAGAGATAGCATGAGTGGAATCACCACAGTAGAAACACAGCCCATTCAGACGTCTGTGTTCTTGCCGTTCAACTCTGGTCAAAGTCCTATCGCACTGCATAGGCTCAGGTTTAAGCTCAGGTAATACCGCCAAATGGTGCACAGATTTACGCTCACGCAAGCGTCGACCGATCTGAATAGCCAAAGACATAGACTCATTCAAACCAGCAGGCATAGGAAATCCCACCATGACATCCTTAAGGGCTTCAGAGAGACCCTTTCTGAACATAGCTGCCAGCGCAGATTCATTCCATTGAGTGAGCACTGACCATTTTCTAAATTTCTGGCAATATACCTCTATCTCATCCTGACCCTGACAAAGAGCCAGCAAATTCTTTTCTGCCTGATCCATTGAATTAGGCTCATCGTACAGCAATCCGAGCGCCAGGAAAAACGCATTGATATTACTCAATGCAGGATCTCCTGGCACAAGAGAAAATGCCCAGTCCTGAGGGTCGCCGTGCAAAAAAGAAATAATAATCAAAACCTGTTGAACTGGATCACCAGAGGAACGAGGTTTCAAGGCCAGAAATAACTTACAATTATTTTTGAAACTCAGAAACTTAGTTCTATCTCCAAAAAACAAATCAGGAATAGGAATTCTTGGTTCTAACATAGATTTCTGATCAATAGTGTCTCGAATCTTTTGTACTTTTGCCGAGAGCTGATCCACAAATGAAGACAGACTTCTAATGTCCATCGCTACACCTGTGTACTGAACCACCCAAATGTCTAGGGGAAAAAAAAGACAAAACACAAAGCCAAGAAAAAAAAATGGTCCCAGAACTTCTTTTTTCCCTCTATTGAGAATCATTAGTACTTTTGGCTTCCTGTACTGTTATGAAAGGCAATTCAGTATCACAATGGACATGGAGGTCAGAGCACATACAGTGATCTGACAATAACCCAAAATAATAGAACGAGCTCTGAGACGTGGGAACTCTGCAGACCGCAATCCCTGATCCTCTCCAAACACAACTAGAGGCAGCCGTGGATTGCGCCTAACGCTACCTATGCAACTCGGCACAGCCTGAGAAACTAACTAGCCTGAAGATAGAAAAAATAAGCCTACCTTGCCTCAGAGAAATACCCCAAAGGAAAAGGCAGCCCCCCACATATAATGACTGTGAGTAAGATGAAAAGACAAACGTAGGGATGAAATAGATTCAGCAAAGTGAGGCCCGATATTCTAGACAGAACGAGGATAGGAAAGATAACTTTGCGGTCTACACAAAACCCTAAAGAAAACCACGCAAAGGGGCAAAAAGACTCTCCGTACCGAACTAACGGCATGGAGGTACACCCTTTGCGTCCCAGAGCTTCCAGCAAAACAAATAGACAAGCTGGACAGAAAAAATAGCAACAAATAGCAAAGAAGCACTTAGCTATGCAGAGCAGCAGGCCACAGGAATGATCCAGAGAAACACAAGTCCAACACTGGAACATTGACAGGAAGCATGAATCAAAGCATTAGGTGGGGTTAAGTAGAGAAGCACCTAACGACCTCACCAGATCACCTGAGGGAGGAAACTCAGAAGCAGCAGTACCAGTTTCCTCCA
This sequence comes from Ranitomeya imitator, assembly GCF_032444005.1. Lineage (NCBI taxonomy): Eukaryota > Metazoa > Chordata > Amphibia > Anura > Dendrobatidae > Ranitomeya > Ranitomeya imitator. The sequence continues at coordinate 141,179,017 of NC_091290.1, forward strand.
CAAACGGAAGCTCCCAGAGAGAATCAGCCGAAGTACCACTTGTGACCACAGGAGGGAGCTCTGCCACAGAATTCACAACAGAGAGGGCTTGGCTTGTAATCTCAGCTGGTGTTGAAGTCCGGGCTCTGTGCGGCTGGTCATGTTCTTCCACCAAATTCCCCCAACCATGTCTGTAGGGACCTTGTACAATGGGTCTGGGGGAACAGTAAAAGGTCTTCTCCAAACTGCTCCACGAAAGCTGAAAGCTACACTTGTCTACAATGTCTTGTGCTGTAGAATTAGGATTTCCCTTCACTGGAGCTAGGGGGCCAAGGCCGACCCCGGATAACAAGCCCATAGCGTTATCTTCTTCCACCCTCTGCACAGGGGGCACAATGCAGTCAGGGGGTAACGTTCTTCGGGCATTCACCAATTCCAGACTCCTCAAGAGATGCCAGAGAGAGTAGTGCAATCCGTCACTGCACAGAACAAGCTTCCCCCAGAATCCAGTGCTGGTGGCTTTACTCTCCTCCATCCAATGCTCTGCATTGTGGTTGGTGATGTACGGCTGTATGCTGTTGCACAGCCACGAACCTCCTGGCGGGGGCGCAGTGTTTGTGCTGATACTACAGGAGTTCTGGACTCTGCAGTTATGGAGTCAGCAGATGGTGGTGACTTTCTGCCCTCTACCCTCAGAATTCGGTGACACCACTCTAACAATACGGGGTCTCCACTTCTTGGCATCTATCTAACTATCTGTAGTATCTGACATTCAGATGATATCACCAGAGAACAGAAGCTTTTCTCACATGGGAATATTGTCCTCGAGATTCAGGCTGTTTTTTGCTGCCTTTTAAATCACTATATAGTCTGCCAAGTATCAAAATCTCTTTACCCGTGTTTATAGCCTCAGCCATGATTTTCTGTTCTGTGTTCTTATCAGCACTTGTCAGACTCTACAGTTTCTTCAGATGTCATGGGAACTGCCATACGTCACTCAACAAAGCGAGGCTTCCAACATCAGAAGAAGATACAAATAATTGGCTTGATTCACCAAGAATGCTAAAAATGTATATATAATGTAGCATTATAGTACTTATATTCCTGTACATAAAAGCAGTATTATAGTAGTTACATTCTTGTAGATATGAGCAGTATTATAGCAGTTATATTCTTGTACATTGGGAGCAGTATTATAGTAGTTATATTCTTGTACATAGGGGCAGTATTATAGTAGTTATATTCTTGTACATAGTGGGCAGTATTATAGTAGTTATATTCTTGTTCATAGGAGCAGTATTATAGTAGTTATATTCTTGTACATAGAGGTAGTATTATAGTGGTTATATTCTTGTACATAGGGGCAGTATTATAGCAGTTATATTCTTGTACATGAGTTACACTCCTCCCAAAGAAACTCTCCTGCCCCAGAGCTATACTCACCCCAAACCTACACTCCTACCTCAGAGTTACATAAGTAGAAACACCCTGCCCCAGAAATACAACCCTGCCATATAGCTACACTTTTGCCTCTTCCCCTCATCTACATTCCTGCCTCAGAGCTACACCATTAGAGACACCCCTGTCCTAGAGCTACACCCCTGCAATAGATCTACACCCCTCTCAAAGAGCTACAGCCCACCCTAGAGCTTTAGGCCTTCCCCAGAGCTCCCTCCTGCTCTAGAACTGCAGTACTGGCCCAGATTTAAACCCTTTCTTCAAAGCTACAACTTGGCCCCAGAGAGACACCATTGCCTTTGAGATTTATTGTGTCTCCACCCCAGACCACGCGCCTGCCTCAGAGCTGACCAATTATAATACCTGATAAATTATTGCAACTCCTCCTTCAATACAAGTTATATCACTTGTTGACGATGATGGAAGAGGCCAAGTGAGGCGTTAATTAAAGCTTTCCTAAGGGGTCCCATAATAACATAAGCCGCTGCCTTCAACAATGTTGCCGGGACTTGGATATCATATGAGAGTCAAAGGCTGCAGAGATGGGACTGTGTATAGTAAATAACATCAGCCATGCTTGTCTTCTACAGCTAATTAGGGAAGGCGGCTTCACTGTGGATGTGACTTAATGAACAAATACTCTGCTGGTGTCTCTGCTGGGAGTCTCCGGACCCCGCTGTGCAGCCCTCTGTTGTGCAGAATCATATTTGGCATGAAGAGATTACGCTCTGTTTATACATGTTCGGTAATCACTTAAGACTTTTGTTTAATGAACGACTTTGGTTCTTCTGAATTCCCCCAGCGCCAGAACGAACCCCGGCGCAATCCCGGATTATTAACGAGTCTTCAAGAAGTCGCAACCGTCAAGACTCTTGCTGAGGATGAATTAGTAGAAGGCATTCATCTGTGATAGAGCAGGGATCGCCTCCTCTTGGCATGGCATGGACTCACTGGTGCCTGGCTCGATGTGGTCTTGGGCAAGCAGAGATGCGTTCCATCTCATGAGTCGAAATTACTATGGAAATTGCAAGCTACAAAGTGATACTTCATGCCAAAGAGCATCTATTAATGAAGCATTGTACAACTGAGCATCTACAGTATGTTCCAATAAAGACCTTTACTTTTAGATTATCTCACTACATTCCCATCAGGGCAATATTTAAAGGGGGTTTCCACTAGTAGGACAGCACCTTCTTCAGCTAAATGTTTGACCCCACATTAAAATAAAAACACCTATACTCACCTCCCGTGCCGGCGCCTTTCCAGCGGTGTCAGTACTCGGGTTGGTTCACGTGAGGTTTTTATGTCATGTGAGCCCTGTGCCCAATCAGTGTTTCGAGCACTGTCTCTGCCTTTGGACATATGCATAATCAAGAGGAAGTCAGGGATGAGGCTGGCCGCTCGCCTCCTCTTGATTACTTATTTGTCCAAAAGTGGGACAGTGACGCCACCGTTGATTGGTGTGCAGGGCTCACATGTCATAACAACCTCACATGAACCCTAAGAAAGCAAGCTCTGACACCACTGGAACAGCGCCAACACCGGAGATGGACAATGGAGTGGACAATTCCTTTAAAAAGGGGGAGGGGTCCATAGCAAAATAAAAAATAACTTGGATCAGATTAACCCAACTTACCCTATCACTCGGATTGGGCTGATGCGTTGTGTTCACCGGGGGGAAGGGGGGTAATAATTGTGCAAAAACTTTATTCCTCACATTTAAGGTCTAACATGTAGTTTGCGAATAAGAAAGAGGCCCTGGTAAATGTCTCCAAAGTTGACCTTCAAAGGCCCGCTTTGTACCATGGCCCCACTTCTAGAACTCTGGTGGCACAATGCAACCCAACTGACGATTTTAGGACATTGAGGTCAATTGAGGTTTAAGAAAATTGTCCATTACAGAACCCTTTCCCATTGTGTTCCACACCATAAGCATGACATGGATGGCAGGGGCGAACATACCATTGGTGCAAGAGGCAAGGGGGCCACGTCTACATCCAAAGCAGGTGGAATTGTGCATTACGATGAGCTATTGGGCTGCAAGTGGCCTATATATTGATGTTTGTTGTTCAACAGTGACCCTAATAAGCCTGTGTCTGGCCCTGATGGTTGGTACACCACTGACAACATGTTGACCACACTACCCCGGTGTCAAATAAGTTACTGTAATTCTTGTAGAGAATCTTATTGTGGGTCGAAAGGGTAGGTCAACTACCATGTACTAAACATTTCGATAATATTTTGGTACATTTTTTCCTATTTTTTTCCGTAATGAGCATCAACACAAATTAAATATGGATCTTGAGTTGAACTCAACTTGGCAGACCTCTAGTTTATCAAGAATTCCCTGGATTGGCTCCCATTCTACTCCTAGTCTAAAACTGACCAAAATCGAAAAAGTGGACAACTAATATATACCCCGTCATGTAATACAAATGAATAGACGAGTATTTATATCCTATTGTCCTGCAGTGATTCCTCTTATTCTTTAGCTCATTCTCGGAAAGTGAAGGCACTGAGCGTCCTCGTAATCTCGCTTCTCCAAAGAGGAGGGAGTGTATATCGTAATACGTGCTGAAATCAAATCCTCTTTAAACGCCAATATGTTCCCATCAGTCTGTTTTCCATTTGCTGAAATGGCTAATCCCCGAGATCAGTGCTCCTGTAGGTAGTTGAAGAAACAGGGGACATATGTTCTAAACACTCTGAGGCAAGGCCAAGATGGAGACAGAAGGAGTTTGCATATTTTTTAAAGGCGGCTTATTACTTTGATACGACGTGGCAGGCGAATGAAGTATTAATGAGCTTGCTCTGTGCACCAAGTGGAATATGAATAACCACAATTAACAAGCCCATAAAACTTGGAGATTAATAATACCTGACGCTGCATTTATTTGTCTTAGGAATGAAGATAATTTACAGCTGGCTCTTTTGTCCCTATCTTCTTCTTGAGGAGGAGTAGACAACAAAAATCAGCGGCTTCTGCATTTTTTATGGCGATACTGAGGGAATCTCTGCAAATGTACCCATAAAAAAGAAGGATGAATAAATAGATGAAGCAGAACTGGATTTACGAGAAGACTCTTCTCATCATCTGCCCAAGCTTCCTCCCAATTAAAGCAAGGTAGTAGAAGCCTAACACAGCTTCAGTCCTGTTACAGAAGAATCTTCTACAGTTTTAGATACTGTTGCTTAATGGGTTAATAATCATTATGGTATATAGATGTTATGGGTGAAGGGTTATCCCAAATGACCAAGAATTACATGGCCACCCATCTCTTTGAATGGTTCCCATCTGTGATTACATTTCCACTGCATCATTCAAACGAAAATCATCTGGATGACCACATGGTCTTGGGAGATGGTCATTTCTAAAGTGTTTGTTGCCCAATGAATATTTATCACTTATCCAGAAAAAGGTGATAAATGTCTGATTGCTGTGAGACCATCTGTTCTTCAAGGCACTGAGGAGGATATTGAGTAAGGTAGCAGTCACATATATGGCCAGCCCTTTATTCAATGTCTGTGGGTCGTCTATAATTCTAGTGATTGGTTTGAGTTTTATTGATATTGCGTCTCCTACGGTTGGAGCCCCTCACGGGTCAGACATTTATCCCCATTCCTATGCCTACATGACAAATGTGTGACAAATTTTTCTGAGCTGAGATCTGAAGACATTTTTTCCATTTTTCAGTGTAAATAGGTTCTGGTAGGACCTGATCCAGATCAGATCAAAATTAGTGGATAAGATGGTCCCACCATGATTTTCTTCAGGAGACCGTAAAATGGATTGAGATATGTGGAAGGTCAGAGAATGCAAATTCACAGAAATAACTTGGTCAACTCGTTATCAAGTCACAATCAATTAGATGTCTTAATGAGATTTAATCATTAGAGATTATGCAAATCGATTCACATGACCCAGTTCAATGCCCATCTGGCAGGAAGTGTGAGAACCGCCGCTTACTTGACAGCGTGCAGGGCTCTTTTTTGATGAGGTAACCTGGTGCAATGTCACATGTATGTCATCACCCAACCAGGCAGACTAATCAAAAGAAGAATCCCATCAGTTAAGAGGTGGTTCTCAGGATCTGCTGCCTGGTGGTCATATATTACTGACATGGCAGTGGAACCAGGTCCTTTGCAACAACTCTACTCATCACTTATCCATCATATTCAACAAGTTCTTCATTAGTGATGTCCACCAATTTTTAACTGGATACCCATGCAGTGAACATGATTTGACCAGAAATTGTGAAAATATATCACAACTTTACTTAAGTGGCTTTCTCAGTCCACCATCATGGCCTCAACTTCTTCTACGCGAAGGCATTGAAATGTCTTTGAGACGTCTCGACAAGTCCAGCTAGTTTTAACTTTTTATTACTTAAAAGAATGAGATCCTTGGCATGATGACCTTATTCTTTGCTCTCCATAATCCACCTGGTACTACTCTTTATAGCTTCTCCGGTATCAGTGCATTAAGTTTCATTAACTCTTACGACAAATCATTGATCTCAACATCCACCAAAACTCTTGCTCCGGGGTCCCATTAAGCTGTTGACCTTCGGTAGCATGCTAATGTTCCAACCATTTACTATCTACTTGAGTGGAAAATCTGTAACAGCGTAAACCGTAATCTGTTTTTGTCTTCTGAAGTGCATTCTGGGAAGATAATACTTTGCAATAAACAGCTTTGTTTCTGGCTGTGATTAATCTTCTGATGGCGAGTTGCCCAGTTCGTTGAGCTGAGTGTTTTAGACTGGAGACATATAGGCAGCTATGGAGTCCTACATGGTTGATTCTCTTTTGGGGGTTCTTAAATCTCCACACGTGGGAATTAATCTTGGAAGTTAAGGGTATTTTTGTTATCAATTTGAAAGCTATCTCTATCTTCCAGCTTGGCAGTGCTTGATAATCCCGCCATCACTAAATGTACGTTTAATCCGTCTTAGTTGACAGAAGCCAATCTTTATGAACCTAACGTCTTTAAATATGAACCTCCAAGCCCGTCCTATTATTTCGGCCCTGAATGCTCTATTTATATTTTTGATTACATTAGAAGCAATTTTGCGTTCTTCCTTTTAACGACTCCGGCACAGATTACAAGATTGAAATGTAATATTTTATAGAATTAGACGCTTAGACCAAAACTGTTCATGGTAATGACTTACTTTATCTAATGTCGACATGTCCCGGATCTATAGATCTTTCATGGAAAACATTTGTATCCTTTACTATTTATGGATTACAAGAAAAAAAACCTTGCAACATTTTATTCTTATTGGTAAGAATGTAAATCAACTGGCTCGTTCTTCATCGTGTTAAATGGACTCCAGTTCTGCCGTCGAGTTTGTAATCTCCGTATAATTAATGGCCGTCTTCTATATTGGATCCTTGTAATGATGATCATTTTATTAGCTGCATTTTTTTTTATTGAAGGCAATTTAAAGATTATACAATATAATCTATATTATAGCTCATATACCAATGTAAAGGCTTTGATTGCATCCCAAATCTTGTGCGTAGACCTCATGTGCCAATATCTATGGGTCCAAGGTAAAAAAGAATCCTAAAGAAAACTCAACAAGATAACATAACATCTTAAATAATTCTCTTACATGACGTTTTACTGTTACTCAAGGCTCCCTGGTGCATATTATTAGCAGTTTTTCTGTATTGCTAGGCAGCTGGCATGCTTAGCTCACAGGTGGGATGTCAATTGATCCTGGTGGCGTATTCGAACCAGCATTTGTTTCTGATTTTATTCTCCTGTCTCCATTTCAAATGATCACACTGGGCTCTTGTACAAAGGCAATGGTTAAGTTTCTCTAAGTGTGGATTCTGTTTCTTGGACCCTACATCTAGCTACTCGGTTCTTAGCTCCTGCTCTCCTTGCCTTGTTCCTATCTTGCTTGTTGGATACTCTAGCTGGTCTTCATCCCAGGCCACTCCTGACTACATTTCTACTATGCCTTGCACTTGGTCTCAATTCCTTACTACATTTCTGCCAAGGCACCCTAAGCTTGGATCCTGGACTGCTTTCCTGATGACAACTTTATGGCTTAAGTATTGACTGTTTTTCAAATCATGGTTGTGCCTTTGGTGTCTTGCATTTATGGCAATGTCTATGGTGTCCATGCTCCTGGCTGTGACCCTACTGCCGAGGTCCTGGTTCAAACTCTTGAAAACATCTCTAATGTGTGTCTGGTTCCAGCTCTTGGCTTTGTCTTTGATGTCAATGCAATCCCCTTGATTTTGCTGCTCTTCAAATTGGAATTTGGCTCCCAGTTCAGTCAGAAATCTGATCCTGGATTTTGTAGGTATCTCCTATGTCTAAATATTGCCCTGTAGCAACACCCCATGTCTGTGACCATGTTGCAGTCCTTCTTCATTTCCATGTCTTATCATTCTTGAATCCAGCTGACAACTGCTTAATGAGAACTGCAAGTAGCAAATCTCCCTGCAGTTCGTAGAGATCAAATGTTGCAACCAGGGAATTCTGAGGACCATTCAAACCAGTTTACCAGTACAAAACTATGCTGAACCCCAAAATGAGCTTTGCTTGATTTTCAAAGGCAATACCCATGGGACTGACATCCAGCTTCCCACTAGTATCTAGAATTGTCACATGCAACAATGACGATATACATATATTACATGCAATCAAACTGGTTTATAAAAATGGAATCAATGCACTATTGGGGTTTATGAAAGATCCTTCAAACTAGAAATCATAAATTTTGCATCTGTCTCAACTAACTCTATCATACATGTTTCAATCTTGACTGTTTCCACCACCATTGTGTCAAAAAAGTGTATAGATGGTTCATATGATGCTTCCTAAGGAAGGATTTTGAATATTTACTATGGAAACCAAGTTTTTACCTAAAATAGGTAAATGATCAGATAGTTTTGATGATGTAGCACCAGTTTAGGCATGGAAGAGGATGTACAACCCAAGTTGACTTCATTCTCCTTCAATCGGAACCCACTAACAGTAATGGAACATCTGAAGGTTCATAATGCCCTCCTGAAGTAACAAAAGGTTCTTCAAGAATTAGTACAGATCATGAGGTTGAGTTAATTTCCAACAAAGCTTTATAAGAGCAAAATACCATGAAAACAAATCCAGACATTTGGAAAAGCTGAATTTCTAACTAGATGATCAATTGATCTGCGTTACAGTACATCTTTCCCAACAAGTCTATAGAATGTCTTAAAAAGAAGACATCATTTTTTTCTCTGTCCATCCCATCATTAAAAAATTTGAAGCACTAGAGATTAGAGTTGAGCGACCTTGACCTTTTTAGAGTCGAGCCGGGTTTCGCGAAACCCGACTATCTCAAAAGTCGGGTCGAGTGAAATCGGCCGATTATGACGTAAAGTCGGGATCGACCGAAACACGAAACCCAATGCAAGTCAATGGGGCAGCATAGTCGGCAGTGAGTGGGGGCCAGGAAAACACCTAGAGTGCCCATTTTAATGTCAAAACCATCCATTCTTCTTAATGAAGCTTGTCAAGCGTAATTTACCTTATAATAATTGGAAGGCATTTGAAATTGGGGGTCATTTGGCTAAAGTTGTGTGGGGTAGGGCTGGTTCAAGTAATTAGTGGGCCCAGGAAATCTGGACCACATCACGGCAGTGGAGCAGGGAGAGGTAAGTATTTCAACTTTGCAAGTGCTGTGATCCTGAGCAAGCAGGGGGGGCCCACTTGTTGGCATTGGCACTGGCACAGGGCCCCTCAAAGTACAGCGGTGTGTTTGCACGGCGGGGGCGCCTCCCACCGGCAGCAACACTTTTGCGTACTATGAGAGGCCCTGTGCCAGTGACGTCGCCAACTAGTATTCCTCCCCCCACCTGATGAAGGAACCTGCACTTTCATCTGCACCTTCCTCTTTGTCCCCGTGTAAGGTGGTATGGTATGCGGGAAGAGCAACCTGACTTTCAGCAGGGTCACAATGTTGTTGTGTAGCATGCACGGGGAATGTTGCGTTATGGGTCAATGTACCAGCAGACTCATCTATCACTGGCTGGGCAATGGGCACGATGAAGTGGAAACACAGATATAGGCCCAAAGAATAAAGTGGGCTAAATGCAGTTCAAAATTGGTAACACAGGAATAACCAGGGGGCATTGCAGTGGAGGACAACTGGAATGAGAGGCTGACACAGAGAGTAGGGCCAAATCAGTAAGTAGTCGAAATGCAGTTCAAAATTGGCAACCGTAGTAAACAGGCGGCACAGCTTTGTTCAGTGGAGGAGAACAGCAAGGAGTGGCAGACACCGATAGTAGGCCCCAACCCAACTAGTAGGCCAAATGCAGTCTAACATTAACAACTACTTAACGAGAGCCTGAAAATGGAATTTCAGGACAGGAAACCAGGAGAACAGCAAGGAGTGGCAGACACCGATAGTAGGCCCCAAACCAACTAGTACGCCAAATGCAGTTGTTCCATTTAACCACAATTTAATGAGAGCCTGAAGATAGAAGCTCAGGAAAGGCAACCTGGGGAACACCTTGGAGTGTAACACACCATCTCTCTCCACCCCATACCCATTTTGTAGGCCTAATGCAGTGTACTTTTCTACAACTACTAAACGAGAGTCGGAAGACCGAAGCAATGGCAAGGAAACCTGGGGAACACCTTGGAGTGTAACACACCATCTCTCTCCACCCCATACCCAATTTGTAGGCCTAATGCAGTGTAGTTTCCAAGAACTACTAAACGAGAGCCGGAAGATCGAAGCTCAGGAAAGGCAACCTGGGGAACACCTTGGAGTGTAACACACCCTCTCGCTACACCCCATACCCAATTTGAAGGCCTAATGCAGCGTAGTTTCCAACAACTACTAAACGAGAGCCGGAAGATCGAAGCTCAGGAAAGGCAACCTGGGGAACACCTTGGAGTGTAACAAACCCTCTCTCTACACCCCATACCCAATTTGTAGGCCTAATGCAGCGCAGTTTCCGACAACTACTAAACGAGAGCATGAAGATCGAAGCTCAGGAAAGGCAACCTGGGGAACACCTTGGAGTGTAACACACCCTCTCTCTACACCCCATACCCAATTTGTAGGCCTAATGCAGCGCAGTTTCCGACAACTACTAAACGAGAGCATGAAGATCGAAGCTCAGGAAAGGCAACCTGGGGAACACCTTGGAGTGTAACACACCCTCTCTCTACACCCCATACCCAATTTGAAGGCCTAATGCAGTGTAGTTTCCAAGAACTACTAAACGAGAGCCGGAAGATCGAAGCTCAGGAAAGGCAACCTGGGGAACACCTTGGAGTGGAACACACCATCTCTCTACACCCCATACCCAATTTGAAGGCCTAATGCAGCGTAGTTTCCAACAACTACTAAACGAGAGACGGAAGATCGAAGCTCAGGAAAGGCAACCTGGGGAACACCTTGGAGTGTAACACAACGTCTCTCTATACCACGGAAGGGCTGATTCTTAGGAAGGAAGGCTGTTGGAAATAAGCATTGCGCGTCCGAGGGTGATTATATTCTTATTAGGTATATACTCACCCTCGGACGCGCCCTGCTTCTTTATTTGGAATGAATGTTTATTTGCAATGTGGTGTTGACTTTCTCTATTATTTTGGTAATTAATGATTTTATTATTTTCATTGTTTTGCATCTTCTCGGCAATAATATAAAGAAGACGCGACAGGACAACACTCGGTGGATGCCATATGTGTGTTTTCAATTTAAAAAACCTTTCAGTTAACTACTTGCAGGAGAAAGTAATTGTAGCTGGTGGCCATTTTTAGTACTGTACCAGATTTTAGTTGTGTGTTTGTTTTTAATGTTAAAATGTCTGCATTTGATATCTCACCAGTATTTTCTTTTTTATAAGCAAAATACTTTTTTTTTTATTTTATGATGTTGGTTCAAGGGGTACACGGGCAGCAGTAGACAGGTCAGTGGAGGCCTAGTGGAAGGAGGGACCGCAGACAGGCTTCGAAGCCCTAACATAATAAATTGGGCTGCCTGTAGGCAATTTAAAATTGGTTCCAGGAGAACACGGGCAGCAGTAGACAGGTCAGTGGAGGCCTAGAGGAAGGAGGGACCGCAGATGCGCCAATGTTTCCCCCATACCAAATTTGTAGGCCTAATGCAGTGTAGTTTCCAACAACTACTAAACGAGAGCCGGAATATCGAAGCTCAGGAAAGGCAACCTGGGGAACACCTTGGAGTGTAACACACCGTCTCTATACACCCCATTCCCAATTTGAAGGCCTAATGCAGTGTAGTTTCCAAGAACTACTAAACGAGAGCCGGAATATCGAAGCTCAGGAAAGGCAACCTGGGGAACACCTTGGAGTGTAACACACCCTCTCTCTACACCCCATTCCCAATTTGAAGGCCTAATGCAGTGTAGTTTCCAAGAACTACTAAACGAGAGCCGGAAGATCGAAGCTCAGGAAAGGCAACCTGGGGAACACCTTGGAGTGTAACACACCCTCTCTCTACACCCCATACCCAATTTGAAGGCCTAATGCAGCGTAGTTTCCAACAACTACTAAACGAGAGCCGGAAGATCGAAGCTCAGGAAAGGCAACCTGGGGAACACCTTGGAGTGTAACAAACCCTCTCTCTACACCCCATACCCAATTTGTAGGCCTAATGCAGCGTAGTTTCCGACAACTACTAAACGAGAGCATGAAGATCGAAGCTCAGGAAAGGCAACCTGGGGAACACCTTGGAGTGTAACACACCCTCTCTCTACACCCCATACCCAATTTGAAGGCCTAATGCAGTGTAGTTTCCAAGAACTACTAAATGAGAGCCGGAAGATCGAAGCTCAGGAAAGGCAACCTGGGGAACACCTTGGAGTGGAACACACCATCTCTCTACACCCCATACCCAATTTGAAGGCCTAATGCAGCGTAGTTTCCAACAACTACTAAACGAGAGCCGGAAGATCGAAGCTCAGGAAAGGCAACCTGGGGAACACCTTGGAGTGTAACACAACGTCTCTCTACACCACGGAAGGGCTGATTCTTAGGAAGGAAGGCTGTTGGAAATAAGCATTGCGCGTCCGAGGGTGATTATATTCTTATTAGGTATATACTCACCCTCGGACGCGCCCTGCTTCTTTATTTGGAATGAATGTTTATTTGCAATGTGGTGTTGACTTTCTCTATTATTTTGGTAATTAATGATTTTATTATTTTCATTGTTTTGCATCTTCTCGGCAATAATATAAAGAAGACGCGACAGGACAACACTCGGTGGATGCCATATGTGTGTTTTCAATTTAAAAAACCTTTCAGTTAACTACTTGCAGGAGAAAGTAATTGTAGCTGGTGGCCATTTTTAGTACTGTACCAGATTTTAGTTGTGTGTTTGTTTTTAATGTTAAAATGTCTGCATTTGATATCTCACCAGTATTTTCTTTTTTATAAGCAAAATACTTTTTTTTTTATTTTATGATGTTGGTTCAAGGGGTACACGGGCAGCAGTAGACAGGTCAGTGGAGGCCTAGTGGAAGGAGGGACCGCAGACAGGCTTCGAAGCCCTAACATAATAAATTGGGCTGCCTGTAGGCAATTTAAAATTGGTTCCAGGGGAACACGGGCAGCAGTAGACAGGTCAGTGGAGGCCTAGAGGAAGGAGGGACCGCAGATGCGCCAATGTTTCCCCCATACCAAATTTGTAGGCCTAATGCAGTGTAGTTTCCAACAACTACTAAACGAGAGCCGGAATATCGAAGCTCAGGAAAGGCAACCTGGGGAACACCTTGGAGTGTAACACACCCTCTCTCTACACCCCATTCCCAATTTGAAGGCCTAATGCAGTGTGGTTTCCAAGAACTACTAAACGAGAGCCGGAAGATCGAAGCTCAGGAAAGGCAACCTGGGGAACACCTTGGAGTGTAACACACCCTCTCTCTACACCCCATACCCAATTTGAAGGCCTAATGCAGCGTAGTTTCCAACAACTATTAAACGAGAGCCGGAAGATCGAAGCTCAGGAAAGGCAACCTGGGGAACACCTTGGAGTGTAACAAACCCTCTCTCTACACCCCATACCCAATTTGTAGGCCTAATGCAGCGTAGTTTCCGACAACTACTAAACGAGAGCATGAAGATCGAAGCTCAGGAAAGGCAACCTGGGGAACACCTTGGAGTGTAACACACCCTCTCTCTACACCCCATACCCAATTTGAAGGCCTAATGCAGTGTAGTTTCCAAGAACTACTAAACGAGAGCCGGAAGATCGAAGCTCAGGAAAGGCAACCTGGGGAACACCTTGGAGTGGAACACACCATCTCTCTACACCCCATACCCAATTTGAAGGCCTAATGCAGCGTAGTTTCCAACAACTACTAAACGAGAGCCGGAAGATCGAAGCTCAGGAAAGGCAACCTGGGGAACACCTTGGAGTGTAACACAACGTCTCTCTACACCACGGAAGGGCTGATTCTTAGGAAGGAAGGCTGTTGGAAATAAGCATTGCGCGTCCGAGGGTGATTATATTCTTATTAGGTATATACTCACCCTCGGACGCGCCCTGCTTCTTTATTTGGAATGAATGTTTATTTGCAATGTGGTGTTGACTTTCTCTATTATTTTGGTAATTAATGATTTTATTATTTTCATTGTTTTGCATCTTCTCGGCAATAATATAAAGAAGACGCGACAGGACAACACTCGGTGGATGCCATATCTGTGTTTTCAATTTAAAAAACCTTTCAGTTAACTACTTGCAGGAGAAAGTAATTGTAGCTGGTGGCCATTTTTAGTACTGTACCAGATTTTAGTTGTGTGTTTGTTTTTAATGTTAAAATGTCTGCATTTGATATCTCTCCAGTATTTTCTTTTTTGTAAGCAAAATACTTATTTTTATATTTTCTGATGTTGGTTCCAGGGGTACACGGGCAGCAGTGCCCTGGTCAGTGTAGTAGTAGTTGAAAGAATGGACCGCAGACAGGCATCGAAGGCCTAAAATAAAAAAATTGGGCTGGCTGTAGGCAATTTTAAATTGGTTCCAGGGGTACACGGGCAGCAGTGGTGTGGTCAGTGGAGGCCTAGTGGAAGGAGTGACCGCAGACAGGCATCAAAGGCCTAAAATAATAACACATGGCTGTAGGCAATTTTAAATTGGTTCCAGGGGTACACGGGCAGCAGTGGTGTGGTCAGTGGAGGCCTAGTGGAAGGAGTGACCGCAGACAGGCATCGAAGGCCTAAAATAATAACACATGGCTGTAGGCAATTTTAAATTGGTTCCAGGGGTACACGGGCAGCAGTGGTGTGGTCAGTGGAGGCCTAGTGGAAGGAGTGACCGCAGACAGGCATCGAAGGCCTAAAATAATAACACATGGCTGTAGGCAATTTTAAATTGGTTCCAGAGGTACACGGGCAGCAGTGACCTGGTCAGTGTAGTAGTAGTTGAAAGAATGGACCGCAGACAGGCATCGAAGGCCTAAAATAAAAAAATTGGGCTGGCTGTAGGCAATTTAAAATTGGTTCCAGGGGTACACGGGCAGCAGTGGTGTGGTCAGTGGAGGCCTAGTGGAAGGAGTGACCGCAGACAGGCATCGAAGGCCTAAA
Organism: Ranitomeya imitator; assembly: GCF_032444005.1. Classification (NCBI taxonomy): domain Eukaryota; kingdom Metazoa; phylum Chordata; class Amphibia; order Anura; family Dendrobatidae; genus Ranitomeya; species Ranitomeya imitator. The sequence continues at coordinate 141,194,024 of NC_091290.1, forward strand.
ATAATAACACATGGCTGTAGGCAATTTTAAATTGGTTCCAGGGGTACACGGGCAGCAGTGACCTGGTCAGTGTAGTAGTAGTTGAAAGAATGGACCGCAGACAGGCATCGAAGGCCTAAAATAATAATACATGGCTGTAGGCAATTTTAAATTGGTTCCAGGGGTACACGGCAGCAGTGGTGTGGTCAGTGGAGGCCTAGTGGAAGGAGTGACCGCAGACAGGCATCGAAGGCCTAAAATAATAACACATGGCTGTAGGCAATTTTAAATTGGTTCCAGGGGTACACGGGCAGCAGTGCCCTGGTCAGTGTAGTAGTAGTTGAAAGAATGGACCGCAGACAGGCATCGAAGGCCTAAAATAATAACACATGGCTGTAGGCAATTTTAAATTGGTTCCAGGGGTACACGGGCAGCAGTGGTGTGGTCAGTGGAGGCCTAGTGGAAGGAGTGACCGCAGACAGGCATCGAAGGCCTAAAATAATAACACATGGCTGTAGGCAATTTTAAATTGGTTCCAGGGGTACACGGGCAGCAGTGACCTGGTCAGTGTAGTAGTAGTTGAAAGAATGGACCGCAGACAGGCATCGAAGGCCTAAAATAAAAAAATTGGGCTGGCTGTAGGCAATTTAAAATTGGTTGCAGGGGTACACGGGCAGCAGTGGTGTGGTCAGTGGAGGCCTAGTGGAAGGAGTGACCGCAGACAGGCATCGAAGGCCTAAAATAATAACACATGGCTGTAGGCAATTTTAAATTGGTTCCAGGGGTACACGGGCAGCAGTGACCTGGTCAGTGTAGTAGTAGTTGAAAGAATGGACTGCAGACAGGCATCGAAGGCCTAAAATAATAACACATGGCTGTAGGCAATTTTAAATTGGTTCCAGGGGTACACGGGCAGCAGTGGTGTGGTCAGTGGAGGCCTAGTGGAAGGAGTGACCGCAGACAGGCATCGAAGGCCTAAAATAATAACACATGGCTGTAGGCAATTTTAAATTGGTTCCAGGGGTACACGGGCAGGAGTGCCCTGGTCAGTGTAGTAGTAGTTGAAAGAATGGACCGCAGACAGGCATCGAAGGCCTAAAATAATAACACATGGCTGTAGGCAATTTTAAATTGGTTCCAGGGGTACACGGGCAGCAGTGGTGTGGTCAGTGGAGGCCTAGTGGAAGGAGTGACCACAGACAGGCATCGAAGGCCTAACATAACAAAAATGTCAATACAATGGTATTGTCAGTGGCAGGCATTGAAGGATGTCAGCGCATAGACTAAACATTGGTGGAGCTGTGAGATAATTTTGCAAGTGGTAGAGCACTGTTTGAGCTGGGGTGGGGGGAAACTGTCTTGTGGCCGGCGGTACAGGCCCAGGGCCCCTCATATTACAACGGTGTGTCTGACGTTGGGTGCGCACCACCACCGCCAGAGACACTTTATTGTACTAGGAGGGACCCAGTGGCAGTGCCGTCGACCAAAAGCGGGCTCACCCACCTCTTCAGACAAACTGCACTCTCACGGGTGCTGTCGCCAAGTGTCGATACCACGGCCCCGTGTGGGGAGTTTGGCCATTTAGTGAGGTGTAAACATGTCGTATGCTGGACAATCAGGTGCTGAAAATTACGAGATTGGAAAAGGCATTCAGAATAGTCCACAGGCAAGACCTTTTCATAGGAAAGCTAGGTGTCAGCCGGGCAAGGTGGGGCAAAAGATTTCGAAATCCAGTTGTGGTTCATTTTAATGAAGGTTAGATCATCTACATTTTGGGTAGCCAGACGAGTCCTTTTTTCTGTTAGTATTGAACCTGCAGCACTGAATACTCTTTCTGATAGGACACTAGCTGCCGGGCAAGCAAGCTCCTGCAATGCATATTCTGCCAATTCTGGCCAGGTGTCTAATTTTGATGCCCAGTAATCAAATGGGAATGACGGTTGAGGGAGAACATCGATAAGGGATGAAAAATAGTTTGTAACCATACTGGACAAATGTTGTCTCCTGTCACTTTGAATTGATGCTGCAGTACCTGTCCTGTCTGCGGTCATAGCAAAATCACTCCACAACCTGGTCAGAAAACCCCTCTGGCCAACGCCACTTCTGATTTCTGCCCCTCTAACTCCTCTGGTCTGCTGGCCCCTGCAGCTCGTGTGAGAACGATCACGGGCGCTGTGTGCAGGGAATGCCAGAAGCAAACGGTCAACAAGAGTTGATTGTTTGGTTGCTAATATTAGTTCCAAGTTCTCATGTGGCATTATATTTTGCAATTTGCCTTTATAGCGAGGATCAAGGAGGCAGGCCAACCAGTAATCGTCATCATTCATCATTTTAGTTATGCGTGTGTCCCTTTTGAGGATACGTAAGGCATAATCCGCCATGTGGGCCAAAGTTCCAGTTCTCAAATCTGCGGTTGTGCTTGGTTGAGGGGCAGTTTCAGGCAAATCCACGTCACTTGTGTCCCTCAAAAAACCAGAACCCGGCCTTGCCGCGCCACCAATTTCCAGTGGCCCCGAAAAAGCTTCCTCATTAAAAATATAATCATCCCCATCATCCTCCTCGTCCTCCTCCTCCTGTTCGCCCGCTACCTCGTCCTGTACACTGCCCTGGCCAGACAATGGCTGACTGTCATCAAGGCTTTCCTCTTCCTCAGCTGCAGACGCCTGATCCTTTATGTGCGTCAAACTTTGCATCAGCAGACGCATTAGGGGGATGCTCATGCTTATTATGGCGTTGTCTGCACTAACCAGCCGTGTGCATTCCTCAAAACACTGAAGGACTTGACACATGTCTTGAATCTTCGACCACTGCACACCTGACAACTCCATGTCTGCCATCCTACTGCCTGCCCGTGTATGTGTATCCTCCCACAAAAACATAACAGCCCGCCTCTGTTCACACAGTCTCTGAAGCATGTGCAGTGTTGAGTTCCACCTTGTTGCAACGTCTATGATTAGGCGATGCTGGGGAAGGTTCAAAGAACGCTGATAGGTCTGCATACGGCTGGAGTGTACGGGCGAACGGCGGATATGTGAGCAAAGTCCACGCACTTTGAGGAGCAGGTCGGATAACCCCGGATAACTTTTCAGGAAGCACTGCACCACCAGGTTTAAGGTGTGAGCCAGGCAAGGAATGTGTTTCAGTTGGGAAAGGGAGATGGCAGCCATGAAATTCCTTCCGTTATCACTCACTACCTTGCCTGCCTCAAGATCTACAGTGCCCAGCCACGAATGCGTTTCTTTCTGCAAGAACTCAGACAGAACTTCCGCGGTGTGTCTGTTGTCGCCCAAACACTTCATAGCCAATACAGCCTGCTGACGTTTGCCAGTAGCTGCCCCATAATGGGAGACCTGGTGTGCAACAGTGGCAGCTGCGGATGGAGTGGTTGTGCGACTGCGGTCTGTGGACGAGCTCTCGCTTCTGCAGGAGGACGAAGAGGAGGAGGATGGGGTGCGAACGGCTACAGCCAATTGTTTCCTAGACCGTGGGCTAGGCAGAACTGTCCCAAACTTGCTGTCCCCTGTGGACCCTGCATCCACCACATTTACCCAGTGTGCCGTGATGGACACGTAACATCCCTGGCCATGCCTACTGGTCCATGCATCTGTTGTCAGGTGCACCTTTGTGCTCACAGATTGCCTGAGTGCATGGACGATGCGCTCTTTAACATGCTGGTGGAGGGCTGGGATGGCTTTTCTGGAAAAAAAAGTGTCGACTGGGTAGCTCGTAGCGTGGTACAGCGTAGTCCATCAGGGCTTTGAAAGCTTCGCTTTCAACTAACCGGTAGGGCATCATCTCTAACGAGATTAGTCTAGCTATGTGTGCGTTCAAACCCTGTGTACGCGGATGCGAGGCTAAGTACTTCCTTTTTCTAACCATAGTCTCATGTAGGGTGAGCTGGACTGGAGAGCTGGAGATCGTGGAACTAGCGGGGGTGCCGGTGGACATGGCAGACTGAGAGACGGTGGGAGATGGTATTGTTGCCACCGGTGCCCTAGATGCAGTGTTTCCTACTACGAAACTGGTGATTCCCTGACCCTGACGGCTTTGGCCTGGCAAAGAAACCTGCACAGATACTGCAGGTGGTGCGGAAAATGGTGGCCCTACACTGCCGGAAGGGATGTTGCGTTGCTGACTAGCTTCATTGGCCGAGGGTGCTACAACCTTAAGGGACGTTTGGTAGTTAGTCCAGGCTTGCAAATGCATGGTGGTTAAATGTCTATGCATGCAACTTGTATTGAGACTTTTCAGATTCTGTCCTCTGCTTAAGGTAGTTGAACATTTTTGACAGATGACTTTGCGCTGATCAATTGGATGTTGTTTAAAAAAATGCCAGACTGCACTCTTTCTAGCATCGGATACCTTTTCAGGCATTGCAGACTGAGCTTTAACCGGATGGCCACGCTGTCCTCCAACAGGTTTTGGCTTTGCCACGCGTTTTGGGCAAGATACAGGCCCGGCAGATGGAACCTGTTGCGATGTTGATGCCTGCTGCGGCCCCTCCTCCTCCGCTTCAGAACTGCTGCCGCCTGCACCCTGTTCCCCCAATGGCTGCCAATCGGGGTCAAGAACTGGGTCATCTATTACCTCTTCTTGTAGCTCGTGTGCAACTTCGTCTGTGTCACCGTGTCGGTCGGTGGTATAGCGTTCGTGATGGGGCAACATAGTCTCATCAGGGTCTGATTCTTGATCAGCACCCTGCGATGGCAATGTTGTGGTCTGAGTCAAAGGACCAGGATAGTAGTCTGGCTGTGGCTGTGCATCAGTGCACTCCATGTCAGATTCAACTTGTAATGGGCATGGACTGTTAACTGCTTCACTTTCTAAGCCAGGGACGGTATGTGTAACGAGCTCCATGGAGTAACACATTGTGTCGCCTGCTGCATTCTTCTCTGTTGTTGTTTTTGCTGAAGAGGACAAGGAAGCGACTTGTCCCTGACCGTGAACATCCACTAACGACGCGCTGCTTTGACATTTACCAGTTTCACGAGAGGAGGCAAAAGAGCTAGAGGCTGAGTCAGCAAGATAAGCCAAAACTTGCTCTTGCTGCTCCGGCTTTAAAAGCGGTTTTCCTACTTCCAGAAAAGGGAGCGTTCGAGGCCTTGTGTAGCCAGACGACGAACCTGGCTCCACAGCTCCAGACTTAGGTGCAATATTTTTTTTCCCACGACCAGCTGATGCTCCACCACTACCACTACCCTCATTACCAGCTGACAATGAACGCCCCCGGCCACGACCTCTTCCTCCAGACTTCCTCATTGTTTTAAAAACGTTACCAAACGAACGGTATTTGTTGCTGTCACACAACTTACACGGTGAGCTATAACTTCAGTATGATTTAGCTACCCCTTTACAGGTGGGTGAGACCACAACGAAAATCAGCCACAATGTTACACACTCTGTTGTTGTTGGCAACAAATGAGATGGCACACACGCAGGACTGTCACTGAAGCGCAAATGTAAATATTTATCTCCCACTGATTTGTGTTTGTTTTTTTTTAAAAGGGAGACTTCAGAAAAAAAAAAAATTAAAAAAAAATTATTTTTTACAGAAGAATTTATAAAACAAATAAAATAAAATGATTGTTTCAGGGAGAATTTAGAAAACAAATAAAACAAAAAATAGGCTTTCTAGGGCCCACTGAGTGACAGATGACGCACACAGGAGTCAGGAGTGGCACACAAGCCCAGAGGCCAATATTAATCTCCCACTGATTGATTTAGTGATTTTTTTTGGTAGATTTTGGAACCCAAATCAAGCAAAAAAATTAATAGGCTTTCTATGGCCCACAATTGGGGAGAGAGAGAGAGATGGCACACCCAGGAGTCAAGACTGGCACACAAGCAGAAGGGGCAATATGAATCTCCCACAGATTTTTTTTTTTTTTTTTTTTTTCAGGGAGACTTGAGAGAAAAAAAAATAAAAAAAAAATGATTTTTTTCAGGAATAATTTAGAAACCAAAGAAAATAAAATGATTGTTTCAGGGAGAATTTAGAAAACAAATAAAACAAAAAATAGGCTTTCTAGGGCCCACTGAGTGACAGATGACGCACACAGGAGTCAGGAGTGGCACACAAGCCCAGAGGCCAATATTAATCTCCCACTGATTGATTTAGTGATTTTTTTTGGTAGATTTTGGAACCCAAATCAAGCAAAAAAATTAATAGGCTTTCTATGGCCCACAATTGGGGAGAGAGAGAGAGATGGCACACCCAGGAGTCAAGACTGGCACACAAGCAGAAGGGGCAATATGAATCTCCCACAGATTTTTTTTTTTTTTTTTTTTTTCAGGGAGACTTGAGAGAAAAAAAAATACAAAAAAAATGATTTTTTTCAGGAATAATTTAGAAACTAAAGAAAATAAAATGATTGTTTCAGGGAGAATTTAGAAAACAAATAAAACAAAAAATAGGCTTTCTAGGGCCCACTGAGTGACAGATGACGCACACAGGAGTCAGGAGTGGCACACAAGCCCAGAGGCCAATATTAATCTCCCACTGATTGATTTAGTGATTTTTTTTGGTAGATTTTGGAACCCAAATCAAGCAAAAAAATTAATAGGCTTTCTATGGCCCACAATTGGGGAGAGAGAGAGAGATGGCACACCCAGGAGTCAAGACTGGCACACAAGCAGAAGGGGCAATATGAATCTCCCACAGATTTTTTTTTTTTTTTTTCAGGGAGACTTGAGAGAAAAAAAAATACAAAAAAAATGATTTTTTTCAGGAATAATTTAGAAACCAAAGAAAATAAAATGATTGTTTCAGGGAGAATTTAGAAAACAAATAAAACAAAAAATAGGCTTTCTAGGGCCCACTGAGTGACAGATGACGCACACAGGAGTCAGGAGTGGCACACAAGCCCAGAGGCCAATATTAATCTCCCACTGATTGATTTAGTGATTTTTTTCAGGTAGATTTTGGAACCCAAATCAAGCAAAAAAATTAATAGGCTTTCTATGGCCCACTATTTGTGAGAGAGATGGCACGCTCAGGACTGGCACACAAGCCCAGAGGCCAATATTAATCTCCCATTTTTTTTTTTTCCAGGGAAAATTTATAAACCCAATAAAAAAAATAATAATAAATAGGCTTTCTATGGCCCACTATCTGAGAGAGAGAGATGGCACGCTTAGGACTGGCACACAAGCCCAAAGGCCAATATTAATCTCCCACTGATTGATTGATTGATTTTTTCAGGTAGAATTATGAACCCAAATCAACCAAAAAAATAAATAGGCTTTCTATGGACCACTATTTGTGAGAGAGATGGCACGCTCAGGACTGGCACACAAGCCCAGAGGCCAATATTAATCTCCCACTTTTTTTTTTTTCCAGGGAAAATTTATAAACCCAATAAAATAATAAAAAAATAGGCTTTCTATGGCCCACTATCTGAGAGAGAGAGAGATGGCACGCTTAGGACTGGCACACAAGCCCAAAGGCCAATATTAATCTCCCACTGATTGATTTATTGATTTTTTCAGGTAGAATTTAGAACCCAAATCAAGCAAAAAAATTAATAGGCTTTCTATGGCCCTCTGAGTGAGAGATGGCACACACAGGAGTAAGGAGTGGCACACAAGCCCTGAGGCCAATATTTTTCTCCCACTGATTGATGTTGTGATTTTTTCTGGTACATTTTGGAACCCAAATCAAGCAAAAAAATAAATAGGCTTTCTATGGCCCACTGAGTGAGAGATGGCACAGACAGGGATGGCACTCTAGCAGAAATGTCAATCTTAATCTCCCACAAAAAAAAAAAAAAAAAAAAAAAAAGGAACTGTCCTTCAATTACTATCTCCCTGCAGTAATCTCAGCCAGGTATGGCAGGCAGCAATAAGGAGTGGACTGATGCACAAATTAAATAAAAAGTGTGGACAAACAAAAAAGATAGCTGTGCAGAAAGGAAGGAACAAGAGGATTTGTGCTTTGAAAAAAGCAGTTGGTTTGCACAGCGGCGTACACACAGCAATGCAGCTATCAGGGAGCCTTCTAGGGCAGCCCAATGAGCTACAGCGCTGAGGAAAAAAAAAATGTAGCTTCCACTGTCCCTGCACACCGAAGGTGGTGTTGGGCAGTGGAAATCGCTACAGCACAAGCGGTTTTGTGGTTAATGGACCCTGCCTAACGCTATCCCTGCTTCTGACGAAGCGGCAGCAACCTCTCCCTAAGCTCAGATCAGCAGCAGTAACATGGCGGTCGGCGGGAACGCCCCTTTATAGCCCCTGTGACGCCGCAGACAGCAAGCCAATCACTGCAATGCCCTTCTCTAAGATGGTGGGGACCAGGACCTATGTCATCACGCTGCCCACACTCTGCGTTTACCTTCATTGGCTGAGAAATGGTGCTTTTCGCGTCATTGAAACGCGACTTTGGCGCGAAAGTCGCGTACCGCATGGCCGACCACGCACAGGGGTCGGATCGGGTTTCATGAAACTCGACTTCGCCAAAAGTCGGCGACTTTTGAAAATGTTCGACCCGTTTCGCTCAACCCTACTAGAGATGAGCAAATTGATTTGAGGGGAATCAAACAATTTGCAATTCAGTCGTTACAGCAGAAACGACAAATACCACTTCACATATTGTGTAAGATTATATCAGCCAGAGAAAACTCACAAACCTCCCTCAATATTGCTTATTACATGACATGGTAAATCACAGTCATTCCAGAGGGGCTATTACAGCCTGTATAAAAGCCGAGATCGGGAATGCAGCAGCCATTCTGTGGTGAATCTGGATAGTGAGAGGAAGAAAGAAATGAAATGGGACTACAGAGTGATACACATATAACACTCTTGAGACCTCAGAGTGTTACACGTCTCTCATTTGGAATACTTGTGATTTGCTGCGATCTAATTCATCACCAATTGAATTGTTTGGAAAAATTCTACAAAGCAGCCGAATTCAAGTGTCAAAAGATGCACTCATCCTTAATTAGCAATTTTACCCAAACTTAAACACAACTGAAAGTTCTGAACATTATTTTATCCCAATGTGCTTAAGCATTTGAAAAAGTTTACGGGAAAGAAGGGTCTTCAAGTTGTGCTGGAACTGATTGTATTAGGTACTTTCTTAATTTCTTGTCCAGTAATGAGTCTCTAAAACAGACTCAACAGACCCAGCAGTCCCATCTCCAGACGATAAAATTGCTGATGCTCCATTAGCTCAACATTAAAGCTCAGGCTCATGGTCCATCACCAGTGACTTACTGTCCCTAAAATTAGCAGTAATTAGAACCAACTTTAGAGGAACCATATTCATATTTGACAAGTCTATAATGTAAGCAGTGGAAGCTTTAAAAAATACATCAATTTCCTAATGTACAATGTCTTGTTTTTTCTTTTTTTTTTTGGCACCGGCCAATGAACTTGTTTTTATATTTGACAACATAGTCTTCTTCCTTCATGTTGAAGCACCAATTTAATAGCGATCTTCTTTTCCTTTCTGAACTAGGCTCGAGTTATGGTAAGTTCTACATCCAGAAGCCTCAATGCGGGAACATGCGGATTATACAAAGTCCTTTACTTGGAACTCTGTGTTCCAGGATTGTAACGTTGACTGTGACATTGGCAAAAAGTAGTCCTTTTGCCAGTCATTATTTCAGCTCTTCAAATCTGAATTAGGAGATCATCTTAAGGAAGTTCTGGAGCAGTTGCAGATTGATTGGTTTAGGCAACATCATCTTCCATACTGTCCCAAAAAGTTATGGTCTCTTTATTTTGTCTACTGCTTCTGTACAAAGTTTGAGTAAGGTGGGAGTGAATATTTTGAGATACAGTTGCGAAAGTAACTTTATGAAGACCAAAAACCTCTCTCAGCCACATGCTCCAAGAGGACCTGTTGCCTGTCAAAAATAAGCAATTTTTGTTTACCTGGTGTAAATGTCGCTATTTTGCAAATCTGTAGTTATTTTTATTTCATTCGTGCTCCTCTCCATTCCTGAGATATGTCCCTCTGTTACTTGTATATAAATCTAGACTTGTTGGTCAAGTGGACATGGTCTTCAACTCTTCTCTATAGGATTAATTATTTGTCAGACCCAGTTAGAAGATAGAATTAGACTTATATACAGGGAACAGGTCCTCTAATTAGTGTCTCCATTTTTGATAAACAAACTAAATTGATTTTATCATAAATAGAAGACACTAATCAAATTATTAGAGCTGATCTGAGAAGACCAAAGTCTCGAAGCAGATGTTCCTCACGTTCACAGAAGCGTGGAATTTATCCAAGTCTAAAGTGTCAAAATTCTCCGCGATTGTGAGAGGCGATCATGTACTCCATCCATGATTGGTAATTAAAAAGCCCATTTGGGGATTCTTTACTTGTAAAAGCAAGAATGGTATTTAACTATTGAAATATCCATGCCCATGGTGTACGTGGGACAAGCCTCAGGAAGCTATAAAGTGGTTTTGACCGAACATCATTCTACGATTAGAACACTTGAAGTGAAAATGAAGGAACAAAGAAGGGGGGCGTGGCCTGAGAGCTCATGTGAACGGACGTGCGGCTGTGAGCTCCCGCCGCTGTACATTCTAAAATCCTGCAGAGCCGCTGCTGTTTGGTCCCTGCGGGGGGCTTACCGGCTGCGGGGAGACTTGGAGGGTCCGGCGGTGCTGAGCGGTGGTGCTGGAGCTGGCGAACATGACCAGGAGACGGCAGAAGGACACGGGAGCCGGGGATGCAGGCGCAATCCAAGATGGCGCCGACACGAGGGAGAAGGCAGACAAGGAGAACGCCGCATGTAGAAAGCGCATGGAGGTAGCGGCAAAGCTCCAGCAGTTTGCGAGAGCGGAGGCCGCAGAGGAGGGAGCCGGAGCTGATACCGAAGAGGAGGAGGAGGAGGAGAGCCCAGCAGGAGAACATGAGGTACAACAGGGGAGAAAGGAGAGTAAAATGGCGGTGGCAGAAGGGGGACCCGAGGAAATGGCGCCAGAAGCTGAGCCTACCCTAAGAGACGTTTTTGCGCTAGTCTCTTCATGTAAACAATCTCTGACCATACAGATACAGGAGGTTAAGGGGGACACAGCCCAGATAAACGCAGCCATGCAGAAGATTGACAAACGTGTGGGGGAGGTAGAGGAGAGAGTGAGCACTGTAGAAGACCATATAGTGCAGCTGCAAAAAGCAGAGAAAAAGTTCACTCAAGCAATAGCTGAATTGGCGGCGAAAAATGAGGACCTTGAGAACAGGTCCAGAAGAAACAATATTCGCATAGTGGGCGTCCCTGAAAAAGCTGAAGGGAGGAATCCAACGGAATATATTGAAAAATGGCTGTTAGAGACATTTGGAGATATGGCGCTAACAAAAGTGTTCGCGGTAGAAAGAGCGCATAGGGTCCCGCCGAAACCACCTGTCCCTGGAGCGAATCCCCGTACCATGCTAGCCAAAATTCTAAACTATAGAGACAGAGACATTATCCTGAGGAAGGCCAGAGACATGACGGATCTGACAGTTGAAGGCCAAAAGATTGCTATCTACCCGGACTATTCTACTTTGGTGCAGAGACAACGGATGATGTTCACGGGTATCAAGAGACGGCTGAGGGAGTTGGGAGTACAGTACTCCATGATGTTTCCAGCAAGACTGAGGGTGGTGGCGTTTGATAAAATTCATTTTTTTCAGAAGCCGGAGGAAGCTACCGAGTGGATCGATATTAATGCTAAAAAGCTTAAAGGAAAAGGAGACTGAAACTGTGGGAAGAGTCTGATTTTGGTTACTTATCTGTCAGTTGGCAAAGAGTCATGTGATTGACAACTCAGGGGGTATGGGTGGTGAAGAAGGGAGCTGGATTGTATTCAGTTAAAGTTAAAGGGATGGTGTAATGGTTGCTGGGAAAGGGGGAGGAAGGGTATGCGGCATACTTTAAATGTATGCAGGTTTCTTGCGTGTGTAAATAATTCTACGTTAAAATGTTTTGAGATACGTTATTTTTCAAAATGTCTGAAATCCTGTTATGTACAGTGGAGGGAGGAGGGTTGGGAAGGTAATGCCAAACGGAGTGTTCGCTATGGGCGATGATGCCCCACTCTTGAAAAGAGGTGGAATGGTTAGATGTGAGGGGGGAAGGGTGGGAGGGGGAGTTGGGAGGGGGGGGGGGGGAGGGTAGTTAGACAGCTTGGGCTCAAAATTGACGATACTTATAGTGAAGATGAGCCAAGTGATGGGGACCCGTTTTAAGATTTTGTGCTGGAATGTGAGAGGCCTAGGGGAGAAATCTAGACGTGCCGCGTGTTTGCAATATGCAAGAGACCAACGGGCCTCAATGATATGCTTGCTGGAGACGCATTTGGTAAGGGAAAAGGTGGATGTTCTGAATAGACGGTGGATCCGGAAGGGTTATCATTCTACCTTCTCCACGTATGCAAGAGGAGTCTCAATCTTGGTTCCAGCGGGAGTTCAGTATGAGGAGGTGAAGGTATATGTGGATGTGGATGGGCAGTACGTACTAATACGGTGTATACTGTATGGAGTGATGTTGTGTGTTGCAGCGATGTATATTCCGCCTCCCTACTCTAGCAGGAAAATTAGAGAAGTAATGGAGCGAGTGGAAAGATGGGGGCCGGCACCGTTAATAATTATCGGGGATCTAAATAACATCTGTGATGAATATTGGGATAAAAATAAAAATACTCAGAATAAGTCGGAGGGACACATAACATTTGGCACCTATATACAGGAGATAGGTTTGATTGATCTTTGGAGGGTTAGACATATTGGGGAGAGAGGGTACTCATGTTATTCACCAGCGCATGCCACGCTCTCTAGGATTGATATGGCTCTGGGTAACAGGATTTTGGACACACTGGTTGGGGAGGTGAGATATCTGCCAAGGGCCTTGTCGGACCATAGTCCAATTGAAGTAGAGGTTAGATTGGAGGGGGCTCATTCGCTAAGTGTAAGAGAATGGAAGATTCATCCTAATTGGTTACAGAGCATTGAGTTGGAAAGTATAGGACGGGAGGTAGCGGAATTCTTTCTCTTAAATGATGGAAGTACTCTTACGATTTGGGATGCAATGAAGGCGTATCTGAGGGGACTACTGTTTAGGGACATTAGTAGGTGTAAGCGGAGGATGAGAGAGGCAGAAAAAGTGGCAGTTGAGGAGTTGAAGGAAGCAGAAGACGGGATGGCTACGCTGCTGGAAACCCCTGAGGCAGAGAGAAGGATGAAAAACGCACAAGATCATTTGGAAAAAATTCTGTTAGGCAAAGCCGAGAGGAAGCGGGATTTCCAAAGGGTATTGTTCTATCAGGAGGGAGAAACAGTGGGACATATGCTGTCGGTAGTGGCTGCTGCTCAGAGAGGTTCTTCATATATACATTCTTTGGACTCTGCTAGTGGAGGTAAAATAACGGAAACGCCTGAAATCTTGAGAGCCTTCGCGGACTTCTATGCAGATTTGTATTCCTCTCGGGTTGGTGAATCGGTCGAGGACACACTGACTTTCTTGGAAGGTCTGGATCTGCCGAGACTGAGTGAGACAGATAGGGAGAGCCTTGAGGCCCCTATCACTGAGGAGGAATTGAGTCGAGCATTGATGTCCATGGCTAATGGGAAGGCGCCTGGGGTCGATGGGCTACCCGCTGAGATCTATAAAGGGTTGGCAGAAGTGTTGATTCCTAGATTAAAAATGGTATTGGAGGAAGCTAGGTCCTGTGGGCGCTTGCCAGCCTCTATGAGAGAGGCCATAATAGTGGTCATTCCAAAGGAGGATAAGGACTTGGGGAAACCGGAGTCGTACCGCCCAATTTCCTTACTAACTATTGATGTCAAGCTTCTGGCCAAGGTGTTGGCTCTCCGCCTCTCTAGTGTTATTGCGAGTCTGGTGCATTCGGACCAATCTGGCTTTATGCCGGATAGATCAACGGCGATCAATTTGCGGAGGTTATATGTAAATTTGCAGGTAGAGTCTGACAACTGTGGTCGAAGAGTGATTGTATCGCTGGATGCACATAAGGCGTTTGACAGTGTCGAATGGGGGTACCTCTGGCAGGTGCTGGAATGTATGGGGTTTGGTCCGCAGTTTGTGGCCTGGATACAGCTGTTGTACTCATTACCATCCGCTAGAATTAGAGTAAACGGGGAGCTGTCTCGACCTATAGGGCTGGCTAGGGGTACTAGGCAGGGATGCCCGCTTTAACCCCTCCTGTTCGCGCTGGCTGTAGAACCTCTTGCTGCTAAGATTCGGCAGTCGGATGGGGTCCCTGGGTTTAGGTATGGCAAAGTAGAGGAAAAAATAGCGTTATATGCGGATGATGTTTTGCTGTTCCTGGCGGATCCAGACGATTCACTAAGAGGGGCCATTGAAATTGTTGAGAGATTTGGTACTGTGTCGGGACTAACAATTAATTGGGATAAGTCGGTTCTTTTTAGGGTGGATGACGTAGGAGAGAATGTCAGTGAGGATGTTGGGGATGAGTGGTTTCCCAATTTAAATACCTCGGAATATGGATTTCGGTGCCAATTGCGGAGTTCCTGCAAAGAAATTTGACTCCTGTTATGGGGGTACTCAAGGCAAAGGTAGATGCCTGGAATAAGCTACATCTATCGGTCGTTGGTAGGGTAAATCTTATTAAAATGGTCCTGATGCCTAAAATTCTTTATGTTCTACATAACGCACCAATTTGGATCCCGCGGGGGAAGTTCAGGCAGATTAACGCCCTTTTTAGAAGTTTGATATGGGGAAGACAATATCCACGTATTAGCCTGGAGACGCTTCAGCGACCCAAGGAAGATGGTGGTTTGGCTTTGCCCAACCCGGAAATATACTTCCTTGCGGCCCAGAGCCAGCATTTGAAGGGCTGGGCGCGAGGGGCGTCATCCAGTGCAGTACAACAGCTAATGGAAGAGGTGACGGACCGACGACCGATGGCTAGGTGTTTGGAAGATGGCTCTTTGAGCGCTTTGGGGAAAGTATACCCAACCCTGTTCCTGATTCGTAAATTGTGGAATAGACTAAGGCAGATTCGTGGGGTTAAAGGGCTGACTAAATTCACACCGATATGGTCTAACAACAATTTAAAGGAATTTGAGGCCCTGGGAGGACTGATGGAATGGCAGAATAAGGGAATTTGCTTTGTTCACCAGATAATCCAGCGACAGGAACTGAAGTCCTTCTCCCAATCGCAGGAAGAATTTGGTTTGCGATCCACAGGGGAATATCAGTATGCGCAGATGAGACATGCCTTTAGAGCTCAGAATAAGAAGGTTGATATCAGGGTTCAAGATGATATAGTGTTGGAGTATGTGTGTGGTGAGGGTACTACAAGGGGAGTTATTTCCACTCTGTATAAGGACCTTATGCACACGTTCCTGCTAGATTTCCCTATAAAGGCGAGAGCTAAGTGGGAGAGAGAAGTGGGACCGATGGAAAATGAAACCTGGGAATCGGTGATGGAGTGGGTTCCGCGACTATCCTTGAGTGAACCATATAGGCTCTCGCAGCTATACATTCTGCACAGAGTATATAAATCTCCGGAAGTGCTATACAAAGCGGGATTGCGTGCCAATTCTGAGTGTCCGAGGTGTGCGAGTGAGAATGCAGGAATATATCACATGATGTGGACGTGTCAGAGACTGGCTGCCTTTTGGGTGGTGGTTTTGAGCCGAGTTGAAGCAGCGTATAAGTGCAGAGTTCTTAGAGACCCGATAGTATGTGTGCTGGGATATGTGGAAGAAATTGGAGTTGACAATACTTGGAAGATTGCAATCGCTAGGCTACTCTACATGGCCAGGAAAGTAATAGCACGAAATTGGATAAATGCGGAACCACCTGTGAGAAGGGAATTTCTCCAATATGTTCAACATGGTCTAAAATTGGAAAAGGGGGTGTACAGTAAAAGGGGGAAAATAGAACTCTTTAATAAAATATGGTCTCCTTGGCTTGATTTGGATTGAGGAGTATAGTCGTCGAGTTTCCTAAGACCTGGAAGAGGATAAATTACATGAGGCAGATAATGCCTCGGTGGGGTGGAGATTGGGACTGAGCTGTCTTATGGGGGAGGGGGGTAGTTGGGGTAATGTTGGGGTTTATTAAAGTAAGAAAATGTGTATCTGATATAATGCAATGTAAATGGCATTCTGATGTTCTTCTTTATATTGTTAATAAAAATCTATTTAACTCAAAAAAAAAAAAAAAGAAGGAACAGAGAATGGAAGAACAGAAAGTAAAGAGGGGTAAGGAGATTTTTTTAAGCATAAACACAAAGTAGATTATTTAACCCCTTAGTGACAGAGCCAATTTGGTACTTAATGACCGAGCCAATTTTTGCAATTCTGACCACTGTCACTTTATGAGGTTATAACTCTGGAACGCTTCAACGGATCCCGCTGATTCTGAGATTGTTTTTTCGTGACATATTGTCCTTCATGTTAGTGGTAACATTTCTTCGATATTACTTGCGATTATTTATGAAAAAAACGGAAATATGGCGAAAATTTTTAAAATTTTGCAATTTTCAAACTTTGTATTTTTATGCCCTTAAATCAGAGAGATATGTCACGAAAAATAGTTAATAAATAACATTTCCCACATGTCTACTTTACATCAGCACAATTTTGGAAACAAAATTTTTTTTTGTTAGGGAGTTATAAGGGTTAAAAGTTGACCAGCAATTTCTCATTTTTACAACACCATTTTTTTTTAGGGACCACATCACATTTGAAGTCATTTTGAGGGGTCTATATGATAGAAAATAATGAAATGTGACACCATTCTAAAAACTACACCCCTCAAGGTTCTCAAAACCACATTCAAGAAGTTTATTAACCCTTTACGTGCTTCACAGGAACTGAAACAATGTGGAAGGAAAAAATGAACATTTAACTTTTTTTTGCAAACATCTTAATTCAGAACCATTTTTTTTATTTTCACAAGTGTAAAAACAGAAATGTAACCATAAATTTTGTTATGCAATTTCTCCTGAATACTCCAATACCCCATATGTGGGGGTAAACCACTGTTAGGGCGCACCGCAGAACTTAGAAGTGAAGGAGCGCCGTTTTACTTTTTCAATGTTGATTGGATGCCATGTCGCGTTTGGAGAGCCCCTGATGTGCCTAAACAGTGGAAACCCCCCACAAGTGACACCATTTTGGAAACTAGACCCCTTAAGGAACTTATCTAGATGTGTGGTGAGCACTTTGAACCCCCAAGTGCTTCACAGAAGTTTATAACGTAGAGCCGTGAAAATAAAAAAATCGCTTTTGTTTACACAAAAATGATCTTTTTGCCCACAAATTCTTATTTTCACAAGGGTAACAGGAGAAATTAGACCACAAAAGTTGTTGTGCAATTTCTCCTGAATACGTCAATACCCCATATGTGAGGGTAAACCACTGTTTGGGCGCACCGCAGAGCTTGGAAGTGAAGGAGCGCCGTTTTACTTTTTCAATGTAGAATTGGCTGGAATTGAGATTGGACGCCATGTCGCGTTTGGAGAGCCCCTGATGTGCCTAAACAGTGGAAACCCCCCACAAGTGACACCATTTTGGAAACTAGACCCCTTAAGGAACTTATCTAGATGTGTGGCGAGCACTTTGAACCCCCATGTGCTTCACAGAAGTTTATAACGTAGAGCCGTGAAAAAAAAAAATCGCATTTTTTCTACAAAAATGATCTTTTTGCCCACAAATTTTTATTTTCACAAGGGTAACAGGAGAAATTAGACCACAAAAGTTGTTGTGCAATTTCTCCTGAGTACGCTGATACCCAATATGTGGGGGTAAACCACTGTTAGGGCGCACCGCAGAGCTTGGAAGAGAAGGAGTGCCGTTTTACTTTTTCAATGTAGAATTGGCTGGAATTGAGATCGGACGCCATGTCGCGTTTGGAGAGCCCCTGATGTGCCTAAACAGTAGAAATCCCCCACAAGTGACCCCATTTTGGAAACTAGACCCCCCATGGAACTTATCTAGATGTGTGGTGAGAACCTTGAATGCCCAAGTGCTTCACAGAAGTTTATAATGCAGAGCCGTGAAAATAAAAAATATTTTTTTTTTCCACAAAAAAGATATTGTAGCCCCCAAGTTTTTATTTTTACAAGGGTAACAAGAGAAATTGGACCCCAAAAGTTGTTGTCCAATTTGTCTTGAGTATGCTGGTACCCCATATGTGGGGGTAAACCACTGTTTGGGCGCACGGCAGAGCTCGGAAGGAAGGAGCGCCATTTTGGAATGCAGACTTTGATAGAATGGTCTGCGGGTATTATGTTGCATTTGCAGAGCCCCTGATGTACCTAACCAGTAGAAACCCTCCACAAGTGACCCCATTTTGGAAACTAGACCCCCAAGGAACTTATCTAGATGTGTGGTGAGAACTTTGAATGCCCAAGTGCTTCACAGAAGTTTAGAATGCAGAGTCGTGAAAATAAAAAATATTTTTTTTTTCACAAAAAAGATTTTGTAGCCCCCAAGCTTTTATTTTCACAAGGGTAACAGGAGAAATTGGACTGCAATAGTTGTTGTCCAATTTATCCCGAGTACGCTGATGTGCCATATGTGGGGGTAAACCACTGTTTGGGCGCACGGCAGAGCTCGGAAGGGAAGGAGCGCCTTTTTGGAATGCAGACTTTGATAGAATGGTCTGTGGGCATTATGTTGCGATTGCAGAGCCCCTGATATACCTAAACTGTAGTAACCCCCCACAAGTGACCCCATTTTGGAAACTAGACCCCCCAAGGAACTTATCTAGATGTGTGGTGAGAACTTTGAATGCCCAAGTGCTTCACAGAAGTTTAGAATGCAGAGTCGTGAAAATAAAAAATATTTTTTTTTTTCACAAAAAAGATTTTATAGCCCCCAAGTTTTTATTTTCACAAGGGTAACAAGAGAAATTGGACCCCAGAAGTTGTTGTCCAATTTATCCCGAGTACGCTGATGCCCCATATGTGGGGGTAACCCACTGTTTGGGCGCACGGCAGAGCTCAGAAGGGAGGGAGCACCATTTGACTTTTTGAGCGCAAAATTGGCTGTCGTGTTTGGAGACCCCCTGATGTACCTAAACAGTGGAAACCCCCCAATTCTAGCTCCAACCCCTAACCCTAATCCCAACCTGATCCATAATCCTAATCACTAACCCTAACCATAATCACAACCCTTACCCCAAAACAACCCTAATGTCTTCCCTAACCATAACCCTAATCAAAACCCTAAATCCAACACACCCCTAATCCTAATCTCAACCCTAACCTCAAACCTAACCCTAATCCCAATACACCCCTAATCACAACCCTAACCTTAACCCTAATCCCAAACCTAACCCTAATCCCAAGCGTAACCCTAATGCCAACCCTAACCCTAATACCAACCCTAATCCAAACCCTAAACCTAATCCCAGCTCTAACCCTAACTTTAGCCCCAACCCTAGCCCTAACTTTAGCCCCAACCCTAACCCTAGCCCTAAGGCTACTTTCACACTTGCGTTGTTTGGCATTCCGTCGCAATCCGTCGTTTTGGACAAGAAACGGATCCTGCAAATGTGCCCGCAAGATGCGTTTTTTGCCCATAGTATTGCCGACGGATCGTGACGGATGGCCACACGTCGCGTCCGTCGTGCACTGGATCAGTTGTGTTTTGGCGAAGCGTCGGCACAAAAAAACGTTCAATGAAACGTTTTTTTGTACGTCGCATCCGCCATTTCTGACCGCGCATGCGTGGCCGTAACTCCGCCCCCTCCTCCCCAGGACATAGATTGGGCAGCGGATGCGTTGAAAAACTACAGCTGCTGCCCACGTTGTGCACAATTTTCACAACGTGCGTCGGTATGTCGGGCCGACGCATTGCGACGGCCCCGTACCGACGTAAGTGTGAAAGAAGCCTAACCCTAAATTTAGCCCCAACCCTAACCCTAAATTTAGCCCCAACCCTAACCCTAAATTTAGCCCCAACCCTAGCCCTAACCCTAGCCCTAACCCTACCCCTAACCCTAGCCCTACCCCTAACCCTAACCTAACCCTACCCCTAACCTAACCCTACCCCTAACCCTACCCCTAACCCTAACCTAACCCTACCCCTAACCTAACCCTACCCCTAACCTAACCCTAGCCGTAACCCTACCCCTAACCCTAACCTAACCCTACCCCTAACCTAACCCTAGCCGTAACCCTACCCCTAACCTAACCCTAGCCCTAACCCTACCCCTACCCTAACCCTAACCCTACCCCTAACCCTACCCCTACCCCTAACCCTACCCCTAACCCTAACCCTACCCCTACCCCTAACCTAACCCTAGCCCTAACCCTAACCCTACCCCTACCCTACCCCTAACCCTACCCCTAACCCTACCCCTAACCCTAACCCTACCCCTAACCCTACCCCTAATTTTAGCCCTAACCGCTGTTCTCCTGCCGGCCGGCAGATGGAGACAGATGGCGGGCGCACTGGGCATGCGTCCGCCATGTTCTTCTGCCGGCGGCCAGGAGGAGCAGCAAGAGGATCCAGGGACCTAGGTGAGTATGCTAGGGTCCCCGAATCCCCCTATTTCTCTGTCCTCTGATGTGCGATCACATCAGAGGACAGAGAATTACACTTTACTTTTTTTTTTTTTTTTGCGGTCGCCGGTAAACAGTTAATTACCGGCGATCGCAAAACAGGGGTCGCTAAAACCGACCCCCGATCATGCTCTTTGGGGTCTCGGCTACCCCAGGCAGCCGAGACCCCAAAGATTCTCCCGGTGCCGGCCGGCGGGCGCACTGCGCATGCGCCCGCCATTTTGAAGATGGCGGCGCCCACCGGGAGACACGAGGAGCATCGGGGGAGCTAGGTGAGTATTGGGGGGCCACCTGGGACCCCTTTTCTCTGTCCTCCGATGTGCGATCACATCGGAGGACAGAGAAATTAAAAAGAGATCGCTTTTTTTTTTTTTTTTGCGATCGCCGGTAAACGGTTAATTACCGGCGATCGCAAATGCGGGGAGGGTTAAAAACCCCCCGAATCATGTTCTCTGGGGTCTCGGCTACCCTCGGCAGCCGAGACCCCGGAGAAAATCGGCCTGTGGGGGGCGCTATACACTTTTTCCACAGCGCCGTTAATTAACGGCGCTGTGGTTTAAGTACCCTTAGCGGCCGCCGTTAAAAGGCGTATCGGCGGTCGCTAAGGGGTTAAAGAGGAACTTTGTTTACATTTTGATTCCATAAATCAATAGTACATATTGAAATAAGCAACTTTGTAATATATCTTATCAGAGAAACCTGCTTCTTTCTTCTCCTATACTGAGCTTTCACTGTCAATTCAGGGTTAACATCTGTAAAATTAATATTTAGTGAAGACAGATATTCCCATTACTGAGATAGGAGATGACAGTTGGTGCTTGAAAATTCTATAGAGGGGGAGGAGCTAGTAGAAGACTCAGACATTCAGCTGTTCATTCCATAGAACTTTCTGAGCACCAACTGTAATTTCCTTTGTCAGTGATAGGAAAGTCTGTACTCACTCAAGAGAATAAATGATCAGTGCAAGAGGAGAAAGAAATGAAGTTCTCTGAAAATATGTATTCAAAATCTTCTTATTTTCATGAGTACTGTTGGTATATATAATCTGATTGTGACAACTTAGTGCCCAACGTGCCAACTGGGTCTCCCAGCTCTCATAAATGGACCCTTAAATGAAGAAAATGCTGGACTTAAAATTTGCTTAATTTATTGTTTTAGAACTATACTCTAATGCAGTGACCCAACATGTAGCTCTCCTGCTATTGAGGTTGGAGACTAATGTAATGTAATACTCTGTAATAATTGTCTGGTTTCTGTTAAAGGCAGGAAAAAAATAATCAGAAAAGCTCAATTGACCCAAATGACTTTCATTTCCCAATATTACAGATTGGGTTGAAGTACTGAAGCATTAAAAGTTTTACTTGTAATACCCAGCCTGACCACTCGGAGTGCTCTTTCATCCACACACACCTAGTGCAATACTCCAAAGCTCCACCTGCTGGACAAAACACGCAGTGCAGAAATCTAGATTTTCTCAACTGTACAGCACAATAGCATAATGAGTTTCCTAAGAGAGAAACACAATGACTGATTTTGCAATTCCACCGCAAGCCCATTGCTGAATATCGTTACCGGCAACACTTTTTGGGGATGCTGTGAATATTTTTCTCATTTTGTTTTGCCTCTGGTTTGTTTTTTTGCTTTCACAACTTTTCTATTGCAGTTTCTGCATAATTCAGAGAAATTGGCACGAAACGGCCTCATCAAAACCGATGATTACATCACAGGAGACATTCCTACCAGCCATAGATTCTGCCAGGGACTGACTGCCCATTCCAAGGCCTTTGATATCCACTTTGCATTGAGGATCAGACCTAGAAGGATAATCTGTTCTTGGCCATAGCCTGAGCTGCACATCCTCCATAAATCAGCATTTGCAGGATGTGCTTGTGCCCTGGCAGACATGATGATTTATTCTAGTACTATACAGTCAATCATATTTGTTGATGTCTGTCCTACAACATGATACTTTTCTTATTCTTGGAGTTTCTTAAAGGATCTCTCCAACCATATAAGAAAGTTCTTTATGTCTGCAGAGTATTCAGTCCAACAGTTTGTACTCCAGAGGTACTTCGGATCACTATTATTATTATTATTATTATTTATTTATATAGCACCATTAATTCCATGGTGCTGTACATGTGAAAAGGGGTTACATACAGGGTTACAGATATCGTTAACAGTAAACAAATTTACAATGACAGACTGGTACAGAGGGGAGAGGACCCTGTCCTTGCGGACTTACATTCTTTGGGATAATGGGGAAGAGATAGGAGGTCGGTGTGCTGCAGCACTGGTGGTGGTGAGGCGGCAGCTTGGGTCATTGGTGAGGCAGCAGCTCGGGTGGTTGGTGGGGCGGCAGCTCTGGGGGTGGCGACGCTGCAGCTTGGGTGGTTGGTGGCAACGTGGTAGCTCAGGTGGTTGGTGATGTGGCGGCAGCTCGGGTGGTTTGTGACGAGTTGGCAGCTCGGGTGGTTGGTGACATGACGGCAGCTTGGGTGGTTGGTGACGTGGCGGCAGCTCGGGTGGTTGGTGACGTGGCGGCAGCTCGGGTGGTTGGTGACGTGGCGGCAGCTCAGGTGGTTGGTGGTGAGGCGGCAGCTCGGGTGGTTGGTGGTGAGGCGGCAGCTTGGGTGGTTGGTGAGGCACCAGAATGATTATTGCAGGCTGTAGGCTTTCCTGGAGAGATGAGTTTTCAGGTTCCATCTGAAGGATCTGAGGGTGGTGGATAATCGAAAGTGTTGAGGCGTGTAATTCCAGAGGATGGGGGATATTTGGGAGAAATCTTGGAGGCGGTAGTGTGAGGAACGAATAAATGTGGAGGAGAGAAGGAGGTCTTGGGAGGATCGAAGATTACATGAGGGAAGATAGTGGGAGATTAGTTCAGAGATAAAGGGAGGGGACAGGTTGTGGATGGCTTTGTAGATCAGTGTTAGTAGTTTGAACTGGATTTGTTAGGGAATTGGGAGCCAGTGGAGGGATTTGCAGAGGGGTGAAGCAGGGCAGTAGCGAGGAGAGAAATGGATTAGCCGAGCAGCAGAGTTGAGGACAGACTGGAGTGGAGCAAGGGAGTTTAGCGGAGAGGCCACAGAGGAGGGTGTTGCAGTAATTGAGGTGGGAGATGATGAGGGCATGCACAAGAGTTTTAGTAGATTGTGGGCTGAGGAAGGGACGGATTCTGGCAATATTTTTGAGTTGGAGGCGACAGGAGGTGGCAAGAGCTTGGACGTGAGGTTTGAAGGACAGGGCAGGATCGAGAGTTACCCTGAGGCAGCGGATTTCAGGTGCGGGAGAGAGTGTGATGCCTTTTACCTTAATATATAAATCAGGTAGGGGGGATACGCAAGATGGGGGAAAGATGATGAGTTTAGTTTTGTCTACATAGAGTTTTAGGAAGCGAGAGGTGAAGAAGGAGGATATGGCTGACAGACACTCCGGGATTCTGGATAGAAGAGAGGCGACATCTGAGCCAGAGAGATAGATCTGAGTGTCATCCACATATAGGTGGTACTGGAAGCCATGGGACTTTATGAGCTGTCCTAGGCCAAGGGTATAGATGGAAAAAAGTAGAGGCCCTAGTACAGAGCCTTGAGGGACTCCAACAGAGAGGGGGTGGGATGAGGAGGTAGTGTGAGAGTGGGAACCGCTAAATGTGCGGTCGGAAAAATATGAGGCAATCCAGGACAGAGCAAGGCCTTTGATGCCGAGGGAAGAAAGAATCTGTAGCAGTAGGCAGTGGTCGACTGTGTCGAAAGCAGAGGACAGGTCAAGAAGGAGGAGGATGGAGAACTGTCTGTTAGCTTTGGCTGTGAGTAAGTCATTAGTAATTTTGGTCAGAGCAGTTTCGGTGGAGTGGTGGGGTCAGAAGCCAGATTGGAGGTTGTCAAGGAGAGAGTTAGATGAGAGGTGGGAGGAAAGTTGACCATGGACATGCTGCTCAAGGAGTTTGGAAGCAAACGGGAGCAGTGATATGGGGCGATAGCTGGGCATAGCAGTTGGGTCAAGGTTAGCTTTTTTGAGGATGGCTGTGATGGTGGCATGTTTGAAGGCAGAGGGGAAAGTACCAGAAGATAGCGATAGGTTGAAGAGATGGGTTAGGGCTGGAATGAGCATGTTAGTGAGGTTGGGGAGCAGGTGGGAAGGGATGGGATAAAGTGCACAGGTGGTGAGGTGTGATTTGGAAAGGTGTAGTTCTCCTTCAGTGATGTTCGAGAGGTAAGTTATTGGGGAAGGGCAGAGGTCTGGTATATGGAGTGGTTGGGGTGGTGGAAAAAACCTCAGAAGAGATGAGGGGAGTTGGAGGTGGCAGTGGGGGGCGGAGGAGAGAGTTAAATGTGCTGAACAGTTGTTTTGGGTTGTAGGATAGTGAAGATACAAGGTTAGTGAAATAGGTCTGTTTAGCAGAAGTGAGGGCTAGTTTGAAGGCAAGTGTAGCTTGTTTGAAAGAGGTGTAGTTGTCTGGCAGGCGTGTTTTTTTCCAACGCCGTTCCGCGACCCTGGATGCTTGTCGGAGTTTTTTGGTGAGGTTGTTATGCCAGGGATGCCTATTGATTTGTCTCACTTTGCCATCTATGAGAGGGGTGACTATGGTTGATGTGAGGGTGGAGTTATAGAAAGCGGTGGCGCTATCCGTGTCGTGGAGTGAAGATATGGAGGACAGAAGTAGAAGAGAGTCTGAGAGTCTGTGACTGTCTAGGTGTGCAAGGTTTCTGCGAGGATGTAGTACTGGCTGGACATGGGGGGCAGGTGAGGAGGACAAGGAAGAGAAGGTGAGTAGATGGTGGTAGATAAGGGGAAGGGAGAGGTTGTGAGATTAGATAAGGAACAGAGGTGGGTGAAGATGAGGTCTAGCGTATGTCCGTCTGTGTGGGTGGCTGTAGAGGACCACTGAGTAAGTCCAAAGGATGAGGTAAGGGCCAGGAGCTTGGAGGCTGCTGGTTGGCGGGTGTCAGTAGGGATATTAAAGTCACCCATTATGATGGTGGAGATGTCAGCAGAGAGAAAGTGAAGAAGCCAGGTGGAGAATTGGTCAATGAAGGCAGTGGCTGAGCCCGGTGGTCGGTATATGACAGCCATTTGGAGATTAGAGGGAGCGTAGATACGGACAGAGTGAACCTCGAAAGAAGGGAGGATAAGGGCGGGTGGGGGTTGGATAGGGTTGAAGTAGCAGTTTTTAGAAAAAAAGGAAACCCCCTCCCCCACCATGTCTGTTGCCAGAGCGAGGAGTGTGGGTAAAGTGGAGGCCACCATAACTCAGTGCAGCAGGGGAGGCCGTGTCAGGGGCGTCAGCCAGGTCTCAGTGAGGGCCAGGAAGGAATGGTTGTGGGAAGTAAAGAGATCGTGGATCACGTGGAGCTTGTTGCAGACAGAGCGGGCATTCCAAAGTGCCCCAGAGAGAGGAAGCAGGGGGGTGTGGGGTCAGTGGCACAGATTTTAAGTGTGATGGGTTGCGGTAGTTTCTCATAGTGTGAGAAGGATAGGGGTGAGGATTAGTGGAGTGAAAATAGTCAGGGCAAATGTGAGTATGGTTAAATAGCAGGGGAAGAAAGGAGAAGCAAATAAAATTAGAATACAGTGATTAGTCTTACCGTCTGGCCAATTCCTGGACTATTTCTGGCATATTTCTGACGATACACTTAAAGATGTCACTTGAAATGATGTCACATCTGACTAAAGTCAAATCTGACTGACACCATTCATCTTATACCCATCTTATACCCAACGATCTATCTATCGTTGTGTGAAAAAAGTGTTTGCCCCCTTCCCAATATCTTATTCTTTTACATGCTTGTCAGACTTAAATGTTTCCGATCACCAAATAAATGTAAATATTAGACAAAGATAACAGAAGCAATCACAAAATGCAATTTTTAAATGAAGGTCTTTATTATTAAGGGAAAAGAAATCCAAACCTACAAGGCCCTGTGTGAAAAAGTTATTGACCCCCTCTTAAAACATAACTTAACTGTGGTTTATCACATTATGCTGCTGTGGGCGGCCCAACCAGTTATTAGGTTAAGCAGGCAATCACTTTTTCACACAGGGCCCTGTAGGTTTGGATTTTTTTCCCTTAATAATGAAGACCTTCATTTACAAAATGCATTTTGTGATTACTTGTGTTATCTTTGTTCAATATTTACATTTGTTTAGTGATCGGAAACATTTAAATGTAACAAATATGCGAAAGAATAGGAAATCATGAAGAAGCAAACACTTTTTCACACAACTCTATCTATCTATCTATCTATCTATCTAACATCTGTTATCGGTCATGCTGCAGGTCCACAGGTAAGTGCAGACTCCACTAGATGGCAGTAGAGTGGAAAGAGGGCTGAAATCCTGCTCAGAGCAGACCAGCTGAACTGCAGCGAGGCTACCACCAGGTGGCAGCAGAATGGTCAGACAAGCCGGTTAGATACAAGAAAGTAGAGTAGTACCAAGGGAAATAAACTCAGAGTCAGAGGAGTGCCAAAAGGTCAGAACTGGTCCGTAGCAGAAGTATCAGAAGGAAGAGACAGAAGCAATTCAGAGCCAAAGCAGAGTCAAGTACCAAGGAATCCAATCACACAGGGAAACACAGAGTCGGGGCGGGAAGAGAGGAATGAACAGACATGGGTAAAGACAGCTAAATGCAGCAGAACAAATCAGGGTTCCACCAGAGCCAGCTACACACACCGTAGGCAGGAAATACAACTGACACTGACTGCAGGATGCAGCACAGCTAAATAGTAGACCCGACACCGGAACAAGGCAGAGAAAGTTAACCCCTGGCATGACTAGACCGGGAAAGGAGAGACAAGGCCCAAAACCCGGTCTGGATCATGACATTATCTATTATCTATCTATTATCTATCTATTTTCCATTCATTCGGTCTTGTACAATATTTCATCCTTGCCCCATTGCAGCTCCCATATTACGTACAGATGTGTAGAACACAGCCGGATTCCCATGTTCTGACAGTATTATCCATTGTCTTTGTTCTCTCTGTTCTCTACCATTTAGGTTTTGTTGTAGAATTCCGTGGTTTACATGACGATTATCACTTTAGCGCCGCCGGCTTTTGTGCAGAGCATATAATGAAATGACCCCTGTAAATGGTGCAAAAATGATATTTTGCAGATTGCTACTGAGCGAAATGGAAGGATTTTTTTTTATGTTCTGGATATTGCTTTCAAAGTACTTTAATTGCCTAAATTAATAATGGCGCTTTTCTTTGGCTCCGGTAAGGGACAAGTGAATCTGAATCGCTCTCAGAAGGATTGAAGCGCTGGCTATCTTCCTCTGATTACTTTTTTGCATTCATTAGAAAATTAAAAGAGAAGCACAAGGTCACCCTTGGCAGGATGAGCTTACTTTCTATGCAATGTGAGGAAAGAAGCAAATTACACGACTTCTTAACTGATTTGCTACAAACAAAACAAAAAAAGGTTTGGGAAAGTAAGAACAGACCTCCTGGAGCTGCCGGGAATGGCATCAAAGTGGACGGAGGAGCAGCTCACTGGCAGGCTGGCACTATGGTTAGCTAAAAATGTCAGGAGCAGGGACCGTGTGAAAACACTCCCAGACATGTCAGTTTTTTTTGCGCAGCATGGACACAATGTGTGCCGCATACGTGCACACTGATGACACACGGGTGACATCCATGTGTCATCAGCGTGAAAAGTACCGGCATCTGGGAAGAAGTGGTACAGTTTGTGCTGATCCCAGGCATCGGCAACTGAAGGCAGCTCTCATCATGGTTGCTTGGTCTCTCTGAGATCAGCACAACCAGGCGACAATGACAGGAGTTGTATTTAGCAGCCGCTGTGTACATTCCATAACCAGTAGAGGGAAAGCCGACAGCTGGGAGCTAATTTTAATAATTTGGGAAAGGGGAAATATCCCATAAGGTTCCCAGGCTATTAATAACAGCTGTTTGCTTAGCCTTTACAGGTAAATTTATGGGGAACCCCAGAAAACAATGACATAGGGTCCCCCTATAAATTCAAACCAGCAAAGGCTAAACAGACAGCAGTAGGGTGATAATTTTAATCCCAGTCCAATTTGCAAGAAAACTTCTCAAGCAGCAGAGCTGATAGAAGGTTGTGTCTAGATGCCCTGGACAAGACAGAGAGGTTTGTAGCCCAATTCTGGCAATGAAAAGTCAAGTTGGCAACCCTGAACATTATGCGGAAGCCCATTTTGTATTTTGACCCAAACTTTCCTTTGCTATGAAGTTTACAAATAGAAAAGCACAAAAACAAAGTAACAAAGGAAAGAATGACCCGGCTCTATAGATGTCTGCAGAAGTCAGAAAAACATGTTTTTCTGTATGTTTTTCCACTCTGTCAGACTCATTTTTAAAACAATACAGTAAAAAAGTAAATTTGTATCCAATTATGTCTGTAATGCAAAAGTCTGAATCATTATCCTGAACTGTGCTACAACAAATAGAGAAGTTTATTAACGATAACAGGTTATTAAAACAGATACACTGTATCAGAAATAAACATGTGACTATTTTCCTGAGCAGTAAGCTACCTGCAGATGTCATGTGACTTCTGGGACAGGAAGTAGCTGTCTGGCAGGAACTCTTGTCAGCCATTATTGCTCTCAAGCGGTTGGTTTTTCTGGCACCCGGTCGCTCTACTTCCTCCGCTACTTAGGTTCTTTGATCAGTTATTCACATCTCTCTTACTAAGGAGGATTTCTGACCAGTGAGGATTAAACATAATGCTGTAAGATTATAAAATAAGACATAATCACCTTATTCATCCCCTATTGTTCCTGTCTCTGTGCTGCCCAGGTCCTTGGCTGGTCACTGAGCCTTATGTACAGTCACAGCAGCATGTCAGTGCCCATGGACAGTGATTTCCTTCAAGGGCCCGTTACTGTCAGGAACGAACAGTGGGTAGATTATTATTATTATTATTTATATAGCACCATTAATTCCATGGTGCTGTACATGAGAAAGGGGTTAGATATAGAGTTATAGATATCACTTACGTAAACAAATTTACAGTGACAGACTGGTACAGAGGGGAGAGGACCATGTCCTTGGGGACTTACATTCTATGGGATAGTGGAAAAGAGATATAAGGTAGGGGCGAGGCGGCGGCTCTGGAGATGGTGAGGCGGCAGAATGTTTATTGCAGGCTGTAGGCTTTCCTAAAGAGATGGGTTTTCAGGTTCCGTCTGAAGGATCCGAGGGTGGTAGATAGTCGGACGTGTTGAGGCATGGAATTCCAGAGGATGGGGATATTCGGGAGAAATCTTGGAGGCGGTTGTGTGAGGAACGAACAAGTGTGGAGAAGAGTAGGAGGTCTTGGGAGGATCAGCGATTACGTGAGGGAAGATAGTGGGAGATTAGTTCAGAGATATAGGGAGGGGACAGGTTGTGGACGGCTTTGTAGATCAGTGTTAGTAGTTTGAACTGGATTCGTTGGGGAATTGGGAGCCAGTGGAGGGATTTGCAGAGGGGTGAAGCAGGGGAGTAGCGAGGAGAGAGGTGGATTAGCCGGGCAGCAGAGTTGAGGACAGACTGGAGTGGTGCAAGAGAGTTAGCGGGGAGGCCACAGAGGAGGGTGTTGCAGTAGTCAAGGCCGGAGATGATGAGGGCATGCACAAGAATATTGGTAGATTGCGGGCTGAGGAAGGAACGGATTCTGGCAATATTTTTGAGTTGGAGGCGACAGGAGGTGGCAAGAGTTTGGACGTGCGGTTTGAAGGACAGGGCAGAGTCGAGAGTTATCCCGAGGCAGCGGATTTCAGGTGCGGGAGAGAGCGTGATGCCGTTTACCATAATAGATAGGTCAGGTAGGGGGGATACGTGAGATGGGGGAAAGATGATGAGTTCGGTTTTGTCTACATTGAGTTTTAGGAAGCGAGAGGAGGAGAAGGCGGATATGGCTGACAGACACTTCGGGATTCTGGACAGCAGAGAGGTGACATTTGGGCCAGAGAGGTAGATCTGAGTGTCGTCCGCATACAGGTGGTACTGGAAGTCGTGGGACTTTATGAGTTGTCCTAGGCCAAAAGTATAGATGGAAAAAAGTAGGGGCCCTAGGACAGAGCCCTGAGGGACTCCAACAGAGAGAGGGCTGTATGAGGAGGTGGTGTGGGAGTGGGAACCGCTAAATGTGCGGTCAGAAAGGTATGAAAACAAAGAAAAAAGACTCCACTATAAAATGCACACCACCCAACACAATATAACAAAATACAAATTTTATTGGCACAAAAATTAAAACACAATTAAAAGCACTATAGTGCTTGCAATCCTACATGGTACAAAATAGCTACAAAACATCCATATTACAGCCTGGGGCACAGATACAAACTTAATAATCTGTATACCATATATGATTTAGAAGTGCCCTGCCTAATGGCTCATGGGGAGTCCAAATACATGTAGACACTGATAGTCAGAACCATACAAGACTAAACAAAACGCCATAAGCAGATACAAACCAGCGTTTTGAAGCGAGCAGGCTGAGGGATGTCCGAGGATAAAACAAGCACTTGGCCCCACGCGTATCGCCTCCCAAATGAGGCTTCGTCAGGGGAAGTACAAAGCACTGCCAATAGCAAATTATATATACATATGCAATCAGTATTGAATAGCCTACCGGTGTGGAGCCACACATCATCAGGGAAACTGGACTGATGCACCAGCTCACACCAGACTTGGAGAGCGAGGCTATGACTCACCACTGTCCAGGATTCTCTGCGGCAGAATACTAAGCAGCCAATAGGCTGCAGGAGCAGACACTGTAATGTCATGATATCCATATAGGTGAAGATATTACTGCCATAAAGACATGAACCAGCCAACTTAATATAAATAGAATCCCAAAGAGGGAGGGAGGAAAGGAGGAAGGAGGGGGGGGGGGGGAAGGAGGGGAAGAAAAAAAAAAAAGGGAGAGGGAGGGAAGCATGCACATAGATGTACAAAAGATGACAAATGGATGGAATAGCAAAAACTCAATAATCGATAGGTAGGAAAATAGGCCATATATGCATGCAGTGAGAAGGTATGCATAAAAAAGAGCAAACTAGTTTGCCCCTTCTATGCATAATATCCAGGGCTCAAACCCATAAGAGGCCATGTATCCAAGCCTGGGGAGATAGAAATACCGTCCAGTGCATACATTCACAACACACACAATTTCAAACCATCCAATACACACGCACACATATATGGTCCCCGGGGATCAAGCAGTCCCACCAATCATATCCATTCCCCACAAAAGCAATAGGAAGTAGAACAAACCATATTAGACAATCCTGTTATTATATAAAGTTTAATACATATTAAGTCATTTATTTGTTCTACTATTAAAACCCCAACACAGATACCATATCAATATTACACATATAATACGCATAGAAAGAGAGCCCTTACAATAAATCCCAATTATAATATCAACATTACGCATATAATATGCAAAAATGTTATGCATATAATGTTCCTCCATTTGCTATTGGCAGTGCTTTGTACTTCCCCTGACGAAGCCTCATTTGGGAGGCGATACGCGTGGGGCCAAGTGCTTGTTTTATCCTCGGACATCCCTCAGCCTGCTCGCTTCAAAACGCTGGTTTGTATCTGCTTATGGCGTTTTGTTTAGTCTTGTATGGTTCTGACTATCAGTGTCTACATGTATTTGGACTCCCCATGAGCCATTAGGCAGGGCACTTCTAAATCATATATGGTATACAGATTATTAAGTTTGTATCTGTGCCCCAGGCTGTAATATGGATGTTTTGTAGCTATTTTGTACCATGTAGGATTGCAAGCACTATAGTGCTTTTAATTGTGTTTTAATTTTTGTGCCAATAAAATTTGTATTTTGTTATATTGTGTTGGGTGGTGTGCATTTTATTGTGGAGTCTTTTTTCTTTGTTTTTGTATTTAGGTTTTTTCCACTACTTTGCACCCCCTATATATATATACCAGCTTTATGGCGGTGCACCAGTTGCTTTTTGTATAAGTCAGAAAGGTATGAGGCAATCCAGGACAGGGCAAGGTCTTTGATGCCAAGGGAAGAAAGAATCTGTAGCAGTAGGCAGTGATCGACTGTGTCGAAAGCAGAGGACAGGTCAAGAAGGAGGAGGACGGAGAACTGTCTGTTAGCTTTGGCTGTGAGTAAGCCATTAGTAATTTTCGTCAGAGCAGTTTCGGTGGAGTGGTGGGGGCGGAAGCCAGATTGGAGGTTGTCAAGGAGAGAGTTAGATGAGAGTAGAGAGGATAACTAGTAGTT
The DNA here is from genome assembly GCF_032444005.1 of Ranitomeya imitator. Lineage (NCBI taxonomy): Eukaryota > Metazoa > Chordata > Amphibia > Anura > Dendrobatidae > Ranitomeya > Ranitomeya imitator. The sequence continues at coordinate 141,226,736 of NC_091290.1, forward strand.
ACTGAAAAAAGGGACAACTAGTTACTGGTACAAGGGACAGCTATAGTTACAGGTATAAGGGACAGCTAGTTAAATGGACAGAAAAGTTACATAGAAGAAGAGAGGAGCCAGAAGACCGTAGAGTCTGATTTCTCCTTCTCCTGCACTGTCTAAAAGCACTTCACTTTCATATTAAGAGCTCTTGGAAGCTTTCCTGCATTAAGGTTCTCAGCTGTTCACTGTTAGCCACTCTGATCTATATAATGTGGGTCCTGGTATTTTCCTTTATCCTTGTTCGTATTACCTTGTTGGTCTGGCTGGTGTATTATGGTACACTACTACTCCTATCTTCCCTGGATGGGGGAAGGGTACAGACTGAGGTCGGATTCAGAAGCTAAGGCAAGGTAGGTGGCCTCGCCTTCTTCACCATCAGAAGCAATCTAGGGAACTTGTCGCGCTAGGGCGCCCCTAGCATTAGGGTCAGGGAAGGAAATCCTGGTCCCGGGACACCCGACAACAGAGTCATTGACATTCAGCTAGTTATAGTGGCAAGAGACATCAAGTTACAGGTCCAAGGGACAGCTAGTTATAGGAACAAGGGACAGAAAGCTATAGGAACAAGGGACAGCTAGCTACAGGTACAAGGGACAGTTAGGTCCAGGTACAAGGGACAACAATTTATAGGAACAATTGACAGCTGGTTATAGAAACAAGGAACAGCTAATTATAGGAACAAGGGACAGCTAGTTATAGGTACAAGGGACAGCTAGTTATAGGAGCAAGGGACAGCTAGCTACAGGTACAAGGGACAGTTATGTCCAAGTACAAAGGACAACAAGTTATAGGAACAATTGACAGCTGGTTATAGAAACAAAGGACAGCTAATTATAGGAACACTGGACAACTTTTTATAGGAACAAGGGACAGCTAGTTACAGGTACAAGGGACAGATACAGTGGGAAAAAAGTATTTAGTCAGCCACCAATTGTGCAAGTTCTCCCACTTAAAAAGATGAGAGAGGCCTTTAATTGACATCATAGGCAGACCACAACTATGAGAGTCAAAATGAGAAAAGAAATCAAGAAAATCACCTTGTCTGATTTGGCAAGATTTGGTGGCAGTCCTACTGGGATGACCAGCTGCTGTTTCACTGGTGCCACGTCAGTGACTGCATGAATCACATTCTCTTAAGGTACCGTCACACTAAGCGACGCTGCAGCGATACAGACAACGATGTCGATCGTTGCAGCGTCGCTGTGTGGTCGCTGGAGAGCTGTCACACAGACAGCTCTCCAGCGACCAACGATCCCGAAGTCCCCTGGTAACCAGGGTAAACATCGGGTTACTAAGCGCAGGGCCGCGCTTAGTAACCCGATGTTTACCCTGGTTACCAGCGTAAACGTAAAAAACAAACAAACACTACATACTTACATTCCGTGTCTGTCCCCCGGCGCTGTGCTTCTCTGCACTGACAGTGAGCGCCAGCCGTAAAGCACAGCGGTGACGTCACCGCTGTGCTCTGCTTTCCGGCCGGCGCTTACACAGTGCAGAGAAGCACAGCGCCGGGGGACAGACACGGAATGTAAGTATGTAGTGTTTTTTTTTTTTTACGTTTACGCTGGGAACCAGGGTAAACATCGGGTTACTAAGCGCGGCCCTGCGCTTAGTAACCCAATGTTTACCCTGGTTACCAGTGAAGACATCACTGAATCGGCGTCACACATGCCGATTCAGCGATGTCTGTGGGAGATCCAGTGACGAAATAAAGTTCTGGACTTTCTGCTCCGACCAACGATCTCCCAGCAGGATCCTGATCGCTGCTGCGTGTCAAACTCAACGATATCGCTAGCCAGGATGCTGCAACGTCACGGATCACTAGCGATATCGTTCAGTGTGACGGTACCTTTACTCCCTGTGTCCCCAAGCGGTGTGGAAGGTCACATTGGTGAAAGTGCGGAGACCGCATTACGTGATCCTTATAGTGACAACAGGCGGGGTGGTGAAGTGCGGGTCCATCACACAAGCATAAAAGACAGCTAGTTTCAGAAAATTGGGACAGCAAGTTAAAGTACAATTGATAGGTAAGTACAGAGGATAGCATCCACAGGTAAGTACAGAGGATAGCATCCACAGATAAGTATAGAGGACTAGATGGTGGCCCGATTCTAACGGATCGGGTGTTCTAGAATATGTATGTATGTATATAGCAGCCACATAGTATATAGCACAGGCCACGTAGTATATAGCACAGCCACATAGTATATAGCACAACCACGTAGTATATAGCACAGCCATGTAGTATATAACACAGCCACGTAGTATATAGAACAGCCACGTAGTATATAGCAGCCACATAGTATATAACACAGCCACGTAGTATATAACACAGCCCACGTAATATATAGCAGCCACATTGTATATAACACAGCCATGTAGTATATAGCACAGCCACGTAGTATATAACACAGCCCACACAGTATATAACACAGCCCACGTAACACAGACAGCCACGTAGTATATAGCACAGCCACGTAGTATATAGCATAATCACGTAGTATATAGCAGCCACTTAGTATATAACACTGCCCACGTAGTATATAGCACAGCCTCGTAGTATATAACACAGCCCACGTAATATATAGCACAGCCCACGTAGTATATAACACAGCCCACATAGTATATAACACAGGCACATAGTAAATAACACAGCCCATGTAGTATATAACACTACCCATGTTGTATATAACACAGCCCACGTAATATATAGCACAGCCCACGTAGTATATAACACAGGCACGTAGTATATAACACAGCCCACGCAGTATATAACACTGCCCACATAATATATAGCACTGCCCACGTAATATATAGCACAGCCCACGTAGCATATGACACAGCCCACATAATATATAACACAGGCACGTAGTATATAACACTGCCCACGTAGTATATAACACAGCCCATGTAGTATATAACACTGCCCACTTAATATATAGCACACCCCACACAGTATATAACACTGCCCACGTAGTATATAACACAGTCCAAGTAATATATAGCACAGCCCACATAGTATATAACACTGCCCACATAGTATGTAGCAGCCACGCAGTATATAACACAGCCTAAGTACTATGTAGCAGTGTGGGCACCATATCCCCGTTAAAAAATAAATAAAATAAAAAATAGTTTAAAAAAAAAAAGATTTTTTTTATTTTTTTTTTAATATTTTCAACTTTAGATCTTTTTACTATTGATGCTGCATGCACCAATGCAGTTACAGTAGCATAGCTCCAGGTGGGCCCCCTCAGAGCGCAGGGCCAGGGGCGATGACCCCCCGGTAGCTACGCTACTGACCCCTATATATACAGCGGAGAGCCTGTGCACGCAGCAGCTCTCACTCTCCCAGAGCTGACACCTCCGTGTATTACCTGGACTGTACTTATGTACACGGCAGGCCGGTTATGCTACATTTTACCCGGTATGTGACCAGTGGGAGCTTTTCTATGCTTCGTTATAAAGAAGGATGACCCTGGAATAACATACACGTCTCTCTGAGAATAAGATAGGGGGCACATACTTTATCCCATTACCATACTTTATTTTCTGATATCCATTTTTCTCGTGCCCCAACCACCGCCGTTACCCAGAACAACTGCCTTCTTGGCCTCTCCCTCTCATCCAGACAGAACATACCAGGAACTAATGGAGTGACATTGTATCAGCGAGAATATCTTTGTAACGCGGAATCAAAGGCAGCCAGACAGGTAGATCTGCGGGGAGCGGGACGTCTCAGATGCTGCACCCCCCTGAAATGTTTTACACTTCTTTTTCATGTACCATAATACAGCACAAATCTTCGGTGAACCTGCAGTCAGATCAGATGTCTCATTAATTCCTCTGTGTTGAGTATATGAATGATGAAATAAAGGCGGCACAGATGCAGCGCCAGCAGGAAATTCTCACATTCAGCTGCTACTTTTTTTATGTCACGGTGCCGTATGTCGGCGCTGCCCTGAGCCTCCTCGGCTCGTGATTATAACAAAACACTTTCTGCAATTCTACTTTTCTGCTGCACCGGCAGAAATCACTATTTAGATAGGCAACGTAATCCTGCGCTTCTTAAAGGGGCAAAGGCGGCACTTCTTAAAGGTGCTCGTTTCCTCCTTTGTAACCCCACGTAAGTCCTATGGCCACAGTTAGAACTCCACAGTGCCACATACTATGCAGTGGCCGATCTCAGTACTGCAGCTCAGCTCTCATGCTCTACAGTAGGAGCTGAGCTGTAGTACCTGAGTATGGCCACTACACACTGTACGGCGCTGTGGTGCTTGGCTCAGTACATTAGCTAGATCCGGCCAACCCAGGACCTGATAACAGCAGACTGTTGGGAGTGCTGGATTTTGGACCCTCACTAATTGATATTGATGACCTATTCTATGGATAGGCCATACATATTTAAGTTGTAGAAACCCCTTTAAAGCCCAGGAAATATTATATCTAGTCGTCCTTATATATGACATCTTTCATTGACCAGTTTAAATGGACCAGGGTGCCCAGGATGAGCAGATAAACAGTATTATGGATCTTCTATCAGACATTTCCACTTATCTGCACCCTATAGAGGTGATCGTCCACGTTCGGGACTTTGAAGTCTGTCATATCGCATTTATTCCGGCGGACGATGGGACTTTTTGTTCCCGAAGTGAAATTGAATTTCTGCTTATTAGGCAGACACATAGTCTCACTTTTTAATGATTTTTTTATCCTCCTTTCAGAAATCATTATCTGGTGGCAAATCATCTCCGATTAAAGCCGCGAGGGTGAGTCGTGCAACAATCTGACAAAGAAAAGCCACTTATTTCATTGAAGTTTTATGTCTTGGGTATTAACTTGACGTATAAACCTGATTAACAGGAAAGTGGAAACAGTACAGAAAATCTTCCAGCTCTGCTCACCGGCGTCAGATAATCTGCTCAGAGAACTATGATAGAAAGTCACATATTATTTAAAGGGAAAGTAAATCTGTCCTATCTGAAGATGGCACGCTGGAGAGCTGAGCGGATTCATGTATAATATTGGCGGGAAAGGTTCGATATAACTTGTGTATTTGCCTTTCTAATCCCGGCTCTTTTACCGCTTAGGTGTCCAGTGGGCGGTCCTAATCAGTGATTGACACATGGACAGCAGTGAATGACTAGACTCCCGGAAAGAGCAGAAATTTTAACAAGTGATACTGAATCTTTCCTATAAACGTTTAGATTAATGTGTTCTATATCATTGTGCCTATGACAGCTTAAAGGGTTTTTACTTATAGCAACCCCTTTAAAATAAACCTTCTTTTACATAATGTAATGCCTACATGTTCTTGGAACCACTTGCAGTTAAGAGGTCCACTCGCCCAACAGGAGTCTATAGGGAAGCTGAGCCCTCCTCTATGAGCAGACCGAATTCTTGGAGGGGATTGTTGATATCCGGCTTTATTGTCTTCGTGCACCATTTAGTTGCCAACTTCCTGGGTGAATACCAGGAGCATGGCAGGAACCAATCAAGTCAATGCTGAACAATTTGATTCCTAGTCAAAACATATATTGAAGCCTATGCTTATAGGTTTTTCCGGGAAAGGCATCTCCATTAGTCCACATCTTCCAGCCTTGCCTTGTAGGACATCTCACCCAGTCTGAGAGGCATTTTTAAGGATCTATGAGCCTCAGGATCGGCCATCAATATTAGATCGATGGCAATCTCACACTTGGCACTTGTTTGAAGTGTATGCTGCTTAGTTTTTTATTTATTTAGCGGTCTTCAGCTCGGTCTCGAGCCATGGCGACTTGATGGATGAATACTCTGTAGGAAGATCGATCTTGTATAAGCCTAGGTAGATCCACCACCAGGATCTTCTGGATGAATGCTCTGTAGGAAGATCGATCTTGTATAAGCCTAGGTAGATCCACCGCCAGGATCTTCTGGATGAATGATCTGTAGGAAGATCGATCTTGTGTAAGCCTAGATGGAACCACCAGGGTCTACTCTGATGTTATCTTGCTGGTCTTCCTCTTCTCCTTGTTCCTTCCATTCTTCCAACCATGATGTCCTTCTCCAGTGATTGCTCTCTTCGCATGATGTGTCCAGAGTAGAAAAGTCGTAGCTTGGTGATCCTTACTTTGAGTGACATGTCTGGCTTGATTTGTTCCAACACTGATTCGTTTGTTCTTCTTGTCTTTGTTGCCAGTGAGATGTTCCTCGATTTGAAGACCTTCAGCAGGGACTTCATTGTTGGTTTGCTAATAGTTATTCTCCTATTGACTTCCGCTTTCGTCACCCCATCTTGAGTGATCATTGATTCGAGTAGCTTGAAGTCCTTTACAACTTTCAGTTCATCGCCGTCCATCTCAAATGTGTCCCGGTTGTACCTGGTGGTAGTCAATATCTTTGACATCTCTGTGTTGAGTAGCAGTCCCATGCTCGAGCTTACTATCTTGGCACTCGGTAATAAGTCCTTCATTCCATCTATGCTCGTTGCTGTCAATGTTGTATCGTCTGCGTATTTAAGATTGTTGATGATTCATCCAGCAATATTGATTCCTTCTAATTTTTCGGCACGCCCAGCTTTTGTAAAAATTGCTTCTGCATATAAGTTGAAAAGAAATGGTTGCTTAGTCTACAAATTACAATAGTCTGTGCCACCACTACGATGAAGACAGTGAAGTGGTCCCTTCAGACAGATGATCGCTGGTGGTGCTGACCACTATATCTAGAGTAGCTTAATAGTTCTGGGGGCATACAAGGTGGTCATCTCCACTGGAACCCACCATAAATCAAGTGGCATCAATATGAGGAGTATCCATAAATCTGATATATTGCAGAAACTAAAATCCAGCTATGTGCAAACTTGGCCCACTAGGTTTGGAGGACCCATAGAGATCTTGGTAGTCAAGATCTAAGTTTGACATGTCAATGATGGTGTAGACCCCCGGCTCATTTGGTCTCCTTTGCTCACGAATCAACATGCACTTGTTTTTTGCATTCAACATCAGCTTCAAGAACTGGTTTCTCACTTGCCGCCATATTCATCTCACTCCTGACAATAGCCTAGCATCAGATGCATTTGGAGAACACGGTCCACCACCCGCAGCCTTAGCGTTTCATTATTAATAATGGACACTTTTTTCCATCTCGAAAGAGAAACTATGAGATGAATTTGCTTCAAAAAATGAAAATCACGAGCCCAGGATGGATTTTAGTGATTCTATATCTTTCCAGATCAATGAAAGGTCAACTCAATAAAGACTACAGAAGAGATCAAAGGCAAAACATGGGAAAATAGCAATAAGCACAGTCACCTAGATTAAAGCAATGTATCCAATCTTTAGAACAAACAGTAACAGAGGGCACAAGAGGTAGAGGCCTGATTTCAGGAGTAACTTATTGGATTACAATGTAGCCAATGTGTTACGGTAAGAAATAATGTATACGATGATTGAGGGTTGGACAGGATACAATGTTTATCCATTGCAAATGCAACGTGTTGCAAAAATACCCCAAAGGAGGTTTCTAACAAATGCACATTAATGGTTTAGAGTGTTCATAGTCTCCCTTCATCAGCAGAACTAGGGGGACATTTGGACTTGTGATCTCCTGAATACGCCTGGTATTTGATGATGTATTTGAAAAATGACTCTAGTTTGGCTTTTATCTTTGGCTCGTTTAAAGGTCTGTATTGACTTTTAGGATCGCTGCTTCCACTAGGTGGCACTAGAGTTCAAGTCATCTTTCTCTGTAAAGAGGCAATTTACATATTTAATTTCCCAGAAGAGCAATGCAAGGCTTAAAAGTCTCCTCACTTTGGCAAGCCAGGCATGTCATTCTCAAGGAGAAACGTTACCCCTTGGATACTTAGCATTACAGACATTATATTAGGAGATATTTAGGTGCTGCCCTGTTTAGACTGCCTTAATTAATTATATACTAATACTAAAGAACTACAACTACCTGCATAAGGTTTTCCCATTTCTGCATAGTGCAGGCTTTGCTATGTTCACATTAGGTTACGTCCCAGGGTGCAAATGTTCAAAGTGACTGTCATGATCCAGTCTGGGTTTTGAGCCCTGTCTGCCCTTTCCCGGTCTGATCATGGCAAGGGTTAACTTTGCCTGGCCTCGTTTTGGGTTCAGGTTTGCTATTTCTTCGTCCTGCGTCCTGCAGGCGATGTCAGTTATATTTTCTGCCTACGGTGTGTGTATCTGACTCTGGCAGTACCCTAATTTGTCCTGCTGCGCTTTCTGACTTAGCCCGTGTCTGTTCCTTCCTCCCTTCCTGTCCTGTCTTAGTGTTTCCCCTTGTTTTTGAATTTCCCGGTGTTTGACTCGGCCTTGGCTTTGACCAGACTTCACTTCTTGCTTCTGGTACTGCTGCTTTGGACTGGTTTTAACCCTCTGGCGCTCCTCTGACTCTGTGCTTCTTTTTTCCCTTTGTACTGTGTGACAGTCTAGGTCTGGACTCGGCTTGTTTGACTATTCTGCTGCCACCTGGTGGTAGCCTCACTGCAGCTCTGCTCTTGCAAATGTGCTGTCCTCCTTCCACTCTATTGCCATCTAGTGGAGCGTGCAGCTACCTACATAGCTGCAGCGTGACAGTGACATTTCTGAGCTAAAATGCCATCCATAACTAATAATCAAACTGTATTCCTGCAATACCCCTCCTCACCACACGGTGCGCTGTTAAACACATTCATCAGTAATAGAAATCAAAGATTATCATTGGAGAAAAATAACAAACTTACTGAAGTAGATTAAAGCCTATCCAAATATTAGAGAAAATAGTATAAGAAGGCACAAGAGGCAGGTGCATGAGTTCAGTCATCGTAACCTATTGGACAGCAATGTTAAGAAATAATATATACACTATGATGATAAAGGTTTGGCAGGATACATTTACCTTTTAAAAAAGCACAAAATGTTGCAAAAATACGAGTATCAAAATGTGTTCCTGTAATACCCCTCCTGACCACACAGTGCGCTGTTAAACACATCCATCAGCAGTAGAGATCAAAGATGATTTTCTTCAACCTACTTTTTGGTAGAAAAGTTTATTATAATAGTTTAGATGTTAAATTCTGCGAAAACAAAAGTCACACGTTGTGAATCCAAATGAAGGCAATAAATTATATCACACAGTGTTTTATGACAATTTGACACATGCTACATCTGTGTGTAAGAGATTAAGATGAAGCACCACTGGACAGATGTGGGAGCCGAGTCATCGGAGCAGGTAGCCGATTCCTGCCCCTTTTTATTTTCCTATTTTGTAGATGTCATAGGAGCCTCATCAAATGAACGTGGGGGTCTAAATCTCCGGCTGAAGGGTCCTCCAAGATCATCCAACAGGGAATCTTTTATCTGTTGTTTCATCTGTTGTAAATAAGAACGCGGAGCTGTAAAAGTCGCCACTTAGAGGATTAAAACCAGTCAACGCATTAACATTAATTCATCAGCAGCCGGCGTGGAAGAGACGTGGAAGGGTCTGAATACGGCACGAGAATAAAAGAAAAGATAAAAGTACAAATATTATAACATCAAAGAAGAGAGTGTGAATAGAGAAGCCATTACCAGCGCTTCAAAACCTCAGCGCGAGGATAATCCGCAACCTCAGCGCTCAGGATACTGGACAATACGTCTTGTGATCTTTCCTCCATGTACAAAGACATAAAGGGCGTCTTCCACCAAAGTTTCCAGCTCGGGTGGAACTATCCAATGTGCCCATGGATTTCTCACACTACAAATATAGCAAATAACCACAAAATGCTGGCAAATCCCTCAACAGACTGCAATTCACATGGCTACATAAAGCATAAATATCTCCCGACAGAGTATCGTGAAATCGTGTCTTTTTTTTCAAAGCTGCTTATATCACACAACTTATCTCAGGATATGTTGAGTCAAGAGGAAATACAAGAAAAGACACATCTGTACCAGATGGCCGTAGTTTATCTACTTCATCGAGATCTTAGAATAGTGTCACGCACCTGCCCTGGTACAATAGATTTCCTTGTGCTCCATGTCGAGCTTTTCAAGTAGCCCAGTGTGCTCCCAAGTGTTTCCTAGGATTTTTAAAGGCATCCCAAGACTTACCTGGGTCATGGTATTTCTCTAAGGCTTACTATTAATTTTTTAGTGGTCTGTGCAAAGTTATAGTTCACAGAACGTCTCCTGGCTGTCTGTGGTTTCCGGTCCATAAGTTGTTTGTCTGCTACCTGCCTGTGGTCTCTTGGATATCACTCACCTCCAAGCAGTTTCCAGCATTCCACATGGTTGCTTGCGGTCTCCTAAATGTCTTGAGCCAGCCAGTGGTTTTCAGCTTCCCGCCTGCCTGTGGTCTCCTGGAAGTCTCCTGACAGCCAGCAGTTTCCAGCATCCAGCCTGCTTTTAAGTGGTGTCCTGGATGTCTACCACCTGGCAGCGGTTTCCAGCATCGAGCCTACTTGCAGCCTCCTGGATGTTTCCTGCCTACCATCAGTTTCCAGCATCCCGCCTGCTTGCCTGCAGTCTCCAAAATGTTTTCTGCTTGCCAGCAGTTTCCAGCATTCTGCTTGCTTGCCTGTGGTCTACCGGATGTTTCCTGCCTGATTGCGGTTCCCACCATCCCGCCTGCTTTTCTGTGGTTTCTAGGACTTTATGAAAACTTTTAGCTTTCCTTCTACGTGTCCGTCTGCTTGCCTGTGGTCTTCTGGATGTCTCCTGCTTGCCTGCGGTTTCCAGTATCCAACATTCCACATGCCTACCTGTGGTTTCCTGTCCTTCAGCTGTTTGTGTTCTGCATTTTCCATCTGGCTGCCTGTGTGCCCACCCGGACCTTGGACATAAGGGATCAACCAAACCCAGTTATCCCTCAGTATTTAATAGAAAAAATATTTTAAAAAGATGATCATGAATAATCTTGTCATTTCAGGTGACTTTTCAGAATAAGCTGCTCTGTACGTACATGAAAAATAACGCTATTTCTGACCATGATATGACTTGTATCCTGCATTTCTCCAGTTTCCTCCTCTGCAGACACTCTCTCTCTAATTCTCAGTTGCCTCTGAGCTAGTGGGTGTAGACTAGCTGTTTTTATGTCTCCAATACAAAGCACACACAGACATGAGGGATTACTGCTTTCCTGTATCTATGTAGCACATGCTCAGAAGCAACAGCAGCATGTAGGACATTATACATCTTTACTGAGCAGTGTAGCTGTGAATCCAGCTCTGGGATGAGATAAAACCCTTATTGATCTAGAAAGCTGCAACATGAGGACATTATAGAGCTTTACTGAGCAGTGAAGCTGTGAATCCAGCTCTGGGGTAAGACAAAATACTTACTGAACTAGAAAGCTGCAGCTTGGAGGACATTATACAGGTCTACTGAGTAGTGTAGCTGTGAATCCAGCTCTGGGGTGAGATAAAACCCTTACTGAACTAGAAAGCTGCAGCATGGTTGACATTACACAGCTTTACTGAGCAGTATAGCTGTAGATTCATCTCTGGGGTGAGATAAAACCCTTATTGAACTAGAAAGCAGCAGCACTGTCTGTGTGTTCCTTTATCTCTATCTCTCCCTCTGATCCTCCTCTCTTCTCACTCTCAGTAGACTCCAATAGGATGCTGTAACCTGATCTCTCATTTAACCAGAACATGAGTCTCTTATTTTGACTAAGACAAATTTTAACAGTTTTTCAGATTTAATTGGATAACTGATAAAAAGTGGCTTAGAAGTGGAGAAAGAAGATTTATGATACTATATATTAAAAAGTTTTTACTAATCTTCTCTACTATTCATTTATACAAAGTTTGTGGAAACGACAATGACCATTCACAGTCTGTTGACTGATTATGCTATCATTTCTGGCAGCCCCATAGCTAGGACCTAACTGTCATGATCCAGGCCGGGGGTTGTTTCTTGTTATTTTCTCCCCAGTCTGATCATGCAGAGGTTAACCATCTCTGCATCGTTTTGGGTTCTGTGTGGCTATTTCAGTCTTCTGTAGCCTGCAGACCAATGTCAGTGATAGTTCATGCTGCCAGGCTATAGCAGCTGACCGTTTGATACCGTGTGTTGTCCTCTGCCCATGTACTCTGTTCCCGTGACTTTCCTTTCCTGCCACCCCGCTTTGTCTTAGTATTCTCTCCCTGTTCTTGGACCTCTTGGTATGTGACCCAGCTTGTCTTCTGACCTGTTTTACTGTCTCTCGTCTCGGTTATATCTGCTCCAGTCTGGCTCTGACTTCTGGCTTGTATTTGACCAGGTGTATTGGTGTGATCTCTGGTACTTCTTGTCCTGAAAGTTTCTGACTCGGCTGCAATCGACAGCCCATTCCAATACAAAATCTAAGGAACCTATTGCTCATGGAACGCTGACTGTCTCCATCAACCCCATAGGATTTGCAGGAAGTGATGAGTTATCCCCACTAGGGTCATACGGTGGGACCCCAGGATTCAGACTTCTTCACATTAGTCCAAGCTTTGATTTGGGAGTTTCTAAAGCTGAATAATTGCTCTTGTATCCGGAACAGGATATTTTTTTCTCCATGCGCCCCCCACCCAAACTCTCCATTACTCAATCAGCTTGATTATAAATCCTTATATAAATACGTTTTACGCGGAAATGCTCTTTAAGACAACGCTGATCAATAAGCGGCTACAACAAATCTTTGCAAACAGCTGAATAAACAAACCAAAGTTAATTATCATTTTTGTGCATCCAGCAGAAAACATGGTGCAGAAGCCACTCAAGTGTGATGTGACAGATGGCCGGCGTTCTGGCTGCAGGGCAAATGCTTTACACTTGGCCATGACCAATTATCCCTGTGCTTAAAGGTACGAGTCCATGTGATAGAATTTGGCGATGAGAGGGACAGGAAACATCTTTATAGTTGTTAGACAGATAGAGCTGTCTGGTACCGGCTGTGCTGGCCGGAAGGTGAAGAAGAACCCAAGCGTCTCCTTATTTTCACTTAGAAGCCCTATTTTATCTGTCCCCCTCCTTCTTTGACTTTATGGCGGCCTACACTCCGCTCCCCTTCTTACCGATCAGCAGATTGAAGGTGCACGGGTGGCACAGCGCCGCGTATTCTCTAGTGTCTATAAATGGTACTGCAAGCTCTGTTCCGTTATCTTGGATGGGAGAGAGCTTGCAGTACCAGAATGAGGTGCCACTTCTGGTTCTGTAGTTGCCAGAAATCGGACCTCTATTAAACTTATGTTAATGACCAATCCTGAAAATAGGTAATTTATTCTAAAGTGTCGAGCTGCTTGGATCCCACACAACCATTTGTTATCTGGTTGGAACCCTGGCAACAAGTGTTTGATCCCCCAACAGCACTACTACAGGAGAAATGAAGTATTGCATGAATTTTATTAAAGTCAATGTGCTGCGTGCGTAATACATGGATATACCACATTTTACCACTGCACCACTCACTGTGTCCAGGACGCAAAGAGTGACAGCTCAGCTGCCTTTTAGAATCAGGGGCATGCTGAATTGTCATTATTGTGAGTAACAGCTCCTGTTCTGGGTGATTACCTGGCTATTTAGCTGGCTGTCAGTGTCTGGTTATTGCCAGTCGTAGCTTTAGCTGGATGATGTGTGAGCCTTATTTTCCAGTGCTCTGTTTCTGATCTTTTGCTGCCCAACCTTGCCTTTGACCATCTGTTTACCTAGCCCCTTTTGTCTTGATCCACTACCTTCCTGGAATTCTGACCTTGGACTGTGACCTGACTACTCCTTTGTCTTTCCCATCTGCTTGTGATGAGCTTTCTTAGTATCTGACCCCAGACCTTTTGACTACCCTGTCTCAAGCCTTGTCAGCTTCACATTTGTGACTCAGTGTCACACCAGAGTCCTCCTGAGTGAGAGGTCCATGAATGGAGACCAATATATCATGTAATATTATATTTACGGCCGCTGAATGGGAAATTTGTGGTCCCCTACATCAGTGCCCAGTCCCCTAGGTGGCTCCATACAAAGGAGGTGTCCAGAAAATTCATACCCGAAAGTAGTCTCTGTAGAACAACATGTCTGCCATGGTCAACCTTGTGATACCAGATTGGAAGCTGCTGGAGTGGAGTCACTAATTCATAAAGGGCGGAACCCCTGTCTATAACGTCCATTTGTCCCAATAGGGCTTATAGACAAGGGTTGTCTTCATGAGAGAACACTCTTAAAGGGGTTGTATCATAATTATTGATTTTTAAGGCTTTGACTGCCATCACCATTCACGAGAACCAGGGTGACCTGTTTCAATAAAGGAACATCTGTGCTTGTACATTTGTCCCTCTCTCCATTGTCTGTGGGACTGAAGAAGATAGTGACACATGGTATCATAGACAATGAATGAAGAAGCTGTGGGCATACGCAACCAATACTTTGTTCAAACAAGTGATCTTTGTTCTTGTGGAGGTTCCTGTGGTCAGACATGCAGATTCGAGGATAATTAGTCATAGGGGGACAACCCCTTTAAACTTACCCATGATGCCTAGTAATAAACAATACAGCAGGCTTTCCCAAATTTGGTGCTGCCGCCTTCATATATTCACTCTGGGAATGTTTAATGACTCCGAGGAAAATGTATTTTCATTATAAATTCTAGTTTACAAATTATATCCAACCCAAGATGCTTGAAAATTAATTTTGGACAAGTCTTCCTGATGGCAAGAGTTAATTTGGTTTCATTTGTATTTTTTTCCCCATGGTTTTGAATTATAATAATATTTCATCTCCTTCATTTTCCAGGGCGCAGGGAAGGCGCAGGGAATTCCCTATAATGCTCATTAAGCCGGTTCAATAAAGGAAGATTCATTACTTGCTAGTTGTGTTTGCAAACAGATTACACGGCAAAGCTACACGGTGCATGAGTAAATCAATCCCCCTCAAGGTGTTCCTGCACACATTGCACTGCATCAAAGTATTATGCTGTATGGGGTCGTAATGAAATCTGCCATGCAGAGCAATTATTACATTGTGTTGTAATGGCTGTACTAGATCTACGAGTCATGGCTGGATGGAGGCGCTGGAATAAGATGGAGGACCACGGCTCCGGCATAATCCATCTACTAAAGACCTCTAGAGTATTACTAGAAATGCAAAGAAAAGCTGTGACCAAGCTTACGCATACCAAAACATAGGACCATAAGCCTACCAGGCTGCCCAGTCCTTCTTGATGGTAGCCCTTATTTTAAGGGCCATTAGACTCTTTCTTTAGCGAGGAACCAGAAAGAACATTGGGCTCTCACCACTGGTGATCATCAATGATGGTAAAACTTTGGGCATGGTTGTCAACAGTGGAGCATGTCCCAGGCTGAAAAGGGTCATGGTAGTGAGCTTTCCCGAGAACTCCTAGAAAATAGGACTTTCTTCTCCATCTGGCCCAGATAACCACGATGACTGCAAAGTTTGCTGCTTAGACATCTGTGGTCCTTCTCCTCTGCAGTACATCCACACCTTCTAAATAATTCAGACCCCAAACAAGAACCCTAATCGAACTCAAACCTGAGACCAGAACACTAAGTAAATACAGACCCATGCACTAACATGGCAGCTTGCACCCCATCCTTCGTAGCACCTTGATGCTCTGCCGTTTGGCTTTAGGACCTCCATGGGCATTTGTGCCAGGGATTAGAGATGAGCGAATTTATTTGAGTTTCCTTTGCATTTCACAAAAATTTGCTGCAATCAATCAAGATGGTGTATTTTTGCAAGCTGAATGTTTTTGTTTTTTTCTCTGCAATCAAGATGGTGGTCAGTCATTTTGCTTTAATTTTTTTTATGTTTGGAAAGCTCCCCTTACATATCCTGGTGCATCATCTCCCCAGGCGACCTTGCTCCCGCCTTCTAGCTCTGTTCCAGCTTCACTCTTTGGTGCACTCAAAATTAAGATTTTGATGTAAGAGAAAACTTGAGCTGGAAGGTGGAAGCGAGTGAGCAGGCAGAAGGCTGGCCGGGGAACTGAAGCAGCAGGACAGGTGGTGGATGAGATGAGTATAATGTTTTTTTTCTCTTTGTACCACCTCTGTAATTAAGCTTCGGGGTCTGGAGAGATCATCTTTTACCTTCAATTTGATTGTCGAGTTGAATTTCTTGGCCAAATTTGGGAGAATCTGGTGAATGTAAATTAAGACAGATTCACCCATGCTTTACAAGGATCATTGCACATAATAATTTCGCTGCAGTTTCTGGTATATTTTATGGTAAAAAATTTGATAAATTAGCGAATCCTCGGGCACTTTGGGTGGTCTTGGACCTTGAGTATATTGACAAGACTATAATCCTCCCTTGGTGGTGGTCAAACGAGAAGACACCCATCTTATAAACAGCAGATAAGATATTCGGGGACACTGCTACAAATGTTGACTTTGGGTCTTAGTATTCGTTTTATGTTGGATCTTGACAACACCAGATGTTTAAATCAGGAATGAGTCCCAGGACCAGGCTCTTCTAAAAAAAAAGTTGCTGTTCTTCCAAAGTTTCCTTGATATAAATACATCGACACTTTCTTCCCTCACCTCCGACTGATTGATGAAGAAAACACAGTATCTGAAATTATTACTAGATTTCACGAATGTATCAAAAAGAAAAATGAACGGTTTCCTTGAAGACGGCGCTGATAAAAAACCCTCCGCCTCGATATCACTGTGTCTTTTATTCTGCGCTGAAAAGCGTCATTAGAGCCACATTAAGGTTTTCTTATCGGGACCAATTCAACCCGATTTGGATAAAATTGCAGTCATTTTTAACAACCAGAAGAAAAGAGACAAGGACTTAAGTTATCTGGCTTAAAATTAATTTCCACCAGACAAAAGTAATATTTTTTTGAAGATCACTTTAACAGTAACTTTGAATTAAAAAGTGAAAAAAAAAATTGATGAAAAATTAATCAAACTTATTTATCGATGCTTTCCTGCTCCTTTACTAATGCTGCCCTGGTCCCCCCAGCCGGTCTTTGCTCTTTATTTTTGGATAGACGGCCATGTGAACTGCTCTGTGCTTTTTGTTCTTGTTGACCGCTGCAGCCAATCGCTCATGCCGATGTGAGCAGTGATTAGCTGCAGAAGTCAAATGCCCAAATGGGATAGAAGAGGAAGCACTAAGGCTGGCAAAGGACCTGGGTGGTAAGAGTTTACAGCATGCAAGAGGGTTAGAAAAAAAATGTTCAGGGGTGGAAAACCCCTTTAAAGAGCCCCTTCAACCAAAAATGAAAGGTTAACTACTTGCCAACCATTAGGTGTTCACAACCTTACAAGAGGTATAAGAAGTACTTTTCATTTTGGTCACCCAGTATTAGTTCTCATATGACTAATCCAAAAACACAAAATCCTAAATTGCCATAGCACGCAACAAGGAAAAAACACAATGTCTAACAAATTTTTATTTTTAAAATTAATATTTATTAATAATTCACATGATAAATTTAAATATGTAATACTAAAGTGAAAAACCTTCCAATGTATAGGAGCGGATAGATACACTTAACATCACATAACCCTAAATGTGTGATCATCATCCCAAAATAAGCCCATACATAAACGGCAGTATAACAAACAGATCCATCTCTAGCTACCCAAAAGGAAGCAATTATAAGTGGAAATCCAGTAGAATTACAAGTACCAAAGTGAGAAGGCACAATAAATCATTCCCATCAGCTGGTACACATACTGACTACCGCCATTCACTAAGAATGTACCCACAATACAACTCTGGAAAATATAAAAGCCGAAAAAAATGGGCAGATAGATGGTAACTTACACAGGGAATGGTGTCCGTGTATCCGCTCCTTTACCCCGACGCGCGTTTCGTAACACTTCCTCAGGGGGCGTCACCCGGTCACTGAGCTGTTCCTCCACCTTCTTCCTCTGTCTTTCTGGCCGTCAATTACACTGCAATACCCAGTCCCATTTCTCTGACTGTCCAAGATGAGTATGAAACACAATCTGGTATCATTGACTTAATGTCTGTGATTTGCTGCATTAGTGATGGAGGAAGTAGCTAACTTCTTTTCCATTTATTGCAATCAGTGCAATCAATATGATAATAAACTCGAAACGTAATAATACTGAATACCTTTGGGCATCTTGTTCAGCCTCTTTTCCCTTTTCCTGTAGACTCTCTGACTAGAAACCTCCAAGGTCTCCCCAATATCTGTTCAGTTACAAAAGTAGAAGAAAGGAAGTGGGTGAGAGGAGGGGGATGCAGCTGCAGTATTTCTTCCTTATTATGCAATACTTCACGCTATGAGAGCTGAAGAAGGAGCAGCAAGAGGGTGAGGTCTTATTGGCACATTGCACTAAGATCACATTATGATGAGCCCTCCAACTCACCTAACTATACACATATCTCCAAATGGTAAAAGAGTGAGGAGGGGAGAAGAGGGAGATGCAGCTGCAGTATTTCTTCCTTATTATGTAAGACTTCATGCTGTGAGAGGGAAGGAGGAGCAGCAAGAGAGTGAAACCTTGTCACATTGCACTAAAGATCTCATTAGGATGAGCCCTCCAACTCAGCTAACTATATACAAATCTTCAATTAGTAAAAGAGAGAGGAGGGGGATGCAGCTGCATATTGCATAGTGATACTGCATGCTGTAAGAGGAATAAGGGACAAATAAAGGGGAGATTTCTTATTGGTTTAGAGGGCACAGCTCTTAAAAGCATCATGAAGAGCCCTCCCTATCAGCATAGCCTATCTGATAGCAATTTGCAACTATTGTAAGAGAGGGAGAAAATAAACTGCTGCAGGCTGTGAGAGGGGAGGAGGAGCAGTAAGTAGGAGATTTCTGATTGGCTCAGATCACCCAACTTTGACATGACATAATAGAGAGGATCCTACTGCAGTTTATATTTCCCACTAAGTGAGACTGAATGCTGCGAGAGGGGAGGAGGGTGGCAAGGATATTTTATTGGTTCAAAGTAAATATCTATGACACAACATGAGTAAAAATACAAATCTGGTACAAATCTATCTACAATTATTAAAATGATTGAGGAGGGGACAGGAGGGGGATGCAGCTGCAGTATTTCTCATTGCATGTGAGCCTGAAGGCTGTGAGAGGGTAAAAGGAGCTGCAAAGAGGAGATAACTTATTAGTACTAGTAGACCATGCACTAACAATGTACAATTAGGAAAAGAGAGGAAGGAGAGAAGATGAGAGGGACGCAGCTGCATTTTCTCTCGCATAATATATATGAGACTGTATGCTGCGAGAGGGGAGGAGGAGCCGCGCAAGGGGGACATGTTACTGACTCCGAGAAAACCCCTTTGACATCACACTGCAAACTACACATGATACAAATCTCCGGGAGGAATAATCATGGATTTGCTTCAGATGTGCTTAGAATTATTGTAAGGACAGATATTTCTCCGGTGGATTAAAAAAAAGGTTTTATCTGCTGAGACACAAACCAAGAACGGTCGAGATCAACCATTTTCACAGTCCTGTTCTTTAATGTGATTCTGTGTGTGAATATATCCCTTCTGTTGCTATAATCCAAAGCGCTTCCCTCCAGATGTAGATAGAGGATGAGGAGGCGTTGAAAAGGAAAAAGCTCATAAGATGTCAAATACCGCTCTTGTTTTATGCATGAAGTCATTACCTCTTCACTAGAGATCAAACTTGTGTCAAATTTCAGTAAATTTGAAACAATTTCAGATTCGCATAAATTGCCAGCAAAATGCCGGCCATCACAAAGGGATAGATTGCAACAGTCAGAGAAGGATCACATGACCTTAAGCGTTGTAGCCATCACATCACATGGTATAGCACAGCCAATCAGGAGAGACTATTGTAGCCTGTATAAAAGCTGAGGCAAGGAATGCAGCAGCCATTTTGGAGTGAATCTGGATAGTGAGAGGACGTCACAGCTCACAGCTTAACCACAGAGACAGAAATCTTAAAACACTGAACATCCCAGTATATATCCATATATTTTGAGGTCACTTTCACATTAATAAGGCTGTATTTATCTTAAAAAGCTTCAAAGTTGTTGGCTACAATCCTATGTGACCTTAGAGTTTTACACTCATGTTTTTAGGGCAGTTGTAGGCTTTACAGCATCTGCAATTAATCAGATTTTTTAAAGGGGTTGTCAGGTCAAAATCGATAAGTCTGCAGTCATTCTGTGTGACTGCAGACTTATGAATCCCCACAGCGCACACACACTGTGCGCCCCGGGGATTCGCAGGTTTCAGACCTGGGACCGAAGGGCATGTATGTGTTATAAATACCCCTGGACAGTGGGCGTGACTTCATTCCATACAACTGTATGAAGAGCAAAGCCGCTCCCACTGGCGAGGGGTATGTATAACTTATACATACCTGTTGTGAATTCCGTTCTTGGTTGTAAGTAGTATCTTTGTGAGTTCTGCTCTTGGGCTCCTCCTGTGGTCTTTAGTGGTATGACTGCTTCTTGGATTTAGCTTCTCAGCTGTTTCCTTTGATTGTCTTTTGGGTTCAGCTTTATTAATCTGGCCTTAGCCCTCATTCTATGCCAGTTGTCAATTGTCTCTGCCTGGAGTCATTGCTCTTTGGATTGTCCTGACACTCTGACCAAGTTGTGCAAAGCTAAGTCCTTCCATGTCCTTTGCAGTTCACTTATTGTGGACTTGTTGTTTTGTACTGTCTTGTTTTTTGCTCATTTGTCCAGCTTATCAGTATGGATCTATTCAGCTAGGCTGGAAGCTCTGGGCAGCAGAGTTAGCCCTCCACACCTTTACTTAGGTGTGGAGATTTTTGCATTTCTCTGCGGTGGACTTTTTCTAGTTTTTTCTACTGACTGCACAGAGCTCTTTTCTGTACTTTCCTTTTTAGCTAGAAGTGGCCTCCTGTGCTCAATCTTGTTTCATACTTCGTATGTCATTTCCTTCTCCTCTCACAGTCATTACATGTGGGGGGCTGTCTTTCCTTTGGGGATTTTCTCTGAGGCAAGATAGTTTTCCTGCTTCTATCTTTAGGGATAGTTAGCTCTTAGGCTGTGACGAGTTGCCTAGGGAGCGTTAGGAGCAATCCACGGCTGCTTCTAGTTGTGTGTTGAGCTTAGGGTCTGCGGTCAGTATAGATACCACCTGCTCAGAGCTAGTTTCATGTCGCTCCATAATCACCAGACCACATCACATACCCTCCGTTCCCGGGTCTGAAACCGGCGAACCCCCACGGTGCACAGAACGTGCGCTGGGGGATTTCATAAGTCTTCAGTCACACAGACCATGTGGTTTGTCCTGATGAAGAAGTTACATACTTTGAAACGCATTAACGAAATTGGATTGGCATCCTTCTTTTTTTTTCCATGGCAGCGGAGAATAACCCATTTGTTTCTCCAATTCTTTGCATCCTGATATTGTAAAATTTAAACAGGCATATATTAGTATGGTTCAGCATGTAAGATAAATAATTGTGGTACTACCCATGGGGGTGGATTTAAGTGCAGCCAAAATCAAAGACCTTCAGATGTCCCTCCGCCCCATGGGCTTTAAAGGAATGGACGGGGGCCTTTGTTTCTTCAGGAAATGAGCTGTTCATAATTTCACTACAGTAAGCGAGGGCTGGTCTTTCCTTAGGAAGTGCGGACGGGTCTTTGTCTCTCTATAGGAAGTAGAGTTGGGACTTTGTCTCTATAGGAAGTGGGGGCTGGTCTTTTTCTCTCTATAGAAAGTGGAAGGCTGGTCTTTGTCTCTCTCTATAAGAAGTAGAGATCGATCTTTGTTTTTCTATGGGAAGCGAGGACGGACCTTTGTCTCTATAGGAAATGGGGACGGGTCTTTGTCTCTCTATATGAAGTGGGGACAGGTCATTATATTTCTATAGTAAGTGGGGTCGGGTCTTTGTCTCTCTATAGGAAGTGAGAACGGGTCTTTGTCTCTCTATAGCAAGTAGGGTCAGGTCTTTGTCTCTATATGAAATAGTGTCAGGTCTTTGTCTTTCTATAGGAAGTAGGGTCAAGTCTTTATCTTTCCATAGGAAGTGGGGATGGGTCTTTGTCTTTCTATAGGAAGTAGAGTCAAGTCTTTGTCTTTCCTTAGGAAGTGCGGACGGGACTTTGTCTCTCTATAGGAAGTTGAGTCGGGTCTTTGTCTCTCTATAGGAAGTAGGGAAGGGTCTTTGTCTCTCTATAGGAAGTGGGGTCCGGTCTTTGTCTTTCCATAGGAAGTGGGGGTCAAGTCTTTGTCTCTTTATTGGAAGTAGGGTCAGGTCTTTGTCTCCCTATAGGAAGTAGGGTCAGGTCTTTGTCTTTCCATAGGAAGTGGGGTCAGGTCTTTATCTCTCTATAGGAAGTAGGGAAGGGTATTTGTCTCTCAATAGGAAGTGGGGTCGGTTTTTGTCTTTCTAACGCAAGTGAGGGCAGGTCTTTGTCTCACCAAAGGAAGTGGGGTTGGGTCTTTGTCTCACCAAAGGAAGTGGGGTCGGGTCTTTGTCTCTTTATAGGAAGTGGGGTTGGGTTTCTGTCTCTCTATAGGAAGTGGGGTTGGGTCTTTATCTTTCTATAGGAAGTGTGGCCGGGTCTTTGTCTTTCTACCATAAGTGGGGACGGGTCTTTGTCTCACCAAGGGAAGTTGAGGTGTTTTTTTTTCTCTATAGGAAGCGAGCTGGTCATTATCTTTTTTATAGTTAATGGGGGTGGGTAGTAGTCTCTCCAAAGGAAGTGGGCTGGTCATTATTTTTCTACAGGAAGTAGAGGGGTCTTTGTTTTTTTACTGTAAGTGGGGACTGGACTTCCTCTTCGAAACAAAAGTACAATACTGAGTCAGTATATGTGAGTCTTTCACTTTCTTTAGGAAGTGGGGGTGGTTTTTGTTTTTCTACTAGAATGGGGTGGGTTTTTGCCTCTATTCAGGTAGTAGGGGCAGGTCTGTTTACAGGAAGGAGAGGGGCAGGTATTTGTCTTTTTATAGGAAGCTGGGGTAAGTCACTGTCTCCACAAGAAGTGGGGGTGGGTCATTGTCTCTACAGGAAGTGGAGGTGGGTCATTGTCTCTACAGGAAGTGTGGGTGGGTCATTGTCTCTACAGGAAGTGGAGGTGGGTCATTTTCTCTACAGGAAGTGGAGGTGGGTCATTTTCTCTACAGGAAGTGTGGGTGGGTCATTGTCTCTACAGGAAGTGGAGGTGGGTCATTGTCTCTACAGGAAGTGGAGGTGGGTCATTGTCTCTACAGGAAGTGGAGGTGGGTCATTGTCTCTACAGGAAGTGGAGGTGGGTCATTGTCTCTACAGGAAGTGGAGGTGGGTCATTGTCTCTACAGGAAGTGGAGGTGGGTTATTGTCTACATCAAGTGGGGTCAGGTCTTTTCTGCTCTGCTTTTGCTCTCCTGTCTGGCCACCAACATATAGAAAGGATGGCTTTCAGGTCTGCACAGGCATGCCATAGGACAATAGCAGGAGCAATGCATGCTGTAAAATATAGGAAAGGAAGCTTCAGCACCTATAGTGCTGGCGGAATTCTGATTAAGAGGAACCACTGACTCAAAAACTAATGGGTGGAAAGTTATAGAGTCTTAGAATCAGGAAAATACCCAAACATATTCGACTGACACTGTTGCATCAAAAACTGTTTTGTCTTATGAGGAATGACAGCAACAAGACCATGCATAAAGGTTCTGCGTAAAGACATGTACACTTCACATTCCTGTTTCGGAGATTTTAGGACACAGGGTATAAATTATATAAATGTGAGGGATGGGAATACCCTGAGGCTAGAGTATGAATAGGCAGTAAACGTCCAGCTCCCCCTAGTGGTGGCTGCAGGCAGTCAGAATCTTATCATGTGTCTATGCAGTGGATTTGGTGAGCGGCACAGACCTCTGACCGCTATAGAGATGTATCAAGAAATGAATCAGCGCAGACACCAGACATTTGTTGTCCGTTGCAGCCAATTTTCTTTAAACCGGCATATGATTTGTTGTCTGTGGCTGCTTTTATTGCTAATTCTCTATCAGCCTGAGCACAAATAAATCGCCCCGGTGCCCCCACATTTTCTTTCAACTGTGTTTAGACTGGCCAAGGTGCCGGGAGGACAGAAGCAATTCTGGAGAAGGGAAGCGAGCATCGGCGGCGGCACCGGGAGGGAGCAGACATGACACTGGATTGCACTATACTTATTTAAGCAATTGTGACAGATTGCAGTCGGGGCTGGAAATAGCCTCCTCTCCTCTCTACCTACACGTATCGATTGACACTTTCACATTCTGCAGCTGCTTCGCTCAGTTTCCTCCTTGTCGTTGAATAGCACAACAAAGAAAGAGAAGGAAATTGCGGCTGATGGAGGAGGAGGACACCATGATAATGATGCAGCTGCTGACTAATTGTGTGACATACGCAATAATGGACTGAGGGATGTCCGCCAGTCAACCCTTA
Organism: Ranitomeya imitator; assembly: GCF_032444005.1. Classification (NCBI taxonomy): domain Eukaryota; kingdom Metazoa; phylum Chordata; class Amphibia; order Anura; family Dendrobatidae; genus Ranitomeya; species Ranitomeya imitator. The sequence continues at coordinate 141,251,087 of NC_091290.1, forward strand.
TGCTACCGCCCTGGTCAGCATCATGCAAATATAGGGTGCAGAAGACTGCATATAGACCTCACTAGCAGTCCTACGTAAAAAGTCAGATCATTATTATTATTTAATGGCCTTCAGCTCGATCTCGAGCCATGGTAACTTAATGGATGAACGTTCTATAGCAGTGTTCCCCAAGTTCGGTCCTCAAGAGCAACCGACAGGTCATGTTTTCAGGATTTCCTTAGTATTGCCCAGGTGAGAATACCATCATCTAGACAGGCAACAATTCCATCACCTGGGCAATACCAAGGAAATCCTGAAAACATGACCTGTTGGTGGCTCTTGAGGACCGGTGTTGGGGAACACTGATCTATAGGAAAATCAAACTTGTGCAAGGTCCACCTTCTGCTCTTGGTTGCATCAAGCCTTCAAGTTTCTGGTCTTCCTAAGGTAAGACAATGCAACATGAAGGTATCATTTGTCACACTGTTGTCCTTCAGGGCCCATAGCTAACAATAAAGGTTACCTGCCAACCATCCCTGAACATCCGGGAGGAGCTCGGGAGAAAGGGAGGACCTTCCTGACTCCCTGAAGACCTTCATTGACTTCAGCTTAGGTGTGTTGCCTATTGGAGTCTTAAGTAGTCTAAAATCCACCTCTTAATTCATCTGACTGCTACCTCTCTTCCGTCCTTCAGACTGCAGCTTTACTCATTCATGAAAAAACACAAGCTTTCTGCTAGTAAAAACATACAAAGGGCTTCTTTCTATTACAGGAAGGTGGCCATGGTTATTAAATTTGAGCCACTTACTATCTGATGAGTAAAGCAGAAAAGAAGAGCAACACAAAGGACGTCTTCTTAAGAGAAAACTTCAGGTTAAACTGGTATAATTGTGTTATGTTTAGTGTAGCGCCTGAGGAGAGAAGAAAGAGCGAAACAATGTGATGACCTCTTAAAAGGAAAGCTTCACTCTAAACTGATACAATGTGTTATGCTTTCCGCAGCTCTTTAAGAGAGAAGGAAGCATGAAACAATGTGATGACCTCTTAAAATAAAATTTCAGGCTAAACTGATACATTGCATTATGCTTTACACAGCTCCTGAGGAAGAGAGGAAAGAGCGAAACAATGTGATGACCTCTTAAAGTAAAACCTCAGGCTAAACTGAGACATTGTGTTATGCTTTCTGCATCTTCTGAGGAGAGAGGAAAGAGAAACAATGTGATGACCTTAAAACGCAAAACTTCAGGCTAAACTGAGAAATTGTATTATGCTTTCCGCAGCTCCTGAGGAGAGAAGAAAGAGCGAAACAATGTGATGACCTTATAAAGCAAAACTTCAGGCTAAACTGAGAAATTGTATTATGCTTTCCGCAGCTCCAGAGGAGAGAAGAAAGAGCGAAACAATGTGATGACCTTATAAAGCAAAACTTCAGGCTAAACTGAGAAATTGTATTATGCTTTCTGCAGCTCCTGAGGAGAGAAGAAAGAGCGAAACAATGTGATGACCTCTTAAAATAATAATTCAGGCTAAACTGATACATTGTATTATGCTTTCCACAGCTCCTGAGGAGATAGGAAAGAGCGAAACAATGTGATGACTTCTTAAATAAAACCTCAGGCTAAGCTGATACATTGTGTAATGCTTTGCGCAGCTCCTTAAGAGAGAAGAAAGAGAGAAACCATGCAACAACTTCGTAAAGGAAGACTTCAGGCTAAGCTGATACATTGTGTTATGCTTTGCCAAGCTCTTGATGAGAGAAGAAAGAGCGAAACAATGTGTCACTCTCCGTCCTCCTAGGCTCTATAATCATTGCCTATCAGTTAGCGCTGGAATGCACTAGTTCTAGGAACTAGCGACCACAATATTGTACAGTTTCACCTGTCTTTCACTAGGGGGACTTGTCAGGGAGTCACAAAAACACTGAACTTTAGGATGCCAAAGTTTGACCAGCTTAGAGATGCTCTTAATCTGGTAGACTGGGACAATATCCTCAGAAATGAGAATACAGATAATAAATGGGAAATGTTTAAGAACATCCTAAATAGGCAGTGTAAGCGGTGTATACCTTGTGGGAATAAAAGGACTAGAAATAGGAAAAACCCAATGTGGCTAAACAAAGAAGTAAGACAGGCAATTAACAGTAAAAAGAAAGCATTTGCACTACTAAAGCAGGATGGCACCATTGAAGCTCTAAAAAACTATAGGGAGAAAAATACTTTATCTAAAAAACTAATTAAAGCTGCCAAAAAGGAAACAGAGAAGCACAGTACTAAGAGAACTAAGTAATGTAATAGATAAACCATTATTTCTTATTTTTAGGGACTCTATAGCGACAGGGTCTGTTCCGCAGGATTGGCGCATAGCAAATGTGGTGCCAATATTCAAAAAGGGCTCTAAAAGTGAACCTGGAAATTATAGGCCAGTAAGTCTAACCTCTATTGTTGGTAAAATATTTGAAGGGTTTCTGAGGGATGTTATTCTGGATTATCTCAATGAGAATAACTGTTTAACTCCATATCAGCATGGGTTTATGAGAAATCGCTCCTGTCAAACCAATCTAATCAGTTTTTATGAAGAGGTAAGCTATAGGCTGGACCACGGTGAGTCATTGGACGTGGTATATCTCGATTTTTCCAAAGCGTTTGATACCGTGCCGCACAAGAGGTTGGTACACAAAATGAGAATGCTTGGTCTGGGGGAAAATGTGTGTAAATGGGTTAGTAACTGGCTTAGTGATAGAAAGCAGAGGGTGGTTATAAATGGTATAGTCTCTAACTGGGTCGCTGTGACCAGTGGGGTACCGCAGGGGTCAGTATTGGGACCTGTTCTCTTCAACATATTCATTAATGATCTGGTAGAAGGTTTACACAGTAAAATATCGATATTTGCAGATGATACAAAACTATGTAAAGCAGTTAATACAAGAGAAGATAGTATTCTGCTACAGATGGATCTGGATAAGTTGGAAACTTGGGCTGAAAGGTGGCAGATGAGGTTTAACAATGATAAATGTAAGGTTATACACATGGGAAGAAGGAATCAATGTCACCATTACACACTGAACGGGAAACCACTGGGTAAATCTGACAGGGAGAAGGACTTGGGGATCCTAGTTAATGATAAACTTACCTGGAGCAGCCAGTGCCAGGCAGCAGCTGCCAAGGCAAACAGGATCATGGGGTGCATTAAAAGAGGTCTGGATACACATGATGAGAGCATTATACTGCCTCTGTACAAATCCCTAGTTAGACCGCACATGGAGTACTGTGTCCAGTTTTGGGCACCGGTGCTCAGGAAGGATATAATGGAACTAGAGAGAGTACAAAGGAGGGCAACAAAATTAATAAAGGGGATGGGAGAACTACAATACCCAGATAGATTAGCGAAATTAGGATTATTTAGTCTAGAAAAAAGACGACTGAGGGGCGATCTAATAACCATGTATAAGTATATAAGGGGACAATACAAATATCTCGCTGAGGATCTGTTTATACCAAGGAAGGTGACGGGCACAAGGGGGCATTCTTTGCGTCTGGAGGAGAGAAGGTTTTTCCACCAACATAGAAGAGGATTCTTTACTGTTAGGGCGGTGAGAATCTGGAATTGCTTGCCTGAGGAGGTGGTGATGGCGAACTCAGTCGAGGGGTTCAAGAGAGGCCTGGATGTCTTCCTGGAGCAGAACAATATTGTATCATACAATTATTAGGTTCTGTAGAAGGACGTAGATCTGGGTATTTATTATGATGGAATATAGGCTGAACTGGATGGACAAATGTCTTTTTTCGGCCTTACTAACTATGTAACTATGTAACTATGTTACTATGTATGTTACATTAACTTTAGTATTATCTTACTGACACATTTATGTAAATGGATCTTCATACGGTTTTATTTTAAAACAGTCTTGTCACTTGCCATAAATATATACTTTTTTTACCGGGTGGAAATGCCGCTGTTCTCCAGAATCCGGCGATGTTTTTCTTTTTTTCCTGCGTCTCTCCTTTCCTGAGATATGGCCCCTTCTTTCCTGTATATAAATCTAGTCTAGTTAAACAAGTGGGTGTGGTCCTCAAAAGACCTTCATGAAGAATAATTCAGAATCACGCCCACTTGGCTAAAAAGACTACATTTTTAGATAGGAAAGAAGGGCCCATATCTCAGGAATGGAGAGGCACAGAAGGAAAAGAAAAACATTGCCGGATTCAGGAGAACAGGGGCATTTACACCAGGCAAAATAAAATACATATTTATGACACATGTCCAGTCCTTTGTAAGCTGCATTGACAGCACAGTATCCTGACTACATTCATTTCCACATTTTTTTACACTCGTATTTGCTCTTTAATTGCACAGAAGTTTTTTCTTCAGGGCATGTGCCGCTATCGTTATTAATAAGTGCGATGTGCTCCCCAGTCTTCACAGACAAGAACTTGCGGCGGCTGAACAATTTGTTTTGCTTTGGTCAATTGAGATTTCAATTAAAACTGGTTAAGACTTGAAATTCAATATCTCATTATCAGGTTTCCCGTTATCTTAATCTTGTGAATGTAACTGTACGGCCGCCCTGCGCCAAAGCAGAGGACAGTGCGATCTGACGCCATAATACATGATGGAGGAAATTACTATTTGTTGTTCAGAATCAAAACACATTTTAGTTGAACTTGCGTCTTGTAATTAAGTCTTACAGGGATTGTCAGCAAATAGCTGGAGCAGAGAGCAGAGTGCAGCCCGGGACGAGCACAGGATCCCAATGTCCTAAAGTCCAACGCTCACATTGGGTGCCGTATATTGTTACCAGTGGCTCCAAAACAAAATGATTGGCGACATGTCCTGCCATATACAGCTGTCCAAACACAGTGCCTGCATTATACCCCAGAGCTGCACTCACTATTCTGCTGGTTCAGTCAGTGTACATACATTACATTACTGATACTGAGTTACATCCTGTATTATACTCCAGAGCTGCACTCACTATTCTGCTGGTGCAGTCACTGTGTACATACATTACATTACTGATCCTGAGTTACATCCTGTATTGTACTCCAGAGCTGCACTCACTATTCTGCTGGTGCAGTCACTGTGTACATACAATACATTACTGATCCTGAGTTACATCCTGTATTATACCCCAGAGCTGCACTCACTATTCTGCTGGTGCAGTCACTGTGTACATTCATTACATTACTGATCCTGAGTTACATCTTCTATTATACCCCAGAGCTGCACTCACTATTCTGCTGATGCAGTCACTGTGTACATACATTATATTACTGATCCTGAGTTACATCCTGTATTATACCCCAGAGCTGCACTCACTATTCTGCTGGTGCAGTCACTGTGTACATACATTACATTACTGATCCTGAGTTACATCCTGTATTTTACCCCAGAGCTGCTCTCACTATTCTGCTGGTGCAGTCACTGTGTACATACATTACATTACTGATCCTGAGTTACATCCTGTATTATACCCCAGAGCTGCACTCACTATTCTGCTGGTGCAGTCACTGTGTACATACATTACATTACTGATCCTGAGTTACATCCTGTATTATACCCCAGAGCTGCACTCACTATTCTGCTGGTGCAGTCACTGTGTACATACATTACATTACTGATCCTGAGTTACATCCTGTATTATACCCCAGAGCTGCACTCACTATTCTGCTGGGGCAGTCACTGTGTACATACATTACATTACTGATCCTGAGTTACATTTTGTATTATACCCCAGAGCTGCACTCACTATTCTGCTGGTGCAGTCACTGTGTACATACATTACATTACTGATCCTAAGTTACATCCTGTATTATACTCCAGAGCTGCACTCACTATTCTGCTGGTGCAGTCAGTGTACATACATTACATTACTGATCCTAAGTTACATCCTGTATTATACTCCAGAGCTGCACTCACTATTCTGCTGGTGCAGCCAGTGTACATACATTACATTACTGATCCTGAGTTACATCTTCTATTATACCCCAGAGCTGCACTCACTATTCTGCTGATGCAGTCACTGTGTACATACATTATATTACTGATCCTGAGTTACATCCTGTATTATACCCCAGAGCTGCACTCACTATTCTGCTGGTGCAGTCACTGTGTACATACATTACATTACTGATCCTGAGTTACATCCTGTATTTTACCCCAGAGCTGCTCTCACTATTCTGCTGGTGCAGTCACTGTGTACATACATTACATTACTGATCCTGAGTTACATCCTGTATTATACCCCAGAGCTGCACTCACTATTCTGCTGGTGCAGTCACTGTGTACATACATTACATCACTGATCCTGAGTTACATCCTGTATTATACCCCAGAGCTGCACTCACTATTCTGCTGGTGCAGTCACTGTGTACATACATTACATTACTGATCCTGAGTTACATCCTGTATTATACCCCAGAGCTGCACTCACTATTCTGCTGGTGCAGTCACTGTGTACATACATTACATTACTGATCCTGAGTTACATCCTGTATTATACCCCAGAGCTGCACTCACTATTCTGCTGGTGCAGTCACTGTGTACATACATTACTGATCCTGAGTTACATCCTGTATTATACCCCAGAGCTGCACTCACTATTCTGCTGGTGCAGTCACTGTGTACATACATTACATTACTGATCCTGAGTTACATCCTGTATTATACCCCAGAGCTGCACTCACTATTCTGCTGGTGCAGTCACTGTGTACATACATTACATTACTGATCCTGAGTTACATCCTGTAGATCTTTTATTATAAAAATGAAAAACATAACAATAATAATAGCAGAAAACATAACAAAAATATTAGCCAGAAAATAATCCGTATACTGAACACTGGTCCAGCCGCTCATTCTCTCCTCTCACACATATTATACAGTATATACAGAATAACTACTTTGACCTTCTGGTCCGGTCACCAAACAAAAATAATAACAACAAATAAAATAAACAATGGCAAACAAAAACTATATACATTAACTTTTTTTTTTAAATAAAATAACTACAAATATATACAATACTAAGCTATCCTTCATTCCCAACCCCCCACACTGACCTGAGAGCTGGTCCTGCGTCTCATGCCTCAGTCCATGTCCAACGTCCATAGGCCAGATCAGGCAGTGACAGTTTTCCCCCAAACAACCCAGTGTCCAATAGTCCCACAAGATAATCCCACCTCCCCCCTTTTCCAACCACCCAACCTAACACCTACACCCAAATCTATATCCCTGTATACAATATATACATTATATACAGCAGCACACACCACAATAATTACAAATCACGAAGCCCAAGTTCGGCGCCTGCAGCCCTACATCACTGTATAATGATCAAACAAAACAAAAATCTACAGTGTCAGCATCAGCCCACCACCAGGAAAGGAGATGACCAGACTAGGGCACACTAAAAGAAAAGCCCCTCCAGAGGAGAGCGGCCCTCCGTGCGCCCAGTCTCCCATACTCCAGAGAGCGCACCTTCACCAGGTCACCGAGTATGGTCCTAAACACATCTTCCACTGGGAGGATTTTTCGTTGCGTCAATACTAAGCACCGTGCGTTCCACGTGTGATACCTAACCACTGCGCTAAATAGAAATAAGGTGCAGCGGTCCCGACCACCAAGGTCTCCAAATGCTCCATAGGCCCATTCCGCATAGGAGAGACCGGCCAGCCAATGAAGGCGCCCACCCTGTTGTACACCTCTGTGTTGAAGGGACAATGAAGCAGGAAGTGGTCCATGCTTTCCAGCAAGGTACCACAATGCTCCCGAGGACAATTCCTGTCCTCAGAGCTCCTACACTTCAGATTGTCCCTCACACACAGTTTCCCATGGAAGCAGTGCCAAGCTAAGTCCCAAAACTTCGAGGGGATCCTGATAGAATTCAAAAGATGCAAACCCACCCCAAGATCCCGACTTGGGCAGTCCCTGAGCGCCAGAGGCCTCTGGAAATGGGTCAACAGAACCCTATTGTCAAGGAGTTTCCTTGGCAGAGTCCTGATCTCCCACATTCCCAGACCCCACCGACGAATTACCTTCAGAACCAAGGTAGCGTAAGCCGGAAGATGTCCATACGGTGTGCGAAGATCCTTCACTTGCCCTCCTGTCTCCCATTCCTGGAAGAAAGGCTGAAACCATCCCCTACAGGAGAATACCCACGGAGGAGCCCTCTCTTTCCAGAGGTTTGCGATATTGATCTTAATGAAGGTATCCACAAGGAATACCACAGGGTTGACCATACCCAACCCTCCTAGTCTCCTCGTACGGTAAGTAACCTCCCTCTTGACCAGGTTCAGTCTATTCCCCCATAACAGTTGGAAGAACAAACTGTAGACCCGAGTCCAGAGAGATTCCGGCAAGATGCATACACTGCCCAGATAAATCAGTAAAGGGAGCAGGTAAGTTTTGATCAGGTTTACCCTTTCCCTTAGGGTCAAAGACCAACCCTTCCATTGGTTCACCTTCTGAGTGGCGATCTCTAGCCTGCTGTCCCAATTTTGTTTGGGGTAATCCCCCTGGCCAAATTCGATGCCAAGGACTTTTGCAGAGACTTTGGGTCCTGGAAGGGTGTCCGGGAGATCAAAATCAGGATCTCCTCCTCCCAGCCAGAGACTCTAACACTTATCCCGGTTGATCTTGGACCCGGATGCCTCCGAGAAGCGATCTACCTCTGACATCAGCCACCCTGCCTCCTCATGAGAGGAAACAAACACAGTGACATCATCGGCATACGCCACCACCCTCAGAGTGGCTTCTGGTGCTGCCCGGTCCATCCCGATCCCGGCCAACGGTCCACGCTCCACCCTCCTAAGAAGAGGGTCAATCGCAAACACGTACAGCAGCGGGCTCAAGGGACAACCCTGGCGAACACCGGACCCAACCTCAAAAGAGCTGCCAATCCAACCATTCACAAGCGGGAAACTCTCTGCCCCACTGTACAAGGTCTTAAGCCAATCAACAAACCCCCCGGGCAGGCCATATCTCAGAAGGACGGACCAGAGGTACTCATGATTAACCCGATCAAACGCTTTTGCCTGGTCCAGTGACAGCATGTACCCCTTCCAGTGACCAGCCCTACCCTGCTCCACTGCCTCTCGGACACTGAGCACAGCACTAAATGTGCTGCGGCCTGGAACAGAGCAATGCTGGGCCCCCGAAAGGAGTCGGGGTGCAAATTTCACCAGCCGATTAAACAGCACCTTTGCCAGAACCTTCCTGTCTGCATTGAGAAGCGCTATGGGACGCCAGTTCCCAATGCAAGACGGGTCCTTACCCTTTGACAAGATGATCAGAGCAGACCTCCTCATTGACTTCGGCAGAGTGCCCGAGGAAAGACACTCATTGAATACCTCAGTCAAGAGGGGAACCAAAACGTCCTTAAAGGTCTTATAGAATTCAGATGTTAAGCCATCTGGACCAGGCGATTTTTTGGGGGCAAGCCCTTCAATCGCCAACTGAACTTCCTCTTCCCTGATCATTTCTGTCAAAACGTCAAGAGAGGGGTCTACCCCTGGTTCGGGGACAGCTTCAGCCAGGAAAGCCGACATCTCATCCCAATCAAGATCCCTCTTCCCCAAGAGGTGTGAGTAGAAGGATCTGACAACCTCCAGGATCCCTGATCTGGATCGTCTCAGGGACCCCGCAGTGTCGACCAGTCCTGTAACCACTTTACTATTCACTGACATCCTGCAGTTTCTGTAAGGGTCGGGCGAGCGGTACTTCCCGTAATCCCTCTCAAAAACCAAAGATGCGTGTCTATCGTACTGACACCTCATAAGCAAAGATTTCACTCTGGAGATCTCCTCGCGGCTACCTCCAGTTGAGACAAGATGCTCGAGTTTCCTCCTCAGACCCTGATACAGACGGTACCTGTTCAGACTCCTGAGGCTCGAGAGCTGGCGGAAGAATCTCGCCACCCTTTCCTTAAACATCTCCCACCACTCTGACTTACTACTACAAAGATCCAGTAATGGTACCTGGCCCTGAAGAAATTCCTCAAAGGACTGTCTTATCTCCGCTTCTTCCAAGAGAGACGAATTGAGCCTCCAAAAGCCTCTTCCCATCCGGAGGGTCTCTGTAACATTCAGAGAAAACAAAATTAAACAGTGGTCGGAGAACTCCACCTCAACAACAGACACTGCTGAAGAGACAGCTTCCTCCTTTAAATAAAACCTATCTATTCTGGACCTACAGTTACCTCTATGATAGGTGAACCCCTCGTGGCCTGGGGTGTGCCGAATGTGGACATCCACCAGGCGAGCCTCACTAGCTATACTATTAAGGGCGACGCTATCATAAGTCAGCTTGTCTCTGGAGCCTCCTCTATCTCGGGGCCTCGTGACAGCATTGAAGTCCCCTCCAAAGACAACCTGCCGACTTGTAAAAAGGTAGGGCTTGATCCTCATAAAGAGACACTTCCGGTCCCACTTAGATTGGGGACCATAAATGTTGATGAGCCGGAGCTCTTGTCCCTTCATGAGGACATCTAAGATCAGGCACCTCCCCATTTCTAACTCAATAACCCGTCGGCATTCCACCGGTGCGGTAAAAAGGACCGCCACTCCGCTATACGGCTCGGCCGCAAGAGACCAATAGGAGGGCCCGAGTCTCCACTCCCTCTTAGCTTTAAACACATCTGCCATGTTTGGCAGCCTGGTCTCTTGCAAAAAGAAAATGTCAGCTTCAACCCGGCTGAGAAAATCAAAGGCCGCAAATCTAGCTGTATTTGACTTTATGCTGGCGACATTAATGGACGCCAGCGTCAACGGAGTGGGTAGCGCCATCACTGGTGATTGAGTTAGATGGCTTTCTTTTTCCCACTCCCCTTATCCTCTGCCTCAGAGGAGGAATCCTTCCCCCTCTTTAATGACAATGAGGTATCCATACCCACGTGTTTTTTATTTTTTTTGTCCTCGTCTCCGGACTCTGGGCCAGTCCCTCCTTCCAAGGATCTTACATTCCCAGAAGGAGGAGACTCGGCATCCCCTGTGAGCCCCGCCGAAGCCAGAACCTCACCCTCAGCTTCCTCCTCAGAGGAAGAGATGTTTTCAAGGGCTTGGAACCGGTTAGAAAGACCAACCAGAGGGGAGTCGGTTTTTCCTTCCTTAGGTACCTTGGTCAGAGCGGGAGAAGATGTTTTATCTCCCTTCTTTCTCTTCTTTTTGGTGCCGAGCTTACGCTTGTCCTCTAGCCACTGCCTATTATCCTCATCCATACTTTCATAATGGGAGGACTCTGAGGCAGTGGCACTTTCCTCCCTGTGGATCCTCCTGACCTCCTCATCCAACTCATCATCCCTCGAGGCCTCAGCAGCAAGACTGGCATCCAGGACAGGGGCCGCCCCAGTAGTACGAGGCTCGCCCAGCTCCCTATCCTGTCTGCGCTTGTCTAGACGCCTTAGCTGTGCAGGCGTCTTTTTATTGCTTTTCTTCCTTGGCCCCTCAGCTCCCTCACCCCTGCTAGTCCCTTCCCCAGCAGAATCAGCCTCACGGCTTTCTCCCACCGGGGTCACGACTGCATTAGCGAAGGAGCGAGGACAACGGCTGAATGGGTGACCTAACTCACCACACAGGTGACACCTAATCTCCACACAAGATGCAGCAAGATGGCCGATATCCCCACACAATGCACACTTCTGCACAGTGCAGTTTGCGCTGAAGTGTGTGGGGTCGCCACACTTGTGACAGAGCTTCAGTTGCCCCTGGTAGAAGACCAGGATACGATCCCTACCCAGGAAGGCAGATGATGGTATGTGGGCAACCGTACCACCTGAACGCTTAAGTTTTACCATAAACGTCCAGGCCCCTGACCAGATACCAAACTCGTCACGGTTTTTCTTTGGCATTTCTACCACCTCTCCATACCGGCCAAGCCACGTCATGATGTCATAACAAGAAAGTGACTCGTTACAAGTCATCACGGTCACTTTCTTGACTTGGTTTTGGCGAGACACCACCTGAACGGCAAAGTCTCGCCAGCCGGGCTCATTTTTTGTCAACTCATAGTTCGACCAGAAGAGCTCAAGCCCCTCCGGCCGAACAAAGCTGACATCAAAATTAGGTGTGGAATAGGGATGTATCAAGGCGTAGATGTCAATCGCACTAAAGCCCATCCTCAGCAGGAGCTCCACAACTTTAGACCTTGGAGGACACGCATCATTGCCCCTCCACTGAAGACGGACCACATTCCTACGCACACTACTCGGCCCGGCTGTTGGGAGGGACCACACTGTATCCCCCCCTCTTTGCTCTCGGAAGGCCCCGAGGCCATGCCTCTCTATCCAGAAGGATAGATCAACCTCTCGACCCTCTACTATTAGTGATCTCTCCCCCCTCTTTAGAGCCTCCAAGAGACGCCGTTGCAACATGCCGTCCCCAGAGCCCGGAGACGAGGAGGATGCCCTATTTCCCCCGGAGGTGACAGCGGCATAACTCCTGACAGGCGCTGCCACCACCGGGGGGGCAACCGGACCAGTGACCACATCCACACCATTAGCATCACCATTACCCACCTCCATAACCCCCTCACCCTCTACCAAACCAGCAACCACACCACTAGACAAAGAGTTTTCTGCATCCATACCCACCACCACATTCACTCCTGCTGGACCAGTGACAAAAGGGGGTGACACTTTGGCCTCCGCATAATCAGGCACAAGGGGCTGAGTCTCCTCCACAGAACTGGAGGTGACCTCACCCCTGGTTTTTTGTGTGCCCTCCGCATCATTAGTTAATATTTTCCGCTGCTTCATGGTTGCTACCAGGCGTCGTTGATCTTTAGCTGCTGTGGGGCACCGCTGATCCTTAGCATCAGGATCTTGTTGACCAGCAGCACCAACACAAAATAGGACTTTGGGAAGACCGGAACTCCCAGCCCCGGTAACCCCCTCACACTGCCGCCGCCCCTCAACTAAGTGATCAGCGGCAACAGTATTCAGGGGCACCGAGGCTACCGGAGCTGCCCCCGACACCGGGCCGCTCCCCCCTCCCACTGAGGAGCGGACCACAGTATCGTGGCCTGATCGTATGCCCGCCGCCGGGCCGCCCTCACTGTCCAGCCTTTCGGCTGATGCACCTGCTGCTACGTCCCCGCTACTACAAGCAGAGACGGAGCTCTGCGCCTCATTACCGTGCTCTGTAATCTCCCCGCGCCTTTGCACTGGATCCACAGCAGAACCCGGGCTGGGCTGGGCAACGGGGCTTATACAGCGAGCTGACCCTGCAGCCGACTCAGGGGGTACAGGGAGGGGGGCATATACATAGCTTACAGCTTCCTGCAGCTTTGGCTTGGTGGTTTTCTTTGCCTTTTTCTTCTGGCCCCCAGGTGCCTCCTCTGGTAAATCATCACCAAGATGGAAGTTCTGAAGGCACACTGGGGACTCCAGCAGCTTGATCTCTGCCATTAGCGCCCCTCCCTGGCCGATGTCACTGTCCTCCCCAGAGCCAGCAGAACTGCGACGAGATGTCATTGTCGCCTGTCCAGCAGGGAGCTCGCTGCACGTGGCCTCTGAGTGGCTAAGAGGGCTGCCAGGTGGAGCTTTCTGCTGGTCATCCTCCTCCTCATCATCATCATCATCCACCTGGCACTCAGGCTGCAGCCCCATCTGCCTTTGCTCTCTGTTATCAGCCATTTCTCTGAATCTGTCTTCATTTATAAGCTTTTCTTTAAATGGTCCACTTTTTTCTCAAATAAATGCTTTTCTTACCTCCAGGTCATTAATTTCAAGCTTCAGAATCTTTATCTCCGCCTGGAATTGCGTCTTCCTGGGTCTGGAGGCGCCTGCAGCTTTAGCGCTTGTGCAGCGCAGCTCCTCCCGGAGCCTTCTCAAGGTCTTGCTAGCATCTTCATACTCACGAAGGTGGCTCATGACCCGGGAGGCATAGGTGGACACAGACTCCCGGGGTCTCTGCAGCGCCCAACCCTCCTCAGTGAGGTCGGCCTCACCTCCGTGAGCACTCAGCTTTCCTCCGGAAGGGCTGCCATCTTGCACGCTAGCAGGCTTCTCCTCCATGGAAGCCTTGCGGCTTCTCTGGGTCTCTGCAGACCTGGGGGGAGTAGGAGCCACATTGCTGCGACTCCTGGTGGAGCGTCTCACCCCCGAATCCTCTGATGTGCAGGCTGGTTGCTGGTTCCTTCTGCCCCCCGCCAGCCTGGTCCGGGAAGCAGAAGCCTGGGACTTGGCTCCTTCACTCATCCCAGGAAACCCACTCCCTCCCTGGGTAAGAGAGAGAGCAGGTCCCCGGGTGGAGAGATGGTGGTTCTCTGGAGCTCAGGAGCACACTGCAGGTTCAGCAGCGACCGCACCCACAATCAACACAATGAGCAGCAGCTGAGCTGCACTCACTATTCTGAAGGTGCAGTCACTGTGTACATACATTACATTACTGATCCTGAGTTACATCCTGTATTATACCCCAGAGCTGCACTCACTATTCTGCTGGTGCAGTCACTGTGTACATACATTACTGATCCTGAGTTACATCCTGTATTATACCCCAGAGCTGCACTCACTATTCTGCTGGTGCAGTCACTGTGTACATACATTACTGATCCTGAGTTACATCCTGTATTATACCCCAGAGCTGCACTCACTATTCTGCTGGTGCAGTCACTGTGTACATACATTACTGATCCTGAGTTACATCCTGTATTATACCCCAGAGCTGCACTCACTATTCTGCTGGTGCAGTCACTGTGTACATACATTACATTACTGATCCTGAGTTACATCCTGTATTATACCCCAGAGCTGCACTCACTATTCTGCTGGTGCAGTCACTGTGTACATACATTACATTACTGATCCTGAGTTACATCCTGTATTATACTCCAGAGCAGCACTCACTATTCTGCCGGTATTAACCCTGCAGATTATTATAGTCCTGTTTGGGATTCAATTTGTATCCCTAGCTCTGCCATCTGGTGGCCACCATGAGACTTGTCTAAATGTAACCCCTTGATGGTTCAGTATCAGACAGTAGAAGAGTCTGGACCATCCCCATGATGGGATATGTGGACATTTGTCTTCTTACATTAAATATTGTCCTAAGTGTCTGTGAAGCTTTATATCTGGCAGGTCCATTATATCTGCATATTTGCACAGCTGGATGTTCTCACTTGGAATAAATGATCGAGATTTTGTATGTTCAGGCTAAAAGTAATAATTTAATGAGTAAGGTAATGACTTCATTAAACCAAACCCCCTAAGGAGGGTCATTAAATGGAAACTACAATGAAATAAAATCCTAATAACTTTGCGGTGTTATTGATGACATCATTACTTGTCATTAAGAGTGATAAGCGAATATACTCGTTACTCGAGATTTCTCGGGGGTCCTCCGAGTATTTTTTAGTGCTCGGAGATTTAGTTTTTCTCACCGCAGCTGAATGATTTACATCTGTTAGCCAGCTTGATTACATGTGGGGATTCCCTAGCTACCAGGCAACCCCCACATGTACTTATGCTGGCTAACAAATGTAAATCATTCAGCTGCGGTGAGAAAAACTAAATCTCCGAGCACTAAAAAATACTCGGAGGACCCCCGAGCGTGCTCGAGAAATCTCAAGTAACGAGTATATTCGCTCATCACTAGTCATTAACAATACCAATCCATGGGGGTGAGGGGATCGGGACACAACCCAGACTCAGTTCTCAGGGTAGTGTCCACACAGCTTCTACGGGGCTGAGTTGCAGTACCACACACAGCCTAAAAAATGGTGTGGCACTCTTTCAAAGAACACCGATGTATATATCTGGGAATAAAGTCACACTAATATCATATATCATAAGCTATTGTGACATCATCACAATAAAATATTGTCAAGGATTAGCGCTATTGTGAGATCACAGTGGCATACAGCCAGTGAAAAGGCAAGCTACTATGACATCACATTATAATAGCACCTGGAAATAATAACATAAAGCAATTATGACATCACCATAGAAAACACCTGGGAAACTCTTGTGACATCATCACAATGGAATTCTGCCTGGGAAGAGTAATACAAGCTATGGTGACATCATCACTATGGACTTCTGGCTTGGAGTACATCAATATCCTATTGTGACCTCATCAAAATAGATTACTCAACTCAATGGAGTTTTGCTTGAGATTGGAGACAAGGACCATTGTGACATCATCACAATTAAATTTTGTCAAGGAATCCGCTTGAGAGACCGCCAAAATGAACGTGATTTTGACATTGCCATTGGCTGCACGTGTCATGCTATATAAGAACTATGGAGCTATCCAAGTTAATGGTGGTCTATATGTTACATGGGTGGATCGGATTCCACCAGGTCGAGAACCTTCGAATTTAGATTTCGAGAAAGACTTGATAGGACAAGTGGAAAGGGGTAAAGATACGACAGCCCATCCCTGCCAAGTTCTGTTGGCTGTTCTTGCCTTATAACAAGTGTCTCATCCGCCTACGCTGTGTCCTCCTTCCTCAGTCAACGGATTATGCTTCCTATCCCTACTGCTCCCAACTTTTTAAAGTGCCATCAAACGTCAATGTTTTTTTCTTATCCAACCATTTCCTTATTCCAGGGCTTTTCCCCTATCACCCATTGCCCGAGCATTAAGATCCATTAGGTTCCTGAACTGTGCAAAGGTTGTGTTATTTCTGTATCTCTTGGAATTGACTTGGCTCGGTTCCTGACGGCTTACTGCCCTTCTACTCGTTTTTTTGCTGTAAATGAACTCCACCTGCCCTGACTCTGGTCTGTTTAACTATGAATCATCTATAAGTCAGACATTACCAATGGGCCCTATACACTGTGGGTAGCTGTTGGCCAAATGATGGTTCAACTGATTGTTCGTCCATCAACAACCATTCTAGACTCTTCTAGAAACAGTGCTCCTCTGTCCTCTGTGGGAGCGCTGCTGCTAGACTCTTCTAGTGGTGGCTTGGCCAAATGGTGGTTTAATTGATTGTTCAGCTGTCAATCACCATTCTAGACTCCTCTTGAAACAGTGCTCCTCTGTCCTCTACAGGAGAGCTGTTGCTAGACTCTTCTGGTGGTGGCTTGGCCAAATGATGGTTCGACTGATTGTTCGGCCATCAACCACCATTCTAGACTCCTCTTGAAACAGTGCTCCTCTGTCCCCTACAGGGGTGCTGCTGCTAGATTCTTCTGGTGGTGGCTCATCTTGGCCGAAAAAGAATGCTCCGCAGTCCAAAATTGGACAAGTTGGATGCTTATCCCTTCCAATGTCATCTGTCAAGGAAGAGTGGGGGACACCCATAAACAGTTGGTTGAACCTCTGATATTGGTGGGTTTGATCAACGTTGGTCTAAACAGGGTCGCTAAAACCACATCTCCATGTGTAGGTTGATGGGAGAAAACCAAGAAACCCTTAGTTTTCACTCTTCTGTTCAGTCAATAGTCAATTCCTTAAAAACCCAGTGGTTCCTCATCATCACAGCCATGTCTCACCGCATCCCCCTTCAACGCGGCTTCCACCTCGTCCATGCTCAAGTCTTCTTCTGACAGGTTGACGGTGATGAGGAGTCCGCTGGTGGTTGGCAAGGTCAAGTTCTTGAGTTTGATCAATGATATGTGCATTGTAATTACGCTATGTTAATCCAAAATAAAATATTTACCATAATAAAACCAATCTGAATGCAAATTGAAGGTGCACTTCATTAAAATTAAAGCGCAAATAAGGCTGCAGATTCCATGCACCTTTTATTGGCAATGGCAGAAGATTATTGAAGCGGAGAATCCTATCACACAAGTGCTAATGACTTGTAATTGGGCTTTAGAAGTAACAGCACAGAGCAAATTGTCAACCAGAGATCATGCGGACATGCTCTGTGTACAGCACCGGGGCATGCTGGGTAACAGAAAGACCTGCAGGGCGGTAATTGCTGAAGTCGTGTGCGGACGCCCATTGCTTTTTATGCGTGTTTTTGTTCCCTTTGGCATTATTGAGGAAGTGTGAGAGCAAAGGAGGAAGCTATATCGCACCTTGGCTGCTTTGTCGAGACATCTTCACATGCTGAGACATGTCAGAAGAGTGTCAGGACCTGGCGGTCTACAAGACAAGAGCGAGACGAGAAAAGAAGAGGAATCATTAGGTTAAGTAGCTGACGGTAAATGTACTTTAAGTGGATTTTTTTCCTTTATTTCTTCCTCATTTTTATGTCTCACTATTATGGATCCACAGGATAGGTGACAACTTGGTGAATGAGATCCCACGACTGGGACCTCCACTGATCCCAAGAGTGGGGCACTAAAGTGCCTCATCTAGATGCTCGCTACAGCACCGCACATTGCCAGAAATAGGCGAGTGTTGTACTCACGTAGACAATAAATGGAGCAGCGGTGCATTGGCCATCACTCAACGTAAGTGGACACTTTAGTGCCCCATTTTTGGGATCAGCGATGGTTTCAGCAGTGGGATCCCCAGCAGGTTCAGATAGGAAATATGCTGCAAAGTAGGGACAACCCCTTTTATATAGGTTGCTCATTTTTGTTTTTAGGTCCATATATGATCGGTTGGCCCCATTAAAAGAGTTTCCAGCAACCAATCTTAGACATGAACAGAATCCTGGAGGACCCTGGTCTGGGGTCCATGTCAATACCCAATGGTAGCCAGACCAGGATCCTCCAAACTCCATGACTGCCACTCTAATTCCAGCATTTTTTGCATTTGTGGCATCATGATGTTGTGCTGATCTTATAAAAGCTAGAGGTGCCCAAAATGCGCCCATTCAAATGCTGGACTACGAAGATCACAGGACCCTGGTCAGTGGGTATTGATGTCGACCAGGGTCTGCAAATCTTTACTCATCTCTACTCAATGGTTGACTCTTGCAGTCATTTCCATAAAGTGTTACCATAATCACTTGGTGCTAAGGGGAAAGGTTTCACAGTACACCCGCTATTTGTGGACGGTGAAGTTCAGCATGATAGCGCTTGAATGGATGATAAAGGGTTTTTCCAGATCTAAAAAACCTGTTGCCACCCTTGTCCACTGGTTATGACTGGTATTGTAGCTCACCTTCATTGAACTGACTGGTTTTGAGCTGTTATATGAAACACATCCAGTGGGCAGTTGTGAAGCTCTTCGTAGCAAAAAAGCAAATATATATTTCCAATCTTGGAAAAGTGGTTGCTCTTATCAGACCCTGAGAAATAAAACCGCTGGTATAAAAGATACAGTTAGTTCACAGGTATTAATTTGACATCTCTCCTTAAAGGGATCTTTTACTATGTCAAAAGTTTCAATTTTTTTCTCTTACTTTACTTCTGTCATTCCCCTGAATATTCCCTTTTTTTTCTTTCCTAAATCTGCCATACGGTTCCTGAGATATGGCAATTTTAATTTAGAGCTACTTTTTATGTTCTTTTCTAAGTGGGCGTGGCTTACAGGCTAATGATGCGAGCAGCCTAAAGACACGCCCCAGAGGATCCGTTGAGCCATAAAAAGGAATGCTAAATAAAAAAGCCCATATCTGTGGAACCGTATGGCAGATTTAAGAAAAACAAGAAGCAGCGTACTCAGGGGAATATCAGGAATAAAAAAAGAGAAAAATTAGTCACTTTGGTTTTAGTGCTCCTTAAAGCCACCCTGGGCAATTGCTTTCCCCTTGACCCGGAATTTCAGAGTTCCCATTAAATTAATTGTTTGTATGCATTTACTATGAGGGTCCTAAATAATTTCTTTTATGGCATTTTCATAAAGGGTTTTTCTAAACCAGATGACTTTTATAAGAACGGAAACTGTTCAGCTCAGATGTAGTATGGATCTTCTGAAAAGTTGCAGTATGTTTCATCTTTCTCACCTGAATGGAACATTTCCGTAATTGTCCAGGACATAAGTGGGGGAAATTTTCTGTGAATCCCATTGCATGTTCTTTTCAATATGTAATATAGCAACAGACGTAATGAAAAAGACTGTCAGCTTAGCATTCTGCTGGTGGGATTAAAGGCACTTTACGCCTTTCTAAAGGTAAACAAGATAATAAAATGATCATTACGAAAAAACATAAAGGGAAAAGGTATTGTGCCGGTAACGTTATTTAGAGAAGTACGAAGTTAATATAATACATGAAGTATATGAATAATTAGTAGATGTGCTGTCATCGAAATTACTCTGCTACAAGAAAAGTTGTCGTTTTTGGAAATGCTAAACTGAACAAAGTCCAATTAAAGAAACATTCCATTCTTAAAGATAACTCCTATAGAGGAAGTTATTTTAGTTAGAGGAAGGACCCGACACAGACAACGGCAGCCCTGGCACACTATGCAAACACGCTTTCTTCAGCGTTGCTCAAGGTGTGCAGAGCGGCAGTGGAGAAAATCTCTCTTAGCAGAAGACTTCATCCACTATAAGTTCATGCTCAAAACCTATAACTATGCCCTTCATCTGGCCAAACAATCCTACTTCACCACCCTCATCACCTCACTATCCAACAACCCAAAACGACTTTTTGAAACCTTAAACTCCCTCCTGAAACCTAAAGTTCAGGCCCCCATCACCAATCTCAGTGGTGAGGATCTGGCCACTTATTTTCTAGAAAAAAATCAACCTCATCCATCAGGATATCTCAGCCCAATCTCCTCAGTGCCTGGATACCCTTCCCTGCCGCACCTCAAGCTCACTAGACATCTTTGAGCCTGTTTCAGAAGAAGAAGTTTCCAAGCTCCTCGCTTCTGCTCGGCCTACAACCTGCAACAGTGACCCCATTTCTTCACATCTCCTGCAGTCTCTCTCACCAGTGGTCACCACTCACCTGACTACCAATGACTTCATGCTTTCCCCCCGTACCGGAAGTCCGCTGCCTCGGAGTAACCTTCGACTCTGCCCTGTCCTTCAAACGGTACATCCAAGTTCTCTCCACCTCCTGTCGCCTCCAGCTCAAAAATATCTCCAGAATCCATCCTTTCCTCAACCGTCAATCTACTAAAAAGCTTGTGCACACCCTCATCATCTCCCGCCTTGACTACTGCAACATCCTTTTCTGTGGCCTCCCTGCTAACACCCTTGCACCTCTCCAGTTCATCCTTAACTCTGCTGCCTGACTAATTCATCTCTCTCCTCGCTACTCCTCTGCTTCCCCCCTCTGCAAATCTCTTCACTGGCTCCCATTCCCTCAGCGTATCCAGTTCAAATTACTAATACTGACCTACAAAGCCATCCATAACCTGTCTCCTCCATCTATCTCTGAACTAATCTCCCAATATCTTCCCGCACGTAATCTCTAGTCCTCCCAAGACCTCCTTCTCTCCTCCACACTTATTCGCTCCTCACCCAACCGCCTCCAAGACTTCTCCCGAATATCCCCCATCCTCTGGAATTCTTTGCCCCAACACGTCCGACTATCAACCACATTCGGATCCTTCAGACGGAACCTGAAAACCCATCTCTTCAGGAAAGCCTACAGCCTGCACTGACCCCGCTGCCTCCTCACCACTACCGGAGCTACCGCCTCACCAACACCGGAGCTCCTGCAACCCTCAACCTACTGTCTGTTTCCCCATAATCCTGTAGAATGTAAGCCCACAAGGGCAGGGTCCTCGTCCCTCTGTATCAGTCTGTCATTTTTTAGTTTGTTTACTGTAAGTGATATCTGTAACTTGTATGTAACCCCTTCTCATGTAAAGCACCATGGAATCAATGGTGCTATATAAATAAATAATAATATTTAACCTCTCTTTCTTCAGGTATCTTTCCCTCCTCATTTAAACATGCCATCATAACCCCTTTACTTGTAAAGCCATCCCTGGACCAGAACTGCACGGCTAACTACAGACTTGTCTCTAACCTTTCCTTCATCTCTAAACTCCTGGAACGCTTGGTCCACTCCCGTCTAATCCGCTATCTCTCAGATAACTCTCTTCTCGATCCCTTACAATCTGGTTTCCACTCTTTTCACTCCACTGAAACTGCCCTCACTAAAGTCTCTAATGATCTAATAACAGCTAAATCCAAAGGTCATTGCTCTCTGCTGATTCTCCTGGATCTATCTGCCGCATTTTATACTGTGGATCACCAGCTCCTTCTCACTATGCTCCACTCCATAGGCCTCAAGAACACAGCCCTCTCCTGGTTCTCCTCCTACCTCTCTGACCGCTCCTTCACTGTATCTTTTGCCGGCTCCTCTTCCTCTCCTCGTCCCCTTACTATCGGGGTTCCGCAGGGCTCAGTCCTGGGCCCCCTCCTCTTCTCTCTATACACTGCCCCTATTGGACAAACAATCAGCAGATTTGGGTTCCAGTATCATCTCTATGCTGACGACACCCAATTATACACTTCTTCCCCCGACATCACCCCTACCCCAATTCAAAATACCAAGGATTGTCTGTCTGCTGTCTCTAACATCATGTCCTCCCTCTATCTGAAACTAAATCTCTCCAAAATGGAACTTCTTGTGTTTCTCCCTTCTACTAACCTCACTCTACCCAACATCGAAATTACCCTGGAGGGTTCAACCATAACTCCCAAACAGCATGCCCGCTGTCTTGGGGTGATATTCGACACCGAACTTTCCTTTACTCCCTTTATCCGATCACTCACTCGCTCCTGTCACCTGCATCTTAAAAACATCTCCAGAATCCGACCTTTTCACACCTTTGAAACTGCTAAGACTCTTACTGTCGCTCTTATTCATTCTCGTCTGGACTACTGCAACTCTCTCCTGATCGGTCTCCCTCTTACCAAACTTTCTCCTCTCCAATCCATCTTGAATGCGGCAGCCAGAGTCATATTTCTGTCCAGCCGCTTCACCGATGCCTCCATCTTGTGCCAGTCATTACACTGGCTACCCATTCGCTACAGGGTCCAGTATAAACTCATTTCTCTCACCCACAAGTTCTACACCGCCTTATATCTCCTCTCTCATCTCCGTCTATCGCCCTACACGTGCCCTCCATTCTACAAATGACCTAAGACTAACATCCCCCGTAATCCGAACCTCGCACCTCCATCTCCAAGACTTCTCTCGTGCTGCGCCAGCTTTCTGGAATGCATTTCCCCAGACGATCAGACTGATACCTAGCCCCAACCTAATCAAGCGCGCTTTAAAACCCATCTCTTCAAACAAGCCTACCGCATCAACTACTCAGTAAACTAACTTTGTCCTGTTCCCTCCTTCCAAATATTACTCGGAATCTGCCCCCTACTAATCATCGGTCTCCACACCCTCCATGCACACGATAACTGCACTTGATACTTGACTATTGCACTTAAACACACGGGCTGATGACCGGATCATGCAGCTTTGTATGAAAATCCCTATTCATTATAATTGCCAGACCTATAATAACAAGCACTTCTCACCTATTGTGTCCCCCTCATTTCCTTGTAGATTGTAAGCTTGCGAGCAGGGACCTCACCCCTAATGTCACTGTTTAAATTGTCTTAACTTGTATTGAATTTATTGTCTGTACATGTCCCCGCTTAATTGTAAAGTGCTGCGGAATATGTTGGAGCTATATAAATAAAAATTATTATTATTATTTATTATTATGGAGGAAAAGTATATTATTATAGTATATTTGCTTATTCCCTTTTTTTTAACAATGTCTATAAAAAAAATAAAAAATTATGTTTTTCTTGGAATTTTGCGGAACAGCCGGACTCCCTATGGTGCCCACATTTTAATCATGAAGTCCTATATCACTCCTGTGCAGTCTGTAGTCCTAACACACTGATATTCTTCTCCAAGACTATGACTCTGTCGGACATGACCTATCTATCTCCTGTATTCCCGGTTTCACACATCTTAAGCCATTGTGAAGATCACACCAAGACTTTTTTTCCGCTTTGTTAAATGATTAAATTAGACAATAGAGAAAACACTTTTTTTTTGCACATGATAATTCTTTCCTTCCATTAAATAAGTCACACGCAGCAGTATCCATGTTAACTAGGTGCATATCCCAAGGGCGGCGTGTGAGACATCTACGTGAATAATTTAGATCCTGCTCAGATCTTGTCGTACTTTGGGAGTGTGACAATGTTAATGATGAACAGCAAATAACTGAAGTATTAATAATTATTTCTCACACGGGAAGGAAATGATAAATGGATAATTGAAATTGAACTTTCAGGAGGATGAGGAATGCTGAGCTTCTATATACCGAGGCGGGAGGTGAAATAAGTCACCTACTTTCTACTTTACTCAAATATTCATTCACCAAAAAGAAGTTCTCTGCTCAAGTAAAATGGACCCAAATGGTCCAATATCAGCCTCCTTCTCCCCAATACTTTACTTGGGAATCATACAGGTTATTAGAATGTTGTGCTGCCTAGCAATATCATTAGAAACAATGTGTCTGTTAGGCAGTGTTTCCATAACAACCTAACTGGCAGATGTGACCTAGTTGGTCAGCTACCCCAAGCCTTCTTGGTCTAGCCCTATATAATAAGATGATTGAACTGTACTTCTTGTATCCTGTAGCATCCACACCATGGGCTACATCAAGGAGGAACCATAAAGCAAATCAACCCAACTGTAGGAAGAAACCTGTAGGACCATTGGTGACCATATCTTGCATGATCAAATGGCAATCTATATGTCACACCTTCTCAGTGCCGCCCCACTCACTGCGTTCGCCGCTCTGCTTCCCCAGCATCAGACCATCTCCCTGAGCTGCCTTGTACTCTGCCAGCGCCAGCTTTACTCCTAGAGAGTCTCCACCTGACTATAGGGAGACATGGTCAGATCCTACTGGAATGTAATCCTGCTGTTTCCTTCAGGGTTTTCCTTCCCCAGCCTATCCCTAGGCTGCAGGGGTTTATTAGACAGCTCACACCATCTCTTCTTGCCTAATCATTGGTTCCCAGTTGCTTTTCTCTGGATTCTGTGGGTGCATGTTTGTTCTGTCTCTCCTGTTATCGACCCGGCTTGTATTCCCATCCTGTCTAACCTCTCCGCTCCTGACATTGGCTTTAAACTTTGATCTCATGCTGCCTGCCTTGACATCAGATTGTCTGACCATGTCTTTGCCTTCATCCACTATCAAAGATTTTGCCAAAGGAGTATCCACTAGTTGCCAATCCGGGGACAATGTGATGGTCCATGTTTTCCTACTGTGAGGAAACAGCATTGTATCTTAATTAACCAAACACCTATTTTCAGCAAGCCAGGAAGAATAGGCTGTTATCTATATGTTGACTTTTGAATTTATGCGTTTCTTTCTTGTTGGTCAAGAGTTTGAAATGTTGACTCTTCTTTCATGCAGGGTCATGGAACAATGATGTTTGCTGATAAGCTGATTTCACATTGTCCAGGCCAGCTAGTTTGTTGATTTGCAAAACAGAAGAGGAAAACTATGCAAATAGATTACAAAATCAAACAAGGTGAGTTGGTCTAGTGACCATTATACCACTTTACCTGAGAATGCTAGTTTGAAGGACATTTGTTAACTATAAAAAGAACCAGAGACTCTCTACAGGACAGCAGTCAAGACATAATGGCTCCATCAAACACAGATTTGTAATTTTACAGGATGCCAACTTAGGGGACCTCGGCCCCGGCTTGAAGAATATAGATCTGCTCCATTGACCATCACTGAACCATGGGTGCGTTTGTGAAAGCGAGGAATGAGACCCTTTGGTCGCCTGGCTCCATGAAGATAGTCAAAGAAGCGAGGTTGTGACCCTCCGGTCAACTGGCCTTGTAGCTGAATGGACTGTCATCTTCCTAAGCTTGTCATTACATCCCCTCTCTGTGCGTGCCACAGGTGGGGCAGATAATCTCCTTCAAAAAGGGGATATAAAGAAGGGGCTGACCTAATGGAAGGTGTCTGTGAAGCTTAAAGGGAAGCTTTGCTCATAAAATAACCTGTTGGTTACATCAGGTTTTTGTTGAGCTATTTTTTTTTCTAAATCACAATATGTACTCAAAATAAAAAAAAACAGAAGTCTTGCAATTCTTACACCAGCCACTTTTTAAACTATAAATTCCTTATGTTTCAGGAAATGCACCTATGCATTAGCAGCAATGAGCAGATTCTTGACACTATGTTTTGTTGTTTTGTATTGAAGCGTCCATTGAGCTTGTACAGAGGTCATTGTGTAGGGAGGGTGAACAGGTCAGCTGTGGCATCAGTTATGATGATTGGTCTGTCATTATGATTACCAGTCATTGTAATTCTGCCTTTAATGATAACGAAACTGCTGAATGGGCTATTGTAACCCTGCCTCTGATGATAATGAACCTGCTGAAAGGACTCTTGTGATCCTGCCTCTGATAACAAAGAAACTGCTGACAGGACTCTTATAATCCTGCCTCTGATGATAATGAAGCTGCTGAAAGGACTCTGGTAATCTTGCCTCTGATGATAATGAAGCTGCTGAAAGGACTCTTGTAATCCTGCCTCTGATGATAATGAAGCTGCTGAAAGGACTCTTGTAATCCTGCCTCTGATGATAATGAAGCTGCTGAAAGGACTCTTGTAATCCTGCCTCTGATGATAATAAAGCTGCTGAAAGGACTCTTGTAATCCTGCCTCTGATGATAATAAAGCTGCTGAAAGGACTCTTGTAATCCTGCCTCTGATGATAATGAAGCTGCTGAAAACTCTTTCTGAAAGGATAAAAAATACACGAAGCACAAAAACCTGATTTAGACAATAGGTCATTTTCTGATGCTAGCTTCCCTTTAAGATTCACCAGTAGCCTGGTTTGCTGATCTCACTTTTGTCCACATTGCATATTGTTACAAGATCGCACAGCACGGGATAATTGTAATAACATCACACATCTTACAAGCTGCTGATGACAATTTTTCTTGGTCTTTTCTCATTTTCTTGAACAAAGACTGTGTGTTACTTGATAGACGCATAACACAAGGGAGGTCTGGCTTCTCGGTGTTTACTGCCCTTAGGGCAAACCCTTAGATTATCACATACTATTACATAAATGTAGAAACACTTTACAATTCATGCAAAAAGTAAAAGTATTAACAAAATCACAAATAAAAAAAATATAAAAGTTTAAATCACCCCCCTCTCGCCCCAATCAAAATAAATCAATAAAAAAAATATAAAAATCTACGCATATTTGGTATCGCCGCGCTCAGAATCGCCCGATCTATCAACTAAAAAAAGCATTAACCTGATCGCTAAACAGGGTAGCGAGAAAAAAATTCAAAACGCCAGAATTACGTTTTTTTGGTCGCCGCGACATTGCATTAAAATGCAATAACGGGCGATCAAAAGAACGTATCTGCACTATCAGTAAAAATGTAATCTCGGCACGCAAAAAATAAGCCCTCAACCGACCCCAGATCATGAAAAATGGAGACGCTACGAGTATCGGAAAATGGCGCAAATTTTTTTTTTTTTTTTAGCAAAGTTTGGAATTTTTTTTCACCACTTAAGAAAAAAATAACCTAGTCATGTTTGGTGTCTATGAACTCGTACTGACCTGGAGAATCATATTGGCAGGTCAGTTTTAGCATTTAGTGAACCTAGCAAAAAAGCCAAACAAAAAACAAGTGTGGGATTGCATTTTTTTTGCAATTTCGCCGCACTTGGAATTTTTTTCCCGTTTTCTAGTACACGACATGCTAAAACCAAAGGTGTCGTTCAAAAGTACAACTCGTCCCGCAAAAAATAAGCCCTCACATGGCCAAAGTGATGGAGAAATAAAAAATGTTATGGCTCTGGGAAGGAAGGGAGTGAAAAACGAACACGGAAAAACGAAAAATCCCAAGGTCATGAAGGGGTTAAAACATAACCTTTACTAATAAGATTAAAAAATGGACAAACAAAACGCAACACATATCAGCATAAAGTGCTCTCGCCGAAAACTGTGCTCTAATAAAAAACTGGTATGGTCTCACCAATTATGGACGAAGGGTACCCACAAAGGTAACATAGGGTCCCAGGGAGGGTCCAGCAGTAGTAGGGTAAGGTATAGGGGACGGGGACCTGTTTCCTAAACCCCTGTCAATGACTCCTGTCCTTACAAGGACAGGCCCGAATGAACCCTGCTATGGACACCCTCCACCATGTAGAATGTAGTTAACGCCTCCCTGGGGCGTTTTCGGCGAGAGCACTTTATGCTGATATGTGTTGTGTTTTGTTTGTCCATTTTTTAATCTTATTAGTAAAGGTTATGTTTTAATATCATTGGGTTATACTCTTCTAGCTGCCATATACTATTTACCCTAAGAGTTGTGCAACAGCCTGGTGAATCTGAGCTGCAGCTGATTGTTCATTGAGCTAGGGGGTGGTGGACCAAGACGATGAATTGAAAGAGCTTGTCTCATCCTATTTGTTCAGGATTTGATCTCAGCAAAATGAATTTGATTTTTAAAAGTTTTTTTTTTTAAATTCATTTTTTCGTCTTTTTTTATATTAATCATGAAAACAAAGAATAATGATAGTTTTAATTAAAATGACTTTTTGGATGATCCATTATTTTTTACCCTCCCCCCCCCAATCCAATGTCTTAATAATGGAACTGGCTATAATTAAGCCTCAAGCTCCTGCAGTTTGTCCAGGGATCAACCCTTAATGTGCGACCTAAGAACTACGCTAACGACTAGATGAATTGTACTGGGTCGTGAAGTTCAACCACATCTGCCCCGAAAAATCCCAGAAATATACTGTAGGTGCGGTAATTAAATTGCCCTTCCGGCCACTTTTTTTTCTGTTTAATTGCTTCTTCTATTTTGCTTCAATTTTTTTTTTCTCCTTTCTCTGCAGAACATAATCACGTGTGATTCTCCGAGGAAAAATAGCGGGAAATTGTTGGACATATGCATGCAAATTGCATTGCTTGCTATCTGCGTTCCCAGAGTCGGCGGTATGCCTTTGTAATAATTGCACTGTATGTTTGCAGAGATTTTTTTTTTTTTTTTATAGAAAAGTTAGATATTTTCTGCCTTTCTATGGGCGTCCCACAAGACTTGTCGAATTTTCGGTTGTACATTAACGTTAACTTTAACACGATTTCATAGTTTGCCGTATATTGGATTTATTTTGTAACTAAAGAGCCGATAGACTCTGGGAAAAAGAAAAAAAAGAAAAAGAAAAAGAAAAAAAAAGTGCATTAACATTTAAATAACAAGAAAATTGGCTTTGTTAATGGTGAATACCTCTATTAAAATCCAGAGAAGGGAAACTGGGGAGATATTACAAAGGATTCCATAAATTATACATCCTTGCTGAACCTAGATGATACTGGAAATCGGAAATTGGAAAACTGTGGCATTGTCTTTATACCACGTAGAGAATGCAGAAAAATTGCAATAAATGTGCACCGATCATGCCATGAAGGGTTAAACTGAAGGTTACAGCATGGAAGCCTATGAAAGTCCTGGTAGCACCGGTATAGCAGGGATGACAGTGCGGGTTGTGCACAAAAAAAGCGCTGCATTAATGCTGATTGCACCGACAACATGGAAATCTATGCAAGTCCTGGTAGCACTGGTATAGCAGGGCTAATAGTGCTGGTTGTTGGGCTAATAGTGCTGGCTGATTCCACCGACCACATGGAAATCTATGAAAGTCCTGGTAGCACAGGTACAGCAGGGCTAGTAGTGCTGGTTGTTGGGCTAATAGTGCTGGCTGATTCCACCGACCACATGGAAATCTATGAAAGTCCTGGTAGCACAGGTATAGCAGGGCTAATAGTGCTGGTTGTTGGGCTAATAGTGCTGGCTGATTCCACCGACCACATGGAAATCTATGCAAGTCCTGGTAGCACAGGTACAGGAGGGCTAATAGTGCTGGTTGTTGGGCTAATAGTGCTGGCTGATTCCACCAACCACATGGAAATCTATGCAAGTCCTGGTAGCACAGGTACAGGAGGGCTAATAGTGCTGGTTGTTGGGCTAATAGTGCTGGCTGATTCCACCAACCACATGGAAATCTATGCAAGTCCTGGTAGCACAGGTACAGCAGGGCTAATAGTGCTGGTTGTTGGGCTAATAGTGCTGGCTGATTCCACCGACCACATGGAAATCTATGAAAGTCCTGGTAGCACAGGTACAGCAGGGCTAATAGTGCTGGTTATTGGGCTAATAGTGCTGGCTGATTCCACCAACCACATGGCATAGACAATTTTAAAAAATTAAGGATCATTTATCTCATAATTCACACTTGGTTATGGATCCTACAAATTTTAGTTCTGATTATTATTTATTTATATTTACGGTTTTTGATTTCCTGTAAAAAAAGCCAAAGCTGAAAATGTTGTGTAATTCCACAAGTCACCACTAGTGGCCGCTACAGGGAAAATAAGCAGCTAACAACATCCCTCCAGAATCAATCACAGGTTGATCACTCGATCAACCCCGAGATCACTCGAAAGGAAACTGCAAAATGGAAATTGGTTAACTGTGGCATTGTTTTTACACCTCGTAGAAAATGCACGGAGGCAGAGAAAAATGCAAAAAAAGTGCACCGATCATGCCATGAACGGTTAACCTGTAGGCTACAGCATGGAAGTCTATGAAAGTCCTGGTAGCACCGGTATAGCAGGGCTGATTGTGCGGGTAGTGTTATGAAAATGTATCAATAAATTGCCGACCACATAGAATCGTGAGATATTTAATCGTGGTTTTCACTTTTATTCCTTAATCGCTTTTATGATAAATTTGCAAAAAAAAAACATAAAATAAATTTTAATGAAAATGTTTAAGAAACAGCGTGCAGACAAAAGAGAAAAAAAGAAATAGTTTGTTCTGACAGGTAACAGACAGCAGGAAGGTCACCCCCCCTCGTATATTGTCTCCCATTGCTCATAACATGGGCACATTGTCTTCAACATTCTGCTAAATTAACCTAATGATGTCTGACAGCTAATTTTGTGAGTGATCGGCACCCGCTCTGGGACCCGCTTTTTAATAAAGTGAAGAATATTACAAGTGAATTTAATTGAAAAATAAAGTGCTTTTTAGAACTTGAAATTACATTTTTCCTTCATCATAGAAAATGGATTTTCCTAATCCCATCGCTGCTAAAAAGCTTCTCGCGCCCGCTCGCCTTTTGATAATTCACCGGTGGATCTATAGTAATTCCTGCAGCTTCTCATCCTTCTTTCAGACACACTTTGTCTAATGGGTGTGAAGTTTGACTCTTATTAACTTCGCAACTCTTATTTTTATCTAGAATTTCCTGGAACAAAACTAAAAAAAAAAACATTTTTTTTTTTTTTTTGTACTCCAGTTCAGATCATTGTCATTGTGCCAATAACTTCTATGGATTGGGAAAACCCTCTAAAATTAATGATTGTCTGTCATCCCAACTCATCTTTTGTTAACAGTGAGATGATCACAGATTACCTCCTGTTAGGAAACCCGAACCTACGTGATCACTTTCCCTGCACTGCCCCCGCAGGAAATATGGAGAATTACACAATGCCCATTCCCAAATAATAGAATGTGTGATGGAGGACAGGATAGGTCCTCCAGAGTGACAGACACTCTTATCCATGTTTACCAAAGATTCTCGTCAATTCCATGGGAAAGTATACGAAAATGAGACAATCCCTTTAACACTGAAAGTTGGCATCAATTTTCTTTGAAAGTATTAACTTGGATGAGTCGTGTTCCTCTCCCTTCTCAATACTCCGGTCTGTCCTAGCCATACATACAGTATTAGAAAGCTCATTTGATAGACAGATATTCCTTTTCAATCACTCTTATACACATGCATGCTCAGATCCGCAGAATGTGCACGTGTTTTCAATGGAGGGAGGAGGTACGTCACTGTTGGGCTCCTCTGGAGGTGGCTTAAATCCCACAAGGACAAAACTTCAAGCATTGGGGGAAAGTTAGGAGGTTTCCATTCACATTGATGGTCATCTCCATTCCGGTCAATGTCAGAGGGCTCAGCTAGAAATTGTCCCCTATCCACAATATAGAAAATAACTTCCCAATCACTGGGGGTCTCACCACTGGGACCCCCCGATCCTGAAATCCAAGGCTCTGAAAAGCGTGGTCAACGATGTGCACTGACGCTACACTCATTCTTAAAGGACCAAACGCCAAGCTCTGTGCTCGTCTGGCCTTTGGCATACCCATAAGAATGAATAGAGAGGCAGTGCCAAAGATCGACCATTGCTCTTCACCCAAATTTCGGAATCGGTGGAGGTACCAGCGTTGGCCTTCCAGCAATCTATATGGATAGGGGATGACTTCCAAACTTGAGAATAACCCTTTACTAATTTTTTGTTGGAGGAACATGGAGTAGGCCCCTACCAGAAGTGCCCAAAAGGATTGGACATGTTGGAATCCAACAACCCAAAGTTGCTTGCACCTGAGACCTGCCATTGGTGGAAAGTTAGGAGCCCCCATACACACTATATTGTGGGTAAGCCCTGCAAAAATTAGTGGGCTTGGCAATTTTTATTCTAATGTGTCCACTTTAAGTATTTCTTGTTCTCCATTGTAGGCAGAGTTAGAGGAGAAGGTTTCATCTGCAGCAAGCTTCCTCCCAGATGCACACAAGGCATCCAGAGATGGGTCAGTCTACCTAGAGGTATGGCACATTGGGATGGATGTCATCATTACATATGGATGGCTGATCATATACAGTCACGGTCAAAAGTGTTGACACCATTCAAATTGTTACAGAAAATTTAAGGAATTCTCCCAGACAATTATTACAATTACACGTTTTGTTATACACAGGTTTATTTCCTTTGTGTGTATTGGAACAACACAAAAAAAAAACAGAGGAAAAAAAGGCAAATTGGAGATAATTTCACACAAAACCACATAAATGGGCCGGACAAAATTGTTGCCACCCTCTACTTAATATTTGGTTGCACCCCCTTTTGAATTAATAACTGCAATCATTTGCTTTCTATAATCGTCTACAAGCTTCTTACACCTCTCAACTGGAATTTTGTACAACTCTTCTTTTGCAAATTGCTCCAAGTCTCTCATGTGAAGGCGCCTTCTCCCAACAACAATTTTAAGATCTCTCTGCAGGTGATCAGTGGGATTTAGATCCAGACTCATTGCTGCCGCTTCAGGACTCTCAGGCAATTTGTTTCCCTCTATTTCTGGGGGCTTCTTGAAGTATGTTTGGTGTCATTGCCCTGCTGTAAGACCCATGACGTAGGACACAAACCAAAATTTCTGATACTAGGCATTACATTGCCACCCAGAAGCCTTTGGTAATCTTCAGATTTAATTATGCCTTGCATACAGTCAAGGCATCCAGTGCCAGATGAAGGAAAACAACCCCCAAACAGCTTTGAACCTCCACCATATTTGACTGTAGGTAACATAGTAACATAGTAACATAGTTAGTAAGGCCGAAAAAAGACATTTGTCCATCCAGTTCAGCCTATATTCCATCATAATAAATACCCAGATCTACGTCCTTCTACAGAACCTAATAATTGTATGATACAATATTGTTCTGCTCCAGGAAGACATCCAGGCCTCTCTTGAACCCCTCGACTGAGTTCGCCATCACCACCTCCTCAGGCAAGCAATTCCAGATTCTCACTGCCCTAACTGTAAAGAATCCTCTTCTATGTTGGTGGAAAAACCTTCTCTCCTCCAGACGCAAAGAATGCCCCCTTGTGCCCGTCACCTTCCTTGGTATAAACAGATCCTCAGCGAGATATTTGTATTGTCCCCTTATATACTTATACATGGTTATTAGATCGCCCCTCAGTCGTCTTTTTTCTAGACTAAATAATCCTAATTTCGCTAATCTATCTGGGTATTGTAGTTCTCCCATCCCCTTTATTAATTTTGTTGCCCTCCTTTGTACTCTCTCTAGTTCCATTATATCCTTCCTGAGCACCGGTGCCCAAAACTGGACACAGTACTCCATGTGCGGTCTAACTAGGGATTTGTACAGAGGCAGTATAATGCTCTCATCATGTGTATCCAGACCTCTTTTAATGCACCCCATGATCCTGTTTGCCTTGGCAGCTGCTGCCTGGCACTGGCTGCTCCAGGTAAGTTTATCATTAACTAGGATTCCCAAGTCCTTCTCCCTGTCAGATTTACCCAGTGGTTTCCCGTTCAGTGTGTAATGGTGATATTGATTCCTTCTTCCCATGTGTATAACCTTACATTTATCATTGTTAAACCTCATCTGCCACCTTTCAGCCCAAGTTTCCAACTTATCCAGATCCATCTGTAGCAGAATACTATCTTCTCTTGTATTAACTGCTTTACATAGTTTTGTATCATCTGCAAATATCGATATTTTACTGTGTAAACCTTCTACCAGATCATTAATGAATATGTTGAAGAGAACAGGTCCCAATACTGACCCCTGCGGTACCCCACTGGTCACAGCGACCCAGTTAGAGACTATACCATTTATAACCACCCTCTGCTTTCTATCACTAAGCCAGTTACTAACCCATTTACACACATTTTCCCCCAGACCAAGCATTCTCATTTTGTGTACCAACCTCTTGTGCGGCACGGTATCAAACGCTTTGGAAAAATCGAGATATACCACGTCCAATGACTCACCGTGGTCTAGCCTATAGCTTACCTCTTCATAAAAACTGATTAGATTGGTTTGACAGGAGCGATTTCTCATAAACCCATGCTGATATGGAGTTAAACAGTTATTCTCATTGAGATAATCCAGAATAACATCCCTCAGAAACCCTTCAAATATTTTACCAACAATAGAGGTTAGACTTACTGGCCTATAATTTCCAGGTTCACTTTTAGAGCCCTTTTTGAATATTGGCACCACATTTGCTATGCGCCAGTCCTGCGGAACAGACCCTGTCGCTATAGAGTCCCTAAAAATATGAAATAATGGTTTATCTATTACATTACTTAGTTCTCTTAGTACTCGTGGGTGTATGCCATCCGGACCCGGAGATTTATCTATTTTAATCTTATTTAGCCGGTTTCGCACCTCTTCTTGGGTTAGATTGGTGACCCTTAATATAGGGTTTTCATTGTTTCTTGGGATTTCACCTAGCATTTCATTTTCCACCGTGAATACCGTGGAGAAGAAGGTGTTTAATATGTTAGCTTTTTCCTCGTCATCTACAACCATTCTTTCCTCACTATTTTTTAAGGGACCTACATTTTCAGTTTTTATTCTTTTACTATTGATATAGTTGAAGAACAGTTTGGGATTAGTTTTACTCTCCTTAGCAATGTGCTTCTCTGTTTCCTTTTTGGCAGCTTTAATTAGTTTTTTAGATAAAGTATTTTTCTCCCTATAGTTTTTTAGAGCTTCAATGGTGCCATCCTGCTTTAGTAGTGCAAATGCTTTCTTTTTACTGTTAATTGCCTGTCTTACTTCTTTGTTTAGCCACATTGGGTTTTTCCTATTTCTAGTCCTTTTATTCCCACAAGGTATAAACCGCTTACACTGCCTATTTAGGATGTTCTTAAACATTTTCCTTTTATTATCTGTATTCTCATTTCTGAGGATATTGTCCCAGTCTACCAGATTAAGGGCATCTCTAAGCTGTTCAAACTTTGCCTTCCTAAAGTTCAATGTTTTTGTGACTCCCTGACAAGTCCCCCTAGTGAAAGACAGGTGAAACTGCACAATATTGTGGTCGCTATTTCCTAAATGCCCGACCACCTGCAGATTTGTTATTCTGTCAGGTCTATTAGATAGTATTAGGTCTAAAAGTGCTGCTCCTCTGGTTGGATTCTGCACCAATTGTGAAAGATAATTTTTCTTGGTTATTAGCAGAAACCTGTTGCCTTTATGGGTTTCACAGGTTTCTGTTTCCCAGTTAATATCCGGGTAGTTAAAGTCCCCCATAACCAGGACCTCATTATGGGTTGCAGCTTCATCTATCTGCTTTAGAAGTAGACTTTCCATGCTTTCTGTACAATGTTATGTTGACCAAAAAGATCTATCTTGGTCTCATCTGTCCCAAGATGCTTTCCCATAAGTATTTTGGCTTAGTAACATACATTTTGGCAAACTGCAGCCTAGCTTTATTCTGTTTCTGTGTCAGCAGTGAGTTCCTCCTGGGTCTCCTGCCATCGCATTTAATTTCATTCAAATGTCGACGGATAGTTTGTGCTGACACTGATGCACTCTGAGCCTGTAGGACAGCTTGAATTTCTTTGTAACATGATTGGGGCTTATCCACCATCCGGGCTATCCTGCGTTGCAACCTTTAATCAATTTTTCTCTACTGTCCACATCCAGGGAGATTAGCTACAGTGCCATGGGTTGTAAACTGCTTGACTATGCTGCACACCATGGAGAAAGGAACCTCAAGATCTCTGGAGATGGACATGTAATCTTAAGATTGTTTATCTTGTTCAGGAAATTTGGTTCTCATGTCCACGGACAGTTCTCTTCTTCTGTTTCTGTTCTCCATGCTTAGTGTGGCACACATAGACACACAATGCAAAGATTGAGTCAACTTCTCCTCTTTATATCTGGTTTCAGGTGTGATTTTCATATTGCCGACACTTGTTACTTGCCACAGGTGAGTCTGAATGAGCATCACATGATTGAAACAAAGTTGTTTGCCCACAATTTCGGAAAGGTGCCAAGAATTTTGTCCTGCCCATTTTGGGGGTTTTGTGTGAAATGATGTCCAATTTGCCTTTTATTTCCTCTGGTTTTTTTGTGTTGTTCCAATACACACAAACGAAATAAACATGTATATAGCAAAACATGTGTAATTGCATTCATTTTCTGGGATAAATGTTTCATTTTTCTTCAACAATTTCAAGGGTGACGACACCTTCGGCCATGACTGTAGAACATGGATGGTCCAGGTCCAAAGGAGTTCTAATGGAGGCCACTTCCTTTATAAATGTAAACTGTGCCCCAATAAGCCATATGAGCGTGTGTTTACTTCATATGATAACCCATTTTGGGTCATTTATTTGGGTATTTTTGTATTTTTTTTCTATTTTATTTACTTCCAATCCTTTGAAAAATGTCAGAGAACGGCGACACACAAGCATAATATCTGAAGACAAAAGAAAAGCAATCACAACGGAATCTTAAGCAGCCAGAATTATTGAGCCATAAGTGGCGTTTAGTCTCCTCAATCTAAAAATTGGCGATATTTTTTTACATTTCACAGACCGGCGGAGTGAGTCTTGAAGTGAAAGCCATCTGTTACACTCCATTATAGAAAATGGCTCTACTTACACGGTAGATATAGAGTACTTTTATCTTATGAAACGAGCAGGCAGCGACTTCAACTGTTGTCAGGAGACAACGCCTAGATGGTGCGTAGCAGATGCAAGACGCAAATTAAGCTGTCTGACTGTAGAATTAAATTAAGGAACTTTATAGACACTCATACAGAACTGCTCTGAAAAAAGAGAGTTGGGAGGGGGAAAGAAATTATATAGGAAATGCTCGGCATGTCAGCTGGGATTTTCAACTAATTAATTTTTTTTTTCAGTTGTGACACAATAAAGAAACACATAAATGTGATGTAGAATTGTGCATTGGAAACTTCTGCCTCTAGATGGAGCTGTAGAATAACATTTCTGCCCAAAAGTATGTTAAATTTTAATAGCACGCCAAGTGGTCTGGCATGGTATTGCAAAAGAATCAATCATTTGGAACTGAAACCTAACTGAGTAAACATTAACTCATATTTTGCAGAAGCAAGCTCTTTATATATAAAACA
This sequence comes from Ranitomeya imitator, assembly GCF_032444005.1. Lineage (NCBI taxonomy): Eukaryota > Metazoa > Chordata > Amphibia > Anura > Dendrobatidae > Ranitomeya > Ranitomeya imitator. Next base: position 141,288,604 of record NC_091290.1, read on the forward strand.
TGTGACGCTAGTCGCTACTCACAGACAAGCCGTGAGGCCAAGTAGTCCAAGGTCAAAAGCCAGGAGGGTACGTCATAGATAGAGGAGTGAGACAAAGGGCACGGTTGGGATCAGAATTCCAAGAAGGTAGCAGATCACGACAAAAGGGCTAGGCTAACAGATGGTCAAAAGCAAATCCAAAGGCAAGCAGCAAAGATCAGAGTACAAGACTAGCAGCACAGATCACACACACCTCATGAGAAACGCTACGATTGGCAGTAATCTATGGTAGAGAGCCAGCTAAATAGACAGGTAATTATTCCGAACAGGAGACATGTGGATGAAGCCTCGGCACGCCTTGACGCTGAATGAATGGCTAAACTGTCACTCAAGACGCTGACAGATCAGCATGCCCCAGCATCCGATTGGACGGCTAAGCTCACAATCACCAAATCGACAGGTTAGCATGCCCCTGCCCTAGATTGCACTGCAGAACAGAAATGAGTCAAGACACACAGGTAGGCTTAATTGTGACAACATTTAATGATAAATCAAAAAGCTCCCCCTACTGCAGGAAGCCAGAATTGTATAATTTCAGGCTATGATTGTGTGAAACAAAGCAAGGGAGTGCAGCAAAGCCAGGTAGGACAGAATTAAATCCTAGCACTGCACATCTTTATTAAATGCATCTGTCTTGCTTTAACTAAGAACCAGGGGCTGTGTTCACTAGGTGTCAGTCTGCTGGATGAAGCAAAGTTGAGTGTGTTGTTGGTGAGTGTCCAGCCAAAATGTGAGCTATAACTGGGAAAGAGACATGCCAGAGTCTCTCTCTGTATGGAGAAGGCATAGGTTAGCTGGGAAAGCTGATCAGTCTGTGTGTTGGAGCTGCTAAGAAACGTGTGGAAGCTGCAGCCTGTTCAGTGTGAACTGTGCATGGAGTTGAACACTTTGGCACTGGAAGCTGCTGGAGCTTGGCCTGAAGGGGATACTGAGACAGGGTAGGCGCGTATCTCTTCTGTGTATGAAGTTTGCTTCGAGAGAAAGGACTGTAATCTTTATGCCCAGAAGAGGCTGTTTTTTTTTTGTCTAGCAGTAAGATGCCATTGCTACAGTGTCAAGGCATCGCTGGTGCAGCTCAAGGGAGTTCTGAGAGCTGGGAGCCATCTTTTTAAGTGGAGTCATGAGGAGGAGAACCTGGGTCCGCAATGCCGGGGCCGGGTGGACATCAGCATTGGCTGGCACAACCACTACTTCATCTTCCCTGTCTGCAGTGCTGGCGAGGGGCCTCAGGAATGCCAAGTGACTGTAGAGCGGTGTCAAAAGGTCACACTTCAGCATGTGCTATTCCATAGGGTGGGGGTAAAGAGCATCCATGGAGAAGACAAGAACTATCCCATGGCCCAGGTCAACATACGCAAAGACTGTGGTTCCAGGTCCCACAAAGTCGTAGTGGTCAAGGATTTGTTGCATGCTATGGTATTTGTGGGCTGAAGTGGTAGCACTCAGTAGTCCACTTTGTTCCCAGGAGTCGGCTGTGGTGACAAGGTCACATGATGTACTGTGACGTACACATGATTTGTGGGGATGAAGTGGCTGTGTGTAGTACTGTGTACAGTGTGCAGAACTGTGTACAGTGCGTAGGACTGTGTGCAAGGAGTTTGTAGCCTTATAATGTGTCAGCATTGGTATTGCAGTGTGCACTGCGTGTGAGCCTGTGTGTCTGTAGAACAGTATGGTGCTGGTGCAAGTGTTGTATGTTTGCTTGTAGTAGTAGATTAACTGTATGTTGTAGGTAGTGAGTGTCTTTGTAATGTGCATATGGCAGAGCTTGTGAGCTTAATGTGCAGGCATCAGAGCCTGTGCGTGATGTGGAGGTGCATGTAAGCTGTACGTAGCAGAGACCTGAAGGCTCTGTATGTTGGCAGAAGGTGCCCAACCCCTAGTTTTGGGCAGAGGGGGGAGATATGTAGCAAAGCCAGGTAGGACTGTGTTAAATCCTAGCACTGCAAGTCTAAATTAGATGCACCTGACTTGCTTTAACCAAGAACCAGGGCATATGTTCACTAGGTGTGTCAGCTGTCTGTGTGCTGGAGCTGCAGAGAAAAGTGTGGAAGCTGCAGCCTGTTCAGTGTGAACTGTGCGCGGAGTTGAACACTTCTACCTGACTTTAATTGACCGGAGGAATGGAACAAAGAAAGAAGATCAAAAATAACCCTTTTTTTAAACTCTTTTGAATTAAAGCAAAATGGCACTTACTGGACCTTACTGTAAGTCAATAGAGGCCATTAAAGGCCGGAGGTTCCCATTGGGCAATGGATCAGACAATGTGGATTTATTTGTAAATAGAAGCTAAAGCAGAATGATGTAGAAAAAAAGTTGACATTCTCCTGATACATTTAGCTTTCTTCGGAGTCCGGTGATACATCTTTAAGCCAGGTGACCCGCTCCGTGCGGTGAGCACACCTTCCATTTGCATAAACCGATCCCGAAGATTAATGTCCGACCCCAAGCATTTGCTCTTTCGAGGCATTTTACAGCAATGTCAGAAGCAGATTCATTGCAGCCCGGAGCATAATAAATGCTTATTGACTTATTCTTCAGAAAGGTCATAAATAAGGGAATCTGTTGTTGCAGCTTCATATATACATATATGCAGTAAAGGAGGGAGAAATGTTCTTGTTTAGCAGGGAGCGCGAGTGGAATCTTTTGCCGGATAAAATACCTGTCTGCATGATACAGAAAAAAATCCCTTCCACCCTGAACCCTGGTATTGGTTATTGTGAAATATAAAGTTTTATTGAAAAGAATAGAGTTATTAGTCTGCGTACGAGCAGATACTTGGCGTAATTCACAGGCAGCGATCCTGGGCAATTTTAGATAACTGTTCATGGCACAGTGATGATAATAAATAAATATCGCTCCATATAGTGCCGTCATCTATCAGATTCCGCAATATGGGAGGGTGGGTTTAGTTTTGCTTTGCGAATTTACAATCTGGCTTTGGTTACTGAAGAGAAAATGCACGAGCCGAGAAATAAGGATTCTGCCGATGTAGCAGAGGGAAAATCTGCATCTTCTGCAAATCCATGTAAATCACCAACTATGCGTTCTGAGATCATCCGGAGACGCTGCAGAAGAATAAAACAGCTCCGCTGCGTCTGATAAATCGTTCCGCATGTGGTAGAGGTGGTAATAAACCGGAAGGGAGCATCAGAAGGAATTAGCGCAGATTGTAAGTCCATTATTATACAATACAGAGGTATGCTGTATATATAGGGTATAGGCAGCCATTGTAAAAGGCTGTCAGCTCCTGAAGGGCTCAGAGAAAAAGCCTGTATGTTGGGCTCTCCATGCATGTGTCGTGACTGTGACACATGCAGCTGCGGCACAGATCAGCTGATCGACCGGCGCGATCCAAGAAGCCAGCTTCCCTCTGCAGCTTGCCGAATAAGAGGGAACCCGAGCAAATCCTGAGTTACATCCTGTATTATACTCCAGAGCTGCACTCACTATTCTGCTGATGCAGTCACTGGGTATTATTATTATTATTATTATTTATTGTTATAGCGCCATTTATTCCATGGCGCTTTACATGTGAGGAGGGGTATACATAATGAAAACAAGTACAATAATCTTAAACAATACAAGTCATAACTGGTACAGGAGGAATGAGGACCCTGCCCGCGAGGGCTCACAATCTACAAGGGATGGGTGAGAATACAGTAGGTGAGGGTAGAGATGGTCATGCAGCGGTTTGGTCGATTGGTGGTAGCTGCAGGTTGTAGGCTTGTCTGAAGAGGTGGGTCTTCAGGTTATTTTTGAAGGTTTCGATGGTAGGCGAGAGTCTGATGTGTTGTGGTAGAGGGTTCCAGAGTAGGGGTGATACGCAGGGGTACATACATTACATTACTGATCCTGAGTTACATCCTGTATTATACGCCAGAGCTGCACTCACTATTCTGCTGGTGCAGTCACTGTGTACATACATTACTGATCCTGAGTTACCTCCTGTATTATACTCCAGAGCTGCACTCACTATTCTGCTGGTGCTGTCACTGTGTACATACATTACATTACTGATCCTGAGTTACATCCTGTTTTATACTACAGACCTGCTGTCACGATTCACACCGTGACTGTCACCCCTACGTCACAGATCGGGGTGACTTTAGGCCAGCACCCGGCTATCACATGTGCAGGGGGGTTATTGACCTCTTAGATTACCGCAGGGGCTTATTTTAGTTATCCCACTGCTCTGCAATATAACACGAACTGCAGGGATTTATGTATATCCCGCTTTACAGTTCCACTTGAAAACTTGCAGCTCTCTGGCGTCCCCCTTACCCTCAGGTCAGATTAGGTACTGCACCTAGGGTAATTAGTCGCCAGAAAGGCTGCCTGCTATGTACTGGCTATTGGGCACGTTGCAGCGAGGCAATATAACTACTCCCACTCAGGCAGGAACAATAATTATCAATGCTGCCGTCGCTACAACGACACCCAAAGGCACAGAACAAGGTATGCTGCCACCAGCTTCGATTAAATGGGTCCAAAGCTAACCCAAAACAGTAGCGTAGTTCCCTTCAGAAGACAGGGTACGTTTTAGAACAGGAAGAAGGAAACTAGTAATTTAAATATTTTACTCCGAAAGATTAAGGCAGTGTTTATAAATGATTACAAGGATGTTACAATAAGAGACAATTGGAAATATGTACAAGGTAATTATAAAATAACAGAATTAAATGAGAAAAAGTAAAACTCACGTGTTCTCAGGTCATTTCAAGCAAAACCATGCTGGTAGGCGGAACCCCAAATGTCCCAGTGCATCAGGAGGTCTGGATAGGAGCAGCTCCTCAGGTAAGACTAACTGCTGGGTGCCTGGCAGAAAACTTATAAACTGCAGCCCTGTGACATCACTAACAGGGCTTGTTTCCCCAGCCCCTCCCATCTCCTCAGACTTACTAAATTTAACACAAATTTGTATAATGCTCGTATCTCCGCTCCAGAACATGTCAGAATCCCAGCACACCCCTCATTCTTCTTATTTTACAATTGGCTTTCTATTGCTACCATGTTCGGGCTAGTTGGGACACACAGTTCCGGAGAAATCAGTACTTTTTTACCTGTTGGAATTAGAGGCTCACGCTTACAGTGGCTGATAGATCCACCGATGGAGATTCGCAAAATGGACTTATTATTTTCCTAGCCTAAATCGTTGGCCCAATATCTTATTATAATAGGACAAAGGACTTCATGTCTTGACAGAGATATCAGACCAGTTTTAGCTGGTACAATTGTCTATTGCAACTACAGCGGTCGTATAAATTCCTTTTGTGGGAGGGATGAGTAAGTTGCTCAGACCCTGGAATTTGCAGCTAGAAGCAATAAAATATCTTCTACACACACATTCCGGGAAGCAAAAACACATAGAGAAGGGGGGTTTTTAGCCCACAGCATGGGCTAACAGGCAAAGCTACAAAATCATATTACATTTCATACAATATCGTGACACCTCCCCCTTTTAGTCTGCGCTATGGAGGCAGAACCCCTCGGTATGCCTCTATGTGCACCTCAGTAGGTTCACCCTGGCAGGACAGTCCATCTGCATTGCCATGCTCCCTGCCCGTTTTGTGTTCAATGGTGAAGTCAAACTGTTGAAGGGCAAGGTTCCAGCAATCTGCTGTTGGTTCCACACATGGCGTTTAGCCAGCACAGAGGGTTGTGGTTGGTCACCACGGTGAATGTGCGACCGTACAAGTAGGGCTGCAAGCGCTGCAGGGCCCAGACTATGGCCAGGCACTCCTTCTCGATGGTGGAGTAGGCCACTTCCCTCGGCAAAAGTTTCCGGCTCAGGTACAACACGGGGTGCTCTTGGTCCTCTGAGTCAACCTGGCTGAGCACAGCACCAAGGCCAAACTCGCTGGCGTCAGTCTCTACCAAGAACGGTCGACTGCTGTCGACTGCTTTCAACACAGGAGCGTTGCACAGTTTCATACAATATTGTGACACCTGCACTCACTATTCTGCTGGTGCAGTCACTGTGTACATTCAATACATTACTGGTCCTGAGTTACATCCTGTATTATACTCCAGAGCTGCACTCATTGTTCTGCTGGTGCAGTCACTGTGTACATACATTACACTACTAATCCTGAGTTACATCCTGTATTATACCCCAGAGCTGCACTCACTATTCTGCTGGTGCAGTCACTGTGTATTACATTACTGATCCTGAGTTACATCCTGTATTATACTCCAGAGCTGCACTCACTATTCTGCAGGTGAAGTCACTGTGTACATACATTACATTACTGATCCTGAGTTACATACTGTATTATACTCCAGATCTGCACTCACTATTCTGCTGGTGCAGTCACTGTGTACATAAATTACATTACTGATCCTGAGTTACATCCTGTATTATACTCCAGAGCTGCACTCACTATTCTGCTGGTGCAGTCACTGTGTACATACATTACTGATCCTGAGTTGCATCCTGTATTATGCCCCAGAGCTGCACTCACTATTCTGCTGGTGCAGTCACTGTGTACATACATTACATTCCTGATCCTGTGTTACATGCTGCATTATACTCCAGAGCTGCACTTCCATTTTTGCAGATTTCTTAGCTGAAATCTCACAGCACTATCTGCTTGTTTATTGCCTGGGGATTTGCTCCTGTGTCTTATATCCAAGAGGTCAATTTAACTAATTTCTCCCTGCACCATAAATGTATAAGTGGATCCTGATGTTGCTGCATATTAGGGGACACACCGTAGAGTTAACCCCTTTCTGACACTGTGCATAATAGTACGCACATGTCAGACTCCCCCTTTCCGGGCACATGACAGCTGATCTGTACAGCTGACATGTGTGTTGTGAATTCTGTGGCAGAGGTCCCTCCTGTGGTCACAAGTGGTACTTCGGCTGATTCTCTTTGTGAGCTTCCGTTGGTGGAGGAAAGTGGTACTGCGGCTTCTGAGTTTCCTTCCTCAGGTGAGGTGGTGAAGTCGTTAGGTACTGCTCTATTTAACTCCACCTAGTGCTTTGATCCTGGCCTCCAGTCAATGTTCTAGTATTGGACCTGTTTCCTCCTGGATCGTTCCTGTGGCCTGCTGCTCTGCATAGCTAAGTTCCACTTTGCTATTTTGTTTGCTGTTTTTTTCTGTCCAGCTTGTATATTTGTTTTTTCCTGCTTGCTGGAAGCTCTGGGACTCAGAGGGTGTATCTCCGTGCCATTAGTTCGGTACCGAGGGTCTTTTTGCCCCCTTTGCGTGGTTTTTGTAGGGTTTTGTGTTGACCGCAAAGTTATCTTTCCTATCCTCGCTCTGTTTAGAAAGTCGGGCCTCACTTTGCTAAATCTATTTCATCTCTACGTTTGTCTTTTCATCTTAACTCACAGTCATTATATGTGGGGGCTGCCTTTTCCTTTGGGGTATTTCTCTGAGGCAAGGTAGGCTATTTTTCTATCTTCAGGCTAGCTAGTTTCTCAGGCCGTGCCGAGTTGCATAGGGAGCGTTAGGCGCAATCCAATGCTGCCTTTAGTGTGGTTGGAGAGGATTAGGGATTGCGGTCAACAGAGTTCCCACGTCTCAGAGCTCGTTCTTGTTTTTTGGGTTATTGCCAGGTCACTGTATGTGCGCTGACCTCTATGTCCATTGTGGTACTGAATTACCTTTCATAACAGTACTGGAGGCCAAAAGTGCTAATGATTCTCAATAGAGGGAAAAAAGAAGTTCTGAGACCATTTTTTTTCCTCTGCACTGTGTTTTGCCTTTTTTTTTCCCCTAGACATTTGGGTGGTTCAGGACACAGGTGTAGCAATGGACATTAAAGGTCTGTCTTCATGTGTGGATCAGCTCACGGCAAGAGTACAGAGTATTCAAGACTTTGTGGTTCAGAATTCTATGTTAGAACCGAGAATTCCTATTCCTGATTTGTTTTTTGGAGATAGAACTAAATTTCTGAGTTTCAAAAATAATTGTAAACTATTTTTGGCTTTGAAACCTCGCTCCTCTGGTGACCCAGTTCAACAAGTTAGGATCGTTATTTCTTTTTTGCGTGGCGACCCTCAGGACTGGGCATTTTCTCTTGCGTCAGGAGATCCTGCATTAAGTAATATCGATGCGTTTTTCCTGGCGCTCGGATTGCTGTATGATGAGCCTAATTCTGTGGATCAGGCAGAGAAGAATTTGCTGGCTCTGTGTCAGGGTCAGGATGAGATAGAGGTATATTGTCAGAAATTTAGAAAGTGGTCCGTACTCACTCAGTGGAATGAAGGTGCGCTCGCAGCTATTTTCAGAAAAGGTCTCTCTGAAGCCCTTAAGGATGTCATGGTGGGATTTCCTATGCCTGCTGGTCTGAATGAGTCTATGTCTTTGGCCATTCAGATCGGTCGACGCTTGCGCGAGCGTAAATCTGTGCACCATTTGGCGGTATTACCTGAGCTTAAACCTGAGCCTATGCAGTGCGATAGGACTTTGACCAGAGTTGAACGGCAAGAGCACAGACGTCTGAATGGGCTGTGTTTCTACTGTGGTGATTCCACTCATGCTATCTCTGATTGTCTTAAGTGCACTAAGCGGTTCGCTAGGTCTGCCACCATTGGTACGGTACAGTCAAAATTTCTTCTGTCCGTTACCTTGATCTGCTCTTTGTCATCGTATTCTGTCATGGCATTTGTGGACTCAGGCGCTGCTCTGAATTTGATGGACTTGGAGTATGCTAGGCGTTGTGGGTTTTTCTTGGAGCCCTTGCAGTGTCCTATTCCTTTGAGAGGAATTGATGCTACGCCTTTGGCCAAGAATAAGCCTCAGTACTGGACCCAGCTGACCATGTGAATGGCTCCTGCACATCAGGAGGTTATTCGCTTTCTGGTGTTGCATAATCTGCATGATGTGGTCGTGTTGGGGTTGCCATGGCTACAAGTCCATAATCCAGTATTAGATTGGAAATCCATGTCTGTGTCCAGCTGGGGTTGTCAGGGGGTACATGGTGATGTCCCATTTCTGACTATTTCGTCATCCACCCCTTCTGAGGTTCCTGAGTTCTTGTCTGATTACCGGGATTTATTTGATGAGCCCAAGTCCGATACCCTACCTCCGCATAGGGATTGTGATTGTGCTATCGATTTGATTCCTGGTAGTAAATTCCCAAAAGGTCGACTGTTTAACTTATCTGTGCCAGAGCACGCCGCTATGCGGAGTTATGTGAAGGAGTCTTTGGAGAAGGGGCATATTCGCCCGTCATCGTCACCATTAGGAGCAGGGTTCTTTTTTGTAGCCAAGAAGGATGGTTCACTGAGACCTTGTATAGACTACCGCCTTCTAAATAAGATCACGGTTAAATTTCAGTACCCCTTGCCATTGTTATCTGATTTGTTTGCTCGGATTAAGGGGGCTAGTTGGTTCACCAAGATAGATCTTCATGGTGCGTATAATCTTGTGCGTATTAAGCGAGGCGATGAGTGGAAAACTGCATTTAATACGCCCGAGGGACATTTTGAGTATCTAGTAATGCCATTCGGACTTGCCAATGCTCCATCAGTGTTTCAGTCCTTTATGCATGACATCTTCCGAGAGTACCTGGATAAATTCCTGATTGTGTACTTAGATGACATTTTGATCTTCTCGGATGATTGGGAGTCTCATGTGAAGCAGGTCAGAACGGTGTTTCAGGTCCTGCGTGCTAATTCTTTGTTTGTGAAGGGATCAAAGTGTCTCTTTGGTGTTCAGAAGGTTTCATTTTTGGGGTTCATCTTTTCCCCTTCTACTATCAAGATGGACCCTGTTAAGGTCCAAGCCATCCATAATTGGACTCAGCCGACATCTCTGAAAAGTCTGCAAAAGTTCCTGGGCTTTGCTAATTTTTATCGTCGCTTCATCTGCAATTTTTCTAGTATTGCTAAACCATTGACCGATTTGACCAAGAAAGGTGCTGATGTGGTCAATTGGTCTTCTGCTGCTGTGGAAGCTTTTCAAGAGTTGAAGCGTCGTTTTTCTTCTGCCCCTGTGTTGTGTCAACCTGATGTTTCGCTTCCGTTCCAGGTCGAGGTTGATGCTTCTGAGATTGGAGCAGGGGCTGTTTTGTCGCAGAGAGGTTCTGATTGCTCGGTGATGAAACCATGCGCTTTCTTTTCCAGGAAGTTTTCGCCTGCTGAGCGAAATTATGATGTGGGCAATCGAGAGTTGCTGGCCATGAAGTGGGCATTCGAGGAGTGGCGTCATTGGCTTGAAGGAGCTAAGCATCGTGTGGTGGTCTTGACTGATCATAAGAACTTGACTTATCTCGAGTCCGCCAAGCGGTTGAATCCTAGACAAGCTCGTTGGTCGTTGTTTTTTGCCCGTTTTGACTTTGTGATTTCATACCTTCCCGGCTCTAAAAATGTGAAGGCGGATGCTCTGTCTAGGAGTTTTGTGCCCGACTCTCTGGGTGTATCTGAGCCAGCGGGTATCCTCAAAGAGGGAGTAATTGTGTCTGCCATCTCCCCTGATTTGCGGCGGGTGCTGCAAAAATTTCAGGCTAATAAACCTGATCGTTGCCCAGCGGAGAAACTGTTTGTCCCTGATAGGTTGACGAATAAAGTTATCTCTGAGGTTCATTGTTCGGTGTTGGCTGGTCATCCTGGAATCTTTGGTACCAGAGAGTTAGTGGCTAGATCCCTTTGGTGGCCATCTCTGTCGCGAGATGTGCGTACTTTTGTGCAGTCCTGTGGGATTTGTGCTCGGGCTAAGCCCTGCTGTTCTCGTGCCAGTGGGTTGCTTTTGCCCTTGCCGGTCCCGAAGAGGCCTTGGACACATATCTCTATGGATTTTATTTCAGATCTTCCCGTCTCTCAAAAGATGTCAGTCATTTGGGTGGTCTGTGATCGCTTCTCTAAGATGGTCCATTTGGTACCCTTGTCTAAATTGCCTTTATCCTCTGATTTGGTGCCGTTGTTTTTCCAGCATGTGGTTCGTTTACATGGCATTCCAGAGAATATCGTTTCTGACAGAGGTTCCCAGTTTGTTTCGAGGTTTTGGCGAGCCTTTTGTGGTAGGATGGGCATTGACTTGTCTTTTTCCTCGGCTTTCCATCCTCAGACTAATGGCCAGACCGAACGAACCAATCAGACCTTGGAAACATATTTGAGATGCTTTGTTTCTGCTGATCAGGATGACTGGGTGTCCTTTTTGCCTTTGGCTGAGTTCGCCCTTAATAATCGGGCCAGCTCGGCTACCTTGGTTTCACCGTTTTTCTGCAACTCTGGGTTCCATCCTCGTTTCTCTTCAGGGCAGGTTGAGTCTTCGGACTGTCCTGGTGTGGATACTGTGGTGGACAGGTTGCAGCAGATTTGGACTCATGTGGTGGACAATTTGACTTTGTCCCAGGAGAAGGCTCAGCGTTTCGCTAATCGCAGACGCTGTGTGGGTCCCCGACTTCGGGTTGGGGACTTGGTTTGGTTATCCTCTTGTCATATTCCTATGAAGGTTTCCTCTCCTAAGTTTAAACCTCGTTTTATTGGTCCGTATAGGATTTCTGGGGTTCTTAATCCTGTGTCTTTTCGTTTGACCCTTCCAGATTCTTTTTCCATACATAACGTATTCCATAGGTCATTGTTGCGGAGATACGTGGCACCTGTGCTTCCATCTGTTGATCCTCCTGCCCCGGTTTTGGTGGAGGGGGAGTTGGAGTATATTGTGGAGAAGATTTTGGATTCTCGTGTTTCAAGGCGGAAACTCCAGTATCTGGTTAAGTGGAAGGGTTATGCTCAGGAGGATAATTCCTGGGTCTTTGCCTCTGATGTCCATGCTCCCGATCTTGTTCGTGCCTTTCATATGGCTCATCCTGGTCGTTCTGGGAGCTCTGGTGAGGGTTCGGTGACCCCTCCTCAAGGGAGGGGTACTGTTGTGAATTCTGTGGCAGAGCTCCCTCCTGTGGTCACAAGTGGTACTTCGGCTGATTCTCTTTGTGAGCTTCCGTTGGTGGAGGAAAGTGGTACTGCGGCTTCTGAGTTTCCTTCCTCAGGTGAGGTGGTGAAGTCGTTAGGTGCTGCTCTATTTAACTCCACCTAGTGTTTTGATCCTGGCCTCCAGTCAATGTTCTAGTATTGGACCTGTTTCCTCCTGGATCGTTCCTGTGGCCTGCTGCTCTGCATAGCTAAGTTCCACTTTGCTATTTTGTTTGCTGCTTTTTTCTGTCCAGCTTGTATATTTGTTTTTTCCTGCTTGCTGGAAGCTCTGGGACGCAGAGGGTGTACCTCCGTGCCGTTAGTTCGGTACGGAGGGTCTTTTTGCCCCCTTTGCGTGGTTTTTGTAGGGTTTTGTGTTGACCGCAAAGTTATCTTTCCTATCCTCGCTCTGTTTAGAAAGTCGGGCCTCACTTTGCTAAATCTATTTCATCTCTACGTTTGTCTTTTCATCTTAACTCACAGTCATTATATGTGGGGGCTGCCTTTTCCTTTGGGGTATTTCTCTGAGGCAAGGTAGGCTATTTTTCTATCTTCAGGCTAGCTAGTTTCTCAGGCCGTGCCGAGTTGCATAGGGAGCGTTAGGCGCAATCCAATGCTGCCTTTAGTGTGGTTGGAGAGGATTAGGGATTGCGGTCAACAGAGTTCCCACGTCTCAGAGCTCGTTCTTGTTTTTTGGGTTATTGCCAGGTCACTGTATGTGCGCTGACCTCTATGTCCATTGTGGTACTGAATTACCTTTCATAACACATGTGCCAGCAACAGCCGCGGGTGGAATTACGATCCACCCACGGCTGTTAACTAGTTAAATGCTGCTGGCAATCTCTGACAGCGGCATTTAACTCTCGCTTACCTGAAGCACATCATTAATCCTGCCCATCTGTGACCCCGTCACATGATCACGGGTCGCCGATGGGTCAGCATGACAACCAAAAGTCTGGAGCAGACCTCTATGGTTGTCACTGCTGGATTGCTATGAGGGCCGCCCGGTGGTCGGTGCTAATAGCAATGAGCATTTCTGCTACACGCAGGCGATCTGATCATCAATTGTGTGCAGCAGAGATGATCGGACAACTGCAGCTTCTAGCCTCGCATGAAGACTATTGAAGCATGCAAAAAGTAAGAAAAAATGTTTTTTTAAAAATGAAAAAATAAAAAAATATAAAAGTTTCGCAACATTCAAAATAAAACAATAAAAAAACTAAATCAAATATTCACGTATTTGGTATCGCCGCGTTCAGAATCGCCCAGTTTATCAATATAAAAAAATAATTAACCTGATCGTTAAAAGGCCTAAGGAGAAAAAAATCAAAACGTCGGAATTGGGATGCACTTTTTTTTGCAGTTTCACCGCACTTGGAATTTTTTCCCTCTTTTCAGTACATGACATGGTAAAACCAATGTTGTTGCTCAAAAGTACAACTCGTCCTGCAAAAAACAAGCCCTCACATGGCCATATTGATAGAAAAATAAAAAGTTATGGCTCTGGGAATAAGTGGAGCAAAAAACAGAAATTGAAAAACTGAAATACCCCTGGTCGTTAAGGGGTTAACACTCAAAGATGGATAAGGTCGGAATATAACCTTAGTACCGCATACTATTTGCACATTGAACTCAATCACAAATCAGTATTCAGTAGCTTACCAGCTCCCTCTAGTGGTGGCAGCAGAAAGTAAAAAAAAAAATTATCCAGCGCTTATATGTGAACAATTGAGAAAAATGACTAGTGACTTTATTAGGAAATGAATTAGCAAAGATGAAAGAATGCAATAATATAATGAGGTCTTTGAGGGCAAATGTTGTGAAAATGCAGAAGATCAGAAAAAAGGCTTCGTGCTTACTCCTACCATTATGAGAAAAAGTCAACAGATGGTTAAAATAAACATGGGATTGTTTGTATGTATGCGCTCTGTCTATTATTCCCAGCTCTGCCTAATGTATTCTATTTCCATGGAAAATAGCAGTCGCTGCTCACTTTATCAATTCTTTGTTAATGTAATTGCATTCAGCTCGGCAATTGGAAGAAGAGCTGCATATTTCACCTGTGGGATCGCCTATAATAAAGGCATGTGAGGCTATTCCAATTATTACATACATCATCCCGGCACTTTCTCTGTCTGAGAGAATCACAAAAGCTCATTCGCACGGTCCCGTCAGACAGGTTATTACATTGCGAGGGGATCGTCAGATACAGAGGCAAATGGTTGTATCTGCATTCAATGAGCTATACTTACGGAATATCGCAGGAGGGATACAGTACGGATCAATTTCTGATACCTGCTGTGGGTAATGATATATTAAGGCTACAGGGGGTATTATCATACGATGAGTCATTATTGAGCATTCAAATGACCAAAAAAAGACCAATAATAAGAAAAAGAGATCCAACAACTTGTTGACCGTTTCCAAACTGAAAAGGTTACAATTTCTTCTCTTCTAAATATTCCTCCATCACCTTTAAGTGATATTATTGAGGTGGGGAGGGAACCGCAACAACCGAATGCTGAGTGTGACGCTAGTCACTACTCACGGACAAGTTGTGTGGCAGGATAGTCAAATGTTCTGGGGTCAGATACCAAGCAGTACACTAAAGAGAAAAGACAAAGGCAAAGACAGGTCATGGTCCGACGTCAGAATACCAGGAAGATAGCGGATCAGAGAAAAGGGGCTAGGCAAACGGATGGTCAGAATGAGGTCCAAGGTCAGACAGCAAGAGATAACAGGGCACAGAAATACAAGGCAAACCACTGAGCAGATGCTACATATGGTAGAGATCTTGGGCTGACTGATCAGCTAAGTATCTAGGTAATCGCAGGGAACACCTGAAGGAAGCTCAGCACCTCGCAGACTCAGATTGGACGGCTGAGCTGTCAATCAAGACTGACGGCTCAGCACGCCCCTGCACCATATTGGATGACTGAGCTGTCAGTCACCGCCTCCAAGACACACGGGGTGGAGGAATAGTGACACTGAGGGTCAGAGGACAGAAAAGTCACCACCGCTCTGCTGACTCCATAACTGCAGAGTCCAGACCTCCTCTGGTATTAACATCAGTGCAAACACTGCGGCCCCACTGGGAGCTTCATGGCCGAGCAGCTGCATGCAGCCTTACATCACCAAGCACAATGCCGAGAGTCATATGGAGTGGTGTAAAGCCGCCACCACTGGACTCCATGCAGTGACGGATCACATGTCTTTATCCAGCAGTGCAGGGACTCCTATGAGCACAGGATTGCTATTTTACATTCCATCTTGTGTCGTATATGTATAGCTGTTAATTTCCAGTGGTGAGTTTAAGGAAGTTTAGACAGCAGTATAAATAAATTATAACATGTCCTTCAAAAAAAAATCAATACGTTATTAACTTGTGTCAAGAAACGAAACTCTCCTCAAAGTGATACACAGTGGAAGAGCGGAAGAGATAGAAGGCAAGGGGGACATGGAGGGCAAAGGGGAGATAGAGGCGGAGAGGGATACAGAGGGCGAGGGGGAGATAGAGGCGGAGGGGGATGCAGAGGGCGAGGGGGAGATAGAGGCAGAGGGGGACACAGAGGGCGAGGGGGAGATAGAGGCGGAGGGTGACACAGAGGGCGAGGGGGAGATAGACATCATCCTGGTTTTGGCTTCATTCGGGTTTCCTCTAGTGTGATGCTATAGTCTATTCTGGTTGGGCGATCTGGTCCAGTAGTTGTGCCTTTAGACCAGACAAAACCACAAGAAGAACCACAGTGCAGGAGTCCAAACTAGATGAATAATTCAAATTTTATTAGTATTATAAACATCACTGACAGAAACTTGGTGGTTGGCTAAAATTGGCAACCAACCGCATGATATAGGGCAAGGGAAATAGGGCAAAGGAAATCCTGCTACATACATATCCAGTCCATGGTAGTGACTTCATCTATCAAAGCACTCCATGTGAGACTCATAATCATAGCAGTAATAAATATATGTATATAGATAGATCAATCATAGCACCTTCACACAAAGCGAAGCAATGCAGGGTACATTGGTATAGATTACAGATGTAAGGACTACATACCAGGTGAAAATGCACAGGATGCCACGCCGTCTCCCGCCCACACCGACGCGCGTTCGGAAATAATCCTTCCTCAGGGTACCAGACCAGACAGGCTAACCATCACCATCCACTCACAGAAAGGAGCATTGGCCGCCCATAACCCTGTCTTCAGTTCACTTGTTCTCCTTCTTTAGATCACAGTTGGTAGGTAGTAATCACTGGATACTAGGAACACCCCATAAGATCCACTGTGCACTTAGAACACCACTATATACCAGGAACAGTCCACAAGACTTGCTGTTTACCGGCAACACCCCACAGGACCTGTCGTATATCGGGAACACCCCGAACACCTCACAGGTGACTCACCCCAAAGATCACCTACACAGGCTGCCTCCTTCTGAGGCGCAGAATCCCGGTAGCCGGAATACTGAGGGAGTAACGACCTTTATGCCTTGCTCCAGAGACGGGCAGGACAGCTAATTTCACGTTATCTGTCCGCCCTACACCCAGGAGGCACGGTGGCACCCCTTAGAGGCTGGGGCATGATAGAGTCCCTATAAACCGCCTCAAGCCACCAGTCATATGGGTTTGTCCTATCCTATCTGGGGGACAGAGAGAGAGACATAACATCTACAACAGTTGTGAGGACCTTATGAGAAGCTTAGCAGTAAGGGACCACAACACTGCAGCGCAAAGGAAGGCTACTGATTTCCACCTGGACAAGGGGACTCTGGACTTGCCTCCAAACCGGCCGGACTCTGCCTGCCCTGTGATCTGGTGCCCTGGACTGTGGATGCTGAAGTCTTCAGTAAAGGTAAAGAGACTGCAACCTTGTGTCCTCGTTCTTCACTGCTCCATTCATCATTCACCATCGACACACTGGGAAGCCCTGGGGGTATACCTCACCTGTGGGAAAGTATACCATCTAGCTGCCATAACATCACCCCAGCGGACCCCATAAAGAAGCATCGATCACCCTGATCGAATACCACAGGTGGTATCACAAACACAAACTTTATCCCTTTAAAGACCTTTCCCTTTTACATGGACGTCCCAGGGCCACGGACCGGGTCAGCCACCGTGACATCCCCCTGTGAACCGCAGGACCCGGTACCGAGTACCCCGCTGCCCTGACGGGGCGACTCAGGAGCATCCCACAAGATCCACCGAATACTGGGAACACCCCACAAGACCCACCGTATACCGAGAGAACCCCACAAGATCTGCCATATGCTGGGAACGCCCCACAAGACCTGCCATATACCGGGAACACTGTTATGACCTGGTGGTTAAGAGGCCACACTGAAATGACCTGGTGGCTAAAACGCAACATGGAACGAGCTCTGAGAAGGTGGTATCTCTACTGACCGCAGTCCCTAATCCTAACAACACAACTAGAAATAGCCGTGGGATGTTCCTGACACTCCCTAGACACCTCATCACAGCCTAAGATATAACTACCCCTAAAGAAGGAAATAGAAAGCTATCTTGCCTCAGAGAAACCCCCAAAAGGAAAGATAACCCCCCACAAATATTGACTGTGAAAGGAGAGGGAAATGACGAACACAGAAATGAAATTAGAATTCAGCAAAGGGGAGGCCAATACTAAACTAGATAGACAGAGAGCAAAGGATACTGTGCGGTCACTATTAAAAACTACAAAATCCACGCAGAGTTTACAAAAATGAACTCCACACCGACTCACGGTGTGGAGGGGCAAATCTGCTTTCCCAGAGCTTCCAGCTAGTCTAAATATGACATAGCGACAAGATGGACAAAAGAGACAAAATGCAAAGCAATAGAGTCCAAACAAATGGACAAACAAACTAGCAAAACTTATCTTTTGCAGACAAGGACTGGCCATATGAGAAATCCAAGGGAAGAATCAAATCCAACCAAGAACATTGACAGCAGGCATGGACTAAAGCCCAGAGCAGGTTTAAATAACAAACCCAGGCAAGGCGATCAGTGAAGGCAGCTGCTACAGCCACCTAACGGAGCAGCAGTTCCACTCGAAACCACCAGAGGGAGCCCAAGGGCAGAACCCGCAAACATACCATTAGCAACCACAGGAGGGAGCTCCAGAACGGAACTCACAACAGAACACCCAACAAAATCTGCCGTATATTGAGAACACCCCACTAGACCTGCCGTATACAGGGAACACTCCACAAGACCTTCAACATATCGGGAACACCCAACAAGACCCACCATATATTGAGAACACCCCACTAGACCTGCCGTATACAGGGAACACCCCACAAGACCTTCCACATATCGGGAACACGCAACAAGACCCGCCGTATATTGAGAACAACCCACT
Organism: Ranitomeya imitator; assembly: GCF_032444005.1. Lineage (NCBI taxonomy): Eukaryota > Metazoa > Chordata > Amphibia > Anura > Dendrobatidae > Ranitomeya > Ranitomeya imitator. The sequence continues at coordinate 141,306,877 of NC_091290.1, forward strand.
AGACCTGCCGTATACAGGGCACACCCCAAAAGACCTTCCACATATCGGGAACACCCAACAAGACCCGCCATATTGAGAACACCCCACTAGACCTCCATATACTGTGAATACCCCACAAGACCTGCCATATACCTCAAACACCCCACAAGATCTGCCGTTTTGTCGATGCTCTGAACCCAGCATCTAAAGATTAGATTCTGGTCCTTGTCTTAGTTGCTCACGTTCTTACTCTCACCAATATTTCCTACTACTCACCCCACAAGATCTGCTATATACTGGTAACAGCCTGCAAGACCTGCCGTATATCAGATCCACCCCACAACACATGCCGTATACTACGAACACCCCACAACACATGTTGTATACTAGGAACACCCCACAAGACCTGATGTACACTGGGTACACTCCACAAGACCTACCATATACCTCTAAAAACATCACAAGACCTACTGTATACTAGGAACCCCCGACAAGACCTGACACATACTGGGAGCACCCCACAAGACTCACAGTGCAGCAGGACCACCCTACAATTCCGTGTACTAGGAACACCCCACAAGACCTGATGTACACTGGGAACACCCCATAAGACCTGATGTACACTGGGAACAACCCACAAGATCCGCCATATAACTCGAACAGCCCCACAAGACCTGCCGTATTATATGAACACCCCACAAGACTTGCCATATACCCCAAACATCCTCACAAGATCTGCCATTTTGTCGATGCTCTGTCCCCAGTATTTAGGGATCACATTCTGGTCCTTACCGGAGTTGCTCATGTTCTCACTCTCGCCAATATTTCTTCTTTCTAGCACATGAACTTCAAGAAGTGCCGGATCACTTGCTGCTTAATATATCCCACCCTGACAGGTGCTAATTGTCACCAGATAATCAATACCATTCACTTCACCTGTCGCTGGTTTTAGAGTAATGGCAGATCGATGTAGGATAACAGTTAAGAGAAATATCAGTGAATTATCCAGCACAAGTACATTATAGTCCTGACCCGATGTTCTCTCCCTCCACTTCTTCATTCACATCAGCTTTCATAAAAGACAACAAATTCGGCAGTGAGAACGACGGCTCAGGATACAGGTGCCACATCCGTTATTACTGATTATACACCAGAGAAAATGCACTAGAAGCGTTTGTGCTTTTCAAAGACTTTAAGTGTCCTTTAGAAGCTAGTCCATTGAGACTCCGAATGCCGATGGGATTTTCAGTCTAAAAACAACTTTTTTACAGAACCGTACAATTTACTTTGTTCTCAGTGACCTTCAACCCGCGAGCCATAATGGGACCATTGTAGCGGCTTCTGAAGTCAGTAAAATCCTAGCGCCATTTACCATGACCCGATAATCCTGATGAATTATAGCTTTAGTACAAAAATGACAACTAAAAAAATAAATACACCCTTTAGAGCAGTTTTTGGAGAATGGTTGCTTTTTCCGAGTGGTTCATTAGTGGAGGTGAGAGGATTTTTGCCTTTTTCTCTCTCATTGGAGTGATATAAGCAAACCTTTCACAGTTCGTCGCGGTGCTCCATGTATTTCGCTTTTCTTGGGTTATTGACCTACCCATTACTACATGTGAGCTGTCAGGTGAGACAAATGGCCCCTATTTCATCAATCTGGCAATCACCCAGGAACACATCATGCTGGCACCTTATCTATAAGTATATAGAGATGAAAAAAAAATGGTAGGAAGGGAAACGACCTCTGGCACTGATTGACCATGTCTATGTCCATTTTGTATCAATGCCTTTCTGGGCAGTTAACATTGTCCTTGACTAGATAAAAGGGACTAAGAATGAGCGAATCAATTCTAAATTTGTTGGAATCATTTTGAATTTTCAAAAATTTTCAAATTCCAACTTAACCGATTTCACATCACCCTCAACTTTTCTATGCCGATTCTCCGCTGTCTTCATAAGGCACCCACTCCGTCTCCGGCCTTCTCTTCAATTTTTTTTGGGTGCCAGCTAGATCTAAATGCTATGTTATGAAACCGTAACGTGAGTTGCCCATGAAGTCTCACGGGGCGACGTGACAACATGGTCCAATGCACGTCATGAAGTCCTCGGTCAAAGCAAAATCTTAAGAAAACATTGGAACCGAGAGAAGCCAGAGGATGACCGGCGGGGAGCTGCAGGAGATACGACAGGTTAGTAAAGAGGGGAATACAATATTTATTGTTTTTAACACCTTTAGGCCCATCTGATTATTAGGGCTTTTGATCAAGAAATCTTAGAGCATAAGAAACATTTTTTTTCATTTTACGGCAATCGGGATACGCTCAAAAAATCTGATGGAAATAAAATTTGCCGGATTTGTTCATGCTTAGAGTTAAAGATTTAGATAACATCACATATTGTTATGGCGGGGCCTACAGGAGACAATAATAGTATTGACAATCATATACCAAGTGGTCTAGAATGGTTATGAAGTTAATATGTAATATCTTTAAAGATGTACAATGACTTTACAGTATACACCATGATACCTGATGGTCATGGATTAATATAGAGTACAATATCCATGGTCTATGGGGGTTTAATGGTTCACACCAGGGTTATGTTTGGCACTAGTAAACTTCCCACAGTGTGCCCCTCCCTTGGGTGGTTTACATACATGAGCATTAAAGTGTTTTTGGACCAGTAGTGATAAAGTTGCATGTTAACCCTATCGTGGGAGCCACAGGGGGTCTTCTGTATGCCTCTTCCTAGGCTTGACAAACAAGTATTATGACTACATAGTTTGTTTTGAACTCCCTAAGTCCAATGATCCCCAGCATCTGAAAAGGTTTTATTGGTGCTGAAACAGCTATAGATTAAGACAGAAAAGGTCCTAAAGTAAAAAAGGTCCAGAACTAAATTGTGAACTTTCACACAGATGAAAATTTACAGTTACTGTTAAGTGGTGGCTTGGTGGATAGTAAGGGGCAAACCTAGATCCCATTGCGGTACCCTTTATTTCAAATAAGCGCAAACATATAGGCCCCAATTTGTATTCTGCTCCAGACATTCTCTGTTATTAACATCTGCAGAAACAGTATGCCCATGCCGGGAGCTTCTTGGCTGAGCAGCTGCATGCAGCCACACATCACCAAGCACAATGCTGAGTGTTGGATAGAGTGGTGTAAAGCAACCACCACTGGACTCTGGATAAGTCGTGTTCTGTGCAGTGATGGATCTCACTTTTCTATCTTGTGTCTAATGGACGAATCTGGGTTTGATAAATGCCAGGAAAACATTACTCATCTGCATTGTGCCCACTATACAGTTTGGTACTACTGACTGCACAAAGATGATTCTATTCCCCTTAAGTTCAAAGTCAGTGTAGCTGGAGGTTTGAAACACATAGTATTATCTTAGGATCGGACTTTAAAAAATAATATGATTTTGAGATATTCTGTAGGGAGACATTTAAGCTGTAGGCGTCTATATGCGTCCACCCAGTGGTACTATTGTGAATTTCAACATGTTGAAAGTTTTGCTGTCATGTCACAAAAATGTGCTGAATTTATATATAAACTGAAGTCCTTAAGAAATTTATAGAAAGTTAAAACTTGACAACAGTGATAACTTCTGAGCCGCCGTCTCATTACAATTTATTGAGCAGAACAAATAAAGGAGCCATATGCAATAATTAAAGTTTCTATTAATATGATGACTTTCCCAGGCTGATAGTTGAGATCTAATTTCTTCCTCGGAGAATGAGCTCCTTAGAAGAGGGGAGAATAAATTCTAGTAATATTTAATTACGCTTTTCACAATAGAGGCTACTTTAATCCGCAACCTTTCGGAAGCCCTTGCCTTGTAGTCATCTATTCATACAATGAAAAAGTCACGGTATATTTATATGGGGAAGAGTTATGGAAGAGCGGGACACCTATCCCGTGCATTAACTTATGTTCTCAGCTCCTCTCCGGATGATGTGACCTCCATTTTCATTAGAATGAAGATTATTTAAGGCGTTGTCATCGGTGGAGGAGGAATGTTGTATATCCAAAGGGAAAGGTGAGTTCATTCTTGTATCTAGTGAGAAGGATGCATTCTCTGGGATAATTCTCTCAGCAGAGGTCTTTAAATGTCAGACCCTCGATAGAAAAACGTGAGGTCTAAAGGAGGTCGATGGCAGTAAATTCTCTGGCACAGATGCTCTGAGAAGGAATCGCTCTCAACCCTTCCCTTTATGGACATAAATTGTAGTTATTTTCCTGCAGAATATAAAAATAATTTAGGTCTTGTTCACATTGCCGCCTACGCTATTTAAGGGGCAAGAGGAGGGATAAATGATACATTGAATTCATCAGTTATATATAATTAAAAGGATACATGTATTGTATAGTTATTTCCCATTATGCCTATTTCCTTAACCCCTTAATGACCGCCAATACGCCTTTTAACTGACCTGACATATAAGAGAATGGCCTCCCCATACAGATGACAATCCAGCATCTGTTGGTTGTACACTATAGCTGACAACTTGCTGTATCAGCCACGATCAGTATTTGCACCGTCCAAATCTGTTTAACCCCTTAGATGCTGCTGTCAATAGTGACTACTTCATTATAAATGGTTAACAGAGTGTGGGGGCTTCTTCTTTATCCCAATTGGTGCACTTAGATCATGATTTTGTGGTCTTGATGTTTGCGATGGCAATTCATGACCAAATAGTGGCCTTAGAGTCTGACGGCTGTAGTAATCTGTTTAGAAGTTAGCAACATTTAGGTGGTAAAAATACACATTTTCATTTCTGTCATGTCACTTTGCATTAATTCCTGTAAAGCACCTGAAGGGTTAATAAACTACCTGACAGCAGTTTTCAATATGTTTAGGGGTGCTGTTTTTAAAATGGTATCACGTTTGTGGGTTTCCCAATATATGGGACCCCTAAAGTCACTTCAAACATGAATAAGTCCCTAAAAAAATAAATGTGGTAAATTTCTTTGAAAAAATGAAAAATTGCTGCTACATTTTTAAACCTCCTAAAATGCTAACAAAATAAAATAACATTTTACAAATGGTCCTGATGTAAAGCCGACATGTGGGAAATGTTATTTATTAATGGTTTGCTGTTGTATGATTATCTGGATTAAAGGGATAATCATTCAAATTTAGAAAATTGCTAATTTTTTAACTTTTTCTCAAATTTTTTATATTTTTTATAAATAAACACAAAAAATGTTGAACTAAATTTACCATTATCATAAAGTATAATGTGTCACGAAAAAACAGTCTCAAAATCACTGGGATTTGTTGAAGCATTGCAGAGTTATTACCACATAAAGTGACACTGGTCAGATTTCAAAAATTTGGCTTGGTCACTAAGGGGTTAATATACTATATCATGCAAGAGGTATACAAAATGCCTTATGCAGATATATAATACATGTGGGGCACTCGGTTCATGGACAGACCTCAGGGAAATGAATAATAAATTTATAAATACTGTAGTGTCGGCGTCCCTGCCTTCTGCCTTCCTCCCCTGCAAAGATGTCTCCTCTTTCTGGCTCTATGGCTGCGTGCAGATCCCCGGGCACTGTGCTTAGGGCACGAGCCTGCTTCCCCCCTCTAAATGGGGCCAAGTTCATTTCCCTAAAAGCTCCCTGGAGGACACTTACTATTTCAGGCACCTCCTCCAGCATGGAGGTGCCTGAGCAATATTGTTTGTATGTTCTAACATGTTTGCTAGCTCTCAGGTCCTAGTATTTGTATCTTGTATACCAGTCCTGCACTATAGTCGTGCCTGCCTTCCTGCCTATCAACCATGCCCGCCTGCCTATCAGCTGTGAACATCTGACTGCCTCTCAGTATATCTGTTGTGTCCGCAAGTACGAGTCTGTGCATCAGTCGTGCCAGCTTCTGTACCAGCTGTGCCTGTATGGAATTGCCCAGTCTGCCATCTCTGCCTCCAGTCCCTTGGGAGTCAGCTGCCATCCACCTGAGGTCAGTCCTGGTGTAGCATCTGGTCCCACCTTCCTCATCTCTCCTCGGATCACGGTATCCTCAGTGGCTGTGCATCCAAGGTCAGACTTGGTGAATTGAGATGGGGAGACCAATGGATGCTCTGGTCCGATGGGTTTTTGCCAAATAGTGTAAAAAAAGTTTGGGTTCGGGTACCAGAACAGCACCCGGATCCAAACTCAGACACCATTTACTTAAATTAAGGGCCAGAGCATCCATTGTTTGCCACGCTGTCATATGCTGCTGTGATTGGAGGTATAAAGTTTACCTCTGGTCACTAATGTCAACTGATTGGACTACTGCTCCCAAGAGCCGATGCCTGGTGCCGCTAGTAACAGGGAGAGCAGGAGCGGCTGATGGGAGTATTCATCACCCTGCGCTCTAAATAAATAATTTTAAAAAAATGTGGGTTCCCCTGTATTTTTGATAACAAGCCAGTAGGTGTTCGGTACGGTCGCTGAAATTTAATGTTCGGGTTCGCCCATCTCTATTGATGAGGCACGATACACTATAATATTCTCCAGAGCTGCACTCACTATTCTGCTGGTGCAGTCACTGTGTACATACATTACATTACTGATCCTGTACTGACCCCGAGTTATATCCTGTATTATTCCCCAGAGCTGTACTCACTATTCTGCTGGTGTAGTCACTATGTACATACATTACATTACTGATCATGTACTGATCCTGAGTTACATCCTGTATTATACTCCAGAGCTGCACTCACTATTCTGCTGGTGCAGTCACTGTGTACATACATTACTGATCCTGAGTTACATCCTGTATTATACTCCAGAGCTGCACTCACTATTCTGCTGGTGCAGTCACTGTGTACATACATTACATTACTGATCCTGAGTTACATCCTGTATTATACTCCAGAGCTGCACTCACTATTCTGCTGGTGCAGTCACTGTGTGCATACATTACATTGCTGATCCTGAGTTACATGCTGTATTATACTCCAGAGCTGCCCTCACTATTCTGCTGGTGCAGTCACTGTGTACATACATTACATTACTGATCCTGTACTGACCCCGAGTTATATCCTGTATTATTCCCCAGAGCTGTACTCACTATTCTGCTGGTGTAGTCACTATGTACATACATTACATTACTGATCATGTACTGATCCTGAGTTACATTCTGTATTATACGCCAGAGCTGCACTCACTATTCTGCTGGTGCAGTCACTGGGTACATACATTTCTGATCCTGAGTTACATCCTGTATTATACTCCAGAGCAGCACTCACTATTCTGCTGGTGCAATCACTGTGTACATACATTACTAATCCTGAGTTACATCCTGTATTATACTCCAGAGCTGCACTCACTATTCTGCTGGTGCAGTCACTGTGTACATACATTGCATTACTGATCCTGAGTTACATGCTGTATTATACTCCAGAGCTGCCCTCACTATTCTGCTGGTGCAGTCACTGTGTACATACATTACTAATCTTGAGTTACATCCTGTATTATACTCCAGAGCAGCACTCATTATTCTGCTGGTGGAGTCACTGTGTACATACCTTACATTACTGATCCTGAGTTACATCCTGGATTATACTCCAGAGCTGCTCTCACTATTCTGCTGGTGCAGTCACTGTGTACATACATTACTAATCCTGAGTTACATCCTGTATTATACTCCAGAGCTGCACTCACTATTCTGCTGGTGCAGTCACTGTGTACATACATTACATTACTGATCCTGAGTTACATGCTGTATTATACTCCAGAGCTGCCCTCACTATTCTGCTGGTGCAGTCACTGTGTACATACATTACATTACTGATCCTGTACTGACCCCGAGTTATATCCTGTATTATTCCCCAGAGCTGTACTCACTATTCTGCTGGTGTAGTCACTATGTACATACATTACATTACTGATCATGTACTGATCCTGAGTTACATTCTGTATTATACCCCAGAGCTGCACTCACTATTCTGCTGGTGCAGTCACTGGGTACATACATTTCTGATCCTGAGTTACATCCTGTATTATACTCCAGAGCAGCACTCACTATTCTGCTGGTGCAATCACTGTGTACATACATTACTAATCCTGAGTTACATCCTGTATTATACTCCAGAGCTGCACTCACTATTCTGCTGGTGCAGTCACTGTGTACATACATTACATTACTGATCCTGAGTTACATCTTATATTATACTCCAGAGCTGCACTCACTATTCTGCTGGTGCAGTCAATGTGTACATACATTACATTACTGATCCTGAGTTACATCCTGTATTATACTCCAGAGCTGCGCTCACTATTCTGCTGGTGCAGTCACTGTGCACATACATTACATTACTGATCCTGAGTTACATCTTATATTATACTCCAGAGCTGCACTCACTATTCTGCTGGTGCAGTCACTGTGTACATACATTACATTACTGATCCTGAGTTACATGCTGTATTATACTCCAGAGCTGCCCTCACTATTCTGCTGGTGCAGTCACTGTGTACATACATTACTAATCCTGAGTTACATCCTGTATTATACTCCAGAGCTGCACTCACTATTCTGCTGGTGCAGTCACTGTGTACATACATTACATTACTGATCCTGAGTTACATGCTGTATTATACTCCAGAGCTGCCCTCACTATTCTGCTGGTGCAGTCACTGTGTACATACATTACATTACTGATCCTGTACTGACCCCGAGTTATATCCTGTATTATTCCCCAGAGCTGTACTCACTATTCTGCTGGTGTAGTCACTATGTACATACATTACATTACTGATCATGTACTGATCCTGAGTTACATTCTGTATTATACCCCAGAGCTGCACTCACTATTCTGCTGGTGCAGTCACTGGGTACATACATTTCTGATCCTGAGTTACATCCTGTATTATACTCCAGAGCAGCACTCACTATTCTGCTGGTGCAATCACTGTGTACATACATTACTAATCCTGAGTTACATCCTGTATTAGGCTATGTTCACACTCTGCAGATTCCACTGCGGATTTTTCCGCAGCAGAATTGCAAAATCCGCAGTGAAAACCCATCGCGGTTTTTACTGCGGATTTATCGCGGTTTTTACTGCGTTTTCTTCTGCGGATTTTCATCTGCAGTTTTCTATTGGAGCAGGTGAAAATCCGCAGAAAAGAAGTGACATGCTGCGGAATGTAATCCGCAGCGTTTCCGCGCGGATTTTTCTGCAGCATGTGCACAGCGTTTTTTGTTTCCCATAGGTTTACATTGAAATGTAAACTCATGGGAAACTGCTGCGGATCCGCAGCGGTCAAATCCGCTGCGGATCCGCAGCAAAATCCGCAAAGTGTGAATATAGCCTTATACTCCAGAGCTGCACTCACTATTCTGCTGGTGCAGTCACTGTGTACATACATTACATTACATTACTGATCCTGAGTTACATGCTGTATTATACTCCAGAGCTGCACTCACTATTCTGCTGGTGCAGTCACTGTGTACATACATTACTGATCCTGAGTTACATCCTGTATTATACTCAAGAGCTGCGCTCACTATTCTGCTGGTGCAGTCACTGTGTACATACATTACATTACTGATCCTGAGTTACCTCCTGTATTATACTCCAAAGCTGCACTCACTATTCTGCTGGTGCAGTCACTGTGTACATACATTACATTACTGATCCTGAGTTACCTCCTGTATTATACCCCAGAGCTGCACTCACTATTCTGCTGGTGCAGTCACTGTGTACATACATTACATTACTGATCCTGAGTTACTTCCTGTATTATAACCCAGAGCTGCACTCACTATTCTGCTGGTGCAGTCACTGTGTACATACATTACTGATCCTGAGTTACATCCTGTATTATAGACCAGAGCTGCACTGACTATTCTGCTGGTGCAGTCATTGCGTACATACATTACATTACTGATCCTGAGTTACATCCTGTATTATACCCCAGAGCTGCACTCACTATTCTGCTGGTGCAGTCACTGTGTACATACATTACTGATCCTGAGTTACATCCTGTATTATAGACCAGAGCTGCACTCACTATTCTACTGGTGCAGTCACTGTGTACATACATTACTCATCCTGAGTTACCTCCTGTATTATACTCCAGAGCTGCACTAACTATTCTGCTGGTGCACTCACTGTGTACATACATTACATTACTGATCCTGAGTTACCTCCTGTATTATACCCCAGAGCTGCACTCACTATTCTGCTGGTGCAGACACTGTGTACATAAATTACATTACTGATCCTGAGTTACATCCTGTATTATACTCCAGAGCTGCACTCACTATTCTGCTGGTGCAGTCACTTTGTACATACATTACTGATCCTGAGTTACATCCTGTATTATACTCCAGAGCTGTACTCACTATTCTGCTGGTGCAGTCACTGTGTACATACATTACATTACTGATCCTGAGTTACCTCCTGTATTATACCCCAGAGCTGCACTCACTATTCTGCTGGTGCAGTCACTGTGTACATACATTACTGATCCTGAGTTAAATCCTGTATTATTCCCCAGAGCTGCACTCACTATTCTGCTGGTGCAGTCACTGTGTACATACATTACATTACTGATCCTGAGTTACACCCTGTATTATCCTCCAGAGCTGCACTCACTATTCTGCTGGTGCAGTCACTGTGTACATACATTACATTACTGATCCTTAGTTACATCCTGTATTATACTCCAGAGCTGCACTCACTATTCTGCTGGTGCAGTCACTGTGTACATACATTACATTACTGATCCTGAGTTACATCCTGTATTATACTCCAGAGCTGCACTCACTATTCTGCTGGTGCAGTCACTGTGTACATACATTACATTACTGATCCTGAGTTACATCCTGTATTATACTCCAGAGCTGCACTCACTATTCTGCTGGTGCAGTCACTGTGTACATACATTACATTACTGATCCTGAGTTACATCCTGTATTATACTCCAGAGCTGCACTCACTATTCTGCTGGTGCAGTCACTGTGTACATGCATAACTGATCGTGTATCTTCCTCCAGAGCTGCACTCACTATTCTGCTGGTGCAGTCACTGTGTACATACATTACATTACTGATCCTGAGTTACATCCTGTATTATACCCCAGAGCTGCACTCACTATTCTGCTGGTGCAGTCACTGAGTACATACAGTACATTACTGATCCTGAGTTACATCCTCTATTATACTCCAGAGCTGCACTCACTATTCTGCTGGTGCAGTCACTGTGTACATACATTACATTACTGATCCTGAGTTACATCCTGTATTATACTCCAGAGCTGCACTCACTATTCTGCTGGTGCAGTCACTGTGTACATACATTACATTACTGATCCTGAGTTACATCCTCTATTATACTCCAGAGCTGCACTCACTATTCTGCTGGTGCAGTCACTGTGTACATACATTACATTACTGATCCTGAGTTACATCCTCTATTATACTCCAGAGCTGCACTCACTATTCTGCTGGTGCAGTCACTGTGTACATACATTACATTACTGATCCTGAGTTACATCCTGTATTATACTCCAGAGCTGCACTCACTATTCTGCTGGTGCAGTCACTGTGTACATACATTACATTACTGATCCTGAGTTACCTCCTGTATTATACTCCAGAGCTGCACTCACTATTCTGCTGGTGCAGTCAGTGTACGGTTTACAATGACTACAGATATAAGACAGTTGATCTCTATCTATTAAAATATTTTGCAAGCAGAAACAAAGTAACACAATCCAAAACACAAACTTTTCCTGTACTTTTAATGTTCCTCCAGTTTGCGCCTCAGTGGTTCTGACAGATATATCGGATACAATTTCCTTTTATTATCTGTATTTTTTTGAGTTTTGAGTCTTGGTACTGACATGAAGGAAGTATCGTCTGCTCCGGAGGAACGTAAACCTGCATTCTTCCTTCCCAGAATTTCCTGTAATGTTGCCGTTCTGTTTGCAGGTAATCAGTAGATATTGAAGTCTATTGCTCGGCATTTTCCATTCTGCTCGGTTTTCGCAGCTCAGGGAGAGCAATGTGTAAGTGAATTAACTTTTTATTAAACTTTCTCTGCAGCAGATGTTCAGGATCACAAACTTATTTGCTTTTTAACACTTCTTCGATTAATTTTCATGTTTTTTGACGCTGCAGGAAGTGGGAGGAGAGGTCACGCCAGACATTTTTTTCCGTGAAACATACAACAAGATTTCATAACTGTTGGAACGATATGTAACACCTCTAAACTGCTTATCTCTGATTATCATTAAATATAGCAGAAATTAGTGTGCGTTTTAGACCATAATCGCACGTCGTCACATATGTGATACGGTGTGTCGGCAAAACTACAGTGTTATTTTAACAAAGGTCTATGAAAAATGTAGTTTTGTAACATCAGCACAAACATTCTCCATATTTACCAGCTCCATCTGTAAGTGTTACTTTTATGTCTTACTTCTAATCTGATATTACTAGTGATGGGCGAGCACTAAAATGCTCGGGTGCTCGTTGCTCGGGTCTAGCAAATTGGAATACTCGAGTACTTGGCCAGAACAACGAGCCCAATGTAAGTCTATGGGAGACCCGAGTATTTTTACCGTGATCCCCCCGGGGGTCTTTTTAAAGTCTAAAAATGTCTGAAAATGATGGAAACATTTCTTTTCTTAAAGGGCCATTATGAAACTGTGGGTCTCCTAAGCTGTTGTAGCCTATGCTGTGAGTGGATGGGCTGCCAAGAATTATGACGCGCCACAATACCCCTGTCATAAGGTGTCCAGGGGAGACTCCTGAAAAAGCATTGCATTGAATTCAAGGCGAGCCCTGCTACCAATTCATATGCACCCCAATAAGCCTTTGAACCCACATACTGGATGGGCCCATGAAAATCCACTTCACAATATGCATTGTGTGCTCCATACTCCTTTGTTTTATACATTGGCAGGAAGGCGAGCCCTGCTGCATAGTCAGTCATATGCACCCCATTGGGCCTTGGAACCCACATACAGGATGGGCCCAGGAAAATTCACTCGTATTTTTTAATGGTATGATGGTTCCCTCTTTGCACAATTATTTACAGGAGAATTTGGCAATTTTATTTGACATGTTTTTAACACTAAGGTTCAAATACGGCTTTTAAAAAAGCTAATACTTGCAAACTACAAAAATCAAGGAATAGTATTATTGAATAGTGTGAGTGCGTACACTTTTGTATGTGTTAACATACACAGGTTAATAAGTACATATAAGGATTAAATAAATATAGTGATTATGTATATATGAAGAAGATTAACTACATACAGTATCGTTAGATAATCACCAAGAGGCTTTCAAACATCATCCGTCTGGAATATCAGAGAAGCAACACCAAGACAGAAAACCCCTGGGAGATTACCTACACTGCATGGGCATCCCCAATTATGCAGGTATCAGCACACTGTACATGTACAGGTACCTCAGTTTTGGCATCTGTCTTAGTCATGTTTCTCTGGTCTTATATAGTGATTTACACTATGTAGTAACTGTAGTTTCACCCAGACCTTCTAGTGGCCACTTTTCAAGGTTGGATGAAACTGATATCATGGAGTCATCAGACGAGGTGCCATAGACCCCTAGAAAATAAAAGCCACAAGGATTTAGATCAAACCACCACTGGCATAGTTTCAGTAAACCTTAATGTTTTACAATGACAAGGAGCAAACATATAGAGGCTTAGAACTGTTTGTGAAGTGAATAAACAAACATTTATCAATATTGTGTCACTGTGAGCATTGTCTGTCACATCTCTAAATGTTTTACCAGAAATGCAGCTATGTGATTGTCTGAATGCATTCAGTATACAGTATTTTAATCTTGTTTACAAATCGCCATTTGTATATGCTCCATTTGTACATTTGAGGCAGACAAAGTTAAGGCTCGCAAAGAGAGAAACTATTATAGTTGACAAAGCTATATTTTTTAATGAACTACTGAGGCAAAGTAACTGCATTACTTTATCAAATTTATATGACGTGTATTGTGTTCAATGTTAGCAACCAGGCAACACAAAAAGGAGCTTTTCAAGTGAGCTCTTTAAGGTACACAAATGTTATGATGTGTTTGCCAACAAGGATGTGGTTTCACCAATGGGGGGTACTTTTTGTAAAAATAGACTAGTGCACCGGTCTATAACAGTACAAAGCATGTTCACCCTAGTGAGGTAGTGGCAGTTAAGCAAGAAACATTGCAGGAGACAGAGTTAAGAAGTAGGCCCAATGGAATGCCATGCCCAAGTTCCCAATGTGGGGTCCTTTTTGGACTGATTAAAATTGTGCCGTCACAGCCCCCTACCCCTAAATGCCCCGTACAGACCACGTTCACCCTGGTGATCTACTGGCAGGAACAGGACACATTGCAGGAGACCGAGTTAATAAGTAGGCCCAAAGTAATGTCATGCCCAATTCCCCAATGTGTTGTCCTTTGTGGACTTAAAAATATAGTGCCATCACAGCCCACTTGCCCAAAATTCACTGGCCTATAACAGTACAGACCACGTCCACCCTGGTAATCTAGTGGCAGGTACAGGACACATTGCAGGAGACCGAGTTACAAAATGAAATAGTGCCTTCACAGCCCCTGTGCCCAAAAATCACCAGCCTATAACAGTACAGAGCACGTTCACTCTGGTCATCTAGTGGTTCTGGATGATGAGGATGAGGATAAGGAGGAGAACGACAAATAGACCAAATGTGGAAGCGTATACCCATGTGTGGTTGTGAAGAGGTGCATGAGAATACACCTCCCCAAAAGAGAGAATGTATTTGAGGTTATGTTTCGCTGTTTTCACTTGGTGGTGCACACAAGTCTTTCCCAATCCAGGCCTTGTTCATTTTTATAAAAGTCAGCCTGTCAGCATTTTCAGTTGACAGGCGGATGCACTTATCTGTTATAATTCCACCAGCGGCACTAAAAACCCTCTCTGACGGAACGCTAGCAGCAGGGCAGGCCAGGACCTCCAAGGCATAGAGAGCCAGTTCATGCCATGTGTCCAGCTTGGATACCCAATAATTAAAAGGCACAGAGGAATCACAGAGGACGTTTGCATGATCTGCAAGGTACTCCCTCATCATCTTCCCAACCATTGCACTTCTTTTGACAGCACCCCTTGCCTCTGTGTGGCCACGATGGGAGGGTCTGAGAAAACTGTCCCAGAACTTGGCCATTGTTCCCCTGCCTGAGCTGGATTGTACTTCTGTCTCTCTCGCTTGGAGCCCTTGGTTGTAAAGCAAACTCTGACGTCTGTTGCCAGCGTTCTCACATGGGAATTTTCTAAGTAATTCGGCTACAAGGGCCCTGTGGTACTGCAACATATTAGTACACCTCTCTGCCTCAAGCAAAAGAGATTGAAAGTTCTCCTTGTAGCGTGGGTCTAGAAGTGTCACTAACCAGTAATAAGTGTCACCCAAAATTTTGATAATCCAAGGGTCATGTAAAATGCAGTGCAACATAAAGTCAGCCACGCAGACCAGACTGCAAACAGGCAAGACTTTCCATGTCCTCACCAACAGGACTGACCATGCTGTCATCCTTCTCCTCTTCCTCCTCCTCCCTGTCCTCAGGCCATCCGTGCTGAACAGAAGCTAATACAGATGTGTTTGTAGTACTGTCTATAGCACATGAAAGTAGCTCCTGTTCATCCTCCTCCTCCTCATTGCCTACCAATCCACGTTGAGAAGACATGAGGCTGGGCTGAGTGTAATCCCCCTGTATGTTTCCTTGCTCCATGTCCTCGTGCTCTGCCTGCAATGCATCCTCTTTGATTGTGAGCAGAGAGTTTTTCAGAATGCTGAGAAGCGGATGATGATGTTAATTATGGTGTCATTGCCGCTCACCATCTTGGTGCAGTCTTCAAAGTTTTGGAGGATGTTACATATGTCTGACGTCCATGTCCACTCCTGAGGTCTTATGTGTGGAGTCTGACCTGAAATTCGATGGCCTTGTTGATGTTGTTAGTCAACATCGGCCCTCTTCAGCTCACAAATCCTTTCCAACATATGCAGCGTAGAGTTCCAGCGCGTGGGGACATCACACAACAATCGGTGAGCTGGAAACTGAATACGCTGCTGAAACACGGTAAGGGTGGCTGAAGCTGTAGCTGACTTTCTAAAATGGGCAGACAGATGGCGTACTTTCACTAGCAGATCCGGCAGCTCCGGGTAGCTTTTCAGAAAATGTTGAACCATGAGGTTAAGCACATGGGCCAAGCAAGGTACGTGTGTGAGCTCACCTTGCCTCAGAGCTGCCACCAGGTTACGGCCATTGTCACACATTACCATGCCTGGCTCTAGGTTCAGCGGTGTGATCCAAACATCTGACTGCTCATTCAGTGCTGTCCCCAACTCTTCTGCATTGTGCGGTTTGTCACCTAGGCAGATTAGCTTCAGCACAGTCTGTTGCCGCTTGGCTGAGGCAGTGCTGCAGTGCTTCCAGCTTCTGACTGATGTGTTGATTTCAGAGATGGAGGATGAAGAGGAGGAGGAGGTGCAGGAGCTGTAGACTGTGGGGGCGAACCTGATTGACGTTGGGCCAGCAATCCTCAGCGTGGGGAGGATGTGTTACATTACAAGGTCCGACTGGGTCCCAGCTTCCACTATGTTAACCCAGTGTGTAGTCATTGAGATGTACCGTCCCTGCCCACAAGCACTTGTCCACGTGTCCGTGGTTAGGTGGACTTTCCCGGTAACAGCACTGTTGAGGGCACAAGTAATGTTGTGGGACACATGCTGGTATAATACCGTTACGGCACACAGGGAGAAATAGTGGCGACTGTGGACCGAGTACCTTGGGACAGTCACCGCCATCAGGTTGCAGAAAGCTTCTGTCACAACAAGCCTAAAAGGCAGCATTTCTAGCACAAGCAGAAGAGAAATATTAGAATTGAGGACTGTGGCCTGTGGGGCATTGGCTGGGTATTTCTGCTTGCGTTCCAAGGATTGGGTTATAGACAATTGAACGCTGTGCTGGGACAAGGACGTGGACGGGCTTGCTGATGGTACTGCTTGACTGTGGGCCACAACAGGTGCAGGGCTAGAGGCATCTTCCCATGCAGGTGTACTGGGGATTGGCTTCTACGCAAAACAGTGGAAGAACCAGTGGTGTGACCAGCAGGCAGTGGTCCTGGAGCCTGGAGTTCGGCCCACAAAGTCGGGTGCTTTGCTTGCATGTGGCTGATCAAGCTGGTGGTGGTCAGGCTGATTATTTTGCTACCCCTGCTGATGCGGGCATGGCAGGTGCTGCAAATGGCCTGTTTTGGGTTATAGGCAGAGTCTTTAAAAAATAGCCAGACTCGGGAAGATCTCACAGGTGGAATGGCAACTTCACTCATGTTGGTGTTACAGGGAATGGATGTTGCCTTCTGTCTGTGGCCACCACACTGCTTCTTCCTGCCTGTTGGGGGGATATGCCTCCTTCCCCATTGGTGCTGCTGTCCTCGCTATGCATGTCCTCCTGCCAGGTTGGGTCAGTCACTATGTCATCCACCACCTCGTCTTCCACATCCGCACCCTGCTCCTCCTCCTGACTTTCTGGCAATTGTGTCTCATCATCGTCCACCTCTTGTAACACTTTCCCACCATCGCCTTTGTGTGACCAGGGCTGGTCAAAGCTTTGGGCAGCTCTACATGTGATCTCATCTTTCCCCATTTCA
The DNA here is from genome assembly GCF_032444005.1 of Ranitomeya imitator. Lineage (NCBI taxonomy): Eukaryota > Metazoa > Chordata > Amphibia > Anura > Dendrobatidae > Ranitomeya > Ranitomeya imitator. The sequence continues at coordinate 141,324,515 of NC_091290.1, forward strand.
AGTTGACCGGCAGAGATTTCGAAATCTTGGAATGGAAAATGGAACAGCTCTTCAGAGTGTCCAAGTGTGGGATTAGTTGTCTCAGGGCACTCGGCATGGTGGGATAAGGAGGATCAGGGTGAGAAATATCCTGGCCACACTCAGGGCTACTCAGACTTGACCATGTGGAAGACAAGGTGGTGGTGGTGGCTAAGTGACTGGAAGCATTATCCGCTATCCAACCAACAACTGTTTCACACTGCTCTGGCTTCAATAGTGGTGTGCTGCAGTCCCCTAGAAACTGGGACAGGAAGGAAGGCTGTTGCCCACTTTCACCTTGCCCATGGCCTCGTCCTCTGGATGCACCATCAGCATCACGTCCACTTCCCCGTCCCTTGCCCCTTGCCTTAACCATTTTAAATGGACTACTGCACTATTTCAAAGGCTCAACACAAATGTCTTTATTAGTAGGGAAATAATATGTGATCAGTATGCCTGCAAATCTACGATTTTTCAAACCCAAACACCAGGCAGGCCTCAGCCTGACCTAATAGACTGTATTCAATTTTTTTTAAGTTAATTTATGCGAAATAGCGTTGTATAGAATTTGAGTATCACACAGCCAAAAAATAAGTACACCGTCCTCCAATGCCCAAACTTGGAGCACAAAGATATATGACAGCTGTAACGGAAATACCACACTGGCAAATATGTGGAAAGAAGAAACTGAGATGGAAAGAACATCAGCAGAGAGAGTTCCAGACATCAGTCTGAGGAGGACAGATGGTCCACAGAGCTGTGCATGCCCTCAGAGTTGCAGCTCCCAGAAAGAGACATTTTGCAGGCAGAACTCTATTGCAGCGAGCGTGAAGGAAGACAAAGCAAAGGAGAGGATACCAGAAGGGGACCAGCCTCAAACAGGCTGCCTCCTTCTGAGGTGCAGAAATCCGATAGCCGGAACACAGAGGAGGTAGTAAGGACCTTTACGCCTTACTTCAGAGACCGGCAGGACAGCTAATTGCAGGTTACCTGACCGCACCTACACCCAGGAGGCACGATGACACCCCACAGAGCCAGGTTATCTAAGAGACCCTATAAACAGGCTCAAGTCACCAGTCATACGGGTTTTGTCCTATCCTATACGGTGGACAGAGAGAGAGAGAAACACCACATCTGTGAGGACCTTATTTGAAGCTTATGCAGTAAGGGACTACACCACTACAGCGCAAGGGAAGGCTATTGATTTCCACCTGGATAAGGGGACTCTGGATTTGCCTCCGAACCGGCCGGACTCTGCCAGCCTTGTGGTCTGGTGTCCTGGACTGTGGTTGGTGAAGTCTTCAGTAAAAATATAGAGACTACAACCTTGTGTCCTTGTTTTTTACTGCGCCATTCATCATTCACCATCTACATACTGGGAAGCCCTGGGGATATACTTCACCTGTGGGAAGGTATACCATTTAGCTGCCATAACATCACCCCAGGGGACCCCTTAAAGCAGCGTCAGTCACCCTGACCGAATACCACAGGTGGTGTCACGAACATAAACTTTATTCCCTTTAAAGACCTTTCCCTTTTATACAGACGTCCCAGGGCCACGGACCGGGTCAGCCACCGTGACATCCCCCTGTGAACCACAAGACCCGGTACCAAGTACCCCACAGCCCTGACAAGGGCGCTCCAGAAATACCACACTGACAAATCTGTGGCCTTCCAATTTTTTTAATACTAAATGGCATTGTATAGAATTTGAGTATCACACAGCCAAAAAATAAGTACACCGGCCTCCAATGACCAAACTTGGAGCACGCAGATATATGAGGCCTTTTTTCGGTGAATTTAAAACACACACACAAAAAAAAGGGGGCGCAAAGGTAGCACACACAACTATGCTACCTATGCCTGACAAACTATCACTTTTCAACAGGCCTCAGTCTGACAGTACAAACTGTACTTTTTTTGGGGGGGAGGAGGGGAATGGTGGGAAAAAAAAATAGGTATATAGACAGTAAAAAAGCTGCAGCAGCAGGCAGTTATGGAGCTTTGGAAAGTATGCAGTGGGACCAATGGACGCACATACAGTGCCTTCAGGCCTTGCACTGATGTGGATATGCTGTGCCCTGCCTACCTAGCGCTGCAATATGGGGACCCGCGAATTAGCCCTAAAAAGGACTGTTGGTTTCTCTGGAGTTGTGGATGTAAGAGTTGCAGACCTACACTAACTCTAAAACCACGATTCTAACCATATCTCGGCAGCAGCTCTCCCTACTCTCGCTGATACGGGAACAGAATGCGGAGAGCAGGGCGGCGCCAGGTCTCTTATACTCGGGATGATGCTGTACGGCCCAACCAATCACTGGACGACTACAACAAAGATGGCTGCGGCGTTTCATGGCCTGGCAGACAATCTCTGCAACATGATTTTGTCTCTAAAGTCCGCCAAAAATGCGGGGTGGAGACTGCAGTTACCGCCGAATAATCCCGGAAATGCTCGCTGCTCAGCGAGTACCCAGAGTACCCCAATAGTTGGGCGAGTAACGAGTAGTGGCGAGCACGTTCGCTCATCACTAGATATTACCCTTTCACCCCTGCACCATTTCTATCAGCTCAGACACTATAAGGTTCATTGAGAGTTATGATAGGACTGAGCTAAGCTTTTTATTCATCATTCATTTATTCTATCTTGATAATATGGATGGAAAGTGTAGGTAAGCTGAGTTTTGGCCCGTTTTCCCAAGTGTTTGGTTCATCAGGGGGTAAGAATTTTATGATATGCCAGTTTTGTGCTTGGTTAGAGAAAAAAGAGGATTTTTTTCTCAATTTTTTAAAATATGATAAATCATGGATTGCCTTTAGTATGTGTTTAAATATTGTCATCTAGAATTATTGTTTCCTACATCTTGGTTTACTAGCATTCATTCACATGAGCAATAGATGATTATTCTGCTACGTCTTTTATCTTCACCTATGTCTGCCTGGGCTCAATAGTGACAGAGATATTGCCGATGGTGGCAGCGGTTGCACTGCCAATGCTGTTTGTAAACACCAGGTTAAGGTGATGCATGGTAGTGCGCGAGTTCCTCCGGGTACTCTGATTTCCTCCAAAACTTCAAGGACATACTGATAGGGGCCAATGATAGTTTAAAATCCAACAAGCTTTATTGTAATCATTAAAGTATTGAAGGTGCAGAAGAGTTTGTTGACGCGTTTCGAGTCACCAGTATGAAGACTGGATAAACACGTGCACATCAAGCAGGGACCAAAACTATTTATCCACATACTCATAGGAGCTCATAATCTGAGCTCCCAATAGGAACAATGATGATGATGTATATAAAGCGCTGTGAAATTAACGGTGCGCTAAAGACTTAGGGAAAAATTAGTCATATGTTTAGGCTAAAATTTTGGTGCACTTTGCGTTATTCATTTTTAAACCCATTTTGTGCCATTTCTAAAGCATTTTTTGCCAATATGGATCAAGCATGGTTGGAGGGGCTGCGCTGCTAAATGAGAGTTCTTCAGACGAGACCACAGGAAGGTTTGTATTTCTACATGTTTTGGTGTTGGATCGACACCTATTTCAAGACACAAAACAGGTTAACATCCGGCACCGAAACGCATAGGTTATAAAAACCTTCCTGTTATCTTGTCTCAAGAATTTCCATTAGAGCAAGGCAGCCCCTCCACCCGTGCTTGATCCATTTCTGCACTATACCTCGGAGATTGACATCTCCAAGTCACGGAGCAGCAGCTGCTAGACCAAATATCTTTACAGGAGTTGTGCATTATCACCACATCTCCAGGTGAGCACAACTACTAAGGTGTTTTATCTCCCATTGGGGTGTCACCCTATTTGTGTACTTTTTTGTTCCATTTCACCACATTATATATTGAGCTCATTGATTTAAAGGCTGATTCCCGGCATTTCCATAGTTTTAGCCATATCTATGAAATGCAGCTCTATTAGAAGGTAGTGCAAAACTTCACAAAATCACTCCAGTGGGAGGGATAGGGAAGCAAAAAGTGGAAATTCAATTCGAGATTGAAGTCTACCATCTATAGCTGAGACAAATTTATCAAATACTTTGAGAGAGTTTAATAAATTTCATGCAAATAGCAATGGTCAGAAGCAAAATCGACATCAAATATGCCTCTCACGATGAAATCCCTACTCTTTAGTCTCGATTCTCAAGGTCATGTAAAGTAGCGCCAGAGCTTTATATTAAAACTAAGTCAAACTCATCAAAGTCATGCATGGTGGTGCCAGTACTGTAGATGAAGACCTATTCCCACTTGTTGAGGTCATTTATGGTGGTACCAGTGCTGTAGATGAAGACCTATTCCCACTTGTTGAGGTCATTTATGGTGGTACCAGTGCTGTAGATGAAGACCTATTCCCACTTGTCGAGGTTATACATGGTGATGCCAGTGCTGTAGATGAAAACCTATTCACACTTATCAAGGTCATTTATGGTGGTGCCAGAGCTGTAGATGAAGACCTATTGCCACTTGTCGAGGTCTTTTATGGTGGTGTCAGTGCTGTAGATGAAGACCTATTCACATTTGTCGGGGTCATTCATGGTGGTGCCAATGCTGTAGATGAAGACCTATTCACACTTGTCGAGGTCATTTATGGTGGTGCCAGTGCTGTAGATGAAGACCTATTCCCACTTGTCAAGGTCATTCATGGTGGTGCCAGTGCTGTAGATGAAGACCTATTCCCACTTGTATAGGTCAGGGGTCCCCAACTCCAGGCCCCGAGGGCCGCCAACAGTGCAGGTTTTCAGGATTTCTTTAGTATTGCATCGGTGGTAATGTGATCATCTGCACAGGTGATGATTCCAACCCCTGTGCAATACTAAGGAAATCCTGAAAACCTGCACTGTTGGCGGCCCTCGAGGCCTGGAGTTGGGGACCACTGGTATAGGTCATTCATGGTGATGCCAGTGCTGTAGATGAAGACTTATTCCCACTTGTTGAGATCATTTATGGAGGTGCCAATGCTGCATATGGCAACTCAATGTTATGGTAGTGACATGTTGTCTCTTAAGACCTAATTCCCTATTAGAGATGGTGGGAGTCAATTTACAAGACTTGGTCTATGGGCCACATCCATAATCTGTTGATGCTGGACAGGAGTCTTGAGAACAGGCTCCTCATTTGAGTAACCGACCTGGCCTGACGCAAAGTTGATATAGGGCCAGTCTGGATAAAAATCATTGGCGTAGCACAGGATGCCATCAGGTAGGATGTGCTTCTTAGGGTCCTTGTCCAGTGATCACATATTTTTAATGGACTGATGGACAGAGTCCAATAAATTCTAGTTTCAACTCATCAAGATTGCCATCTTGCACTCCATTTTGATGAACAGTGTTCAAGAGTAAGATGCACCAAAGAAAAGTACGCCTCAATAAGTTTGATGCATTCTGTCATTCTTTATGCTATAAAATTAGAGTAAATCATGTTAAATTTGCTCAGCCATGCCCATCTCCAGAATATCCGGTCATGTTTCAAAACGTTGATAACCACCAAAAGTCACCAAATTTTGCAATATTTCCAACATTCTGCTAAAAACTGAATTTGATGCACGATGATCAATGATGTATATGAAGACCTAGTCTTCTGTTCAAGGTCATGCATCAGAAATCATTATTTATTACGTAACGCGTTTCAGGCTCAGTCTCATCATGCAGAATAGACACTTTCTGCCTACAAGTGAAATGAATGCTGAGAAATATCTAGCATGCAAATTGTGCAAGACAATCCACTAATATCCAGGTATTAGGAGTTCATCTGAAACCGCGATAATGTACCTAATCATATTTAATTCATGCCGCAGCCCTTTAAAAGCCTATTACTAAATCATTTAGTGGTTGTATCGAGGAGTAGTAATAATATGGAGAGTAGAAGATAACACCAAGTGCCAGGAAACTTATCTCTGCTGACATGTTTACTGCAATAAAAGAAGAACGCTATTAAAATTGCTGGAGAAAGATTCCCAGGGCTTGCTCCCCGAGGGTTGACAGCTTCTGTCAACATGTGGTTTGCTGCGAGCGTGACGGGGGCTTTAATTTATTCAAGATTCAAGGCCCTTTGCTGCTAGACACTGTCACAAAGCCACAAGGATAGCCCAACAGATCTCTTTATTGTATTAGTGTCTTCCAAACCAAATCATGTGTCAGTCTGGATAAATACCTCTGACGGCTCCATTGAAGCCTAAATGAAAATGTAATTTTAATGGGAAGTTCAAACTGTAAGGATTAAACCTATTTAATGGTCCAATGATGAGCTCCATCACAAAGAAAACAATTGCGAGTCTGAATAAACACAGGGAGTCCGGTAGGGGCAATTGTGCAAAAATTAAGCAGTGTGCCGCGTTAACAGAGCTCCAACACATACAGTAATGACCTCACAAAGTTTAAGACATCTGACCAAGTCTTATCACAAGGTTTTAGTAGTCTACCACCAGGGGAACAAATCTTGTAACCCCCAAAACTGGGTAATGAGTGCACAAAATGCACCTTCTACAACGTTTCCTGAATTAGGACTTGGATGATGCACTTCAGTGATGAACACCCTTTCCTAAGTTTCACCCAAGACCTTTAGAAAGGCAAGGTCAATGATTTTCTGAAATGAGGGCATTGGTTCATTACTGGGAGAATTCCAAGCAGAAGCTTTTTTGGATAGCCCCCCATGGGTTTTACTACCAGTGATTCCAAATCATTGGCTCTTCAAGTGTTGGGATCAACAAAGACCAGGTGTAATCACAAGGAGTTGGTTGGAGCAGGACTAGTCATCACCCATACAGAGCTCCAACATGAGATACCATGCAGCAATGACCTCACAAAGCTTCAGACATCTGACCAAGTCTTATCACAAGGTTTTAGTAGTCTACCACCATGAGAACAAGTCTAGTCCCCCCGTAATGAGTATAAAAATGCATCTTCTCCAAAATTTCCTGATTTAGTACTTAGGTGACGGGGTTCAGTGACAGACACCACTTCTAAAATTTCACCCAAAACATTTGACAAGGCAAGGTCAATGTTTTCCTGAAATTATTAAACTGGTTAATTACTGGAAGCATATCTGTTAGGAGTCGAGTTCCCGCCGCTGCACAGGGGGAATTTCGAACCATGTCTGCTGCGGTCTCTCATTCTGCATCAGCCGCAGTGGAGCCTGCTCCGCGGAGATGTCGGTCCCAGCGTCTTGCTCATTCTCACTCTGTGCAAAGGGTTACTGCTGCTTTTCCTGCTTCTGCCATTCAAGCCAGTGCTGGGCAGTGGCGAGCAGATGCTTTTGGGACTAAGTCTTGCTTTTCCCCTTCTGAGCATGCCCAGGGCAAGATCTCCCGTTGGAGATCGAGGGTTACATGCTCAGATACTGCAGCAGATCCCATTGGTCCTCCAGGAAGGTCCTGAAGGTGCTCAACTTCTGTGGCGGTCTCTCATTGGTCCTTCTAGGAAGGTCTTGTACATACTGCAGCTATAAAAGGTTTGTATGGCCGCACGGCCATGCGCCAGTATACAATTGTATTCGTGTGTGTGTTGATGAGTGCAAGTCGTTCCTTAAAAATCCCATCCCTTGTGTATGACTGTTCGCGTAAGGTGTATGGCTGCAATCTAGTGCCCGGCTGAACTCACAGCGTTAACACACGAAACAGCGTCTACTGCTGTGACTGAGAGTACGGCACCACGCGCCATTAGAGTGCTTCTTTAGCCCAAGTCTGGGTGGCTAGTGGCGTCCGCCAGTACGGCACAGTTTGCACTCTCGTGCTATTTAATTATTAGTTTTGTTACGTGCGGTACTGCGGCCCTGTAACGCAACAGGGTTCGCTTCTTTCACACAGGGTGAAGCTAATCCGTGTGCATCCTCATTGTACCACCATATAGTCCGTCATTGCTTAGCAGCAGGTACCATCTCTGCACGGTGAACCCCGGGTTGCGAACGCACCTTATTCCTTTTCTCTAATTATTTGGTGCGTTCCGCTAGCCCTAACAATATCAAGCAGCACTTTTCCGGATGGACCACAAATTAATAAAGGGTTTTAATTCCAGTGGTTCCAAATCAATGGCTCTTCAAATGTTGGGAATCTACAAAGACCAAGTCTTATTATGTGGAGTGGGAACAGGACTCATCACTCAAATGGGCCCTCAAAACTGGGTGGATGAGTGCACGAAATGCACCTTCTCCATTGTTACCTGAATTAGTATGTGGGAGACAGGGTTCAGTGATGGACACCCCCTCTTAAATTTCACTCAAGACCTTAACCAAAGTAAGGTCAATACTTTCTGAAATTACGGTATTGACTTATTACTGGGAAAATCCCAATGCAGCACTTTTGTGGATAGTCTTCCAAGGGTTTTACTTCCAGTGGTTCCAAATCAATGGCTCTTCCAAGTGTTGGGAATCAACAACAACGCAGGTGCTTGTGAATTTTCAATAGATGGTGAGTGTAGCACTGACATCACAACTTCTTGAATGTTGGAGCCCATTGAGTCCAAGAACATATGGATTGCGTCCCTTTTTTGTAGGTCAGTGATGTCAAGAAAGGGCATGATTGTTGGTGGTACCATCTATAGGAGCTATGGAAATAGCTGTTTGGGGTTTACACCTGAGTGAGCATGCGTGGCTCAGGTGGGCCAAACACATTAAATAATGGTTGGCCAAACTGACAGTGCTCTGTCTTAAGCACCATGTACATGCAGGTTCCGGCTTGGCTGAGCATGTGTCTTCTGTAAAGAGAGTCAAGAGGGTACAAAGAGGGAAAGAATCCAACTGCCTAAACGTTATCTCCCTAAGTCAGGTAGGACCTCCATACCCCACCAATATCAGCGGATCTAGCCAATATACTTCCAATGTCGTCTAGGCGGCTGACCCTTATTCAGCAAGGACACCCCCTGCTCCAAACAGTTAATTAAAGTTGGTTGTCTGATGGATCGCCAACACGAATTCCAGGGACAGCTCGCAAAAAAATGTGGAAGGCAACAGAAGAGGTGCAAAACCGGCTAAATAAGATTAAAATAGATAAATCTCCGGGTCCGGATGGCATACACCCACGAGTACTAAGAGAACTAAGTAATGTAATAGATAAACCATTATTTCTTATTTTTAGTGACTCTATAGCGACAGGGTCTGTTCCGCAGGACTGGCGCATAGCAAATGTGGTGCCAATATTCAAAATGGGCTCTAAAAGTGAACCTGGAAATTATAGGCCAGTAAGTCTAACCTCTATTTTTGGTAAAATATTTGAAGGGTTTCTGAGGGATGTTATTCTGGATTATCTCAATGAGAATAACTGTTTAACTCCATATCAGCATGGGTTTATGAGAAATCGCTCCTGTCAAACCAATCTAATCAGTTTTTATGAAGAGGTAAGCTATAGGCTGGACCACGGTGAGTCATTGGACGTGGTATATCTCGATTTTTCCAAAGCGTTTGATACCGTGCCGCACAAGAGGTTGGTACACAAAATGAGAATGCTTGGTCTGGGGGAACATGTGTGTAAATGGGTTAGTAACTGGCTTAGTGATAGAAAGCAGAGGGTGGTTATAAATGGTATAGTCTCTAACTGGGTCGCTGTGACCAGTGGGGTACCGCAGGGGTCAGTATTGGGACCTGTTCTCTTCAACATATTCATTAATGATCTGGTAGAAGGTTTACACAGTAAAATATCGATATTTGCAGATGATACAAAACTATGTAAAGCAGTTAATACAAGAGAAGATAGTATTCTGCTACAGATGGATCTGGATAAGTTGGAAACTTGGGCTGAAAGGTGGCAGATGAGGTTTAACAATGATAAATGTAAGGTTATACACATGGGAAGAGGGAATCAATATCACCATTACACACTGAACGGGAAACCACTGGGTAAATCTGACAGGGAGAAGGACTTGGGGATCCTAGTTAATGATAAACTTACCTGGAGCAGCCAGTGCCAGGCAGCAGCTGCCAAGGCAAACAGGATCATGGGGTGCATTAAAAGAGGTCTGGATACACATGATGAGAGCATTATACTGCCTCTGTACAAATCCCTAGTTAGACCGCACATGGAGTACTGTGTCCAGTTTTGGGCACCGGTGCTCAGGAAGGATATAATGGAACTAGAGAGAGTACAAAGGAGGGCAACAAAATTAATAAAGGGGATGGGAGAACTACAATACCCAGATAGATTAGCGAAATTAGGATTATTTAGTCTAGAAAAAAGACGACTGAGGGGCGATCTAATAACCATGTATAAGTATATAAGGGGACAATACAAATATCTCGCTGAGGATCTGTTTATACCAAGGAAGGTGACGGGCACAAGGGGGCATTCTTTGCGTCTGGAGGAGAGAAGGTTTTTCCACCAACATAGAAGAGGATTCTTTACTGTTAGGGCAGTGAGAATCTGGAATTGCTTGCCTGAGGAGGTGGTGATGGCGAACTCAGTCGAGGGGTTCAAGAGAGGCCTGGATGTCTTCCTGGAGCAGAACAATATTCTATCATACAATTATTAGGTTCTGTAGACGGACGTAGATCTGGGGATTTATTATGATGGAATATAGGCTGAACTGGATGGACAAATGTCTTTTTTCGGCCTTACTAACTATGTTACTATGTTACTATGTATATGTTAGATTTATGGCCCTTGCCTCCCTATGTCCAGAAAACTTCAAGCTTTCAGTCCAGACTCCAGTATTAATATTGTTTTTTTTAAAGAACGGCATAGATATGACAGATACGTGAAATATATTTTTGGGGTTCTGATGAAGTGGAGAATGTAACACATTGTCTTACATCACTGGGCACCTAAAAATTAATAATGACAAGATATAGGTCATGTTTCCTACCTATGAAAAACTAGAGTCATGATGATAAATATAGCATTAATACCTCTCGCTTGGGGTGAAAATATATTGAAAGTTGGGGATTCCATAATTTTCTAAAGACCTAGGCACATCCCACGACCCATGTCGCAATGGTCCATGATTACCTGGTAAGAGGGGGGATATATCTGCATTATCACCCTGTTATAATCCCTGACAATTTATAAAAAAGGGAAAGGAATAATTATGATTTGATGGAAGGAACCTTCTGCCACAGAAAACTCCTCCCCAGCTATCTGCAATGGGACGATAAGAAGTCTAAGTGCCATCATTACATTTGCAGATGACCAATAGATGGGAATATATATTTAAAAAAATCATCTTTTTTTTGTCTTCCTCCTATATAAACGTAAATGTAGAAAGATCTTCATGAGATCCAGTAAGTCCTTTTTGTAAGTAAATGAGTTCATAAATTCCCCAGCACAAGGAAAGGAGATTAAGTTTAATGCCAGAATAAAAGTTGTACAGTCGTCTTCTTTATACACTGTTCAATTTAACTCTACAAGTGCATTAACTTCTGAGTAATTCACATTTTACAGTTGGTGGATGGGGCTGTAATTTCTGCTAAATGTTCTGAATTATTCAGGCATGGCACTTTGGAAAATACATTTTGCTCCTGCCAGTGTTGTCCATGCTTAGCGTCTAGTTAGTAATATTTAAAACTCAATCCTGGAAAAATATGTGGTGTGTGTGTGTAATATCCCAGAACAGGAGGGCAACTTCCAGATCTTTTCGGTAGAGCTGGGGATTTGAGTGTTGTGTTTCTTCAATTCTCTTTGCAGCGTAATGATAACTTCTCCCGCGGAGTCTCGGCGGTGCTGCATAAATTTATGAATACCATTATGAGCGTATCCAAGGCGCTGTATGTCTGTATTATCCAGAACAAGATGGAGAGGAATATTCATCTAACATGATGATATCTTGTCACATTAGCTCTCATGTATTAGCTACGGAGGGTGATGTGTCTGACAATGCGCTCCTTACTACATATGGGTGAATTTCGCCAACATTGCGGTAATATTGTCTAGTAATCACCCAATGTATAACCCCCTAGTGCAACTATTTTGCAGAAAAGGGCAAACATATCAGACGCCATCGCTTTGGATAATTTGCAGATGTCCCAGTTTATCTTGGCTCCATCTATTCTCCTATGTATCACTCCTATGTAGAAACGGACGAACCCGAACAGTAAAGTTCGGGGTCAGTACCAAACACCTATTGTTTGTGCACAGACCCCGAACTTCTCAGTGAAGTCCATATTACTGTCATCCCGAACATCAGGTGTTTTCCCATGACAGTGTGAGAAACCCCAGCTGCTCTGATCAGTGATAAGATTATTATCACCAATCAGAAAGCTGCGGTTCCCATGCTGTCAGATGACAGCATGAGCCAGCATCTGTTACCGGCGGTAAAAAATGTACTGCTGGTCACAGGCGTCGACTGATGAGAGAGCACTTCTCCCCTCAGCCTGCCCCTGCTGACAGCGATAGCAAGCACTGTTGTTGGGAGTATTCATCAACCGGCGCCTGTGCTATAAATAAATATATAGTACTAAAAAAACATGTGCACTGTCTTCTATTTTTGATAATCAGCGCAGGCAAAGCTGACAGCTGCAGGATGCAACCCTCAGCTGTCAGCTTTATCAAAAATAGAAGGGTCCCCACACCATTTTAGAATTTTTAAAAAAATTATTAATTTGATAACTAGCCAAGCTAAAGCAAACAGTTGGGGCCTGGTGTCCTTTAGATGGTAAGAGGCCATGGATATTGGGCAACACAGCCTAAAAAAGCAGCTCACAGCTGCCCCAGAAAATACGCATCTATCAGAGAAGTCTGGCACTTTGCCCGGCTCTTCCAACTTGCCCTGTAATGGTGACATGTGGGGTAATATTTGTAGGGTTGATGTCAGCTGTTTTATGCCCACTAACATCAAGGCCACAGGTTAATAATGGAGAGACGTCTCAGAGACGTCACCGCTAGTCCCTGAGGCTGCGCTTACAGCACCTCTTTCTCCCGTGGTTTTCAACCTGGATGGTTGCATCATGGTACTGTCCAGGTTGTAAATCGCATATTGCAGACATGGATTACAGCATGGAACATCTTCACTCACAAGTGCGGGATAAGGTTGTTTATTATTTTTTTCCTTTTTTTTTTTTACAGGGGACTAGTGCTTCAATGGAATTGGCGTAAGGTGAGTATAAATGTTTGTTATTTTTATTTCAAATAAAGGAGTCAGTGTCTTTCTTTCAAATAAAGGATTTTATTTTGGCTGTGTCTTTTTTACAATCTAACTATGGGGTTAGTAATGGAGAGGTAATAATCTTACTGCCAGTCAGAGCCTGTGTTTGTCACACTGTTATGCAGACGACAGCGTGGCAAACAATGGATGTAAAGGCCCCCTATTCATCTGAATGGGGTCTGTGTTCAGGTACCATTTGGGTACCCAAACTGAACTTTTTTTGACCCATCCCACCATACCCGAACTTCTACAGGTTTGCTCATCACTACGCCTATGTGCTCAGTACTTTCTTTCTTTCTTTCTTTCGCCCAGTGTGATATTCACCTTTCCTGACTTCAGCTTTGACCTTTGCTTCCTTTTCCTATTGCTGGCTCCATTTGTGCTAGTCCACACATGGTTACTGTGGGAGTCTGGCAAGCACCACTGGTATCATCATCTTAGACCTCTAAAAGCTAGCTAAGGCAGCTGTCCACCATCTGAGTATTCAGGAAATATAACACAGAGATTTAATTTGGTTTTGCTAGCGTTAGCCTCATCTTCCTCTGGTCTCTGCTCAAGCTAGGTGCCTAAATATCTTCCCAGCTACTCCTGCTTGCTATCCTGAAACCATCTACTATTTCAATTCTCAGTACAGCAATACCTAGGCTATTAAACTCTCAGCTCCCACTTTATCAAGTTACGGTATGTTAACATGAATATGTCTGCTGTCTTGATGCTGTCTACATTTGCTACTCTGCTATTGGGTAACCACATCTCTGCAATCAAGTTACCAGTTTGCCTGTACATCTCTTCTTTCTCTGTCTGTAGCTACATCTCTGCAACAAAATTACCAATTTACCTATGCATCTCTAATATTCCCATGTAACTGCATATCTGTAAGAAAGTTAGCAGTTTGTCAATACATCTCCAATATTCCTGATTGTAACTGCATCTCTGTAAGCAAGTTACCAGTTTGCCTATACATCTCTGCTATCCATGTCTGCTACCACATGTATGCAAACAAGTTGATCTAGCAAGTCAAGCTCTCCTGCATCATCACCTCCGGTCTGTGTTACTTACCTGGACTATAACTTTTAGAAACCACCTCTCTAATTGTGCCTTTGTCAATAAAATTGGGGAAAAAATCCAACATCCCCATGGCGCAATGGTACTCTTGGTTGAGAATGTGTGACCACATAACAAGAGAAAAAAAATGGTAGAAGAAGAATATTTTTGCAAACACTTCTCATGGTATACTTTGCTTGCAACATATAATTTTGTCTTATATCTCTAATTTGGAGGGAGGGGGAAGTTAGACTTTCTTATTTTGACATTAAGTAGAGTTAGGCCATCCTATGAATCATTTATCCCTTTTTCTGCTTCAAGGAATCTGGTGGCAACAAAAGCACTTTTAACTTGAATGCGGAGAATTGGCGGTATCACTCAGAACTAGTGGACTGGCTCATTTTATACTATTTTAGGTTTACCCTGATAAAGTTATGTCCTTTCTTGATTTTCCTTTTGGCTTAAATTATCTTGAGTTGAGAAGCATAGGATGACCACTTTTGAAAATAGAAAACTGTTCTGTTTTCGTGTTGGGCATTGTCTAGTGATGTGGATTCTCAAAACCATAGGTAAGGGTGTACAACATGGGTTGGAGAAGATGATGCCCCTAGGTTGGACTTGCCAAACGGCACGTGGATATAATTTTGAGGACCAGGACAGCAGAGTATGCAGGATAGCAGATAGGTAAGCAGAGCTGAGTGCATCAGCTTTAGTTGGAGTGTGGGCATGCACAGGAATAGCAGAGATGTATGAGCAATCTGAAATGTTTGAGTAGTGGTATAGTTTTACGCTGCAAGAACAGACTTGATGGATGGCATGTGGATCTCATTTTACAGACCAGGACAACAGGGTATGCAGAACGGCAAATGGGTAAGTGAAGCTGGAAGCACCAGATGCAACAGGAGCGCAGGAATACACAGGGATAACAGAGATTTATGAGCAATCTTTAATCTTGCAACAAGGGTATAGTTTTACACAGGAATATCAGTCATAAATATGCAATAGAGATTTCACAGGACTGGAGCAAATTCATGTAGGATATGATGTAAAATCCTGGAAAAACACGTCGTAAAAGGGTTGTGTACTTCCTGCATACTCAGGCAGCAAATAGCCACCTAAGCCAGCTTTAAAAGGTTCTTAAATGATGATCTCAGAGATGTTTGTCAAGTTACTACATTAACTCTGCTCAGACAAGCACAGAGAGAACTGGTCTTTGGGTAAGGAAACAAAACCCGACACTGGAGCACGGACAGGTACAGTTAGAATCCTATGTGTCTGCATGAGAATGTGATTAATTTACAGATGTTAATAACACGTGTCTTTCCTCGTGTTTCTACTTGCCTTGAGAAGACTATAGCAAGATGACCAGCTTTTAAATAAAAAATATATATATATTTTTGCCACTCCGATTTTGATCAAACTATTTATGTCTCCATGAGAAGTAAATTAAATTAATTGATGAAACAGTAAAGAAGGACATATCCACATAAACTTACCATCAGGAGCCATCTGCCGTCTTCTGAGAAGGGATCAAAAACTCCAATCACATTTCCATTTTTTTTTTAAATTTAATTAAAAAAATCCAATATTTCTCTAATTTCTATAATTTAATTGCTGGTTAAGTTTTTATTTTGGAGCGGGGATTGAATTTACGAGACTCAGCGAAGTGAAAATAGAGCAAGTTAAAATAATCAGATCGATTTTCATGTTCCCTTTAATATTTAAACGCGTTTCAATCCAATCAGCAGATTCTCCAGTTAATCAGATTTTACCCCTCTTTTTTTTTCTTGATTGTATGAGTGCATAATGATCAATTTAGTTCATACCATTAGGAGACTTGTTCAGAGGCTGAAAAAATTAAAAAAAAGAGCCTAACGAGGTCTGGCATTGCCCTTGGAGCTACAAACAGCTGTTCTAACAATGCTTACTTGAGCTCATACACAATGTTGAATGATTCACCCTTTTAATGTATACAAAACTCAAAAAATGAGGAGCGTTCTGATGAAAATGCAATTTGCACAGAACCCACAGAGGGAATGCAGTATGTACCGATGACATTTTTAGAAATGCATGGACTTTTAGAAGATTTGACCCAATCTTCTTCTCGACCGAATCGAAAGTCAGAGGGATGATAGAATTGTGTCGAGAGAAGGTCAAATTCTTGGAAATTCCAATTTTTTGCAAAACCAAAAGATTCAGCATTCACTCATTCTTCTAAATAATTCTATTTCAAGTTTGATCGGACAATTGGTATGTAACTTTGGAGACTATTTTGTTTTCTGATAAAAATGCATCAACTTGGGGTTGATAAACATTTTTGCACTTGAGTTGCACTGAAAAAATTTCACAATTTTTGTCTTTGTTTCTCTGTGGTCATAAATTAAAGATGGACAATAGAATTACAAATTCTTTTGTCAGAATAAGTTCTGTTTGAAGGTGAACAGTGCAAAATATGTGACGAAACTCAAAAGTAAAAATGTTTTTTAGCTCCAAATTCTTGCATTTGGGAAAAAAAATGTTCCCAATGCTGGATGATCCCTTTATTGTAGGCTAAAGCTTTCGGGATCACTAACAGATGTAGGTCAAGCTGAAATAAAGGGGAACCATTATATGAAAAATGACAGGGGACAAATATTGAACCTTCTTGTCCAAGGAGGGATGGAGAAAAGTAGGGAAAGTCTAGGGTGCTTTGCACCCTATGTTGGCCCTGGTTTGCACACTCAAGCAAGAAAGAATAACAGCAGTCCACCAATGATGGAAGAATATGATGATATTACAATATCTAGAGCTTCATTCTTGAAAATTGTCATTTTTCACTATCTGGATTGACTGCATGACAGTGGGTGTCCAAACCTTGGTGGAGAAGAGACGTGATGCTATAATAAAGGTAAGGGTGTTCTGACCTCAGTGGAGAAGAAACGTGATGCTATAATAAAGGTATGGGAGTCCTGACCTCAGTGGAGAAGAAACGTGATGCTATAATAAAGGTATGGGTGTCCTGACCTCGGTGGAGAAGAGATGTGATGTTAGAATAAAGGTATGGGTGTCCTGACCTCGGTGGAGAAGAGATGTGATGTTAGAATAAAGGTATGGGAGTCCTGACCTCTGTGGAGAAGAGTTGTGATGTTAGAATAAAGGTATGGGTGTCCTGACCTCCGTGGAGAAGAGGTGGGATGTTAGAATAAAGGTATGGGTGTCCTGACCTCCGTGGAGAAGAGGTGGAATGTTAGAATAAAGGTATGGGTGTCCTGACCTCCGTGGAGAAGCGGTGTGATGTTAGAATAAAGGTATGGGTGTCCTGATGTAAGAGGAAAAACAAGATCGGGTATATCTTTTCCATACTGGTTTCAGAACTACCGGGACTGTCACCAATGTTACGGGGGGAAGATTTTCAGACAAGGACCGTCCCTTGCATGTGACTGCGGTAGGCGGAGCCATGTTAAAAAGCACTGTGCATGGGAAAAGAGAAAGTCCAGGCAGGAAAGCTAAGAGGACAGTCGGGTGCAGTGTCGGCTGTGAAAGCAGAGTATCCCTTTAACTCAGACTGACTTGACAGAACCCCTGCTTACCAGTCCACTGTGGGTGGACGAGCGACTGCCAGTTCCCTGCTAACTTCTGTGCCAGGAGTGACAGACTTGAGACCAGAGACTGTAACATGCGCGCGAGGCACTGGGAAGCAGACGACCAGGCCTCTTAGCTAGGTACCTCTGTACACCGAGGAGCAAAGCCTTGTTTCGGTGGTGCTTCGTATTGGACTGAGCACAGTGTTTGGCATCCGTGAGTGCAGGAGCTCCCCGCACCCTTCAAAGACTCTTCACCCGCTTTGTGGATTGGAACCCTGTCCTCTACAGACACCTCCGAGACGTCACGTGCCGCTGTTGTCAGTACCATCATTGGAGAACCAATACGCTGCAATCAAGAAGACTACAGACTAATAAGTTGTATTGCTTTTGTTTCTTCCTATTGAACTATCATTCCTTCCTGCCCTACCCTGTTCCAGCTCCCAGTTCTGCCCTTCTCCCTAACACACATCCCGTGCCCCTTCACTCCCTTCGTGGAGTATACGCGCTGTTAATAAACCTGTTAACTCTTGATCTGCCTCCTGTCCATGACGACATCCCATGTTCCTGCAATTTCTACACTGACCTCAGTAGAGAAGACGTGTGATGTTAGAATAAAGGTATGGGTGTCCTGACCTCCATGGAGAAGAGGTGGGATGTTAGAATAAAGGTATGGGTGTCCTGACCTCCATGGAGAAGAGGTGGGATGTTAGAATAAAGGTATGGGTGTCCTGACCTCCATAGAGAAGAGGTGGGATGTTAGAATAAAGGTATGGGTGTCCTGACCTCCATGGAGAAGAGATGGGATGTTAGAATAAAGGTATGGGTGTCCTGACCTCCATGGAGAAGAGATGTGATGTTAGAATAAAGGTATGGGTGTCCTGACCTCCATGGAGAAGAGGTTGGATGTTAGAATAAAGGTATGGGTGTCCTGACCTCCATGGAGAAGAGATGTGATGTTAGAATAAAGGTATGGGTGTTCTGACCTCCATGGAGAAGAGGTTGGATGTTAGAATAAAGGTATGGGTGTCCTGACCTCCATGGAGAAGAGATGTGATGTTAGAATAAAGGTATGGGTGTCCTGACCTCCATGGAGAAGAGGTGGGATGTTAGAATAAAGGTATGGGTGTCCTGACCTCCATGGAGAAGAGATGGGATGTTAGAACAAAGGTATGGGTGTCCTGACCTCCATGGAGAAGAGATGTGATGTTAGAATAAAGGTATGGGTGTCCTGACCTCCATGGAGAAGAGGTTGGATGTTAGAATAAAGGTATGGGTGTCCTGACCTCCATGGAGAAGAGGTTGGATGTTAGAATAAAGGTATCGGTGTCCTGACCTCCATGGAGAAGAGATGTGATGTTAGAATAAAGGTATGGGTGTCCTGACCTCCATGGAGAAGAGGTTGGATGTTAGAATAAAGGTATGGGTGTCCTGACCTCCATGGAGAAGAGATGTGATGTTAGAATAAAGGTATGGGTGTCCTGACCTCCATGGAGAAGAGGTTGGATGTTAGAATAAAGGTATGGGTGTCCTGACCTCCATGGAGAAGAGGTGTGATGTTAGAAAAAAGGTATGGGTGTCCTGACCTCCTTGGAGAAGAGGTTGGATGTTAGAATAAAGGTATGGGTGTCCTGACCTCCATGGAGAAGAGGTGGGATGTTAGAATAAAGGTATGGGTGTCCTGACCTCCATGGAGAAGAGATGGGATGTTAGAATAAAGGTATGGGTGTCCTGACCTCCATGGAGAAGAGATGTGATGTTAGAATAAAGGTATGGGTGTCCTGACCTCCATGGAGAAGAGGTTGGATGTTAGAATAAAGGTATGGGTGTCCTGACCTCCATGGAGAAGAGGTGTGATGTTAGAATAAAGGTATGGGTGTCCTGACCTCCATGGAGAAGAGGTGGGATGTTAGAATAAAGGTATGGGTGTCCTGACCTCCATGGAGAAGAGGTGGGATGTTAGAATAAAGGTATGGGTGTCCTGACCTCCATTGAGAAGAGGTGGGATGTTAGAATAAAGGTATGGGTGTCCTGACCTCCATGGAGAAGAGGTGTGATGTTAGAATAAATGGTAAGGGGAGGTGGACGAAATGGAGACAGCAAAAAACAGATGTGTCCAGTTTTTTGGCATATTAATGGGATATTTTACCTTCTTGAATGGGTAAAATTGTAAATTTCTTGTAAAAACAAGCAACTTTGCAATTTACTTGTTACAAAATAAAAATCTTCTCTGTTGTTAGTTTTATCAATCATGGCTCATTATTTAGGTTACTGGTGAATCTGCCAGTAGAGGTGGTTGAATTGTTAGGCAAGGACTTACAGGCTCTTAGCAATGAGCTTTCAAAGCTGTCTGAATTGCTGGATCCAGTAAGCTTCCTTGCCACTGAGCTTCCGTTAGCAACTTTGGAGATTGCAAAGCTCGGGTCAACGGCTCGACCATGCTGCTGCCTCAAACTTTCAATCATCAGTAGCAAATCGTCCCCCCCCCCCCGGCAACCTAGACATGGGGAGGTGTGTGCTCCTGAAGAACAAATTCAGTATGTTGTTGCAACACACTAACAGAATCCTCAACGCTGGCCATACACAGATACATATAGTAGAAGAAGACCATACAGTAGAAGAAACCAGTTTGGGAACAGGGTGAAGCCAAATCAGACTTTTTGCAAGGATAGTCATCTTGGGCCACTCATTTCGAAATGTATTGAACCAAGAAGACTAATAATGATGAAGGACACGTCTGCATTTGCCTTTATGATGTAGATCAGTGACCGGGTGACCAGAGAAAGCTCTCCATAGCCTTTGTAATGGCTGACTATGGTTGGTCAATCAACTCTTCAACAAAAAAATTGCCAATCTTCCAGAATAGAAAAAAAGAGGAACAATTGGAGGGGAAAAACTTGGTGGCTTGAAGCATTTGGGCTCAAATGCAAAAACCATGTGCCACTTGTAATATGGCAGCTTGATATGTGGCAGAAGGCCATTTGGTTTCCTTTAGGCACCAGAGGTTGGTGCATTTGTTACCTTTGTATCCCGGTAAAAAATAATTCCATAAACCCCGTTTACTAACGTTGAATTTGTAAATAAAAGTTAAAGGCAACAGGTAAATATCAATTATTAAGAAACCAATAAAATACTACAGATAAATAATTCTTGCAGGGAAAGCGCGGTGACATTTCTTTCAACAAGTACTCTGACATTATTTTCAGCAATTAATTATTCCGAAACTTTGCCGCTTTTGGTAGAGGATAAAATGGCTGCTCTTTAAAAGGTCTCGGAGGTGCCGTGTGGGAACGGCTGATAAACAAAAACAGAGGATTAAAAAAAGTAGCAAATTATTTGGAAATAAATATGTTTGAAAGGGAAAAAAAAATTGTTGCATAGAGCAGATATGATAGGTACCGGGGGATACAAATAATAATTACTACTTTCCTCAGTGTTCCTAGGGCCCGGCCAACAGTCTGATAAATAAGCTGTGATTAAACATCCACAAATTTATTTTACTCATATT
Source organism: Ranitomeya imitator (assembly GCF_032444005.1). Lineage (NCBI taxonomy): Eukaryota > Metazoa > Chordata > Amphibia > Anura > Dendrobatidae > Ranitomeya > Ranitomeya imitator. Next base: position 141,345,712 of record NC_091290.1, read on the forward strand.
TTTGCAAAGTAAATGGGCATAAAAGCAAAAACGTCTGATTTATTAAAAATGATGAAAAGCTAAGCCATGAAAACAAATAAAATAAGAATAATATAGTAATAGACAAATGTATACAAACTCATAAAATTAGCAAATAATTAGGGTTAATGGCTTTTTTATGATTTTTTTTCCTATATATATATATATATATATATATATATATATATATATATATTATTTTAATATAAGCAAAAAGTCTTGATAAGAGCCAATAATGGCAGCCATCACAGGGTCTTTGTATTACCCAAATTTATTTGGATTTTGCAGATTAATCTGTTTCAGACCACTACATGACTTGTATACTGCATTCTTCAGCAGACTCTCCCTAGGCAGGCTCTATCTATGATTTTCAGATGTCTCTGAGCTAGTAGCTGCTGACTAGCTGCCAAGTTCTATCTGATACACAGCACACGCTGACATGAAGGATTGCTGTTCTCCTGTCTCTATGTAGCATCTGTTAGAAGCAACAGCAGCATCATGTAGGAGAATATACAGAAAAACTGAGATTGTAGCAGTGAATTCAGCTCTGGGGTGAGATGAAACATTTATTAGAGAGCATCAGCATTTGCAGTAGTACTGAGTAGTGTAACTGTGAATTCAGCTCTCGGATGAGGATATAAAACACTTATTAGAGAGTATAATAACATTATGACATTATGAAGCAGTACTGACCAGTGTAGCTGTGAATCCAGTTCTGGGGTGAGATAAAACATTTATTAAAGAGCATCAGAACATTATGCAGCTGTACTGAGCAGTGTAGCTGTGCTTTCAGCTCTGGGGTGATATATAATACAGATTAGAGACCACCAGCACATTATGCAGCAGTACTGAACAGTGTAGCTATGAATCCATTTCTGTGGTGACGATATAAAACACTTATTATAGAGTATCAGCACATTATTCAGCAGTACTAAGCAATGTAGCTGTGAATCCAGCTCTGTGTAAGATAAAACACTGATTAAAGAGCATCAGCATATTATGCAGCAGTAGTGAGCAGTGTAGCCATGAATCCAGCTTTGGGGTGAGGATATAAAACACTTATTAGAGATTATCAGCACATTATGCAGCAGTACTGACTAGTGTAGCTGTGAATCCAGCTCTTGGATGAGATTAGACACTTATTAGAGAGCATAATAACATTATGCAGCATTTATGAATCTCATGATCAGGAAAGTGAAAAGTTGGCTCCTATTGTTAATCACCACTTTGTAGGATTGTACAAGATGAGCAAAAGTATTTCTTTTTCTTCTCAGACACAGCGCCACTCTTGTCCTTAGGCTGCACCGGGTATTACAGCGCAGTCCCATTGATTTAGAGCTAAGGTAAAGTATATAATTGAAAAATAGATTGAAATTGGAGGATATTGGTGAAATCCATTATCTGACCAGTTCAGTGCACATTTTTTGACCCCAACCTCAATGGAAATGGAGTTATTGGAAAACATCTATCGATAGATTCCAAACTACATTTACAGAAGTGCGTTTTCCAACTCCTCCTAAATGCACTGACTTCTTCACAAACTTTTCCAAAACTTCAAAAACATTAAAAAAAAAGTGTCACCTATTTGTGCATTTTGCTTTGTGAATTTCCCTTATTGCTATGGTGGTTGTAGGGGACTTATTCTTTGTGACAGCAGAGTGATGGACATACAATGTAACTGCAGGAAAAAATATTTATTTTATAAGAAAAAAAACCCCAAAGGGGCCATTTTTGACTTCATTTTAGAACAGACGAGGCAGCGGCAGGCAGAGGTGATGGTCCAGTGATACAATTACTCCTTTCTCGGAATGGAAGACATAAAAGTTGAATTTGTTCCAGCGGAAACTACAAAACTGTTTTGTCATCAGCATCCGAGCGTCGGGGTGATTCTTCTGACAAATGAGTATATCAGACAGAAAATGGTATCACTACAGATTGCCTCTAATGGTCGCTTTAACTTAAAAGACGACCGGTAAGAGGAGGTATGCAGTGTGTTTGGCGCGGTCAGTTACTGGAGCTGTGCAGTAAGTAATGACTGAGTATTATACCATGACAAGTCTCGGGAAGAGATGACATGATGGCAAACAGTGAAGAGCCTGACAATTTTATGTTGTGTTCTGTATCAGAGGTGGACAGCCTGCCATTGGGTTTTAATGAACGGCTGAATGGATACAGAGTGTCTGTGCATAATGTGGGATTGTCCGGGAACATTGAAGCAAGCAATGCGCGAGAGGGAGATAGGAAAGTCACCAAGTCTCTGCTGGATAAGCTCCTTGTTGAAGGTGTCCAACAACAACTGTACGATACAGTGGTACCTAATTATTACTATAGGGTATGGTCACAAACAACTACTTCAAGGTAAAGACGTGTTGCACCACCCACTCTGAGGTACGGAGGTGTCCAACAATCACTATAAGGTATAGAAATGTCCAAAAACCACTACAATGTACGGAGGTGTCCAACAATTAATTCAATGTACAAAGGTGTCCAACAACTATTATAAGGTGTGCAGGTGTCCAACAATCACTGTAATGTATGGAGGTGTCCAAAAACCACTATAAAGGTGTGAGGTGTCCAACAATCACTGTAATGTATGGAGGCGTCCAAAAACCATTATAAAGGTGTGAGGTGTCCAACAATTACTGTAATGTATGGAGGTGTCCAAAAACCACTGTAAGGTGCGAGGTGTCCAACAATCACTGTAATGTATGGAGGTGTCCAACAACTACTATAAGGTGCGAGGTGTCCAACAATCACTGTAATGTATGGAGGTGTCCAACAACTACTATAAAGGTGCGAGGTGTCCAACAATCACTGTAATGTATGGAGGTGTCCAAAACCACTATAAAGGTGCGATGTGTCCAACAATCACTGTAATGTATGGCGGTATCCAACAACTACTATAAAGGTGCGAGGTGTCCAACAATCACTGTGATGTATGGAGGTGTCCAAAACCACTATAAAGGTGCGAGGTGTCCAACAATCACTGTGATGTATGGAGGTGTCCAAAACCACTATAAAGGTGCGAGGTGTCCAACAATCACTGTAATGTATGGAGGTGTCCAACAACTACTATAAAGGTGTGAGGTGTCCAACAATCACTGTAATGTATGGAGGTGTCCAACAACTACTATAAAGGTGCGAGGTGTCCAACAATCACTGTAATGTATGGAGGTGTCCAAAACCACTATAAAGGTGCGAGGTGTCCAACAATCACTGATGTATGGTGGTGTCCAAAACCACTATAAAGGTGCGAGGTGTCCAACAATCACTGTGATGTATGGAGGTGTCCAAAACCACTATAAAGGTGCGACGTGTCCAACAATCACTGTAATGTATGGAGGTGTCCAAAAACCACTGTAAAGGTGCGAGGTGTCCAACAATTAATACAATGTACAAAGGTGTCCAACAACTACTATAAAGTGCGCAGGTGTCCAACAATCACTGTAATTTATGGAGGTGTCCAAAAACCACTATAAAGATGAGAGGTGTCCAACAATCACTGTTAGGTACGAGGTGTAGAACAATCACTGTAAGGTGCGAGGTGTCCAACAATCAAGGTAATGTATGGAGGTGTCCAACAATTGATACAATGTACAAAGGTGTCCAACAACTATTTTAAGGTGGGAGGTGTCCAACAATCACTGTTAGGTGCGAGGTGTCCAACAATCACTGTAATTTATGGAGGTTTCCAACAATTACTGTAATGTATGGAGGTGTCCAAAAACCACTGTAAGGTGCGAGGTGTCCAACAATCACTAATGTATGGAGGTGTCCAACAATTACTGTAATGTATGGAGGTTTCTAACAAATACTGTAATGTATGGAGGTGTCTAACAATTACTGTAATGTATGGAGGTGTCCAACAATTACTGTAATGTATGGAGGTGTCCAAAAACCACTATAAGGTGCAAGGTGTCCAACAATCACTGTAAGGTGCGAGGTGTCCAATAATCCTGGTAATGTATGGAGGTGTCCAACAATTGATACAATGTACAAAGGTGTCCAACAACTATTATAAGGTGTGCAGGTGTCCAACAATCACTGTAATGGATGGAGGTGTCCAAAAACCACTATAAGGTGTGAGGTGTCCAACAATCACTGTAAGGTGGGAGGTGTCAAATAATTACTGTAAGGTGCGGAGGTGTCCAACAATCACTGCAATGTCCAAGAACTACTATAAGGTGCGAGGAGTCCAACAATCACTGTTTGGTATAGAGATGTCCAACAACCACTGTAAGGTACAGAGGAGTCCTACAATCACTATAAGATATAGAAATGTGCAACAAACACTACAAATTGTGGAGATCTCCAACACCCACTTTAAGATAAGCAGGCATCCAACAACCACTACAGGGTACAAAGGTGTCCAACAACTACTACAATGTATGGAGGTGTCCAACAACCATTACACGGTGTTGAGATATCCAACAACCACTACAATGTGCGGAGATGTCCAACAATCACTACAATCTATGGAGGTATCCAACAATCACTACAATGTACGAAGGTGTCTAGTAACCACTACACGGTACAGAGGTGTCCAACAATCACTACAATCTATGGTAGGTGGTGTCCAACAATCACTACAAGGTATGGAGGTGTCCAACAATCACTACTATCTACGGAGGTGTCCAACAATCACTACAAGGTACGGAGGTGTCCAATAATCACTACAAGGTACAGAGGTGTCCAATAATCACTACAAGGTGCGGAGGTGTCCAATAATCACTACAAGGTACGGAGATGTCCAACAATCACTACAAGGTGTGGAGGTGTCCAATGATCACTACAAGATACGGAGGTGTTCAACAATCACTACAATCTATGGTGGTGTCCAACAATCACTACAAGGTAGGGAGGTGTCCAACAATCACTACTATCTACGGAGGTGTCCAACAATCACTACAAGGTACGGAGGTGTCCAATAATCACTACAAGGTACAGAGGTGTCCAATAATCACTACAAGGTGCGGAGGTGTCCAATAATCACTACAAGGTACGGAGATGTCCAACAATCACTACAAGGTGTGGAGGTGTCCAATGATCACTACAAGATACGGAGGTGTTCAACAATCACTACAATCTATGGTGGTGTCCAACAATCACTACAAGGTAGGGAGGTGTCCAACAATCACTACTATCTACGGAGGTGTCCAACAATCACTACAAGGTACGGAGGTGTCCAACAATCACTACAAGGTACGGAGGTGTCCAACAATCACTACAAGATATGGAGGTGTCCAACAATCACATCAATCTATGGAGGTGTCCAACAATCACTACAAGGTATAGAGGTGTCCAGCAATCACTACAAGGTAAGGAGGTGTCCAATAACCACTGTAAAGTACAGAGGCATCCAACAATCACTACAAGGTACACAGGCATCCAGTGTGGAACTATAACGTCTTGAGCCCAACAAGAAAAATGAGTTGACGGATCCATCTGTCATAACACAGGACTAGTGCATGTCCAGAGATAATGTGAAATAACTCAAGAAGTGGTCTACTAGAAAAGTCAACTTTTCAAAGGTGTGTCTACTGCTGATCTTCAGTGGTCTTGTTGTGACTCTCCCATCTTACGGAGTCAGAACATGAGCTCAATGGTGGCTCCTCTGATTAGACTTTTGGCCAGTATGCCCAATTAGGGTGCAAAATCACAACGTCCCTTGTGAGTATTTGTAGTCTGCTGCTCATAAATTCCAGTGGTGGATACCAATAATCTGGAATGCTTTTTGCAAAGACTTTTAACCTCCAAAATAATCTACCGTACTTCCAATTTCATTCTATCTAAATTTAAAGACGATAAGAGCTATAATGGATTAGAAGTGCATTAGAAAGACCATTGTAGCTTCTTAATACCAACCCTCTGATCCCTCTGTTTCTGGGAAGATAGTGCAAAGACGATTATCAACGCTAAGAAGATATAGTGAAAGTTCAGTCCAGAAATTAATAAAAGCACAATGAACATTTATTGTATGCAGGTCGGAGCAGATTAATTAATGTTCTCAGACAAGTAAAGAAGAGGCTCTATGAGTAACTTGGATTTACAGATCTTAATCCTAAAACAATCTCCACTTTTGTAGTACTAAATTCACTCTTCATTCTTTCGCCCAAGGGTTTATCGGGTGCCTTTAAGGTTGAAATTAGCTGTAAAGTCAAAGTGCGGAAGCATAAAGACTGGGATGTCATTGATTTCTCCATATCTTCAAGAAATTAATTATTCTGCTAAGCAGCAAAGATATTACCAACCATCATGTGTAAAGAGCCAGCAGTAGAAGACCCACTAGGAGGCCATGTCCAAGATCAACGCTTCTCGATACTTGTTAAACCAATGCTAAATGCAATGCCCTGTGAAATTCAATTAGTTCTTCAAGGACAAGGAACGTTGACTTGGTTTGATTGGAATATTCAAAGTGTTGTATAAAAGAAAGTATCATCCTGGTGGCCAAATAAAGCAGGGAGTTGGCATGGTGCTTGGCCAAAGTTTATGATCCAAATATGAGTACGGGCAAAAAGATGAAATGGGCAAGAAGCATAATCCATTTTATAGAATCTAAGAGGAAGAAATTAGTTTTAAATTCTAAAATTAACTTTCTGTATTTAGCTTTTTTGTGACTTATGGAAACAATTTAGAATCTTCTTCGGCTTTCAGTGAGTCATCGCCATTCTTAAATCAGCAAATGGCAACGTAGCATCCAAAAGAAACCAAATTGCCAAAGTCATAGACCTGATAAACGGGGCTCTGACTGGAACATAGTGTTCCCAATCACCGGCGTCACCATGTGCGCCTGACCTTAACTAGCTAACATTATGTAGAATGAACGCACTAAAAAAAACAGTAAGAACATAGTGTATTTTTTTAAAATAATTCTTCTAAGGTTAATGAATTAGAGAAATTACAATGATATTACAAATATTTATAATACATTCTTGCACATAGGGGCAGTATTATAGTAGTTATATTCTTGTACATAGGAGCAGTATTCTAGTAGTTATATTCTTGTACATAGGAGCAGTATTATAGTAGTTATATTCTTGTACATAGGTGCAGTATTATAGTAGTTATATTCTTGTACATAGGAGCAGTATTATAGTAGTTATATTCTTGTACATAGGGGCAGTATTATAGTAGTTATATTCTTGCACATAGGAGCAGTATTATAGTAGTTATATTCTTGTACATAGGGGCAGTATTATAGTAGTTATATTCTTGTACATAGGGGCAGTATTATAGTAGTTATATTCTTGTACATAGGAGTATTATAGTAGTTATATTCTTGTACATAGGAGCAGTATTATAGTAGTTATATTCTTGTACATAGGAGCAGTATTATAGTAGTTATATTCTTGTACATAGGGGGCAGTATTATAGTAGTTATATTCTTGTACATAGGGGGCAGTATTATAGTAGTTATATTCTTGTACATAGGGGGCAGTATTATAGTGGTTATATTCTTGTACATAGGAGCAGTATTATAGTAGTTATATTCTTGTACATAGGGGCAGTATTATAGTAGTTATATTCTTGTACATAGGGGGCAGTATTATAGTAGTTATATTCCTGTACATAGGGGCAGTATTATAGTAGTTATATTCTTGTACATAGGGGCAGTATTATAGTAGTTATATTCTTGTACATAGGAGCAGTATTATAGTAGTTATATTCTTGTACATAGGGGCAGTATTATAGTAGTTATATTCTTGTACATAGGGGCAGTGTTATAGAGTTATATTCTTGTACATAGGGGGCAGTGTTATAGTAGTTATATTCTTGTATATAGGAGCAGTATTATAGTAGTTATATTCCTGTACATAGGGGCAGTATTATAGTAGTTATATTCTTGTACATAGGAGCAGTATTATAGTAGTTATATTCCTGTACATAGGGGCAGTATTAGAGTAGTTATATTCTTGTACATAGGGGCAGTATTATAGTAGTTATATTCTTGCACATAGGGGCAGTGTTATAGAGTTATATTCTTGTACATAGGGGGCAGTGTTATAGTAGTTATATTCTTGTACATAGGAGCAGTATTATAGTAGTTATATTCCTGTACATAGGGGCAGTATTATAGTAGTTATATTGTTGTACATAGGGGCAGTATTATAGTAGTTATATTCTTGTACATAGGAGCAGTATTATAGTAGTTATATTCTTGTACATAGGGGCAGTATTATAGTAGTTATATTCTTGTACATAGGGGGCAGTGTTATAGTAGTTATATTCTTGTACATAGGAGCAGTATTATAGTAGTTATATTCCTGTACATAGGGGCAGTATTATAGTAGTTATATTCTTGTACATAGGGGCAGTATTATAGTAGTTATATTCTTGTACATAGGGGCAGTATTATAGTAGTTATATTCTTGTACATAGGGGCAGTGTTATAGAGTTATATTCTTGTACATAGGGGGCAGTGTTATAGTAGTTATATTCCTGTACATAGGGGCAGTATTATAGTAGTTATATTCTTGTACATAGGAGCAGTATTATAGTAGTTATATTCTTGTACATAGGGGCAGTATTATAGTATTATATTCTTGTACATAGGAGCAGTATTATAGTAGTTATATTCCTGTACATAGGGGCAGTATTATAGTAGTTATATTCTTGTACATAGGAGCAGTATTATAGTAGTTATATTCTTGTACATAGGAGCAGTATTATAGTAGTTATATTCTTGTACATAGGAGCAGTATTATAATAGTTATATTCTTGTACATAGGAGCAGTATTATAGTAGTTATATTCTTGTACATAGGAGCAGTATTATATTAGTTATATTCTTGTACATAGGAGCAGTATTATAGTAGTTATATTCCTGTACATAGGGGCAGTATTATAGTAGTTATATTCTTGTACATAGGAGCAGTATTATAGTAGTTATATTCCTGTACATAGGGGCAGTATTATAGTAGTTATATTCTTGTACATAGGGGCAGTATTATAGTAGTTATATTCTTGTACATAGGGGCAGTGTTATAGAGTTATATTCTTGTACATAGGGGGCAGTGTTATAGTAGTTATATTCTTGTACATAGGAGCAGTATTATAGTAGTTATATTCCTGTACATAGGGGCAGTATTATAGTAGTTATATTCTTGTACATAGGGGCAGTATTATAGTAGTTATATTCTTGTACATAGGGGCAGTGTTATAGAGTTATATTCTTGTACATAGGGGGCAGTGTTATAGTAGTTATATTCTTGTACATAGGAGCAGTATTATAGTAGTTATATTCCTGTACATAGGGGCAGTATTATAGTAGTTATATTCTTGTACATAGGGGCAGTATTATAGTAGTTATATTCTTGTACATAGGGGCAGTGTTATAGAGTTATATTCTTGTACATAGGGGGCAGTGTTATAGTAGTTATATTCTTGTACATTGGAGCAGTATTATAGTAGTTATATTCCTGTACATAGGGGCAGTATTATAGTAGCTATATTCTTGTACATAGGGGCAGTATTATAGTAGTTATATTCTTGTACATAGGGGCAGTGTTATAGAGTTATATTCTTGTACATAGGGGGCAGTGTTATAGTAGTTATATTCCTGTACATAGGGGCAGTGTTATAGTAGTTATATTCTTGTACATAGGAGCAGTATTATAGTAGTTATATTCTTGTACATAGGGGCAGTATTATAGTATTATATTCTTGTACATAGGAGCAGTATTATAGTAGTTATATTCCTGTACATAGGGGCAGTATTATAGTAGTTATATTCTTGTACATAGGAGCAGTATTATAGTAGTTATATTCTTGTACATAGGGGCAGTATTATAGTAGTTATATTCTTGTACATAGGGGCAGTATTATAGTAGTTATATTCTTGTACATAGGGGCAGTATTATAGTAGTTATATTCTCATACATAGGGGCAGTATTATAGTAGTTATATTCTTATACATAGGGGCAGTATTATAGTAGTTATATTCTTGTACATAGGAGCAGTATTATAGTAGTTATATTCTTGTACATATGTACAGTATTATAGTAGTTATATTCTTGTACATAGGGACAGTATTATAGTAGTTATATTCTTGTACATAGGAGCAGTATTATAGTAGTTATATTCTTGTACATAGGGGCAGTATTATAGTATTATATTCTTGTACATAGGGGCAGTATTATAGTATTATATTCTTGTACATAGGGGCAGTATTATAGTAGTTATATTCTTGTACATAGGGGCAGTATTATAGTAGTTATATTCTTGTACATAGGGGCCAGTATTATAGCAGTTGTATTCTTTTATCCCAATTTTGAGGCTGATTACTTGCATTATCTAACATAATTGTATACATTTTTTTTCATCTAATTTTGAAGCCATTGTCAGTAGCGGATTTCGTTTGGCCGGCACTTGTATATTGGTAATATTTCCAGTGTGAGCAGGTGGAAGCACAGGGGTGTGAGGACGTGCTGGGGACATGTGAATACTGCACTTGTCAGGTTTGGCCCAGACATTTGCATTCCGCCGGCTCCTAGCTGGGGATACAATGTAGAGGCTGCGTCATGCCTGCCAGGATTCGATTGCACTATAAATTGTTCTGGAAAGCACTTAGCCCGTGTAGTCATTATCATCATCGTCTCTATTAGAAAGTTAATCTGCATACATCAGAATACAATGTGTGTTTGTACAATAAAATCTTCCATTTTTTTTCAATTAAGCCATATTTTAAGTATTTAATTGCCCTTGTACTGTGGGTAATACGGTGAACGATTAAAGGGCGTGTGTGCGGGGACAGTAGTGACGGTGGTCGCCTTCTTACCGCGTACAGATGGGATGTGACTGATGGATTTGGGCCGTCATGTGGCCGCAGTGGGAAGAAAACTCGCCACTATCTCCGGTGACATTTCTCACCTGATCAGGATGTTACTGATGGTCAATAGTTTGGGGTCTTTTTCTTGGCTATTGCAATAGAAGGGAAATCTATCACACTAGGATCCCGAGGTCTGGACGACATATAATAAAGACGTCTCATAGATGAAAAGAATGAGACATTTTCTCCAATAAAATACTTGGTGGCTCCCAAATTGTATCTAATGGGGGCACTGTGACCGGTATTATGGGTGGTCTGTGATTGATGCGTAACGGGGGGGGGGGGCATTGTCTATGATTATCATTGTTATGGGGTCCTATGATTGGCATTTTTCAGTTGGACAGTGAGTAGATGTGCCATAGGGTTCTCTGCGACTTGCATTGTTATGGGGGCACTGTGATAATCTTGTTATGTTTGGGTTGTGACTGTTTTTTTTATATGGTACAGACATTGGCAATGACTGCTGTTATGGAGGCACTGTGATTGACAGTGCTCTGGTTGGTCTGATGAGGACATTATCTCTAAATGACTAGCATTATTATGGGGGGCACTAGAAATGATCTTATTATAATTGAGTGGTGATTGGTTTTCTAATATGGTCCGGACATTGACTGACTATTATTGTTATGGGGGTACTAGGATCTAACTGTCTTTCTGATGAGGACACTGACTAGCATTATTATGGGGGCCCTAGTACTGACCTTATCATGGTTGAGTGGTGATTGGTTTCCTGATGGGGTCCAGACATTGACTATGACTGCTGTTGTTATGGGGGTAGTAGGATGTAACTGGCTTTCTGATGAGCACACTAATTAACTAGCATTATTACGGGGGGCACTATGACTGACCTTGCTATGGTCGGGTTGTGATTGGTTTGGGATCGGGGCATTGTCTATGCCTGGTCTTGTTATGGAGTCACTGCAGCTGGCATAGTAATGGGGCATTGTCACCCTGCATTACGTTGAGGCGCTCTGGATTTGCTCCATCTCTGCAATGACTTTATGACGGGGACACTTTTTGCAAGTGGGTGACTGTCATTGTTATGGAGGCACTGTGTCACTGTCGTAAGAGCCTTGTAAGTGGCATTGCTATGAAGGCGTCTTACTTACTGCCTATAAATAGGTAAAAAATACATATCTTGGACCCCGACTATTTCTTAATAAGGATCGGTTGAGACTTTTGGGAATTGGACATGTTAGAAGATGGTGTTATTGTGATCTTACAGATCCCCAATTTTTTCTAAAACTCTACATAAATGAAAAAAAGTAAAAAAAATAAAGTAAAATCCCTTTAAGCTACCAGCCCTTTAATACTGTGTATTATTGTAAGCGATATATGAATAAGAGGGTGCTTGACTGTACTGTAGAGGTGCCAGGAGAAAAAATCAACTATTATCTTAAAATAGAAACTCCGGCACACAAAAAAAAATGCGTATATTTAATTATTCATCAATTTTATTCCAAAGGAAAAAAGGTTGGTGGGTTCCTCATTGAGCGGTCACAGACTCCTCCCGGACCTCCACACCGGACTCATAAGCGGCGTCTTTCTGCTAAGTGGGAGTTCCACCCTTGCTTTATATACTTATAAACAGCGATCTCTTGAAAAAGACTTTACAATTATATGCCGAAACGTTGAGACTACATATAAGCTGTTTAAAGTTTCTTTTGCATGTGGAACCCACCAACCTTTTTTCCTTTGGAATAAAATTGATGAATAATTAAATATACGCATTTTTTTTGTGTGCCGGAGTTTCTATTTTAAGATTATTATTGTAAGCGGCCATGAGAACAATGATAAAATCTGCGACTCGGCAATCTTTCTATTCCAACACGAAGACGACAACAACAATGTAACAAATGTGACAACACATCGTCCCCAGAACATAAACAGCGCTGACACAAAGTGTCAGCTACGTCCCTCTAAAGTTTTTATTAAAAATGAAAGGGGGGGGGGGGAAATCTCGGTTTTGGTTCTTTACATGTCGTCCCTTTCATCTGGCGAAACGAGCCGATCGCTCTCAGATGACTTAGAAATAATAAGACGTTGCTAATAGGAATTCATTGCCGCCTTTGAACCGCTGTTACCATATTCTCGACATAAGAATTATTTTCATCTCGTTGATTGCAATTATTCTCAATACAATTTTTGTCACAATCCTTTAGCGACTACTTGATAAAATGCTTCCCCTCGTCGACACTAATTAAGGAGCGTGAACGAAATGCTTTGCCTGATTATTTGTCAAAACGTATTTGATGACGGCCATGCCGAACCTTGGAGGGGCTGTCCAGTCAAGTGTATAAGTGATAGACAGCGGTTTGGCTCTTTGCTTTGTGACATAATGTCTAACGTCTGCCAAGTCCCTATGACACAGAGGAACCTGTGCGTGAAGAAGTGCAAAGAGCCACCTCACTGGATCACTGTCACCTCTCCTCTCCCCACAACCCTCTGCCGCAGCATCCAAGAACTTAGAGGTGATGTCTTCGGACACAAACCAATAAGTAAGGCTCCAATGACTTTGCATCAGTTCCTCTGCCTCTAACCTGCACACTTCTTCTATATTTAACCCTTCTCTAGCTAATCTCTGGGTTTTACCACCTGACTACTCTTTTTATGTGTCCCACTGCCAATTAATTGAAGAGATCCGACCAGTTAAGAGGGTTCCAATTACGCAAAAAAGTTTTGAAAAAGTTGCCTAAAACTTAAGCTAACTTTATGGATCCACTGCTGCTTTAGTATCAATATTTCTTGGGTTCCGGACGGTCTCTACTTCCTGCACCAGCAATGATCTTCCAAACTTTGATTTGTTCCTGCAGACAGTCACTGGTGGTAGCAACACCTTATCTAGCTGAAGCGGTCCCATGCTTGTCTCAGGGACATCCTAGCAGAAAGTAGACTGGTGGGGCATCTGGCAAGCTAGCAAAACAGGGAATCAGTATGGTAAATTTGTCTAATTTGGATATTCTATACAATTTTTAAACTCTTTAACATTATTTGGCCAGGCTGGTTTATCGCTTTAAGTCCAAACTTCATTGCAAGAATCTCTGATGGAAAACAGTTAGATCCTTTAGATCAGCATTTTCCAAACTTGAGTCCTCAAGGACCCAACAACGTCATGTTTTCAGGATTTTCAGGTGAGACAATTATCAATTTTATACAATTTCTAAAATATTTTTAAAATTATTTGGCCAGGCTGGTTTATTGCTTTAGGTCCAAACTTGATTGCAAGAATCTCTGATGAAAAACAGTTGGATCCTTTAGATCTGTGTTTCACAAACTCCAATCTTCAAGGCCCCAACACATCATATTTTCAGCATTTCCAGGTGAGAGAATTATTATCAAGGTATCAGAACCTGCCACAGGTTCTCTCACCTGTCTAATACTAAGGAAATCCTGAAGTCATGATGTGTTGGGTGGCCATGAGGATGGGGTTCACTCCTTTAGTCTCTGAACTTCTCTTAGTACAGAGGTGTCAAACTGCATTCCTCGAGGGCTGCAAACAGGTCATGTTTTCTGGATTTCCTTGTGTTGCACAGGTGATAATTTAATCACCTGCAGAGAATGATTCCAGCACCTTGTGCAATGCTAAGGAAATCTTGAAAACACGCATGGTTTGAGGCCCTCGAGGAATACAGTTTGACACCTCTGCCTTAGTAGACAACAGGGTAGATCTACTAGTTCTCTAGGTTTACCTTCCAGAACCAAAACTCATGAATAAGATCTTCAAACCATCCTTCACGAGATCTCCTTTCCTATCCCAATTCTGAATGAGTCATCCATCACGTACTGACTCAAATAGATCACTTTAAAAATATTTGAGGTCACATCTACATTCGGGACTTGATTCTGCTCGGACATTGACATCACTGACACATTGTAAGGTTTTAATACTAGGACCATCTCGATTTGGGTTCACCTTGACGCTGTTGGGATGGCTTTTATGAAGATTGAAGTTCACACGATTGAGAGTAAAATAAAGGTTTGATGCTACAACAATCTGAAGTCCAAGACTAACTCAAGCAGAAACAACGGTAACAACAGAACCCGGCAAAGGATCGAAACACCAAACTTCCATACAGTCAATAATATTCATCAACTCTTCCCCATGACCTAATCCTAAGCCTCTGAATGAAGTAGATAAATAAACCGCAACTATATAGATGGAGAACTCACAATAAATATAACAGAGGACGAAAGATTCACCCAGGGATCTCCATTCAAACAAAGTAAATGTGGAATTTAGATGATTTTTATTCAGTAGGGAAAGCCCAAGGCAATTCTTCCCAGGTTGTCATGAAACTTCTATTCTCACAAGAAGTTACATAATATTAGTTTTATTTCTACTGACTTCTTCTTCTTATTTCTTCTTCTTCCAAAGACATACTGATAGGGAATTTAGATTGTGAGCCCCATCGGGGACAGCGATGATAATGTGTGCAAACTGTAAAGCGCTGCGGAATATGTTAGCGCTATATAAAAATAAAGATTATTATTATTATTATTATTACTGACTGGTTGGATTCACTTCTTCCTCAAAAATTCTAGAGGTAAAACAAACAACTTCATCCACAGAGACTGAAAAACATTCTGCAATTCATGACAACAGTTATTAAGCAAGGAACTTTTTCAGAGAAAAATCCCTACTAAAGAGAACAATTATTATCCAGACTCCTACAACAACAGGTAGACTTAATGAGAATAGTACACTAATGAGCACAGGATAGAAGACCAGAGTATGCATAAACAAACCCAAGAAACAAAGAAAAAACATAAGTGATACTTTGTGTTCTACTTGCAGGGTGTAGGGTAAGCGCATAAAAAAAGAGAACTCCTGTGCACTTCGTTCATTTCTTCTTCCTTTATGGATTATTATAATCAATTCCTCAAGATTGGACCCAACTCTCTTTGCTAAACAAGAAGCTTTCACTGTTGACTTGTCCATGCATCACATGATTGTCCGTTCATCCCAACTACAAAAGTATAAAGATTAATCATGATGAACTGTATATCATATATCATAACTTGTTACAGCATAGTCCCATAGTGTATTTGTAAGAAGTCATCATAAGACAATGAGGTCTCAGAGATACCCTCCAGAACAAGTAAATAGTCATCATAAGACAATGAGGTCTCCGAGATACCCTCCAGAACAAAGAAAGAATATATTATAAGAGAATGGAGTCTCTGAGGTACACTACAGAACAAACAATTGATCTTCATAACAAAATTAGGTCTCCAAGATACCCTCCAGAACAAGCAAATAGTCATCATAAGACAATGAGGTCTCCGAGATACCCTCCAGAACAAGCAAATAGTCATCATAAGACAATGAGGTCTCTGAGATACCCTCCAGAACAAGCAAATAGTCATCATAAGACAATGAGGTCTCTGAGATACCCTCCAGAACAAAGAAAGAATACATCATAAGGAAATGGAGTCTCTGAGGTAAACTCCAGATCAAGCAAACAGTCATCATAAGACAGTGAGGTCTCTGAGGTACACTCCTGGATAAACAAGTGATCATGATATGATAAGACAATTAGGTCTTTGAGATACCCTCCAGAACAAAGTAAGAATACATCTAAAGACAGTGGGGTCTCTGTGGTACACTGCAAAATGAGTAAGTGGTTATCATAAGACAATGAGGTCTCTGTGATACCCTCCAGAACAAACCACTGATCATCATAAGACAATAAAGTCTCTGTGATTCCCTCAAGAATGAGCAAGTGGTTATCATAAGACAATGGGGTCTTGGAGATACCATCCAGAGTAAGTAAGTGGTCATCATAAGACAGTGGGGTCTTGGAGGTACCCACGAAAACAAGCAAGTGGTCATCATAAGACAATGGGGTCTCTAAGATACCCTCAAGAATGAGCAAGTGGTCATCATAAGACAATGGGGTCTCTGAAATATCCTCCAAAACAAGAAAGTCATCATCATAAGACAATAGCATCTCTGAGATAGCCTCCAGAACAAGAAACAAGACATCATAAGACAATGAAAACTCCCTAGGAACACTTAAGAACAAGTAGCTCCCAGGTATTCTTGAGAGCAGGCAAGAGGTCATCTTTGTACCACGAGGCTCCCAGATATCCTGAAGAACAGGCAAAAGGTCATCATAGGGCTATGAAGCTCCCAGGTATCCTGAAACGTTTCTCCTTTATGGAGAGTGACATACCAGCTGGCTTGTCTGTCAAGGTAAGGAGGCTTATTCGCCGTGCAATGCTCCTCTGGAAAATTAAATATGCAAATTGCCTCTTCTGAGAAAAAGAGGACTTAAACTCTATAGCGCCACCTGTTGGAAGTAGTGATCCTACAAGTCACAATCAACCCTATAAACGAGTCGTGCAATATGACTTTGGATAAAAGCCAAATCAGTATCTCAATTCGCAGACACGGTGCTTCGGGCTGTTGGCCCTCGTCAGTGCGAAGCATGAGAACTGATTTGGCTAGGTGAGAGGCTCTGGACTGGGGTCTAAGGGGCAACGTTTTTCTTAGAAACGTTATCCCTTAGACCAGTCCAGAGCCTCTCACCTAGCCAAATCAGTTCTCATGCTTTGCACTGACGAGGACCAACAGCATAGGTATCCTGAAAAGCAGGCAAGTGGTCATCATAGGGCCATGAGGTTCTTGGGTATCTTCAAGAGCAGGCATGAGGTCATAGGGCCATGAGGCTACCAGGTATTCAGAAAAGCAGGCAAGTGGTTATCATAGGGCTATGAGGATCTCAGGTATCTTCAAGAGCAGGCATGAGGTTATAGGGCCATGAGGCTCCCAGGTATTCTCAAGAGCAGGCAAGAGATTATCATAGGGCCACAAAGCTCCCAAGTATCCTGAAAAGCATGCAAGTGGTCATCATAGGGCCATGAGGCTCCCAGGTATCCTGAAAAGCACGCAAGAGGTCATCACAGGGCCATGAGGCTCCCAAGTATCCTTAAGAGCAGGCAAGAGGTCATCATTCATCGTAGGGCCATGAGGCTCCCAAGTATTCTCAAGAGCAGGCAAGAGGTCATCATAGGGCTATGAGGCTCCCAGGTATCCGGAAAAACAGGCATGAAGTCATCATAGGGCCATGAGTCTCCCAGGTATCCTCAAAAGCAGGCAAGAGGTCATCATAGGGCCACGAGGCTCACCATATCCTGACGCTCTACAAAGCCAAGAATTTTTAGAGTTGAGTTTTTACCTAGAAAGTTAAGGAAGAAAGTCTAACTCTCACAACTAACTTAGAAAGTAAATATTGGGCGGGCTGACGTGACTTGAGTGCAGTTTTACAGGTGAGTGAGATAACGTGGAATCAGCCAGCGTGCTGGGAAGGTCGATACACATTTATCAATAAGTACATTAGGTTTATGGATTCCGAGTCCATCGTGCTCATCTCCAATTAGATAAACTTCGAGAGATTTGTTCTTAGTCTAGCGGTGAGTATCTCCTGAAGGATCAATCTCAACTTCTAGAACTTTTTAGATATAAAACTCCAAATCTGAGGTGATACAAAATCTATTGTCAAAATGGTGGTGATCTGCATGGCAGTAATTGCATCCCTGCCAAGTAGTTTATTATTATTATTGTTATTATGTATTTATATAGCACCATTGATTCCATGGTGCTGTACATGAGAAGGGGTTACATACAGATTAGCTCTATCCTCACCTACTGTATCCTCACCCATCCCTTGTAGATTGTGAGCCCTCGCGGGCAGGGTCCTCTCTCCTCCTGTACCAGTTGTGACTTGTATTGTTCAAGATTATTGTACCTGTTTTTATTATGTATACCCCTCCTCACATGTAAAGCGCCATGGAATAAATGGTGCTATAATAATAAATAATAATAATTCCAGATAACACTTACAGTAAGCAAACTAACAATTACAGACTGATACAGAGGGGCGAGGACCCTGCCCTTGCGGGCTTACATTCTACAGGATGCTGGGGATGGAGACAATAGGTTGAGGGTTGTAGGAGCTCCGGTGTTGGTGAGGCGGGAGCTCCGGTGTTGGTGAGGTGGCAACAAGGTCAGTGCTGGATGTAAGCATTCCTGAAGAGGTGGGTTTTCAGGTTCCGTCTGAAGGATCCGAATGTGGTTGCTAGTCGGATGTGTTGGGGCAGAGAATTCCAGAGGATGGGGGATATTCGGGAGAAGTCTTGGAGGCGGTTGGATGAGGAGCGGATGAGTGTGGAGGAGAGAAGGAGGTCTTGGGAGGACCGGAGATTACATGAGGGAAGAAATTGGGAGATTAGTTCAGAGATATATGGAGGAGACAGGTTATGGGTGGCTTTGTAGGTCAGTATTAGTAGTTTGAACTGGATACGCTGAGGGAATTGGAGCCAGTGCAGATACTTGCAGAGAGGGGAAGTGGAGGAGTAGGGAGGAGAGAGATGAATTAGTTGGGCAGCAGAGGTAAGAATGGACTGGAGAGGTGCAAGGGTGTTAGCAGGGAGGCCGCAGAAAAGGATGTTGCAGTAGTCAAGGCAAGAGATGATGAGGGCATGCACAAGCATTTTAGTAGATTGATGGTTGAGGAAAGGTCGGATTCTGGAGATATTTTTGAGCTGGAGGCGACAGGAGGTGGAAAGAGCTCAGATGTGCGGTTTGAAGGACAGGGCAGAGTCAAGGGTTACTCCGAGGCAGCGGACTTCCGGTACGGGTAGGGGTCCTACAATAGAGCCTTGGGGGACTCCAACAGAGAGAGGGTGGGTTGAGGAGGTAGTGCGGGAGTGGGAGACGCTGAATGTGCAGTTGGAAAGGTATGAGGAGATCCAGGATAGGGCGAGGTCTTTGATGCCAAAGGAGGAGAGGATCTGTAGTAGGATTCAGTGGTCAATTGTTTCAAAAGCAGAGGACAGGTCTAGGAGGAGGAGTGCAGAGTATTGTCCGTTAGCTTTGGCGGTAAGTAGGTCGTTAGTGATTTTGGTCAGGGCTGTCTCAGTGGAGTGATGGGGGTGGAAACAAGATTGTAAATTGTCAAAGAGCAAGTTAGATGAGAGGTGGGAGGAAAGTTCAGCGTAGACGTGCTGCTACCGGAGTTTGGAAGCTAATGGGAGCAGTGATATTGGGTGATAGCTGGACATAGCAGTTGGATCGAGGGTTGGCTTTTTAAGGATAGGTGTGATTGTGGCATGTTTGAAAGCAGAAGGGAAGGTACCAGAAGTTAGTGATAGGTTGAAGAGGTGGGTTAGGGATGGGATGAGAGTGGTGGTGAGGTTGGGGAGGAGGTGGGATGGGATGGGATCGAGCACACAGGTGGTGAGGTGCGATTTGGAGAGGAGACAATTAAGCTCCCCTTTAGTGATCTTGGAGAGGGAGGTTATGGGGTTTGAACATTGGTCTGGTATACAAAGGGGTTGTGGTGGTTGAACAATGAAGACTTGCCTTGTTTGGTCGATCTTAGTTTTTAAGTATGTGGTAAAGTCCTCAGCAGAGATGAGGGAGGTTGGAGGGGGCAGTGGTGGGTGGAGGAGGGAGTTAAAGGTTTTGAATAACTGTTTGGGGTTGTAGGATAGGGAAGATACGATGGTTGTGAAGGAGGCCTGTTTACCAGAGGTGAGAGCAGATTTAAAAGTGAGTGTTGCCTGTTTGAATGCAGTGAAGTCATCATGCGAATGTGTTTTCTTCCAATGCCGCTCTGCAACCCTGGACACTTGCCGGAGCCTTTTAGTGGTGTTATTGAGCCAGGGTTGTCTATTGATACGTCACACTCTGCCATGAACGAGAGGGGCGACCGTGTCAATAGCTGATGCGAGAGTGGCATTGTAGAAAGCAGTGGCACTGTCTGTGTCATGGAGTGAGGATATGGATGCCAGTGGTAGGATAGAGTCAGAGAGCATTTGGGTGTCTAGGTGTGCTTTATAACTCCGCTCTCGATGACCTACATCCATTAAAACCATGGAGTTACAGTAAGTCTTATCTGCTATATATCAGACTGTCTCTCCATGCTACACAGACTTGTTATAGTTTTCTTCTATAAGTCTTTAATGAGTAGCCGTCAATTTAATATTATTTTTCTATAAATCAATAGTGCTCATGGAAATAAGAAACTTTGTAATATATCTTATCAGATAAATCTGCTTTTTTCTCCTCCTGGACTGATCTTTAATTCCCAACATTCTCAATTGGTAAAATGTGTCTTTGATGAATACAGATTTTACCATTACTTAGATAGGAGATGACAGTTGGTGCTCATTTAATTTTATGAACTTTGTCTCCGCCTCTAGCTCCTCCTCTCCATAGAATTTTATAAGCACCAACTGTCATCTCCTATCTCATTAATGGGAAAATCTGTCTTCAACTGAATATGGATTTCACAGGAGAGTGAAAGAAGCAGATTTCTCTGATTAGATATATTTCAAAGTTTCCTATTTTTTTCTGTACTATTAATTCATGAAATGAAAATTAAAACAACATATTCAACATGGTCGATGGATTTTATGGTTGCAAGTTTGTGATTGGACATTCTTTCCTCACTCCTCCTGTGTTATCGCTCATGATACGAGATGTTATGAGATATAAGAGATGGATTGAAAGGGTGCAAGAGAAAAATTGACAAAATTCACCAATTTTGCCGGGATTAGTGGTCTATCTTAGGGTATTTACACATGGACTTCGGGCGTGGGTACAGCAAGCAGGAAGGCATGTGGGCAGGGAGAACTTGGGGCACACTCAGGAATCTCAGGAGCAGCAGGACAGATGAAGTGGAACCCAGTAGGGATGGAAACAAGTAAAGCACAGAAGGTGAACACCAAACATAGAGGTCTAGAGACTCAATCCAAAGACAAGGGTATGTGTGTCAATGGGTCTTAAATAGGTCTAGAGAAATGATGTCATGGATTCATTCCAGACAACCTGCAACATCCGGTGTGGAGCGCAACAGAGGGCAGCGGTACCAAGAGGAAGAGGGCGGAGCCTGGGAGACCTGGGATAGGTGTGTAACAATGAGATTTAAGGAATCTCATTCACTTTGCTGGTACTAGGAACAGCAACAATGTGTGCACATACCCTGAAGTGTGTTGGGGGTAGGTGATGATGCTTCCCAAAAGCAGATGCTCTAGGAGATAATGATTGGGCATTTTGGATTTCAGCTTGTCCAATCCTCTCCTATCAAAGAAGATCATCAGCCACCAGAGGTGTCTTTCAGCTGCGGCTCAGGCAAGCATGCAGATGCATGGCCATCTTAAGAGCTTTCCTGGACTTTGCATGCATTGCCATTTTGCTCCAATCTAGAATAAGGATAAAAGGTTTTAATATGACTTAAACATGGTGGCCAGACCAGGGTGTGCCAATGTGAATATTTAGTACCTTGGATATTTCGACAGTTTCTGTCTTTGTTTCCTGTGATGGTAACTTGTCCACATAGTTTGCAGTCCGTCCACCATCCTGGTAGCTCTTCTCTGAACTTGCTCCACTCATTAGAAGACCAAGATCTGCCCAAGTTGGAAGTGGATTGTGAAGTTGGATCATCTCTGATTTCGATATGAGGATTTAAAGAGATGTCCCGACTCCAAACACTTGACTTTTTGGAATCATGAATTGTCCCAAACAAAAGCCAACAATGACCATCTCCACTTTGTCATCTCAGGTCAACTTAACTGTGGACCCTCGAAAACAATGAGAGGAATCTGGCAACATCTTAATATGCTCTTCAAAAGACTATGAACATCTCGAATGACCAAGTGCCGCCATTAGCAGCCAGGAGAGATATCGCTCTGCCCAGAAGGATTTGCTGCGCTCTCATCCTGGGAAATGTCTCCATAGCTGCAGAACGTCGCGAATAACGAGTGTAGAAGTAGTTTGTTGGCAGCCCCCCCCCCCCAAAAAAAAAAAGGTTTCACAGCGGGAAATAAAACTGGTTTTTTCGATAGCCGGTGTTCAGAGCTGGAAATGGATTTGATAAACAGATTGAGTATCTCAATGTTAAGTTCCAAATAGATAGGTCGGAATCAATCTATCGGCTACCTCTGCAATCATTCCTGGTAATGGAGCCGGCGGTTCTCCTACTGATGGATGCCTTTGTTCCCTGAAAGCTTCAGCTACAGACGCTGCACAATTTCATTTAGAATTATTTGACTACATTCCCCCCCCCTTTACTCGGCGGTTAAAGTCAGTGTTTATACACGATCACTTCACCGTCTCAGCAGGAGAGGCAGGTACGACATTTCATATTGACAGCGTCTCGATGCTTGCGATAAAATGGTCATCGGCCACTGGTGTCAGAAAGAGAGATGAAAAGGAGAAATATTGGGGCTTTTAACATTGATGATAAAAGTGGAATCATTAAAACTATTATTAAAAAATATTTAGAAAAATAATGGTCAAATCCGTTTCTACTTAAGGAGATGGCGGAACATAGGATGTTAAGCAATGCGTTCTGGGAAAAAATATGCAAATCAGATCTACCAGAAGGAAGAAATTTCTCCCTGCAGCGCCACCTACAGGATGATAACCTGCAAGTCGGTATCTTCTTAGAAGACGGTCATCCAATTAGTTCTACCCCTGTTTATATTTTTTTTATATCATTATGACATATCGATATAAAAAAGGAACCCCGGCTCCGACACTAAGCCAGAGCAGGGATTTACGGTTCCACCCCGAACAACTTTATGCGAGTAAAGTATAGAACGTGATGTAACAAAGTAGATAAGGTTTGTATGTCACACATTGGTGATCATTTGGATTTAACTAGAGAAATTCTGTAAACCAATTTAACAGTCAGAGCGAAATTTACTCCAAAACTTGGCAGATACCGGCACATTGTGGGGTTAGATAATTGTCAGCAGCCGGAGCACTAGACAGAAGTCTCGGGGAACGTGACCCCAGTGTCGGGTGCTGTAATACCACTGACCCCGCTTGTTTATAAGGCATCTATGGCTAGAACAGCATCTGCAGAGCTCCTCATTCACAAAGACGGTGAAAATAACATTCAGCGAGTGCTTTGAAATTGGAACTCGCCAGCTTCATTGAATTTTCCCAGGATATTCAGTTTCTTGTGAATCAAAATAACTCCAAAGCTTTCAGTTGTCCTATAAAGACATGGGTCACAGAATTTCAGCAGTATACTGATCAGGTTACAGCATCGACCAGCCATGTGACCCTCCCTAGTCCTGGCTAGGAGTGACTCTCCTGCCGTATAGATGCAGTGACTCTCCTGCCTCAGAGGCACAGTGACTCTCCTGCCTCACAGACACAGTGACTCTACAGCCTTACAGGCACAGTGACTCTACAGCCTTACAGACACAGTGACTCTACAGCCTTACAGGCACAGTGACTCTCCTGCCTCACAGGCACAGTGACTCTCCTGCCTCACAGACACAGTGACTCTACAGCCTTACAGGCACAGTGACTCTCCTGCCTCACAGACAAAGTGACTCTCCTGCCTCACAGACACAGTGACTCTACAGCCTTACAGACACAGTGACTCTACAGCCTTACAGGCACAGTGACTTTCCTACTTCAGAGACACAATCGCTCTCCTGCTTCACAGATGCAGTGACTCTCTTGCCTCATAGATGCAGTTCTTCTCCTACCTTACAGACACAATGATTCTCCTGCTTCACAGATACAGTGACTCTATAGTCTCACAGACACAGTGACTTTCCTGCCTCACAAACACAGTGACTCTCCTGCCTCACAGGCACAATGACTCTCCTGCCTCACAGGTACAGTGACTCTCCTACTTCAGAGACACAATCGCTCTCCTGCTTCACAGATGCAGTGACTCTCTTGCCTCATAGATGCAGTTCCTCTCCTACCTTACAGACACAGTGACTCTCCTGCCTCACAGACACAGTGACTCTCCTGCCTCACAGACACAGTGGCTATTCTGCCTCACAGATACAGTGACTCTCCTGCCTCACAGACACAGTGACTCTCCTGCCTCACAGACACAGTGACTCTCCTGCCTCACAGACACAGTGACTCTCCTGCCTCACAGACACAGTGACTCTCCTGCCTCACAGACACAGTGACTCTCCTGCCTCACAGACACAGTGACTCTCCTGCCTCACAGGCACAGTGACTCTCCTGCCTCACAGACACAGTGACTCTCCTGCCTCACAGACACAGTGATTCTCCTGCCTCACAGACACAGTGACTCTCCTGCCTCACAGACACAGTGGCTATTCTGCCTCACAGATACAGTGACTCTCCTGCCTCACAGACACAGTGACTCTCCTGCCTCACAGACACAGTGACTCTCCTGCCTCACAGACACAGTGACTCTCCTGCCTCACAGACACAGTGACTCTCCTGCCTCACAGACACAGTGACTCTCCTGCCTCACAGACACAGTGACTCTCCTGCCTCACAGACACAGTGATTCTCGTGCCTCACAGACACAGTGACTTTCCTACTTCACAGGCACAATCACTCTCCTGCTTTACAGACACAATGACTCTTCTGCCTCACAGACACAGTGATGCTATTGTTTCACAAGCACAGTGACTCTCCTATTTCACAGATGCAGTGACTTTCTGCCTTACAGACACAGTGACTCGCTTATTTCACACACACAGTGACTCTCCTACTTAACAACTGCAGTGACTCTCATGACTCACAAATGCAGTGATTTTATTTTCCTCACCGAAGCAGTGACTCTCCTACCTCAAAGACACAATGACTGTTGTGTACCCCAGAGCCAAAGTGACTCTCCTGCCTCACAGAGACTACTATCTCTTGTTTTCTATCATTTAAGTCTGTATCATTCTCTGTCCTCACACACTAATCTTCCTCACTACTGTGCTATCACACACACACACTATCTGTACAGTTTCTTCAGCATTTAATAGCTTTTCCCCCTTACTGCTATTCCTGAGCTGTGACATCCTCTGACTAGTCAGATCCAAAATTACTGCTGCATTCCCTGCCTTGGCTTTTATACAGACTTTTATAGTCGCTCCTGATTTGCTGCGCTATACCATGTGATCTTATAGCTACAAGCCATTATGAGGAAGTCTGCACGAGATCATGTGATTCTTCTTTGGCTGCAGCAATCTTCTGCAATGTGTAAAACCGTGGTGGGCATTTTAGGCGATTTGTGCAAATTGTTCAAATTTATGCCGTTCAACGAATTCTTAAAAATTTAAGAAATTGTAGGAATTTTTTTTTTTTCAAGGAAAGCTCCGTAATAAGAATAATGGGAACATTCTTTAGCCATACAGCATACATGAAAATCTGTCACACCTCAAGATCATTTATAGTAAATTATATACGTGTCGGCCATGGAGCTATTAATCAAGTCTAACATGTTAGGAGTCACTGGAGCAATATCTGGCAAATGCTGATGTGTCTCCCAGTATTTCTATGCGTCTTTTTGAAAAATGATATTTTTCTAACAATGATTGATCTGGTTTCATTTAGCTCAGCGCAGGTCTCGAGCGGGGGTATGGCTGGAGAGCGCACTACCTTCTCAGACCAGAAGAGGGCACTCTGTTCCTATATTTTCTGCATTCGTGCTGCGCATTTTCCCTTTCTCTTGTTCCATTGCCAACCATGGGCAGAAATAAATCATGTGAGGTATGATGTTGTACTTGGTATTCTGTAAAGACACCATGACTGACATTGCAATTATAGGTTTTTGCATTGTTTATACCCCTCCGAAAGCATATCTGAGTGCTACGGAGCACGGGCGGCGCAGATCGCAGAGAGGTTTCATTACAATACATAATTGTATTTCCTTTTTTCAGGCCTGAAGGAGTGTTTATGTGGTTCACACATTTTAACACAATGCACTTTATTCATGATTAAGTAATAGGAAAATCCAGGATTTGTCGTTCCAACCCCCCCCCGATTGCAAACAGTAACGTCGAATGGTGCAAGCGGGACCTCGGCCACTTAGTCCTGGCCGCACTGCAAGGGCTTATAGTGAAGAGCGGACGGACCGTGCAACTTCACAGGGGTCTCTGGGGAATGTGAAACTGCGAAGGGAGCTCTGAGGACAGTGCAACTGCGAAGGGGTCTATGGGGAGCATGCAACTGCGAAGGGGGCTCTGGGAAAGTTGCAACTGCGAAGGGGGCTCTGGGGAACGTGCAACTCCAAAGGGGGCTCTGGGGAAGTTGCAACTGCAAAGGGGCTCTGGGGAACGTGCAACTGCGAAGGGGTCTCTGGGGAACGTGCAACTGCGAAGGGGTCTCTGGGGAACGTGCAACTGCGAAGGGGGCTCTGGGCAATGTGCAACTGCGAAGGGGGCTCTGGGCAATGTGCAATTGCGAAGGGGGCTCTGGGGAAGTTGCAACTGCGAAGTGGGCTCTGGGGAACGTGCAACTGCAAAGAGGTCTCTGGGGAACGTGCAACTGCAAAGGGGGCTCTGGGCAATGTGCAACTGCACAGAGGTCTCTGGAGAATGTGCAACTGCGAAGGGGTCTCTGGGGAATGTGCGACTGCGAAGGGGGCTCTGGGGAACGTGCAACTGCGAAGAGGTCTCTGGGGAACGTGCAACTGCGAAGGGGGCTCTGGGGAACGTGCAACTGCAAAGAGGTCTCTGGGGAACGTGCAACTGCGAAGGGGTCTCTGGGGAATGTGCAACTGCGAAGGTGGCTCTGGGGAACGTGCAACTGCAAAGAGGTCTCTGGGGAACGTGCAACTGCGAAGGGGGCTCTAGGGAACGTGCAACTGCGAAGGGGGCTCTAGGGAACGTGCAACTGCGAAGGGGATCTGGGGAAGTTGCAACTGCGAAGTGGGCTCTGGGGAACGTGCAACTGCAAAGAGGTCTCTGGGGAACGTGCAACTGCAAAGGGGGCTCTGGGCAATGTGCAACTGCACAGAGGTCTCTGGAGAATGTGCAACTGCGAAGGGGTCTCTGGGGAATGTGCGACTGCGAAGGGGGCTCTGGGGAATGTGCGACTGCGAAGGGGGCTCTGGGGAACGTGCAACTGCGAAGAGGTCTCTGGGGAACGTGCAACTGCGAAGGGGGCTCTGGGGAACGTGCAACTGCAAAGAGGTCTCTGGGGAACGTGCAACTGCGAAGGAGGCTCTGGGGAATGTGCAACTGCAAAGACGTCTCTGGGGAACGTGCAACTGCGAAGGGGTCTCTGGGGAACGTGCAACTGTGAAAGGGGCGTTGGGGAACATGCAACTGCGAAGGGGTCTCTGGGGAACGTGCGACTGCGAAGGGGTCTCTGGGGAAGTTGCAACTGCAAAGGGGGCTCTGGGAAACATGCAATTGTGAAAGGGGCTCTGGGGAAGGTGCAACTGCAAAGGGGTCTCTGGGGACAGAGCGTCAAGTCAGTGACTATTGGGCAGCAAAACCTGTGCAAAGGCTCGTTCACATGTAGCATTTACAATAACAGAAAAATGAGTGAGGTTTCTAAGAGTTTTCCTTGCGGTTTTGCGCTTTGATGTGATTGTTAAAAAAACAAAACAGTACATTCTCTATATGGGATTAGCTTCAAACCACATTTATGCCATTTGCATTAAAGGTAAAGATGGAACATTGTAACCATTTAATTCCATTGTAAAAAATTCTTATATCATGAAACAGCGCCACTCTAGTCTACAGGCTGCACCTGGTATTGCAGCTTTTTCTGACTAGTGAAAATCCGACCAAGATATTCTCAGACACATATTTTTCCAATCCTTTGCCCACTTCTTTTGTACGAATGCTGTGAATTCAGCTCCAATCACATCCAAAGCAGTGCCCAAATTTGTCCTGTTGCCGTTAAAACCAGACACTGTCTTTTCTCCACCCCTGCTGTAACACATGGAATAAAGAAGCTCAGCTTGTACAATGATTTTTATAATGATTTTTTTTTTTGTTAGAAGAATTATGATTGCTGCTCCGGGAGTAAATCAGTCATTTTTTTTAATTGAAGAATGTGATTTAAGGTGCAGTTTTGCTTTAAGTTCTCGTAAGAATGGACATTTGAGGCTGCAGTGGTCATATTTACCATAATTGTCTTCCGATTAGACATTACCTCCAGATACAGGAGGTGGCTGCCTAGCTTTAATACTTTTCTATTCCAACTGGTTTCGCCGCACAGACAGGGGCAAAATTATATCTGCTGTTTGGGAAAACAGTTTAGGACTTTGTGTAATAACTTAATCCAATTAAGTGCACTATTACCCCCCAGACGCCCCCGCCACCTTCGCCTCTTAGCGCGCCGCCTTTAACAGAATATTTCATGAATATTCAAAGATTGTATAAAAAGTGGCTAAACTGCAGCCATTATCTGCCCGTTATAGATCATGTCCCCGCTGAGACTGTGGCTTGAGTCCAAGAGCCGCGCAGAGGACGTCTGCGAAGGTCCTTCAAAGTATAAAATATCCCAAAAAAACAACTAAACACTAAATAAAGTGCCACCTATCACTGAGATTACCCGGGACCACTCATTTATAACTGATCCTTCCATGTGATCCCAAATGATCGTCTTTTGAAGGGTCCTAGAAGTGATTCATTTTCCCACAGCGCCACCACAGGAGAAATAAAGTACTGCACAGTAATTTAAAAAAAAGGGTGGAAATGAGCGAATTTTTTTGAGACAAATCGAGAAATTAATCATTATATAGTAAAAATGTATCAGGTTCTCCAGAGTAATAGATAATTTTTTTCAAAATTTTCCAAAATTGAAAGGTTAATCTAGGGGGCGCCATTCTAGAATGGGAGTATTAACAGGGATGGAGATACTATATAACAGACCTCTATGGCTATTTGGGTTCCGCATGGTCGGAGAACCCCCCATAGTATAGTACAGTCTCATGGCATGTCTAGAAAGGAGGTTAGATATGGAAAACAAGGTGACTAATATCCCCACAAATCTGTCTTCCAAGCCCCATGTTTGTGACATCCAGAGGGGCTGGATGGTGCATTAAGATAATATCACAAACAGCCCCAATGAACCTAATAGATATAATATATTCAGTCTAAATAGTATAAGTACCTTTGATAGGGAAGTCGCTGTGGCTATGAATATGTCATGCTATGTGTCCCTCCATCCCGACGCGCGTTTCGCCTCACTTGCTTCTTCTGGGGGGTGGGGGAGACTTTGGTTTAGCTAATTCTTCAGTGGGAGTTTTTTTTTATACATATGCACTGGCACTATACTATCCCCCAGTTTTTATTTCTTTGCTATTTAGTCTATAATATTGATGGCTTCTAGCCCAGGCATTTATAGTGTCCCTCAGTTAGAAGTACTCTATGTTTCATACAGTTCTTTTTATTTCTGTGTTTTGATATTTTAATATTACTTCATAGATGCCTTCTCATCTCTTTGCGATCACGACGTTATCTCAGAGATTAGTCTTTTTCAGGTCTTTTAAGTGCGATGCTTCAGGAAAGTTTGATAATTCTAGGACACTCTTAATGACTTACCGTATATAATTGCACCCTAGTTCCTGCCGCAGGTTTTAGGTTCTTTGCCTTCCGAATCCTAAAAGGGAATGTGCACACGCATCTTTAAGACATCACTGGAGCCGCTGAGGTCACACTTCAGGAAAAAGTCAGCGGTCTTTTCTCCTGAAGAGGCTTTGCTGGCGGTTTAGCTGTTTTTTCTGCATTATTTCCTTGTACTTTCAACCATAAGGCTAGGCTATGTTCACACATTGCGTTTTTTTTCTGTATGCAAAACCTGGTCTTTGGCAGTAAAGAAGCTACTTAAAAAGCAGGTTTTGTATTCCAATTGCACCTCTGTGCACCCCCGGGAAATCATATTGTCATACAGTAAAGGCTGCAATCGATCATTAGCTGCAGCGGTCACAAAATAATCATTTCATAGATGCAGTGTTCCAATGGGAGGAACTGAACCAAACAAGGAGGCAACTCTGCAACTTTTCTGTATTTTATGCCAGTGAGCAGCATGGTCATTTAAATATAATAAACCCCTCCCCTCTGACAGGACCAGGACCAATCAATGCCTCCCATTTGTGGAGGTTCGACTTAGGAGCCTATCCCCTTCTGCCACATCACAAAGGAGGCGGGTAATAGAGAGCATAACCTAGGGAGGTCCAACATACTCACTCCTATTGGTGCAGGGGAGAAGTGACACCTCCAGCAGCCAATCAAATACATAGGAGCGTCCACACTGATACCTGGATATATAGATACACACAAGATAGCGGATTTGATTTACCATTCAGGAACCTTGGAAAGTTGAGTGACCATAATAATAATGACAGAATTGGTGGCCGGAAGATATTGATGCAGACTTCTTACATCGATCGTTGATGTTACCACCATCTTGGAACTCCCATAAAGTCCAACCAGAAGCTGTTTTTCGGTCACCACATCCCCTCCCTAAAAAAAAGGGACCAATAAAAATATTGGCTAGTTAGACAACAAAGAAAGCACACACCGCTCCACTGGAAAAATAGAAAAGTTACGACTCTCTTAACCCCTTCATGACCCAGCCTATTTTGACCTTAAAGACCTTGCCGTTTTTTGCAATTCTGACCAGTGTCCCTTTATGAGGTAATAACTCAGGAACGCTTCAACGGATCCTAGCGGTTCTGAGATTGTTTTTTCGTGACATATTGGGCTTCATGTTAGTGGTAAATTTAGGTCAATAAATTATGCGTTTATTTGTGATAAAAACGGAAATTTGGCGAAAATTTTGAAAATTTCGCAATTTTCACATTTTGAATTTTTATTCTGTTAAACCAGAGAGATATGTGACACAAAATAGTTAATAAATAACATTTCCCACATGTTTACTTTACATCAGCACAATTTTGGAAACAAAATTTTTTTTTGTTAGGAAGTTATAAGAGTTAAAATTTGACCAGCGATTTCTCATTTTTACAACGAAATTTACAAAACCATTTTTTTTAGGGACCACATCACATTTGAATTCAGCAGGAAAAAAGAAAGAAGCCAGAACGTATCGTTCCTAATCACGTCTGACCACTTTTAACTAACAACCCAGCATAGCCAGCCACTAGACTCTAAAACTTAACATTTAATATGTATACCTCTAAAATTATGTGTACTTTAAAAACAATTTGGTGCTCATGTTTAAACGTGCACTAGACAAGAAAAATGGCATGATCTCACCCAATTGCTGTCTCTCTTCTTGTTATAGATTCTTGTGCTTATTGAGAGCACGGCATGGGACGGAGACCAATAGACCTTTTCCAATGGGGGGGAGAAAAAAAAAAAAATATATATATAGGTAGGTGGGGGGGAAGGGTTTGAAGCTATCTTCCCTGTCGTGCCCCGTGTATAAGACTCCCGCCCTAACAAGGGCAGTCCCCAAGTTTGAGCCTACTTAGTGAAGCCCTTTAGTTAGTATAACCACCCTGGATGATATGTCATCCAGGGTGGTTATACTAACTAAAGGGCTTCACTAAGTAGGCTCAAACTTGGGGACTGCCCTTGTTAGGGCGGGAGTCTTATACACGGGGCACGACAAGGAAGATAGCTGGATGATATGTCATCCAGGGTGGTTATACTAACTAAAGGGCTACTACCCAAAAGTGACACCATTCTAAAAACTGCACCCCTCAAGGTACTCAAAACCACATTCAAGAAGTTTATTAACCCTTCAGGTGCTTCACAGCAGCAGAAGCAACATGGAAGGAAAAAATGAACATTTAACTTTTTAGTCACAAAAATTATCTTTTTTTTTATTTTCCCAATGGTAAAAGGAGAAACTGAACCACGAAAGTTGTTGTCCAATTTAGTTGTTGTCCAATTTGTCCTGAGTACGCTGATACCTCATATGTGGGGGTAAACCACTGTTTGGGCGCACGGCAGGGCTTGGAAGGGAAGGAGCGCCATTTGACTTTTTGAATCAAAAATTGGCTCCACTCTTTAGCGGACACCATGTCACGTTTGGAGAGCCCCCGTGTGCCTAAAAATTGGAGCTCCCCCACAAGTGACCCCATTTTGGAAACAAGACGCCCCAAGGAACTTATCTAGATGCATAGTGAGCACTTTGAACCCCCAGGTGCTTCACAAATTGATCCGTAAAAATGAAAAAGTACTTTTTTTTCACAAAAAAATTCTTTTAGCCTCAATTTTTTCATTTTCACATGGGCAACAGGATAAAATGGATCCTAAAATGTGTTGGGCAATTTCTCCTGAGTACACCAATACCTCACATGTGGGGGTAAACCACTGTTTGGGCACATGGTAAGGCCCGGAAGAGAAGGAGCGCCATTTGACTTTTTGAATGAAAAATTATTTCCATCGTTAGCGGACACCATGTCGCGTTTGGATAGCTCCTGTGTGCCTAAACATTGGCGCTCCCCCACAAGTGACCCCATTTTGGAAACTAGACCCCCCAAGGAACTTATTTAGATGCCTAGTGAGCACTTTAAACCCTCAGGTGCTTCACAAATTGATCCGTAAAAATGAAAAAGTACTTTTTTTTCACAAAAAAATTCTTTTAGCCTCAATTTTTTCATTTTCACATGGGCAACAGGATAAAATGGATCCTAAAATGTGTTGGGCAATTTCTCCTGAGTACACCAATACCTCACATGTGGGGGTAAACCACTGTTTGGGCACTCGGCAGGGCTTGGAAGGGAAGGCGCGCCATTTGACTTTTTGAATGGAAAATTAGATCCAATTGTTAGCGGACACCATGTCGCGTTTGGAGAGCCCCTGTGTGCCTAAACATTGGAGCTCCCCCACAAGTGACCCCATTTTGGAAACTAGACCCCCCAAGGAACTTATCTAGATGCATATTGAGCACTTTAAACCCCCAGGTGCTTCACAGAAGTTTATAATGCAGAGCCATGAAAATAAAAAATAATTTTTCTTTCCTCAAAAATGATTTTTTAGCCTGCAATTTCCTATTTTGCCAAGGATAATAGGAGAAATTGGACCCCAAATATTTTTGTCCAGTTTGTCCTGAGTAGGCTGATACCCCATATGTGGGGGTAAAGTAAACCACTGTTTGGGCGCACGGCAGGGCTCAGAAGGGATGGCACGCCATTTGGCTTTTTAAATGGAAAATTAGCTCCAATCATTAGCGGACACCATGTCACGTTTGGAGAGCCCCTGTGTGCCTAAACATTGGAGATCCCCCAGAAATGACCCCATTTTGGAAACTAGACCCCCAAAGGAACTAATCTAGATGTGTGGTGAGGACTTTGAACCCCCAAGTGCTTCACAGAAGTTTATAACGCAGAGCCATGAAAATAAAAAAATTATTTTCTCAAAAATGATCTTTTAGCCTGCAATTTTTTATTTTCCCAAGGGTAACAGGAGAAATTTGACCCCAAAAGTTGTTGTCCAGTTTCTCCTGAGTACGCTGATACCCCATATGTGGGGGTAAATCAGTGTTTGGGCACATGCCGGGGCTCGGAAGTGAAGTAGTGACGTTTTGAAATGCAGACTTTGATGGAATGCTCTGCGGGCGTCACGTTGCGTTTGCAGAGCCCCTGATGTACCTAAATAGTAGAAACCCCCCACAAGTGACCCCATTTTGGAAACTAGACCCCGAAAGGAACTTATCTAGATGTGTGGTGAGCACTTTGAACCCCCAAGTGCTTCATAGAAGTTTATAATGTAGAGCCGTGAAAATAATAAATACGTTTTCTTTCCTCAAAAATAATTATTTAGCCCAGGATTTTTTAATTTTCCCAAGGGTAACAGGAGAAATTTGACCCCAATATTTGTTGTCCAGTTTCTCCTGAGTACGCTGATACCCCATATGTGGGGGTAAACTACTGTTTGGGCACATGCCGGGGCTCGGAATTGAAGTAGTGACGTTTTGAAATGCAGACTTTGATGGAATGCTCTGCGGGCGTCACGTTGCGTTTGCAGAGCCCCTGATGTGCCTAAACAGTAGAAACCCCCCACAAGTGACCCCATTTTGGAAACTAGACCCTGAAAGGAACTTATCTAGATGTGTGGTGAGCACTTTGAACCCCCAAGTGCTTCATAGAAGTTTATAATGCAGAGCCGTGAAAATAATAAATACGTTTTCTTTCCTCAAAAATAATTATTTAGCCCAGAATTTTTTATTTTCCCAAGGGTAACAGGAGAAATTTGACCCCAATATTTGTTGTCCAGTTTCTCCTGAGTACGCTGATACCCCATGTGTGGGGGTAAACCACTGTTTGGGCACACGTCGGGGCTCAGAAGGGAAGTAGTGACTTTTGAAATGCAGACTTTGATGGAATGCTCTGCGGGCGTCACGTTGCGTTTGCAGAGCCCCTGATGTGCCTAAACAGTAGAAACCCCCCACAAGTGACCCCATTTTAGAAACTAGACCCCCCCAAGGAACTTATCTAGATATGTGGTGAGCACTTTGAACCCCCAAGTGCTTCACAGACGTTTACAACGCAGAGCCGTGAAAATAATAAAATCATTTTTCTTTCCTCAAAAATTTTGTTTTAGCAAGCATTTTTTTAGATTCACAAGGGTAACAGGAGAAATTGGACCCCAGTAATTGTTGCGCAGTTTATCCTGAGTATGCTGGTACCCCATATGTGGGGGTAAACCACTGTTTGGGCACACGTCGGGGATCGGAAATGAGGGAGCACCATTTGACTTTTTGAATACGAGATTGGCTGGAATCAATGGTGGCGCCATGTTGCGTTTGGAGACCCCTGATGTGCCTAAACAGTGGTAACCCCTCAATTCTACCTCCAACACTAACCCCCCCACACCCCTAACCCTAATCCCAACTGTAGCCATAACCCTAATCACAACCCTAATTCCAACCCTAACCCTAAGGCTATGTGCCCACGTTGCGGATTCGTGTGAGATATTTCCGCACCATTTTTGAAAAATCCGCGGGTAAAAGGCACTGCGTTTTACCTGCGGATTTTCCGCGGATTTCCAGTGTTTTTTGTGCGGATTTCACCTGCGGATTCCTATTGAGGAACAGGTGTAAAACGCCGCGGAATCCGCACAAAGAATTGACATGCTGCGGAAAATACAACGCAGCGTTTCCGCGCGGTATTTTCCGCACCATGGGCACAGCAGATTTGGTTTTTCATATGTTTACATGGTACTGTAAACCTGATGGAACACTGCTGCGGATTCGCAGCGGCCAATCCGCAGCCAAATCCGCACAGTGTGCACATAGCCTAATTCTAAAGGTATGTGCACACGCTGTGGAAAACGCTGCGGAAAAGCAGCAGTTTCCCATGAGCTTACAGTTCAATGTAAACCTACGGGAAACAAAAATCGCTGCACACATGCTGCGGAAAAACTGCACGGAAACGCAGCGGTTTACATTCCGCAGCATGTCACTTCTTTGTGCGGATTCCGCAGCGGTTTTACAACTGCTCCAATAGAAAATCGCAATTGTAAAACCGCAGTGAAATGTGCAGAAAAAACGCGGAAAATCCGCCATAAATCCGCAGCGGTTTAGCACTGAAAATCCGCAGAGGACCAGAATACGTGTGCACATACCGAAACCCTAACCCAAGCCCTAACCCTACCCCTAACCCTACCCCTAACCCTAACCCTACCCCTAACTCTAACCCTATTCTAACATTAGTGGAAAAAAAAAAATTTCTTTATTTTTTTATTGTCCCTACCTATGGGGGTGACAAAGGGGGGGGGGGTCATTTATTATTTTTTTTATTTTGATCACTGAGACATAATCTATCTCAGTGATCAAAATACACTTT
The DNA here is from genome assembly GCF_032444005.1 of Ranitomeya imitator. Taxonomy (NCBI): domain Eukaryota; kingdom Metazoa; phylum Chordata; class Amphibia; order Anura; family Dendrobatidae; genus Ranitomeya; species Ranitomeya imitator. The sequence continues at coordinate 141,382,068 of NC_091290.1, forward strand.
GGAACGAATCTGCCGGCCGGCAGATTCGGCGGGCGTACTGCGCATGTGCCCGCCATTGTGGAAGATGGCGGCGCCCAAGGAGAAGACGGACGGGACCCCGGCAGGATCGGTAAGTATGATGGGGTGGGGGGGGGACCACGGGGGGGGGGAATCGGAGCGCGGCAGGCGTGTAACGGAGCACGGGGGGGCTGGAACGGAGCACGGGGGGGCTGGAACGGAGCATGGGGGGGTGGAACGGAGCACGGGGGGTGGATCGGAGTGCAGGGGGGGTGATTGGAGCACGGGGGGGGTGATTGGAGCACGGGGGGAGCGGACAAGAGCACGGGGGGGAGCGAAGCACTGGATGGAGGGGAGCCGGAGCAGTGTACCGGCCAGATCGGGGGGCTGGGGGGTGATCGGTGCGGTGGGGGCACACTAGTATTTCCAGCCATGGCCGATGATATTGCAGCATCGGCCATGGCTGGATTGTAATATTTCACCCGTTATAATAGGTGAAATATTACAAATCGCTCTGATTGGCAGTTTCACTTTCAACAGCCAATCAGAGCGATCATAGCCACGAGGGGGTGAAGCCACCCCCCCTGGGCTAAACTACCACTCCCCCTGTCCCTGCAGATCGGGTGAAATGGGAGTTAACCCTTTCACCCGGCCTGCAGGGACGCGATCTTTCCATGACGCCACATAGGCGTCATGGGTCGGATTGGCACCGACTTTCATGACGCCTACGTGGCGTCATGGGTCGGGAAGGGGTTAAAATGGCGACAAACTTTTTTATTTAAATAAAGTTCAGAATTTTATTAACCAATAAAGTATAAAAATAACCTGCACTCAGCTGACTCCGACCGTGCGCCCCTCCATGATGTGATCATACTATAAGGGAGGACATAATGGCAGCACTGGGCTTCAAGGGACGGCGTTTGCCAGTGGATGTCTTGTATCATATGAGGACGCCAGCTCCCATTACCTGCACTCGAGTAAATCGTTCTTGTAACATCCCGTCCTGCAGAGAAGAAGCATGTGCAATGTTATATATCACAGGGAACAGCTTGTGTGTGTGTATCCGCGCTCCGCCGCCTCCCGCTCTCCACATTCTACATTTGTTTCACTGTGTTCTCCCAACATTTACAATCTGGCGTCATAATAACATGTGGGATCCGCGCCATCCACCGAACAGGCGCCCGAGCCGCCAACTGCAGAGGTTCTGTGCAATCTACACAGACAAGAGGCAGAGATGTCAGCGGCCGTCACCACTGCTGCAGATCCGCTGTCCCCAAATATCAGTCACAGACGCTGCACTGCCCCTAATATTATACATAATGTCACCAGACATTATACAGGCAGTGATGACATCTACACCCAATGGCACCGACCCGAAATAATCCACAATAACTCATAATTCACTGTCCACATACATTACTGATCCTGAGTTACCTCCTGTAATATACTCCAGAGCTGCACTCACTATTCTGCTGGTGCAATCACTGTGTACATACATTACATTACTGATCCTGAGTTACATCCTGTATTATACTCCAGAGCTGCACTCACTATTCTGCTGGTGCAGTCACTGTGTACATACATTACATTACTGATCCTGAGTTACATCCTGTATTATACCCCAGAGCTGCACTCACTATTCTGCTGGTGCAGTCACTGTGTACATACATTACATTACTGATCCTGAGTTACATCCTGTATTATACCCCAGAGCTACACTCACTATTCTGCTGGTGCAGTCACTGTGTACATACATTACTGATCCTGAGTTACCTCCTGTAATATACTCCAGAGCTGCACTCACTATTCTGCTGGTGCAGTCACTGTGTACATACATTACATTACTGATCCTGAGTTACATCCTGTATTATACTCCAGAGCTGCACTCACTATTCTGCTGGTGCAGTCACTGTGTACATACATTACATTACTGATCCTGAGTTACATCCTGTATTATACCCCAGAGCTACACTCACTATTCTGCTGGTGCAGTCACTGTGTACATACATTACTGATCCTGAGTTACCTCCTGTAATATACTCCAGAGCTGCACTCACTATTCTGCTGGTGCAGTCACTGTGTACATACATTACATTACTGATCCTGAGTTACATCCTGTATTATACCCTAGAGCTGCACTCACTACTCTGCTGGTGCAGTCACTGTGTACATACATTACATTACTGATCCTGAGTTACCTCCTGTATTATACCCTAGAGCTGCACTCACTACTCTGCTGGTGCAGTCACTGTGTACATTACATTACTGATCCTGAGTTACCTCCTGTATTATACCCCAGAGCTGCACTCACTATTCTGCTGGTGCAGTCACAGTGTACATACATTACATTACTGATCCTGAGTTATATCCTGTATTATACCCTAGAGCTGCACTCACTACTCTGCTGGTGCAGTCACTGTGTACATACATTACTATTAATGATCCTGAGTTACATCCTGTATCTCTTTTTATTATAAAAGTACAAGACAAAACTTACAGGCAAAGCTTACAGACAAACTCAATAACAAAACAAATTATTTACAATCCCCAAAAAGTCCAATGTCCAGCAGATTTATACAAACAAAATGTTCCTCCATTTCATTATTACCCCCAGCAAGGGAAGAGACCTCAACCTATATCCTTTTTCCCTTTCTTTGTACCGTTTTCCCCCTCATACACACATACCCACGCATTCAATCCTAGAAAAATAAACAAGTCGGCCAACTGCCCTAAACAAAGTAAATAGGCCACCTGGCCGAAACTTAATCATATATTTTTATATATTTTTTTTATTTTATATATTTTTTAATATTTTTTTTTTCCACCTAAACTATACCACCACCATTCCCCCAAAGGTCCCACGAAAGTTTGTGGCCTATCACACCAGGTCCCACGAGAGTTTGTGGCCTATCACACCAGGTCCCACCAAAGTTTGTGGCCTTTCCTATACAGCAAGGTCCATAAAAGTTTATGGCCTTTTTTTTCCTCTTCTTGGCATCCCGCCGGACGTCCATTCTCCAAAACCCATTCCCCCACCCCCCAAGAAACCCCCCACCCCACCTAAACTAAATCCCCCTACACGCATCATAGTACACATGAAACATATATATACAACCTTATAATAACATATCAATAATAACATAATAATAATAACCACTACACACCTTAACCATGACCAAAGAACAGGCCCAAGTTCAATGCTTGCAAGCCCTATACCCGGATTACCAATTACAAAAGAAAAATCTGTAAGTGAGGGTTACAGCCCACCACCAGGAACTGGAGACCATACAGGCTCTCACCCTAATCTACCGCACATCACCCTGACCCTCCCTAACAACACAAAAGAGAAAATCCTGTCCCTATAGCCCTACCAATCTCTCCCTACCTGCCCCTACCTGTCCCTCACTGACCCTCACTATCAACCTAATACTAACTACCTGTCCCTAAAGACTGTCCCTATCTGTCCCTCCACTCCTCCATTCCCTCTTTGCTTTGTAGATGGACCCCAGGTCCGTTAGTCTGGTCTCCTGCAAAAATAAAATATCAGCCTCAACCCGGGTGAAAAAATCAAAGGCCGTAAATCTAGCCGTATCTGACTTTATGCTGGCGACATTAATCGACGCCAGAGTCAACGGGGTAGGTTCCGCCATCATGGGTGATTGAGTTAGATGGCCTGTTTTTTAACCATACCCCCTGATTTCCTCTCCCCCACTGAGGAGGAGCCTGACTCACCCCTCCTCTTTAAAGACACCGAGGTGTCCATATCCTCCTTTACAGCACAGGACTTCCCAGAAATAGATTCCTCGCCCGTGGACCCCAAGGTAGTCCCCCCTCCAGAGGAGTGTAAATCCCCCGGAGGACAGACCTCACCATTCCCCGAAGGCACCCCAGATGTTGCGTCCGGCCCCTCACCCCCGACCTCTGGCACAGCAGAGTCATCGAGGGCTTGGAACCGATTGGAGAGGGGGATCAGAGGGGAGTCGGTGAGCCCTTCCGTAGGCACCCTAGTGGCCGGGGGGGGCTTAGATTTTTTAGCCTTGTTCTTCCTCTTCTTCCGACTCTTACCTGTACAATTGTCACCCGTTTTTTTAGGCTGCTCCACCACCTCTTCATCCAGACTTTCATACTGGGAAGAGTTATCAGAAGCAGCCAACTCCTCCCTCTCCATCCTCCGGATCTCCTCGCTCACCGCCTTCTCCCCCAGGGCCTCTGAGGCTTCGGCTACCGCCTCCAGGCTGGGGGCAGTCATCACCCCAGTTGCCTGAGGCTTATCCTGCCCCCTGCCCTTACGGCGCCTCACCTGTTGCCACTGGTGGGCAGATGTACCAGCCTCGCCTTTCCTCACTGACCCCTCAGCTCCCCCCATGCCTCCACCCTCAGCCCCAGCAGAAGTTGCACCACCGGGGACTGCCCCTGGGCTGCCCCCTGCCGAGCCAGAGATGGTGCTGGAAAAGGAACGGGGGCAGCGGCTATATGGGTGACCTAGGTCACCACACAGGTGACACCTAATGTCACCACAGGCTGCGGCAAGATGGCCTACCCCGCCACACAAGGCACATTTCTGCACCTTGCAGCCTGCGCTGAAGTGGCAGGGATCACCGCACCTGTGGCAGACCTTTGGTTGCCCCTGGTAGAAGATCTGGATTCTGTCCCTCCCCAGAAATGCTGAGGAGGGGATGTGGATGACCGTACCTCCTGAAACCTTCAACTTTACCATGAAGGTCCAGCCCCCTGACCAAATGCCAAATTCGTTCCTATTTTTTTTAGTGACCTCGGTGACTTCCCCATAACGGGAAAGCCACGTCATTATGTCGACCCCAGAGAGTGACTCATTACTTGTCAGAACGGTCACCCTCTTTACACTATTTTGGCGAGACACCGCCTGCACGGCAAAGTCTCGCCAGCCGGGCTCCCCCTTTGCCAGTTTGAAATTCGACCAGAAAAGCTACAAGCCCTCAGGCCGAACAAAACTGACATCGAAGAAGGAGGTGCCAAACGGATGAATCAGGGCAAAGATGTCAGTCGCCCTGAAGTCCATCTTCAGAAGGAGCTCCACAACCCTCGCACTTGGTGGGCACGCTTCACTGCCCCTCCACCGAAGACGGACCACATTCCACCTGGCCACCCCCTGCCAAGCTGTCAGGAGGGACCAAACCGTTTCCCCTTCCCGTTTATCTTGGAAGGCAGCCAGGCCGTGTCTATCCAGCCAAAAGGCCAAGTCCACCACTCTTCCCTCTGCTTCGATCGTCCGTTCTCCCTTTTTGAGGGCCTCCAGGAAACGGCGCCGCAAGACGCTATCCCTGAGGTCCAGAGGCGAGGAAACCCCCTGACTAAACCCCGAGGCTCCAGCCACCACCCACGAACAACTCAGAGGACCTGTGGCTGGGGGGGCAGATGGACCGACCCCCTCCCCCCTTCTCCCACTACCATCAGACAACGTACTCACACTTGTCACCCTGTTCACACTTGCCACCTTAGACGCACTGCCACTCGCATCCTCAACCACAGACACTTCCATACCCGCACCCTCCTCATCCACTCCATCAGTCACCCCACTCTCACTCACATGCACACTGGGGTCAATATTATATTGCCTCACCTTTTGGGTATTTCCAGGTTTTGTTTCCCCATTGCTACCGCCACCTACTGGTGGCATCTTCCCTGCTGGGGGGTTTGGCACACACACAGCGCTTGTGTCCCTTTAAGAGTCCTGCTGCCATTGGGTTTAAGCAGCACTGTCTTACTTGCCACCACAGCAGGCACAGAGCTTCCTCCCTCACTGGCAGGGAGGAAGCCAGGAGCAGCTCCATCTCCAGCTCCATCCTGCCTTGTGGCCGGAGCCCCCACCGCAGGTAAGCCCCCCGACCCAGGGGACCCCGCCAGGCAGGCGCCCTTGCTGCTGTCTGCTGTAATCCCTGCTCCATTGCTGACTGCAGCTAAGACCATTTTTTTTTCTTTATCTTGGGAAGCCACGCCCCCAGCCTCCAGCCGCACAGCACAGCTATCCAAAGCTGCTCCTACAAGGGCAGCGGGTGCCGAGGAGGCCACACCCCCTGAGACCAGCCGCAGCGGGACCCCCAGAGCCGACCCAGAGCTGGATCCGCCCCCAGGAATCCCCCAGCTGTACCAGTCCCGAGGCACAGCACCCCCCACCACCACACCCTGGGCCACAAACAGCCTGGCCACAGCAACTCCAGTGGCTGGCCCCAGGCTAGGCCACTCCCCCTCAGCATCCACCAGCGGCGGTGCCTCCAATGCAGGAGACCCCGACTTCACCGCAGACCCCGCCATGGGAGCCTCCACCATTTTCTTTTTATGAGCCTGCTCTGCTGGAGCCGCAGGCCCCTCACCCTTTACTTTACTAGGTGCCTGGGTCCCCAGAAGCGATCCAGCTTTAACGGATCCGTAAGTGGGGGACCCAGACACCCCAGCGCTCACCGCCGGAGATGCGGTCCCGGCTGTCACTCTCCTGCCCACCACTGGGCCACCCTCCACATCATGCTCCATATCAGACACATCACTACCCCCTCCATTACCACAAACAGAGGCAGCACCCTGCGTGTCATGGCCTGTAATCTCCCCGCTCCCTCGCTGCAGACCCACAACAGAGCCCGAGCCGGGGTGGTTAGCGGGTGCCGCACAGCGGGACCGGGGGGCCCCAGAGAGGGGGACATACACAAATTTCTGCACAGTTGATGTTTTCTGCTTATTCCTCTTCTTAGCCTTTCTCTTCATCCCCCTCCTGGTTGCCTCGTCCTCGAAGATCTCATCCCCGAACCTAAGCTGGTTAAAACGGACCGGGGACTCGATCTGCCAGATCTGCTGCATGACAAGGCAGCCCCCTCACTGCTACTACCACCATCCTCATCCTCCCCCTCGCTCCCGCTGTCCCCTGAAGAGCCAGAATCTGACGGGAGAGCCACCTGCTCGGGGGCTATCCCGCTATGCGATGCCTGGAGATCTCTTACCAGGCCACCAGGCGGTGGGTAGGGCACGACCTCCTCCTCGCATTCCTCTTCCTCATCATCCTCCTCCACCACCTGGCCGGAGCTCCGTGACCCCTCCAGAGCCCCACCGGCCATGGCTTTGAACCGGTCATCGTTCTCCAGCTTTTCACGGAAGGGCCCGCTGCCATCCAGGATCTCACATCTCTGGCTTTCCAGGTCTTGTATGGATTTTTTGATCTTGACCGCGGCGGATAGCTCGGCCTTCTCATTGCCGGAGGCCCTGTCTGACCTCTCCTTAGCTACCCTCAACTCCCCCCAGAGGGATTTTAGCTTCCTTGAGGCGTCCTCATACTCGCAGAGGTGCGCATGGATGCGAGAACCATAGCCCACGGCGGATTCTCTAGCCGCCTTGGTGCCCCAACCAAGAGGCACCGCTGCAGCACCCCTGCTCGTACTAGGCCTACCTCCGGGGGAAGGAGCCGCCGCGGCCTCAGGGGTCCTATGGGTCTTCATGCTGGATCCCTTGCCTGATCCTTGGCCAGATCTTGTGACCCGAGCCGGAGTTGGAGTCCTTCCACCCCCCGCTGGCTTGGACCGGGAGGTGGGAGCCGGGGGCCCAGCCCAGGAGGCCAGTCCCAAAATGCGCCTTCTTTCCTGGGAAGGGGGCAGACAAAAAGTCCTGGATGGAAAACTTTACCTCCCTTCCCAGGAGCTCTCTCTAGGCAGCACACAGAGCACACGGCAAGCAGGCTCCGCCTCTTCCTGTATGACACTCCAGAGCTGCACTCACTATTCTGCTGGTGCAGTCACTATGTACATAAATTACATTACTGATCCTGAGCTACATCCTGTATTATACCCCAGAGCTGCACTCACTATTCTGCTGGTGCAGTCACTGTGTAACATAGTAACATAGTAACATAGTTAGTAAGGCCGAAAAAAGACATTTGTCCATCCAGTTCAGCCTATATTCCATCATAATAAATACCCAGATCTACGTCCTTCTACAGAACCTAATAATTGTATGATACAATATTGTTCTGCTCCAGGAAGACATCCAGGCCTCTCTTGAACCCCTCGACTGAGTTCGCCATCACCACCTCCTCAGGCAAGCAATTCCAGATTCTCACTGCCCTAACAGTAAAGAATCCTCTTCTATGTTGGTGGAAAAACCTTCTCTCCTCCAGACGCAAAGAATGCCCCCTTGTGCCTGTCACCTTCCTTGGTATAAACAGATCCTCAGCGAGATATTTGTATTGTCCCCTTATATACTTATACATGGTTATTAGATCGCCCCTCAGTCGTCTTTTTTCTAGACTAAATAATCCTAATTTCGCTAATCTATCTGGGTATTGTAGTTCTCCCATCCCCTTTATTAATTTTGTTGCCCTCCTTTGTACTCTCTCTAGTTCCATTATATCCTTCCTGAGCACCGGTGCCCAAAACTGGACACAGTACTCCATGTGCGGTCTAACTAGGGATTTGTACAGAGGCAGTATAATGCTCTCATCATGTGTATCCAGACCTCTTTTAATGCACCCCATGATCCTGTTTGCCTTGGCAGCTGCTGCCTGGCACTGGCTGCTCCAGGTAAGTTTATCATTAACTAGGATCCCCAAGTCCTTCTCCCTGTCAGATTTACCCAGTGGTTTCCCGTTCAGTGTGTAATGGTGATATTGATTCCCTCTTCCCATGTGTATAACCTTACATTTATCATTGTTAAACCTCATCTGCCACCTTTCAGCCCAAGTTTCCAACTTATCCAGATCCATCTGTAGCAGAATACTATCTTCTCTTGTATTAACTGCTTTACATAGTTTTGTATCATCTGCAAATATCGATATTTTACTGTGTAAACCTTCTACCAGATCATTAATGAATATGTTGAAGAGAACAGGTCCCAATACTGACCCCTGCGGTACCCCACTGGTCACAGCGACCCAGTTAGAGACTATACCATTTATAACCACCCTCTGCTTTCTATCACTAAGCCAGTTACTAACCCATTTACACACATTTTCCCCCAGACCAAGCATTCTCATTTTGTGTACCAACCTCTTGTGCGGCACGGTATCAAACGCTTTGGAAAAATCGAGATATACCACGTCCAATGACTCACCGTGGTCCAGTCTATAGCTTACCTCTTCATAAAAACTGATTAGATTGGTTTGACAGGAGCGATTTCTCATAAACCCATGCTGATATGGAGTTAAACAGTTATTCTCATTGAGATAATCCAGAATAACATCCCTCAGAAACCCTTCAAATATTTTACCAACAATAGAGGTTAGACTTACTGGCCTATAATTTCCGGGTTCACTTTTAGAGCCCTTTTTGAATATTGGCACCACATTTGCTATGCGCCAGTCCTGCGGAACAGACCCTGTCGCTATAGAGTCACTAAAAATAAGAAATAATGGTTTATCTATTACATTACTTAGTTCTCTTAGTACTCGTGGGTGTATGCCATCCGGACCCGGAGATTTATCTATTTTAATCTTATTTAGCCGGTTTCGCACCTCTTCTTGGGTTAGATTGGTGACCCTTAATATAGGGTTTTCATTGTTTCTTGGGATTTCACCTAGCATTTCATTTTCCACCGTGAATACCGTGGAGAAGAAGGTGTTTAATATGTTAGCTTTTTCCTCGTCATCTACAACCATTCTTTCCTCACTATTTTTTAAGGGGCCTACATTTTCAGTTTTTATTCTTTTACTATTGATATAGTTGAAGAACAGTTTGGGATTAGTTTTACTCTCCTTAGCAATGTGCTTCTCTGTTTCCTTTTTGGCAGCTTTAATTAGTTTTTTAGATAAAGTATTTTTCTCCCTATAGTTTTTTAGAGCTTCAATGGTGCCATCCTGCTTTAGTAGTGCAAATGCTTTCTTTTTACTGTTAATTGCCTGTCTTACTTCTTTGTTTAGCCACATTGGGTTTTTCCTATTTCTAGTCCTTTTATTCCCACAAGGTATAAACCGCTTACACTGCCTATTTAGGATGTTCTTAAACATTTCCCATTTATTATCTGTATTCTCATTTCTGAGGATATTGTCCCAGTCTACCAGATTAAGGGCATCTCTAAGCTGTTCAAACTTTGCCTTCCTAAAGTTCAATGTTTTTGTGACTCCCTGACAAGTCCCCCTAGTGAAAGACAGGTGAAACTGCACAATATTGTGGTCGCTATTTCCTAAATGCCCAACCACCTGCAGATTTGTTATTCTGTCAGGTCTATTAGATAGTATTAGGTCTAAAAGTGCTGCTCCTCTGGTTGGATTCTGCACCAATTGTGAAAGATAATTTTTCTTGGTTATTAGCAGAAACCTGTTGCCTTTATGGGTTTCACAGGTTTCACTTTCCCAGTTAATATCCGGGTAGTTAAAGTCCCCCATAACCAGGACCTCATTATGGGTTGCAGCTTCATCTATCTGCTTTAGAAGTAGACTTTCCATGCTTTCTGTTATATTTGGGGGTTTGTAACAGACCCCAATGAGAATTTTGTTACCATTTTTCCCTCCATGAATTTCAACCCATATGGACTCGACATCCTCATTCCCTTCGCTAATATCCTCCCTTAAAGTGGACTTTAGACAAGACTTTACATAGAGACAAACCCCTCCTCCTCTCCGATTTTTACGATCCTTTCTAAACAGACTGTAACCCTGTAAGTTAACTGCCCAGTCATAGCTTTCATCTAACCATGTCTCGGTTATTCCCACTATGTCAAAGTTACCTGTAGATATTTCTGCTTCTAGTTCTTCCATCTTGTTTGTCAGGCTTCTGGCGTTTGCGAGCATGCAGTTTAGAGGATTTTGTTTTGTTCCAATCTCCTCACTGTGGATTGTTTTAGAAATGTTCTTACCTCCCTTCTGAGTATGTTTTCCTGGGTCGTCTTTGTTCGAGTCTAATGTTTTTCTTCCCGTCCCCTCTTCTTCTAGTTTAACGCCCTCCTGATGAGTGTAGCGAGTCTTCTGGCGAATGTGTGTTTCCCAGGTTTGTTGAGGTGTAGTCCGTCTCTGGCGAGGAGTCCATCATACCAGTAATTCACACCGTGGTCCAGGAATCCAAATCCTTGTTGTCTGCACCATCGTCTTAGCCAGTTGTTTGCATCAAGGATCCTGTTCCATCTCCTGGTGCCATGCCCGTCTACTGGAAGGATAGAAGAAAAAACTACCTGTGCATCCAGTTCCTTTACTTTCTTCCCCAACTCTTCAAAGTCCTTGCAGATTGTCGGTAGGTCCTTCCTTGCCGTGTCATTGGTGCCAACATGTATCAGAAGAAATGGGTGGACGTCCTTGGAGCTGAAGAGCTTTGGTATCCTATCGGTCACATCCTTGATCATCGCACCTGGAAGGCAGCATAGTTCTCTTGCAGTTATGTCCGGTCTGCAGATGGCTGCTTCTGTGCCTCTCAGTAGTGAGTCTCCCACCACCACCACTCTTCGTTGCTTCTTGGCTGTACTTTTTGCTGTCACTTGTTGCTGTGTGCCCTTTTCTTTTTTGCTTGCTGGTATTGCTTCATTCTTAGGTGTGCCATCTTCATCCTCTACAAAGATTTGATATCGGTTCTTCAGTTGTGTGGTTGGTGATTTCTCCATGGTCTTCTTGCTTCTTTTGGTCACATGCTTCCACTCATCTGCTTTTGGAGGTTCTCTGACACTTTTTGCACCTTCTGTGACCAGTAGAGATGCTTCTGTTCTGTCTAGAAAGTCTTCATTCTCTTTGATGAGTTTCAAAGTTGCTATTCTTTCTTCCAGACCCCGCACCTTTTCTTCTAAAAGGGCCACTAGTCTACACTTCTGACAGGTGAAATTGGATTCTTCTTCTGGTCGATCTGTGAACATGTAGCACATGCTGCAGCTCACCATGTAGGTTGTCACATCTGCCATGTTGCTCCTAGATCCTGCTGACTTGCTGTGTGTTTTCCTTCTTGTGTAATCTACTCAGCCAAGCTCTCTTGCAATAATGTCCTACAGGCAAAAATTCTGATGCTTTCGAAGCAGCTGGTCCCGGCTGTACCCAACGATCTTCTAGCTTAGGGAGACTTCGCTTCTCCCAGAAGGCACCTGGAATATGCAAATTAGCCTCCTGAAGCTTGAATCCCTGGTTTGGTGATGCTTTCGAAGCAGCTGGTCCCGGCTGTACCCAACGATCTTCTAGCTTAGGGAGACTTCGCTTCTCCCAGAAGGCACCTGGAATATGCAAATTAGCCTCCTGAAGCTTGAATCCCTGGTTTGGTGATGCTTTCGAAGCAGCTGGTCCCGGCTGTACCCAACGATCTTCTAGCTTAGGGAGACTTCGCTTCTCCCAGAAGGCACCTGGAATATGCAAATTAGCCTCCTGAAGCTTGAATCCCTGGTTTGGTGATGCTTTCGAAGCAGCTGGTCCCGGCTGTACCCAACGATCTTCTAGCTTAGGGAGACTTCGCTTCTCCCAGAAGGCACCTGGAATATGCAAATTAGCCTCCTGAAGCTTGAATCCCTGGTTTGGTGATGCTTTCGAAGCAGCTGGTCCCGGCTGTACCCAACGATCTTCTAGCTTAGGGAGACTTCGCTTCTCCCAGAAGGCACCTGGAATATGCAAATTAGCCTCCTGAAGCTTGAATCCCTGGTTTGGTGATGCTTTCGAAGCAGCTGGTCCCGGCTGTACCCAACGATCTTCTAGCTTAGGGAGACTTCGCTTCTCCCAGAAGGCACCTGGAATATGCAAATTAGCCTCCTGAAGCTTGAATCCCTGGTTTGGTGATGCTTTCGAAGCAGCTGGTCCCGGCTGTACCCAACGATCTTCTAGCTTAGGGAGACTTCGCTTCTCCCAGAAGGCACCTGGAATATGCAAATTAGCCTCCTGAAGCTTGAATCCCTGGTTTGGTGATGCTTTCGAAGCAGCTGGTCCCGGCTGTACCCAACGATCTTCTAGCTTAGGGAGACTTCGCTTCTCCCAGAAGGCACCTGGAATATGCAAATTAGCCTCCTGAAGCTTGAATCCCTGGTTTGGTGATGCTTTCGAAGCAGCTGGTCCCAGCTGTACCCAACGATCTTCTAGCTTAGGGAGACTTCGCTTCTCCCAGAAGGCACCTGGAATATGCAAATTAGCCTCCTGAAGCTTGAATCCCTGGTTTGGTGATGCTTTCGAAGCAGCTGGTCCCGGCTGTACCCAACGATCTTCTAGCTTAGGGAGACTTCGCTTCTCCCAGAAGGCACCTGGAATATGCAAATTAGCCTCCTGAAGCTTGAATCCCTGGTTTGGTGATGCTTTCGAAGCAGCTGGTCCCGGCTGTACCCAACGATCTTCTAGCTTAGGGAGACTTCGCTTCTCCCAGAAGGCACCTGGAATATGCAAATTAGCCTCCTGAAGCTTGAATCCCTGGTTTGGTGATGCTTTCGAAGCAGCTGGTCCCGGCTGTACCCAACGATCTTCTAGCTTAGGGAGACTTCGCTTCTCCCAGAAGGCACCTGGAATATGCAAATTAGCCTCCTGAAGCTTGAATCCCTGGTTTGGTGATGCTTTCGAAGCAGCTGGTCCCGGCTGTACCCAACGATCTTCTAGCTTAGGGAGACTTCGCTTCTCCCAGAAGGCACCTGGAATATGCAAATTAGCCTCCTGAAGCTTGAATCCCTGGTTTGGTGATGCTTTCGAAGCAGCTGGTCCCGGCTGTACCCAACGATCTTCTAGCTTAGGGAGACTTCGCTTCTCCCAGAAGGCACCTGGAATATGCAAATTAGCCTCCTGAAGCTTGAATCCCTGGTTTGGTGATGCTTTCGAAGCAGCTGGTCCCGGCTGTACCCAACGATCTTCTAGCTTAGGGAGACTTCGCTTCTCCCAGAAGGCACCTGGAATATGCAAATTAGCCTCCTGAAGCTTGAATCCCTGTACATATATTACATTACTGATCCTGAGCTACATCCTGTATTATACCCCAGAGCTGCACTCACTATTCTGCTGGTGCAGTCACTGTGTACATACATTACATTACTGATCCTGAGTTACATCCTGTATTAAACCCCAGAGCTGCACTCACTATTCTGCTGGGGCAGTCACTGTGTACATACATTACATTACTGATCCTGAGTTACATCCTGTATTATACTCCAGAGCTGCACTCACTATTCTGCTGGTGCAGTCACTGTGTACATACATTACATTACTGATCCTGAGTTACATCCTGTATTATACTCCAGAGCTGCACTCACTATTCTGCTGGTGCAGTCACTGTGTACATACATTACATTACTGATCCTGAGTTACATCCTGTATTATACCCCAGAGCTGCACTCACTATTCTGCTGGTGCAGTCACTGTGTACATACATTACATTACTGATCCTGAGTTACATCCTGTATTATACTCCAGAGCTGCACTCACTATTCTGCTGGTGCAGTCACTGTGTACATACATTACATTACTGATCCTGAGTTACATCCTGTATTATACTCCAGAGCTGCACTCACTATTCTGCTGGTGCAGTCACTGTGTACATACATTACATTACTGATCCTGAGTTACATCCTGTATTATACCCCAGAGCTGCACTCACTATTCTGCTGGTGCAGTCACTGTGTACATACATTACATTACTGATCCTGAGTTACATCCTGTATTATACCCCAGAGCTGCACTCACTATTCTGCTGGTGCAGTCACTGTGTACATATCTCCAATAAAGGTGTACGGGCTCAGTCCTGACATAATATGATGTAATGATCACAGTTAACATTTTTTTGCAGCACAATACCATTGAGTTTGTAGATAATTGACTTTTCCTTACAAAAGTGGAACAACTTCCTCTTGGGTTCACCAGTGAAGTCAGATATTACACCCATCCCTGCTGAGAGTCGGATATACAGTTAAATTTAAAGGGATTAATTTATGGTGAGTTTGGGCAAAAGTAAAAAAAAAGTTTCCAGCCAGTGATTAACAAGGTCGTTAACTTATCCTATTTGCTGGATCCTCAGTTTGATTGTAAATTGGGCTTCTCTAATCCAACGCTTTAGTCTACAAATCCACGCAGATCAGGACAGTAATGGGTAATTCTCCACGGGTGTAAAGTATCCATAGGGGGTGTAACCAGTCTTCATAACAAGTTTGTTAACCAAAGTAAGTCACATCATGTGGAGCCAGAGACAAACACTATAGATGCTGTGATGGCAAATAAACACCTCTATTAATGGGTCTGGCATGACCTGAAAAACACATTTAACCCTTATTGCCTGTTCAATGATCCTCAAATCAAATCAAGCATGTAAAAGAATACTTGAAAAACCCAATAACAATAGTACGGAATCTCAGAGACATATAAACACCAAAACAGAAAACAGAGATCCCTAAAAAATAACTTTTAATAATACCATTAAAAAACTATATTTATCCAAGATATTAAAACAGTATTAAATGTACCTAATGGACCCTAGCATGAACTACAATGAGTCCTACCTGGCAGTGGAGGTTGGCACCCTACTTTTCTGCGGTTGGCGCCCCCACTCCTCGACGGCTAACCCTTTAAGGCCCTATTAAGGACCTAGAATAGAA
Organism: Ranitomeya imitator; assembly: GCF_032444005.1. Classification (NCBI taxonomy): domain Eukaryota; kingdom Metazoa; phylum Chordata; class Amphibia; order Anura; family Dendrobatidae; genus Ranitomeya; species Ranitomeya imitator. Next base: position 141,397,533 of record NC_091290.1, read on the forward strand.
GAAAGGCTAAATACGCCCTACTCTCAACACCTATACTAATCACCTGCCTGCCAGTGGAGGTTGGCACCCTACTTTACTGCGGTAGGCGCCCCCACTCAACGGTGGCTAGCCCTAGGGTCCGTAATAATCCCTAAAATAAAGGATAGACAAACAAATATTGTCCCACAAACACCGCGATACCCGTAGAAGAGAGAAAAAAAACACAAAACGAGAAAATAAGATCCCAGAAATAGATAGATAATAAATTTGGAAATCATAAGAAATAGCACTGTACTCTAATGCTATACCACAAAGGGTAAGCCAATAATGTTATAGTGGAGGCACTATGTTAGCCTCCAGGTAATATGATACTGCCCAAATACGGGTATGCTGGGTGCAGCAATTTTAATGTCCACAAACAGAAACCCAGCACTCAACTGAGGAACCACTCTCGTGACATTGTATATCAGTATTTGATGTCAAAATAACAACTAGTATGTGTCCATAAATATGGCACAACAACCATGACACAGAGTGGACAAAAAAGACAAGCTACAAGGCAGCACCTGGGATCACAATCATCACTAAACAATAAAGTGGCGAAACTTCATCAAAATATATAACACATGAGAATTTAAAGACACAATCGTCCTAATGGTGCAGAAATAGACAGTCAGACTTAGATGTCACCAATATACTCATCTATTTGTTGTATTCTCAATGGGCATTGCTTGGGGACCATCTGACAGATGCTGGTTATGTCCATAGTACCGCTCTGGATTTTGTGGCAGCAGCCGGGTTCAAACCATGAGAATACAACAAATAGATGAGTATATTGGTGACATCTAAGTCTGACTGTCTATTTCTGCACCATTAGGACGATTGTGTCTTTAAATTCTCATGTGTTATATATTTTGATGAAGTTTCGCCACTTTATTGTTTAGTGATGATTGTGATCCCAGGTGCTGCCTTGTAGCTTGTCTTTTTTGTCCACTCTGTGTCATGGTTGTTGTGCCATATTTATGGACACATACTAGTTGTTATTTTGACATCAAATACTGATATACAATGTCACGAGAGTGGTTCCTCAGTTGAGTGCTGGGTTTCTGTTTGTGGACATTAAAATTGCTGCACCCAGCATACCCGTATTTGGGCAGTATCATATTACCTGGAGGCTAACATAGTGCCTCCACTATAACATTATTGGCTTACCCTTTGTGGTATAGCATTAGAGTACAGTGCTATTTTTTATGATTTCCAAATTTATTATCTATCTATTTCTGGGATCTTATTTTCTCGTTTTGTGTTTTTTTTCTCTCTTCTACGGGTATCGCGGTGTTTGTGGGACAATATTTGTTTGTCTATCCTTTATTTTAGGGATTATTACGGACCCTAGGGCTAGCCACCGTTGAGTGGGGGCGCCTACCGCAGTAAAGTAGGGTGCCAACCTCCACTGGCAGGCAGGTGATTAGTATAGGTGTTGAGAGTAGGGCGTATTTAGCCTTTCTTCTATTCTAGGTCCTTAATAGGGCCTTAAAGGGTTAGCCGTCGAGGAGTGGGGGCGCCAACCGCAGAAAAGTAGGGTGCCAACCTCCACTGCCAGGTAGGACTCATTGTAGTTCATGCTAGGGTCCATTAGGTACATTTAATACTGTTTTAATATCTTGGATAAATATAGTTTTTTAATGGTATTATTAAAAGTTATTTTTTAGGGATCTCTGTTTTCTGTTTTGGTGTTTATATGTAAAAGAATACAGATGGTATAATAATTCCCCTTTGTACTGCTCCTATGTACAAGAATATAACTACTATAATACTGCTCCTATGTACAGGAATAAAACTACTATAATACTGCTCCTATGTACAGGAATATACAGTGGGGCAAAAAAGTATTTAGTCAGTCAGCAATAGTGCAAGTTCCACCATTTAAAAAGATGAGAGGCGTCTGTAATTTACATCATAGGTAGACCTCAACTATGGGAGACAAACTGAGAAAAAAAAATCCAGAAAATCACATTGTCTGTTTTTTTATCATTTTTTTTTGCATATTATGGTGGAAAATAAGTATTTGGTCAGAAACAAGCAATCAAGATTTCTGGCTCTCACAGACCTGTAACTTCTTCTTTAAGAGTCTCCTCTTTCCTTTATATAAACTATAAACTACTATAATACTGCCCCTATGTATAAGAATATAACTACTATAATACTGCTCCTATGTACAAGAATATAACTACTATAATACTGCCCCTATGTATAAGAATATAACTACTATAATACTGCTCCTATGTACAAGAATATAACTACTATAATACTGCTCCTATGTACAAGAATATAACTACTATAATACTGCTCCTATGTACAAGAATATAACTACTATAATACTGCTCCTATGTACAAGAATATAACTACTATAATACTGCTCCTATGTACAAGAATATAACTACTATAATACTGCTCCCATGTAAAAGATTATAACTACTATAATACTGCCCCCTATGTACAAGAATATAACTACTATAATACTGCTCCTATGTACAAGAATATAACTACTATAATACTGCTCCTATGTACAAGAATATAACTACTATAATACTGCTCCTATACAAGAATATAACTACTATAATACTGCTCCTATACAAGAATATAACTACTATAATACTGCCCCTATGTATAAGAATATAACTACTATAATACTGCTCCTATGTACAAGAATATAACTACTATAATACTGCTCCCATGTAAAAGATTATAACTACTATGAATAAGATGGATAATAAAGATGGAAAACTGTATTTAGTGTTTTATTTCATTAAAGGGAATCTGTCACCCCATTTTTGGCCTATAAGCTGCGGCCACCGCCATCAGGGGCTTATCTACAGCATTCTTTAATGCTGTAGATAACCCCCCCCCCCCCGATGTAACCTGAAAGATAAGAAAAACGAGTTAGATTATACTCACCCAGGGGCGTTCCCGGTGCGGTACGGTCCGATGAGTGTCGCGGTCTGGGTGCAGTGCCTCCCATCTTCGTGCGATGATGTCCTCTTCTTTGCTTCCTGTTGTGACTCCTGCGCAGACGTACTTTATCTGCCCTGTTAAGGGCAGACCAAAAACCTGCAGTGCGCAGACGTCGGGATAGGTCAGAGAGGCCAGGCTCCTGTGCACTGCAGTACTTTGCTCTGCCCTCAACTGGGTAGATAAAGTACGTCTGCGCAGGAGTCACAACAGGAAGCAAAGAAGAGGAAGTCATAGCATGAAGATGGGAGGCGCTGGACCCAGACCGCGACACCCATCGGAGTGGACCGCAGCGGGACCGCCCCTGGGTGAGTATAATCTAATTCGTTTTTCTTATCTTTCAGAATAGAATATAGAATGCTGTAGATAAGCCCCTCATGGCGGTGGCCAAAGCTTATAGGCCAAAAATGGGGTGACAGATTCCCTTTAACATACTTTATTCTGGCTGTGTTTTTATTTAACCTATAACAACTATAGGATTAGTAATGGGTAGGTGTCTTATTGATACCTCTCCATTACAAAGCCAGGCTTGATGTCACCTCACAATACAAAGGTGACATCACACCCTCAACTATTACCCCACTTGCCACCACTACAGAATAATTGGGGAGAGGCTAAATGCCAGAATTGGCGCATCTTAGAGATGCACCTTTTCTGGAGCGGCTGAGTGCTGAGGTTTTTATCCGCGGGGGCAATATACATGGTCCCTTCCTAGGCTATTAATATCAGCCCGCAGATGTCTGCATAGCCTTTGCTGGTGATTAATTATGGAGGGACCCCACGTCATTTTTTTTTTGCGGTCCCCCATTTTAATAGCCAGTAAAAGCTAAGTATACAACTGTGAACTTATAATAATAGCCTGGGAAGCCCCATGGTTATTACCCCCTTCCCATGCTATAAACATCTGCCCCAGTCACTGGCTTTCCCTCTGCTGGTTTTGAAAATTGCTCGGGAGCTTAAAGGGACTCTGTCACCTGAATTTGGCGGGACTGGTTTTGGGTCATATGGGCGGAGTTTTCGGGTGTTTGATTCACCCTTTCCTTACCCGCTGGCTGCATGCTGGCTGCAATATTGGATTGAAGTTCATTCTCTGTCCTCCATAGTACACGCCTGCACAAAGCAATCTTGCCTTATGCAGGCATATACTATGGAGGACAGAGAATGAACTTCAATCCAATATTGCAGCCAGCATGCAGCCAGCGGGTAAGGAAAGGGTGAATCAAACACCCAAAAACCCCGCCCATATGACCCAAAACTGGTCCCGCCAAATTCAGGTGACAGGTTCCCTTTAAGGCATTTTTTTACCCATAAAATAATCTTTTACTAATTAAATTCATGTCAAGTAAGTTTTACACACACTGCACTAATTGTATTTGTCACTCACATCTATATATTTACCTCTTCTGCATCTATTTACTGTATGTAAACCATGTCTCCTATTCTGACGGCTCTTGCAGTGATTTTACAGAAGCCGACAAATGAATTACCGGCTCTCTATGAAATACAAAGACACACATATATATATACTGTATATATATATATATATATATATATATAGATATATATATATATATATATCTATATATATATATATATATATATATATATATATACACACACACACATCTATTCTATGTGTATATTTCTATTCTATCTATTATTTGTATATATACTAGATGGAGGCCGGATGCTATCGCATCGGGAGGGCGATAATGTCCCGATGGGGGCAGGCTTTGCAGCGTTGAGAATCTCTCCCCATGTGCTCACCCACCTATCCACTCTTTATTCCCCATGTGCTGACTTCTCCCGTCTGTGCTATCCCCCCAGTCTCTCTCCTTCCTGTGCTGTGTTCTCCCCTCAAAGACAATACTGACATTACAGCAGGAGATTGCAGAGGATACATTTTGTGAGATAAAATACTGTTTAAAAACAGTCAGTGAAATATTTTACCTCACAAAATAAATCCACTGTGATCCCCTGCTGTAATTTCAGTATTGTCTTTTTCTTCCTCCCCTGCGCAGGAGATGTGCTATGCTCCGTACACGGTCAGACACAGACAATTTTTAAAAATAACTTTCGTTTGTGGGAAAACCCCTTTAATGTGACCGATTTGCTCTGCCTGTAGACACGTCGGGCATCTGCCGCCGGGATCAGCCGAATAATTCACTGCACCTATGCATAATTCACGCAGGCGCAGTAAATCAGACCGTTTAGGCCACGCCTCTGACCACTCCCATTCATAACTAGTCACACCCATATCCAAGTCCCAACCACACCCATTTAGCACTGCTGATCACACTGTTTCATAAAGAATAATTATAAACAAAAAAATATGGCCACACAGTGCTCCATACTGTATAATGGCCACACATGATGCTCCATACTGTATAATGGCCGCACATGATGCTCCATACTTTATAATGGCCGCATATGATGCTCCATACTGTATAATGGCCACACATGATGCTCCATACTTTATAATGGCCGCATATGATGCTCCATACTGTATAATGGCCACACATGATGCTCCATACTGTATAATGACTGCACATGATGCTCCATGCTGTATAATGGCCACACATGATGCTCCATACTGTATAATGGCCGCACATGATGCTCCATACTATATAATGGCCACACATGATGCTCCATACTCTATAATGGCCCCACATGATGCTCCATACTCTATAATGGCCCCACATGATGCTCCATACTGTATAATGGCCGCACATGATGCTCCATACTGTATAATAGCCACACATGATGCTCCATACTGTATAATGGCCGCACATGATGCTCCATACTGTATAATGACCACACATAATGTTCCATACTGTATAATGAACGCACATGATGCTCAATACTGTATAATGGCCACACATAATGTTCCATACTGTATAATGAACGCACATGATGCTCAATACTGTATAATGGCCACACATTATGCTCCATACTGTATAATGACCGCACATGATGCTCCATACTGTATAATGGCCACACATGATGCTCCATACTGTATAATGGCCACACATGATGCTCCATACTGTATATTGGCCGCACATGATGCTCCATACTGTATAATGACTGCTCATGATGCTCCGTACTGTATAATGGCCACACATGATGCTCCATACTGTATAATGACCGCACATGATGCTCCATACTGCATAATGGCCACACATGATGCTCCATACTGTATAATGGCCACACATGATGCTCCATACTGTATAATGGCCACACATGATGCTCCATACTGTATAATGACTGCACATGATGCTCAATACTGTATAATGACCGCACAGGATGCTCCATACTGTATAATGGCCACACATGATGCTCCATACTGTATAATGGCCACACATGATGCTCCATACTGTATAATGGCCACACATGATGCTCCATACTGTATAATGGCCACACATGATGCTCAATACTGTATAATGACTGCACATGATGCTCAATACTGTATAATGACCGCACATGATGCTCCATACTGTATAATGGCCACACATGATGCTCCATACTGTATAATGGCCACACATGATGCTCCATACTGTATAATGGCCACACATAATGCTCCATACTGTATAATGGCCACACATGATGCTCCATACTGTATATTGACCACACATGATGCTCCATACTGTATATTGGCCACACATGATTCTTTGTACCGTGTAATGGCCACACATAGCTACTCCTACACACGCGGCTGGGCTCCGTACACTTTGCACACACGGCTCCGCTCCGTACACACGCGCTCCACTCCATACACCTCCTACACACGTGGCTCCGCTCTGTACACCTCGTACACATTTAGCTCCGCTCCATACAACTCATACACACGGCTTTGCTCCGTACACCTCATACACATTCCGCTCCGCTCCATACACCTCGTACACATTCAGCTCCACTCCATACACCTCGTACACATTTAGATCCGCTCCATACACCTAGTACACATTTAGCTCCGCTCCATACACCTCATACACACATGGCTCCGCTCCGTACACCTTGTACACATTCAGCTCCGCTCCATACACCTTGTACACATTCAGCTCCACTCCATACACCTCGTACACATTTAGCTCCGCTTTATACACCTCATACACACGGCTCCACTCCGTACACCTCATACACACACGACTCCGCTCCGTACATCTCGCACACATTCAGCTCCGCTCCATACACCTAGTACACATTCAGCTCCGCTCCATACACCTCACACACATTCAGCTCCGCTCCATACACCTCGTACACATTCAGCTCTGCTCCATACACCTCATACACATTCAGCTCTGCTCCATACACCTCATACACACACGGCTCCGCTCCATACACCTCGTACACATTCAGCTCTGCTCCATACACCTCATACACATTCAGCTCTGCTCCATACACCTCATACACATTCAGCTCTGCTCCATACATCTTGTACACATTTAGCTCCACTCCATACACCTCATACACACACCGCTCTGATCCATACACCTCATACACACACGGCTCTGCTCCGTACACCTCGTACACATTCAGCTCTGCTCCATACACCTCGTACACATTCAGCTCCGCTCCATACACCTTGTACACATTCAGCTCTGCTCCATACATCTTGTACACATTTAGCTCCACTCCATACACCTCATACACACACGGCTCTGCTCCGTACACCTCGTACACATTCAGCTCTGCTCCGTACACCTCGTACACATTCAGCTGTGCTCCATACACCTCGTACACATTCAGCTCCGCTCCATACACCTTGTACACATTCAGCTCCGCTTCAAACACCTCGTACACATTCAGCTCCACTCCATACACCTCGTACAAATTTAGCTCTGGTCCATACACCTCATGCACACACAGCTCCGCTCCGTACACCTCATACACACACAGCTCCGCTCCGTACACCTCGTACACATTAAGCTCCGCTCCATACACCTCATACACATTCAGCTCCACTCCATACACAGTATACAGTCTGTGTGTGTGTATGGTGCGACGGTGTTCCACTGGTGGTACCGCGCAAGAGGTTGGTACCACCAGCAGTTTCCATATTGAGACACCCATGACTTGGGTGTCCCAATATGGTGGTCAGTGAACTTCAGCCGCTTGGAATTCTGGGACCGGGACACATCTGGACGGAATAAGATGTGAAGACATTACAAGTTAAATATTTTCTTAAGATGTGTGTGTGTTTTGACAAATATTTGCTTTGAAAACGATGTGTAACTTACATAGAGAACTGCTGTATGTAAAAGCTCATGTTAAAATCCCACTGCACTCGGATGTAAATCGGATACTAAGGCCACGTTCACACGATCAGTATTCGGTCAGTATTTTACATCAGTATTTGTAAGGCAAAACCAGGAGTGGAACAATCAGAGGAAAAGTATAATAGAAACACGTCACCACTTTATGTATTTATCACCCACTCCAGGTTTTGGCTTAGGCTACGTTCACACTAGCGTTGTGCGCCGCTGCGTCGGCGACGCGACGCACAACGCACCGAAAAATGTGTGCAAACGCACGCAAAAACGCTGCGTTTTTCGACGCGTGCGTCGTTTTTTGACGAAAATCGGACGCAAGAAAAATGCAACTTGTTGCGTTTTCTTGGTCCGACGCTAGCGTCAAAAAAGACGCACGTGTCGGAAAACGCAACAAGCAAAAACGCATGCGTCCCCCATGTTAAACATAGGGGCGCATGACGCGTGCGTCGCCGCTGCGTCGCCCGACGCTAGCGCGACGCACACTAGCCGAACGCTAGTGTGAACGTAGCCTTATAAATACTGAGGTAAAATACTGAGGTAAAACATATATCTTGGTAAATATATATCTGAGGTAAAATACTGATCAAATACTGAATGTGTGAACATGGCCTAAGTGTGAAAATCGCATTGTACTCGCATGTCACTCGTCCGATTTTTTTCTCACATATGGATACGTACCCTAATGGGAATACACATCCCAGAGCCGCCATTAAGCGATGTAAAACAACAAGCCAAAGCTTCACTGCTGCCATGAGGGCAGAAAGCAGAGTGAATGTGAGTAAAGTTATGGAAGATTCACCAGCTCCAGTAACAACAAGGAAACCTGAGGTAAAAGTGTCAGTAAGTAAAGAAATGCAGCAAAGCCCAAGGTCCGGTTCTTCCCCAAAGTAATTTTCTGTCAGTAAACAGCCGGAGCGCAGAGAAGGTGAAGCAGACGCCATTACTGACCTCAGGTGTGCGGCTCACTCCTCCACACAGGCAGAGCCGGACATCTCTGGAGAGGCAGACATGGCAGGAAAACCTGCAGCAGCGCGACATGGTGACCGGTGTGGCGCACTCAGGACGCACAAGGGCGCAGGTGGGTGGCAGCAGTAAAAGTGCTGTGGAGCCCAGAGCCAGCGGTGACGCCATAAAGTCATCTGTGGTAAAACCTAAGGAGACTCCTGCATTCATACACCCGGAGCCATTGTCCAAGCCAAAACCTCAGAGGAGATGGCGTGTGCACCAGAGCTGCAGCTGGCGGAGGAGATACCGGCCCTGGTGAAGAAGATGGTGAGTGACAGCAGCACAAACAAATGCTGCAAATGGAGACTGAGGTGATCTATAAACTAAAGGCCGCTCATCCTGACAGGAAAGCCGTGTGTGACCAGAGACTGTACTCACTGGGTGTGGAGCTAGAATATAACGACTATAATACTGCCCCTATGTACAAGAATATAACTACTATAATACTGCCCCTATGTACAAGAATATAACTACTATAATACTGCCCCTATGTACAAGAATATAACTACTATAATACTGCCCCTATGTACAAGAATATAGCTACTATAATACTGCTCCTATGTACAAGAATATAACTACTATAATACTGCTCCTATGAACAAGAATATAACTACTATAATACTGCTCCTATGTACAAGAATATAACTACTATAATACTGCTCCTATGTACAAGAATATAACTACTATAATACTTCCCTATGTACAAGAATATAACTACTATAATACTTCCCTATGTACAAGAATATAACTACTATAATACTGCCCCTATGTACAAGAATATAACTACTATAATACTGCCCCTATGTACAAGAATATAACTACTATAATACTGCCCCTATGTACAAGAATATAACTACTATAATACTGCCCCATATGTACAAGAATATAACTACTATAATACTGCCCCTATGTACAAGAATATAACTACTATAATACTTCCCTATGTACAAGAATATAACTACTATAATACTGCCCCTATGTACAAGAATATAACTACTATAATACTGCCCCTATGTACAAGAATATAACTACTATAATACTTCCCTATGTACAAGAATATAACTACTATAATACTGCCCCTATGTACAAGAATATAACTACTATAATACTGCCCCTATGTACAAGAATATAACTACTATAATACTTCCCTATGTACAAGAATATAACTACTATAATACTGCCCCTATGTACAAGAATATAACTACTATAATACTGCTCCTATGTGCAGGAATATAACTACTATAATACTGCCCCTATGTACAAGAATATAACTACTATAATACTTCCCTATGTACAAGAATATAACTACTATAATACTGCTCCCTATGTACAAAAATATAACTACTATAATACTGCCCCTATATACAAGAATATACTGTAACTACTATATAACTGCCCCTATATACAAGAATATAACTACTATAATACTGCTCCTATGTACAAGAATATAACTACTATAATACTGCCCCTATGTACAAAAATATAACTACTATAACAATGCCCCTATATACAAGAATATACTGTAACTACTGTAAAACTGCCCCTATATACAAGAATATAACTACTATAATACTGCCCCTATGTACAAGAATATAACTACTATAATACTGCCCCTATGTACAAGAATATAACTACTATAATACTGCCGCTATGTACAAGAATATAACTACTATAATACTGCTCATATGTACAAGAATATAATTACTATAATACTGCTCCTATACAAGAATATAACTACTATAATACTGCCCCTATGTACAACAATATAACTACTATAATACTGCTCCTATGTACAAGAATATAACTACTATAACACTGCCCCTATGTACAAGAATATAACTACTATAATACTGCCCTCTATGTACAAGAATATAACTACTATAATACTGCCCCTATGTACAAGGATATAACTACTATAATACTGCCCCCTATGTACAAGAATATAACTACTATAATACTGCCTCTATGTACAAGGATATAACTACTATAATACTGCCCCATATGTGCAAGAATATAACTACTATAAAATTGCCCCTATGTACAGGAATATAACTACTATAATACTGCTCCTATGTACAAGAATATAACTACTATAATACTGCTCCTATGTACAAGAATATAACTACTATAATACTGCTCCTATGTACAAGAATATAACTACTATAATACTGCCCCTATGTACAAGAATATAACTACTATAATACTGCCCTTATGTACAAGAATATAACTACTATAATACAGCCCCCTATGTACAAGAATATAACTACTATAATACTGCTCCTATGTACAAGAATATAACTACTATAATACTGCCCCTGTGTACAAGAATATAACTACTATAATACTGCTCCTATGTACAAGAATATAACTACTATAATACTGCTCCTATGTACAAGAATATAACTACTATAATACTGCTCCTATGTACAAGAATATAACTACTATACTACTGCTCCCATGTACAAGAATATAACTACTATAATACAGCCCCCTATGTACAAGAATATAGCTACTATAATACTGCTCCTATGTACAAGAATATAACTACTATAATACTGCCCCTGTGTACAAGAATATAACTACTATAATACTGCTCCTATGTACAAGAATATCACTACTGTAATACTGCCCCTATGTACAAGAATATAACTACTATAATACTGCTCCTATGTACAAGAATATAACTACTATAATACAGCCCCCTATGTACAGGAATACAACTACTATAATACTGCTCCTATGTACAAGAATATAACTACTATAATACTGCTCCTATGTACAAGAACATAACTACTATAATACTGCGCCTGTGTTCAAGAATATAACTACTATAATACTGCTCCTATGTACAAGAATATAACTACTATAATACTGCTCCTATGTACAAGAATATCACTACTATAATTGTTGTGATCTGGTCAGGGCCGCCATCAGGGCATGACAGCCGTGACTGGCGTATGGGGCCCGGTGAGCAGAGGGGGCCCGCATCGGGCCCCGTCTCATCTGGTCACCGGGCCCCCCCTGCAGGCGCTGCGGCAGCGGCACACTATTGACGTGCGGGCCCGAGCCCGCACGTCAATAGTTAACAGCCGCCAGCCAGTCTGAGGCTGGCGGCTGAATAGGGCCGCAGTGCGCACTCGCCGGCGTCGCCGGCGTCTGACGTCATTGTCAGCCGCCGGGCCCGGCGGCGAGTGCGTCTGTGTGGAGCCTGGAGAGGGAGCTTCACCCGGCGCTGGAGCTTGGCCAGGTAAGAAGTTGTGTTTTTTTTTTTCTTTGAGAGCTGCTGCGATCCAGGGGGGCCCGGGGGGCAGGATGATGGACACACAGGGGCAGAAATGCTGGACACACAGGGGCAGAATGGTGGACACAGTGGGGCAGAATGCTGGACACACAGGGGCAGAAATGCCGGACACAGTGGGGCAGAAATGCTGGACACAGTGGGGCAGAATGGTGGACACAGTGGGGCAGAATGGTGGACACAGTGGGGCAGAAATGCTGGACACAGTGGGGCAGAAATGCTGGACACAGTGGGGCAGAATGGTGGACACACAGGGACAGAATGGTGGACACAGTGGGGCAGAATGCTGGACACACAGGGGCAGAAATGCCGGACACAGTGGGGCAGAAATGCTGGACACAGTGGGGCAGAATGGTGGACACAGTGGGGCAGAATGGTGGACACACAGGGGCAGAAATGCTGGACACAGTGGGGCAGAAATGCTGGACACAGTGGGGCAGAATGGTGGACACACAGGGGCAGAATGGTGGACACACAGGGGCAGCATGGTGGACACACAGGGGCAGAAATGCTGGACACACAGGGGCAGAAATGCTGGACACAGTGGGGCAGAAATGCTGGACACAGTGGGGCAGAATGGTGGACACACAGGGGCAGAATGGTGGACACAGTGGGGCAGAATGGTGGACACACAGGGGCAGAAATGCCGGACACAGTGGGGCAGAAATGCTGGACACACAGGGGCAGAAATGCCGGACACAGTGGGGCAGAAATGCTGGACACAGTGGGGCAGAATGGTGGACACAGTGGGGCAGAATGGTGGACACACAGGGGCAGAAATGCTGGACACAGTGGGGCAGAAATGCTGGACACAGTGGGGCAGAATGGTGGACACACAGGGGCAGAATGGTGGACACAGTGGGGCAGAATGCTGGACACACAGGGGCAGAAATGCTGGACACAGTGGGACAGAATGGTGGACACACACAGGGGCAGAAATGCTGGACACAGTGGGGCAGAAATGCTGGACACAGAGGGACAGAATGGTGGACACACAGGGGCAGAATGGTGGACACACAGGGGCAGAATGCTGGACACACAGTGGGGCAGAATGCTGGACACACAGTGGGGCAGAATGCTGGACACACAGTGGGGCAGAATGCTGGACACACAGTGGGGCAGAATGCTGGACACACAGTGGGGCAGAATGCTGGACACACAGTGGGGCAGAATGCTGGACACACAGTGGGGCAGAATGCTGGACACACAGTGGGGCAGAATGCTGGACACACAGTGGGGCAGAATGCTGGACACAGTGGGGCAGAATGCTGGACACAGTGGGGCAGAATGCTGGACACAGTGGGGCAGAAATGCTGGACACAGTGACAGGGGCAGAATGCTGGACACAGTGACAGGTGCAGAATGCTGGACACAGGGGCAGACTGTGAGACCCAGGGGCAGAATGCGAGACACGGGGCAGAATGGAGATACGGGGCATGATTGGAGACACGGGGCAGGATGAAAGACATGGGGGCATGACTGGAGACAGATGGGGCAGGATTGGAGACAGATGGGGCAGAATGGAGACACAGGGGGCATGATTGGAGACAAGTGTCAGGATTGCAGACATGGGGGCATGGTTGGAGACATAGGGGGCAGAATGGAGACATGGGGCATGATTGGAGACACTGGGGGCAGAATTGGAGACAGATCGTGCAGGATCATGGGGCAGGATGGATATGATGGAGACAGATGGGGCAGGATGGGGCGATCATATGGGGCAGGATAAGGAGATCATATGGGGCAGAATGGATACTCATGAGGGCAGGATGGGAGAATATCTGGCTGACGCCAGGAATGAGACACACGGGGCCAGGCTGGGTGATATTATTAATACCATAGGGGCTAATTTAGGGATATTATTACTGCAGTGATGTATTTATTTTATTTTTTGAGTATACTGTTTTAAATGGGGGGCGGTCCTGTTACTGTATAGAGTGATACTATGTCGCCTTCTTCATGTGGTGTAATGTAGAAGTTGTGAAAAATTAAGTAATGTGTTCTGCAAGCGGAGCTCGAGATAACTGTGTTATTTCCTGCAGAGAGAAGTCCTGGCTGGATGAAATGATGGCGGTCTGTGCTGGATGAAAGATGAAGGACTTCACCTAGAGACGTCACTGGTGAGTCAGTGTGTTACCTATACACTGACACTATACACTGTATACAGAGCTCCTGTGTATAATTTCACTAGTGATCACTATATTATCTGTACACAGACACTGCATACTAATTACAGATCTCCTGTGTATAATGGCACTTATGGTGATAGTATGGTGCTTTTTTAAAAATTACTGATCAGAATTGTAGTATTCAGTCACTATGTGGTGGTAATATGTGGTCTGGACATGGTGTTGTGGTATTTGTTCCTTGTATGTGATATTATTCGATCACTGTGGTGGTAATATGTGGTCTGGTCATGGTGTTGTGGTATTTGTTCCTTGTATGTGATATTATTCGATCACTGTGGTGGTAATATGTCATCTGGTCATGGTGTTGTGGTATTTGTTCCTTCTATGTGATATTATTGGGCATTTTAAAAATTGAAAAATAAATAAAAATATACCTAAATTGTATTGCATATTTTAACAAATATTTAATAGGTTACAGTAGAGTAGGGCCCGGCCAAAAGTGTCTACCGTGTTATGGTGGCGGCTTAAAAAATCTTTTGGCCAAAACAAAAGCTGCCTGCTATATGTGTGATCTGGTGATGGGAACTGTTAATGTGTGATTGGTGAGAAGTGGAGTTTTTCCAAGAGAGAGCGGTGGGACTGTGGACAGTTCGAGGGGTGGAGCCTGGAGGCGGGGCTGGGGTGGAGCCTGGGCGGAGTCTCAAGGGGGCCCCGAAAATTTTGCCTGTATGGGGCCCCGAAATTTCTAGTGGCAGCCCTGGATCTGGTGGCCTAGGAGCAGCATGAGACGGACTCTGGAGAAGGTGGTATCTGTACTGACCGCAAACCCTGAACTTAGCACCGCAACTAGAAGTAGCCGTGGGGGGTACCTAACACTCCCTAGACCCCTTGACATAGCCTAAGAACTAGCTTCCCCTAAAGACAGAAACGGGAAAACTATCTTGCCTCAGAGAAAATCCCCAAAGGATAGACAGCCCCCCACAAATATTGACTGTGAGAGGAGAGGGAAATAACATACGCAGATATGAAATCAGATTTTAGCATAGGAGGCCATACTAGCTAAAAAGAAAGAATAGAACAGAGTACTATGCGGTCAGTATAAAAACACTAGAAAATATCCACCGCAGAAAATACGGATCACCACATCTGACTAAAGACATGGGGGGTATATCTGCATCTCCAGAAAAATAGCTAGGCTGCAAAAAATCCTTCACAGACCAAGCTGGACAAGACAAAAACATGAAAATGCACAGAACTATAAGGTCCACCGCAGGTGGACAGCAAAAACCAAGCCAGGACTTATCTTTGTAGAAAAGCACAGCAAACTGGAGAGACCAGCAGGGAAGTGAATCCTTCAAGAACAATGGACAACTGGCACTGACTAAAGGATCCTGCAAAGGTATATACCCCAGTCAGTCCTGCAATTAGTAGATACACCTGTCCACTCCTGCAGTCCAGGCACAACTGCATTACCCTCTACAACCACCGGAGGGAGCCCAAAAGCTGAATTCACAACAGTGGAGCAGCTTAGTATACATTTTTTTGCAAAACAGTATCAAATAAATACCCAGTTTTTTTTTCCATCTTTTGACTAGCACTTGCTTATTACTGTGATTTTTTTTACAGCAGAGTATTTTTGACCTCACTGTGCTCTTTTGTGTCTTCAAGTCTCTTGGTGATGTGAACAGGTTCCTACAGACTTGTTCAATGTGCAAGTAGCCCGTGTATTTCTGCCCTTATGTAGAAGCATAAGACATGAATTGGATAATTTCCCTGTTCTTCTCCTCTGCTTGTGTATTTCGGGTCTGTACATTGTTTGCGGTTTATTCCTCTTGTTCCTGCTGTCGGTGTTGGTCAGGACACTACATGCCGCTCTGTTGTGGTCACTGTCACAGTGAGTGGGGGCAGCCGCTGCTGGATGTAATTCTGCAGCTTCTTCAATAGCCAAAAGGGTTTTGTTTGGGTCACTACTAGGTGGCTATTAAATTTGGAGAGGCGACACAGCGCGCCCAAAGCCGAGAGACACAAAGCGATGTCTTTCTAGTCAATCATATTAAACCAGATGAAGTCTGGGACATAATTAAAGCTGCAGCAGAGGTTAGAGGTGGCGGCACAATAAAATGCGAGGACAGCGATAAAGGGATTCTGAATGCAGCTCCTTCGGCCACATTTATCTCCTTTCACTTAGGGCGGTATATGAGACGCCTGCGATCCTTTTGTGATTAATCATTATTATTTTGTATCTTTCCTCTTAAAGCGACATGTCGGGAAGCGTCTGACACCTGCATGGAGTGACGTATCGGGTCTGTTAACTCTGGTGCGAGATTAGGTCCCTTTTATCCATATGAAAAGATTATTACCATTGTTATATTTGGGGGCTCCATCAGACATTTTGGATTGGGGGCCACAAACTTCAAGATGCTGTCAATCATCCGATGCAAAGGAAGCAAGGAGGCCGAAGAGAAGTGCGCCCCCGCTGGTGAAAAATAGGAAAACCTAATCATTGAGTAATGCAACATTGTATCTGTGCCTTCATGTCATTTCCTTTTTCAAGACCTCTGATTGCTGTCAGTGAAGGAAATATTCTTAGTTACTTTCAGATTCTAAAAACTTGCACAGGCTTTTACAACTTTGGACAGTTTGTTACATTTGTATCCAGTCCAGACTTTCCTCCGGGCAAAAGTTACACAAGAGTCATCTGCTCCACAAGGTTCTGCCTCATCATCCATCACAGTCTTTGTTTTTTTGGTACTTTATGCTACTTTTTACAACTTATACCAGTAGTTTGGTGGTGTTAGATGGGGGCTACATGCACATAAGAACGGGTTGAGGGAAGGACGGCTGGATAAACTCTGGGAATAAGATGCAAGGAACTTGTAGAATGTGATAATTAGAGAGAAAATTGGTGAAAAAAATAATTATTTAACAAATTAAAGCAATTAGAAGACCACGTCTATAGCGGATAACAGCATGGAATAAAATACAATACTGCCCCATGGAGCTGGGTGTCGCCCACTGCTAGATAAAAATCCTCTAAAGTCAAATACTAATTCTCGCTGCATCGCTACTGACACAATAATGAAATAATTTTACATTTGAACCTTACAGAGATCAAAGGGGTTAATTTCCTGCAGATCAATTTAAAGGGGTTTCTACTACTGGACATCCCTTTCTTAACCAATTATTTGCCCCACATAACATAGCCCTCCGTATACTTACCTCCTGGATTGGTGCTGATTCTGCGATGTCGGTGCAGGACCCACCATTCACAATAGGTGATGTCACAGCTCACCTCCTCCTCCTGTACAATGACTGATAACACCTCTATATACAGTAGATAACACAGGACCCACCATTCACAATAGGTGATGTCACAGCTCACCTCCTCCTCCTGTACAATGACTGATAACACCTCTATATACAGTAGATAACACAGGATCCACCATTCACAATAGGCGATATCACAGCTCACCTCCTCCTCCTGTACAATGACTGATAACACCTCTATATACAGTAGATAACACAGGATCCACCATTCACAATAGGCGATATCACAGCTCACCTCCTCCTCCTGTACAATGACTGATAACACCTCTATATACAGTAGATAACACAGGATCCACCATTCACAATAGGCGATATCACAGCTCACCTCCTCCTCCTGTACAATGACTGATAACACCTCTATATACAGTAGATAATACAGGATCCACCATTCACAATAGGTGATGTCACAGCTCACCTCCTCCTCCTGTACAATGACTGATAACACCTCTATATACAGTAGATAACACAGGATCCAGCATTCACAATAGGTGATATCACAGCTCACTTCCTCCTCCTGTACAATGACTGTTAACTCATCTATATACAGTAGATAACACAGGATGCACCATTCACAATAGGTGATATCACAGCTCACTTCCTCCTCCTGTACAATGACTGTTAACTCATCTATATACAGTAGATAACACAGGATCCACCATTCACAATAGGTGATGTCACAGCTCACCTCTTCCTACTGTACAATGACTGATAACACCTCTAAATACAGTAGATAACACAGGATCCATCATTCACAATAGGC
The DNA here is from genome assembly GCF_032444005.1 of Ranitomeya imitator. NCBI lineage: Eukaryota > Metazoa > Chordata > Amphibia > Anura > Dendrobatidae > Ranitomeya > Ranitomeya imitator. The sequence goes on from NC_091290.1 coordinate 141,416,313, forward strand.
GATATCACAGCTCACCTCCTCCTCCTGTACAATGACTGATAACACCTCTATATACAGTAGATAACACAGGATCCACCATTCACAATAGGTGATATCACAGCTCACTTCCTCCTCCTGTACAATGACTGTTAACTCATCTATATACAGTAGATAACACAGGATCCACCATTCACAATAGGTGATATCACAGCTCACCTCCTCCTCCTGTACAATGACTGATAACACCTCTATATACAGTAGATAACACAGGATCCACCATTCACAATAGGTGATGCCACATCTCACCTCCTCCTCCTGTACAATGACTGATAACACCTCTATATACAGTAGATAACACAGGATCCAGCATTCACAATAGGTGATGTCACAGCTCACCTCCTCCTGTACAATGACTGATAACACCTCTATATACAGTAGATAACACAGGATCCACCATTCACAATAGGTGATGCCACATCTCACCTCCTCCTCCTGTACAATGACTGATAACACCTCTATATACAGTAGATAACACAGGAACCACCATTCACAATAGATGATGTCACAGCTCACCTCCTCCTCCTGTACAATGACTGATAACACCTCTATATACAGTAGATAACACAGGATCCACCATTCACAATAGGTGATGTCACAGCTCACCTCCTCCTCCTGTACAATGACTGATAACACCTCTATATACAGTAGATAACACAGGATACACCATACACAATAGGTGATGTCACAGCTCACCTCCTCCTGTACAATGACTGATAACACCTCTATATACAGTAGATAACACAGGATCCACCATTCACAATAGGTGATGTCACAGCTCACCTCCTCCTCCTGTACAATGACTGATAACACCTCTATATACAGTAGATAACACAGGATCCACCATTCACAATAGGTGATGCCACATCTCACCTCCTCCTCCTGTACAATGACTGATAACACCTCTATATACAGTAGATAACACAGGAACCACCATTCACAATAGATGATGTCACAGCTCACCTCCTCCTCCTGTACAATGACTGAAAACACCTCTATATACAGTAGATAGCACAAGAACCACCATTCACAATAGATGATGTCACAGCTCACCTCCTCCTCCTGTACAATGACTGATAACACCTCTATATACAGTAGGTAACACAGGATCCACCATTCACAATAGGTGATGTCACAGCTCACCTCCTCCTGTACAATGACTGATAACACCTCTATATACAGTAGATAACACAGAATCCACCATTCACAATAGGTGATGTCACAGCTCACCTCCTCCTCCTGTACAATGACTGATAACACCACTATATACAGTATATAACACAGGATCCACCATTCACAATAAGTGATGTCAAAGCTCACCTCCTCCTCCTGTACAATGACTGATAACACCTCTATATATAGTAGATAATACAGGATTCACCATTCACAATAGGTGATGTCACAGCTCACCTCCTCCTCCTGTACAATGACTGATAACACCTCTATATACAGCAGATAACACAGGATCCACCATTCACAATAGGTGATGTTACAGCTCACCTCCTCCTCCTGAATAAGCTGCAGTGATGGAAATATTGGCGGTCACGCAGCTTTTCCAGAATGACATCGCTCTCAGATTTTAGAATAACGTATTAGCTTTAAATCTCCTTTTCTAATTCCTGTCCATTTCTTCTTCTTCCTCACTTGCTCTGGGAGTCTCATCAGTTTCCCGAGTACCCTGCGTCCTCATTATGGAGGAGACCTGGTGTCTTCATCTCACCTCCTTCCCAGGGTAGCAATGTGGCCTTTTTCTTTCTCGGTGACACGGTATTATTTCTTTGATACGGTCGTGCTTTATTTTTCATGTTATCACACAATGTATGAGAGTTGAAACAAATTTTTAATGATCCGCGTCTGAAATCCCGGCTTGTGTGTCGCTAACTAGTGATGTATGGTTCAGGACCACAAAGTTTCATTTATAAAGTTTGGTAACTTTGGGTGCGCAGAAAATAAAAAAGGAAAAACACTGCTGAAACTTTACTATCAATAAGGTTGAACCGTTATATACAAGCACATATGACGAAACCCCTCTACATGATGTAAAAGTAGCCTTCATTAAAGGGATTGTCTGAACTTCTTAAAGGGGTAAACTTGCAAAGTGCAAATAAAAACGAGCAACTTTGCAGTTTACCTCTTATTATTAATCATCTTTGTTCTCTAGGTGTTTCTACTGATTATTGCCTGGGTTACCAGCTACTTCTGTAGTCTATAAGCAGTGGCTAGTTTCTTAACTCCCTCGGGCAAGTTTCCCTTTTCATTTTTTTCCTCCCCCCTCTGAAAAGTGACATTTTTTAATTTTCCATCCATATAGCTGAATAAGGACTTGTTTTTTGCAGGACGAGTTGTACTTGAATGACAATTTTTTCTACCATATAAAGTTCTGGAATGTGGAAAAATAATTCCAAAGTGCGGTAAAATTGCCAAAAAATAGCAATTCCACAATTGTTTTTTGAGTTTTTTATTAACCATGTTACTAAACTGTTTAACTGACCTGGCAATATGATTTTCCAGATCAGTACGATTATGCAGATACCAAACATGTATAGTTTTTTTTTTTTTTCCATTTAAGTGGTGAATTTTTTTTTTAAATTTGCAAAAAAAAAAATTGCCTATTGTCACCATTTTCCGAGACCTGTAGCGTCTCAATTTTCTGGGATCCAGGGCTGGGTGGGGACTTATTTTTTGCGCTGTGAGCTGACCTTTTTATTGATACCATTTCGGGGTAGATATGATCTTTTGATTGCCTGTTATTGTATTTTATTGCAAAGTTGCGACAACCAAAAAGAGCAATTCTGGCATTTTTAATTTTTTTCCATTACCTTTTTACAGATTGGATCAATTTATTTTATATTTTGAACTCAGCGATACCAAATATGTGTGTATTTAATGTTTTAAAATGTTTTATTTTCAATGGGTCAAAAGTGAGGTGAATTATAGTAACATAGTAACATAGTAACATAGTTAGTAAGGCCGAAAAAAGACATTTGTCCATCCAGTTCAGCCTATATTCCATTATAATAAATACCCAGATCTACATCCTTCTACAGAACCTAATAATTGTATATAGTAACATAGTTATTGTGTATAGTAAATTGAACTTTTTTTTATTTTTTAATATATTTAAAAACGTAAAAATTTTTTTTTACTGTATTTAATAGTCCCCTTAATGGGTTTGAAGCTGTGATTGTCTAATCGTTTGTGCTTTACGCAGCAGGGTTTCAGTTCTGCCATATATAGTAAAAATCATGGTTTCCTATGAACGCCGGCCACAAGCCGGCATTCATTGGAGGATCGTAATGAAAGGAATGGGGGTCATCTGCAGACCCCCAGCTGTCATGACAACCCATCAGCGCAAGGATTAGGGGGTGAAGCAAGGAGTGCAACAGTTACAAGCTGTTTGCTATAGAGTTTGTAAGTGCTGATCTGAAACTGTATTGCTGGATCCGTCCTTCGATGCACCAAGCAGGAGGCAGAGGAGCGGTGGGCTCCTGCGGACAGAAGTTGGGAACAACTCTTTAAAACTTTTTCTACAGATCCCAATGAATAAAAAACCTTTTTTTTTAAAGGGAGTTGTTTAATAACCCCTATAATAAACTCTAAAGGTATGGATTAAACTAAAAAAACTTAAACTCCTAGCCAAGAACTTTTGATTTTGAGGACAATTGCCAAGATAGGAAGTTTTCCATCCTGTAAGTGCATTCAATCACTGATCGCAGGTATTTATGTTTTACCTACAGCTCCCCCGCTGGTAGAACAGAGTATTACAGCCTATCAGCCTCTAAAGCTTTTTTTTTAGTTACTTTTATTAATAGACCTCCAGCATGGATTATTTCTTTACAAGGGGGGGATTCTTTTTTTTTTTTTTTTTTTACGGCAAACGCTATATATTTCAACCTGCTTATAATTACGTCTCACGTTCTTCATTGTATCGCTTTTATTGCCGCTCTGGGCTTGTAACGGATGAGAACATGAGTTGTAATATCTGGCAAAGTCCTCGGATACACTTCATCTATAGTTTTATCACTTTTTACAACTTAGTTTTTTTTTTTTTTGCTTTAGTATAAGTATGCCCAGGAGTTAATAACAAAAAACAAAAACAACAACAACAAAAAAAACTTTGAAACTGAGAACTAGAGAGAAATGTCATGCCAGGATTTTTTATTTGATGTTGGCTGGATATGCCCATTATGAGATTTGTCACTGCTTGAAGCCTTTTCATGCCATTAAACCATCACTAACAATTTTGTTTCTTCTCACAAGGTACAAACATTTCGGTAGCAAAAAAAAAAAAAAGTGATTATTCTGTTATCTAGACGGAACGCATCAAAGTGTTGTGATGGGTTTATTGCTGAATATTTCATCGGAAAATCTCTTCACCTGCCGCCAACAGCTTTCACGGGTTAAGTGTATCAAGGTGGCTTTATTTTTCTAGATTAAAAATATTTTTAAGATTTTTTTTTACAATATTAAGTAAATAATTATACATCCATTTTTTTTTATTTTCTTAAAGGCTCCTTGCTCAGTTTATGGTGGGCTTGTGCTAATATAGAAAAAAAAAACCATGGGAGATCACAATTTTCACTATACGCCCTCCTATGTCTAACACAGGCAATTGGACGATCGCACCTTCAACTATTAAATACAATGAAAAGTTTTGAAAAAGTTTTGAAAAGTGTGAAAAACATACAAAAACACAAAAGTTCAGATCACCTCCCCTTTGCCCCATTGAAAATAAAACAAAATACCCATATTTGCTTTCGCCGCACTCAGAAAAGTCCGATCTATCAAAATATGAAGCAAATTAATCCAATTGGTAAATGCCGTGACGGGGAAAAAAAAAAAAAAAAACTCCAAAATTACCGTATATACTCGAGTATAAGCCGAGATTTTCAGCCCCAAAAAATGGGCTGAAAGTGCCCCTCTCGGCTTATACTCGAGTCATGGAAAGCAGGGGGATCAGCGGGTGAGGCGGAGCGACGCCTGTCACATACTCACCTGATCCTGGTGCTCCCGGTGCTCCTGACGTTGTCCCTGCATGTCCCACGGTCTTCGGGCGCCTGCAGCTTCTTCCCTTGTTCAGCGGTCACTGGTACCGCTCATTAAAGTTATGAATATGGACTCCACTCCCATAGGGGTGGAGCCGCATATTCATTACTGTAATGAGCGGTACCATGTGACCGCTGACAGAGGAAGAAGCTGCCGCTCCCGAAGACAGTGTGACAGGCAGGGACAACGTCAGGAGCACCGGGAGCAGGTAAGTATTTCATATTCACCTGTCCGCGTTCCATCCGCTGGGCGCCGCCTCGTCTTCCCGTCCTGTTGCTGTGACTGTTCAGGTCAGAGGGCGCGATGACGTATTAGTGTGCGCGCCGCCCTCTGCCTGAACAGTCAGTGTGGAGAGACGGGACGCTTAGGAGCAGCGACGAGAGGTGAGTATGTCATTTTTTTTTTTTAGTGCAGCAGCAGCATTACATGTGGCACAATGCATGGCAAGAACTGCATGGAGCGTTTATGGGGCATTAACTGCATGGAGCATTATGTGGGGCATCTATGGGGCCATAATGAACTGCATGGAGCATTATATGGGGCATCTATGGGGCCATAACTGAATGGAGCGTTATATGGGGCATCTGTGGGGCCATAACTGCATGGAGCATTATATGGGGCATCTATGGGGCCATAACTGCATGGAGCATTATATGGGGCATCTATGGGGCCATAACTGCATGGAGCATTATATGGGGCATCTATGGGGCCATAACTGCATGGAGCATTATATGGGGCATCTATGGGGCCATAACTGCATGGAGCATTATATGGGGCATCTATGGGGCCATAAAGAACTGAATGTAGCATTATATGGGGCATATTTTAATATGGAGCATCTTATGGGGCCCATCATGATCTGTATGGAGCATTATATGGGGCTCTTGATTCAATATGGATATTCAAAAACACTTCCCTACTGATGTCTCAATTAATTTTACTTTTATTGGTATCTGTTTTTATTTTTAACATTTACCCGTAGCTGCTGCATTTCCCACCCTAGGCTTATACTCGAGTCAAATAGTTTTCCCAGTTTTTTTGTTGCAAAATTAGGGGGTCGGCTTATACTCGGGTCGGCTTATACTCGAGTATATACGGGTATGTATTCTGTATTATGTATTTTGATAGATTGGAAACGGATGCAGTGATGCCAAATATGATTTTTTTTTTATTCTGTTATTTCTAAATGGCGAAAAGGTGGAATTTTTATATATTTTTTTATTTTATTTATATATTTAAAAGTATTTTTTTTTATGTTAATTTTAAACCCTTACCTGGACATGAACCAGCGCTTGATTGCACGTTTTGTGACACCCAGACCAAGCTGCTGCTGCTCTTCTTCCCCCCTCACAGCAGGCTGTCTGGCATACACAGAAAAGGAGACAGAGAACCTGCAGCTGCATCCCCCCCTTTCCCCTTTTTTCGTAGATTTGCAGATTTTTCAGTCGTTAGAATAAAGCCTCATCCATGTAATTGGGAGTCTGTCGTCGGCTACTGGGAAATGCCGCTACATAAACCAAAGGGTTAAAAGGAGAACTGATCAAAATTTTTCATTCAAAACTTTTTCCGTATAGAAGTAAGAGATCGATATAAAAGCAAAGAAGATTAAAGGTAGAAACATCATTATACTCCAGGCTTCGGATAACTTTCCAAATCTCCCTGAGTAATGAGGCAGAACCTTCCCCCCCCCCCGAACAAGAAGACAATGGCCCCACCACTGGCAGGAAGCCGTTACCCCCCTGCGTATCGATCCGAAATCTTCAGAAAGACTCCGCAGATTCGTCTGTCAGAGAAAAGTATTAAAAATACAATACGCAGAGTAATCATGTAGTCACACATCGTCTAATAGGAAAACTACAGGTGCCGCTACATTACCATTATCATAATGGCAGTAATTAGTGCTCTGGCTGGGAGATACACCGGAGGAGCGAAATCTGGAGGAAGATTACTAGGGCCACGGGGAAAGCATAATATGACAAAACACCCAAGGAAACAATTGACCGGCCCATGCCGGCAGCCCTGATAATTAGTTTACCGATCTCCCCGATAGGCAATGCTGATGAGTGACACATAACGATCGCTAGAAGATGAGACGATTTGTGGCGGTCTTGGAGACGCCGGCTTCTTGGGGCTAAATTAATTTAGAAGTTGATTAGGGGCAAGTTTAACAATTGGCTTAACGGACTCATTTATTACGTAAGCCTTGCGGAGTCACGGAACAACTTCACCTTCATTTTCCTTTGTGCTTCTTCCTTTCCACCTGAACATTTTCCTTTATTTTCTATTTCTTCCTTCTGGTTGATCTTCTCTTTCTTCTTTCACTCGTTCCTATTTCTTCTTTTTCCTTTGCCTTCTTCATCTTTCACTTCTTTCTGTTCACCTCCTTCCTTCATCTCCTGCTTGTATTCTCTTTTTTCTTAATTTCTTTCTTTCCTCGATCTTCTATCCTTCATTTCCTTCCTAACTTGCCTTATTTTATATCTTCTCTCCTTTCCTCTCCTTTATCTGCTGCTTTTTCTCTCCTTCCCTTTCATTCTCTTTCTCTCCTTATTTCATCATCTCATTTGCGTTCCATGGTTTCCTTTTCCAGTTCTCCTAATTGTCTTCATGGTCTTCCATTTCTTTCTTCCCCTTTCTCTTCTCTGTCATCTTTCACTCGTTTTTGCTTCCATTTCTTTTCCTTCCTCTCTTCGTTGAATGTCAACAGCTTCCATTTTTTTCTCCTTCATATCCTCCTTCCTCTCTTTTCTTCCTTCATCATCTTCTTCATCTTTCTCCTTTGACATCCATGATTTCTAATTTCTTTCTTTATCAGCATTTTCTTCATCTCCTTCCATTGTTCTCATTACTTACCTTTTCCTCCCTCCTCCCTTATCATCTGCCTCATCTTACAATTCCTCTCTTTTCTTCTTCCTCTTTCCTTATTTCCTTCTATTTCCATTTTTTCTTCTTCGTCTCCTTCATCCACCACTCTTTTCCTCTTCTTCATCATCTAATTTGTCATCCAGTTCTTTCTTTTTCTTCATCTTCTCCATCGTCCATTTACATCTTATCCTTTATATTCCACTTCTTTCTTTTTTCCTTCTAACATTATAAATGCTTTCTTTTCCCCCTTCTTCATTACCTTCTTCATCAATTTATTTCTTACCTTTCAGCTTCTACTTGTCGATTTTTGCTTCTCCTTTGTGATCTTTTTCAATTTTTCTCATCCTTTCCATCATCTTCTTTAAAAGTTCTCATTTCTGTTATCTTCATTCTTTTTTTTCTTCTGTCATAATTTCTTTCTTCTTCCATTGTCCTCACCCACCATTTTTCCTCCTCTATGTCCTTCTTTTTACCTCCTTTTTCATTACCTTCTTCATCTTCCGCTTCCCCTTTCTTCGTCATCCATTTCTTTTCTTTCATCCCCCACACTTTCCTTATTTCTTCTACTTCATAATCTCTTTCTTCAATCTTTCTAATCCTTCTCCTATACCATCCTCCATTTCTCTTCTCCCCTTTTTGTTTTTCCTCCTCATTTTGATTTATTTAGTCTTCCCCATCCTTTTCCCCTCCTCATCCATTACCTTCTTCACCTTCCTTTTCTCTCCTATCTTTTACAGGTCTTCTATGGGATTCAGGTCTGGACTCATTGCTGGCCACCTTAGAAGTCTCCAGTGCTTTCTCTCAAACCATTTTCTAGTGCTTTTTGAAGTGTGTTTTGGGTCACTGTCCTGCTGGAAGACCCATGACCTCTGAGGGAGACCCAGCTTTCTCACACTGGGCCCTACATTATGCAGCAAAATTTGTTGGTAGTCTTCAGACTTCATAATGCCATGCACACGGTCAAGCAGTCCAGTGCCAGAGGCAGCAAAGCAACCCCAAAACATCAGGGAACCTCCGCCATGTTTGACTGTAGGGACCGTGTTCTTTTCTTTGAATGCCTCTTTTTTTCTCCTGTAAACTCTATGTTGATGCCTTTGCCCAAAAAGCTCTACTTTTGTCTCATCTGACCAGAGAACATTCTTCCAAAACGTTTTAGGCTTTTTCAGGTAAGTTTTGGCAAACTCCAGCCTGGCTTTTTTATGTCTCGGGGTAAGAAGTGGGGTCTTCCTGGGTCTCCTACCATACAGTCCCTTTTCATTCAGACGCTGACGGATAGTACGGGTTGACACTGTTGTACCCTCGGACTGCAGGGCAGCTTGAACTTGTTTGGATGTTAGTCGAGGTTCTTTATCCAACATCCGCACAATCTTGCGTTGAAATCTCTTGTCAATTTTTCTTTTCCGTCCACATCTAGGGAGGTTAGCCACAGTGCCATGGGCTTTACACTTCTTGATGACACTGCGCACGGTAGACACAGGAACATTCAGGTCTTTGGAGATGGACTTGTAGCCTTGAGATTGCTCATGCTTCCTCACAATTTGGTTTCTCAAGTCCTCAGACAGTTCTTTGGTCTTTCTTTTCTCCATGCTCAATGTGGTGCACACAAGGACACAGGACAGAGGTTGAGTCAACTTTAATCCATGTCAACTGGCTGCAAGTGTGATTTAGTTATTGCCAACACCTGTTAGGTGCCACAGGTAAGTTACAGGTGCTGTTAATTGCACTAATTACAGAAGCATCACATGATTTTTCGAACAGTGTCAATACTTTTGTCCACCCCCTTGTTTATGTTTGATGTGGAATTATATCCAATTTGGCTTTAGGACAATTATTTTTGTGTTTTTTCATTTAAGAAAAATTAAATGAAGATAATACCAAATAATTTGTGTTTGCAATCATTTTCAGGAAGAAACTGAGTATTATCTGACAGAATTGCAGGGGTGTCAATACTTTTGGCCATGACTGTATTTCTTCTCCTTCTTCATCTTCCATTTTTTCTTACCATTTATTCTTCACATTTTGCTTTCTACCTTCTCCTTTTCTCATCCATAGTCCTCTTTATTTTACGTTCTTCTTCTTTACCCGATATCATCCCTTCTTCTTCTCTTACTGGCGAGGATCTAACCGATGTAACTGCCTTTGATCACTAGAATCACCATTTTCCGTTCTGTTGGTTTCACTCTTCTTCACGGTTGGGTCGTTGACCATGATGGACCAACCATAATAACTATCAATGGTAAGAAATGAAATAATAATCTATGGTAATAACTCCCAGTCCAAACTCTTATTAATCTTCACCCTTTGTAGATTACAGTCGAGAAAACCATTACACCTGATTGATAAGTATCTAATCCTCAGAACCTCATTCCCTTGTTTACCGTGGCTTAACCAACCAAGATTAAATATCTCCGCCACCGGTCTACAAACCTCCCATTACCCAACTAATAACATCTTGTTGTGTCTGGTATACCACTTTTACGTCTTGTAGCTCAATATCATTAGTTAACGACTCATAGACAATTCCGGCGGTTTGGTCTTGGCGGAAAGCGGAATATGGAATATTTGACTAATTCATGTGAGTCAGTTTTGTGAGTTTACGGCAAAAATTTAAACAGAGCGAACGCTCATCTGTATTCCAGCCCCGGCCGACGCTTTTATTTAACAGCTATTTGGATGATGCAGAGAGTGAAATGCTCAAGTTTGCATATGGCACTAAATTGAACAGGACCTGTAAATAATAAGACATAACCGCGCATCTTACAGGGATTCTCAAAGTTGGAATTTAGAAGCAAACAGATGGCAGATGTGGTTTAGGGTAAGGGAAACAAGCAAGATGATAAGTCTAGTGGCGCGGCATAAAAAAGGAATATTTCATGCGAGGAATGATATCTCAGCATATTGTACAGGCTTCACTACAAATACTAAGTTGCAAAAGCGATTTCATTTTGTTTCTTTTTTTTTTAGAATTTTGCCTCTGAACTCATTTTGCCAGATGTGCCATAGGGGGAAAAAAGATTTATAAATTTACGTGCGATGTTACAGACAACATTTTTATTGGTTTTGTGCATCTACAATAACAAAAAATATAACAAACTTATAAAAAATATATGCATGTCTGACGTACGCAGCTCTCATGCAAAGCTCTGTATCTAAATAATGTAGGCTTAGTCACCGGTCTTTTGCTTTACTCCATCTTCTCTTTTAAAGAAATGAAAAGGAAGAAACAAACAACTGCAGGAACTGACTACAAACACCGTTTGTAGTCTGTAACCATGGAGACACATAGGTTCTCTTTGGAACTGTACACAGAGATATTTTAAAAAGCTATTTGTAAAATTGCTTCATATTTTAATGTTTTTTAGGTACAGAATTGAAGTAATACAATTATTGAAAAAGTATCCACATCCTTTTAAGCTTGGGAGAAAATAGTGATTCCATGATTAATTGCAAGGTCACTTTGTATCCATTTTTCTTCATGAGCAGGACGCTCATGTGCTGCAGGAAGAAGCCCTATTAACTGTTCAGCAGGTTCCTAAAAGGGAACCTGTCACCTGAATTTGGCGGGACCGGTTTTGGGTCATATGGGTGGAGTTTTCGGTGTTTGATTCACCCTTTCCTTACCCGCTGGCTGCATGCTGGCCGCAATATTGGATTGAAGTTCATTCTCTGTCCTCCGTAGTACACGCCTGCACAAGGAAATCTTGCCTTGGCAAGGGTGAATCAAACACCCGAAAACTGCGCCCATATGACCCAAAACCGGTCCCGCCAAATTCAGGTGACAAGATCCCTTTAAAGGGGTGTTCACATCTTAGATATGTATGGCAGGTTGTCTGATAGATCCATGTCCCCCTTCTAGGAACCACAACTATGCCCAGAATTTGGGACCCCAACCCTCAATTGAAATAAAAGGTTCCTGCACATGACACTAATGTACATTGTGCAATGATGAGCACATCCGGACGAACACCTGTATTTGGACAGGAAACTTAACTTGCATCAAAGTTATTTGAATTGTCCTTATTACTTTCTTGTGTCTGGGCTCTGCTTCCTACACCCCAGTCCACCCAGGCTTTGCAAGTAGCCTGGCGTGCTCCCATGTGTTGAACTTCCTTAGCATATAGCTTATAAGGCCTCCCAAGATAAACATCTGTGTCTTAATATTAAGACTATTTAGTAGACTTTTAGCTTGCCTTTGCACCGTCTCCAGGTTGTCTCTTATCTGCCTGTGGTTTCCAGCCAAGTTACTTGTCTGCAGTTTTCATAATCACTGCTAACTGGCTAGATTCTCCTGTACCTCTCCTACCTGCCAGCGACTTCCACAGTTTTTAGACTTTTCAGTTACTTCGGAGTTCTATCTGTTACCTATTCTCGGGCTTCTAGGATCTCTGCTGCATGTTTGTCGGCGGTTTTCATTTCTCCTCCTTGTCACTTGAGGCTTGATTGATTTGTAGACTTTTTTGTTACTCGGTAGTTTTGTCTGTTATCTGTCTTTGTCTCCATGATGTCTCCAGGCTGCTTGTGGCTTCCATTTCTTCAGTCTTCTGTTTGACTGCAGAATTCATTAACTCTGCAACCTGACTGCAGTCTTCAGGATGTCCCCTGGCTGCCTGCGGCTTCCAGTACCCCAGTTAACTGTATTCTGCATGCCTTACCAGTCTGATGCACCAATGCCTCTGGCCCTCGTGTCCACCTAAACTTTGGGCTTAGAGGATCCACCTCACCTTGTAAGCTTCTTTTGGTAACCATAATCACAGAATAAAAAAAAATACTTTCCTCACTGCTCACCTGTTCAACCACCTAATCCGGTCCACCATGCATCCTCATTGGCTCTTCAGTCATCGTCATTAGTGATGCACTGACTTGGCCTTGGGTTATGACATCATGGCATGTGCTATCACATCAAGATTCAAGCCCTGCTTGTGTATTCAAAGCTCCAGTGCCTAGTAAAGATGACGGAAAAGCCGTGGCGGTGGCAACGGGATAGGTGAATGGCGAGATGAGTATTATTTTTCATTTCTGGACTTTGATGGATTGTAAAAGCGGTCATTTTGTTGAGTTCACAAACAAAGTCAAATTTAGGAGAATCCAAATTTTTTGTGAAATTCGAGTCAAATTCAATTAGTTTCTAAAATATTCGCTCATCACAAACATGATGTAATGCTTCATTTCACCTGTGGAGGATCTGCAGAGAAATCAAACCCTTATTCCTAGCTTTCTCTCCTAGATCACAGCTGATCACTGATTAAGGAGGGGAACAATGTGATCAGTTTTTAAAGTGGAGGATAGCCCCTTTCATCCTCACGGTTTCAGGGAGTTCTTCTTTAGACTGTTGAAACAGTTAAGTTTGATACTTTCCCCATCACGAAATTCTAATCCAAACCCTTATTTTTAATTGCCTTTTTTTATTTACCAGTTGCGCTATTGAAGTGGCGTTTTATGGAGGTTTCCTAATTCATGGTTGCCATGCAAAGTATTGAAATCAGTGCATTGTTTAAATAGACTCCCACTAATGAGATTTAATTGCTTTTTTATGGAAAATCACAAGGCATAGAAATGCTGCCGGGAAACTCAGTAAGTATTGTTTTCTCAATTCAGAAAATCTCCTTCACCAGAGTAAATCTTGTAAGAAAAACAAAGCCCAGGAGACAATACACAGCACATAGCAAGTCATTATCCCTATGTGAACAAGAACATAAATTAACGACAATTTGGGCGAGCGAACAGCTAAGTGTATTACTGGATCTCAGTCATCACTCGTGAGTCCTCGTCTGTCTAGTGGGGGTCGCTGATTTTCTGCGGTCCTGTGATTGACAGACGTTAATAGGACGTAAAAAACACTTCAACTGTTGTAATTCCAATAACGTTGTATCAAAGTCTGCGGAATTTCAACAAGCCTCTTACCTTCCATGTTGTCCTTGTCGGAAGTCAAATTAAAGGCCTGGAGACGTCTCGCAGATACGTCTTTCTTTACCTTTTCTCTTGGCTCGACATATCCAAAGATACGAAGTGTCAGATGACTTTGGGAAACTCTTTTGGGAGATCGCTACTCAGCTCTCCTGACTCCAGCACCAGTCGCTCAATCTCCCTCACGCTGTAGACAGTTGCCTGAATTCTTCGGCATGTTGGGTTACAATGGTGCTCCAGTGAAATCGTAATTTCTGACTTTACAGGCTGGCACAGGTGGCTGGACACCGCCTGAGTATTTGGGTAGTTGGCATCCAACAATGCTGGGCTTGGCTCTACTGACCAACTGAACTCTCCTGCAATGCTGGGCTCCACTACATTGACACAGTAAGACCACTGACTAACTCAACCTTGCCTCAATACTGGGCTCCACTGCATTCCCAAAAAGACTCTACTAAACAACTCAACTCTGCTGCAGTGCTAGACTCTGCTACATCACCACAATGAGTTTACTGACCATCGAAATGTTGCTGTATTGCCAGGCTTTGCTATAGTGTCATAATGAATCTACTGGTCAACTCAACTCTGCTACATCTTCACAGTGAATCTTCTGCCCCACTCAACTTTGTGACGATGTAGCAGAGCCAAGCATTGTAGCAGTGATATTACTGACCAACTCAGCTTTTCTGCAATGCTGAGCTCCACTACATTGCCATAATAAATATACTGAGCAACTCAACTTTGCTACCGTGCTGGGCTCTGCTACATCGCCACAGTAATTCTATTGACCATCTCAAATTTTCTGCAATGTCAAGCTCTGCTACATTGTGATATTGAGTCTGCTGACTAACTCAACTCTGCTACAATGCTTGGCTCTGCTTCATCGTCACAGTGAGTCTACTTAACAACTTCACTTTGCTGCAATGCTGGACTCCACTACATTCCCATAATTAATCTACTGAACCACTCCACTCTACATTGCTGTGCTCTGCTACATCACCACAGTGAGTCTACTGACCAAATCAACTGTGCTACAATGCTGTGCTCTGCTACATCATTACAGTGAGTCTACTGACCAGCTTAACTCTGCTACATTGTCATAGTGAGAAGGTTAACTTACTGAACTCTGCTACAATGCTGGGCTATGCTACATCATCACAGTGAGTCTCTTGGCCTCCTCAGCTATGCTACATCACTGATTGTAGCTCTGTTTTTCTAATAAAGAGCTCTAAAACCCCTGCTTCCTTACTATCGATTTGCATAGTAAAATCCTTGCTGACGGTCACTGCTAGGAGCAGCTTAGGAGTCATTGACATGGTTTTTAACGCCTTTTCAATGAAATTTTGAAATCGGCAAAATAGTGTCAACCTGGTCGCCAATTTTGCAAAATTTACGCACATTGTATTCTTAGAAATTTTGATTTGTTACAATTTTTGTGAAATTCTAAACAAATTTGATTTAATTTGTTCTTAGTAAATATATATTACGTGTATTTATTTTTTTATTTATAGGAATATTTCCAAGAATTCGGCCGAGATTTAGAAAGTCAAACGGATTTCTCAGGGGCGGACGTTGTTTGAAATCCCTTGGACCGCCATACAAGTGAAGTGAATGTACGCGGCATTTATACCTATATAATTATTCTTGAATAGGTTTAATCTAAGTTCTTGGTGAGGTAGAAACATTCTAATTCAATGCTGTAATTCTATGTCCTTTGCTTGATTGGTTTTCGATTAGTCATTTAATGAAAACAGAATGTGTTTGGAGAGCTGTAATGCGACTGTCAATTTTTCAGACTCTCCATGATTGCAAAAGAGAATTCAAATGGATATTCCCCCAACTTAACTCTATCCTGACCACCAAGACTGACCATTGCCGAACCCGTGCGATGGGGAAAAGATGCATAAGCAAATTACTCTGTGTAGGTGGCCACCAAATGTTGACCAAAATTGGAACTAAATTTTGCATCCAAAAAATGTATAATTTCATCAACTATAAAATAAAAAGTACAATTTTTGTCCATTATATACCTTGTATCCTCCAGTTTTTCCCATCTGCAGTCTCTGGGACGTATTTGCATAAACTTAGACCGGACCATCTTTAAATTCTCCAAATTGATCTCAGTGGTTCACACCGTTTGATAGATCTGTTTTAGTTTTAAGCTTCCGCCATCAATTAGTTGGCTTACTTTGATCCAAAAATGTGCTCTAAAATTTTAGTGCGTTTTTTTGGTGCATTGAGGCACATTCAATTACGCCACTTTTTGAGATAGTTTCATCCCTTTTCGCCGAGGACGCGCTCCTTAGATCTGAAAAAGTATCTAACACACATCACAAGTATGTCAAGTCATAAAAAACAGGCTTTTTTTTAGCACAAAAACACAAATTTCCATGAAATTGCTGCACTTATCTTGAAAAATATGATTCTCTAAGATTCAGTTGTCTCTAAGCTAGTAGGTCTAGACTAACTACTATGATGACTCTAATACACAGCACACACAAACATGATGGATTCCTGCTCTCTTGTCTTTATGTAGCACATATTTAAAATCATCATCATCAGCAACATGGAGGACATTATATACAGTAGTACTGAGCAGTGTAGTTGTGAATCCATCTTTGGGCGGTGGAGGGGGGAGAAAACACTCATTAGAAAACACGAAAACATTATTCAGCAATAATGAGCAGTATAACTGTGAAAGCATTAGTGGGCTGAGTTAAAACACTTACTAAAAAGCTGCAACATTGATGATATTGTAAAGCAATACTGAGCGGTACATATCTGCATTCAGTACTAGTGTCAGATAAATCACATACTAGAAAGCTACAACATGGAGGACATTATTCATCAGTAAAAAGCACTGCAATTGTGAATTCAGTACAAGGGTGAGGTAAAACACATTCTTGAAAGCTGCAACATGCAGGACATTTTATAGTATTACAGAGCAATGTAGCTGGGAATCCAGCACCAGGGTGAAATAAACTGCTTACTATAAATCTGCATAATGGAGTACATTATACAACAATACTCAGTAGTTTACCTGTGAATCCAGTAGTAGAGTGAAATAGAACACTTACTATAGAGCTGCAAAATAGTGGACAAGATACAGCAGCAGCATAGATGTGAATCCAGTGGTGGGGTGAGTTAAAACATTTACTAGAAAGCTGCAACATGGAGAACACTATACAGCTTTATTTAGAAGTGTTTACCTGAATTCAATATTTGGGTGAGGTAAAAAATTACTAGAAAGCTGCAACAACACCAAGGACATTATACAGCAGCACTGAGAAGTGTAGCTGGAAATAGTAGTGCGAAATAAAACATTTATTAGAAAGCTACAACTTAATGGATATTAAATGGCTGTACTGAACAGAGTCAAACAAAAGCATTAAAACACGGAGAACATTACACAGCAGTACTGAACATGTATATCTGTAACAACCCTGCTGGCATCACTGCATGGCCTCCCATCCCCCACCTGCATTACACTCAAACTCACTTATTTCTCTGGGCCTTGTGGTGACTTCTTTCTGCTGCCAGTTCCATGCTGTGTGCCTCATGTCTGCTGTTTACGCTGTGCTTACTCTGTCTGTGTGCATAGGGGGGTGGCGCCGGCAACTCCTGTTTCTTATGGAGACTGTGTGCACCTTGCTAAGGTGTCCCCGGCCAATCGCCATGAGGCTTCCTGTATTTAAGACATCCCCACCCATTGGTGGGGGCCTGTGCAACTTACTCCCTTACTCAGTTCTTAGCTGAGGTGCCAGGCCCTGTCTCTGTTACTCTTATGTCCGCCACACAGGGGGCGTTGTACCCTGGTCTGTGTTAGTCACGCAGAGGGGCGTCGTACCCTGGCTTGTGTTCATGTCTCTGTGCCTTGTCTCGTTCCTGACTCTGTCTTAGTCTAGTCCAGTTCCTGTGTGCGTTTATATCCCTGTCTTGGTTTGCTTTTTCTGCTGTGCGTTCTCTGTGTCTTGCTTTGCTCTGCTCTGCCCTCTGTGGTTTTGCTCTCGGCTCTGCACTATGTACATTGCTCTGCACTTTGCTCTGTACTCTGACTTTGCTCTGCACTCTGCGGCTCCGCTCAGCTCTCGCTCTGCGGCTCCGCTTCTTCTGGTTCTACTTTGCTCTGATCCTTGCGGTTCTACTTCTCCCGCTCTTGGCTCTGCTGCCTGTGTTTCTGCACTTGGCTCCGCCTCCAGCTCTTGGCTTCGCCTCCTGAGTTTCTGCACTTGGCTCTGCCTCCAGTTCTTAGCTCCGCCTCCTGTGTTTCTGCACTTGGCTCCGCCTCCAGCTATTGGCTCCGCCTCCTGTGTTTCCGCACTTGGCTCTGACCCATTGCTCTTGGCTCCACCCCCTGCTTCTGGCTCCACCTCCTGTGTTTCTGTTCTTGGCTCTAGCTCATGTGCTTTCGCTCTGCATGCTCTCTTGCGGTCTTTCTCTACCTATTCTTAAGTCCTCCTGTCTGAACAGGTTCTTACCTGTTTTACATACCTGCCTGCAGACCGGTCCCTACCAGTTCTTCCAGTGTACCAGTCTTGTCCGCCTGTCCTGCCAGAGAGCCAGCCGTACCTGCCTGCCTACCAGAGAGCCAGCCGTACCTGCCTGCCTACCAGAGAGCCAGCTGTGCCCGCCTGCCAGTGTCTCTGTTGTACCAGTCTGTCTGCCTGTGTCCCAGCCGTGCCCGCCTGCCTGCCAGTGTCCCTGTTGTACCCGTCTGCCTGACTGTGTCCCAGCCGTGCCTGCCTGTCTGCCAGAGTACCCGCTTGCCTGTCTATGTTCCGTTCCCCGGAGGGATCAGCAGCCACAGCCAGATTCCACCCTGGAGTGGCACCTGGTTAGTTCCTATTGCACAAGTCTGACCTCACCATCAGAGGCTCCAGCGAACACCTAGGAAGCTACTTAGTTACGCCCCTTCCAGGGTAGATTGGTCTGGGGTTCAGTGGGCCACACCCCCGCACACCCGCGCCAACCAGTCTCGGCGCGTGCGTGACAATATCTGAATCCAGTACTAGGGTGAGATAAAACACTTACTAAAAACCTACCACATGTAGGACCTTATTCAGCAGGGATATAAGCACTGTAGCTGTTAATCTGGTACTAGGGTGAGTTAAAAAAAAATGTACTAGAAACTACAACAAAAAGGAGATTGCAGAGAAGTACTGAGCAGTGTAACTGTGAATCCAGCTCTGGGGTAAGATAAAATGCTTACTAGAAAGTTGCAACAAGGAAGACATACAGCAGCACTACATAGTGTAGCTGTAAACCTAGTAGAAGGGTGGATAAAATCTACAACATAGGGGACAGGATACAGCCATAGTGAGCAGCGTAACTGTGAATCCAGCAGTACAGTGAGCTAACCAATAAATATAAAGCAAACAAATAAAGTTGCACACTGCTTTGCTAAAGCATGTAAATATTAAATATAGGTTTGGGGCAATCACTTTCTAACACAGGGCCCTGTTAGTTTGGATTTCTTTTTCCTTTCATAATAAAGACCTTAATTTAAAAACTGCATTTTGTGATTGCTTGTGTTATCTTTGTCTAATTTTTATATTTGTTTGGCGATCTGGAACATTTACGTGTGACAAACATGCAAAAGAATAGGAAATCAGGAAGGGGGCAAACACTTTTTCACACCACAGTAGATTCACAACCTCGTTTATTTATTTGATGCTACGAGGACTGGAAACACAAAACATGAGAACGAATCTATATCAATATATCAACTAAGGAGCAAATTCTGAAAAACTGATATGGACTGACTAATAAAGATAGCGGCTTATCGTGTAGGATGAATGGAGGGAGAAAGAAAACAAAGAAAAATTAATGTGGTCGAAGAACTCATGGAGCAGATGTAGAAAATAGAAATAGCACGTTACGATTTCTCCAGAGTCAGCAGAAGTTTACGCACAATTATTATTAACAGTGCTCTGTGCACCATGTAGTGGCCGCCCTCAGGTACTGCAGATCAGATCACCCGTTTCTCCTGTAGGTGGCACAGGACTGGGCAAGGTGCGGCACACATATCAAAATATCCTGCTTATCTTCAGACTTTCTTAATTGAGTCATATATATTGCTTTTCTTAGTTTAAAGTAAATTTAAAAAAAATTGGAACCAATCACAACGCAAGTTGACTAGTACGCATCTTAAGCCCAGCCCCCTTTTAAATAAGCCACACCCCTTGTTAAGGGGTCAAAATCCCAATAAATGTCAAGTACTACATTTCTTTTGGAGCAAATTGAGATTAAGTTGAGCTGTCAAGTTAGATATCGGCAGAATAAAAAATTTTTATTCTTGGTCCAAAATTACATAGCAGGTGAAAATGATTGAGCGCCACTCCATTTATTCTCTATTGGACTGCCGAGAAAAGCCCAGGGAATGACTTCACATCCATCCTCCCAGTGGATGGACATGGGTAAAGTAGACAGAACAGGATTCTACAGGTGAATAACTGGTTACGTCAATGGGGCCAAGAGCAAAGTTTTGGGTTTCTTGACCATGGAGTGAATTACTCTTATGATGGACTCTTGCTAGAGATGTGTTGTATCTTACGAAAACAAGATATTTGGTAGGCGCCTTGCTACACTCATCAGGAGAGCTTAAACCTAGAGCAATATGGGATGGGAAATACAATACATGGCCAGGAAAAAGTATACAGCTAATGAATTCTTTTGAGAACCCTGCTATCAGAAGTGAAAAAAAGAAAAAAAAAATTCTGAATGAATAAAATATGTTCATACAAATGTACAGAGCATGGGAAACAAACAAGGTGAATTGGAGCTGCTAACACAGAAAGAGAGATATGATGTTATAGGCACCACTGAAACTTGGTGGGATGATACACATAATTGGAATAAAAACCTTGAAGACTACAAATTATTTATTAGAAACAGGATTAACAATTGCATTGTATGTTAGGAAAACGTACATCTCCACAGAGATCCAAGCTTCAGAGAATGGTAGCTCTGCAGAAACTGTTTGGGTAAGAATATAAGGAGAGAAGAACAGAAAGTACACTATTGTATGTGTTTATTATAGGCCACCTGGACAAATGTTTTAACTATTCAGATATTTGTTGGGAATCTCTCTCAGGCAAAAGTAATGGGTTCATAAAAGTCTTATCTTTTCTCTCACAACTTTACCTTTCAAAAGGTAGAAGAGAGAATAAGAGGATCTGCAGCATTGGATCTAATTCTTACCAACAGAGAGGAAATGATGAAGGAATTAAAGGTGGTTGGGAATTTAAGAAGCAGCAAACATGCTATCCTCAAATTTTGGATTTCAAGAGGAGGAAGGCCGGCGAGGACGAAGACTTTAAGGTTGACTTCAGAAAGGCAGAATTTAATGGACTCAGAAAGAGGGTAGGAAAGGTCCGTCCAATGGCTGTATGTTCTAAAGGACAGAAATGTCCAAGAAGCATGAGAGATTTTGCAGAATGAAATTCTCACTGCACAATTGGTATTAGTCCTGAAAAAAAGGAAGAATTGGACGCAATTAAAGATAACAGGATGGATCAACACAGAACTTAATCACTTGTTAAAAAAAATATTAAATAGAAAGAGGGGGGCATGTCTAAAGAATATATTGCAGGGCAAGAGTTAAAAGAGCTAAAGCCATTAATGAAGTGAGGCTTGCAAGGGAGACCAAAAGCAATAAAAAAGGATTTGGGGGGTATGTCAAAAGCAAAAAAACAAACAAATCAAAGATGCTATAGGATTTTTACAGGATGAAAAGGGTGAATGTTATGAACTGGTGGTTTAGGAGCAACATGGGACGAGCTCTGAAGGAAGTGGTACCTGTACTGACCGCAGTCCCTAAGCTCAACACAACACTAGAAGTAGTTGTGGGATGCTCCTGACACTCCCTAGGCACCTCGTCACAGCCTGAGAACTAACTACCCCTAAAGATAGAAACAGGAAAACTATCTTGCCTCAGAGAAAATCCCCAAAGGATAGATAGCCCCCCACAAGTAATGACTGTGAGTGGAGAGGGAAAAGACATACACAGAATGAAACCAGGATGTAGCACAGGAGGCCAGTCTAGCTAGATAGATAGGACAGGATGGAATACTGTGCGGTTAGTATAAAACACTACAAAAAATTCACACAGAGTTTACAAAAATCTCCACACCTGACTAAAGGTGTGGAGGGTAAATCTGCTTCCCAGAGCTTCGAGCTTCACTGAATTAATTCATACTGACAAGCTGGACAAAACATAGAAAGCACAGAACGGATAAGTCCACAACCTGTGGACAGAAAAGAGCAAGCAAGGACTTAACTTTGCTGAACTGGTCAGGATAACAGGGAGTTCCAAAAGAGATGTGAATCCAACCAGGAACCATTGACAAGTGGCACTGGCTGAAGGGAATCTCCGCAACAAAGATCTATGGAAAACATTATGAATGGCAAAAGAGGCTGGAAGAGCCAAATGAAAAGACACCGGATTGATAATTTCAGAAATCTTATAAGGACCAATAAACCGAGGCTTAAACTTAGGGGAAGAAACCTTCATAGGAACATGACGAGAAGACAACCAAACCAAATCCCCCACACGAAGCCGGGGACCAACACACCGACGGCAGTTAGCAAAACGTTGAGCCCTTTCCTGAGACAACGTCAAATTTTCCACCACATGAGTCCAAATCTGCTGCAGCCTGTCCACCACAGAATCCACACCAGGACAATCAGAAGGCTCAACCTGCCCAGAAGAAAAACGAGGATGAAAACCAAAATTACAAAAGAAAGGTGAAACCAAAGTAGCCGAACTAGCCCGATTATTAAGGGCAAACTCGGCCAACGGCAAGAAAGACACCCAATCATCCTGATCAGCAGGCACAAAGCATCTCAAATAGGTCTCCAAGGTCTGATTAGTTCGCTCAGTTTGGCCATTAGTCTGAGGATGAAACGCCGAAGAAAAAGACAAATCAATGCCCATCCTAGCACAAAAGGCCCGCCAAAACCTAGAGACAAACTGAGAACCTCTGTCAGACACAATATTCTCCGGAATGCCATGCAAACGAACCACATGCTGAAAAAACAATGGAACCAAATCTGAGGAGGAAGGCAACTTAGGCAAAGGTACCAGATGGACCATTTTAGAGAACCGGTCACAAACAACCCAGATAACAGACATCTTCTGGGAAACAGGAAGATCTGAAATAAAATCCATGGAAATATGCGTCCAGGGCCTCTCACGGACCGGCAAAGGCAAAAGCAACCCACTAGCGCGGGAACAGCAAGGCTTGGCCCGGGCGCAAGTCCCACAGGACTGCACAAAAGCACGCACATCGCGCGACAAGGAAGGCCACCAAAAGGACCTAGCAACCAAATCTCTGGTACCAAAAATCCCAGGATCTCCAGCCAACACTGAACAATGAACCTCAGAAATCACCTTACTTGTCCATCCATCAGGAACAAACAGCTTCCCCACTGGACAGTGGTCAGGCCTATCAGCCTGAAATTCCCGAAGCACCCGCCGCAAATCAGGGGAGATGGCAGAAAGAATCACCCCTTCCTTAAGAATGCCAACCGGCTCAAGGACTCCAGGAGAATCAGGCGAAAAACTCCTAGAGAGGGCATGAGCCTTAACATTCTTAGATCCCGGAAGATACGAGACCACAAAATCAAAACGGGAGAAAAACAGGGACCATCGAGCCTGTCTCGGATTCAGCCGCTTGGCCGACTCGAGGTAAATCAGATTCTTATGATCAGTCAAGACCACAACGCGGTGCTTAGCTCCCTCAAGCCAATGTCACCACTCCCCAAACGCCCACTTCATAGCCAACAACTCCCGATTGCCGACATCATAATTGCGTTCCGCAGGCGAAAATTTTCTGGAAAAAAAAGCACACGGTTTCATCAAAGAACCATCAAAATCCCTCTGAGACAAAACGGCCCCTGCTCCAATCTCAGAAGCGTCAACCTCAACCAGAAAAGAAGAGAAACATCCGGCTGACGCAACACAGGGGCAGAAGTAAATCGGCGTTTAAGCTCCCGAAAGGCCTCAACAGCCGCAGAGGACCAATTCGTCACATCAGCGCCTTTCTTCGTCAAATCAGTAAGGGGCTTAACCACACTGGAAAAGTTGGCAATGAAACAGCGATAGAAATTAGCAAAGCCCAAAAATTTTTGAAGGCTTTTCACAGATGTGGGTTGAATCCAGTCATGAATAGCTTGGACCTTAACAGGATCCATTTCCATAGACGAGGGAGAAAAAATAAAACCCAAAAAAGAGAACTTCTGAACTCCGAATAGGCACTTAGACCCCTTCACAAATAAAGCATTATCACGAAGGATCTGGAATACCATCCTGACCTGCTTCACATGAGACTCCCAATCATCGGAAAAAATCAAAATATCATCCAAATATACAACCATGAATTTATCAAGATAATTGCGGAAAATATCATGCATGAAGGATTGGAACACAGATGGAGCATTAGAGAGCCTGAATGGCATCACAAGGTATTCAAAATGGCCTTCGGGCGTATTAAATGCAGTTTTCCATTCGTCACCCTGTTTAATACGAACAAGATTATATGCCCCTCGGAGGTCAATCTTAGTAAACCAACTAGCCCCCTTAATCTGAGCAAACAAATCAGAAAGCAAAGGCCAAGGGTATTGGAATTTGACTGTGATCTTATTAAGAAGACGATAATCTATACAGGGTCTCAAGGAGCCATCCTTCTTAGCAACAAAAAAGAAACCCGCTCCCAATGGTGACGAAGACGGCCGAATATGCCCCTTCTCCAAAGATTCCTTAACATAGCAGCAAGTTGATCCACACGAGAAAACAAACTCTGAACATCCATGCCAGAGCATAAATCCTGAACCACCCAGAGATCAAGAGGAAAAAAAAGACAAAACAGAGCACAGAAAAAAAAATGGCTCAGAATTTTTTTTCCTTCTTTTGAGATGCATTTAATTCATTTTTGGCCACTTGTACTGTTATGAACTGGTGGTTTAGGAGCAACATGGGACGAGCTCTGAAGGAAGTGGTACCTGTACTGACCGCAGTCCCTAAGCTCAACACAACACTAGAAGTAGCCGTGGGATGCTCCTGACACTCCATAGGCACCTCGTCACAGCCTGAGAACTAACTACCCCTAAAGATAGAAACAGGAAAACTATCTTGCCTCAGAGAAAATCCCCAAAGGATAGATAGCCCCCCACAAGTAATGACTGTGAGTGGAGAGGGAAAAGACATACACAGAATGAAACCATGATGTAGCACAGGAGGCCAGTCTAGCTAGATAGATAGGACAGGATGGAATCCTGTGCGGTCAGTATAAAACACTACAAAAAATCCACACAGAGTTTACAAAAATCTCCACACCTGACTAAAGGTGTGGAGGGTAAATCTGCTTCCCAGAGCTTCCAGCTTCACTGAATTAATTCATACTGACAAGCTGGACAAAACATAGAAAGCACAGAACGGATAAGTCCACAACCTGTGGACAGAAAAGAGCAAGCAAGGACTTAACTTTGCTGAACTGGTCAGGATAACAGGGAAATCCAAAAGAGATGTGAATCCAACCAGGAACCATTGACAAGTGGCACTGGCTGAAGGGAAGAGCCAGGCAAAAATAGCCGAGCAGAAAGACAATCAGTGGAAGCAGCTGCAGACTGCTAAATCCAAGGAGCAGCCATACCACTTAAAACCACCGGAGGGAGCCCAAGAGCAGAACTCACAAAAGTGCCACTTACAACCACCGTAGGGAGCCCAAGAGCGGAATTCACAACAGGTGAAGTGGTTAAAAATTATGTTGGGAAGGCCGAACTTTTACATTTCTATTTTTTCTCTGTGTTCTCTAAGAAAGCAAATGTAACATCACCTGATCGTCATGATGCCATTGAAGGAATAAAAGAATCCACATCCATAAACAGAGAGATGGTGAGGGAATACTTAGCTAATTTATATGAATTTAAATCTCCCTGTCCAGATGAATTACATCCTAGGGTACTGAAAGAGATAGCTCAGGAAATTGCAGAACCACTAGCCAGAATCTTTGAAAAATCCTGGAAAACAGGAGAAGTCCAATAAAATTGGAGAAGGGCAAATGTTGTCCCTATCTTCGAAAAAGGAAAGAACATGGAGCTAGGAAATGACAGGCCAGTGAGCCTTACTTCTATACCAGGAAAGATCTTTGAACAAATTATTAAACAACATGTATGTAAGTAGTTGGACAAGAATACAGTAATTAACTAGAGCCAGCATGGGTTTGTAGCAAAAAAGTCATGCCAGACTAATCTAATATCCTTCTATGATGAAATCACTGACTGGGTGGATCAGGGACATGTGATATAGTATATCTCGACTACAGCAAAGCATTCTATAAAGTATCTCATACTATCCTTATTGAAAAAATGACCAAGTATTGGATTGATAAGGCTATGGTTAGGCGGATTGATAACTGGCTCAGTGATCATACTCAAAGAGTGGTAATAAATGGCTGTACATCCATTAGGAAAAGTGTTTCCAGTGGGGTACCACAAGGCTCTGTCCTGGCCCCACTGTTGTTCAACACTTTTATAAATGATCTAGATAAGGGAACTGAAGGTAAACTAATCAAATTTGCAGTCAATGTCAAGCTCGGAGGGATAGTTAACACTAGAGGAGACAGAGAGAGGATTCAGAAGGATCTAGATAAGCTTGAACACTGGGCAGCGACTAGTGTTGAGCATTCCGATACTGCACATATCGGGTATCGGATGATATTCCCTGTATCAGATTTCCGATACTGAGTTCTGATACTTTTGCGATATCGGATACCGGAATCAGAAGTTCCCATAGTGCAATGATGCACTATAATGGAGTGTGGGCGGTGCGTGGGGGGAGACTGCGTGTGTGTGCAGGCGGGGTCTGTGCGTGACCATGGGGGGTCTGAGCGTGCCTGCTGGGGGTCTGTGCAGGCTGCCGGGGGTCTGTGTGGACCTACTGGGGGTCTGTGCGGGCCTGCCGGGGCTCTGTGTGGGCTGCTGGGGGTTTGTGCGGGCTGCTGGGGGTTTGTGCTGCCTGCCGGGGGTCTGTGCATGTGTGCAGGCATCGTCCGATGGGACTGCAAGCCCCACCGGACGATGCCTGCAACAGTGACAGTGACTGACACATTAGTCAATGATGGGACAGTAGTAGTCCCATCATCCAGCTAATGTGTTGAATGTAAGAAAAAAAATACTACATACATAGTACATACATACTACATACTATATACATACTACATACTACATACATACTACATACATACTACATACTACATACATAATACTACATACATACTACACACATACTGCATACAATACATTCATACATTACATACAATTCATACATATAGACATATAGTACATTAAACATAGATTACATACTCACCATCACTTGTCACTTTGTTCCCCGAAGCCAGTGTTATCTGTAAAAAATATTAAAATAACAAACAACCAATATACTCCCTGATCCGCAGAAATCCACGAGTGTCCTACGACGATCTGCCATGGAGAACGGCAGCATTAGCTGATGCGACCGCTCTCTAGAAATTTTCCCACGCAGCAATTGCCATAAAGTGAGACTGTGAACTATAGTAACCTCAGTGATGCACTGCAGGAGCCATTATCTCCTGTCAATGTGTCACTGAAGGCCCTATAGAGCAGTGATATCACCCGATGTCACTGTTCTATAGGGAAGATCGTCGTGGGACCCTCGTTATCAATTGGACTACGGCGGACAGGTAGTATACGGTTTATTATTTTATGTTTTTTTGCAGGCGCTGAAGTATGGTAAGTATGGTTAAATGAAGAATATTAAAATACTTTTTTCCTAATGTGTGTGTGTTTTATTAACCCTTTATTACTATTGGATTAATAATGGATAGGCGTCTTATTGACGCCTCTCCGTTATTAACCCGGCTTAATGTCACTTTACAATAGCAAGGTGACATTAACCCCTTATTACCCCATATCCCACCGCTACACGGGAGTGGGAAGAGAGGGGCTTACATCTTACAGATGCGCCATTTCTGGGGCGGCTGCGGACTGGTATTTGTAAACAGGGGGCCAATATCCATGGCCCCTCTCTAAGCTATGAATATCAGCTCGCAGCTGTCTGCGTAGCCTTTATGGCTATAAAATATAGGAGGACCCATGTCATTTTTTTGGCGGGGTCCCCCTATTTTAATAGCCAGTAAAGGCTACGCAGACAGCTGCGGGCTGATATTCATAGCAGGCTACAAATATTGGCCCCCGGCCGTCGGCTTTCCCCCTCTGGTGCAGAAAATTGCACAAAAGTCCACGCCGTTTATTTCCTTTTTTTAATTTTTTTAAATTCAACGCTACTTAAGGCATCCTCACCCATTGGAGGATGCCTGAGCAAACTATTTCCCTCAGTTAGCACTTGCTACTGAACTGCCAGGTCGTGTCTGTTTCCTGTCTCTGAGGGCTGCAATTGCAAGCCTTAATCTGTGTTCTGTTTCTATGTCCGTTCCTGTCTGAACTCTGGTCTATGTCAGTTCCTGCTCCTCCTTTGTTATTAGTCATTTCCCACTCTTCTGTGTGTACCTCCGCCTTATCTTTTTGCTCTGTTCGCCACTGTCTGTGGCTCTGCTTCTCTCTGCTCTGTTCTACCACACCCTGTGGTTCTGTGTCTGTAAGGATTCTAGACTTTCCTGGTGTCTGTTCGCCCTGATCCAAGATGGAGTCTTGGATCTCGCCCTGTCATGGAACTTCCTGTCTGTCCTGACTGTTTAAGTCCGGGTCTTCTGTTCACCTGTGCTTGAGTATTTTGTGCTGCTGGCTCCTGAGCATCTGCCTGTTTGCTGGCTAACTACCTGCTTCTTCTGTTCACTACTCGGTGGTCTCCATTCAGTTACCTCTGGAACTTCTGCAACGGGCTGTAGAAGTATCTTCCTTGTTTGCAAAACTTTTCCCAGTGTTGTGCCTCTTTGCACAACCACACCAGGTGAACAAGATTCAAGTTGTACTTTTCTCTCCAAGAAAGATGTACTCATCTACTACGCTTAGAAAGCGCTCTCTTTCTCTTTTTCCCTCATCCTTTCTTTCCCAGGACTGCATTCACACAACGCCTCATCTGCGAATTATTGGTCTTCTACTAACAAGTACTTTGCACATGTGTGATCAAGTTTTGCTGGACTTCCTAATTTAAGTACTGTGTGCATTCGCACTAATAACCTTATCGGACTTCCTTGTTTAAATATCTGTTTGCCTCTCCTTTTGCTGTGATTTACTATATTGTGCTGAGGACCTCGTCACTGTAGCAGGAATATCTGTATTATGTTCTGTTTGCTATTATTTACTATATAGAGCTGATGACCTCGTTACAATTGCAGAAATATCTGTGTTTACTCTGTTTACATTTCTGTTTTGAGTAAAATATTCTTTGCTGCAACTTTGTTCTCGGACTGGCTTTATCCCATGCTATTAGATTCCATAGTATCCATAGAATTATTACAGTGTCTCTCGGCTTTTCTCTCTGTAACCTTGCTCTGCACTCTGTAGCTTAGCTCTGCCATCTCCTTCTCTGCTCTTAGCTCTGCCTTCTCCTTCTCTGCTCTTAGCTCTGCCTTCTCTTCTCTGCTCTTAGCTCTGCCTTCTCCTTCTCTGCTCTTAGCTCTGCCTTCTCTTCTCTGCTCTTAGCTCTGCCTTCTCTTCTCTGCTCTTAGCTCTGCCTTCTCCTTCTCTGCTCTTAGCTCTGCCTTCTCTTCTCTGCTCTTAGCTCTGCCTTCTCCTTCTCTGCTCTTAGCTCTGCCTTCTCTTCTCTGCTCTTAGCTCTGCCATCTCCTTCTCTGCTCTTAGCTCTGCCTTCTCCTTCTCTGCTCTTAGCTCTGCCTTCTCCTTCTCTGCTCTTAGCTCTGCCTTCTCTTCTCTGCTCTTAGCTCTGCCTTCTCTTCTCTGCTCTTAGCTCTGCCTTCTCTTCTCTGCTCTTAGCTCTGCCTTCTCTTCTCTGCTCTTAGCTCTGCCTTCTCCTTCTCTGCTCTTAGCTCTGCCTTCTCTTCTCTGCTCTTAGCTCTGCCATCTCCTTCTCTGCTCTTAGCTCTGCCTTCTCCTTCTCTGCTCTTAGCTCTGCCTTCTCTTCTCTGCTCTTAGCTCTGCCTTCTCCTTCTCTGCTCTTAGCTCTGCCTTCTCTTCTCTGCTCTTAGCTCTGCCTTCTCTTCTCTGCTCTTAGCTCTGCCTTCTCCTTCTCTGCTCTTAGCTTTGCCTTCTCTTCTCTGCTCTTAGCTCTGCCTTCTCTTCTCTGCTCTTAGCTCTGCCTTCTCTTCTCTGCTCTTAGCTCTGCCTTCTCCTTCTCTGCTCTTAGCTCTGCCTTCTCTTCTCTGCTCTTAGCTCTGCCTTCTCTTCTCTGCTCTTAGCTCTGCCTTCTCCTTCTCTGCTCTTAGCTCTGCCTTCTCTTCTCTGCTCTTAGCTCTGCCTTCTCCTTCTCTGCTCTTAGCTTTGCCTTCTCTTCTCTGCTCTTAGCTCTGCCTTCTCTTCTCTGCTCTTAGCTCTGCCTTCTCTTCTCTGCTCTTAGCTCTGCCTTCTCCTTCTCTGCTCTTAGCTCTGCCTTCTCTTCTCTGCTCTTAGCTCTGCCTTCTCTTCTCTGCTCTTAGCTCTGCCTTCTTCTCTGCTCTTAGCTCTGCCTTCTCCTTCCTGCTCTTTCTCCGCCTCCTGTGGTTCTGCTTTGCATCCGCTCTTGCTCTATCTCTGTTCAGCAACTTGCCGTACAGGTCTCTACCTGTTTCCATATACTCCCCAGTCTGAACAGGTTCTTGCCTGTTTTCATACACCCGCCTGTATACCAGTTCCTACCAGAGTTTCAACCCTGAGTGCCCGCCTGTCTGCCTGAGTGCCAGCCGTGCCCGTCTGTCTGCATCTCAGACAAGCCAGTATGCCCATCAGGGCCTCTGCCGTACCCATCCGTCAGCCAGTGTCACAGTTGTGCCTGCTTGCCTGTGTCTCGTCCCCGGTGGGATCAGCATCCACAGTCAGACTCTACCCTGGAGTGGCACCTGGTAGCTTCCTATTGCACAAGTCTGACCTCACCATCAGAGGCTCCAGCGAACACCTAGGAAGCTACTTAGTTACGCCCCTTCCAGGGAAGTTTGGTCTGTGGTCCAGTGGGGCCTCACCCCCAGACGCCCGCGCCAACCAGTCTCGGCGCGAGCGTTACAGTATGAATGTGTTGTATGTAATGTATGAATGTACTGTATGTAGTATGTATGTATGTATGTTTTGCTTTTTTTACATTCAACACATTAGCTGGATGATGGGACTACTACTGTCCCATCATTGGCTAATGTGTCAATCACTGTCGCTGTAGCAGGCATCGTCCGATGGGACTTGTAGTCCCATCGGATGATGCCTGCACACATGCACAGACCCCTAGCGGCCAGCAGAGACCCCCGGCAGCACACACAGACCCCCGGCAGCCCACACAGAGCCCTGGCAGGCCCGCACAGACCCCCGGCAGCCTGCACAGACCCCCGGCAGTCACGCACAGACCCCCGGCAGTCACGCACAGACCCCCGGCAGCCCACACAGACCCCCGGCAGGCCCGTACAGACCCCCGGCAGGCCCGTACAGACCCCCGGCAGGCACGCACAGACCCCAGGCAGCCTGTCATGATTCCAATGGCAGGGAATCACAAAAAGGACAAGCACCAACGAGCTCTAGGGTGATGGAACCTGAGCTGACCGCGACCCTAAACCTGAACACACAAATAATAGCCGGGGAACGTGCCTACGTTGATCCTAGACGTCTCGCACCAGCCGAAGATCTAACTTCCCCTATTAGAAGAAACACAGACCTCTCTTGCCTCCAGAGAAATACCCCACAGAAATAGCAACCCCCCACATATAATGACGGTGAAATGAGAGGAAGGCACATACACAGTATGAAAACAGATTCAGCAAAATGAGGCCCGCTAAAATTAGATAGCAGAGGATACAAAAGTAAACTGCGCGATCAGCAAAAAACCCTTCAAAAAACCATCCTTTAATTACTTGAACTCATGTTCCAACTCATGGAACATGAGGAGCAATTACAGCCCACTAAAGCAACCAGCAGCAAAGAGACAATTATATGCAAGCTGGACAAGACAAAAATAAAGCAAAACGTGGAACAAGAAAATCAATACTTAGCTTGTCCTGAAGATTACTGAAGCCAGAAGCTGAGGTAACAAAACACTCTGATAACCTTGATAGGCGGTGGGGAAATGACAAGAAACCCCGGTTAAATAGGAAACTCCCAAATCCTAATAGAACAGGTGGACACCAGAGACAGCAGAACACAAATCACCCAGTACCATCAGTAACCACCAGAGGGAGCCCAAAAACAGAACTCACAACAGTACCCCCCCCTTGAGGAGGGGTCACCGAACCCTCACGAGAACCACCAGGGCGACCAGGATGAGCCCTATGAAAAGCGCGGACCAAATCATCAGCATGAACATCAGAGGCAACCACCCAAGAATTATCCTCCTGACCATAACCCTTCCACTTGACCAAATATTGGAGTTTCCGTCTGGAAACACGAGAATCCAAGATCTTCTCCACAACATACTCCAATTCTCCCTCCACCAGCACCGGAGCAGGAGGCTCAAGCGAAGGAACAACAGGTACCTCATACCTCCGCAACAACGACCGATGGAACACATTATGAATAGCAAACGATGCCGGGAGATCCAAACGAAATGACACAGGGTTAAGAATTTCCAAGATCCTATAAGGACCGATGAACCGAGGCTTGAACTTAGGAGAAGAGACCTTCATAGGAACAAAACGAGAAGACAACCACACCAAGTCCCCAACACGAAGTCGAGGACCCACGCGGCGACGGCGATTAGCAAACTGCTGAGCCTTCTCCTGGGACAACTTCAAATTGTCCACCACATGACTCAAAATCCGATGCAACCCATCCACCACCATGTCCACTCCAGGATAATCAGAAGGCTCCACCTGACCACAGGAAAAACGAGGATGAAACCCCGAATTACAAAAGAAAGGAGAAACCAAGGTAGCAGAACTAGCCCGATTATTAAGGGCAAACTCGGCCAGCGGCAAAAAGGTAACCCAGTCATCCTGATCAGCAGAAACAAAACACCTCAAATAAGTTTCCAAGGTCTGATTAGTTCGCTCCGTCTGGCCATTCGTCTGAGGATGGAATGCAGACGAAAAGGACAAATCAATGCCCATCTTAGCACAGAACGTCCGCCAAAATCTAGACACAAACTGGGATCCCCTGTCAGAAACGATGTTCTCCGGAATCCCATGCAAACGAGCCACGTTCTGGAAAAACAGAGGGACCAACTCAGAGGAGGAAGGCAACTTAGGCAAGGGTACAAGATGAACCATTTTAGAAAAGCGGTCACACACAACCCAGATGACAGACATTTTTTGAGAGACAGGGAGATCCGAAATAAAGTCCATGGAAATGTGCGTCCAAGGCCTCTTCGGGATAGGCAAAGGTGACAACAATCCACTGGCTCGAGAACAGCAAGGCTTAGCCCGAGCACAAACCTCACAAGACTGCACAAAAGAACGCACATCCCTCGACAAGGAAGGCCACCAAAAAGACCTGGCCACCAAGTCTCTAGTACCAAATATTCCAGGATGACCTGCCAACGCAGAAGAATGGACCTCGGAGATGACTCTACTGGTCCAACTATCCGGAACAAACAGTCTCTCAGGCGGACAACGATCAGGTTTACCCGCCTGAAACTCCTGCAAAGCACGTCGCAAGTCTGGGAAGACGGCCGACAAAATCACCCCATCCCTAAGGATACCAGTGGGCTCAGAATTTCCAGGGGAGTCAGGCACAAAACTCCTAGAAAGAGCATCCGCCTTCACATTCTTTGAACCTGGCAGGTATGAAACCACAAAATTGAAACGAGAGAAAAACAGTGACCAACGAGCCTGTCTAGAATTCAGACGCCTGGCAGACTCAAGGTAAATCAGATTTTTGTGATCAGTCAAGACCACCACACGATGTCTAGCACCCTCCAGCCAATGACGCCACTCCTCAAATGCCCACTTCATGGCCAAAAGTTCCCGATTACCCACATCATAATTCCGCTCAGCGGGCGAAAATTTTCTAGAAAAGAACGCACATGGCTTCATCACCGAGCAATCGGAGCTTCTCTGTGACAAAACCGCCCCCGCTCCAATCTCGGAAGCATCAACCTCAACTTGGAAAGGAAGCGAAACATCAGGCTGACGCAACACAGGAGCAGAAGAAAACCGGCGTTTAAGTTGCCGAAAGGCCTCCACAGCCGCAGGAGACCAATCAGCAACATCAGCACCCTTCTTAGTCAAATCCGTCAAAGGCTTAACAACACTAGAAAAATTAGTTATAAAACGACGATAGAAATTAGCAAAGCCTAAGAACTTCTGCAGACTCTTAAGAGATGCAGGCTGCGTCCAGTCACAAATAGCCCGAACCTTGACGGGATCCATCTCAATAGTAGAAGGGGAAAAAATATACCCCAAGAAAGAAATCTTCTGGACTCCAAAGAGACACTTTGAGCCCTTTACAAACAAGGAATTAGCCCGCAGGACCTGAAACACCTTCCTGACCTGCTGAACATGAGACTCCCAGTCATCAGAAAAAAACAAAATATCATCCAAATACACAATCATAAATTTATCCAGATATTCACGGAAAATATCGTGCATAAAGGACTGGAAGACTGAAGGAGCATTAGAAAGTCCGAAAGGCATTACCAAATACTCAAAATGGCCCTCAGGCGTATTAAATGCGGTTTTCCACTCATCATCTTGCTTTATTCGTATAAGATTATACGCACCCCGAAGATCAATCTTAGTGAACCATTTAGCCCCCTTAATGCGAGCAAACAAATCAGTCAACAAAGGCAAAGGATACTGATATTTTACGGTAATCTTATTCAAAAGACGATAATCTATACAAGGCCTCAAGGACCCATCTTTTTTGGCCACGAAAAAAAAACCTGCTTCCAAAGGGGACGAAGATGGACGGATATGTCCCTTTTCCAAGGACTCCTTAACATAATCCCGCATAGCAGTATGCTCTGGCACTGACAGATTGAACAAACTACCTTTAGGAAATTTACTACCAGGAATTAAATCTATAGCACAATCGCAATCCCTGTGAGGAGGAAGCGAAATGAGCTTAGGCTCCTCAAAAACATCCCGATAATCCGACAAAAATACAGGAACCTCAGAAGGAGTAGATGAAGCGATAGAAATCGGAGGTGCATCATCATGAACCCCCTGACAACCCCAGCTTAACACAGACATTGTTTTCCAGTCAAGGACTGGATTATGAGTTTGTAACCATGGCAGACCAAGTACTAGAACATCATGTAAATTATACAATACCAGTCACAAAAACACTGAACTTTAGGAAGGCAAAGTTTGACCAGCTTAGAGATGCCCTTAATCTGGTAGACTGGGACAATATCCTCAGAAATAAGAATACAGATAATAAATGGAAAATGTTTAAGAACATCCTAAATAGGCACTGTAAGCGGTTTATACCTTGTGGGAATAAAAGGACTAGAAATAGGAAAAACCCAATGTGGCTAAACAAAGAAGTAAGACAGGCAATTAACAGTAAAAAGAAAGCATTTGCACTACTAAAGCAGGATGGCACCATTGAAGCTCTAAAAAACTATAGGGAGAAAAATACTTTATCTAAAAAACTAATTAAAGCTGCCAAAAAGGAAACAGAGAAGCACATTGCTAAGGAGAGTAAAACTAATCCCAAACCGTTCTTCAACTATATCAATAGTAAAAGAATAAAAACTGAAAATGTAGGCCCCTTAAAAAATAGTGAGGAAAGAATGGTTGTAGATGACGAGGAAAAAGCTAACATATTAAACACCTTCTTCTCCACGGTATTCACGGTGGAAAATGAAATGCTAGGTGAAATCCCAAGAAACAATGAAAACCCTATATTAAGGGTCACCAATCTAACCCAAGAAGAGGTGCGAAACCGGCTAAATAAGATTAAAATAGATAAATCTCCGGGTCCGGATGGCATACACCCACGAGTACTAAGAGAACTAAGTAATGTAATAGATAAACCATTATTTCTTATTTTTAGTGACTCTATAGCGACAGGGTCTGTTCCGCAGGATTGGCGCATAGCAAATGTGGTGCCAATATTCAAAAAGGGCTCTAAAAGTGAACCTGGAAATTATAGGCCAGTAAGTCTAACCTCTATTGTTGGTAAAATATTTGAAGGGTTTCTGAGGGATGTTATTCTGGATTATCTCAATGAGAATAACTGTTTAACTCCATATCAGCATGGGTTTATGAGAAATCGCTCCTGTCAAACCAATCTAATCAGTTTTTATGAAGAGGTAAGCTATAGGCTGGACCACGGTGAGTCATTGGACGTGGTATATCTCGATTTTTCCAAAGCGTTTGATACCGTGCCGCACAAGAGGTTGGTACACAAAATGAAAATGCTTGGTCTGGGGGAAAATGTGTGTAAATGGGTTAGTAACTGGCTTAGTGATAGAAAGCAGAGGGTGGTTATAAATGGTATAGTCTCTAACTGGGTCGCTGTGACCAGTGGGGTACCGCAGGGGTCAGTATTGGGACCTGTTCTCTTCAACATATTCATTAATGATCTGGTAGAAGGTTTACACAGTAAAATATCGATATTTAGTATACAACAAAAACTTGGTGGCGCAAAATATCAATATGCTAAAAATCCCTGCAGCGACACCAACAGACCTCCACAAATAGTCTGTAAAAATATATGTAAAAACTGTAAAACCAACGTATACACCTAAGTGCATACAGGTACGCGCTGGGTATTAGCAATACAACCGTTACCAAATGACCTAAATGACAATCTGCAACGGTGCAATAAGGGTCATATGCAATCGAATAAATAACACTGTGACATAGATAGCAGTCCACTGGAGAAAATAAAGTGCAAGAGTGTATCTACGTCTTCCTACCTCCGGTAATAGGTCCTTGAAGCACAGCAGGGCTGAAGTAATGCCGATATGACTCCAGAAAGTCTCCCCGTGTCCTTCCAATAGATAAGGAGAAAATCCAAGACGAATAACTGCCAACATGCAGGGAAAAAGTCCAAGACGGGTGGCTGCTCCGGCCGGTAGCAGCCACCTAAAGCAGATCTCCGGATAATAGCGTGGTCCGATGAAATCAGAACGCCGCCGCGTGTAGTGAAAGCGGTGCGCAGGACCTGCGTGACGTAACCAGTCACGTGACCGCTTACCCGGACCCGCAAGTGAAAAAAAGAGAGATACGGAGTGCTGTGAGATCAATCAAACCGACGCGTTTCGGAGACAGCTGTCTCCTTCTTCAGGGATGATCTCAGCTCCATAGTCTACGTCCTTATATAGTCTGTCTCCCATATTGCAGATTGCTTCATTGGAAACCAAAAAGTTCCGTGCCACTATTCAAACCTCTTGGCACAATCGTATCCAGGATGAAGATCCATTCGGTTTCTATTCTAGACATCGCTTTAATGTAGTCACCGCCCCTCCAGTGGCGGCGTACCGTGGCTATGCCCGAGACTTTCATCATATGTGTTACTCCTTTATGATGTTCTATAAAATGCTGGGAAAGTGGGTGTCCTAAAAATTGGTTCTTAATGTTCCTCACATGCTCACCAATCCTAGTTTTTAAAGGACGTTTTGTCCTACCCACATATAATTTCCCACAGGGGCACTCTATAATATAGATTACCCCTGTGGTGGAACATGTGATGAAGTCCTTGATTTGGATCTTCTTGTCTCCATTATTAATATTAGTGCATTTATGTGTAATGGTATTTTTGCACATGTTGCATTTATGGCACGGAAAAAATCCTTTGAGTTTGTTATCACAAATGGAGGATTGTACCATGGGGAGGGGCTTCTTCTGTATCGTGGGAGCAATTAGATTTCCCAAATTATGGGATTTTCTATATACAAAACGAGGCTTATGAGAAATAACCTCGCCCAGGATCTTATCATTCTGTAGGATATGCCAATGTTTACTGACTATCTTTCTCAGGAAATTGGAATTAGTGTTATATCTCGTTATGATAGGAATAAATTCCACATTATTTGTCACATTTTTTGTCTCTCTGGGGACTGGATTGATCAGTTCTTGTCTAGATCTGATCACAGCCTTTTCTTTCGATCTTTCCAACATTCCTTTATCGTAACCCTTTTCTAAAAAATTTTTTGTTAGAGTTGACGACTCTACTTCAAAATCCTGAAGTCTCGAACAATTGCGATAGATCCTGGTAAACTGGCTGTTCGGGATGTTAAGCAGCCAGCTTGGTAAACTGTGGACTGCTATCTATGTCACAGTGTTATTTATTCGATTGCATATGACCCTTATTGCACCGTTGCAGATTGTCATTTAGGTCATTTGGTAACGGTTGTATTGCTAATACCCAGCGCGTACCTGTATGCACTTAGGTGTATACGTTGGTTTTACAAATATCGATATTTGCAGATGATACAAAACTATGTAAAGCAGTTAATACAAGAGAAGATAGTATTCTGCTACAGATGGATCTGGATAAGTTGGAAACTTGGGCTGAAAGGTGGCAGATGAGGTTTAACAATGATAAATGTAAGGTTATACACATGGGAAGAAGGAATCAATGTCACCATTACACACTGAATGGGAAACCACTGGGTAAATCTGACAGGGAGAAGGACTTGGGGATCCTAGTTAATGATAAACTTACCTGGAGCAGCCAGTGCCAGGCAGCAGCTGCCAAGGCAAACAGGATCATGGGGTGCATTAAAAGAGGTCTGGATACACATGATGAGAGCATTATACTGCCTCTGTACAAATCCCTAGTTAGACCGCACATGGAGTACTGTG
Source organism: Ranitomeya imitator (assembly GCF_032444005.1). Lineage (NCBI taxonomy): Eukaryota > Metazoa > Chordata > Amphibia > Anura > Dendrobatidae > Ranitomeya > Ranitomeya imitator. Next base: position 141,454,985 of record NC_091290.1, read on the forward strand.
TCCAGTTTTGGGCACCGGTGCTCAGGAAGGATATAATGGAACTAGAGGGAGTACAAAGGAGGGCAACAAAATTAATAAAGGGGATGGGAGAACTACAATACCCAGATAGATTAGCGAAATTAGGATTATTTAGTCTAGAAAAAAGACGACTGAGGGGCGATCTAATAACCATGTATAAGTATATAAGGGGACAATACAAATATCTCGCTGAGGATCTGTTTATACCAAGGAAGGTGACGGGCACAAGGGGGCATTCTTTGCGTCTGGAGGAGAGAAGGTTTTTCCACCAACATAGAAGAGGATTCTTTACTGTTAGGGCAGTGAGAATCTGGAATTGCTTGCCTGAGGAGGTGGTGATGGCGAACTCAGTCGAGGGGTTCAAGAGAGGCCTGGATGTCTTCCTGGAGCAGAACAATATTGTATCATACAATTATTAGGTTCTGTAGAAGGATGTAGATCTGGGTATTTATTATGATGGAATATAGGCTGAACTGGATGGACAAATGTCTTTTTTCGGCCTTACTAACTATGTTACTATGTTACTATGTTACCAGGAAGCGAATCACCTCCTGATGAACGGGAGTCATACGCATGGTCACTTGTGTCCAGTACTGAGGTTTATTCATAGCTAAAGGTGTAGAGTCAATTCCCTTAAAAAAAAAAAGGGACTTCCAGAGGTTCAAGACTAAACCCACATCGCTTGGCAAATGACCAATCCATAAGACTCAGGGCAGCGCCTGAATCTACATAGGCATCGACGGAAATGGATGATAATGAGCAAATCAGAGTCACAGACAGAATGAACTTAGACTGTAACGTACTAATGGCAACAGACTTATCAACCTTTTTTGTGCGTTTAGAGCATGCTGATATAACATGAGCTGAATCACCACAATAAAAGCACAACCCATTTTTCCGCCTATAGTTTTGCCGTTCACTTCTAGACTGAACTCTATCACATTGCATTGTCTCAAGTGCCTGTTCAGAAGACACCGCCAAATGGTGCACAGGTTTGCGCTCCCGTAAACGCCGATCAATCTGAATAGCCATAGTCATAGACTCATTCAGACCCATAGGCGCAGGGAACCCCACCATAACATCTTTAATGGCCTCAGAAAGGCCATCTCTGAACTTTGCAGCCAGGGCGCACTCATTCCACTGAGTAAGCACCGACCACTTCCGAAATTTTTGACAATATATTTCTGCTTCATCTTGCCCCTGAGAGAGAGCTAATAAAGCTTTTTCAGCCTGAATCTCCTGGTTAGGTTCCTCATAGAGCAAACCCAATGCCAGAAAAAACGCATCCACATTAAGCAACGCAGGATCCCCTGGTGTCAATGCAAATGCCCAATTTTGAGGGTCACCCCGCAGGAAAGATATAATAATCTTAACCTGCTGAGCAGGGTCTCCAGAAGAGCGAGATTTCAAAGAAAGGAACAGCTTGCAATTGTTCCTAAAATTCAGAAAACTAGATCAATCTCCAGCAAAGAACTCTGGAATAGGAATTCTAGGTTCAGACATAGGAGCATGTACAACAAAATCTTGTATATTTTGAACCTTAGCAGCAAGATTATTCAAGCTGGAAGCTAAACTCTGGACGTCCATGATAAACAGCTAAGGTCAGAGCCATTCAAGGATTAAGAGGAGGAAAAAAAAAAAAAATCAGCCTGGCTGCAATTAAGGCTAGGCAGCAACCTCAGAGGAGAGAAAAAAAAAAAAAAAAACTTCCTCAGACTACTTTTCCTCCTACTTCAGCCCAAACATTTTGGCCGGCTATACTGTCATGATTCCAATGGCAGGGAATCAGAAAAAGGACAAGCACCAACGAGCTCTAGGGTGATGGAACCTGAGCTGACCGCGACCCTAAACCTGAACACACAAATAACAATAGCCGGGGAACGTGCCTACGTTGATCCTAGACGTCTCGCACCAGCCGAAGATCTAACTTCCCCTATTAGAAGAAACACAGACCTCTCTTGCCTCCAGAGAAATACCCCACAGAAATAGCAGCCCCCCACATATAATGACGGTGAAATGAGAGGAAGGCACATACACAGTATGAAAACAGATTCAGCAAAATGAGGCCCGCTAAAACTAGATAGCAGAGGATACAAAAGTAAACTGCGCGGTCAGCAAAAAACCCTTCAAAAAACCATCCTGTAATTACTTGAACTCATGTTCCAACTCATGGAACATGAGGAGCAATTACAGCCCACTAAAGCAACCAGCAGCAAAGAGACAATTATATGCAAGCTGGACAAGACAAAAATAAAGCAAAACGTGGAACAAGAAAATCAAAACTTAGCTTGTCCTGAAGATTACTGAAGCCAGAAGCTGAGGTAACAAAACACTCTGATAACCTTGATAGCCGGCGGGGAAATGACAAGAAAGCCCGGTTAAATAGGAAACTCCCAAATCCTAATAGAACAGGTGGACACCAGAGACAGCAGAACACAAATCACCCAGTACCATCAGTAACCACCAGAGGGAGCCCAAAAACAGAACTCACAACAGCAGCCCGCACAGACCCCCAGCAGCCCACACAGACCCCAGGCAGGCCCGTACAGACCCCCAACAGGCACACACAGACCCCCGGCAGCCCGCACAGACCCCCGAGAGGCCCATACAGATCCCCGGCAGGCCCGCACAGACCCCGCCCACACACAGACACGCATAGTGTTCACCCACACACCGCCCACACTCTTCCCCCCTCCAGAACAGGATGTAGAAGGACAGAAAGGGCTTATTTACATTCCAATATTTGTGTCCCATTGACTTGCATTGGTATCGGGTATCGATATCGGCGATATCCGATAGTTTTTGGATATCGGCTGATCCAATCCAATACCAATTCTTCTGGATATCGGAAGGTATCGCTCAACACTAGCAGCGACTAATAGAATGGTATTTAACAGGGAGAAATGCAAGAATCTACATCAGGGCAAGAAAATGTAAAATTACATCTACAGAATGGGAGGAGTAGAACTAATTAACAGCACGTTTGAAAAAGACTTGGGTATAATAATGGATCACAGACTGCACATGAGTCAACTGTGTGATGCAGCAGCAGCAAAAAAGCAAACACATTTCTAGGATGTATTAAGAGAAGAATAGAGTCTAGATCACGTGAAGTAATTATCCCCCTCTACTCCTCCTTGGTCAGGCCTCATCTGGAATACTGTGTCCCGTTAAGGGCACCACATTTTAAATAAGACATCAACAAACTGGAGCAAGTTCAGAGAAGAGCGACCAGAATGGTGAGCGGACTGCAAAGTATGTCTTACGAGGAACGGTTAAAGGATTTGAAAATGTTTAGATGCAAAAAAAAAGACTGAGAAGAGACTTAATATCTGTCTACAAATATCTGAAGGGCTGTCACAGTGTAGAAGGATCATCGTAATCCTCATTTGCACTTGGAAACAGGAGAAGCAATGGAATGAAACTGAAAAGGAGAAAATACAGATTAGATATTAGAAACAACTTTTTTGACAGCGAGGGGGATCAATGATTGAAACAGGCTTTCTTTCTTTCTTCCTTCCTATCTTTTTTATATTTCTTCCTCTTTCTTTTATCTTTTTTTCTCCTACTTTATTACTATTTCTTTTATTATCTATCTATCTATTATTATCTATCTATTATCTAGCTATCTATTATCTGTCTATCTCTCATGTATGTCTCTGTCTTCCCTTTCTCTCGATATACCTGGCCCGCTCACTTCCCAGCTACGACTCCCTATAGAATACGTTCTCCTTGTATCTTCGGCTCATTGTTCTTCTTTTTCAGCATGCTCCTCATGTATCCAGTCATTATCACCTCGTTTACAGCACTGCACAGAATGGAGCAGCTTTATCAATAAATTATAAGAATAAAGTCTGTGTCTGTCATATTAGTGGCGTCTTCTCCCTACAATCTGTGGTGGAGATCTCCTTATATTTCCTCGGAGACCTTCTCCCTCTGGCTCCTGAGCGTGACCTCTTGTATGAGATCTTCTCTGCCTGTGAAATGTCTTTCCCTGCAGGATTTACCTGAATCCCTTATTGCTTTTTATAAAGCCCTTTGCACTTTCTCAGTGTATTTTTTGCCAGATGTAGAACTTTACTTCATTTTTATTTATTTACTGTTGTTTTCAGATTTTAATATATTTTATGACGTAATGAATTCTGACAATGGTAAGAATCTCAAATTATCACAGAATGCAACAAAATTAATATGTTATTAAATAGCAAAACAAGCATCATTTGCATATTATTTAATTAATTAAAGACTATTGTATCAGATGCCAATTCAACAATAACAAGCCTCATAATCAGTTTGGAACATTTGGCTCGGCCGGAAAACCAGAAAACAAAATAGTTGCCTGCTTTCAGGTGTAGATTTGTGAAAGAAAAGAAATGCATCTTTTTCCAACTTCTTAATAAAAAAAAAATGTTTATTAGACTGCGCCTAGTTCGTGGTAACCAAAATAACATTTTAACGAGGTCTGGAGAAAGGGATATTTTCAGGAATTTTGGTGCAATCAATTATTTGCTAGAATTTTCTGATCAGGTTACACAGAAATGAAAGAGATAAATAGATAATAGATAGATGATAGATAATACATAGTTAGATAATAGATGATATAGATAGGTAGATAATAGATAAATAAAAGATAGATAATAATAGATAATAGACAGAAAGATAGATAATAGATAAATAATAGATAAATAATATATAGATAATAGATTGATAATAGAGAGATAATAGATGATAGATAATAGATACATAAAAGATAGATTATAGATAGTAGATAGATAATGATAGATAATAGAAAATAGATAATAGAGAGATAATAGATAGATGATAGATAATGATAGATAATAGATAAATAGATAATAGATAATGATAGATAACAGATAATGATAGATAATAGATAGTTGATAGATAATAGATAGATAATATAGACAAAAAATGGGAATCAGCACTGCAAAATTATATAAAGAATAAGGTGGACTTTATTAGGTCCACATGGCATGGGGATGTTTCGCCTCTCAAGAGCCTTTATCAAGCAGTGAACAACATGTGCATATAGATATATATATATACAGGCATAAGTTTAACAAGGTACAATTGATAAAATTATCACAAAAAATAGAATATAGTGTAATCTTTCTTTACATTATTATATAACACTAGATGGTGGCCCGATTCTAACGCATCAGGTATTCTAGAATATGTATATAGCACAGGCCACGACATATTCTTGAATACCCGATGCGTTAATACAGGCCACACAGAATATAACAATGGCCATGCAGTATATAACACAGCCCAAACAGTATATAACACAGCCCACATAGTATATAACACTGGCCACGTAGTATATAGCAGCCATGCAGTATATAACGCAGCCCACACAGTATATTACTGCTGCGCCCCCACGTAAGGGCAATGGGGTACTCGGTACCGGGTCCTTCAGTTCCTTCAGCAAGGATGTCACGGTGGCCCGACCCGGACCATGGCCCTATGAGGGGCGCCCAATAAAAGGCAGAGTTCGTAGATAACGGTAGTGTTCGTGACGCCACCTGTGGTATTCGGTCAGGGTGACCGACGCTGCTCAGGGGTCCGCTGGGGTGATGTTATGGCAGCTAGATGGTATACCTTCCCACAGGTGAAGTGTTTCCCCAGGGCTTCCCAGAAGTGGAGATGGTGATGGTGGATGTTGTAAGGCGCGGCGAATAATGAGGACACAAAGGGTGCAGTCTCTTTACCTTTACTGAAGGCTTCAGCATCCACAGTCCAGAGCACCAGATCACAGGGTAGGCAGAGTCCGGCCGGTCTGATGGCAATTCCAGAGTCCCCTTAACCAGGTGGAAATCAGTAGCCTTCCTTCTAGCGCTCGTGCGTTGTAGTACCCCCCTGCTGAGCAACTCGGTAAGGTCCTCACAACTTTTGTGGATGTTATGTCTTTCTCTCTCTCTGTCCCCCAGATGGTATGGATATGACTAACCCATATGACGGTGATGGCCTGATGCTTTTTTATAGGGACCCTAGAGACGCCCCTCCTCCGCAATTGCCACCGTGTCTGCTTAGGTATTTAGGTCGGACAGCCAACTTGGAATTGACTGCCCTGCCGGTCTCTGAAGTAAAGCATAGAGTCAATTACTCCCTCGGTGTTCCGGCCACCAGCCCGCGCTCCTGAAGGAGGCAGCCTCTCTCAGAACAGGACTCCTAGTTTTTGTTCTCCTTTTGCCGTGACTTCGTGGCTCACTCTCTACAACACAATTCTCTTTCGTGTCCTTCCTTAGGATGCTGCCGCATGGGTTGCAGGCGCAGCTCGGTGTATTTTCTGTCCTCAGACCGCAGTCTGGATCTGACTGGAGATCACTCCAGCCAGCTCAACCTGGAGACCTTTCTGCCTCAGTCTCCAGCCAGGAACTCCCTAACTTTCCCTCCAACTACCAGTTTTACCTAACTGTGAGGAGTGGCCTAGTAGATAGAACCTTTGCTCCCCCTGGAGGATGGAGTGTGAAGTGTGTTGTGTGTTTTGTGATACCTGGCAGGGTGAACTCCTTTGGTGCCATCAGACGTAACATCACTCCCCCTGGTGGAAGAACAACATTACAGCAACGACCAGGACTCTGGGGCACTGCATAACACTGCCCACGTAGTATATAGCAGCCATGTAGTATATAACGCAGCCCACATAGTATATAACACTGCCCACATAGTATATAGCAGCCATGCAGTATATAACGCAGCCCAAACAGTATATAACACTGCCCATGTAGTATATAGCAGCCATGTAGTATATAACGCAGCCCACGCAGTATATAACATTGCCCACATAGTATATAACACTGCCCACATAGTATATAGCAGCCATGTATAGCAGCCATCACCAGCTCTATCCTCACCTACTGTATCCTCTCCCATCCCTTGTAGATTGTGAGCCTTCGCGGGCAGGGTCCTCTCTCCTCCTGGACCAGTTATGACTTGTATTGTTTAAGATTATTGTACTTGTTTTTATTATCTATACCCCTCCTCACATGTAAAGGGCCATGAAATAAATGGTGCTATAACAATAAATAATAATAATAATGTAGTATATAACGCAGCCCACGCAGTATATATCACTGCCCACGTAGTACATAGCAGCCATGTAGTATATAACGCAGCCCACGCAGTATGTAACACAGCCCACGTAGTATATTGCAATGTGGGCACTATATGCGTGGTTAAAAAAGACTTAAAATAAAAAATAAACATACTCACCTTCCGAGGGCCGCTTGTAGTCCTGGTGCCTGTGTGCGGTGCACGCGGCAGCTTCCGGTCCCAGGGTTGGTATGAGCGCAGGACCTGTGATGACGTCGCAGTCACATGACCGTGACGTCATGACAGGTCCTTGCTGCATAGCATCCTTGGCACCAGAACCTGCCGCTTGCACTGCCGAGGAGAGGACGTGTCGGCAGAGGGTGAGAATAACCTTTTTTTTATTATTATTATTATTTGTAAGATTAGATCTTTTTACTATTGATGCTGCATACACAGCTTCAATAGTAAAAAGTTGGTCACACAGGGTTAGTAGCAGCGTGAATGGAGTGTGTTACACCGCGGCATAACGCAGTCCATTAACACTGCCATTAACCCTGTGTGAGGGCTGACCGGAGGGGAGTATGGAGCGGGCACTGACTGCGGGGAGGAAAGAGCGGCCATGTTGCCGTTGGACTGTGCCTGTCACTGATTGGTCGTGGCAATGGTCGTGGGCGTTTTGCCATGACCAATCAGCGACTTGGATTTCCATGACAGACAGAGGCCGTGACCAATGAATATCCATGACAGACAGACAGAAGGACAGACGGAAGTGACCCTTAGACAATTATATAGTAGATACTGTACATCATCCATGATTCATTTAAAGTGCTTGTGCTACAAAGTGCTATTAAATACATTATTATCATATCCATACAGTGCCAAAGATACATAATGATCGTTGATTACTATCATGTGCATTATATTATGTTCGGATTAACTCACCCAGGTGTGCATTGCTATAATCCTATCATTTACTCCGCATACATGCCGTTCTCGGGGTCTCTTTAATGTTACGGCGCATGTACAGCGTGTCATTGTTTGTCACTGGTCTCACAACCAATAGGAGCAGTGCCACGTCAGGATTTGGACACGCATGCACATTGGACACGCATGCACATTGGACACGCATGCACATTGGACACGCAAGCACATTGGACATAACCGGAGGTTTGTCTGCACCATATTTGAGGTGGCATAAACGGATAGTGTTACTGCGCTTGCATGGCATCGCTATATATTGCTCCAATGTCAGTGTAGCATTAAGATGCCGCATTATTGTGATTTAACATTCAAGGAGACATTGTTTTGTGTCAATTGGCCAGATAGCCATTATTTTGACTAATTATGTAAATGCACTATGATATGGTATTGTGGGGTGATGGTAACTCGCCCATAGCCTGACATATCAGATGGGTCACGTCATGGAGGGTCCCTTCCGTATATCAGTGGTACTAGTGGAAGGCAAAAGAACACGCCTCCGGAAGTTCCTGCCCCAACCACAATGACCATAAAGGTATACCCGGGTGTCAACGTTACTTATACATATCCCCTATTTACCCTTTGTTGCAATAATTGCTATAGAGTTATTCAAAAAACATTCTTTTATTGGCTGACAAGCTATAATGATAATCAGAACATTATAGAAAAAGTACCGTATTTTTCAAAAAGAGGTTTTTTTAAATACATATATTCTTTTCAAAATATCTTCTATATACTGCAATGCAATTCCCCAGATGAGTGTACATCCTCATAGGGATTTTCATATACTGGTGATTTGTCTGTAAAAAATAAAATCATATTTTAAAATTCTAATACAGTTCTAATACAATTCTAATAATCTCACAACAAATGTTGCTAGTATCCCTGGGGATCCCATACTCCCCACTGCACTGTAGAGGATGAGGTAAGGAAATTGCATGGAGGAAAGTAGACAGGTTAGAGAAATTTATTTTTTAAATGATTGGGTTCATTTTAAATTCAACATTTAAACCCTCTGGTTTATGTGTGTTTAACTTATAAATCCACTCCAACTCCTTTTTTAAAAGGTGGACTCTATCCCCTCTCTTCTTTGTGGAGGGACTATATCTATGATTCTAAATCTAAGGTGTTTTTCACTTTCATTTCAACAAGACTGGACCTCCCCATATCTAAACATTTGTTGTGAGAGTAGGGGGTAGGTGCTAGCACAGTCTACTAAAAGTTATCACAAGCAGAGAAGACCAGCAGGGGGTAGTTCCAAGCACAATAAACTAAAGACTATCACCAGCAGATATGACGACAGCACAATCCACTAAAGACTATCACCAGCAGAGAAGACCAGCAGAGGGTAGGTCCAAGCACAATCCTCTAAAGACTATCACCAGCAGAGAAGACCAGCAGGGGGTAGGTCCAAGCACAATCCTCTAAAGACTATCACCAGCAGAGAAGACCAGCAGAAGGTAGGTCCAAGCACAATCCTCTTAAGACTATCACCAGCAGAGAAGACCAGCAGAGGGTAGGTCCAAGCACAATCCTCTAAAGACTATCACCAGCAGAGAAGATCAGCAGGTGGTAGGTCCAAGCACAATCCTCTAAAGACTATCACCAGCAGAGAAGACCAGTAGAGGGTAGGTCCAAGCACAAGCCACTAAAGACTATCACCAGCAGAGAAGACCAGCAGAGGGTAGGTCCAAGCACAATCCTCTAAAGACTATCACCAGCAGAGAAGACCAGTAGAGGGTAGGTCCAAGCACAAGCCACTAAAGACTATCACCAGCAGAGAAGACCAGCAGAGGGTAGGTCCAAGCACAATCCTCTAAAGACTATCACCAGCAGAGAAGACCAGCAGAGGGTAGGTCCAAGCACAATCCTCTAAAGACTATCACCAGCAGAGAAGACCAGCAGGGGGTAGGTCCAAGCACAATCCTCTAAAGACTATCACCAGCAGAGAAGACCAGCAGAGGGTAGGTCTAAGCACAATTCTCTAAACACTATCACCAGCAGAGAATACCTGCAGAGGGTAGGTCCAAGCACAATCCACTAAAGACTTTCACCCACAGAGCCAAGCACAATTCACTATAAACTATCACCAGCAGAGAAGACCAGCAGAGGGTAGGTCCAAGCACAATCTTCTAAAGACTATCACCAGTAGAGAAGACCAGCAGGGGGTAGGTCCAAGCACAATCCTCTTAAGACTATCACCAGCAGAGAAGACCAGCAGAGGGTAGGTCCAAGCACAATCCTCTAAAGACTATCACCAACAGAGAAGGCCAGCAGAAGGTAGGTCCAAGCACAATCCTCTTAAGACTATCACAAGCAGAGAAGATCAGCAGGGGGTAGGTCCAAGCACAATCCTCTAAAGACTATCACCAGCAGAGAAGACCAGCAGAGGGTAGGTCCAAGCACAAGCCACTAAAGACTATCACCAGCAGAGAAGACCAGCAGAGGGTAGGTCCAAGCACAATCCTCTAAAGACTATCACCAGCAGAGAAGACCAGCAGAGGGTAGGTCCAAGCACAAGCCACTAAAGACTATCACCAGCAGAGAAGACCAGCAGAGGGTAGGTCCAAGCACAATCCTCTAAAGACTATCACCAGCAGAGAAGACCAGCAGAGGGTAGGTCCAAGCACAAGCCACTAAAGACTATCACCAGCAGAGAAGACCAGCAGAGGGTAGGTCCAAGCACAATCCTCTAAAGACTATCACCAGCAGAGAAGACCAGCAGAGGGTAGGTCCAAGCACAATCCTCTAAAGACTATCACCAGCAGAGAAGACCAGCACGGGGTAGGTCCAAGCACAATCCTCTAAAGACTATCACCAACAGAGAAGACCAGCAGAAGGTAGGTCCAAGCACAATCCTCTTAAGACTATCACCAGCAGAGAAGATCAGCAGGGGGTAGGTCCAAGCACAATCCTCTAAAGACTATCACTAGCAGAGAAGACCAGCAGAAGGTAGGTCCAAGCACAATCCTCTAAAGACTATCACCAACAGAGAAGACCAGCAGAAGGTAGGTCCAAGCACAATCCTCTTAAGACTATCACCAGCAGAGAAGATCAGCAGGGGTAGGTCCAAGCACAATCCTCTAAAGACTATCACCAGCAGAGAAGACCAGCAGAGGGTAGGTCCAAGCACAATCCTCTTAAGACTATCACCAGCAGAGAAGACCAGCAGAAGGTAGGTCCAAGCACAATCCTCTAAAGACTATCACCAGCAGAGGAGACCAGCAGAGGGTAGGTCCAAGCACAATCCTCTAAAGGCTATCAACAGCAGAGAAGACCAGCAGAGGGTAGGTCCAAGCACAATCCTCTAAAGACTATCGCCAGCAGAGAAGACCTGGAGGAGGTAGGTTTTAAATAGTAGAATGTGCAGTCTGATAGGACAGGCTAGATAACTAAGTAAAAACATCTGCTTTCTGAAAAGAATGGACAAAGGCAAAAGGTAAATCAGCACCCGGACAGCGACAAAACCTGCTATGACTCGGCGAACGGAGATGCTGAGAAAAGAGCACAGGACCAATTAGTTCTAGAGAAGTCATTAACCCAGAGGTTCACTTATTTCTTTGGAATGTTTAGTCAATATACGTAATCAGAGTAATAAGCCAGGTAATATTAAAGGGTTTGCTTATATTTATATATATATGTTACATTTATAGTCTTTCTGGATAGATTCTACTCTATTCTCTAATCTGCTAAAATATGTAGAAAAAATAATGCCTTGGTCTGACACTGATTTTCTCTTTATAAAATTAGTCCAGGCGTTCGAAGATAAGGCGACTGTTCAATATATATTCTCCAGAGCCGAGAACATCTTCACTCAGATATCACGGCGAACCTGTCTCCGTGTAATAGTCGTCTTGCAAGTGACCTGTTATCTTGACACAAATATCATTGAAAATTCTCTTGGTCGTATTAATAGGTTTATTGAATAAAGTATCAATATCACAGACGTCCGGATCAATATCTCCTGATAGAATGATGACAAATCACTAATGAAAGCTTCACACTCGGTGACTGAGGATATTAGGATAATGAAAGTTTAATCGTATGAAGACAAGACTAGAAAAACAGAGTCGGACGGACGTGCATTTTTTTTCTTAGATAGATAGAATATGGTGAATTGCCGGATGACTTCAGTTATCTACTTGGGTTTCAAATATTTCCAACATGTCTGTTTTGGAGAGATAAGAAGAAAAAACGCAGACATTTCTGAGGTTATCCTCTTCTTTTAGTTATTTTTCTGTCCCTTACACCAATCTATGGTATATAGCCTTTCAAAATCACTTAAAATAGATGTAGCCTATCTGTTGTCCAAAACAAACTAGCTGATAAAAAAACAAAAATGAATCACCAAGGCCAAGAATACACCCCTCGACAGTCCAACAAAACATCTTCAGTAGAGTTAAAAAAAAAATAATACTAAAATAGTAAAATAAATAAAAAATGTTCTTTGAAAGTTAATAATATTCATATCAGTAATTATTTATATAAAACAATGACAAATAATAGCAGAAATAAATGCATGAAAATAAAACTAAAAATAGATACAAAAAAATAATAACAGAACAGAAATAAAGAGATGGCTTAAGGTTTGTTGCTCTTCTTTGATTAATTTTTATTTCTTTATTTTGATTGCAATGGACATAATGGAGTTAATATTAATTGGCCCTTGCAACATAATTACAAAGTGGCGCAATGCACAAATGATGTTGCTTCAAGCCGACCAATTAGGAGGGGCTGGTAGAAGCAGGTTCACAGGGCTCTGCACGGGGGGCCACGGACAACCACGTGGTGGCTGGACCATGGTCCTGCAAATCTTTTGAATCGACTCCTACCTCCATGAACTGTGGTCAGCGCTCCGGGACAGTGTGAATAAGCTCTAAGACTCACCTAAAAAATAATGCAAAAGAATCGTAAATAGGAATGAGCAGACCGGCGGAAGTTCGGGTTCTGGTACCCGACGCGAACTTTAGTCCAAAGTTCAGTTTGGGTAACAGAATTGTACCCGAACGTAAACTAGACCCCGAACCCCATTGAAATAAAGTAGATCCGATTAGGGAAAAAACTCTCTCTTTCCCTCTCTCTCTTTGTATATATATATATAATTGTCTAAGGGTCACTTCCGTCTGTCTGCCTGTCCTTCTGACTATCACGGTTATTCATTCGCTGTCCTTCTGCCTGTCATGGCTGCCGCGACCAATCAGCGACGGGCACAGTCTGAAAGAAAATGGCCGCTCCTTACTCCCCGCAGTCAGTGCCTGGCGCCTGCATACTCCCCTCCGGTCACCGCTCACACAGGGTTAATGCCGGCGGTAACGGACCGCGTTATGCCGCGGGTAACGCACCCTGTTACCGCCGCTATTAACCCTGTGTGTCCCCAACTTTTTACTATTGACGCTGCCTATGCGGCATCAATAGTAAAAAAATGTAATGTTAAAAATAATAATAATAATAAAAAAAACTGCTATACTCATCCGTAGTCGCTTGCGTCGGCCGCCATCTTCCGTTGCAGGTTCCGGTGGCAAAGATGGTATGGGAGAAGGACCTGCCATGATGTCACGGTCATGGTACCATGACGTCATCACAGGCCCTGCGCCCATACCAACCCTGGGACCGGAAGCTGTCGTGGACTACAAGGGGCCCTCTGAAAGGTGAGTATATGTTTATTTTTTATTTTTTAACCTGTGACAAACGTGGCTGGGCAATATACTACGTGGCTGGGCAATATACTACGTGACTGGGCAATATATTACGTTGCTCTGTGCTGTATACTACGTCACTGGGCAATATACTACGTCACTGGGCAATATACTACGTCACTGGGCAATATACTACGTGACTGGGCAATATACTACGTGACTGGGCAATATACTACGTTGCTGGCCAATATACTACGTGGCTCTGTGCTGTATACTATGTCACTGGGCAATATACTACGTGGTTGTGCAATATACTACGTCACAAGGTAATATACTACGTTACTGCGCAATATATTACGTCACTAGGCAATATACTATGTAACTGGGCAATATACTACGTGACTGGGCAATATACTACGTGACTGGGCAATATACTACGTGGCTGGGCAATATACTACGTAACTGGGCAATATACTACGTAACTGGGCAATATACTACGTAACTGGGCAATATACTACGTGACTGGGCAATATACTACGTGACTGGGCAAAATACTACGTGACTGGGCAATATACTACGTGACTGGGCAATATACTACGTGGCTGGGCAATATACTACATGGCTGGGCAATATACTACGTGACTGGGCAATATACTACGTGACTGGGCAATATACTACGTGACTGGGCAATATACTACGTGGCTGGGCAATATACTACGTGACTGGGCAATATACTACGTGGCTGGGCAATATACTACGTGACTGGGCAATATACTACGTGACTGGGCAATATACTACGTGGCTGGGCAATATACTACATGACTGGGCAATATACTACGTGACTGGGCAATATACTACGTGACTGGGCAATATACTACATGGCTGGGCAATATACTACGTGACTGGGCAATATACTACGTGGCTGGGCAATATACTACGTAACTGGGCAATATACTACGTGACTGGGCAATATACTACGTGACTGGGCAATATACTACGTGACTGGGCAATTTACTACGTGACTGGGCAATATACTACATGACTGGGCAATATACTACGTGACTGGGCAATATACTACGTGACTGGGCAATATACTACGTGACTGGGCAATTTACTACGTGACTGGGCAATATACTACGTGGCTGGGCAATATACTACGTGGCTGGGCAATATACTACGTGACTGGGCAATATACTACGTGACTGGGCAATTTACTACGTGACTGGGTAAGATACTACGTAGCTGAGCAATATGCTACGTGACTTGGCAAAATACTACGTGACTGGGCAATATACTACGTGACTGGGCAATATACTACGTGACTGGGCAATATACTACGTAGCTCAGCAATATAGTACGTGACTGGGCAAAATACTACGTAACTGGGCAATATACTACGTTGCTGGGCAATATACTACGTGACTGGGCAATATACTACGTGACTGGGCAATATACTACGTGGCTGGGCAATATACTACGTGACTGGGCAATATAATACGTTGCTCTGTGCTGTATACTACGTCACTGGGCAATATACTACGTCACTGGGCAATATACTACGTTGCTGGCCAATATACTACGTGGCTCTGTGCTGTATACTATGTCACTGGGCAATATACTATGTGGTTGTGCAATATACTACGTCACAAGGCAATATACTATGTAACTGGGCAATATACTACGTGACTGGGCAATATACTACGTCACTAGGCAATATACTACGTGACTGGGCAATATACTACGTGGTTGTGCAATATACTACGTCACAAGGCAATATACTATGTAACTGGGCAATATACTACGTGGCTGGGCAATATACTACGTGACTGGGCAATATACTATGTGACTGGGCAATATACTACGTGGCTGGGCAATATACTACGTGGCTGGGCAATATACTACGTGGCTGGGCAATATACTACGTGACTGGGCAATTTACTACGTGACTGGGCAATATACTACGTAGCTGAGCAATATACTACGTGACTGGGCAAAATACTACGTGACTGGGCAATATACTACGTGACTGGGCAATATACTACGTGACTGGGCAATATACTACGTAGCTGAGCAATATAGTACGTGACTGGGCAAAATACTACGTGACTGGGCAATATACTACGTTGCTGGGCAATATACTGCGTGACTGGGCAATATACTACGTGACTGGGCAATATACTACGTGGCTGGGCAATATACTACGTGGCTGGGCAATATACTACGTGACTGGGCAATATACTACGTGACTGGGCAATTTACTACGTAGCTGAGCAATATACTACGTGACTGGGCAAAATACTATGTGACTGGGCAATATACTACGTGACTGGGCAATATACTACGTGACTGGGCAATATACTACGTGACTGGGCAATATACTACGTGACTGGGCAATATACTACGTGACTGGGCAATATACTACGTGACAGGACAATATACTACGTGGCTGGGCAATATACTACGTGACTGGGCAAAATACTATGTGACTGGGCAATATACTACGTAACTGGGCAATATACTACGTGACTGGGCAATATACTATGTGACTGGGCAATATACTACGTAGCTGAGCAATATACTACGTGACTGGGCAAAATACTATGTGACTGGGCAATATACTACGTAACTGGGCAATATACTACGTGACTGGGCAATATACTACGTGACTGGGCAATATACTACGTGACAGGACAATATACTACGTGGCTGGGCAATATACTACGTTGCTGGGCAATATACTACGTGACTGGGCAATATACTACATGACTGGGCAATTTACTACGTGACTGGGCAATATACTACGTAGCTGAGCAATATACTACGTGGCTGGGCAATATACTACGTGGCTGGGCAATATACTATGTGGCTGGGCAATATACTACGTGGCTGGGCAATATACTACGTGGCTGGGCAATATACTACGTGACTGGGCAAAATACTACGCGACTGGGCAATATACTACGCGACTGGGCAATATACTACGTGACTGGGCAATATACTACGTGACTGGGCAATATACTACGTGACTGGACAATATACTACGTAACTGGGCAATATACTACGTGACTGGGCAATATACTACGTAGCTGGGCAATATACTACGTGGCTGGGCAATATACTACGTGGCTGGGCAATATACTACGTGGCTGGGCAATATACTACGTGGCTGGGCAATATACTACGTGGCTGTGCAATATACAGTTACCGCTCATTACAGTAATGAATATGCGGCTCCACCTCTATGGTAGGTGGAGCCGCATATTCATTACTGTAATGAGCGGTACCATGTGACCGCTCAGTACAGGAAGAAGCTGCAGCGCTGGAAGAAGCAGGGACGTTCAGGGACCGCGCCAGGAGCAGGTGAGTATTATTACACAGCCCCCGCTCCCCCTCACCTACGACCCCTGGGTATTACTCGAGTATAAGCCAAGAGGGGGACTTTCAGCCCCAAAAAATGGGCTGAAAATCTCAGCTTATACTCGAGTATATACGGTAAATAATAAAAGTAAAACATAACTAAAGAAAATAATATAATTAATCATATCATATGTTGATAAGCTAAAATGTGTTTCCTCTTTTCTGAGCCTCTTATATGCAAAAAAATAACATATACAGCATAATACAAAGTATTAAGTTACAGGGGCCGAATAATATTGCACGCCCCACTTTTCAGTTTTTGAATTTCCACAAAAATTTTAAATAAGCAATACATTTCGTTCAACTTCACAATTGTGTTCCACTTGTTGTTGATTCTTCACCAAAAACTTACATTTGGTATCTTTATGTTTGAAGCATGGTATGTGGGAAAAGGTTGAAAAGTTCCAGGGAGCCGAATACTTTCGAAAGGCACTGTGTGTGTGTATATATATATATATATATATATATATATATTGTAGGGGCTCCACTCACTCAGCTGCGACGGCTGACACTCAGGAGGCAGGTTCCTTTAAAGTTCACTGGGTTTATTGCTCCATAAACCATATGACAAAACAACAGAAAGCAAATAGCCTTTGGGTCAGGCAAAGAAAAACAAGGGTCCAGTTCATCCGGCTCAGTCCTGAAGCCGTAACACACTCAGGAGGGTTTCACCTCCACACATATCTCCCTGTGTTAAGCATTAGGCTTTCTTTTATATGTCTAACCACACCCAGAACCCATCACATGACCAGACATGTGGTTGTGACATCACCACAGGTCCTGAAACACATATAGGTAGCTATGGTTACATCACAGTAGCAAGCCATCTATAAGGGACATATCTCCCATCGATTAGACACCCTTTAGCCACGCTACATACCTCCCCCCTCTGCCTAAAGCCGTGGGGCTTGGCACTTTCTCCCACTAGACAAGGGATTCTTGACAGGGCATCAGCATTACCGTGCAGCTTTCCGGCCCTATGTTCCACATGGAAACAGAAGTCCTGCAGGGCTAAGAACCAACGGGTGACCCTAGCATTTCTACCCTTCGTTTCCCTCATCCACCTAAGTGGGGCATGGTCGGATATCAGTCTAAATTTACGTCCCAGCAAATAGTATCGTAATGTGTCGACTGCCCATTTTATGGCCAAGCACTCCTTTTCAACGACTGAGTAGTTCTTTTCAGACGATCCTACTCAGATAGAGAACAGGATGCTCCTCTCCATGTAGTTCTTGGGAAAGGACTGCTCCCACCCCAACATCTGAGGCATCTGTTTGAAGAATAAACTCTTTCTTGAAGTTTGGGGCCATCAGAACGGGTTGCTTACATAAAGCCTCTTTCATTTCTTGGAAGGCTGAATCTGTTTCTTCGGACCACTTAACCATTACTGATTTTGTCCCTTTTAGCAGGTCAGTCAGAGGCGCCGCCATTGTGGCGAAGTTTGGGATGAACCTCCTGTAATATCCCACGATTCCCAGGAAGGCTTT
This sequence comes from Ranitomeya imitator, assembly GCF_032444005.1. Classification (NCBI taxonomy): domain Eukaryota; kingdom Metazoa; phylum Chordata; class Amphibia; order Anura; family Dendrobatidae; genus Ranitomeya; species Ranitomeya imitator. The sequence goes on from NC_091290.1 coordinate 141,473,574, forward strand.
AACTTGCTTCTTGGAAACTGGTTTTGGCCATGTTTGAATTGCCTCCACTTTACTGATTTGGGGTTTTATTTCTCCATGACCCACTATGTATCCAAGGTACTTAGCTTCTTCTTTACCCAATGCACACTTCTTCGGGTTTATTGTAAATCCGGCCTCTCTTATAGCATCAAACACCGCTTGGACTTTCTCCAGATGACTCTCCCAGTCCGGGCTAAAGATGACGATATCATCTAGGTACACAGCAGCGTATGCCTTGTGGGGTGCAAGGACTCTATCCATAGCCCTTTGGAAGGTGGCCGGAGCTCCCTGTAGGCCAAATGGCATCCGGACATACTGGAAGCACCCATCTGGTGTAGAAAACGCCGTCTTCTCCTTGGCTTCCTGTGCCATGGGGATCTGCCAATACCCCTTCGTCAAATCCAAGGTGGTTATGTACCTGGCGGGCCCAAGCCTTTCGATGAGCTCATCAACGCGGGGCATGGGATATGCGTCGAACTTAGAGACCTCATTCAACTTCCTATAGTCGTTGCAAAATCTCCACTCCCCATCAGGTTTTGGGACCAGGACAATTGGGCTCGACCAACCGCTCTTGGATTCCTCAATGACTCCAAGCTTCAACATACGCTCCACTTCCTTGGAGACTATTTCTCGACGGGCCTCAGGAATTCTATAGGGCTTTACGTTCACGCGCACATGGGGCTCTGTCAGGACCTCATGCTCTATGACCTTCGTGTACCCAGGCTACTCGGAAAACAGGTCCCTGTTTTTCTGGAGTAACTCCCGGCATTGCTGTTTCTGGGACTCCGATAGCGTCTCCGCTATAGTAACCGCTCCAACCTCATCTTCTGGGTTGCTTAACAACGATGGAGTTACTGTTGGCTCTCTATCTTGCCACGGCTTGATAAGGTTGACATGGTATACTTGGAATGGTTTCCGTCTTCCTGGTTGGTGAATTTTATAGTTTACTTCACCAAGTTTCTCGACAACCTCATATGGCCCTTGCCATTTGGCCAAGAACTTGCTTTCCACTGTCGGAACTAACACAAGAACTCGGTCTCCCGGATTGAATTGCCTCACTCTTGCAGACCGGTTGTAGACCCTGGCCTGAGCTTCTTGTGCTTGGAGAAGGTGTTCTTTCACGATAGGCATCACCTTTGCAATCCTCTGCTGCATCAGGGCCACATGCTCAATGACGCTTCTGTGGGGCGTGACTTCGGCTTCCCAGGTTTCCTTGGCTATATCCAGGAGTCCTCGTGGATGTCGGCCATACAGAAGCTCAAACGGTGAGAAACCTGTGGAGGCCTGTGGAACTTCACGAATGGAAAACATCAAATAGGGTAAGAGACAATCCCAGTCTCTACCGTCTTTCTCTATAGCTTTTCTCAGCATGCTCTTCAGTGTCTTGTTAAATCTCTCAACAAGGCCATCTGACTGGGGATGGTACACCGAGGTCCTCAACTGGGAGATTTTCAGGGCTTTGCATAGTTCCCTCATCACCTTGCTCATGAAAGGTGTCCCTTGGTCAGTCAGGATCTCCTTCGGCAGACCTGTCCGGGAAAAGACATGGACCAACTCGCGAGCTATACTCTTTGAAGAAGAATTTCTCAAGGGAATTGCCTCAGGATAGCGTGTGGCATAGTCCAGGATGACTAATATATACTGATGGCCCCGGGCTGATTTAACTAAGGGACCGACCAAGTCCATGGCAATTCTCTCGAATGGCACCTCAATAATGGGCAGTGACACAAGGGGGTTTCGGAAATGAGGAGTGGGAGCAGTTAGCTGACATGTAGGGCAGGACCTGCAATAGTTCACTATTTCCCGGTGGCACCCAGGCCAATAGAACCTCTGCACAACCCGTTCCTGCGTTTTTTCCACCCCTAGGTGTCCACCCAAGATGTGTGAATGGGCCATGTCCAACACCTTCCGTCTATATGGACCCGGCACTACCAACTGCTCTACCAACTCCTCCCTTATTTTCGTGACCCGGTACAACAACTCCCTGCTCATTAGAAAATGGGGAAATCTTGTGTCTGCCCCCGGCTCCTGTACCACCCCGTCAATAACTGTGACATTATTAAAGGCTTCCCTCAGAGTGGGGTCCCTATGTTGGGCAGTCCCAAAATTTTCACCGGATACCTCTAACTCCAGAATGTCAGATGCAGGGGACACTTCCTCCTCATCTCCAGCCAGGACACAAAAAGGAAACCTGTCTGACTCTGGGTGTGGCACCACCCTTCCAGGGTTCACTGGTTCCCTACTCTTGCTAGGGAGCTCAGAACCTTTCCCCCACAAATCCCAAAACAAACAGAAATCCCGGTCAATAATTATAGGGTGCAACAAGTCCTGAACGACGCCGACTATGTGGGACTCCGTGCCACATGTCGTTTCAATGTTCACACTGGCCACAGGGTAGTCCTTTGCATCACCATGTATGCACCGCACTCCGACCTTCTTTCCCGGGAGCAGGTGGAGAGGAAAAGTGGCCCTCACCAGGGTCACTAGGCTCCCCGAGTCTAACAGTGCCGTTACTGCTCGACCGTTCACCTTTACGGGACACGCTTGAGGTCCCTCGTTGGGCGGAGAGTTCACACTGCAGGCTGGATACGCATAGTATGAACAACGGCGTCCCATGCTACAGTCCATCTGCTCAGTGGTCTGGGAACATCGGGCAGCTATATGTCCTGGCTTGTGGCACCTCCAACAAACAATATCACCCGTAGGGACCTTGGGCACCACCTCCCCCGCCCTTGGTGACCTTGGACGCGCCACCACTTTTTGGGGCTCAGCTTCCTTCTGGGACCCCCAGTATGGCATGGGCTGCCTCCTGAAGGAGCCTTCCAACCCTTGGTATCTCTCAACCAGTCCGATCAGCTCGTCGGCATTCTGGGGATCACCCTGGGCAACCCAAGTCTGTATAGGCCTCGGGAGGGAATGGACAAACCGATCCATCATCACCCGTTCTACCATTTGAGCAGGCGTAAATGACTCTGGCTGCAGCCATTTCTGGACCAGGTGCAACAGATCAAACATTTGGGAACGAGGTGGTTTGTCCCGGTGATAGCCCCAGGAGTGAACTCGCTGTGCCCTGACAGTCAGTGTCACCCCCAAACGTGCGAGAATCTCGGCTTTCAATTTGTGATACTCTTTGGCATCCTGCAAGGTCAAATCATAGTACGCCTTCTGGGGTACTCCTGTCAGGTATGGCGCAAGTACCTCTGCCCACTGCTCTGGCGGAAGTTTTTCCCTCTCAGCGACCCTCTCAAACACCGTCAGGAAGGCCTCAACATCATCCCCGGGAGTCATTTTCTGCAATGCGCGTCTTACCGTCTTTCGGACGTGGGTGTCATCAGCCAAACCTGGGGTTGGGGCGCTCGCCTTGCCCTGGATGGCGGTTGCCAGAAGCTGCATCTGCTGCTGGCTCTGTTGTACCTGCTGCATCAACAGCCTGTTGGTCTCTTGCTGCCTTTGCTCCTGCTGGACCAAGTGTTTCAGCAAGTCCTCCATTTTCTCCGGCAATGCTTGCTGGCTTGCAACAGCCTTGACCCAGGACATTCAAAAAATAAACTCACTTCTCCGCTGGGAACGCTGCTCGCATGTCTACCACCAATTGTAGGGGTTCCACTCACTCAGCTGCGACGGCTGACACTCAGGAGGCAGGTTCCTTTAAAGTTCACTGGGTTTATTGCTCCATAAACCATATGACAAAACAACAGAAAGCAAATAGCCTTTGGGTCAGGCAAAGAAAAACAAGGGTCCAGTTCATCCGGCTCAGTCCTGAAGCCGTAACACACTCAGGAGGGTTTCACCTCCACACATATCTCTCTGTGTTAAGCATTAGGCTTTCTTTTATATGTCTAACCACACCCAGAACCCATCACATGACCAGACATGTGGTTGTGACATCACCACAGGTCCTGAAACACATATAGGTAGCTATGGTTACATCACAGTAGCAAGCCATCTATAAGGGACATATCTCCCATCGATTAGACACCCTTTAGCCACGCTACAATATATATAAATATATATACATATATATATACATATAAATATATATACAGGCAGCCCTGGCTGACCAGCCTGACCAAAGAATTGAGACGGGCTTCCAGGATTGCTGAGCGGAGATGGAAGCGATCCCACTCTGCCGACCACTTCACTGCATACAAGCAGTCCCTCGCCAGCTTCAAGTCTGCGCTCACTGCCGCAAAACAAACTTACTTCTCATCCCTCATATCCTCCCTGTCCCACAACCCTAAACAGCTTTTCAACACTTTCAATTCTCTACTCCGTCCCCCCGCACCTCCTCCCTCCCCCCTCATTTCTGCTGATGACTTCACCTCTTTCTTTAAACAGAAGATACGATCAGAGAAAGCTTTGGCCCACAGCGCCCACTGCCCCTCTTAGCTGCTCAACCCTGCTCCTCCAAAACCAGCTTCTCCACCATGACAGAAGATCAGCTCTCCACCCTCCTGTCAAGATCACACCTCACCACCTGCACGCTTGACCCGCTCCCATCCCACCTCATCCCTAACCTTTCCACGGTCTTCATCCCAACCCTAACACACCTCTTCAACCTCTCACTCACAACAGGTGTCTTTCCCTCATCCTTCAAGCATGCCAAGATCACACCCATCCTCAAAAAGCCCTCCCTCGACCCATCCTCTGTGTCTAGCTATCGCCCAATATCTCTTCTCCCTTATGCCTCCAAATTGCTGGAGCAACATGTCCATCTTGAACTGTCCTCCCACTTCTCCTCCTGCTCCCTCTTTGATCGGTTACAATCAGGCTTCCGTTCCCATCACTCAACTGAAACTGCCCTAACTAAAGTCACCAATGACCTACTAACTGCCAGGAGCAAGCGACACTACTCTGTCCTCCTTCTCCTGGACTTGTCTTCTGCCTTTGACACTGTAGACCACTCCCTTTTGCTACAAATCCTCTCATCCCTCGGCATCACAGACTTGGCCCTTTCCTGGATCTCGTCATATCTGACAGACCGAACATTCAGTGTCTCCCTCCCCCACACCACCTCTTCACTTCGCCCCTTGTCAGTCGGTGTTCCTCAAGGCTCTGTTCTAGGACCCCTACTCTTCTCCATCTACACTTTCGGCCTGGGACAGCTCATAGAATCCCACGGTATGCAGTACCATCTCTACGCTGACGACACGCAGATCTACCTCTCCGGACCTGACCTCTCCTCCTTGCTCACCAAAATCCCGCACTGTCTGTCTGCCATTTCAGCCTTCTTTTCTGCTCGCTTTCTACAACTGAACATGGACAAAACAGAATTCATCATCTTTCCCCCATCTCACTCTACCCCTCCACCAGACCTATCCATCAATGTCAATGGCTGCTCACTATCCCCAGTCCCACACGCCCGGTGCCTCGGGGTGATCCTCGACTCTGCCCTCTCTTTCAAGCCACATATCCAAGCCCTTGCCTCCTCCTGTCGTCTCAAACTCAAAAATATTTCCCGGATCCGTGCTTTCCTTGACCGCAACACTGCAAAAACGCTAGTGCATGCCCTTATCATCTCCCGCCTCGACTACTGCAACCTCCTACTCTCTGGACTACCCTCTAGCACTCTGGCACCACTCCAATCCATCCTACACTCTGCTGCCCGACTAATCCACCTGTCCCCCCGCTATTCCCCAGCCTCTCCCCTGTGTCAAGCCCTTCACTGGCTTCCTATCGCCCAGAGACTCCAGTTCAAAACCCTCACACTGACATACAAAGCCATCCACAACCTGTCTCCTCCATACATCTGTGACATGGTCTCCCGGTACCTACCTACACGCGACCTCCGATCCTCCCAAGACCTCCTTCTCTACTCCCCTCTCATCTCTTCTTCCCATAACCGCATCCAAGACTTCTCCCGTGCTTCCCCCATACTCTGGAACTCTCTACCCCAACACATCAGACTCTCGCCTAACATAGAAACCTTCAAAAAGAACCTGAAGACCCACCTCTTCCGACAAGCCTACAGCCTGCAGTGATCCTCAACCTACTGAACAGCCGCGCAACCTGCCCTACCCTCTCCTAGTGTATCCTCACCCACCCCCTGCAGACTGTGAGCCCTCGCGGGCAGGGTCCTCCCTCCTTATGTACTCGTGTGCCTTGTTATCTGCTCATGTTTAATGTATTTGTCTATATTTGCCCCGTATTCACATGTAAAGCGCCATGGAATAAATGGCGCTATAAAAATGTATAATAATAATAATATATATATACACAGTTAAAGATTTGGACAGACACAAGTTTTGGCAGTTTAGCAGTTTTACCAAGACATATTTTAGATCCAGTTCTATAATCCATTTGTGCTTAAAGTGCCAACTCTCAGCTTGAGGCCACGTTCACACCCTCAGTATTTGGTCAGTATTTTACATCAGTATTTGTAAGCCAAATCAAGAACTTTCAGATGAAAAATAACAGGGCAGTTCACTTGCTACTTTTCCCAGAAAAATTGCTGTAACATCTAAAAAAGAGACAATCTATCGAACTGAAATTTCGTTCTCATCCAAGAACATCATTCCGTATTGTTGAGTGTATTCCTCAGGTCTGGGGTCATAGCTTGAGTTTATCACTGTATGTTCTCTCTGAGTGTCTGTAATGTTCGTGGCTTGTTACTTTACCCCCGACCCTTCAAATGGCCCCAAAAGAAAAAATCTGCCGGTGTTAAATCAGGCGATCTTGGTCCTTAGAGATGACTGTCATCAAAGAAGGGTTCAACACACAGCTTGGACGGTGGATGTCGACCACTAAGCTTCTTTAGAAACTCCCTATGGCACCTCTTTAAGGACTCAGTTTTCCGATAAGTTTTCACAATAAAAACACAATACTCCAAACTGTATCTGTACAATGTTAACAAATGAAGAATTAATTCAGCGGGAGTGAAATATAAGCACTACACATAAACTACCGATGTGCAGAAAGGTGTGCAACAAGCCTATCTCGTAGTGGAGACGACCAGCGGGGCGACAAGTCGACGACACCCATCAGAACTAAGATGTTTCTTGTCACTGACACATAGGTTGATTGCACTCTCTCTTCTCATGAACCAAAGTATATACTGTCGAAATTTCAATACGGTCGACCGCCTATTTTAGAATTTACCACAAATTGTCCAGGTAAACTGGTGAATCACCCTGGATAATAGAAACACGTCACCACTTCTGTATTTTTACCCCACTTCCAATTTTGACTTACAAACAATGATGTAAAATGCTGAATAATTATGGAATGTTCGAACGTGGCCTCAATTTGAGAGGATTGACAACTTGACCAGAGTAAGGGTTTAAGAATTAATATGTAGCTGCCTCTTTTTAAATGGACCAAAGATAATTGGAAAATCATCTCCAAAGCACTTTGCTAGACTCCATTGGCCTTTTCCTTGTTAATCCATCTTCAATTAAGCAGGTAAAAGGTCTGGAGCTGATTCCAGGAATGGTATTTGCATTTGGAAGCTGTTACTGTGAACCCACAACATGCAGACAAAGGAGCTTTCTGTGGAAGAGAAACAGACCATCATAAGGCTGAAGTAGGAAGAAATCCATCAGAGAGAAAAAGAAGAAATGCTAGGAGTGGACAAATCAACAGTATGGTACATTCTGCGAAATAAAATGATGCACTGGTGAGCTTGGGAACTCAAAAATGCCTGGACGTCCACGGAAGACAGCAGTGGTGAATGATCACAGAATTCTTAGAATGGTGAAGAAAAAGCCCTTCAGAACATCGACCCAAGTGAAGATCATTCTCCAGGAAGTCGATGTCTTAGCATCTAAGTCTCATGACACGGGAGATGAGTATAAACTTTTCTATTTTAAAGGGGCAAAACATTTGTCCTAGTAATAGACAGCCCCTTAAGGTAGAAAGACCCCAAAACAAGCAACAAATGAAGTCACTGCAGTAAAAGGCGGCAAAGCCTCACACAGGAGGACACCAGCGATGGTGACGGTCATGGCCTCCAAACTTCAGTACGTCATTGCTACAAAGTAATAAACATGAATGTTTTCTTTATGGTAAATATAATGTGTCCAATTACTTTTGAGCCCCTGAAATAAGGAGGCTTTTTAGAAAAATGGTTTCAATTCCTAAACCTTTCACAGGAGATTTTTGTTCAAGTCTGTTAGCTAAACCAGAAAGTCTTCACTTCAATTGTATCTCAGTTGTTTGATTTTAAGTAAAAAAAAAAAAAAATAGAGGCCTGCAGAGCTGAAATCATGTAAATTCGGTCACTGGTCAAATATTTCGGAACCGAACGGTAATATATATATATATATATATATATATATATATATATATATATATATAAAATTAGAAAAAAAATGCATCGGTGATATCTACCGTAATTGCTTTATTTTTGTCTTTTTTTTCTGACCTGATAATACATCAAAAATACATCTGATTTTTCTTCTCTAAGCCTCTTTTAAAAAAAAGGAATAAGAAAAAAATATTCCAGTGCCCACGCCAGGGCTCTTTCAGATTGAGAATCTATGCGCAGTCACGCGCTGTATTTCTGCTTGAAAATCCTGTCGAGATTTAGCGATGGTTAAAAGATCTACTTGAGACATAACAGCTCTACGTGTAATCGGTGTAACTTTTATCGTTATGGGTTTACGGGTGACATTTTGGACTGAAGAGGACAACCTGAATTTGTGGGATGGGATTTAATCTTTCCTGGTTTCAGTCTTGTTAATTAACAATTTCCAAGCATGAACAGCAAATATTGGAAAGACCGGAACGTTCCGGCAAATTTATTTTTCCGGATTTTGATTGTTTCGTTATATTAGTAACTTGCCAACGTAAAAGTTTAACTGAGTCATAGTATAAAAAAAATGTCTGGCATCAGAGGAGATTGTGCAAAAAGATGAATTGAAGGCGACATATAGCGAGAGGAGGAGGAAAAAAAATCATTTCTAGACGAGTAATCGGGTCTATGATGAAAAATGTAACAAGGAGCTTGAACGTTTTGCTTTATTCGGAATGCTCAGTAATGCTCACGCTACAATGTAGGAAATGTATTTTATCATAAATTAGCAGTGCATGTGATTATATAAAACCTTACAACATATTATCAGAGGTAAGTGGTATCTTACGCACCTTCCGATTGCCTGTAATTCCCATTTCCAGCCCCCACAGAAAAGTTCTTTTTGTTTATCAAAAACTCATAAAGTGAAAAAACAGTAAACAGAAAATAGAGCGGAGAGGAGAGAGGAGGAAAAGAGGAGAGAGGAAGGGAAGCGAAAGGAGTGGGAGAGAGGAGGAAGAGAGAGGAGGAGAGAGGAGGAAAAGAGATAAGAGAAGAGAAGGGGAAGGAAGAAGGGAAAGAGACAGGAGGAGAGGAGAGAGGAGGGGAAGAGGCAAGAGGAGAGGAGAGAGGAGGGGAAGAGAATGGAGGAGGAGAGGAGAGAGGAGGGGGAAGAGAAAGGAGGAGAGGATAGAGGAGGGGAAGAGAAAGGAGGAGAGGATAGAGGAGGGGAAGAAAGAGCAGGAAAAGAGAGAAGAGAGGAGAAGAGGAGAGAGAAGGAAAAGAGATAAGAGGAGAGAGGAGGAGAAGAGAAAGGAGGAGGGGATAGAGGAGAGAGGAAGGGAAGCGAAAGGAGTGGAAGAGAGGAGGAAGAGAGGGGGAAGAGAGAGGAGGAAGAGAGGGGGGAGAGAGGAGGAAAAGAGATAAGAGGAGAGGAGGTGAAGAAAGAAGGGAAAGAGACAGGAGGAGAGGAAGAGATAAGAGGAGAGAAGAGAGGAGGGGAAGAGGCAAGAGGAGAGAGGAGAGGAGGGGAAGAGAAAGGAGGAGGAGAGGAGAGAGGAGGGGAAGAGAAAGGAGGAGGAGAGGAAAGAGGAGGGGAATAGAAAGGAGGGGATAGAGGAGGGGAAGAGAGAGGATAGAGGAGGGGAAGAGAGAGGAGGAAAAGAGAGAAGAGAGGAGGAGAGGAGAGAGAAGGAAAAGAGATAAGAGGAGAGAGGAGGAGAAGAGAAAGGAGTGGAAGAGAGAGGAAGAAGAGAGACGAGAGGAGGAAAAGAGATAAGAGGAGGGAAGAGAGAAGGAAATGAGAGAGGAGGAGAAGAGAGAAGTTGAGAAGAGAGAGTAGGAAATGATAGAGGAGAGAGGAGAAGATAGAAGAGAAAGGAGACAAAAAAAAGGAGAAAAGAGAAGAGAGAGGAGGAGATAAGATAGGAGAGAAGAGAGAAAAGAGATAAAATGAGAGAAGAGAGGAGGAGAAGAGAGTGGGGGATTAGAAGAGAGAAATGAAAGGAGAAGAGGGAAGAAAAAGGAGGAGGAGAAGAAAGAGGAGGGGAAGATGGAAGCAGGAGAAGAGAGGAGAGTAAATAGAGGAGAAAGAAGAAGCAAGATGGGAAGAGAAGAGCAGAGGAAAGAGGAGAGAATACAGAAAAGTAGAGAGAGGAGCAGAGAAGAGAACATAGAGGAGAGAGGAGAAGAGAGTGGAGTGATGATAGAAGAAAAGGGAGGAGAGAGCAGAGGAGAAAAAAGAAAAGGAGAGAGGAGATGAGAGAAGAGGGGGAGGAAGGGGATGTAGCTGCAGATTCTCCTACAGAGATGTAAAAGATCTGATTGACTTTCAGCTTTGAATGTACAAGACGCACCATATATGACAGAGAAAGATCCCAGCCACTGAGCAAGCATGGAAAGAGACAATGTGCCACAGAAACAACCAAGAGATGAGAGAAGATTTTAAAATCTGAACTCATCGAATTCGTCTAATTTTCCCCCAAAACAATTTGATTTGCATCTACTCACTTTTTCTCACATCACAAAAATACTGCAAAGCCTCCAACCACCATGAAAAGATGTGTAACATTCTGAGGTCTACAAGGGCTGTACTGAACACTTTCCTTAAAGGGATTGTCCAGGCTTGGTGTTCATGTCTGCAGGCAGTCAATGTGATTGCAGACTTGTGAATCCTCATAGTATGCACTGCTGACTGTTCTGTCATCTGGTCCCTCAGACGGTCCACTCTCATCCCTATAATAGGTCTCCCTGGGTAGTTCAGACAGAGTTCCGGAAGTGTGAGCGCTGCAGCCCATCAGCGAGCATTGACAGACTGCAGTGCTCACATGCTATAACAAAGTCATGGCAGATACAGCAGCGGCAGACATCGCTTGAGTGGCGCCGGTGTAAGAAGTGAGTGTATGATGGTTTTACATTACATGGGGGACTCCAAGCAATGAACAACCCCTTTAAAAACGTAATTTGGATAAAACAACTTTTTACTTTCTCATTCATTCAAATGATCAAACTATAGAGCCAGGATACATAGTTTCCATCTTCGGTTGATTTTCAGAAGTGTTTTGTATAGAATGTACTTTCCTCGAAAGGTTACGTTATCCAGCGCATATAGATAATCTGCCAACAAGATGAATGCACTAAACCAAATGTATATATTACTAGATGGCTAAAAGGCAAAATAACCCAATTAGCTCACCAAATACTAATTAATTTCAATTCCTCGGCTCCGTGCAGAAGGAAAATTGATTTAGTGGTTAAAATGTATCCACTTACAAACCATTGAGCGATCACGACGAAGACCCTGAAAATGAATTAAAGGAACACTCCCAACAAAAAGTGATGCCCAGTCCCCGGCTGCGAGGGCGGAGGAGCCAGAGGCTTCGCTTCATGTTTTCTTAATTTATAAACTTTTTATTGAGGGTTTAGCAAAATTATTGGTAAATAAAGCATAAGTAAAAGATCTACAATTTCCTAGAAGTTTTCTATTTTTTGTCTTCTGGTATTCATGGGTGCTTTTTGTGCAAAATTCGTCAAGAATTTTGGCCCAAATCAAAAATGCTCTTTATTTTTGCCTATAATCTCGTTAGTGCAAATAGTCGCCTGTTACACAAAAATGGTATAAAATGTGCCCAAGAACTTAGGACATAAGTAACATGAGTGTGGGGGACTGGAGCATTGGTGCAAAAAGTTAAAAAAAAAACCAAAAAAACAAAACAGGCAAACAAATATAACATAGACTTAAAAAATGAGGAGAGGAAAGAGAAGATAAGAAAAGAGAGGAGAGAAAAGAAAAGGAGGGGAGGAGAGAAGAATAGAAGAGTGGAGAGAGGGGAGCAGAGAAGAGACAAGAGAGGACAGGGGGGAGGAGAGAAAAGAAAGGAACGGGGAGAGGAGAGAGAAGAGGAGAGAGGAAAGAAGAGGAGAGAAGAGAGAGGGGAGGAGAGAGAACAGAAGGGGAAAGGAAAGAGAAGAGAGGATATGAGAGAAAAGAAAGAGCGAAGGAGAGAGAAGAGAGGATATGAGAGAAAGGAAAGGAGAGAGGAGAGGACAGAAGGGGAGAGGAGAGAGAAGGGAGGATATGAGAGAAAAGAAAGGGAAGGAGAGAGGAGAGAGGAGAGGAGAGAGGACAGATGAGAGGAGAGAGAAGAGAGAAGAAAGGGAACGAGAGAGGAGAGAAGGGAGGAAAAAGCAGAGGAGAGAGGACAGAAGAGGAGAAGGGAGAGGAGAGAGGAGAGAAAAGAAAGAGGGATGGAGAGAGCAGAGGAGAGGAGAGAAAAGAAAGAGGGACAGAGAGAGCAGAGTAGAGAAGAGGGGAGAGGAGAGAAAAGAAAGAGGGAAGGAGAGAAGGAAGGAGAGAGTAGAGGAGAAAGAATAGATGAGAGGAGAGAAAAGAATGAGGGGAGGAGAGAGCAGAGAAGAGGAGAGAGAAGAGTTGAGAGCAGAGAATGGAGGAGAGGAGAGAGAACAGAAGAGGAGAGGAGAGAAAAGAAAGAGGGAAGGAGAGAGGACAAGGGAGAGGTCAGAAGAGAGAGGAGATGAGAGTGAAGAGAGGAGAGAAGAGATAAAGAGTAGAAAGAAGAACAGAGAAGAGGAGAGAGGACAGGAGAGAAGAGAGGAGGTAGGAAAGGAGAGATAAGAATAAGACACAAGTGAAAAATAGGTGAAAAATGCCATAAAGTAGAAAGAAAATGGTGTAAATGCAATAATGAATCGAGCCCTGTGTGTCTGGGCAGCTGCACAGAGTTATCTGCATGTTTGCTCCAATGTATCAGTCTGGAGTGCTGACTGTTTCGCTCACACAGCATTCTATAGACTTGATACAATGTATCCACTTCTCAGCTGAGAGTCGCACTTGCCTTGTACAGATTTACTGTTCCTGATGGAGGTTTCACATTGGCCTTTTTTTGACAAAAGATTTTTATGTCTTCCTGTTGGAAAATCTGCAGCAGTTTTCAGAGTTTAACCCCAAAAGAACTCAAATGAATTTTTCTTTTCAACACTGAAACAACATCAATCAATATAAAGGTTGTTTATGAGGCGGTTGTCACCTTCCCACTTGCTTGTTTGCAATCGGCCTCCTTTCTCGATTGGCTTTCAGGAGGGCAGAGACAGATGGAAAACAAGAAGGTGGGAAGGTGCATCGAACTGTTTGACCCCCACAAAGTTTCTACAGTCGTTTTCACCTGACAGATGCCCTATATAGAATGTCTCAAACTTTTCCAAGTCAATCGTCCCCGGAATGATTCGCTCGTCTCTCATCGTTGCTCATAAGTGAAGACTTTTCTGCGTCTTTTAACTTCTTCAAGATTCAAAAGAAACCAAAATGGCTCAAAAATTGATTGATTCGTTCTTTCTTTTTTGCTTCTATGGATTCTAAAAAAAAATTTACTGAAAATTCTCATAAAATAAAACAACAAAAGCCAAATGAAAAATGGCGAGAAAAGCAGTCACAAATGTCCCAAAAGTCCTCCGGAAATGATCAATAAAGCACTTGAACACTTGTCTTTTTTGTAGCTTAAGTTTCAAACTTAGATCAAGTTATTTTTTTGGCCTCCTCTTGGTAGTCAGTCATTTTGTGCCGAAATGTCCAACTTTAATTTTTTATTTTTCAGAAGTTCTGCCAAATGAATAATGTGCCTGAAAGTTTAGAATAAAGTTTTAGAACTTTTCTTGTGTACATTGATTTATAAATTTATACATTTCTTATGATAGCGCATTTGTATGGAGTTAATCATATACGGTATGTCCGTGGACCCATCTCCATTGCTAAGGGGGAGGAGCATGACAGTGACTTTCTGCATCACGCTCCACCCCCTTGACTTTCTGTGTCATGCTCCGCCTTCTTAGACCCAGCACTGGCGTTTCAGTGTATGAACTTTGCCAGGACACTTCCTTTAATTTTTGTTTTCTAAGTCTATAGCAGGTGACGGGCGACACCTACAGCAGCCGCCATATACGACGGATTCCGTACAGACCGGTTGGTTCTGGACAGTTTTGATTTTCAGCCTTCTCACTCATAAAAGGGACTTTAAAACGTTAATGAAAGCCTCCTAATTGACTTATTCTTCTTGGTTCATTAATACCTACCACAATCGTAATTGTCTGCAATTTATACCCAATTACCAACGTTGCGATGATTACGAGGGGAGACGTAACTTCTATAAATCACCACACTTACGGCGTTTCTGTCGCCGTTTCGCTTTTTGTCACATAAACCATTGTGCAATAAACAATCCAATCTGCAGAAAAAGGAAACGGAAGTAATGGGGGATTTTATAAATATGTGGGTGCGCACACAGCAGATGAGCCCGAGAATCACTATTGCACCTGCACCCTTCACACTTTGGACCACGACCCGGTTGAGACCTTCCTCGTGCTGTAGATACAGCAGTGTGGACCTATGGAGGACGTCGCTCTGATGAATTAGTGATGTGCGGACCCCTGGATGTTCGGGTCCAGCGGATTTGGCTGAACAGTTAAAAAAAGTTTGGTTCAGGTACCAGAATCCGAACACGGACCCCATTTACTTCAATGCGGGGCCTGAACAGCCAGTGTGTGCCACGCTGTCATGTACATGAAAGGGCGGCAAACACTGCCTCTGATCAGGGGTAAGAGCATTACTGCTGGTCAGAGCGCTGCAACTCCCTCAGATGAGAGCCAGCAACTGTGACTGGAGGTAAAAAGTCTACCTCCGGTCACAGGCGTCGGTTGATGGGACTACTACTCCATTCATCCTACGACTTCTGTCGCTGATAACAGCAAGAGCAGGAGCGGCTGATGGGAGCACTCATCAACCAGCGCCTGTGCTGTAAATAAGTAAACTTAAACAAAATAAGGCTTGAGATTCCCCTGGATTTTTGATAACCAGCCAGGCAAAACTGACAGCTATGGCCTGCAACCCTCAGCTGTCAGCTTTAGCAAGGCTGGTTATCAGGAAAAAAAGGGGTTCCAAGACCGTTTTTTTTTTAATGATTTAAATAAATAATTGCAAAAACAGTGTGGGGGTCCCCCACATTTTTTGACAACCAGTCAAGCTAAATCAGACAGCTGGAGGCTGGTTTTCTCAGGCTGGTAAGGGGCCATGGAATGATTATTGGCCCCCTCCAGCCTAAAAATAGCAGCCCGCAACTGCCCAGAAAAGGCACATCTATTAGGTGCGCCAATTCTGGCGCTTTGCCTGGCTCTTCCCACTTGCCCTGTAGCTGTGGCAAGTGTGGTTCATATTTGTGGGGTTGATGTCACTTTTATATCCATGGCTTAGTAATGGAGGGGTGTCTATAAGACACCTCTCCATTACTAATCCTATAGTTGTATGGTAAATAAAGACACGGCCAGAATAAAGTTTTTTATTTGAAATAAAACTAAGCACAGTTTTACGTTTTTATTTAAAAATAATATACACAGTTATACTCGCCTAACGCCCATTCCAATGTTTGGGGTCCGTGCCCAAACAATAGATGTTTGTTACAGACTCCGAACTTTACTGTTTGAGTTCACCCATCTCGAGTCACAAAGAATACCGGAGCTGCTGTGCCGGACGCGCATCGGGGCCACTAACACCCGGGATTTTCTCTTTTCAGATTAATTATTATTGAAAAAAAAAGAGTTTACAAAAAATTGAAAAATTAAAGAGAAGGAAAGATGCCATAAAATATATGAATAACATAGTAACATAGTAACATAGTTAGTGAGGCCGAAAAAAGACATTTGTCCATCCAGTTCAGCCTATATTCCATCATAATAAATCCCCAGATCTACGTCCTTCTACAGAACCTAATAATTGTATGATACAATATTGTTCTGCTCCAGGAAGACATCCAGGCCTCTCTTGAACCCCTCGACTGAGTTCGCCATCACCACCTCCTCAGGCAAGCAATTCCAGATTCTCACTGCCCTAACAGTAAAGAATCCTCTTCTATGTTGGTGGAAAAACCTTCTCTCCTCCAGACGCAAAGAATGCCCCCTTGTGCCCGTCACCTTCCTTGGTATAAACAGATCCTCAGCGAGATATTTGTATTGTCCCCTTATATACTTATACATGGTTATTAGATCGCCCCTCAGTCGTCTTTTTTCTAGACTAAATAATCCTAATTTCGCTAATCTATCTGGGTATTGTAGTTCTCCCATCCCCTTTATTAATTTTGTTGCCCTCCTTTGTACTCTCTCTAGTTCCATTATATCCTTCCTGAGCACCGGTGCCCAAAACTGGACACAGTACTCCATGTGCGGTCTAACTAGGGATTTGTACAGAGGCAGTATAATGCTCTCATCATGTGTATCCAGACCTCTTTTAATGCACCCCATGATCCTGTTTGCCTTGACAGCTGCTGCCTGGCACTGGCTGCTCCAGGTAAGTTTATCATTAACTAGGATCCCCAAGTCCTTCTCCCTGTCAGATTTACCCAGTGGTTTCCCGTTCAGTGTGTAATGGCGATATTGATTCCTTCTTCCCATGTGTATAACCTTACATTTATCATTGTTAAACCTCATCTGCCACCTTTCAGCCCAAGTTTCCAACTTATCCAGATCCATCTGTAGCAGAATACTATCTTCTCTTGTATTAACTGCTTTACATAGTTTTGTATCATCTGCAAATATCGATATTTTACTGTGTAAACCTTCTACCAGATCATTAATGAATATTTTGAAGAGAACAGGTCCCAATACCGACCCCTGCGGTACCCCACTGGTCACAGCGACCCATTTAGAGACTATACCATTTATAACCACCCTCTGCTTTCTATCACTAAGCCAGTTACTAACCCATTTACACACATTTTCCCCCAGACCAAGCATTCTCATTTCGTGTACCAACCTCTTGTGCGGCACGGTATCAAACGCTTTGGAAAAATCGAGATATACCACGTCCAATGACTCACCGTGGTCCAGTCTATAGCTTACCTCTTCATAAAAACTGATTAGATTGGTTTGACAGGAGCGATTTCTCATAAACCCATGCTGATATGGAGTTAAACAGTTATTCTCATTGAGATAATCCAGAATAACATCCCTCAGAAACCCTTCAAATATTTTACCAACAATAGAGGTTAGACTTACTGGCCTATAATTTCCAGGTTCACTTTTAGAGCCCTTTTTGAATATTGGCACCACATTTGCTATGCGCCAGTCCTGCGGAACAGACCCCGTCGCTATAGAGTCCCTAAAAATAAGAAATAATGGTTTATCTATTACATTACTTAGTTCTCTTATTACTCGTGGGTGTAGATTTTTTTGGGTCACTATTTTTTAAGGGGCCTACATTTTCAGTTTTTATTCTTTTACTATTGATATAGTTGAAGAACAGTTTGGGATTAGTTTTACTCTCCTTAGCAATGTGCTTCTCTGTTTCCTTTTTGGCAGCTTTAATTAGTTTTTTAGATAAAGTATTTTTCTCCCTATAGTTTTTTAGAGCTTCAATGGTGCCATCCTGCTTTAATAGTGCAAAGTCTTTCTTTTTACTGTTAATTGCCTGTCTTACTTCTTTCTTTAGCCACATTTGGTTTTTCCTATTTCTAGTCCTTTTATTCCCACAAGGTATAAACCGCTAATAAGATAATATTAAGAAACAAGGTTCTCTGTAATGAAGGACAGGACATGTCCTTCAGAGTGAGGGCCCTTCTGTTTAAATTTCGAGTCCTCTAATAAGTTATTACTTCACAAAGGTTAAGTATGATTTGCTATTTATTTTACTTACATAGTGTCAATAATTCCAGTGGACACCAGATGTACAGAATTTATGCTCCCCTTTCCATTAATTTGACCATCCTAAACCACCTATTTAAGGCATAAAACATGCATAAAACTTTTAACTAGCATGGACCACCATGGTTATTGTAATAAACTCCCTCCTTACCCTAGACCACTTTATCTTCTACACTAACTGGGACCACCAGAGATTCTTACTCTGTCCTCTTCATTACACTAGTTCATCAGAGACCCTTACATTAGCCCTTTACTAGCCTCGACCATCAGAGAACTTTACATTAACATTATAATAACTTCAACCATCAGGGATCTTTACGTTATCCTTTTCACCACCCTAGACCAAAAGGGATCCTAACATTAGCCTCTTTACTACCCTAAACCATTAGTTCACTTAAACTATACTCTTCACTACCCTAAACCACCAGGGATCCTTACATTATATCCTTCACTACCCTAGACTACTAGGTCTCCTAAAATAATCCCATTCACTACTCGAAACCAACATTGACCTTTACATTATCCCCTTCACTAACCTACATGACCAGGTGTCCTAAATTCTTAAATTATATCCTTCACTACCTCAGACCACCAGGGATCCTTACAATATCTCCTTCACTACTCTAGACACCAGGGATCCTTACTGTGACGGAACACCATTTTATCTTAATTAACCAGATGCCTATTTTCAGTAAGCCAGGAAGAATAGACTGCTAGCTGTATGTTGACTTTTGAATTTATGTGTTTCCTTCTGGTTGGTCAAGAAAACACAGACTTGTTTGTTGAAGCCTATAATATTGACTTGTAAGTTGATATTTGATGTAACACATTGTGCTGTTTTCCTAAATGGATAGAGGCGCAGGATAATTGAACATTGATGTTTGCTGATTTGTTGATTACACATTGTATAGGCCAGCTAGTTTGTTGACTTGCAAAACCGAGGAGGAAAAACTATGCAAATAGATTATAAAATAAAATAATGCGAGTTGATCTCGTCACCATTCTTTCCCCTTACCTGTGAAAATTGGCTTGAAGAATAGTTGTGGATTATAAAAAGAGGAGACACGCCTCTGTAACAGATACTTCCATATACAGATATACCTCCAGACAGCCAAGAGATCCAGAGATCCAAAGAACCAGATACTCTCTACAGGACAGCAGTCAAGACATCATGGCTCCATCACAAGAGACACTTATTTGTCATTCTACACAATGCCAGCTTAGGAAAACCATGGTACAGGCTGAAAAAATACAGATCTGCTCAACTGAACATCACTGAACCATGGATACACTTGGGGTAGTCAGGATTTGGACCCACCGGTCAACTGAGCCCCATGGATACATTTGTGAAAGCCAGTTATGGGACCGACCGGATACCTGGCTCCATGGAGATGTTCAGAGAAGCCAGGTTGTGATCCTCCGGTCACCTGGCCTTGTATCTCAATGGACCGTCATCTTCATAAGCTTTTCGTTACCTCCTCTCTGTGTGTGCCCCAGGTGAGGTAGTTGGCACTGGAAGCTGAACAGAGGTTGTGACCCTCCGGTCACCTGGCTTTGTACCTGAATGGACTGTCATCTTCCTACACTTGTCATTACCTCCTCTCTGTGTGCGTGCCACAGGTGCGGTAGATGACTCTGGAAGCTCTGAAGTCACAGCTGCTTTTATCACGGCAGGTCAGCGGAAGGGCGAGACTGTAATTTTGCACCATTTCGGGTATTTGCTGGGACTGTTCTACATGTTATTGTCTGTTTTGTGGTTCAACAAAGTATTGCCGCACTGTTTTACCCTCGCCCTTTGTTGTCTGAGTATTACGCCCATGAGGAAATGAGACAGAGCGTTCATTGGGATGAGCCCTGGTTGATGTAGTTGCAGTTTTGGCTAGCGAACCAGGGCACCCGCTGACCCCTGTGTCTCCACACTTACATTTCATTCTTAACTGGCAAGAGATGAAATTCACACCTTTACTGCAATGCCACCATCAATGATTCTTTCCACTGCCGTTGAGCACCTGGGATGGGAGCACAAATATGTAAGTGCCCCAAACTATCAGATCACAAACATTAACCCCACCACTACTCCAGACCACCAGGGATAGAGACAGGAACCTTCACTGCTCTAGGGTCCATGAGCCTTTAGCTATGTCTCTGAGTGATGGGGGACGAATCACCAGACCTGCGGATCAGGAGGCGTGAAAAGTTGTGGCAATGTTGGCTGACACCCGGCCTCTCAGAAACCAAGATATGGTGATTTTCCCAAGGTGACAGATAAGGACGACTCTAGAAGAAGTCTGCCTTATGATTAATATGGTCCTCGCATAATGCCACTGAGCTGCGGTCGGTCTCTAGTAATAATACGGGACAAATTATAACTGGAATAATTAATTATAAGTTACAAATGATTAGAGTGTCCCGTGACCTCCTACAATCACATCGGCTCCTCTTGGACCAGTTCACACTGAGGACTCTGGATTCAGATATCAGATTATCCAGAACATAAAATAAATGAAGCATATAAAGCGCATTATAAAGGTCAAAACCACTGGAGGGGAACCAGTCGGAGGAATGGCGGACGTTGCTGTGCGCACCACTGACGTCGCAGCTCAGGCTGAAACAGCCATAAAGTGACACATAAAATAAGTCCCAGAAAATGGGGCGAGAATGGAGAAGGTCACCGCGGAGAAAGTCAAAAGCTTTGTCTCAAACTAGTGCAACTTCTCTGCATTGTAGGCTTTGTTACTGCTGTTCACAGACATAGTGAGAAATGTCCAAAAGAAGAACAGTCCACGTGCCAGCAAGAGCCGCAGATTACCAAAAACCAGGAGCACAATCCAACAGGAGGCAGTGCCCACTACAGAGCGTGAGAGTCTACTACTACAGCAAGGACCAAAAGGAGAATACACAGCGGACAAAGGGGAACACAAATACCGATCCTGTACTGATCCTGAGTTACATCCTGTATTATACCCCAGAGCTGCACTCACTATTCTGCTGGTGCAGTCACTGTGTACATACATTACACTACTGATCCTGAGTTATATCCTGTATTATACTCCAGAGCTGCACTCACTATTCTGCTGGTGCAGTCACTGTGTACACACATTACATTACTGATCCTGAGCTACATCCTGTATTATACTCCAGAGCTGCACTCACTATTCTGCTGGTGCAGTCACTCTGTACATACATTACATTACTGACCCTGAGTTACATCCTGTATTATACCCCAGAGCTGCACTCACTATTCTGCTGGTGCAGTCACTGTGTACATACATTACATTACTGATCCTGAGTTACATCCTGCATTATACTCCACAGCTGCACTCACTATTCTGCTGGTGCAGTCACTGTGTACATACATTACATTACTGATCCTGAGTTACATCCTGTATTATACTCCAGAGCTGCACTCATTATTCTGCTGGTGCAGTCACTGTGTACATACATTACATTACTGATCCTGAGTTACATCCTGTATTATACCCCAGAGCTGCACTCACTATTCTGCTGGTGCAGTCACTGTGTACATACATTACATTACTGATCCTGAGTTACATCCTGAATGATACTCCTGAGCTGCACTCACTATTCTGCTGGTGCAGTCACTGTGTACATACATTACATTACTGATCCTGAGTTACATCCTGAATGATACTCCTGAGCTGCACTCAGTATTCTGCTGGTGCCGTCACTGTTTTCACACTTCCTATAGTGTAAACCTCCAATATTACCTGCAGACATTGAACACGAGTGAATGCGCAGAGTTCAGCATTGCGGTCTGCAGAATTAAGAATGCTGCTCTATAGATTAGTGTCGGTGATCAGTGAGTTTCTTGGCGGCCGGTGGCACGATTCCTGCCCCTCTCACTGGAGCTTCCTCATTATATCACCTCTGACATCGGCGTGCTAAGACTGAATGTTTCCCCATTATTAGCAGGAGATAATTTGTACATAATGGCGCAGGTCTGCCGGCCAAGGAGAAATGAAGGAGGCTCGTCTCTGCTTAGATGTATATTCACGGTCACCGCTGCCCGGCACAAGTGTCGGACGTTAGACGGTAATCCACGGACACATGATAAGTAATGTACGACAGAGGCTCAGGGTCGTGGAGATGTGGCCGTCCGACCTTCAGGGCTGCTCTCCCCATAAATACTACATGTGGATTAGTGGCAGATTAATTTCTTCGGCATCTAATATAATAATAATATTCAATGCGCAGTCATGAGTGCGGCCAGATAGGCAACATATGAGGGGCTCTGTAATATCCGACATATTCCAGGGTCACATCTTCTGACATGGCCTGTGGTCCTCCAGGGATTTTGGCCCCCTCCTCCATACAGACCTTCTCCAGATCTTCCAGGTTTCGGGGCTGTCATTGGACAACATTGAGTTTCAGCTCCCTCCAAAGATTTTTTTATTGGGTTCAGGTCTGGAGACTGGTTAGGTCACTCCAGGACCTTGAAATGCTTCTTACGGAGCCACTCCTTTGTTGCCTTGGTTGTGTGTTTCTGGTCATTACCATGCTGTAAATCCCAGCCACGACCCATCTCCAAGGCTCTTACTGAGGGTAAAAGGTTGTTGGCCAAAATCTCACGATACATGACCTCATCCATCCTCCCTCCAATATAGTGCAGTTGTCCAGTCCCTTTTACAGAAAAAGCACCCCCAAAGTATGTGTTCCCCACCATGCTTCACAGTTGGGATGGTGTTCTTAGGGTTGTACTCATCTGTCACAGGTGTGTCAGAGGCTCCAGACTATCGCTCTGCATCTGACTGCAAAAGGTCTCAGCAGTTTGCTCTGCAGACTTTTTCCTGGGCCTTATCACTTTAGGGCCCAGTGGCAACCTCTCTCGGCTCTAGTTGACACACCTGAACCAGGGTGTATATAACTCTCAGCTTGCTGCTGGAAGGCGCGGTTGATATTTCTATTTCTAGTTCCCTGTTGCGGCATGTAGCTTTTGCAGTCAGCTATCTTCCTCCTTGGTGTTGCTGGAGGACGTCTGTGTTTCTCTCTGAGTCTACTCAAGCTAAGTGTTCCCTCTTGTTTCTGTGTCCCATCTGTCTTTAGTGGTAGTGGGGATTCTGTGTAGGTGGGGAAACTTGCAAAATCATCAGAGTATTAAATACTTATTATCTCCACCAAGCCAACATCCATCTCACATCTATTTATCTAACTTTAGAGGGAATAAAACTTTAGAAGGAGGAGGTGAGCTGTGACATCACATATTGTGAATGGTGGATCCTGTGCAATCTACTGTATATACAGGTGTTATCAGTCATTGTACAGGAGGAGGAGGTGAGCTGTGACATCACCTATTGTGTATGGTGGATCCTGTGTTATCTACTGTATATAGAGGTGTTATCAGTCATTGTACAGGAGGAGGAGGTGAGCTGTGACATCACCTATTGTGAGTGATGGATTCTGTGTTATCTACTGTATATAGAGGTGTTATCAGTCATTGTACAGCAGGAGGAGGTGAGCTGTGACATCACCTATTGTGAGTGATGGATTCTGTGTTATCTACTGTATATAGAGGTGTTATCAGTCATTGTACAGGAGGAGGAGGTGAGCTGTGACATTACCTATTGTGAATAGTGGATCCTGTGTTATCTACTGTATATAGAGGTGTTATCAGTTATTGTACAGGAGGAGGAGGTGAGCTGTGACATCACCTATTGTGAATGGTGGATCCTGTGTTATCTACTGTATATAGAGGTGTTATCAGTCATTGTACAGGAGGAGGAGGTGAGCTGTGACATCATCTATTGTGAATGGTGGATCCTGTGTTATCTACTGTATATAGAGGTGTTATCAGTCATTGTACAGGAGGAGGAGGTGAGCTGTGACATCATCTATTGTGGATGGTGGATCCTTTGTTATCTACTGTATATAGAGGTGTTATCAGTCATTGTACAGGAGGAGGAGGTGAGCTGTGACATCACCTATTGTGGATGGTGGATCCTTTGTTATCTACTGTATATAGAGGTGTTATCAGTCATTGTACAGGAGGAGGAGGTGAGCTGTGACATCACCTATTGTGAATGGTGATCCTGTGTTATCTACTGTATATAGAGGTGTTATCAGTCATTGTACAGGAGGAGGAGGTGAGCTGTGACATCACCTATTGTGATTGGTGGATTCTGTGTTATCTACTGTATATAGAGGTGTTATCAGTCATTGTACAGGAGGAGGAGGTGAGCTGTGATATTACCTATTGTGAATGGTGGATCCTGTGTTATCTACTATATATAGAGGTGTTATCAGTCATTGTACAGGAGGAGGAGGTGAGCTGTGACATCACCTATTGTGAGTGATGGATTCTTTGTTATCTACTGTATATAGAGGTGTTATCAGTCATTGTACAGGAGGAGGAGGAGGAGGTGAGCTGTGACATCACCTATAGTGAATGGTGGATCCTGTGTTATCTACTGTATATACAGGTGTTATCAATCATTGTACAGGAGGAGGAGGTGAGCTGTGACATCACCTATTGTGAATGGTGGATCCTGTGTTATCTACTGTATATAGAGGTGTTATCAGTCATTGTACAGGAGGAGGAGGTGAGCTGTGACATCACCTATTGTGGATGGTGGATCCTTTGTTATCTACTGTATATAGAGGTGTTATCAGTCATTGTACAGGAGGAGGAGGAGGTGAGCTGTGATATCATCTATTGTGAATGGTGGATCCTGTGTTATCTACTTTATATAGAGGTGTTATCAGTCATTGTACAGGAGGAGGAGGTGAGCTGTGACATCATCTATTGTGAATGGTGGATCCTGTGTTATCTACTGTATATAGAGGCGTTGTCAGTCATTGTACAGGAGGAGGAGGTGAGCTGTGATATCACCTATTGTGAATGGTGGATCCTTTGTTATCTACTGTATATAGAGGCATTATCAGTCATTGTACAGGAGGAGGAGGAGGTGCTCTGATAATAACGAGAATGCTGAAATTTGATAGTGAGAAAGCAAAAGGTATGAATTTAAGAAAGGTCAAATGAACAGTATGAAAAGTAACTTTGTTGTTTTATTAAATATCATTGTATAAAAAAACAAACAAACAAACAAATAAATAAAGTAATGTCAGCCATAATGGTGACTTACACTCCGGGTCTTTTTCTGACGCCATATTTCTTTCAGCTGTGACTGGCTTCTCCGGTATCTGCGACGTCTTGTGACTTTTAGACGTGCCTTCGCCCGGCGCGCTTCGCTTTCTTCTTTCTTCTTGTTGTCTTCAGATCTTGTAAATGTCAGAAATACAATCTCCCCGACGCGTCTTAGAAGAATCGTGCACTTCTTCCAATTGTACGATGATACAAAGAGCCTATAAATAGCCGGCGTTACTCATTGTTTCTGCGGCAGGAATTTACATACTACTTAAGCAATCTGCGCCGTTAACCTTCTCTCAAAGACTGGCAGAACAAACGCGGAGGTGACGGCGGCGAGCAGGCGAAATAAATATGTACAGACGACAAATTCTCCCATCTTCTGTCCTCCCTGGAGCGTCCTCTGACCTTCACAGTGTTGGGGATTCAGTAATTAAAGAGCTTTCACAACAAAACACCTGAGATCTTACATATTTTTACTGTTCTACAGATGTAGCAGAGGTTGGTGGAACTCACTGTGATGTGTGCTTGTGGGTTTCCATAGGACTGCACATAAATCGCCTGCATGAACTATGACTTACGCGTCTCCACTGAACTTGTATATATGCATCAGGAGGCCCAGGATGAGCTGTTCTTACAGATTTGCCACCACTAAGTCTGGACACCCATCCTTTATAGTGCCGCGTACAGTAAATCTGCACTTTGACGCGATGTTAAAGTTTAAGGTTTGATTTTAAGTGAATTTACACTTTTCTTCTTGTACTAAAAGGAAGCTTAAAGGGGTTGACCGGCCTTAGGATACAAGTCTGCAGTCAGTCTATGTGACTGCACACTTGTGAATCCACACAGCGCACATGGCACGTGCTGTCATTATTTGCCGGTGCGTGACCACAAATATGCAATTTGCACACATGCAGTCACATGCCGACTAGACGTGCACGGCCTTGCTCAATACAAGTGCATAGAGCAAGGCTGAACACGTCTAGTCGTTATGTGACTGAAAGTACGCATTTCGTTACAGGGTCGACATTGACTTTTAGGATTGCTACTTCCAAGAGGCGGCACTAGAGTTCTAGTCCTCTTCCTCTATGCACAGTGCCCTAGGATGTAATTTATCTGGACCAGGAGATGTAAATTTATGTAAATTAGTTAAGTGCTCCCCCACCGTTTCTCTGTTTATGGATCCTGTGGATTCTTTTCATTCCTTTGATGGCACCGAGAAGATCAGTTGATGTTACACTTTCTTTCTTAGAGAACACAGATGCAAAACAGGAAATTAAAAATTCGACCTTCTCAACATCATTTTTGACCACTTCACCCTTTTCATCCTATACAAATCCTATAGCATCTTTGATTTTTCTTTTGACATATCCCCAAATCCTTTTTTTTTTTGCTTTTATTCTCCCTTGCAAGCCTCACTCCATTATTGGCTTTAGCTCTTCTTGCTCATGCCCTGCATTCCCTGCAGACAGCACTATATTCTTCTTTAGATAAGTCCCCTCTTTCCATTTAATATACAGTTCTTTTTTCCTTTTTTCCAAATGATTAAGTTCTGTGTTCATCCATCCCGGTCTCTTTTAATGCTTCCAATTCTTTCTTCTTTTCAGGATTGTTACCGATTGTGCGGTGAGAATTTCTTTTAGCAAAATCTCCCGTCCTCCTTGGACATTTCTGTCCTTTATAACATCCGGCGGCCGTTGGACTTTTCTTACCCTCTTTCTGATTTCGGTCAAGCCGACTTCTGCTGCTGGCCTCTGATTGGCTGGCAGTTTATATGTAATGACTATAGGGGTCGTCTTACTTGCAATCTTCCGGAGCGCACAGCTCCCATCCTCCGTACTTCCTGCTGATGGTTGACAGAGGTTTCCGAGCGTTGCTGTCCTGAACTTTTCATCATCAGAGTAGTCTGGCGATCGGGTCTGCGTCAGAGGAGCGCTTTCTATGTTCTCCAAAGCAACGAGTCTCCAAGTGATGAGCTTAATTATTAAACCGTCCTCCTCTGATAGACTGCAGGTGGTCGGTCACTTAGGCAACGGTGGAATGAAAAATCCTTCCGTTCTTGAGAGCAGAGAGGATATTTTAAATAAAAGATAAACGACATAGTTGCTCATTTTTACAAGAACTTTGCAACTTTTTATGATGCTGAGACCACCCCTTCAAGCTTTATTAAAATACTAAGAGAGACTAACCTTTAAGCCGTCGACCTTGGAAGTTTTACTTTGCTGTAATTAATCAGTTTACCGCCTTGTTTTCCTCTCCGCACACTGCAGCCGCAATATCTCCCGTTTGATGGTAACGAGGGCCGACTCCCTGTTGGTTCCTATTTGGCTTCCCGACCGTGACTTGCAAGCAGCGGTCAGATGCAAAAATGGCAAATCGGGAGGTTGCAACGTAACGTCGTGAGTCCCGGAGTCCTTCGCGGGCTTGTCACAATATAGCTGGAGAGCAGGACGACACCAGATGACGGATTCATGGCGAAGTCAGGAAACGGCACCGCGGGCGAAACCAAATTGATATTGACATTATAGGGATATAGGCGATGTGGACCCGACCGTAACCGGCAGCGACTTTGCGAAACACTTGTCATTTACTATACCTCTGGATGTATCACTTTGAAGAACTACGAGCGGCTACAGCTTTTCCTTCCGACATGTGGGACTGCGGATCCCAAGCCCCATAAATAAGATTGTAGCTGCAGGGATGTAAAAGTCATTTCTCTTCAAGTGTTGCGGCGTTATCACCAGTCCGGCGTTGCGCGCCGTTAAGACGAGGAGCTTGTCCTTGGCATTTAAATCAATGTAATAAAATAACAAGATTTCACAGAAATTCTCCTGAGCAAAAAATAAAATAAAAATTGTTTCCGCTTCTAGAAATTGTATTCTGGATCTGCGGCTTGATTTTAGAGGAGATGGATATCTCAGGAGCGTGGTCTGTGGTCATCCAGAGGGTCCTGCTGCATGAATATTTATTAGTTTATGTCCTATGGTGGAGATGCTTCAGAGATTAAAATGTTATTCCAATCATTAAAAGGAAAGGGGATAACTTGCAGATGGGTAAGGGATCTGATTTCGACCGCTGGTGCCTCCACAAGCCAAGAACGGGGCTGTGACACGTCAAAATGGAGCCGGAGCTGCGTATTCATTGTCGACAGGACTTCCGGAAAGAATCAGAGAGCTGTACTTGCCAATCTCCATAATGAATGGAGTGGGGGTGAGCATGCATGACCACCTCTCCATTCAAACAGGGCATTTCTGAGTCGGATTCTCTAAATCAATGGGGCACGTACCCTTTGGATGGGTGATAACGTGCAGATCGGTGAGAGTTCGACCACCTGAGCAGCTGTGAGCACCAATGCAATCCAAAGGGGCATCTTGGGGTCCCCCGTTTCTGGAATTGGTGGGGAATGCGCTTCTCAATGTTCAGAGACTGCAGCTCTAGCTATGAGCCACAGCTCATAAAGATACATATTGTAATGCAACAGCAAGGCAGTTGCACGCAACCTCCACCAGGGGGTGCAGGTAAGGGGAAAAAGGTAGCACTCACCGTGTAGCACCACAGTGCAAAACGCTGAGTGCCATTGGAAGCGGCAGAGTAATGAAGTTACAGGCTGATCCAACTTCAGTGGAAATGCCTCATTACAAGGAAATGATGCTCAGTAGTCTGTGTGGCCTCCACGTGCCTATATGACCTCACTACAATGCCTGAGCATGCTCCTGATGAGGTGGTAGATGATCTCCTCCCAGATCTGGACTAAAGCATCTGCCAAATCCTGGACAGTCTGTTGTGCAACGTGAATTTGGATGGTGCAAGACATGATTTCCCAGATGTGTCCAATCGGATTCAGGTCTGGGGAACGGGCGGCCAGTCCATAGCTTCAATGCCTTCATCTTGCAGGAACTGCTGACACACTTCAGCCACATGAGGTCTGGCATTGTCCTGCATTAGGAGGAACCCAGGGACAACCGCACCAGCATGGGGTCTCACAAGGGGTCTGAGGATCTCATCTCGGTACCTAATGGCAGTCAGGCTAACTCTGGCGAGCACATGGAGGGCTGTGCGGCTCTCCAAAGAAATGCCACCCCACACCATTACTGACCCACTGCCAAACCGGTCATGCTGAAGGATGTTGCAGGCAGCAGATCGCTCTCCACGGAGTCTCCAGACTCTGTCACGTCTGTCACATGTGCTCAGTGTGAACCTGCTTTCATCTGTGAAGAGCACAGGGCGCCAGTGGCGAATTTTCCAATCCTGGTGTTCTGTGGCAAATGCCAATCGTCCTGCACAGTGTTGGGCTGTGAGCACAACCCCTATTTGTGGACGTCGGGCCCTCAGACCATCCTCATGGAGTCGGTTTATATCCATTTGTGCAGACGCATGCACATTTGTGGCCTGCTGGAGGTGAGCAGTGCTCCTCCTGTTCCTCCTTGCACAAAGGCTAAGGTAGCAGTCCTGCTTCTGGGTTGTTGCCCTCCTACAGCCCCCTTCACATCTCCTGGTGTACTGGCCTGTCTCTTGGTAGCGCCTCTAGCCTCTGGACACTACGCTGACAAAACAGCAAATCTTCTTGCCACAGCTCGCATTGATGTGCCATCCTGGATGAGCTGCACTACCTGAGCCACTTGTGTGGGTTGTAGAATCCGTCTCATGCTATCACGTGTGTGAAAGCACAACCAACATTTAAAGGTGACCAAAACATCAGCCAGAAAGCATTGGTACTGAGATGTGGTCTGTGGTCCTCACCTGCAGAACCACTCCTTTATTGAGTGTGTCTTGATAATTGCCAATAATTTCCATCTGTTGTCTACTCCATTTGCACAACAGCATGTGAAATTGATTGTCAATCAGTGTTGCTTCCTAAGTGGACAGTTTGTCTTCACAGAAGTTTGATTTACTTGGAGTTAGATTATGTTGTGTTCCCTTTATTTTTTTGAGCAGTATATATGGAAAATAATTAAAGCAAACACCAAAAGACAACCAGAGACACCTCAAAAAAAAATTATATGATACATACATGCATGTGCATACATTTACCCATTTGTGTGCATGTGGCAGGTGAGCTAATCATGAGAATTTCACAGGTACATGTGTACAAGGCAAGCACAATTGCAGGTGATCAAAAAAAGTGTGATCCCATAGACAGAAACAAATCGGAGTCTAATGTAAACCTTTTTGAAAAAAGTTAAATGTTCATTTTTTCCCTTCCACATTGCTTCAGTTCCTGTGAAGTGTTCTTGCACTTTGCACCTAGTCTTGTATTCTGATCTTTGTTACTTGACCTTGGATTTGCCTTTGACCATCCACTTGCCTAGCCCTTTTGTCGTGATCCGCCACTTTCTTGGAATTCTGACCTTGAACTGACTATGCCTTTGTCTCGCCCCTCTGTCTATGACGTACCCCTCCTTACTTTTGACCCCAGACCTCTTGACTACTCAGCCTTCCGGCTGGTCCGTGAGTAGTGAATAGTGTCACACACTAATTGTGAAGCAGAAATGATGGGACCAGCGATTCCATTGTGCTGACCATGACCGATGTTCGCCACGTTCTTGGACAAATAGAACCGCGGCCCTCTGCCCGGGACGACATAAAACATTGTGTGTAAAAAAACATAAAAAGGGACAAGAAACATAATTGGATGATGTTATAATCTACCAGAGGCACGTAATAGCCGAATATAGTCACCATCCATCAGAACTTCTGTGTAACACTTGACCAGACACTATGCACTTACCAGCATGGCCATCAATCCAGAGGACATCGCAAATGTCCCAGAAAAGGCTGAGCCAAGGTAAGACCCAAAAGCAAAAATCCAAAATGTATTACTATAGAAGTAGCAGAGCTGAGTGTGACAGATGCAGCTGAAATGAGCGTCTGTAATAGCAGAGCTGAGTATGTGAGATATAGCAGAGCTGAGTGTCAGATATAGCAGAGCTGAGAGTGTTAGATGTAATAGTGCTGAGTGTCTCAGATATAGCAGAGGTGAGTGTCAGATATAGCAGAGCTGAGTGTGTTAGATGTAATAGTGCTGAGTGTCTCAGATATAGTAGAGCTGAGTGTGTTAGATGTAATAGTGCTGAGTGTCTCAGATATAGCAGAGCTAAGTGTGTTAGATGTAATAGTGCTGAGTGTCTCACATATAGCAGAGCTGAGTGTGTTAGATGTAGCAGAGCTGAGTGTCTCAGATATAGCAAAGCTGAGTGTGTTAGATGTAGCAGAGCTGAGTGTCTCAGATATAGCAGAGCTGAGTGTGTTAGATGTAATAGTGCTGAGTGTATCAGATATAGCAGAGCTAAGTGTGTTAGATGTAATAGTGCTGAGTGTCTCAGATATAGCAGAGCTGAGTGTGTTAGATATAGCAGAGCTGAGTGTCTCACATATAGCAGAGCTGAGTGTGTTAGATGTAGCAGAGCTGAGTGTCTCAGATATAGCAGAGCTGAGTGTGTTAGATGTAGCAGAGCTGAGTGTCTCAGATATAGCAGAGCTGAGTGTGTTAGATGTAATAGTGCTGAGTGTCTCAGATATAGCAGAGCTGAGTGTGTTAGATGTAGCAGAGCTGAGTGTCTCAGATATAGCAGAGCTGAGTGTGTTAGATGTAGCAGAGCTGAGTGTCTCAGATATAGCAGAGCTGAGTGTGTTAGATGTAATAGTGCTGAGTGTATCAGATATAGCAGAGCTAAGTGTGTTAGATGTAATAGTGCTGAGTGTCTCAGATATAGCAGAGCTGAGTGTGTTAGATGTAGCAGAGCTGAGTGTCTCAGATATAGCAGAGCTGAGTGTGTTAGATGTAGCAGAGCTGAGTGTCTCAGATATAGCAGAACTGAGTGTGTTAAATGTAGCTGAGCTGAGTGTCTCAGATATAGCAGAGCTGAGTGTGTTAGATGTAATAGTGCTGAGTGTCTCAGATATAGCAGAGCTGAGTGTGTTAGATGTAATAGTGCTGAGTGTCTCAGATATAGCAGAGCTGAGTGTGTTAGATGTAATAGTGCTGAGTGTCTCAGATATAGCAGAGCTGAGTGTGTTAGATGTAATAGTGCTGAGTGTCTCAGATATAGCAGAGCTGAGTGTGTTAGATGTAATAGTGCTGAGTGTCTCAGATATAGCAGAGCTGAGTGTGTTAGATGTAGCAGAGCTGAGTGTGTTAGATGTAATAGTGCTGAGTGTCTCAGATATAGCAGAGTTAGTGCAGTGCACTATGCAAAAAACAGACGGAGCTCTGCGCCATGTGACAAGCTCAGCTCTGCTTCACGCATTGGCAGCGGCTGTAGATCGTCTGCTTGTAGGTACATCACGTCTGTTACAGCGATTTCGGCTTCACCTGTTCCCTTAGAAAACAAAGTCAGATTATTCCTCTGACGTCAGTGAATTGGCTTCTGGGTTTTGCCGACAGATTCCTTTTTCTAAGTTAAGATTAGCAAAAAAAAAAATCAGAAAGTAACCAATTAGAATGAAAGAAACCAAAACCATTTCATCAGCCGATAAATATCTCTGTAATTTTGTGCTTGTGTGGGAAGCAATAGGATTAATCCAGTGCGAGCCAGTTTCTTTTAATAATAACTTTCCAGTAGCTTTGCATCTTTAATTAAGTACCTACTTGCCGGAGAGTCCAGGGATTTACATACTTATTCTCCAGAAGAGAAGAAAGTTTCTTTATCTGAACTTTACAACCCGGCAGTGTAATTTGTTCTAGGATTTGGCAGTTTTGGGTTGTTCAGGTAAATTTATATTATTTTCTCTGTTCTGCTGCAGAATTGATTACATTAAATTACACTTATTACTCATTTCATTTACACAAAGCAAACCTATTAATCCGTCCATTACTTATAACTACTATAATACTGCCCCTATGTACAAGAATATAACTACTATAATACTGCCCCTATGTACAAGAATATAACTACTATAATACTGCCCCTATGTACAAGAATATAACTACTATAATACTGCCCCTATGTACAAGAATATAACTACTATAATACTGCCCCTATGTACAAGAATATAACTACTATAATACTGCTCCCTATATACAAGAATATAACTACTATAATACTGCTCCCTATGTACAAGAATATAACTACTATAATACTGCCCCTATGTACGAGAATATAACTACTATAATACTGCCCCTATGTACAAGAATATAACTACTATAATACTGCCCCTATGTACAAGAATATAACTACTATAATACTGCTCCTATGTACAAGAATATAACTACTATAATACTGCCCCTATGTACGAGAATATAACTACTATAATACTGCTCCTATGTACGAGAATATAACTACTATAATACTGCCCCTATGTACAAGAATATAACTACTATAATACTGCCCCTATGTACAAGAATATAACTACTATAATACTGCCCCTATGTACAAGAATATAACTACTATAATACTGCTCCTATGTACAAGAATATAACTACTATAATACTGCCCCTATGTACGAGAATATAACTACTATAATACTGCCCCTATGTACAAGAATATAACTACTATAATACTGCTCCTATGTACAAGAATATAACTACTATAATACTGCTCCTATGTACAAGAATATAACTACTATAATACTGCTCCTATGTACAAGAATATAACTACTATAATACTGCTCCTATGTACAAGAATATAACTACTATAATACTGCCCCTATGTACAAGAATATAACTACTATAATACTGCCCCTATGTACAGGAATATAACTACTATAATACTGCCCCCTATGTACAAGAATATAACTACTATAATACTGCTCCCTATATACAAGAATATAACTACTATAATACTGCCCCTATGTACAGGAATATAACTACTATAATACTGCCCCTATGTACAAGAATATAACTACTATAATACTGTCCCTATGTACAAGAATATAACTACTATAATACTGCCACCTATGTACAAGAATATAACTACTATAATACTGCTCCCTATATACAAGAATATAACTACTATAATACTGCCCCTATGTACAGGAATATAACTACTATAATACTGCCCCTATGTACAAGAATATAACTACTATAATACTGTCCCTATGTACAAGAATATAACTACTATAATACTGCCCCTATGTACAAGAATATAACTACTATAATACTGTCCCTATGTACAAGAATATAACTACTATAATACTGCCCCTATGTACAAGAATATAACTACTATAATACTGCCCCTATGTACAAGAATATAACTACTATAATACTGTCCCTATGTACAAGAATATAACTACTATAATACTGCCCCTATGTACAAGAATATAACTACTATAATACTGCCCCTATGTACAAGAATATAACTACTATAATACTGCCCCTATGTACAAGAATATAACTACTATAATACTGTCCCTATGTACAAGAATATAACTACTATAATACTGCCCCTATGTACAGGAATATAACTACTATAATACTGCCCCCTATGTACAAGAATATAACTACTATAATACTGCTCCCTATATACAAGAATATAACTACTATAATACTGCCCCTATGTACAGGAATATAACTGCTATAATACTGCTCGTGTGTGCAGGAATATAACTACTATAATACTGCCCCCTATGTACAAGAATATAACTACTATAATACTGCTCCTATGTACAAGAATATAACTACTATAATACTGCCCCTATGTACAAGAATATAACTACTGTAATACTGCCCCTATGTACAAGAATATAACTACTATAATACTGCCCCTATGTACAAGAATATAATTACTATAATACTGCCCCTATGTACAGGAATATAACTACTATAATACTGCCCCCTATGTACAAGAATATAACTACTATAATACTGCTCCCTATATACAAGAATATAACTACTATAATACTGCCCCTATGAACAAGAATATAACTACTATAATACTGCCCCTATGTACAAGAATATAACTACTATAATACTGCCCCTATGTACAAGAATATAATTACTATAATACTGCTCCTATGTACAAGAATATAACTACTATAATACTGCCCCTATGTACAGGAATATAACTACTATAATACTGCCCCCTATGTACAAGAATATAACTACTATAATACTGCTCCTATGTACAAGAATATAACTACTATAATACTGCCCCTATGTACAAGAATATAACTACTATAATACTGCTCCTATGTACAAGAATATAACTACTATAATACTGCTCCTATGTACAAGAATATAACTACTATAATACTGCCCCTATGTACAGGAATATAACTACTATAATACTGCCCCCTATGTACAAGAATATAACTACTATAATACTGCTCCTATGTACAAGAATATAACTACTATAATACTGCCCCTATGTACAAGAATATAACTACTATAATACTGCTCCTATATACAAGAATATAACTACTATAATACTGCCCCTATGTACAAGAATATAACTACTATAATACTGCCCCCTATGTACAAGAATATAACTACTATAATACTGCCCCTATGTACAGGAATATAACTGCTATAATACTGCTCGTGTGTGCAGTAGCATAACTGTGTTGTACTGTAATAATGCTTTCTTCTCTATAGACTGTTCCAAATAAAGTGCAAAATAAGTTTATACAAATCATTCATGAAATCTTCAGAAATGACAGGTTATCGGTAATCTCAGGTTTCCATTACAATCACTACGGCATAAAAACACAAAGAAATAACATATATAAATCCTCCGCAGTTATTGCCCTTTTTAACTTTGAAAGTTTGTAGGAAAGAGCCATTATGCAAACTTTAAATGACAGTAATAGTCTGCAGAAAATAATAAGCGATGGCATTTTGCTTAAGGGTAGTCAATAAATCATCAGAATACAAAGCCGGATGTTTGTACGGAGCTGGGAATGCTAATATTAGAGAGCAGATGTGAGCGTCTTGTGTATTCTTAATTATACCTGCAAAGGGCGGCATTCTAGTGACACCGAGAGGACGACACCATCGCCGGCCTACATTATTCCATATACTAATCATACGCACCCAGCTGGGAGTACCGCAAGGTCCAGAAATACCAAACTAAACACCTAAAGCGGCTGTACATACGGTAAATAATTCCCAGGTTATACCAGCTGTACATATAGAATAATATACAGGAGACACCTAGGTTATACCAGCTGTACATATAGAATAATATACAAGAGATGCCCAGGTTATATCAGCTGTACATATAGAATAATATACAAGAGATGCCCAGGTTATATCAGCTGTACATATAGAATAATATACAAGAGATGCCCAGGTTATATCAGCTGTACATATAGAATAATATACAGGAGACGCCTAGGTTATACCAGCTGTACATATAGAATAATATACAAGAGATACCCAGGTTATATCAGCTGTATATATAGAATAATATACAAGAGATGCCCAGGTTATATCAGCTGTACATATAGAATAATATACAGGAGACACCTAGGTTATACCAGCTGTACATATAGAATAATATACAAGAGATGCCCAGGTTATACCAGCTGTACATATAGAATAATATACAAGAGATGCCCAGGTTATATCAGCTGTACATATAGAATAATATACAAGAGATGCCCAGGTTATATCAGCTGTACATATAGAATAATATACAGGAGACACCTAGGTTATACCAGCTGTACATATAGAATAATATACAAGAGATGCCCAGGTTATACCAGCTGTACATATAGAATAATACACAAGAGATGCCCAGGTTATACCAGCTGTACATATAGAATAATATACAAGAGATGCCCAGGTTATATCAGCTGTACATATAGAATAATATACAAGAGATGCCCAGGTTATATCAGCTGTACATATAGAATAATACACAAGAGATGCCCAGGTTATACCAGCTGTACATATAGAATAATACACAAGAGATGCCCAGGTTATACCAGCTGTACATATAGAATAATATACAAGAGATGCCCAGGTTATACCAGCTGTACATATAGAATAATATACAAGAGATGCCCAGGTTATACCAGCTGTACATATAGAATAATATACAAGAGATGCCCAGGTTATATCACCTGTACATATAGAATAATACACAAGAGATGCCCAGGTTATACCAGCTGTACATATAGAATAATACACAAGAGATGCCCAGGTTATACCAGCTGTACATATAGAATAATATACAAGAGATGCCCAGGTTATACCAGCTGTACATATAGAATAATATAAAAGAGATGCCCAGGTTATACCAGCTGTTTGTTTATCATATACAGGAGATTCCCAGGTTATACCAGTTGTACATTTATTTTGATACAGAAGATACTCTGGTTATACCAGCCCTATATATATATTTTTACGTAAAGAAGATGCCCAGGTTATAACAGCGGTAAATATTTCATTATACACAGGAGATGCCCAGGTTATACCAGTCATACATATATGTTTGCATACATAAGATTCTCAGGTTATACCGGCTGTACATATAGAATTATATAAAAGAGATGCCCAGGTTATACCAGCTGTATGTTTATCATATACAGGAGATGCCCAGGTTGTACCAGCCGTAAATATTTAATTACATACAGGAGATTCCCAGGTTATACCAGTCGTACATATATTTTGATACAGAAGATACTCTGGTTATTCCAGCCCTATATATATTTACGTACAGGAGATAGCCAGGTTATACCAGCCATATATATATATATACTAGCTGAAGAGCCCGGCGTTGCCTGGGCATAGTAAATATCTGTGGTTAGTTATAGCACCTCACTTCTCTTATTTTCCCATCACGCCTCTCATTTTCCCAATCACATCTTTAATTTTCCCCCTCACACCTCTCATTTTCTCCCTCACTCCTCTCATTCCCCCATAACACTTGTCATTTCAACCTCACATCTGTCATTTTCTGATCACTCCATTATTTTTCCTCACTCCTCTCATTTTGCACTCACACCTTTTCATTTTCACCTCACACCTCTCATTTTCACCTCATCACCTCAGTATATACATGTTTGTCATCTCCCTTATATATAGTATACATCTGTATGTCATCTCCTGTATATAGTATATACCTGTATGTCATCTCCCCTGTATATATTATATACCTGCTGTGTCATCTCCCCTATATATAGTATATACCTGTATGTCATCTCCTCCTGTATATAGTATATATCTGTGTGTCATCTCCTCCTGTATATAGCATATACCTGTATGTCATCTCCTCCTGTATATAGTATATACCTGTAGGTCATCTGCTCCTGTATATAGTATATACCTGTGTGTCATCTCCTCCTGTATATAGTATATACCTGTATGTCATCTCCTCCTGTATATATATTTACCTGTATGTCATCTCCTCCTCTATATAGTATATACCTGTGTGTCATCTCTCCTGTATATAGTATATATCTGTGTGTCATCTCCCCTGTATATATATATGTACCTGTGTCATCTCCCCTGTATATAGTATATGTGTATGTCATCTCCTCCTGTATATATATATGTACCTGTGTGTCATCTCCCCTGTATATAGTATATACCTGTGTGTCATCTCCTCCTGTATTAGACCTCGTTCACACGTTATTTGCTCAGTATTTTTACCTCATTATTTGTAAGCTAAATTGGCAGCCTGATAAATCACCAGCCAACAGGAAGCCCTCCCCCTGGCAGTATATATTAGCTCACACATACACATAATAGACAGGTCATGTGACTGACAGCTGCCGTATTTCCTATATGGTACATTTGTTGTAGTTTGTCTGCTTATTAATCAGATTTTTATTTTTGAAGGATAATACCAGACTTGTGTGTGTTTTAGGGCGAGTTTCGTTTGTCAAGTTGTGTGTGTTGAGTTGCGTGTGGCGACATGCATGTAGCGACTTTTGTGAGATGAGTTTTGTGTGGCGACATGCGTGTAGCAACTTTTTGTGTGTCGAGTTGCATGTGACAGGTTAGTGTAGCAACTTGTGTGCAGCAAGTTTTGCGCATGGCGAGTTTTGTGTGGTGCCTTTTGAGTATGTGCAAGTTTTGTGTGAGGCAAATTTTGCATGTGTTGCAACTTTTGTGCATGTGGCAATTTTTCCGCGTGTGCAAGTTTTGCGTGTGGCGAGTTTTCCATGACGTGAGTTTTGCACTTGTGGCGAGTTTTGCAAGAGCCTAGTTTTTGCATGTGGCGAGTTCTGCGCGTGGCGAGTTTTGAGCGGCGACTTTTGTGTTTCGACTTTTATGTGGCGAGGTTGGAGAATGTGTGGTGAAATGTGTGCTGAGGGTAATATGTGTTCAAGCATGTGGTAGTGTGTGGCGCATTTTGTGTGTGTGTTCATATCCCCGTGTGTGGTGAGTATCCCATGTCGGGGTCCCACCTTAGCAACTGTACGGTATATACTCTTTGGCGCCATCGCTCTCATTCTTTAAGTCCCCCTTGTTCACATCTGGCAGCTGTCAATTTGCCTCCAACACTTTTCCTTTCATTTTTCCCCATTATGTAGATAGGGGCAAAATTGTTTGGTGAATTGGAAAGCACGGGGTTAAAATTTCACCTCACAACATAGCCTATGACGCTCTCAGGGTCCGGACGTGTGACTGTGCAAAATTTTGTGGCTGTAGCTGCGACGCTTCCAACACATTTCCTTTCACTTTTTCCCCATTATGTAGATAGGGGCAAAATTGTTTGGTGAATTGGAATGCGCGGGGTTAAAATTTCACCTCACAATATAGCCTATGACGCTCTCGGGGTCCAGACGTGTGACTGTGCAAAATTTTGTGGCTGTAGCTGCGACGGTGCAGATGCCAATCCCGGACATACACACACACACACATACACACATTCAGCTTTATATAGTAGATATATATATATATATATATATATATATATATATATATATATATATATATATATATATATATATATATATATATATATATATATATATATATACACAGGAGATACCCAGGTTATACCAGCCGTAAATATTTAATCATATACAGGAGATGCCCAGGTTATACCAGTCGTACATATATTTTGATAGAGAAGATACTACTGTTATTCCAGCCCTATATATATTTACGTACAGGAGATGCCAAGGTTATACCAGCCATATATATATATAATTATGTACAGGAGATGCCCAGGTTATACCAGCCATATATATACAATTATATACAGGAGATGCCCAGGTTATACCAGCCATATATATATAATTTTATACAGGAGATGCCCAGGTTATACCAGCTGTACATATATAATTATATACAGGAGATACCCAGGTTATACCAGCTGTACATATATCAGTATTTACCAGAGATGCCCAGGTTATACCAGCTGTACATATATAGTTATATACAGGAGATGCCCAGGTTATACCAGCTGTACATATATAATTATATACAGGAGATGCCCATGTTATACCGGCTGTACATATATAATTATATACAGGAGATGCCCAGGTTATACCGGCTGTACATATATAATTATATACAGGAGATGCCCAGGTTATACCAGCTGTACATATATAGTTATATACAGGAGATGCCCAGGTTATACCGGCTGTACATATATAATTATATACAGGAGATACCCAGGTTAAACCAGCTGTACATATATAATTATATACAGGAGATGCCCAGGTTATACCAGCTGCACATATATAATTATATACAGGAGATGCCCAGGTTATACCAGCTGTACATATATAATTATATACAGGAGATACCCAGGTTATACCAGCATGCTGCATATCACTATACACCAGAAGAGATATAACTGTTACCAGCTGTACTCAACTAATTGTTTATCTAAAGTTCCCTTGTTTTACAGGTATACGAGTACCAAATAGCCAAAAAGCGCAATGTCCTGGTATAACATAGGCGTTAATGACTTTTTATGCTTTCCTTATTATATGATTATACCATTTGCGCTGCCACGCTTCAGCGTCGTTGGTCCTGTACATATAAACCGTGTAACCTGTAATCATTCCGCCGGACCCGCGGCTTCTATGCGACGTTCACTTTATTACGTGGACAGAATAATTTGTGCTTTTGACTTGTTTTTCATAAATAATGATTATTTTGGTCATTAGATGCAGAGTTGTCGGAGAACAGCAGATCGGATTTTGTGCGTTGTTCCATTGTTTTTGTTGTTACACTTCTGTCTAATGGAGGTCACACAGGAGAAATCCCAAGAACACTTAGTCATTAATTAATGTTTATACCAGTTTATGCATATTCTTCTCAAGGTGTAATTTCCACCAATGAAAATGAATTAATTTCTGGAAATAAGATGTCCTGATGTATTAAAAGGGGTTGTCTCATCTTCTTAAAGGGGTAAAATGGCAAACCGCTTGTAATAGTAAGAATAAGAAACTGCGATTTACCTCTTATGATTTTTGACTATAGTGTTCAGCTTGCTGACTAGTATATTGGTCACTGCAAAAATGGCCAGTTTCTTAGGAGAGGCCCACCGCTGCTAGACGGCCTCGAGCGTTGCTCTGAAGCCAGCTCTAGACAGATGAAGAGCCCCTCCACTTCTATATTAGTTATATTCTTGTACATAGGGGCAGTATTATAGTAGTTATATTCTTGTACATAGGGGCAGTATTATAGTAGTTATATTCTTGTACATAGGAGCAGTATTATAGTAGTTATATTCTTGTACATAGGGGCAGTATTATAGTAGTTATATTCTTGTACATAGGGGCAGTATTATAGTAGTTATATTCTTGTACATAGGGACAGTATTATAGTAGTTATATTCTTGTACATAGGGGCAGTATTATAGTAGTTATATTCTTGTACATAGGGGCAGTATTATAGTAGTTATATTCTTGTACATAGGGACAGTATTATAGTAGTTATATTCTTGTACATAGGGGCAGTATTATAGTAGTTATATTCTTGTACATAGGGGCAGTATTATAGTAGTTATATTCTTGTACATAGGAGCAGTATTATAGTAGTTATATTCTTGTACATTGGAGCAGTATTATAGTAGTTATATTCTTGTACATAGGAGCAGTATTATAGTAGTTATATTCTTGTACATAGGGAGCAGTATTATAGTAGTTATATTCTTGTACATAGGAGCAGTATTATAGTAGTTATATTCTTATACATAGGAGCAGTATTATAGTAGTTATATTCTTGTACATAGGGGCAGTATTATAGTAGTTATATTCTTGTACATAGGAGCAGTATTATAGTAGTTATATTCTTGTACATAGAGGCAGTATTATAGTAGTTATATTCTTGTACATAGGGCAGTATTATAGTAGTTATATTCTTGTACATAGGAGCAGTATTATAGTAATTATATTCTTGTACATAGGGAGCAGTATTATAGTAGTTATATTCTTGTACATAGAGGCAGTATTATAGTAGTTATATTCTTGTACATAGGAGCAGTATTATAGTAGTTATATTCTTGTACATAGAGGCAGTATTATAGTAGTTATATTCTTGTACATAGGGGCAGTATTATAGTAGTTGTATTCTTGTACATAGAGGCAATATTATAGTAGTTATATTCTTGTACATAGGGCAGTATTATAGTAGTTATATTCTTGTACATAGAGGCAGTATTATAGTAGTTATATTCTTGTACATAGGGGCAGTATTATAGTAGTTATATTCTTGTACATACGAGCAGTATTATAGTAGTTATATTCTTGTACATAGGAGCAGTATTATAGTAGTTATATTCTTGTACATAGGGAGCAGTATTATAGTAGTTATATTCTTGTACATAGGAGCAGTATTATAGTAGTTATATTCTTATACATAGGAGCAGTATTATAGTAGTTATATTCTTGTACATAGGGGCAGTATTATAGTAGTTATATTCTTGTACATAGGAGCAGTATTATAGTAGTTATATTCTTGTACATACGAGCAGTATTATAGTAGTTATATTCTTGTACATAGAGGCAGTATTATAGTAGTTATATTCTTGTACATAGGGGCAGTATTATAGTAGTTATATTCTTGTACATAGGAGCAGTATTATAGTAGTTATATTCTTGTACATAGGGCGCAGTATTATAGTAGTTATATTCTTGTACATAGGAGCAGTATTATAGTAGTTATATTCTTGTACATAGGAACAGTATTATAGTAGTTATATTCTTGTACATAGGAGCAGTATTATAGTAGTTATATTCTTGTACATAGGAGCAGTATTATAGTAGTTATATTCTTGTACATAGGGCGCAGTATTATAGTAGTTATATTCTTGTACATAGGAGCAGTATTATAGTAGTTATATTCTTGTACATAGGAGCAGTATTATAGTAGTTATATTCTTGTACATAGGAGCAGTATTATAGTAGTTATATTCTTGTACATAGGAGCAGTACTATAGTGGCTATATTCTTGTACATAGGGGCAGTATTATAGTAGTTATATTTTTGTACATAGGGGCAGTATTATAGTAGTTATATTTTTGTACAAAGGGGGCAGTATTATAGTAGTTATATTCTTGTACATAGGAGCAGTATTATAGTAGTTATATTCTTGTACATAGGAGCAGTATTATAGTGGCTATATTCTTGTACATAGGGGCAGTATTATAGTAGTTATATTTTTGTACATAGGGGCAGTATTATAGTAGTTATATTTTTGTACATAGGGGGCAGTATTATAGTAGTTACATTCTTATACATAGGAGCAGTATTATAGTAGTTATATTCTTGTACATAGGAGCAGTATTATAGTGGCTATATTCTTGTACATAGGGGCAGTATTATAGTAGTTATATTTTTGTACATAGGGGCAGTATTATAGTAGTTATATTTTTGTACATAGGGGGCAGTATTATAGTAGTTACATTCTTATACATAGGAGCAGTATTATAGTAGTTATATTCTTGTACATAGGGGCAATTTTTATTATAAAAACCAAACATAAATACAATTATAATAAAAACAAAAAATCACCCAGAATTACAAGAATTACAAAACACAATTCACTTTGGTCATATATACACATGTACTAAATAATCAGATCATATTGATACATAAATTAAAGTGTCCACACCTGGAGGTAGAAGAAAATTAAAAAAAAAAAAAAAAAAAAAAGTCATATCATATTTTCTAACTGAATTTTACATTGCTCCATAACTTAATATTTCTCGGACTCCTTCCAACTTCTAGCGATTTTATCCACCGGAGTTCTGACATAACCTGAGCAGCCGCAGCGG
Source organism: Ranitomeya imitator (assembly GCF_032444005.1). NCBI lineage: Eukaryota > Metazoa > Chordata > Amphibia > Anura > Dendrobatidae > Ranitomeya > Ranitomeya imitator. Next base: position 141,517,753 of record NC_091290.1, read on the forward strand.
TGTGATCGAACAGCTCATTGTGCAGTGACACCCGGGTTCTCATGTGCCAATGATAGTATTTGACGACACTTATGATGATGTACATTGTCTCTCTGTCGATGTTACTAACAGTGGAGGGGACACCATAGATAATGTCAGGATACTTTAGAGTCCGCAGTCTGGGGATTTTTAGATTATCAGACACTTCCTCCCAGATCTTCCTCCCTCCCCAGCAATCACATATAAAGTGCTCAATAGTCTCCTCCTGCTGACAACCAAGGGGACAATTCCGATCGGAGACACTCAAGTGTTTCAGGTTCCCCCTGACAAAGAGCCGACTATGCAGCGAAAGCCAAGTGATGTCAAACAGTTTAGGAGGAAGTCTTTTCCCGTTTAGGAACCTAAGGCTTTCCTGCAGGGTGGTGGTGACACAATCTCTCAGGGCCAGTGGAGAGTAAAAGAAAGTCCTACATACATGAGCATACAGGTCTCTTCTCGTACTGCTCTCAATGTAAGACTTCTCCAGTCCCCACCTCCTAACACACTTCAGACCATAGTCCAGATACTGGGGGAGGTGGTCACCTGTCCATCTCCTCCTCTTGAGACTGCCGCCTCGCACCCAAGATTCTGCAAAAGGCAATATCCAGTACCTGATACTATTTACCCACAGAGAGCTACTGTTTGAGTCCATGTTCCCAAAATTTACCTTTAGAAACAAGGAGTCAAAGAAAACCCTTGGATTCAACATATCCAGCCCACCCTCTCTCCGCCGTAGGTAGGTTATTCCCCTCTTTATTAGGTTCAACCTATTCCCCCACAAGAGCTGGAAGAACAGGCTGAAGAGCCTCGCTGAGAAAGATTCTGGCAAAGGGAAAATGACAGAGACATACAAGAAAACAGGGACCAGGTAAGTCTTCAACATTGCGACCCTTTCTCTGTAGGTCAGCCTCCAGTTCTTCCATCGCTGAACCTTTGCATTTCCGGCTTCCAATTTCTCCTCCCAATTTAGCGTGGCATTATCATCCCTCCCAAATTTAACCCCGAGGATCTTAATATGGGTGGAGGCTTTGGCAAACTGCCGCAGATCATAGCTGGGATCAGTATCTAATGTCCACAGAGCTTGACTCTTCTCAAGGTTGACCAGAGACCCGGAGGCCTCTGAGTAACTTCTGATAGACACAGATAACATCTGCACCTCTCGAGGATTAGAGATCACCAACGTCACATCATCCGCATAGGCAACAACATTCAGAGGCAGGCAATGGGGGACCGGCACCCCCTGAAAATCACACTCCTGCAGTGACCTCAGAAACGGGTCTAGGGCAAAAACGTACAGGAGGGGACTCAGTGGGCAACCCTGTCTCACCCCTGCCTCAACTCCAAAAGTGTCACCCTGCCAACCATTAATCAGAGGAAAGCTCACCGCCTCTCTGTACAATGTCTTCAGCCAATCCACAAATTGTCCCGGAATACCGTACTTTGACAAAGTGGCCCACAGATAGTCATGATCAACCCTGTCAAAGGCTTTAGCTTGGTCCAGACTAACAATATATTTCCCACACCGCAGAGCTTTACATCTCTCAAACATCTCCCGTATCGAGATGACTGCTCCAGAGATGTTCCGCCCTTTTACTGTGCCAAACTGAGAGCCTGCCAACAGTGCTGGGGACAAACAGACTAATCTAGAAAACAGGATCTTTGCTAGAATCTTCCTGTCCACATTCAAGAGGGCAATCGGCCTCCAGTTCTTGATGTCGCTCGGCTCTTTACCTTTAGACAGCAGAATCAACGAGGACACTCTCATGGATGGAGGCATCAGGTGATTTTCTAGACAACTTCTATACACATCCACGAGGATTGGAGCCAGGAGGTCTCTGAATTTCCTATAAAATTCTGCTGTTATGCCATCTGGACCTGGTGCCTTCTTCAGATGTAATTTATCAATAGCCTCCTTAACTTCCTCCACCGTTAACTCCGCTGTCAAAGGAGAAAAGTCCAGATCATTAGTATCAGGCGCAGGAGTTGCCTCCAAGAATTGAGCCATCTTATCTTTATCCAAAACTTTCCTCTGAAACAAGTCAGCATAGTAAGATCTCACCACCTCCAGGATACCCTCCCGTGAATCCTGCAATACACCCTGGAAGTCAGTGAGACCCGTGACCATCTTTTTTACTACCCTCTCCCTGCAATTCTCAAAGGGATCAGGGGCCCCCAAGGACCCATAATCCCGTTCAAGAACCAGGGAGGTATACCTGCTGTACTGATACTGCCTTATCTCAGATTTCAGTTGGTCGATCTTCACTTTGTCATCCCCGCCCGCCGAATATAGTGACTCCAATTCTTTACGCAGCTTTAGGTACTGGCTGTACTTATTCCTCCCTTTATTAACTGACAGTCTCTTTAAGAGGGATCTGATATCCTCCTTGACGTCCTCCCACCAGTCGGTCATGTTATCATAGAAGTCAACCCTATCTAGATGAAGCTGGATAAGGGAGTAGACACGACTCTGAACATAAGCATCATCCAGGAGACTGGAATTGAGCTTCCACAACCCTCTACCGATGTCGGGACGGTTAGAGGTCCCCAGACAGAAACACAAGGCGAGGTGATCAGAGTAAGGGACGACCTTCTCACTCAGGGTGTCAACAGCCTCAGTAGGACTCACAAAAGCAAAATCTATCCTACTGCTCCTGTTGGAACATGAATATGTGAATTTTGGCTGTCGACCTCCCCGTGCGAAAACGTCAGTCAGTCCAGCCTGCATTATAATGTTATGTAGGACCTTACCGTCCCTGGTCACTGTCCTGCCCGAGGAACTGTCACCCGATGTCAGTATGGCATTAAAATCCCCTGCCATCACCACCGGAAGAGAAGTGAAGAGGTATGGCTTAACGTTATTAAATAGCTGAATCCTGTCAGTCACTGTCTGTGGCCCATAGATGTTAATAAGCCGGAGTCGCCTCCCATGAATAGTGACTTCCAGGACCAAACATCTTCCCATGACCACCTCCGTCATCCTATGCACAGTCACATCATTGGTGTTAAACAGGACAGCGACTCCGGCGTAAGGCTCCACAGCCAGTGACCAGAAAGAAGGACCGCACCGCCATTCCCTCTCAGCCTCTCTCATAAGCCCCAGAGATGTCAGTCGTGTCTCCTGCAGGAAAATGACATCGGTGTCCAGATGTGTGAGATGTTCATACACCACATGTCTCGTCCTCCTTGCCTTAATACTGTTGACATTACTTGAGGTTAGTGTTAATGAGAACCCCGCCATCACAACACAATAGAGAAGGAGCACAGTAACTGCCATCATCATGAGTCAGGGATGTTCTGTCCACCACCGGTGTCCATGTCAGACTCTACCTGAGGGTCCACAGATAAAGGCTTCCGCTTTGACGGAGGGTGGTCCTCTATGTCCCTGTCACACTCTGCATCAACTTTCCTCAACTCTGTCTCATAATCATCATCATTAGACTCCGATAAAACTCCATACTTGTTGGACACAACCATCACTCCTGCACAATTCTGAACCTTCTTAGTAGCGCTCTGACCGGTGTCATATTCTGCCTCAGGTTTACGGGAGGACGTGCTCTTTTTCTTCCTTTTATTGTGATTAACGCTCCAGTCATCAGATTCAGACAGTGATGCTGAAGGGGGGGCTACCTGAGGCTGCTGGACCTGAGGAGAGACCTCCAAGTTCCCCTCTGCACCCTCTATACCCTGCTTATGAGTGGACTCCTGCTGGGCATCTGGGCTGGTCACCATCTCTCCTGAAATTAAATCCTCCCCCTCATGCGCCCCTGCCACCGCATCCTCATCCTCCTGAGCCTCTGCCCCTGCCAGTACAGCCTCATCAGGGAAGACTCTGCAGATATTATGCCAGGCGTCTGGACAGTCCCTGTGAGGGTGGCCCATCTTACCGCAGAGGTTGCACCTAACATCCCGGCAATCCACAGCGACATGGCCGATTTCCCCACACAGGCTGCACTTCACCACAGTACAGGCGTTGGCCAGATGACCTTTCTCACCACATTTGAAGCATTTCCTGGGCTGCCCGGGGTAATAACATCTTCCCTTCTCCCTCCCAATGAAGAAGGAGTTGGGTAAATGGGCAGTAATATTATTAAATTGCCGCAGTTTAACCACAGCTTTCCACCCCATTGTCCAGATACCATCCTCATCTCTGACCTTGGAGAGTCCAGAGGCGAGGTCACAGTGTCTCCGGAGCCACACCTCGATGTCCTGTGGGGGAACGGCCTCATTCCAGAAGGTGATGTTTACTGTAACAGTGTCCGGCCTGGAGATAGGAACCAATATAAACTTATTCCAGCCTTCAGCGTCTCTGAACCTGGGGTAATTGGACCAGAACCTGTCCAGGTCACACTGCAGCTTGAAGCTGACCTCGTAGCCCTGTCTGTCCAGAAGATTGGACACCGCCAGTATCTCGTTTGCCACAAACCCCATCTGGCTGCATAGCAGCTCTCTCACCACATACCTGCGCTGTGGCAGATCCTCCTTGGCACCTATGTACTTAAACCGCACCACATTAATGCGCTTAAAAGTCTGGCCGGTATACCTGGCGCTGGAAGTGAAGGATGGGGCGCCGCGGCTCCAGGCATTCCTGGGGGGCACCTGCCGGGCCACACTGGACCGACTGACAGGGAGAGGGTCTGCAGCAGGGGGGACTGCCACACCTTGTGGACTAGATGGTAAAGGGGGATAGTCACACATATCATGCATATTATTATTAGCAGCATCATTATCAGACAGTGCCACGTTCATGACAGAATGTGAAGCCTCCCCAACCCCCGACCCCATGGGCACAACATCACCAGCCCCAGTCTGTGCCTCAGCCTCAGCCTCGGCCTCATCAGCACAAACAGTCTCACAAACACTGTCCTGCTCCTGCGTGGGGCATTCTGGGACCTGTGGTGCCTCTGCTGGAGTCTGAAGTGCAAGCTCCTGTTCACACTCAGCTGCCTCAGCAGCACAAACAGTCTCACAAATACAGTCCGGCTCCTGCATGGGGCATTCTGGGACCTGTGGTGCCTCTGTTGGAGTCTGAAGTGCATGCTCCTGTTCACACTCAGCTGCTTGCTGCTGCAGTTTTTTCCCTTCCTGGAAGCAGAAGCGGGCAGCCTGTAACACTGGCCGTGTCCGCTGCTGGGGGGTCCCAGTCTCTACAGCACAGTCCTGCTTTTGGGAGGCGAACCGCTCCCGGTTCCTGTAGGTCTCCGCCAGGGGCCCCATGCCCTCCAGCACAGACTCAATGTCCTGCACCACACTTGCCAGCTGCACCCCCAGTGTGTTCAGCCTCAGGTCATACACATCATTACTGGCAGGATTAGTGGTCTTTAGACTATAGATGAAGTCTACCTCCATTTGCAGCGCTTTTTTTTGCTGCTGTAACTCACCCAGCTTTCTGACAAGTCCTGGTATCTCGTCCGCTAGCTGCAGCTCGGGTGCACGCGCCGGCTGCACAGGTTTTGTCTTCACCACGGGTGCAGGGGTTTTGAACACAGACTTGTGCGGTTCCACCACAGATGGCTTTGTGGCTCCTCGGCTGGATGCCGGCTCCGCAGCAGATTTATCGCTGCCACCTGACTGTGACCGGGTGCGTCCTGACAGCGCCACACTGCCATGCTGCTGCAAGTTCTCCTGGATAGTTTGTCTTTCCAAAGACGTCCGTCTCTGCCTGGATGCAGGAGAGGTGATTGGTACAGCTGAGCCCGATCTCACCTGAGCCTCAGGCAGGGGCCGCTGACTGACCGGGGAGTTACAGGACTTCATACTGTGCTGTGGAACATCACTCACCAACACTTTACCTTCTGGCTTCTTTGCTGGACTTGGAGTAGATTTTCCTCCCAAAACTTTACTTGCTGGTTTTTCTTCCTTCACAGAACTGCTGCAGCTTTGGCTCGCTGCATTCACTGGTCTCACAGTGGCTTTGGGATTAACATTCCCATTCAGAGAAGCCTGGGAGCCTTGTCCCAGTGTAGGCCGAGAAGCCTGGGCCTTGCCTGGGGAGCTTCCCCGCCCAGGGTGGCCCCTCCCTGGGCTTGCTCCAGACATGAGGAGAACTACAGACACAAAACCTCACAGCTAGGAGGCAGTATTATAGTAGTTATATTCTTATACATAGGAGCAGTATTATAGTAGATATATTCTTATACATAGGGGCAGTATTATAGTAGTTATATTCTTGTACATAGGAGCAGTATTATAGTAGATATATTCTTATACATAGGAGCAGTATTATAGTAGTTATATTCTTATACATAGGAGCAGTATTATAGTAGATATATTCTTATACATAGGAGCAGTATTATAGTAGTTATATTCTTGTACATAGGAGCAGTATTATAGTAGATATATTCTTATACATAGGAGCAGTATTATAGTAGTTATATTCTTATACATAGGAGCAGTATTATAGTAGATATATTCTTATACATAGGAGCAGTATTATAGTAGTTATGTTCTTGTACATAGGGGCATTATTATAGTAGTTATATTCTTGTACATAGGAGCAGTATTATAGTAGTTATATTCTTATACATAGGAGCAGTATTATAGTAGATATATTCTTATACATAGGAGCAGTATTATAGTAGTTATGTTCTTGTACATAGGGGCATTATTATAGTAGTTATATTCTTGTACATAGGAGCAGTATTATAGTAGTTATATTCTTGTACATAGGAGCAGTATTATAGTAGTTATATTCTTGTATATAGGGGCAGTATTATAGTAGTTATATTCTTGTACATAGGAGCAGTATTATAGTAGTTATATTCTTGTACATAGGAGCAGTATTATAGTAGTTATATTCTTGTACATAGGAGCAGTATTATAGTAGTTATATTCTTGTACATAGGGGCAGTATTATAGTAGTTATATTCTTGTACATAGGGGCAGTATTATAGTAGTTATATTCTTGTACATAGGAGCAGTATTATAGTAGTTATATTCTTGTACATAGGAGCAGTATTATAGTAGTTATATTCTTGTACATAGGAGCAGTATTATAGTAGTTATGTTCTTGTACATAGGGGCATTATTATAGTAGTTATATTCTTGTACATAGGAGCAGTATTATAGTAGTTATATTCTTGTACATAGGGGCAGTATTATAGTAGTTATATTCTTGTACATAGGAGCAGTATTATAGTAGTTATATTCTTGTACATAGGGCGCAGTATTATAGTAGTTATATTCTTGTACATAGGAGCAGTATTATAGTAGTTATATTCTTGTACATAAGAACAGTATTATAGTAGTTATATTCTTGTACATAGGAGCAGTATTATAGTAGTTATATTCTTGTACATAGGAGCAGTATTATAGTAGTTATATTCTTGTACATAGGAGCAGTATTATAGTAGTTATATTCTTGTACATAGGGCGCAGTATTATAGTAGTTATATTCTTGTACATAGGAGCAGTATTATAGTAGTTATATTCTTGTACATAGGAGCAGTATTATAGTAGTTATATTCTTGTACATAGGAGCAGTATTATAGTAGTTATATTCTTGTACATAGGAGCAGTATTATAGTGGCTATATTCTTGTACATAGGGGCAGTATTATAGTAGTTTATTTTTGTACATAGGGGCAGTATTATAGTAGTTATATTTTTGTACAAAGGGGGCAGTATTATAGTAGTTATATTCTTGTACATAGGAGCAGTATTATAGTAGTTATATTCTTGTACATAGGAGCAGTATTATAGTGGCTATATTCTTGTACATAGGGGCAGTATTATAGTAGTTATATTTTTGTACATAGGGGCAGTATTATAGTAGTTATATTTTTGTACATAGGGGGCAGTATTATAGTAGTTACATTCTTATACATAGGAGCAGTATTATAGTAGTTATATTCTTGTACATAGGGGCAATATTATAGTAGTTATATTCTTGTACATAGGAGCAGTATTATAGTAGTTATATTCTTGTACATAGGAGCAGTATTATAGTGGCTATATTCTTGTACATAGGGGCAGTATTATAGTAGTTATATTTTTGTACATAGGGGGCAGTATTATAGTAGTTATATTCTTGTACATAGGGGCAGTATTATAGTAGTTATATTCTTATACATAGGAGCAGTATTATAGTAGATATATTCTTATACATAGGAGCAGTATTATAGTAGTTATGTTCTTGTACATAGGGGCATTATTATAGTAGTTATATTCTTGTACATAGGAGCAGTATTATAGTAGTTATATTCTTGTACATAGGAGCAGTATTATAGTAGTTATATTCTTGTACATAGGAGCAGTATTATAGTAGTTATATTCTTGTACATAGGAGCAGTATTATAGTAGTTATATTCTTGTACATAGGAGCAGTATTATAGTAGTTATATTCTTGTACATAGGAGCAGTATTATAGTAGTTATATTCTTGTACATAGGAGCAGTATTATAGTAGTTATATTCTTGTACATAGGAGCAGTATTATAGTAGTTATATTCTTGTACATAGGGGCAGTATTATAGTAGTTATATTCTTGTACATAGGGGCAGTATTATAGTAGTTATATTCTTGTACATAGGAGCAGTATTATAGTAGTTATATTCTTGTACATAGGGCGCAGTATTATAGTAGTTATATTCTTGTACATAGGAGCAGTATTATAGTAGTTATATTCTTGTACATAAGAACAGTATTATAGTAGTTATATTCTTGTACATAGGAGCAGTATTATAGTAGTTATATTCTTGTACATAGGAGCAGTATTATAGTAGTTATATTCTTGTACATAGGAGCAGTATTATAGTAGTTATATTCTTGTACATAGGGCGCAGTATTATAGTAGTTATATTCTTGTACATAGGAGCAGTATTATAGTAGTTATATTCTTGTACATAGGAGCAGTATTATAGTAGTTATATTCTTGTACATAGGAGCAGTATTATAGTAGTTATATTCTTGTACATAGGAGCAGTATTATAGTGGCTATATTCTTGTACATAGGGGCAGTATTATAGTAGTTTATTTTTGTACATAGGGGCAGTATTATAGTAGTTATATTTTTGTACAAAGGGGGCAGTATTATAGTAGTTATATTCTTGTACATAGGAGCAGTATTATAGTAGTTATATTCTTGTACATAGGAGCAGTATTATAGTGGCTATATTCTTGTACATAGGGGCAGTATTATAGTAGTTATATTTTTGTACATAGGGGCAGTATTATAGTAGTTATATTTTTGTACATAGGGGGCAGTATTATAGTAGTTACATTCTTATACATAGGAGCAGTATTATAGTAGTTATATTCTTGTACATAGGGGCAATATTATAGTAGTTATATTCTTGTACATAGGAGCAGTATTATAGTAGTTATATTCTTGTACATAGGAGCAGTATTATAGTGGCTATATTCTTGTACATAGGGGCAGTATTATAGTAGTTATATTTTTGTACATAGGGGGCAGTATTATAGTAGTTATATTCTTGTACATAGGGGCAGTATTATAGTAGTTATATTCTTATACATAGGAGCAGTATTATAGTAGATATATTCTTATACATAGGAGCAGTATTATAGTAGTTATGTTCTTGTACATAGGGGCATTATTATAGTAGTTATATTCTTGTACATAGGAGCAGTATTATAGTAGTTATATTCTTGTACATAGGAGCAGTATTATAGTAGTTATATTCTTGTACATAGGAGCAGTATTATAGTAGTTATATTCTTGTACATAGGAGCAGTATTATAGTAGTTATATTCTTGTACATAGGAGCAGTATTATAGTAGTTATATTCTTGTACATAGGAGCAGTATTATAGTAGTTATATTCTTGTACATAGGAGCAGTATTATAGTAGTTATATTCTTGTACATAGGAGCAGTATTATAGTAGTTATATTCTTGTACATAGGGGCAGTATTATAGTAGTTATATTCTTGTACATAGGGGCAGTATTATAGTAGTTATATTCTTGTACATAGGAGCAGTATTATAGTAGTTATATTATTGTACATGGGGGCAGTATTATAGTAGTTATATTCTTGTACATAGGGGCAGTATTATAGTAGTTATATTCTTGTACATAGGGGACAGTATTATAGTAGTTATATTCTTGTACATAGGAGCAGTATTATAGTAGTTATATTCTTGTACATAGGAGCAGTATTATAGTAGTTATATTCTTGGACATAGGAGCAGTATTATAGTAGTTATATTCTTGTACATAGGGGCAGTATTATAGTAGTTATATTCTTGTACATAGGGGCAGTATTATAGTAGTTATATTCTTGTACAGAGGAGTACAGTATGGCTGCTCTAGTGCTCGTTATCTTTTGTGATACAATAGTTGATAAAGCAGTCATTAATTAGATTTACACTTATATTATAACATTATTGTGAACCGGTATTAAACTCTTTGCTTATGGTGTGGTATTTATACATAATACCGTATTAATTTTACAGATGGAAAATATGCTGGATATTTGGCTGACTCTCCTTAGTGCAGTAAATTCTGCCGTCTGAGGCTGTCAGTCACATTCCCTGCTGTTTCTATAATTGTATGGACATTCATGGATTCATTCTTTCTGTATTCTAGTATTAATGGCAGTGTGAGTGTGTGACTATTAACATGCACTAGTTTTTATTAAAGAACAATGGTATAAAGTAAATAATCAAGGATTTGGTTCAAGTAAAAAATCTGTCAAAATGTTGCCAAAATTTACCAAATGAAAGAAAAGAAAGGAAGTAAATAAGAAAGTAAAATATTAAAAAAAAGATAAAGATGAAGATGAAGAAGGGAAAAGGGAAGTTTAATGTGATGACCAAGTACAGAAAGGTAAGAAGGTGAAGAAGATTAAAAAAGAAAGTAAAAAAGTAGGTAAAAAAATAAAAGTGAAGAAGAAGTAAAAGATGAAGGTGATGATGAGGAAAGCATAAAAGAAATAGTCATTCTATATACAAAGAATGAGAATTTGACCAACATGAAGGAGAATGTGAAAAATGAGGTGGAAAAGTGAAGAAGGGGAAAAAAAGAGAGTGGAAGAAGTGACATAGGGAAAGAAAGTGAAGAAGATGGAAAAGAAGAAAAGAGTAAAAAAAGTTAGGTAAAATGTTTAAGCCTGTGTTCACTTGCAGCATCTTTTTCTGCAACCAAAACCTGCTCGCATCGAAAGTGCAAGTTTTGCTTCTTTTTTATAGTGTTTTTTTTCTTTCTACATTTTTGTAGTGTTTTTTTGTTGTGGATTGTATGTGTAACTTGCATACATTACATATTTAATAAAGTTAGTTTTATTCCTCAAAAATGTCAGAAAAAATGCTGAAATGCTGTTGCCGTTTCGTGCAATAAGAAAGTGCAAAAATGATGTGTCACGCCGTTCTGTCTGTATCTGGTTTTTGGCATGACATTGCATGTCTTTGCTTTAATCCTTTGCTCCTTTCCCCCTAATTGAGCTGTTACCTGTATGGAGGCTGCTTAGCTCCCTGCTCTGCTGCGTAGCCGTACATGGGTGGTTAGGTCTTTGCTCTGCTGCATGACCATCCGCTTGTGCGGTCCCTGGTTGCCGCTGTGGAAGCTGTCGGCAGGTTGCAGGTTAATTTGCAGCTGCTGGATGACTTATGTGTGTCTGGGTGTGCAGCCGCTGCCAGGTGTCCTGAGCCTCAGTTCCTGCCCTGATTGTGCTGTAATGATTTCTGTTTGTGCTAAGGGCATGCGCGGACACACCTCCCCTGCTTTTATCAGGGTTCGGGTGTGTACTTGAAATTCTGTCCCCAGCCAATTGCTGAAGGGCAGCTCCTACATATAGTTCCCCTGCCCTATGGGCGGGGCCTGTGCCACTCACAAAGCTCCTGAACTTCGCTATGTGTGTTTGTGATCCTGCACCTCTCCTGTCTATGTTTTGGTACCAAAGTGCTTGCCTTGATTCCTGTTATGTCCTGTTCTTGCACCTGTCCTGGAGGTGGTATATCCAGGCCTGAATCCTTGTTCCTGTGCCTGTCCTGTACCTGACCTTGTCTGAACTGTGTCTGCTGTGTTATGTTCCTGGATTCCCTCTGCATCTGGAGCCTTGCACCCAGTGACTTTGAGTGTCTTGTAACCGGTGTTTCTGCTGAGCATCTGCTACTCTGTGCTCTGGCTACCATGTGGTGCTAGCTCCTGGCAGGCCCAGCAATCCTGCAGTTCTAGCACTATCCCACTTGAGTTCCTTCCTAGGTCCAATGCCTGGAGCCTGACGGCCGTAGCTAGGGACCTGATGACCGCTGTCCAGAGCTTGGAGCCTGGTGACTGTGGTGGTGCCTGTAGGTCGTGTCGGATGTCCGGAACCGAACAATTCCTGTCTGATGTCTGCCGGTGACCCTGTGTCCAGATGTCCTGTCTGTACCCTGATGTCCTGCCTGCGTCCTGATGACCTCGTGTATGCTGATGTCCTGATGACCTCATGTAACCTGATGTCCTGACGTCCTTGTGTGTCCTGATGTCTTGCCTACATCCTGATGACCTCGTGTACCCTGATGTCCTGCCTGTTTCCTGATGTCCCGCCTATGTGTGCCTCGGTGATCCGTTGGTGCCTTGGGGTCCACTGGGTGGTACCCTTCTGGGAGGTGTGGAATCGGGAGCCTGACATCGTCATGATTGGTTTATGTACTGTGAAATTTAGGTTGTACAGTGCTGATGGTAACAGAACTAGCGATTCTCTTTGTACGCTTAGGGCAATCAGAAATGACATGAGCAGAATCGCCGCAGTAAAAACACAACCTATTCGGACGCCTGAATCTTTGTCGTTCAGCACTAGACAAAATCCTATCACACTGCATAGGCTCCGGGCTCCGCTCGGAGAACAACGCCACAGTGTGCACAACTCTGCGCTCACGCAAGCGCCGATCAATCTGAATGGCCAGAGACATAGACTCACTCAGACCAGCAGGCGTGGGGAACCCCACCATAACATCTTTAACGGATTCAGAAAGACCCTTTCTGAAAATTGCCGCCAAGGCATCCTCATTCCATTTAGTCAATACAGACCATTTTCTAAATTTCTGGCAATACGATTCTGCCGTTTCTTGACCCTGACACAGGGCCAACAAGGTCTTCTCTGCAAGATCCACTGAATTAGGTTCATCATACAATAACCCTAGCGCCTGAAAAAAGGTGTCTACATTAAGCAAAGCAGGATTCCCAGATTCCAGGGAAAATGCCCAATCCTGAGGATCACCACGCAGCAGGGAAATAACAATTTTAACCTGCTGAATGGGATCACCAGAAGAACGGGGTTTCAGAGCAAAAAACAGTTTACAGTTATTTTTAAAGCTCAAAAATTTGGACCTGTCCCCAAAAAACAAATCAGGAGTAGGAATTCTAGGCTCTAAAACCGGAGTCTGAACGATATAATCGGAAATACCCTGTACAAGTTGATCCACACGAGAAACCAATTCCTGAACCTCCATGCCTGCGCCTAACTCCTGAGCCACCCAGAGGGAAAGAGGGAAGAAAAGACAAAACAGACTACAGAAAAAAAATGGCTCAGCACTTTTCTTACCTTCTTCTGAGATGCGTTTAACTCATTGTTGGCCAGTTGTACTGTTATGATCTGGTGGCCTAGGAGCAGCATTTGACGTACTCTGGAGAAGGTGGTACCTGTACTGACCGCAGACCCTGAACTTATCACAGCAACTAGAAGTAGCCGTGGGATGTACCTAACGCTCCCTAGACACCTCGACACGGCCTAAGGACTAACTTCCCCTAAAGATAGAAACGGGAAAACTATCTTGCCTCAGAGAAAATCCCCAAAGGATAGACAGCCCCCCACAAATATTGACTGTGAGAGGAGAGGGAAATGACATACGCAGACTGAAATCAGGATTTAGCAAAGGAGGCCTTTCTAGCTAAAAAGAAAGAATAGGACAGAGTACTATGCGGTCAGTATTAAAACACTAGAAAATATCCACCACAGAAAATACAAAACACCACATCTGACTAAAGACATGGAGGGTATATCTGCATCTCCAGAGATAAAGCTTGGCTGCAAAAAATCCTTACACAGACAAAGCTGGACAAGGCAAAACATGAAAATGCACAGAACTATAAGGCCCACAGCATGTGGACAGCAAAAACAAAGCCAGAACTTATCTTTGATGAAAAGAATAGCAAACAGGAGAGACCAGTCAGGGATGTGAATCCTCCAAAAACAATGGACAACTGGCACTGACTAAAGGATCAAGTAAGACTAAAATAGCCCAGTCCAAATTGCAATAAGTGGACACACTTGACAAATGCTGCGATCCAAAGACAGCAGCACTACCACTCATAACCACCGGAGGGAGCCCAAGAGCAGAATTCACAACACCTCCCCTAGTTTGGGTAAGCCCGGGTTCCCCTCTGCAGTATAGAGGGTCCGTATTGCGTCCCCGGGGGCTTCCAAGGTCGGCTTGGGAGCGTTTATGGGCTGGACTGCATCAATGGCTGCAGTCTAACCATAACATGTTGCTTTCGATGGGTGAAAAAAAAAATCTTAAAAGAATTGAACACCTGCAGATTGAAAAAACGCTGCATGAGATTTCTGAAATATTATGTTTTTCTGGTACTATGAAAAGCAGCTTCTTTCCTGCAGCCTGGCCTGACAGTGAAGGTGAGGAAAATAGAAAAAACATTTAAGAACTCGGAACGTGACAAAGAAGTAAATGAAGACGTTAAAGAGAAAAGAAATAATGAGTGAAAAAGTCATCCAACCATGACAAGGTGACCCATCGGGATAGTCCTTGGTCAAATAAGAAATAAGATTAAGAACAAAGGGAAATCGACCAAGGACTGTCACGATTGGTCACCATGTTGCGTTTGGATGACTTTTAATCCTTGTTCAAATAAGAAATAAGATTAAGAGCAAAGAGAAATTGACTAAGGACTGTCCCGATTGGTCACCTTGTCGTGGTTGGATGACTTTTATGCGTTTTTTAGCAAAAGTGAAGAATGGGGAAATAAGAGGGTGGAAAAAGTGAAGTAGGGGAAGACAATGAAGTTGATTGTAAAAGTAGAGAATTCACTTATGGTACGGGCAAGGATGTTTGTTCAAAAAGTGACTTCTACTTCGATCAGCAAGATGTATATCATCTGTTAAATCATGTAAGTCCTTCTATAAATTGATTGGAAGACCTAGTCTATGAGATGACCCCATTATGGAGCCGAAGCTGTTCACAGCCATTATTTTCGACACCACTGATTAAAGTTCTGACATTGACAGAAGGACCACATGACACGCTGATCCCTCCTGTACATTGCAGGATACTATGGAGGATTCCGTGCTAATGAGACAGAGATGGCGGTGACTGACCTCCTATAGACCCGGCGTCCTCCGTCACACAAGATGAAATCCTGTATTTGTCTATGTTTATCTGGCTAAATAATCAGCATAAATGTTAACATTTATCGATTCCGCGCACGTCAATGGCCGCCCGAGACGAGGAGCCCGCACACAAGAACACTTGGCATGAAGAAAAAGATATATTGATTGAAATAAAGAGAGGTGTGAATTTCAGCGTCCGCGTTCAATACATATTATATAGCTTCTTAGTCGGAAACAAAACCTCTGTGGGCCTTCACATGCAGACAGGCACTTCTAGAAATGTCAAATCGTGATCTTGGCTTGATGAACACTTGTCTCTCTCATTTCTTTCATTTAGCCAAAGACTTAAGGGAATCCTGGAAGCAAAATGAAAAACTGGAAAAAAAAAAATACTAAAAAATTGTTCTCGCTTATCAGATCCGCCAATGGGTACTCACGTCCGACGCTAAACAAAAATGAAGGGCGTGGGGAATGTAATCAGAAGGAAACATGTAATTGGGGATTTCATATTTGTAACTTTGCTACCAGTCGCTTCATTAGATGGAATGTGGTCAGATCTCTTGGCGAAAAACTGGGAATTTATTGGCAAAAGATGCTGTAGTGATCAAGGACTCAAGAGTTAACCAGCGCCGATTTGGTTTTGGATTGTCCTGAAAAACATGTCTGATACTTTTCTCTTTTCCTTACACAATAATGTTCCTCACTGCTCTGATATCGCACATTATCTACAGTTTCTTTGGTATTTCATGCCTATTTCGGCTGAGCTTTGAGATGTGACTTCCTCTCACTATCCAGGTTTGCCATAATGCAGCTACTGCAATTACTGTCTCGGCTTTTATACTGGCTGTGTTAGTCCCTACTGATTGGCTGTGCTATACCATGTGATATAATAGCAATGCATTATGGGGAAGCTTGTGATTCTTCCTCGTCTTCAAAGTGTCATAGAGAGTATATTAGTGTCTGGCTACCTTAAAAGGGTCATGTGAACTTCCTTTCTTCAGGAGCATACCGCTCCCTGGCCCAGAATTTCCTGCTTTGGTGGTGGGCAGATCTCTCCTGAAGATTGACAGTTCGGATCAGCGTCATGGTCTCATCGTTGGTCTGAACTGTGCTCTTTCCAAGCCTGCTGGGGGGTAGCTTGGCCTAAGCAGGCGGGGAAGACTGAGGCTGGTCAGATCCCTCAACACATGAGGCATCAAAAAGGCATGAGCAGCCCCTAAACCAGTGTTCCCCAACTCCGGTCCTCAAGAGCCACCAACAGGTCGTGTTTTCAGGATTTCCTTACTATTGCACAGGTGATGGAATTATTGCCTGTGCAGGTGATGCAATTATCACCTGTGCAATACTAAGGAAATCCTGAAAACATGACCTGTTGGTGGCTCTTGAGGACCGGAGTTGGGGAACACTGCCCTAAACCTTAGAGCTCCATACCTAAGTAATCGACCACCTCTGATAGTCTTCAGGACAGCTGGTAACCTTGGCAATGAGCAAATTATTAAGAAAAGAGGATTTTTGACAAGGATATTGCAAAGTTGCTTGTTTTATAAGCACTTTACAATTTTAACTACAAAAGAACTCGAGATGGTTCTTTTTAAAGGGATTATTTCATGGTAAAAATCTGAGACCATTAGTTACTGAGAATAGGTTCTTGAGTCCCTTTGTGAACGCAGCTGTAGTGCGCATGCTCAACCACTGCTTCATTCACTTCTATAAGTCTGTAGGCTCGGTAACATGACCGATTATGACCATAAACAGTAACAAAGCATGCGCACTACCTCTACATTTGCACCTAGATTCTTATAATTGATGGTGGTCCCAGCGATCAGACCCCCCAGGCCAATGAACAATGATGTTTTCCAGGGATAATCCTTTGGTGCCCGGCTAACAAAGAACAGCAAGGTCACGTTATTTGCCAATTTTAGGAATTTTCTGCCATAATTTCTGCCAAATAGTGCCATAATAATCCTGCCATTCCCCCTCCGTTAACACTGCTATATCATGCTATATCCATATATTACAAGGTGATAATACTGCCATAGAGGTCAATGCACCAATACTATCATACAGCGCTAAATACTAAAATTTGCTCCTTTGCTATGATCCCTAGGGATCGAAAAGAGCTGTGGGATCTTCCTGCTTCGCCCCGATTCGTACATTCTTCTAGAATTCGGGCAGGTAACGTTACGCCGTGGTTTTATGTCGCCCTCCTCTCTCGCATGACTTCTACATCTGTCAGGACGAGGTAATTTGAATACATTTGCGTCATCAGCCCTCGCTCCGCAGCCGTTCCCATTGTCTTCCTTTTAATGTTCGCACTTTAAATCTTTTTTTTTTTTCTCCTTATTTCTCAAACTAATTGGTATTAAAATAAAAAAACAAAACCGGCTTTTGTAGACGGGGTTTTATGACGCCTGACAC
Organism: Ranitomeya imitator; assembly: GCF_032444005.1. NCBI lineage: Eukaryota > Metazoa > Chordata > Amphibia > Anura > Dendrobatidae > Ranitomeya > Ranitomeya imitator. Next base: position 141,535,470 of record NC_091290.1, read on the forward strand.
AAAACTTTCACTCTTCAAGACATTTTGGCGACGCGACGATAAAAATAAATTGAATCTTTAAATATCACAATAAAGTATATTTACGAATGGTTAAAACATGGTAGCGTGGAGCGTCCCATAAAACACGCCACATACCGCTGTTCCCCCAGCCTATGATATGAATAGACCTCCTAGTAAAAGTCTTTATTCTTCTGCAGATCATTGAGAATTCCTGCGGATGTAGCAGAGCTGAGTGTGCACCGTGACAGCCTCTCCAAATGAGGACTCAGCAGAGTCCTAAAAATGGTATGACGTGGTGCCCATCCGAATACTCATCCAAGTGATGTTGGGTGGGAGCTGTTTGTTCTTTACACCATACATGTCTGATAGATGCATATCCAGAATGGTGGTCCCTCAGCCGCCTTCCAACCTTATGAGGAGGCCAGTCATGGTGGATATTGATTGCATAGGTCATCGTGCATCTTCAGAATAAAACCCACCCCAACTCCTGCTCCAACTGGTGAAACGGCCGTCAGGGACCACATCCGTGCATTAAATGACGAGGTGGCCGCATTCTCTGCATTCACCACTAGGGGATGTGGACCCATTATTTTCCTGTGCTTATAAATGCATTGCCATATTAGCAGGCTAGATGGTGATCATGATCATTATTATTATCTAAGGAGGGACGACCCACTTGAAAAAAAATCAACGTGCCCCCCAATAGACAGCTGCAATGCAATTATTACCCATTACGATAATGCAGACCCCCACATCAAAAAACCACATGGTATTAAGATCCTGCTGTGTGTACTACATTCTCCAATCTATTGGATCCCTGCCCGTCAGGGATAATATTAGGGGATATTGGGGCAAGCTCATGACCCGGGACCCCCAACAGTGTCCTTAAATGAGCAGGGACTATATGTAGTTTCATCTGCAGAGAACTGAGTGGTCAGGGAGCCCCTAACACCCCGGATATTGCGGCTGTAAATGTCAGCCATGAATCAGCCGTCCGCCAGGCTGAGCGCAATCCGATGGGGAATAACATTAACCACATACATTAAAGTGCACTCCTTCATTGTATATCGATCCCAGCAAGAAATCATTTTTTTTTCTTCCCATCTTCTCCTTCCTCGTCCAATATCAATAGTTACACATTCTAGAGCCATTTATTATCCTGGGAAACACATGCATCTTCTGCCACGTTGTATCCGGCAACCTGATACAATGTAACAATAGCAAAGGTTTTTGGTAAATATTTGCAACATGTTTAATCTGATGCATCTAATATAAAGCACAAGCTAGCTGTGTCAGCAGTTTAGGGAAAAAAAAAAAAAAAGAAAGTTACTGTCTCGAGTAGGCAACACAGAGACACATAGGAGCTGCATACAAAAAAACCCCGAAAAATGTTTAAATGTAGATGATTGTATATGAAGCTGAACATAAAGAAATAGGACAACTTGTGACACCTACAGTCATGGCCAAAAAATGTTGGCACCCTTGAAATTGTTCAAGAAAGCGAAGTATTACTCCCAGAAATTTATTTCAATGACACATATTTTGCTATACGCGTTTATTTCCTTTATGTGTATTGAGACAACACAAAAAACTGAGTAAAAATAGGAAATTGGGCATAATTTCACATTAAACCCTAAAAATGGGGAGAAAAAAGGGAAATTGGGCATCATTTCACATTAAACCCTAAAAATGGGCCGAACAAAATTGTTGACACCTTTACAAAACTGTGGGTAAACAACTTTGTTTCAAGCATGTGGTGCTCGTTCAGACTCACCTGTGGCAAGTAACAGGTGTGGGCAATATGAACATCACACCTGAAACCAGATATTAAGGGGAGAAGTTGACTCAGTATTTGCATTGTGTCTCTGTGTGTGCCATGCTAAGCATGGAGAACAGAAAGAAGAGAACTGTCTGAGGACTTGAGAAACAAAATTGTTGAACAATATCAACAATCTCAAGGTTACAAGTCCATCTCCAGAGATCTTGATGTTCCTTTGTCCACGGCATGCAACTTAATCAAGAGGTTTACAACCCATGGTACTGTAGCTAATCTCCCTGGACGGGGACGGCAGAGAAAAATGTATTAAACTTTCCAATTAAGGATGGTACAAATGGTGAACAAGTAGGCCCAATCAAGATACAAAGAAATTCAGGCTTTCCTTTAGCCTCCAGGTGCATCAGTGTCAGCGCGAGCTATTCACCAATGTTTTAATGAAATGAAACATTATGAGAGGAGATCCAGGAAGACCCCACTGCTGACACAGAGACAGAAAAAAACTAGACTGCAGTTTGCCAAAATGTGTGCGAGTAAGCCAAAATCCGTCTTGGAAAGTATCTTTTGGACAGATGAGACCAGTATAGAGCTTTTTGGTAAAGCACATCATTTTACTGTCTGCTGAAATCGGAATGAGGCCTACAAAGACAATAATAAGGTACATACTGTCAAATATGGTGGAGGTTCAAATATGTTTGGGGTTGTTTTTCTGCCTCTGGCACTAAGTGCCTTGAATGTGTGCAAGACATCATTAAATCTGAGGATTACCAAAGGGTTTTGGGTACCATTGCAGTGCCCAGTGTCAGAAAGCTGGGATTTAGTCCTAGGCCATGGGTCTTCCAGCAGGACAATGAACCCAAACATACTCAAGTTGCCCGCAGAAATGGATTGAAACAAAGCGTTGGATAGTTCTGAAGTGGCAGCAATGAGTCCGGATCTACATACATCCTCACCAATCACACATTAACAGTTTAAGGGAATGAGTCACATATATTTTTTAAAATGATCAATAATACCACATAGAAGTAACAAATACTTATGCGCCATGAACAGATCACATGCTACCACCACATAGTGACTGACTAATACTACATGCAAGGAACAAATACCGCCACATCATGACCAGACCACATATTACCCTCCACATAGTGACCAAATACTACAATATTGCTCATTATTAAAAAAAACACAACACTAGTATTACTATAAGTGCCATTATACACAGGAGCTCTGTATATTGTGTATAGTCTACAGGTAATACAGTGATCACCGGTGAAATTATACACAGGAGCTCTGTATAAAGTGTCAGTGTACAGGTAATACAGTAATCACCGGTGACATTATACACAGGAGCTCTGTATATAGTATACAGTGTATTGTGTCAGTGTACAGGTACAGTGATCACCAGTGCCATTATACACAGGAGCTCTGTATATAGAGTACTGGTAATACAGTGTACACCAGTGCCATTATACACAGGAGCTCTGTATATAGAGTACTGGTAATACAGTGATCACCAGTGACATTATACACAGGAGCTCTGTATATAGACTACTGGTAATACAGTGATCACCAGTGACATTATACACAGGAGCTCTGTATACAGTGTCAGTGTACATGTAATACTGTGATCACCAGTGACATTATACACAGGTGCTCGGTATATAGCGTATCATGAACAGGTAATACAGTGATCACCAGTGACATTATGCACAGGAGCTCTGTATATAGTATACTGTGTATAGTGTCAGTGTACACGTAACACTCTGACTCACCGGTGATGTCACTAGCTAACATCATCTTCACTTTTCTTCTTCATGTAGTGCAGACCGCCATCACTTCTTCCAGCCAGGACTGGTCTCTGCATAGAATAACACAGTTACCTAGAGTACGGCTTCCAGAGCACATTCCCCACCCAACTTCTACACTACGCTGCTAAATACAGGCATGCATCCACCATTAATATATAATTAGTTATTAAGCAACCTACCATTCCAAATGTAAATGGTAATCCACCACTGTGCCCCCACTAATTATAGCCACTTTCCCCACCCAATAAATAAATTAATCAGAACCTGTATTCTTTCTCCCAATTCATTACCAGTCACACTCCTGTATCCTCTGTACCTCCAGCTCTACCCAATTCATTAGATTTACATGCCCCCCTCCGCCACAATTCATTATGTCCCCACCTCTTTCCCACCCCACCATCATCATTTGGTCTCCCTTATCCTCATTACAGCATCATTACCTCTCCCCCACCCTCAAATCATCATTTACTGCCCCCATCACCCAGTCTCAATACATCATCATTACTTTCCCCACCTTCAATTCCTCATCATTTGTTCTCCCCTCCACCCTCAATTAATCATCAATTCCTCATCATTTGTTCTCCCCTCCACCCTCAATTAATCATCAATTCATCATTTGCTGTCTCCCAACCCAATTTATCATTATTTGTGCTCCCCGACCTCAATCCATCATTCACTGTCCCCGTCCCCCACCCCAAATCCATCATTATCTGCTGTCTCTCACCCTCAGTCCATCATTATTTGCTGCCGCCGCCCATCATTACTGCTGCTCCTCAAACCATAATTATTTGTGCTCCCTCACAGCACCCTCAATACATCCATCATTCACCGTTTCCCAGTACCTCACCCCCAATCCATCATTATTCTCTGTCCCCCACCTTCAGTCCATAAATATTTTCTGTTCCTACCCTCAGTCCATCATTATTTGCTGTTTCCCATCCCCCACCCCAATCCATCATTATTTGCTGTTTCCCATCCCCCACCCCAATCCATCATTATTTGCTGTCCCCCAACCTAAATCCATAATTATTTGTGCTCCCCCACCACATCCTCAATACATCATGATTCCCTGTCCCCATCCCCAATCCATCATTATTTGCTGTCCCCCATCCCCAATCCATTATTATTTGCTGTCCCCCATCCCCAATCCATTATTATTTGCTGTCCCCCATCCCCAATCCATTATTATTTGCTGTCCCCCATCCCCAATCCATCATTATTTGCTGTCCCCCATCCCCAATCCATCATTATCTTATGTCTCCCATCCCCAATCCATCATTATTTGCTGTCCCCCATCCCCCACCCTCAATCCATCATTATTTGCTGTCCCCCATCCCCAATCCATCATTATTTGCTGTCCCCCATCCCCCACCCTCAATCCATCATTATTTGCTGTTCCCCATCCCCAATCCATCATTATTTGCTGTCCCCCATCCCCCACCCTCAATCCATCATTATTTGCTGTCCCCATCCCTAATCCATCATTATTATATTTCTCCCATCCCCAATCCATCATTATTTGCTGTCCCCCATCCCCCACCCTCAATCCATCATTATTTGCTGTCCCCCATCCCCAATCCATCATTATTTTATGTCTCCCATCCCCAACCCATCATTATTTTATGTTTCTCATGTCTCATCCCCAATCCATCATTATTTGCTGTCCACCATCCCCCACCCTCAATCCATCATTATTTTGTGTCTCCCATCCCCCACCCTCAATCCATCATTATTTTATGTCTCCCATCCCCCACCCTCAATCCATCATTATTTTATGTCTCCCATCCCCCACCCTCAATCATCATTATTTTATGTGTCCCATCCCCCACCGTCAATCCATCATTATTTTATGTGTCCCATCCCCCACCGTCAATCCATCATTATTTTATTTCTCCCATCCCCAATCCATCATTATTTGCTGTCCCCATCCCCACCCTCAATCCATCATTATTTGCTATAACAAAACGTGTAATTGTAATAATTTTCTGGGAGCAATACATCATTTTCTGCAACAATTTCAAGGGTGCCAACACTTTTTCCTCTTATTTTAAAGGGAAATGGTGCTTAAAGGGATGTTAAAAACAAATAAAATATATTGTATCAAGGCATAATGTAATTACCGGGAGTTTTCTGAATGTGTCGTAAAATGACTGCCCTTATTCTGGACCAACTATTTCTTTGATTTCCCCCTTTTGACCGGTTGTGTGATTGACAGCTGCTCTGGAATTACACGAATGGCCTCGTTAAAGGGATAATAATGTGCCTTGGACAATCTCTTTTTGTCTTTAGACGATAAGTTGATTGTCCATCCTGTTGGGATTCTCAATAAAAAATCTCAATCGGAGGGAAAATTTGACATCGGCACCGCTGGCCAGATGAAGAATGATAGAGTTCTCGTTGAACATAATGGAGATACTTGTTGTACCCCTAAATGATGGCCCTGATCCCCCACTCCGTAGCTCCAACGTCACTAATAGGATATTCGAGACAGCTCTTTTAGCTTTATGCTTTGGTAGAGGGGCGTGGAGAGCGGCGGTGGACCGGCCATGGACTTTATGTCTCCTCCAGGGCTTCAGTTTTAATAAAGAACATGCTCTCGGCCAAGAACGGTCCTAGAAGAGTCATAAGGGGGCAACGAAAGAAGTTGATCATTCTAGTGCACGGCAAGCCTGATCTACATTTTCTTCCTCTTTTTACGGGGAGATTCATTTGCACAGACTCCTCCTGGGCATCACCGATGATTATGATCATTTGTATTCTTGTCACTTTGGAGGCGCAGAACCCAGATTCAATTAGACTGTTCATGTTTACACAAAAATTCCTGAAGAAATAAGAAAAAACAACACGTCTTCTATTTCATCTATGGATCAATTTGCACAGTGTATTTCCGTGGTGTCGAGCGGACGGTCAGCGATCATCAGCCATAGAAATTCGGATTTGTTTGTTTCCAAACAATTTCACAACCTTTCCAATAAAGAAGGCAGTGCGCAGAGTTACTGATCACTTCCAGATCGCTGCTGGGACACAGTCCACATTCTGAGTGTTCAGTGCTCGACCACCACTGAGCACGACACAGAGTACAAGGTGCTCAGTGCTCAGAGACACGTTCAAGGTGAGGAGGCCGAGCCCAACCACCACTGAGCAAGACACAGAAGTACAAGGTGCTCAGTGCTCAGAGACACGTTCAAGGTGAGGAGGCCGAGCCCAACCACCACTGAGCAAGACACAGAAGTACAAGGTGCTCAGTGCTCAGAGACTCGTCCGAGAGGAGGAGGCTCAGCCCAACCACCACTGAGCAAGACACAGAAGTACAAGGTGCTCAGTGCTCAGAGACTCGTCCGAGAGGAGGAGGCTGAGCCCGACCACCACTGAGCAAGACACAGAAGTACAAGGTGCTCAGTGCTCAGAGACTCGTCCGAGAGGAGGAGGCTGAGCCCGACCACCACTGAGCAAGACACAGAAGTACAAGGTGCTCAGTGCTCAGAGACTCGTCCGAGAGGAGGAGGCTCAGCCCGACCACCACTGAGCAAGACACAGAAGTACAAGGTGCTCAGTGCTCAGAGACTCGTCCGAGAGGAGGAGGCTCAGCCCGACCACCACTGAGCAAGACACAGAAGTACAAGGTGCTCAGTGCTCAGAGACTCGTCCGAGAGGAGGAGGCTCAGCCCGACCACCACTGAGCAAGACACAGAAGTACAAGGTGCTCAGTGCTCAGAGACTCGTCCGAGAGGAGGAGGCTCAGCCCGACCACCACTGAGCAAGACACAGAAGTACAAGGTGCTCAGTGCTCAGAGACTCGTCCGAGAGGAGGAGGCTCAGCCCGACCACCACTGAGCAAGACACAGAAGTACAAGGTGCTCAGTGCTCAGAGACTCGTCCGAGAGGAGGAGGCTCAGCCCGACCACCACTGAGCAAGACACAGAAGTACAAGGTGCTCAGTGCTCAGAGACTCGTCCGAGAGGAGGAGGCTCAGCCCGACCACCACTGAGCAAGACACAGAAGTACAAGGTGCTCAGTGCTCAGAGACTCGTCCGAGAGGAGGAGGCTCAGCCCGACCACCACTGAGCAAGACACAGAAGTACAAGGTGCTCAGTGCTCAGAGACTCGTCCGAGAGGAGGAGGCTCAGCCCGACCACCACTGAGCAAGACACAGAAGTACAAGGTGCTCAGTGCTCAGAGACTCGTCCGAGAGGAGGAGGCTCAGCCCGACCACCACTGAGCAAGACACAGAAGTACAAGGTGCTCAGTGCTCAGAGACTCGTCCGAGAGGAGGAGGCTCAGCCCGACCACCACTGAGCAAGACACAGAAGTACAAGGTGCTCAGTGCTCAGAGACTCGTCCGAGAGGAGGAGGCTGAGCCCGACCACCACTGAGCAAGACACAGAAGTACAAGGTGCTCAGTGCTCAGAGACTCGTTCGAGAGGAGGAGGCTCAGCCCGACCACCACTGAGCAAGACACAGAAGTACAAGGTGCTCAGTGCTCAGAGACTCGTCCGAGAGGAGGAGGCTGAGCCCGACCACCACTGAGCAAGACACAGAAGTACAAGGTGCTCAGTGCTCAGAGACTCGTCCGAGAGGAGGAGGCTGAGCCCGACCACCACTGAGCAAGACACAGAAGTACAAGGTGCTCAGTGCTCAGAGACTCGTCCGAGAGGAGGAGGCTCAGCCCGACCACCACTGAGCAAGACACAGAAGTACAAGGTGCTCAGTGCTCAGAGACTCGTCCGAGAGGAGGAGGCTGAGCCCGACCACCACTGAGCAAGACACAGAAGTACAAGGTGCTCAGTGCTCAGAGACTCGTCCGAGAGGAGGAGGCTGAGCCCGACCACCACTGAGCAAGACACAGAAGTACAAGGTGCTCAGTGCTCAGAGACTCGTCCGAGAGGAGGAGGCTGAGCCCGACCACCACTGAGCAAGACACAGAAGTACAAGGTGCTCAGTGCTCAGAGACTCGTCCGAGAGGAGGAGGCTGAGCCCGACCACCACTGAGCAAGACACAGAAGTACAAGGTGCTCAGTGCTCAGAGACTCGTCCGAGAGGAGGAGGCTGAGCCCGACCACCACTGAGCAAGACACAGAAGTACAAGGTGCTCAGTGCTCAGAGACTCGTCCGAGAGGAGGAGGCTCAGCCCGACCACCACTGAGCAAGACACAGAAGTACAAGGTGCTCAGTGCTCAGAGACTCGTCCGAGAGGAGGAGGCTGAGCCCGACCACCACTGAGCAAGACACAGAAGTACAAGGTGCTCAGTGCTCAGAGACTCGTCCGAGAGGAGGAGGCTGAGCTCGACCACCACTGAGCAAGACACAGAAGTACAAGGTGCTCAGTGCTCAGAGACTCGTCCGAGAGGAGGAGGCTGAGCCCGACCACCACTGAGCAAGACACAGAAGTACAAGGTGCTCAGTGCTCAGAGACTCGTCCGAGAGGAGGAGGCTGAGCCCGACCACCACTGAGCAAGACACAGAAGTACAAGGTGCTCAGTGCTCAGAGACTCGTCCGAGAGGAGGAGGCCGAGCCCGACCACCACTGAGCAAGACACAGAAGTACAAGGTGCTCAGTGCTCAGAGACTCGTCCGAGAGGAGGAGGCCGAGCCCGACCACCACTGAGCAAGACACAGAAGTACAAGGTGCTCAGTGCTCAGAGACACGGCCGAGAGGAGGAGGCCGAGCCCGACCACCACTGAGCAAGACACAGAAGTACAAGGTGTTCTGTGCTCAGAGACACGGCCGAGGTGAGGAGGCTGAGCCCGACCACCACCGAGCAAGACACAGAAGTACAAGGTGCTCAGTGCTCAGAGACACGGCCGAGGTAAGGAGGCTGAGCCCGACCACCACTGAGGAAGACACAGAAGTACAAGGTGCTCAGTGCTCAGAGACACGGACGATGTGAGGAGGCTGAGCCCGACCACCACTGAGGAAGACACAGAAGTACAAGGTGTTCTGTGCTCAGAGACATGGCCGAGGTGAGGAGGTTCAGCCCGACCATCACTGAGCAAGACACAGAAGTACAAGGTGTACAGTGCTCAGAGACACGGCCGAGGTGAGGAGGCTGAGCCCGACCACCACTGAGCAAGACACAGAAGTACAAGGTGTTCTGTGCTCAGAGACATGGCCGATGTGAGGAGGCAGAGCCCGACCACCACTGAGGAAGACACAGAAGTACAAGGTGTTCTGTGCTCAGAGACATGGCCGAGGTGAGGAGGCTGAGCCTGACCACCACTGAGCAAGACACAGAAGTACAAGGTGCTCAGTGCTCAGAGACACGGCCGAGGTGAGGAGGCTGAGCCCGACCACCACTGAGGAAGACACAGAAGTACAAGGTGCTCAGTGCTCAGAGACACGGCCGATGTGAGGAGGCTGAGCCCGACCACCACTGAGCAAGACACAGAAGTACAAGGTGCTCAGTGCTCAGAGACACGGCCAAGGTGAGGAGGCCGAGCCCGACCATCACTTAGCAAGACATAAACGTGAAAACGTCAAGACTGGGCAAAGAAATATCTGATCATGGATTGTTCTCAGGTTTTAAAGGACAGATGTCCTGAGATGACACTGGGCAGAGCAGATGGATGGATTGTGGCTGGATCAGTAACGGGCATAGACCTCCACGTGCACTTAGCCTCCAGCAGGGTGGAGGTGAGCACTGCTATGGGCTGAGATTATTACCCAGGAGCTCGTTGGACCTTTTTTGGGTTGAAGATGGATTAAAAATCACCTCCAAAACCTCCTACCGGTGTTTAGAAGGCACTTTCTTCCATCAGTGGAGCAGGAAACAGTCTGCGTGATCCAAGAAAACCAGGATTGTTCTGCAGAACGAGGCTCCAAAATCTCCACTGCTCGGGGCCAGGAAAAACCTTAAAGATGGAGAATAATGACCTGGCCCCGTCCCCACCGGACCTCAACCCTTAAGAGAACTTCTACCCAGGACATAAAGGGTGAAGGAGAGCAGTCCCTTCTCATAATTCTACACACATTGTAGACACAACGGTAGAGCACAAATTTTTACAAAGTCTTTTATTATTAATAATAATATTTTCTCTATTGAGACAATCGATCAGATTTTCATTAACCATTTCGATGCCATTGATGACATTGTATCAGATGCAGGCAGCGGTGTAAGCGATCAGATATGTGCGCCATAAAGAACGACCTCCTCCTCTTCCTCCTCCTTCATCTGCGCCTCCTCGTCTCGCTAATTCCGCATCCTTGGCATCTACTAATCCTTCAGCTGCGGCGACGTGGCGGTATACGTCCCGGGAATGTTCCCCGCGCTCAGACATCACCTATCCATGATCATTGAGTCGTTTTCATTTGACAGTTATTTAACAATATCGAAGCCACAAATAATTACATCCTATTAAATAAAAGTGCGGCCTCATCTGTAGAATTATTGGAAAATTTAAATCCCGGCTTCTTTTTTTTTTTCCTTCCTTGTCGTTAATGTCGTCTGGTTATTTATGAGATTCTTATTTCGATTAAAACAATACATCATGAAGTGCGCCTGGGAGAGTAATTAAATTGTGGCTGCGCTGATAGCCGGGGAGAACATCCGAACATGTTATTGAGCGATCCGTACCGGGGGGAATGTCGCAGAGCCGGGGCGCAGAGCGCTGAGCTCTGCAGAGAATAGCACGGCCATTGGGAAGGAAGAAAATAAGGAAGGGTTAATGGACCTAGCCTTATTAATGTGCCTGCCCTGGATCTCCATTACTGCAGCTCTGCAATGAAGATGGACGTCTCCAACTGCGGCAATTACGTGATGGCGACAAGATGAAAACTGAGTCATCCGATTCAATATTCCCCTAACCTGCATTTAAAAAGACTATAATGGACCAGAGGGTGTAATGCATCATAGACTACAATGGATTATAGGGTATAATACACCATAGACTACAATGGATTATAGGGTCTAATACACCATAGACTACAATGGATTATAGAGTCTAATACACCATATACTACAATGGACCATAGCCTATAATACACATAGAGCACAATTGATCATAGGGTATAATACACCATAGACTACAATGGACCATAGCTTGTAATACACCATAGACTACAATGGACCATAGGGTATAATGCACCATAGAATACAATGGACAATAGAGCATAATACACTATAGACTACAATGGACCATAGGGTATAATAGATCATAGACTACAATGGACCATAGAGTATAATACACCATAGAGTAAATGGATCATGGGGTATAATACACTATAGACTACAATAGACCTCCACATTCAAAAGCCAACCAGAACTCCACATTCAGGAACCACCCAGATCTCCACATTCAGGCACCACCCAGCCCTCCACATTCAGGAACCACCCAGATCTCCATATTCAGGAACCGCGCAGCCCTCCACATTCATGAACCACCCAGACTTCCACATTCAGGAACCACCCAGCCCTCCACATTCAAGAACCACCTAGATCTCCACATTCAGGAACCGCGCAGCCCTCCACATTCAGGCACCGCGCAGCCCTCCACATTCAGGAACCACCCAGATCTCCACATTCAGGAACTGCGCAGCCCTCCACATTCAGGAACCACCCAGACTTCCACATTCAGGAACCGCGCAGCCCTCCACATTCAGGAACCACCCAGATCTCCATATTCAGGGACCGCGCAGCCCTCCACATTCAGGAACCACCCAGACTTCCACATTCAGGAACCGTACAGCCCTCCACATTCAGGAACCACCCAGATCTCCATATTCAGGAACTGCGCAACCCTCTACATTCAGGAACCGTACAGCCCTCCACATTCAGGAACCACCCAGATCTCCACTTTCAGGAACCACCCATACTTCCACATTCAGGAACCACACAGCCCTCCACATTCTGAAACCACCCAGATCTCCATATTCAGGAACCGTGCAGTCCTCCACATTCAGGAACCACCCAGACTTCCACATTTAGGAACCGCGCAGCCCTCCACATTCAGGAACCACCCAGATCTCCATATTCAGGAACCGTGCAGCCCTCCACATTCAGGAACCACTCAGACTTCCACATTCAGGAACCACCCAGACTTCCACATTCAGGAACCGCGCAGCCCTCCACATTCAGAAACCACCCAGATCTCCATATTCAGGAACCGTGCAGTCCTCCACATTCAGGAACCACCCATACCTCCATATTCAGGAACCGCGCAGCCCTCCACATTCAGGAACCACCCAGACTTCCACATTCAGGAACCACCCAGACTTCCACATTCAGGAACCACCCAGACTTCTACATTCAGGAACCACGCAGCCCTCCACATTCAGGAACCACCCAGACTTCCAGATTCAGGAACCACCCAGACTTCCACATTCATGAACCACGCAGCCCTCCACATTCAGGAACCACCCAGATCTCCATATTCAGGAACCATGCAGCCCTCCACATTCAGGAACCACCCAGACTTCCATATTCAGGAACCACCCAGACTTCCACATTCAGGAACCGCGCAGCCCTCCACATTCAGAAACCGCCCAGATCTCCATATTCAGGAACCGTACAGTCCTCCACATTCAGGAACCACCCAGATCTCCATATTCAGGAACCGTGCAGCCCTCCACATTCAGGAACCACCCAGACTTCCACATTCAGGAACCACCCAGACTTCCACATTCAGGAACCACGCAGCCCTCCACATTCAGAAACCACCCAGATCTCCATATTCAGGAACCGTGCAGTCCTCCACATTCAGGAACCACCCAGACTTCCACATTCAGGAACCACGCAGTCCTCCACATTCAGGAACCACCCAGCCCTCCACATTCAGGAACCACCCAGCCCTCCACATTCAGGAACCACCCAGACCTCTACATTCAAGAACCACCTAGATCTCCACATTCAGGAACCGCGCAGCCCTCCACATTCAGGAACCACCCAGACTTCCACATTCAGGCACCGCGCAGCCCTCCACATTCAGGAACCACCCGGGATCTCCACATTCAGGAACTGCGCAGCCCTCCACATTCAGGAACCACCCAGACTTCCACATTCAGGAACCGTGCAGCCCTCCACATTCAGGAACCACCCAGATCTCCATATTCAGGGACCGCGCAGCCCTCCACATTCAGGAACCACCCAGACTTCCACATTCAGGAACCGTACAGCCCTCCACATTCAGGAACCACCCAGATCTCCACATTCAGGAACCGTGCAGCCCTCCACATTCAGGAACCACCCAGATCTCCATATTCAGGGACCGCGCAGCCCTCCACATTCAGGAACCACCCAGACTTCCACATTCAGGAACCGTACAGCCCTCCACATTCAGGAACCACCCAGATCTCCATATTCAGGAACTGCGCAGCCCTCCACATTCAGGAACCACCCAGACTTCCACATTCAGGAACCACCCAGACTTCCACATTCAGGAACTGCGCAGCCCTCCACATTCAGACCTCCACCTGACAGTGAGTACATGGTCCCTACAGTTTTTGTTTGGTCCCTAATTCTAGGTATAAATAGGATTCAATCTAGTTGGATAATTATATTAAAAAACTAATCATACGAGGATAGCGAGATACTGTATACGGGGTCAGATAATGATATTTCCTAACCGATAGTCCATAGCACATGGGGAGCAGGTTTCCTCTGTCTACGGCCTCGGCCTTCCCCGCGTCTGATAATCCACAGTGGAATAAATACTTATAATATCTTTACACAGAAACTTTCGCAGACAAACACTTCACCGAGGCTGAAATGCTAATAATCAGCGCTGGGAAGACGCTGTAATAACAGATTAAGTGAATTAAGAGGCAATTCATCTTCTTAATGTAATTACAAAGAAACAATATCTGATTATCTGGCGACTTCACTAGATCATGTGGATAAGATTATCAGCAATGTACTTTACCGTGGGATTACTGTGTCAATGTTTGCATTGATCGGAGAGGAGCCGCAACAGAATTTTAAAGACTGCAAATTCTTTTGAGATTAAACCTGTCTGGAGTGTGATCGATGGCGCTATCATTTACTTTATGAACGGAAGAATTTAGCAGTAAGAAAAAAAAAATATATATATATATTGTATATATTCCACACATATCTTATATGGAGAATCTGCAGCTTCATCTCCCTCCTCCCCTCCCTCTCAAGTGTACTGCAGTAGCAAAGTACAAGACAGAGGAGGGTGAGGAACAAGTCACTTTCTTACAAAATCATATTCACCTGAACTAGTGATTTATACACCTTTTGCATATAACTATAAGGGTGGTCCGCTCTTTTGGGCGGACAGTTTTTATTTCATTACTTAGAACCATGAAATTAGGGGGTAAAAATCATTTTTTGCAATTGTATTGTATGGTTACTGACTACAAACGAGCCCGCGGTCATCTGCACTTTTCCTCTTTATTTAGTCTGCAGCATTTTATGTGAAAACGTGAGTATAAAGTTACTAATCTCCTGCAAACATTTCCATCTTCCAGAAGAAAATGGAAAATGTTTGGTCCTGCTGCAGCCTAATGTTTCGCCAATAACAACATTTTTTATATTTTTGCCCCATGTTGCTCCTGTTAGTTTTGCCTTCAGCACAAATATTGAACTTCATTTTTAAAAGCGGATCTATCGCAATTTTTGAGAACGCAAACCACATACCTATTAAATCTATTTCTGATAGCTGATGGGCTTGGTGTACTTACTTTGAAAATCAATCTCAGAAAGGGTGTGTTATTCTCACATTAAATGAGCATGTTATGAGTCCAGCGAAAGACTGAGAGCGCACATACGTTCAACTATATTCATTCCAGTCTGTCCGGAATGAAGGACAGCTGCAGCTTGTACTGAGCTGTGTGAGATCTTTACAGCAGCCAAAGGGAGGGACTCTGAGGAGCTGCTAAACAGTGTAAGAGGCAAAAGATTCAGCAGCAGCAGGTAGTAGGAACACAAAGGTGCTGACAATCAGCCTAGATGGGGGAGAATCTGCAGCAGGAAGGGAGACCCTGAGGGTAGGAAGGAAGATATTCTGCAACAGGGTGGTGGGACACTGAGGAGCTGTCAATTAGCTTATTTAAGAAGAGATTACACAGCAAGAGGAAGGACATTGAGGAGTTGTCAACTAGGTTAGGTAAGAAGAAATTCTGCAGCAGGGAGGAGGGACACAGCCTAGATGGGGAGAATGAGCAGCAGAAAGGGGGACCCTGAGGTTTGAAGATATTTTGTAACAGGGAGGTGGGACACTGAGGAGCTGTCAATTAGGTTAGGTAAGAATAGATTCTGGCGCAGGGAGGAAGGACCCTGAGGAGCTGTCAATTAGGTTATTTAAGAAGAGATTACGCAGCAAGAGGAAGGACATTGAGGAGTTGTCAGCTAGGTTAGGTTAGGTAAGAAGAGATTCTGCAGCAGGAAGGAGGGACACAGCCTAGATGGGGGAGAATGAGCAGCAGGAAGGGAGACCCTGAGGGTAGGAAGATATTTTGTAACAGGGAGGGGGGACACTGAGGAGTTGTCAATTAGGTTAGGAAAGAAGCTATTATGCAGCAGGGAGGAAGGGGACTGAGGAGTTGCCAACTAGGTTAGGTAAGAAGAGATTCTGCAGCAGGGAGGAGGGACAATGAGGAGTTATCGGTTAGGTTAGGTATGAAGAGATTTGGCAGCAGAGAGGAGGGACACTGAGGATCTGTCAATTATCTTATGCAAGAAGAGTGTCTGCTGCACGGAGGTGGGACACTGAGGAGCTGTCAGTTAAGTTAGGTAAAAAGATATTCTGCTGCAGAGAGGAGAGACACTGAGGAGCTGTATATTAGCTTAGGTAAGAGAGGTTCTGCAGCAGGGACGAGGGACACAGGAGCTATCAGGTTAGATAAGAAGACATGATTCGGCAGCAGAGAGATGGGACACTGAGGAGCTGTCAATTATATTATGCAAGAAAAGATTCTGCTGCAGGGAGGAGGGACACTAAGGAGCTGTCAGTTAAGTTAGGTAAGAAGAGATTCTGCAGCAGAGTGGAGGGACAATGAGAAGCTATCAGTTAGGTTTGGTAGGAAGAGATTCTGCAGTAGTGAGGAGGAACTCTGAAGAAATGTCAATCAGCCTAGGTGGGTGGAGATTACAGAGTGTCCGTAAAGTCATGGTGCACTTTTGACCAGTGACCGGAAAGCAACAAAAGTCAATAGAAATGTGAAATCTGCTCCAAATAAAAGAAAATCTCTCCCAGTTTCATACCTATTCAGTGCAGTTTGATGTGGGCTCCATTTGTTGCCCTACACACATCCAAACGATAGTGAAGTTCTTGCCACACACGGGTAAGGACGTCTGGTGTAACAGAGTGAAGAACGTCTGTGATTCTCTGTTTTAAGTGATTAATGTCGTTGATACGTTCAATGTACACGTGTTGCTTCACATAACCCCAAAAGTAAAAGTCTAAGGGCGTCAGATCCGGGCATCGTGGTGGCCATGGCTCGACAGAAACCCTTCCTATCCACCGCCGGGGGAATGTTCTATCCAGAAACTCATGAACAATGGTGGGGTAGTGTGGTGGAGTGCCGTCCTGTTGAAAGATGACACCTTTTGGAAATTGTGGCACTGCATACAATTCCAACATGTCAAGATACGTGTTTGTCATCACAGGCTGCTCCGCAGAAAAAAATGGACCTATCACGCTACCATGCATCAGGCCACATCACACGTTCACTTTAGGGGTGTTACGTTCTCGACTGGCATGGAAAACCACCCTGCTGGCATAGGCTTGTGGTTGCATGATGTCACAGACCTGGCAGTGTATTAATCAGAGTTCAGTTTATCAGGGGTTAATCTGACTGGGGGCTCAGCAACAACTTAAAAGAGTTTGTGTTGTTTGATTGGTTCTTGTTATCTCTCCTCATGAGCAGGTCTGATATGCTTGGGCCAGAGAAAAGGCACGAAAAGTGCACCATGACTTTACGGACACACTGTATCTTGAACATTTATGGAAAAGGCACCAAAAGTGCACCATGACTTTACGGATACACTTGAACATTTCATAAAGGATCACGCAATCCTTGTGACATGGATTGTCATTGTATACACAACAGCCTCATCAGGTCTAAGAGGTTTCATTCCTGAAATTTGCGATTTGCGTTGTGAAATCCTTTACACACGGCTTCATTCTTCCAACCTGCTCTACCAGCCATACAATATGAGGTGACAATGATACCAGTAAACAAGAAAACAAAAGAATGGACTTAGAGGAAGGAAAAGTTTTGTTAAAGTAATTTCTGAAAATATAAAACGAAAAAAAAAACCTAATAATTAACTGTGTATCTCCAATTCCTGCAACTTGAAAGCAATCCCGCTAATTACTATCATAAGTACATTCTGTATTTTAGCGCTTAATTTCACTTTTTTTTTTTTTTGGTGGCATGATTGATTTGCTTTCATTGTGCTCGTTCAGCGCGGGCAATCTACACACATAAAAGTAGGGCTGCCAACTGTGTTAATTAAAATGAATGAACGCACGGAGCGAGCACTTGTATGTGATATATCCGCATTCCTTTCTGAAAATAAAATAAAACAATAAAACCAATTACGGAATGAGAAGAAATTCCGGCGATTGCTAATTTCATATCAAATGTATTGCTTTTTATAATCGCACCTTGTTGGCACGCCGATTACTTGGGGAGAAGAAAAAAATGTTCCCAACTTATTATAAGTTTACCCTAAGGAATCGTGTAAATATTTATCCGATGGAGAAGTTTCCCAAGGTACGAAGACGAGTTGTAGAATCCGAACAGATCAAAACTCTCAAAACCTTTTTTTTTATATTACCTATATGTGAATATAACGGCAAAGAAAAGGGTCTCCCTGCCCTGGATCCTGGCAAAGTACGGCTCAACTCCATTCTTTTTTAGGATTCAGGTGGGATTATTCTTTTAAGGGACCGTTTTCCGGTAGGGTCTATCGGATCAATAATGCTAATCTTACTCTCACAGTGTGATCTAATTTTTTTTTTTTTCGGATGTGGATAAGAAAGCAAAACGTCTTCATCTTCTCCATTTTGTGAGTCGGTGAAAATAGCGCTGCACTCAGATGGCATCCGAGTGCAGTCCAATGTTTTCTATGGACTCATTCACTTGCATGACCGAATGTGATTGGAATATTGGATGCAAATGGAACATATTGCGATTCTTTCCTGTACCATTGCTTTCTATGAGTGTTGCAATCAGTTATCTCCTGCCGTCCAATAGACAATGACTAGAATGGTGGCTCCTTCACACCTCTTTAATGTGATGCTATCTCCTTACCAGGAACAGGGAATGATCACCCCCATCCTTGGGATCTATGGAGGAGGATGTGGCTGTCCCTCCCGTCTTAGAAATTCCCGATAATAATCACCTCTATAATTGCTACAGTGGCAAATCCAATCTGAAAAGTAACAGTCGAATTCGTGCCAGATAACAGGGAACAGTTCAACTTTGTAGTTGGGCGCATTAGTGAAGCTCGTCTATCAATGATAGGATCTGTTGCGGCTTTTTCCGGTTGATAGGAAGTAATAATACTGAGGAAAATGCCAGTTTAATGATCGTAAGCCCATAAGATCCAACGCTGAGACTTCTTACCTCCCTGGTAATTATCACTAATAGGAACAATTCCCCGTTCTTCATTCAAGCCTCTTATTTCCCCTGTGTCTTCGTCACCGAACTCTAGTGATTGACAGATGGATACATTATATATGACACCATCACTTCTTTCTTTACTACTAGTAAAACTGCTATCTGCCACCAGGATAATGGATTATGGTCACTTCTGAAAATCTGGTATTACCTATCTGGTGTTATGTATCCGGGGTGCTGCTATCATGAGGCAAGTTGAATACTTTGCCTCAGGCGGAGCATCCTTAAAGACAGGGGGCAGCAGAGCGGCAGTCAGAACGCCTGGTGCCGACTCTCCCTGTAATCCCTGCTCTGACACTAGTGGGATATAGCAGAGTTGGTGTGTGTTACCCTATGTGGATGAGCTGAGGTTGTCAGACATGGTCCTGCTAAGACTTATTTGTACTGATTTTACTACATGGGGGGGCGCCGTTTTGCAGTTCGCCTCAGGCAGCAGAGAGGCTAGGTTCACCCCTGTAATGTATCTCTGGAATTGCTTTTCTCTGCATACACAGGTGTAATAAGTTTGGAGCAGTTATTGATTATGGTTATAGTAAATAACTTGATAAATTGGATCCCTAGTCTGGATTTGCCCAGGACTTCGGATTGATACATTTTACCTGGATTGATACATTGTAACACTTCAGACTAAAAGGGAAACATCACGTGTGTTACTTACCCCAAGACTTGCGTATGATGGACGACCCTTGAGATACACAAGTTTGTTCAAGTTTTTAGACTCTGGATATAAAATATTAAATGAACACATCTAATGTAGTCAAACGCAAAGGACCCGATTTATCAATTGCAATTGTTTTTTAATTTCTCCCCTTTTTTTTCGAAACGGCGCACGAATTTTAGGCAAAATAAAAAGTGCTCTATTTTTTTTTCTCTAACTTTTTTTTTTTAGCTAAAACTTTCCACTAAAATGTTGGAAAATTTACAAAAAAAAATCAGATGCAGATTAAATGATTTCAGAGAGGGGTAAATTAGTACCAATAAAAGTCACAACATTTGGTAAATAATGACAAAATTAAGTGATACAAAGGCGTAGAAAAAAAAAAGGATTTTAAGAAAGGCGCAAATTAAAATAAAAAATAAAAATAAAAAAATGTTGGAAATGTAATAACGAATTGTCCCCGAGAGCATCGGGAAGTGGCAGAACGTTTTATTTACAAATAATGGAAACTTGTGTTCCATTTTATTTACTGTGAATGAGAACCTGCAACTATTGTCAAAAATAGAAGAGAAGGTGAAAAGTGAACCCTACGGAACGGCGGCGCCCAGGACTACAACCCCCCTCCTCTCCCGCCTTTCCCCTGCATTAAGACATCGATGTTTGTGTGCTTAGTGGTGGTGGAAATGTGGAGTCAATGCAGCCGGATCAATGTCTTGCGGAAGTTCTTTGAAAGTTTCGCAAAGTTCATTAAAAGTGGAGAAATCGGGAACTAAAGATCTGAATAAATGGAACTTAATGGTTTTGTTGGGACCTCGGGTCAGTGCTGATTTTAGCTGGGGGGGAAAGGCTGAACATCTTTCTGAGGATCTACATAATTCACGAGCTTCTGCATCTTTTTTTTTTTTGACAATATATTCCTCTTGGTGGGTGAAGAGAAATCCCATGGGATACAGCAAATAATCCCATAATGGGTATGAAGGGGGCTGGCTCTCTGCTCATTTCAATAACTAAGGCAGCGCTTTTCTAGATCATATCTGACGTAAAAGGATTGTGACTGCTGATTTTAGTAGCTAAGCCAGCCCCCTTCTGTATCACAGCTGATGTATAAACAGGAGAGGACTGGCTGACTGTTCCTTTTATAAAGATAAGCCACCCCCCTTCTCCATAACTTTGCACTTTATCTTTTGTGTACAGATATGTCCTCCCTTAACTGTCCTCCTATCCAGAAATGAGTGGAATGAACAGCTTTGGGAAGAAATAAAAAAAAAAAAAAAAAACATAATTTTGTGATACTCTGTTTGGAGTTGTTTATTCTATAAGTGTTGTTTATGAGGCCACCCAGTGGTTGTGATGTGAATCGCATTCCAGTTAGACAGATACAAAAAGCCAGCCCCCTTCTCCATAACTTTGTACCTTATTTTTTTTCTTTACAGATGGGCCCTTTCTTATCTTTCCTCCTAGTTGGATATATCTAGAAATGAGCGAGATGAACAGATTTGGGAAAAAAATACATTTGCAATACTCTGGAGATGTTTATACCATAAGTGTTGTTTCTGATGTGAGTTGAAATCCAGTTGCACAAATAAAAAAAGCCAGCCCCCTTTTCCCATAACTTTGTACCTTATTTTTTTCTGTACAGATCTGCCCTTTCTTACTATTCCTTCTAGTTGGATATATCAAGAAATGAGTAACGTGGCATGAACAACTTTGGGGGAAAAAAAAAACATAATTTTTCGATACTCTGGAGATGTTTATACTATATGTGTCCTTTAATGATGTGAGTTGTGGTCCAGATAGACATATAAAAAAGCCAGCCCCCTGTCACGATTCACACCGTGACCGTCACCCCTACGTCACGGATTGGGGTGACTTTAGACCAACAGACGGCTATCACATGTGCAGGAGACTTATCTTAGTTATCCCTCCACTGCTACCATGTGATGAAAAAACACACACAAGGCTATTGACCTCTTAGTTTACAGCAGGGGCTTATTTTAGGTATCCCACTGCTCTTCAATATACCACAAACTGCAGGGATTTATGTATATCCCGCTTTACAGTTCCGCTTGAAAACTTGCAGCTCTCTGGCACCCCCTCACCCTCATGTCAAATTAGGCACTGCACCTAGGGTAATTAGTCGCCAGAAAGGCTGCCTGCTATGTACTGGCTATTGGGCACACTGCAGTGAGGCGATATAACTACTCCCACTCAGGCAGGAACAATAATTATCAACGCCGCCATCGCTGTAACGACTCCCAAAGGCACAGCACACGGTATGCTGCCACCAGCTTCGATTAAACGGGTCCGAAGCTAACCCAAAACAGTAGCGTAATTCACTTCAGAAGACTTAGGGTATGTTTTAGAACAGGAGAACGAATCTAGTATTTTAAATATTTTACTCCATTAAAGATTAAGGCAGTGTTTATAAAAAGGTATAAAAGATGTTACAATATGAGACAATTGAAAATATGTACAAGGTAATTATAAAAATAACAGGGGTTAAATGAGAAATTAACACTTACATGTGTTCAGGTCATTTCAGGCAACTAGGCTAGTGGGCGGAGCTCCAAATATCCCAGTTCATCAGGGCTAGCAGTACAAGCTCCTCAAGTCAGACTCAGACAGACTCTCCCCAGGCTGGGTAAAGTGGAGTCACTTAAATAACCACAGCCTTGTGTCATCACTAACAGGGCTGGTTTCCTCAGACCCTCCTATCTCTTCAGTCTTACTAAATTTCATACAAGTTTGTCTAATGCCAGTATCTCCGCTACAGAACATGTCAGAATCATAACACACCCAGCATTCATCTTGTATTAACATTGGCGTTCTAATGAGACCAAATTTGGGCTTGATGGGATACATAGTTCCAGAGAAATCCGTACTCTGTCCCTGTTGGAACTATAAGCCCCCGCTTACCGTGGCTGATAGATCCATCGATGGAGATTCACAAACTGGACTTATTATTTTCCTAGACTAAACCATTGGCCCGATATCTCACTATAATGGAACAAAGGACTTCTTGCCTTTAAAGAAGGAGATCAGACCAGTTTCTGCTGGAGGAAGGTTTGAGCCGACACAAGCGATCGTAAAAATTCTTTTGGGAGGGGCATGAGGGGTTTGGGAGCTGCACATACACATCTCAGAACAGGAACACAGAGAAGGGGGGTTTTAGAGCTGCCATGTGTTTTTTCATGACCATGGTCAGAAGTGCAAAAATCCCTCAGCTAAACTCAGAGTGAAGGGGGGTCAACATCCACCCTATATGTGCTGGCAAGAGAAACTAACACTTATTATATACATTTTCCTCACACCCCTTTCTCCATAACATTGTACTTTATTTTTTCTTTACATATGTGCCCTTTCTTACGTGGCTTAATATAACATGACATGATATACTCTGGATTTACACACGTACAATTGAGGAAGACAGAAGAGATCACGTTCTGAGACCAAGGTTCATTCTCTGTATGGCTTCCTGTGCTCGTATCTCCTTTGTAATGCACAAAGAAGAGCAGCTCTGGAGCACAAACTGCAGCTCTCATAAGTGTAACCCTGCGCAGGGCGCCTTCTAAGTCTCCCCTTATATAGGGCAGGTTTTCCCAGAGCACAATCCTTGTTGTTTTATCTTCGGCATATATTTGCCTTAGACTCATTATCATCCTTACAAGGATTCCCAGTAAATAAGTCCCTGATGGCTTTTCTTCGGCTCCGACATATGTAAGATAAATAGGAATATCTGAGTGTGCCGGTCGGCGGCTAAAAATATGATTTTTTTTTACTGCTACGTGATTTCACGTGGGAATCGTCGCTGCATAATTTATGTGAATGGAGTGAGATGGAAATCAGTGTGGATGGGAAGGGTCCCCGGTGACCCCCGAGCCGCTAATGTAACATCTGTACCGATTCTCATCCTCCTCCAGCCCCAGGGCTGTTTGTCACAGAAGCGCTTGATAGACGAGCTGCCGACACTTTATGGATCCTCAGATATTTTGCAGTTTTACTTCATAAGTTGAACGTTGGAGGAAAACAATGATTTTGTTTCCCCCCAAACCCTTTCTAGACCTGAGATTCACCCGATTGTCCTCATGTACAGCATCTATGAGAAGGAATCAAGTATATAAAGAGATATTCTGGAGGAAGCCGATAAAAGCCATACTTTTTCTAATGCAAAGTTTCCATATGAATTGTGGATTTTAAGATCTCTGCTTGCTATCGCTCAAAAGGAAACATTGTATTCTTGCTTGGGATAAAAGGGTTAAGTGGCGGACTCTTATGTATTTAGAAGGCAGAGGTCTAATAACTATGGTGACTGCCATAAGCCGAGCATCTATGAGTTCATCATGTGGCCGGACTGGACAGAACCAGAAACAAGACCCTCTTAACTAAAAGGGGACATGTGGTGAAAATAAGTTATCGCTTATTTGCAGAATGGTTGGTAACTTGCTGATTATGGGGGTCTATGTTGGGACCTGTACTTATCGACACACTGGGGATGTTTTATCCCTAATGGGGCAAATTGTATCCTCAGCTGCCGATCCATTCTCTACAGGGCTGCTGGCAAAAACCGAGCACAAGCACTGCACACCCCATTGGGTTGAGCACACGCACTGCACACTCCGTTGGGTTGAGCACAAGCACTGCACACTCCATTGGGTTGAGCACATGCACTCCACACTCTCCGTTGGGTTGAGCACATGCACTGCAAACTCCGTTGGGGTGAGCATATGCACAGCACATTCCATTGGGTTGAGCACATGCACTGCACACTCCGTTGGGTTGAGCACATGCACTGCACACTCTGTTGGGTTGAGCACAAGCACTGTACCCTCCGTTGGGTTGAGCACATGTACTGCACACTCCGTTAGGTTGCACACATGCACAGACAAACAGGGGTGGAGGGCACCATCGTATAATCCAAAAAACTGGGATCCACCTGGAGTATGTCAAACCAGAGTCATGAAAAGAGAGAACAGAGACATACACAACACCAGGGATCACCAAGAAATAATAAATCCTAAATATATAATATAATAAATTTTATTAAGGTCAAGCAAGACACTGCAAACAATTAAAAACATTTTAAAAACCAACACGGTACATATCCCAAATAGGGAATACCCCCCAAGACCCAGAAGGTGACTTCATACCAGAAGATCCATACACATATAACATGTAGGTGCACACTACAATATATGTAATCAATAAATGAACAAATATATACAGCTGTACAGGGCTCAAAACAATAGGATATGTTCTATAGGCGTATAAAGATTATATCCCTAATCGATAAGAATTAGAATTCCCCAAAAAGATCCCGCACACACAATATGTCAATAATATACAGGTAGGGCAGTGCCCTAAATGAGATGGATCTAATATTTAAGATGTGTACACATCCCGTATGTCTAATAATGTAGAAGGACAACCTCCAATCACCTGTGGATAGTATAGCATAGAATGCACGGCGACGCCTAAACCACAAAAACGGCAGGTAAAGAACAAATGCACAGATGGAGTGTAGAAGCAGCCTGCCCATGAGCAGTGACTAAATCTGACCGATAAGGGAAAGGCATCAAGATGATACTATATACATAAGACCAAGCGAGAGTACAAGAACGCCAAATAGAACCTGCCCATGAAAAAAGCAGCGCTAGTCCGGTATGAAGTCAGTCATGGGGGGCAAAGAGAAGCCCAACGCGTGTCGCCACAGAGTGGCTTCGTCAGGGACTTCTGCCCCTGACGAAGCCACTCTGTGGCGACACGCGTTGGGCTTCTCTTTGCCCCCCATGACTGACTTCATACCGGACTAGCGCTGCTTTTTTCATGGGCAGGTTCTATTTGGCGTTCTTGTACTCTCGCTTGGTCTTATGTATATAGTATCATCTTGATGCCTTTCCCTTATCGGTCAGATTTAGTCACTGCTCATGGGCAGGCTGCTTCTACACTCCATCTGTGCATTTGTTCTTTACCTGCCGTTTTTGTGGTTTAGGCGTCGCCGTGCATTCTATGCTATACTATCCACAGGTGATTGGAGGTTGTCCTTCTACATTATTAGACATACGGGATGTGTACACATCTTAAATATTAGATCCATCTCATTTAGGACACTGCCCTACCTGTATATTATTGACATATTGTGTGTGCGGGATCTTTTTGGGGAATTCTAATTCTTATCGATTAGGGATATAATCTTTATACGCCTATAGAACATAGTAACATAGTAACATAGTAACATAGTTAGTAAGGCCGAAAAAAGACATTTGTCCATCCAGTTCAGCCTATATTCCATCATAATAAATCCCCAGATCTACGTCCTTCTACAGAACCTAATAATTGTATGATACAATATTGTTCTGCTCCAGGAAGACATCCAGGCCTCTCTTGAACCCCTCGACTGAGCTCGCCATCACCACCTCCTCAGGCAAGCAATTCCAGATTCTCACTGCATTAACAGTAAAGAATCCTCTTTTATGTTGGTGGAAAAACCTTCTCTCCTCCAGACGCAAAGAATGCCCCCTTGTGCCCATCACTTTCCTTGGTATAAACAGATCCTCAGTGAGATATTTGTATTGTCCCCTTATATACTTATACATGGTTATTAGATCGCCCCTCAGTCGTCTTTTTTCAAGACTAAATAATCCTAATTTCGCTAATCTATCTGGGTATTGTAGTTCTCCCATCCCCTTTATTAATTTTGTTGCCCTCCTTTGTACTCTCTCTAGTTCCATTATATCCTTCCTGAGCACCGGTGCCCAAAACTGGACACAGTACTCCATGTGCGGTCTAACTAGGGATTTGTACAGAGGCAGTATAATGCTCTCATCATGTGTATCCAGACCTCTTTTAATGCACCCCATGATCCTGTTTGCCTTGGCAGCTGCTGCCTGGCACTGGCTGCTCCAGGTAAGTTTATCATTAACTAGGATCCCCAAGTCCTTCTCCCTGTCAGATTTACCCAGTGGTTTCCCATTCAGTGTGTAATGGTGACATTGATTCCTTCTTCCCATGTGTATAACCTTACATTTATCATTGTTAAACCTCATCTGCCACCTTTCAGCCCAAGTTTCCAACTTATCCAGATCCATCTGTAGCAGAATACTATCTTCTCTTGTATTAACTGCTTTACATAGTTTTGTATCATCTGCAAATATCGATATTTTACTGTGTAAACCTTCTACCAGATCATTAATGAATATGTTGAAGAGAACAGGTCCCAATACCGACCCCTGCGGTACCCCACTGGTCACAGCGACCCAGTTAGAGACTATACCATTTATAACCACCCTCTGCTTTCTATCACTAAGCCAGTTACTAACCCATTTACACACATTTTCCCCCAGACCAAGCATTCTCATTTTGTGTACCAACCTCTTGTGCGGCACGGTATCAAACGCTTTGGAAAAATCGAGATATACCACGTCCAATGACTCACCGTGGTCCAGCCTATAGCTTACCTCTTCATAAAAACTGATTAGATTGGTTTGACAGGAGCGATTTCTCATAAACCCATGCTGATATGGAGTTAAACAGTTATTCTCATTGAGATAATCCAGAATAACATCCCTCAGAAACCCTTCAAATATTTTACCAACAATAGAGGTTAGACTTACTGGCCTATAATTTCCAGGTTCACTTTTAGAGCCCTTTTTGAATATTGGCACCACATTTGCTATGCGCCAGTCCTGCGGAACAGACCCTGTCGCTATAGAGTCACTAAAAATAAGAAATAATGGTTTATCTATTACATTACTTAGTTCTCTTAGTACTCGTGGGTGTATGCCATCCGGACCCGGAGATTTACCTATTTTAATCTTATTTAGCCGGTTTCGCACCTCTTCTTGGGTTAGATTGGTGACCCTTAATATAGGGTTTTCATTGTTTCTTGGGATTTCACCTAGCATTTCATTTTCCACCGTGAATACCGTGGAGAAGAAGGTGTTTAATATGTTAGCTTTTTCCTCGTCATCTACAACCATTCTTTCCTCACTATTTTTTAAGGGGCCTACATTTTCAGTTTTTATTCTTTTACTATTGATATAGTTGAAGAACAGTTTGGGATTAGTTTTACTCTCCTTAGCAATGTGCTTCTCTGTTTCCTTTTTGGCAGCTTTAATTAGTTTTTTAGATAAAGTATTTTTCTCCCTATAGTTTTTTAGAGCTTCAATGGTGCCATCCTGCTTTAGTAGTGCAAATGCTTTCTTTTTACTGTTAATTGCCTGTCTTACTTCTTTGTTTAGCCATATCCTATTGTTTTGAGCCCTGTACAGCTGTATATATTTGTTCATTTATTGATTACATATATTGTAGTGTGCACCTACATGTTATATGTGTATGTATCTTCTGGTATGAAGTCACCTTCTGGGTCTTGGGGGGTATTCCCTATTTGGGATATGTACCGTGTTGGTTTTTAAAATGTTTTTAATTGTTTGCAGTGTCTTGCATGACCTTAATAAAATTTATTATATTATATATTTAGGATTTATTATTTCTTGGTGATCCCTGGTGTTGTGTATGTCTCTTTTCTCTCCTTTCGTTGCACACATGCACTGCACACTCCATTGGGTTGAGCACATGCACTGCACACTCCGTTGGGTTGAGCACATGCACTGCACACTCCATTGGGTTGAGCACATGCACTGCACACTCCGTTGGGTTGAGCACATGCACTGCACACTCTTTTGGGTTGAGCACATGCACTGCACACTCCGTTGGGTTGAGCACATGCACTGCACACTCCGTTGGGTTAAGCACATGCACTGCACACTCTTTTGGGTTGAGCACATGCACTGCACACTCTTTTGGGTTGAGCACATACACTGCACACTCCATTGGTTTGAGCACGTTCACTGCACACTCCTTTCTATAGGAGATAAAAGTGCTGAAGCACACCAAATATAAAGGCTTAGAGTCTCAGTCCCAAGACACACGTGTTTGTCTTAGTGGGGCTTATATAAGTTTAGGAAAATTATGTCATTGATCCCCATCGGGTAACTTGCAAAAACAAAAACAGGGGGCAGTGAACTCAGTGGAAGGAAGCAGAGCCTGGGATACCCTGGATAGGTGTGCAACACTATTAGTTTGCACCATTCTGGTAAAATGTTCGGTAATTAGGCGGCATTTTGCTTGTCATGTCATGTTATTGCATTTTGTGCATTTTAGAATTTTTCTGAGTCTTGTCCCTTATACTACAACCTTGTAAAAACTTGTGTAAAAAGTGTCTAAATTACAAAGGGTGGGATTTATCAGAAGGGGAATTTGTATAGTTAGCTGCATTTTCACTTGGGAACTCTACATATAAATCTTCTGCCTACAGCCGTTTCTTCAGTTTTTACGCCATGGCATAAGTTCCTAAATCTGCCTACTTGCCAAGCTAACCGTGCCCTCTTTCCCACCAGCTTTTTTTTATGTGTCAAGAGTGGTGAAAATCCACCAAAAGTCGCACTTATCTTTGGCATAAAAATGACATGAGAATAAAAATTGTGACTTTTTTGATCCCCCCAAAATTGACCAGTTCTCCCCCATAATGAAAGTTTTTTTGAGGAGTATGGGGAGTAATTTGGGACACATTTCGATTAGTAGATGTGTCTTATTTATCCCTTTTCCTTTTTTTCTCATCCTCTACCTCCCTTCCCAAACTCAGGGCTCTGGTTAGTATTTCAGCACCGCAGCTCCGGACAGCTCCTCTTTTCTTCATCCACTTTGTTCCTTTCCCTTTCCGGCAGATTACAAGAAAGCGAATGCGCCAAATCAAAGGGCACGGCTCATGTTCCCTCACCAGAGACTTGATAGGTTATAGATTAGAGACACAAACTCTTTTGCCAAAGCAAATAAATGTTGTAAATATTTCATCGATATTTGCATTCAGTGATTGGGGTCAAAACGCGCGCTGAGTACCGGAGACCCAAGCGGAGCTCACAATCTGCCATTTTTATCTCCCACTAATTCTGATTAATTAATGCATTTTTAGTAAGGTCATCAATATGATTTTTTTTCGCCATCACCAAGGAGGTTGTATTTGGCCCAATTACCGATTGACTTATCTCTTAACCAATGATTTGCACCAGTGAGTTCAATAGATAATTAGTAGTAATTACTAGTTACTAGCTTCAATTAATACATTTTTATAGCAATGCAGAATTAAGGTGTCGTTGATGACATTTTTTTTCAAACTCATCGAAACAAAGCTCGTGATTCATAAATTTTGCGCAAAACCCAAACTTGTCTTCTTATTTTGCCTATTACCATTTTTGCAACTGTTTAGTGGCAAAATTTGTACGTTTTGCAAAATGTCTCAAAAAAATGCTTCTTTTTCCCCTCGCATAAATTGGATCAGTCAGGTGAGGACTGGAGTAGTAGTTTTTTTTTCTCTAAAGTCGCTGTTCTGTCTCCGCCATCTAATATTGTTACCCTGATTATCTGTTTGCATAATTGCAGGTTTCTCAGTATGGATATTCATACCTTTATTTGTTTGTGACGCTTTGGCTTCCTCTAGCGGTCAGAGTTATGTTGGCAGTTCAATCTTGTTTTTGTATTATCCATGTCTGATTCTCCTCCTCCTTTGCAATGCATTATGGTAGCTCAGCCTCCATTTCCCTCCATTTTTCCTTTCACTTTCTTCGGTTTGCCTTCAAGGAAAGACGCTTCACTTCATCCCCCTTGCGATTGCATTGCCGGTATGTCTTTATGCTTCCTATAGATATTTCTGCTCTATATTAGCTTAGTTTAACCAGTTGTACTCCTAGTTTAGTCACTAGCCTTCTAAATGTTATGCATAATGTATATCATGTGTATTATGTATCTGTTCTATGCCATGCACTGATTCTATGTATATCATTGTTCACAGTTTCACCGCATCAATATACCACTACGTTTAATAAAGCACAGACTCAACCACAGTCTCCTTATTGGACCCCGGTATAGCGGTTTAGCTGACTGTATAGCTACGTATGAGCCTGCCTCAGCTAGTGAGGACAGAACAGTCGCATTTCATGTATCCGTCTAGAACATCTGGAATAGCTGCAACGACAGAAAACCGAGCCACAAAAGACAACTTGAAAAAAGGCGCAAATCCTTTGACGAATTCTTCGCAAATCACAAAGTGTTTAACCGAGAGGTAATCACTGCAGAAAACTGACAGAAATGCAATGATGAATTGGGACCTAAGTCTGTATCCAAGCAGAAGCCGACCAAGTAGCAACCGTTGGCTTCTCACGCACACGTCTTCAGCGGGAAGAGTCAACCGGCCGGGGGTTATTTCACAATCAAAATCCATCCATAAGTGCCTGATTACTAGGGGTTCGACCATTAGGACCCCCACTGATCATGACTCAGGAAACTAATTATTTGAATGAGACCAATCTGCAATACCAGAAAGTGCCCAAGGATGAGGGTGGCGCTGTTCCTTAAGAAAAAAAACCAAACCCTTATTTACATCTTATTATAACCAGATTGTTGCATCTCCCTAAGATCCAACCGTACAATCCACCACCGCTCGCCCTTGAACGGTTCTCTATAAAATTACCCATGTTTTTTTTTCCTTTGAATTAATGGAAAGTCAATGCCACATTCATCTGCCCATATCTACAATTTACGTGCCGCGCTTCTCTCCAGAGTATACTACATGCAATTTAAATTATGTTTCATTTACACTTGATTTGTGCAATTTTGGGACAAAAGTAAGATTTTTTTTTCCCACTCTATCGTCTAAATGTAATTAGATTTCAGCCAGCCAGATCGGTGTCCGGCTTTACGAGACTTGTTGGAAAATTAAACTCATGATTCTCCACTTGTAAGTGTAAAATATGTGGGTCCTGCTTAGTCCCTAATTAATTCTCCTTCTGATATTATATTACGCAGAACGCGCCGTTCAAAAAATATTGATTGTTTCAGATTTAATTTTGTTGTTTTTCATTCGGAATGTTCTACGCTGGTCATTTATGGCTGGTTGGATACATTATGCACAGGGGCTGTGCAAACGTTTCATGCAGGAGGGGAGGAAGTGCTACAAAGAAACAGAAATGTTACTAGTTTATTTGTATCAATGAACAGAACATAAAGTGAATGGACACAAGAAAAATGGTGACCGCTCATTGCTTCCGTCATCAGTATCTGGTGACCGCTCATGGCTTCCATCATCAGTATCTGGTGACCGCTCATTGCTTCCATCATCGGTATCTGGTGACTGCCCATCACCTCCATCATCAGTATCTGGTGACCGCTCATTGCTTCCATCATCGGTATCTGGTGACCGCTCATTGCTTCCATCATCAGTATCTGGTGACCGCTCATTGCTTCCATCATCGGTATCTGGTGACCGCTCATTGCTTCCATCATCAGTATCTGGTGACCGCTCATTGCTTCCATCATCAGTATCTAGTGACCGCTCATTGCTTCCATCATCAGTATCTGGTGACCGCTCATTGCTTCCGTCATCAGTATCTGGTGACCGCTCATTGCTTCCGTCATCAGTATCTGGTGACCACTCATTGCTTCCATCATCAGTATCTGGTGACCGCTCATTGCTTCCGTCATCAGTATCTGGTGACCACTCATTGCTTCCATCATCAGTATCTGGTGACCGCTCATTGCTTCCATCATCAGTATCTGGTGACCGCTCATGGCTTCCATCATCAGTATCTGGTGACCGCTCATTGCTTCCGTCATCAGTATCTGGTGACCACTCATTGCTTCCATCATCAGTATCTGGTGACCAGTCATTGCTTCCATCATCAGTATCTGGTGACCGCTCATTGCTTCCATCATCAGTATCTGGTGACCGCTCATGGCTTCCATCATCAGTATCTGGTGACCGCTCATTGCTTCCGTCATCAGTATCTGGTGACCACTCATTGCTTCCATCATCAGTATCTGGTGACCGCTCATTGCTTCCATCATCAGTATCTGGTGACCACTCATTGCTTCCATCATCAGTATCTGGTGACTGCCCATCACCTCCATCATCAGTATCTGGTGACCACTCATTGCTTCCATCATCAGTATCTGGTGACCGCTCATTGCTTCCATCATCAGTATCTGGTGACCGCTCATTGCTTCCATCATCAGTATCTGGTGACCGCTCATTGCTTCCATCATCAGTATCTGGTGACCACTCATTGCTTCCGTCATCAGTATCTGGTGACCGCTCATGGCTTCCATCATCAGTATCTGGTGACCGCTCATGGCTTCCATCATCAGTATCTGGTGACCGCTCATTGCTTCCATCATCAGTATCTGGTGACCGCTCATGGCTTCCATCATCAGTATCTGGTGACCGCTCATGGCTTCCATCATCAGTATCTGGTGACCGCTCATGGCTTCCATCATCAGTATCTGGTGACCGCTCATTGCTTCCATCATCAGTATCTGGTGACCGCTCATGGCTTCCATCATCAGTATCTGGTGACCGCTCATTGCTTCCGTCATCAGTATCTGGTGACCGCTCATGGCTTCCATCATCAGTATCTGGTGACCACTCATTGCTTCCATCATCAGTATCTGGTGACCGCTCATTGCTTCCGTCATCAGTATCTGGTGACCGCTCATTGCTTCCATCATCAGTATCTGGTGACCGCTCATGGCTTCCATCATCAGTATCTGGTGACTGCTCATGGCTTCCATCATCAGTATCTGGTGACCGCTCATTGCTTCCATCATCAGTATCTGGTGACCGCTCATGGCTTCCATCATCAGTATCTGGTGACCGCTCATTGCTTCCGTCATCAGTATCTGGTGACCGCTCATGGCTTCCATCATCAGTATCTGGTGACCGCTCATTGCTTCCATCATTGGTATCTGGTGACCGCTCATTGCTTCCATCATCAGTATCTGGTGACCGCTCATTGCTTCCATCATCAGTATCTAGTGACCGCTCATTGCTTCCATCATCAGTATCTGGTGACCGCTCATTGCTTCCGTCATCAGTATCTGGTGACCGCTCATTGCTTCCGTCATCAGTATCTGGTGACCACTCATTGCTTCCATCATCAGTATCTGGTGACCGCTCATTGCTTCCGTCATCAGTATCTGGTGACCGCTCATGGCTTCCATCATCAGTATGTGGTGACCGCTCATTGCTTCCATCATCAGTATCTGGTGACCGCTCATTGCTTCCATCATCGGTATCTGGTGACCGCTCATTGCTTCCATCATCAGTATCTGGTGACCGCTCATTGCTTCCATCATCGGTATCTGGTGACCGCTCATTGCTTCCATCATCAGTATCTGGTGACCGCTCATTGCTTCCATCATCGGTATCTGGTGACCGCTCATTGCTTCCGTCATCAGTATCTGGTGACCGCTCATTGCTTCCATCATCAGTATCTGGTGACCGCTCATTGCTTCCGTCATCAGTATCTGGTGACCGCTCATTGCTTCCGTCATCAGTATCTGGTGACCGCTCATTGCTTCCGTCATCAGTATCTGGTGACCGCTCATTGCTTAAAAATTTGGAAAAAATAAATTTTATTTCCCCTCAAAGAGTCGAACAGAGAAAAAAGTGATTTTTTTTTGTTTGTAATCAAAATTAATACATTGAAATATGGTGAATATCGCACAGAACAATACAAGCCGACACATTTGTCTATATTTCTATGTGTTAATGCTATAATTGCCACTGGGACTAAGCTGACTTTCTGCGCTTTACAAGGTCACGTAAAGACAGAAATAAAACATAATTGCTTACACATGTCATAAAAATATTCCCGCACAAGATGGTGAAGGTCACTCGGCTTAGCGCTAAATAGTTCTGATGAACAGATGCCGTCACCGCTAACAATTCATAATCCGCTTTAGGGGACTCAGGAAGTTCCACATTTACAGAAGAATTAGGATGTTGGAAATTAGCATCCTTAGCGGACGAGTTCCAGGACTTCCTGTGTCCGGACTGTCCACGATATGAAACTGGGCTGCGACAAAAGAGGTTGGGAATAAAACAGATGGGACAAATCCGAAAAGTGACAAACACTGTTGAAATAATGAAGGGAGTAAAAAAGTCACAGACCGGAGCCCGAAGAAAGAAGGATTCAAGTACAAAATGTTTCCTGACATAAATCGTGTAATTTGTTATCAGCGGAAACTAAAATCGACCAACTGAAGGCTGGAACCAAATCAGCCCGAAAATCAAAGTCAAATATTGAAATCAGAGGGGGATACAATGAGTGTGGGTATCATCACGACATCCCATAATGTGATCTGTAGTGTGTGACTTTATGCGTCTATACATATCCTGACATCCCATAATATGATCAGTAGTGTGTGAGCCTACATATCTGTATTTATTCTAAGATCCCATAATGTGATCACTAGTGTATGACCCCACATATCTGTTTGTATTCTGACATCCCATAATGTGATCAGTATTGTGTGAGCCCACCGTTCTATATATATCCTGACATCCCATAATGTGATCAGTAGTGTGTGAGCCCACCTGTCTATATGTATCCTGACATCCCATAATGTGATCAGTAGTGTGTGAGCCCACCTGTCTATATGTATTCTGACATCCCATAATGTGATCAGTAGTGTGTGAGCCCACCTGTCTGTATGTATCCTGACATCCCATAATGTGATCAGTAGTGTATGAACCCACATGTCTGTATGTATCCTGACATCCCATAATGTGATCAGTAGTGTATGACCCCACATGTCTGAATGTATCCTGATATCCCATAATGTGATCAGTAGTGTATGAACCCACATGTCTGTATGTATTCTAACATCCCATAATGTGATCAGTAGTGTGTGAGCCCACCTGTCTGAATGTATCCTGATATCCCATAATGTGATCAGTGGTGTGTGAGCCCACCTGTCTTTATTATTCTAGCATCCCATAATGTGATCAGTAGTGTGTGAGCCCACCTGTCTGAATGTATCCTGATATCCCATAATGTGATCAGTGGTGTGTGAGCCCACCTGTCTTTATTATTCTAACATCCCATAATGTGATCAGTAGTGTATGACTTTGTGTTTATATATATCCTGACATCCCATAATGTGATCAGTGTATGACCCCACATGTCTGTATGTACCCTAACATCCCATAATATGATCAGTAGTATGTGAGCCCACCTGTCTATATACATATAGAAGTCATAGAAGTTGCCATTTGGCTTCTGTCTGGACAATGTGAGGATCGGTCCTCGCCTTTCTCATCCAGGATCGGTCCTCGCCTTTCTCATCCAGGATTGGTCCTCGCCTTCCTCATCCAGGATCGGTCCTTGCCTTCCTCATCCAGTATCGGTCCTCGCCTTCTTCATCCAGGATCGGTCCTCGCCTTCCTCATCCAGGATCGGTCCTCGCCTTCTTCATCCAGGATCGGCCCACGCCTTCCTCATCCAGGATCGGTCCTCGCCTTCCTCATCCAGGATCGGTCCTCGCCTTCCTCATCCAGGATCGGTCCTCGCCTTTCTCATCCAGGATTGGTCCTCGCCTTCTTCATCCAGGATCGGTCCTCGCCTTCTTCATCCAGGATCGGTCCTCGCCTTCTTCATCCAGGATCGGTCCTCGCCTTCTTCATCCAGGATCGGTCCTCGCCTTCTTCATCCAGGATCGGTCCTCGCCTTCTTCATCCAGGATCGGTCCTCGCTTTCTCCATCCAGGATCGGTCCTCGCCTTCTTCATCATGATCGGTCATCGCCTTCTTCATTCAGGATCGGTCCTCGCCTTCTTCATTCAGGATCGGTCCTCGCCTTCTTCATTCAGGATCGGTCCTCGCCTTCTTTATCCAGGATCGGTCCTTGCCTTCTTTATCCAGGATAGGTCCTTGCCTTCTTCATCCAAGATAGGTCCTTGCCTTCTTCATCCAGGATCGGTCCTCGCCTTCTTCATCCAGGATCGGTCCTCGCTTTCTCCATCCAGGATCGGTCCTCGCCTTCTTTATGCAGGATCGGTCCTTGCCTTCTTCATCCAAGATAGGTCCTTGCCTTCTTCATCCAGGATCGGTCCTCGCCTTCTTCATCCAGGATTGGTCCTCGCTTTCTCCATCCAGGATCGGTCCTTGCGTTCTTTATCCAGGATAGGTCCTTGCCTTCTTCATCCAAGATAGGTCCTTGCCTTCTTCATCCAAGATAGGTCCTTGCCTTCTTCATCCAGGATCGGTCCTCGCCTTCTTCATCCAGGATCAGTCGTCGCCTTCTTTATGCAGGATCGGTCCTCGCCTTCTTCATCCAGGATCAGTCGTCGCCTTCTTTATGCAGGATCGGTCCTCGCCTTCTTCATCCAAGATAGGTCCTTGCCTTCTTCATCCAGGATAGGTCCTCGCCTTCTTCATCCAAGATAGGTCCTTGCGTTCTTCATCCAGGATCGGTCCTCGCCTTCTTCATCCAGGATCGCTCCTCGCCTTCTTCATCCAGGATCGCTCCTCGCCTTCTTCATCCAGGACCGGTCCTCGCCTTCTTCATCCAGGATCGGTCCTCGCCTTCTTCATCCAGGATCAGTTGTCGCCTTCTTTATGCAGGATCGGTCCTCGCCTTTCTCATCCAGGATCGGTCCTCGCCTTCCTCATCCAGGATTGGTCCTCGCCTTCCTCATCCAGGATCGGTCCTTGCCTTCCTCATCCAGTATCGGTCCTCGCCTTCTTCATCCAGGATCGGTCCTCGCCTTCCTCATCCAGGATCGGTCCTCGCCTTCTTCATCCAGGATCGGCCCACGCCTTCCTCATCCAGGATCGGTCCTCGCCTTCCTCATCCAGGATCGGTCCTCGCCTTCCTCATCCAGGATCGGTCCTCGCCTTTCTCATCCAGGATTGGTCCTCGCCTTCTTCATCCAGGATCGGTCCTCGCCTTCTTCATCCAGGATCGGTCCTCGCCTTCTTCATCCAGGATCGGTCCTCGCCTTCTTCATCCAGGATCGGTCCTCGCCTTCTTCATCCAGGATCGGTCCTCGCCTTCTTCATCCAGGATCGGTCCTCGCTTTCTCCATCCAGGATCGGTCCTCGCCTTCTTCATCATGATCGGTCATCGCCTTCTTCATTCAGGATCGGTCCTCGCCTTCTTCATTCAGGATCGGTCCTCGCCTTCTTCATTCAGGATCGGTCCTCGCCTTCTTTATCCAGGATCGGTCCTTGCCTTCTTTATCCAGGATAGGTCCTTGCCTTCTTCATCCAAGATAGGTCCTTGCCTTCTTCATCCAGGATCGGTCCTCGCCTTCTTCATCCAGGATCGGTCCTCGCTTTCTCCATCCAGGATCGGTCCTCGCCTTCTTTATGCAGGATCGGTCCTTGCCTTCTTCATCCAAGATAGGTCCTTGCCTTCTTCATCCAGGATCGGTCCTCGCCTTCTTCATCCAGGATCGGTCCTCGCTTTCTCCATCCAGGATCGGTCCTTGCGTTCTTTATCCAGGATAGGTCCTTGCCTTCTTCATCCAAGATAGGTCCTTGCCTTCTTCATCCAAGATAGGTCCTTGCCTTCTTCATCCAGGATCGGTCCTCGCCTTCTTCATCCAGGATCAGTCGTCGCCTTCTTTATGCAGGATCGGTCCTCGCCTTCTTCATCCAGGATCAGTCGTCGCCTTCTTTATGCAGGATCGGTCCTCGCCTTCTTCATCCAAGATAGGTCCTTGCCTTCTTCATCCAGGATAGGTCCTCGCCTTCTTCATCCAGGATCAGTTGTCGCCTTCTTTATGCAGGATCGGTCCTCGCCTTCTTCATCCAGGATCGGTCCTCGCCTTCTTTATCCAGGAACGGTCCACGCCTTCTTCATCCAGGATCGGTCCTCGCCTTCTTCATCCAGGATCGCTCCTCGCCTTCTTCATCCAGGATCGCTCCTCGCCTTCTTCATCCAGGACCGGTCCTCGCCTTCTTCATCCAGGATCGGTCCTCGCCTTCTTCATCCAGGATCAGTTGTCGCCTTCTTTATGCAGGATCGGTCCTCGCCTTCTTCATCCAGGATCGGTCCTCGCCTTCTTTATCCAGGAACGGTCCACGCCTTCTTCATCCAGGATCGGTCCTCGCCTTCTTTATCCAGGAACGGTCCTCGCCTTCTTCATCCAGGATCGGTCCTCGCCTTCTTCATCCAAGATCGGTCTTAATAGGCAGCCTGATGCTGCATTGTGTGAACAGCACCCTCTACTATTCTGATACTTTCCCCTTCAAATATATTAACTTATTTTCTCATTTTTCCTTTAATTTTTTATATATTTTCCTTATTTCTTGAGTTTCTTTCCCTCTACTCATGCACGTCTATATGTTTGCGTCAGCATAAAAATAAATATTAGAACATTTTTCCACCTTTGTGTGATTTTTATGCCTCTTCTGCATGTGAAGGGCTATAACGACTCTATTAAAAACATGGATTTGTAACAGTCAAGTATTTTTTTTTTCCATGAATGCAATTTTCTCTGCCCGTTGTTAATTCCACTTGTCATAAACACGTTAAAACGTTTCTGATGTGTTCTACAATGTCGCACATTCAGACTCTCTTGTGTTGACAGTAAAGTGGAGTCGTTTAGATAATCTTCCATTTCAAACAGAGATGTAAAAATATAAATTAATAATTTATGGAAAACAATATAATTTATGGAGTAAAGCCAGAAGAATTTAATTAAATAATTCAGAAAAAAATCTCTTTGAATAAACAATAATTATAAAGTTGTATTTGTTATTAGGAACAACCCTGTAGTTTTAGGAGTAGGATTATTATCCTAGCGCTAGCACTAACACTACACCTAACCCTAAACCCAGTGCTGCTATCTGCACAGTAGACAATGACAAACTCATCCCAACTCTTACGATCCTTCTAGAAATTGGCAACAGTGACCTAGATGACACTTGCCAGTGGAATTCATTGACATGGATTTTGAATCTCACACCAAGGTCAACGGCACCTGTAACCCCCAAACGCTCCGTCACTGGTACCACTAAGTCTTTTGCCAATACGTGAACCAGTACAGGAGAAATTAGACTGTAGGAGACTACAGACATAGCATGGTTGTGCTAACTTAAGAGAGTTATTATCTATTGATATGAGATCACTTTCTGATTTGGCAAGGAATTAAGTCAAAGGCTGAAGGGGGAGGCTCCAGCTGCAGACAGATGTCTAACAGCCATACACAGGACTATAAGATGACGTTGGAGGTAAACATGACTGAGTTTGTGAGACACCTGTATATTTCTTAGATTTGATACGAGACAGAACAGAATCAAGGAAATTACAGTGATTAGGGGAGAGTTTATCATTCCTTTAAGTTCAGCCCTCTTGCTTCACGGCTAGGATGACACCCCTTAGCTAAAGAATAAATAAATTCTAAGAATTAAAGAATATATCCAAAAGAAATGGTATCTATTTGGAATGGCCCAAAATTTGTAAATTCGAAATATTTAGGGTTCGATTTACACCGATCCAGGAAAATAGGTTGCCAGGCAGCCGCCATTTTGCTGGATTAATTTGGGATTCATTGGGGTTAAAAATCAATTAAGTATCAAAATAACGTATCCTGTCATCTGTCTTTGCTGCCGCAGCTCCTTGCTGGTTCTAAGACACCAGCTGCAAGTCCAGTCTTCTCTGATGTCACTGACTATCCCATGTGGGGCGAAACGGCGTGGTTCGACGTCATAACATGCATCAATGGAAAAAATGCCTGCGAAGGGAAGACAGGAAACGGGGTGGGTGCATTAGGGAGTGATCCGAGGACCCCTTCCCCACCCATCCATCCATTTAATAGGTTCTGGGGTTTAGTAGCAATCGGGGGGGGGGCATTCGACACATTTTGGCAGAACCGGATCCTTCCATCATGCCGAAACTCGCCAACTTCAAATCAAATTGTTACTTTTACCTCCAGGAGCAATGTAGCGTAAAGCATTGGATGGAAGCCCCCATTACTGCGATGTAGGGTATTTATAAAACCAGTGGGGGATTAAATCCTAAACTAAACCTACAGAGACATAAGACATAGTACATATCTGCGCTATTTAGATTTGTTCGAGGTCAGTAATTTTTCTAATGTAAATGCCGCCTGATCTGCCAAATCTGTACGAGATTATGCCGGAGGATTACAGGCACTTAGAAAATAGAAAGTCATATTTGTAACGGTACAAACATCACAAGATGAAGCGGAATCGTCAGCGCAAACAAGTTCACTTTCTGTACAGTAACTATTTATTATGTAGAGTGCAGCAGTCAAGATCATTGTCTGCTGCGCTCTGCAGTAAAACCAGCTAAGATGACTAAGGCTGAGCAAGTACTACTAGGGTTAGAATTAAGTTTAGGGCTAAAGTAATAAAAATACCCCAAGAACTACAGGATTGTTCATCATAACAAATACAGCTTTGAACCAATATGGAAACTCAGCACAGCTACACACCCTGATCTGCTACATCTCCCAAACTCATCTCTGCTAGATTGTCTGACCTTGCAGCATTAAAGGCATCATCCCGTCTTAAGTAACGAAAAGCAAGTAATGGAATAATCAAATAATTTTGCACCTTTTGTTAGTATTTATTCAAAGACTTGAAGGTTTATTAAGGATTTAAGATCTCTAGTTGCAGTCAGCGAATGAACCCATGGGTGAAATCTTGTTTTCCAATTTTTCAACATTCACAAATTTTTGGGCATTACCAATCTACCAAAATTGCAGCCAGCTGGCTACCATCTTTCTAGATTCATATGGGAAGAGGCTATAACCCCCCCCCCCCGAATACAGCATTTTACTCATCTTGTCCCCTCACCTGTCCCTGCCGCCACAGCTCCCCAGCCAGCAGAGGGGCAGGAACAAGTGAGAAAAAAATCTTATTGTTTCTTAACCCATTATCTACCAATGACCATTTTTTGGGGACGCCTAATCTTTAGCTTCTAGCAACAAAGATTTTATAATTTTTATAATTAGGTCCAATTTTTTGTGTTGTGTTTGTAAAATGAATGTTTTCAAAATAGGAAATCGCATCATTGTGATTTTTAATTGACTATTGGGACGCCCTTTTCTGAAAAATCCGTACTTGTAAAAATTTTAATTTGGCAAGTAATGGGTTAAGCCATTCTATACCCATCTGTTCATTAAGTTTTGGGGTCAGGAGACTTGAGAGTGTAGTAAATATTTTTTTTAAATGACAATTGGAGTTCATTGGATTTGATTTGCATTGAGCAAATCTAATTTCCCATCTAAATTTAAACAAATCTACCAAATTAGAATTTTGGTAAAATTTGCTTATTTCTAGTTTTTATGATTTATAAAAGGAAGAAACGAAGGAGTTCAGAAAATGTTACGCATTTTATTTCTTTTATTAGACAGGTATAAAATATCATTTATAGTTGCGTGATCACTTACTTGCTTCGTGCTCGGCGCTGCTCCGTCCATACAGCTCCGGTTGTGACTTATCTGCGACGTCTTGAAGACGCTTTTCTAAATAAACCTTGTAACGTCCTCCTTGATGCAGTCTGAAATGATCTTTAAGGTCCCGTTAATTACAGAAATCCTGGTAATTATGCCGTCCAGCGAGCATCAAAGTGTCTGCAAGGAGCGGACTGTCTGCTTGGAGTGATTTTTATTTGACCAGGTCGACTCTGTTGAAACGATCAATGTTAGCACTTCTGGAACTACGAAATGTCTTCTTATGGTATTTATGATCCTCACAGATGTGAATTCCGATATAAGCAGGAGAGTCCATATAACATGTCTTTTATTAGCTTCTAACCCTATGTCAGAGATGGACACCATGTCACCACTGCCTCCTACCAACGCTGAAGCGCACCACCCTTATGACATTTCACTAGTGGGGCAACCACTGTGATTCATGAGGAATATCATTGAGACCTATTACATGTAATCTAGTAGACAGTAGGGGGCACTATTGTAAGTTGTTTAGGGGCCCTTGGGAAACAGAGTAACCTAAATATCTCTGTCATAGCGTTAATGGGTTTAGAACTTAATTAATTATCCTCTGATAAATAATCATGTGTGGGAAAAGGACTTCCTTTCATGAAATCAGTACATACATTTCCTTACATGCTCTGTGCTGCTGTGTGTTGTTTGTGACTTCTCATTTGTCTCACAATGACTTCTCTAAGATACAGCCCTAAGCAAGTAGGTCACTTTTTTCTACAAGATCATCACAATCTTCTCTGTCACTTTCCTCTGCAAGATCACCACAATCTTCTCGGTCACTTTCCTTTACAAGATCATCACTATTTTCTTGGTCACTTTCTTCTACAAGATCATCAAAGTCTTTCTGGTCTCTTTGTTCTACAAGATCATCACAGTCTTTCTGGTCACTTTCTTCTACAGGATCATCACAATTTTTCTGGTCACTTTCTTCTACAATATCATCAAAGTCTTACTGGTCACTTTCCTCTGCAAGATCATCACAATCTTCTCGGTCACTTTCCTTTACAAGATCATCACTATTTTCTTGGTCACTTTCTTCTACAAGATCATCAAAGTCTTTCTGGTCACTTTGTTCTACAAGATCATCAAAGTCTTAAGGTACCTTCACACTGAGCAACTTTACAACGAGAATGACAATGATCCGTGACGTTGCAGCGTCCTGGATAGCGATCTCGTTGTGTTTGACAGGCAGCAGCGATCAGGA
This sequence comes from Ranitomeya imitator, assembly GCF_032444005.1. Taxonomy (NCBI): domain Eukaryota; kingdom Metazoa; phylum Chordata; class Amphibia; order Anura; family Dendrobatidae; genus Ranitomeya; species Ranitomeya imitator. The sequence continues at coordinate 141,578,814 of NC_091290.1, forward strand.
TCCCGCTGTGCCATCGCTGGTCGGAGCTGAAAGTCCAGAACTTTATTTGGTCGGCAGGTCGGCATGATTCGTCATGTTTGACATCAAAAGCAACGATGCCTGCTATGTTTTTTCACAGAGCTAACAACCAGCGAGAACGAGAAGTGAGTCGCCGTTACGTCACTGGATCGCTCCTGCATCGTTCTGGAGTTGCTGTGTTTGACATCTTTACAGCGACCTAACAGCGACGCTCTAGCGATCTAGTTTAGGTCGGATCGTTGTCTATATCGCTGGAGCGTCGCTAAATGTGATGGTACCTTCACTGGTCACTTTCTTCTACAAGATCATCACAGTCTTCCTGGTCATTTCCTTCTACAAGATCATCACAGTCTTCCTGGTCACTTTCTTCTACAAGATCATCAAAGTCTAAAGGTACCGTCACACTAAGCAACGCTGCAGCGATACCGACAACGATGTCGATCGCTGCAGCGTCGCTGTTTGGTCGCTGGAGAGCTGTCACACAGACAGCTCTCCAGCGACCAACGATCCTGAGGTCCCCGGTAACCAGGATAAACATCGGGTTACTAAGCGCAGCGCCGCGCTTAGTAACCCGATGTTTACCCTGGTTACCAGCGTAAACATTAAAAAAACAAACACTACATACTTACCTTCAGCTGTTTGTCCTCCGGCGCTCTGCTTTCCTCTGCACTGTCAGTGCTGGTCAGCCGGAAAGCAGAGTGGTGACGTCACCGCTGTGCTTTCCGGCTGGCTGGCGCTGACACAGGATGCAGGAGGAGTGCAGAGAAGCAGAGCGCCGGGGACAGACAGCTGAAGTTAAGTATGTAGTGTTTGTTTTTTTAACGTTTACGCTGGTAACCAGGGTAAACATCGGGTTACTAAGCGCGGCCCTGCGCTTAGTAACCCGATGTTTACCCTGGTTACCAGTGAAGACATCGCTGGATCGGTGTCACACAGGCCGATCCAGCGATGTCAGCGGGAAGTCCAGCGACGAAATAAAGTTCTGGACTTTCCTCAGCGACCAACGATCTCCCAGCAGGGGCCTGATCGTTGGTCGCTGTCACATATAACGATTTCCTTAACGATATCGTTGCTACGTCACAAAAAGCAACGATATCGTTAACGATATCGTTATGTGTGACGGTACCTTTACTGGTCACTTTATTCTACAAGATCATCACAGTCTTCTCTTGCTGCTGTTACCACTTCTGTTACATCACTGGTTTCAAATTGTCCTTTCTTATCCTCAGCATCGTACTCACATTAATGGATAGGTCACTGCCTCCAACATAATCAGAAAACTCTTCCTATGCAGCTTGTATTATTGTTAAGTCATCATTGCTCACAGAGTGATCTGTAACCACAAACTTCATCCCATTGACCCAATTTATGGATAGCTCATTCCTCAAATCATAATACCACAAGTGGCTAGGTCACTTTCTCTCACAAAAATCAGTACACTCTTCCCTTGTTGCTAATTATTCTTGTTTCTTCACTGTCTAATAAACGTCACAATCATATGAGTGGCTAGGTCACTTCCTCCAACACATTAAGAACAATCTCTCCCGATGCTGCTGTTTTTGGTCTGATTAATCCATTGCCTGTAGGAGTTTCTGGAGAAGTAGTTGTCAACGACCATAAAATACAGAATGACAGATACTAGTGTTAGGAAATCATGGCAAGCCAATTAAAATTAAACATTTGATGGTCATCCTAAAATGCCTTTCCTTGTGAGCCATGTAACACTTCAATCTTTTCATCTTAGAGGAATAAAACTAGATATCTCTGGATCTGACCCATTAAAAAGCTTTTAAACATGACTAAAGACCAAATCAAAGTTAGATTTGTCTCACCAGAGAGAGGTGGACCTTTATAGCCTTTTTTCCAGATGAGCAGCTGGTAAGTAGCAAGGAAGTACGACATTGGTGCAGCAGGATGATCCAGCTGGAATGGTGGAGGCAGATGTGGCAGGACTGGAAAAGAAAAACTGGAACCAGGGAGAATTATCAAGCAGAGTATAAACCAGAATATGTGTCATGTTTCAAGGCTTTTTAATGGGTCAGACATTTGATTTATATCCAAGAGCACTAACCATAGATGGCGCAATAGAAACACATTTCTTCCTTCTGGAAGAGAGCTAATTTGCATACTTTTTGTAGAGATTCTTTCCTTTGGAAATATCTTAAAATGATCTCTTCCCCAGAAGGAAGAAATCTATTTCTGTTGTGCAAGCTATGGGTAGTACTTCAGATTCATCGTTCTCCCTGGTTCCAGTTCTATTTCTCCAGTTGCAGTCGTGACACATCTGCCTCTGCCATTCCAGCTGGATCATGCTTCTGTACCAACGTCAGCAGTCCATGCTGCTTAACAGCTGCTCATCGAGACCAAAACGCTTTGACTATGAACCTCTCCAGTTGAAACATAACAGATTATGATTAGCCCTTAGTCATGTTTGAGGGCTTTTTAATGGGTCAGACATTGACTTACATCCATAGGCGCTGGCTATAGATGGCACAATCGAGACAGATTCCTTCCTTCTGAAGAACTGATTTACGTACTTTTTTTGTAACCATTCAGCTGTTGCTCATTGGGAAAATTATGTAAAAAGCCGTCCCTACTGTGGTCTCTATAGGTAGTGCCCCTTTATGTAAGTCAGTATCTGACCCATAGAAAAGTCTCGAAACATGGCTTAAATTCCCTGCTTCATCGTTCTCCCTGGTTCCAGTTCTGCTTCTCCAGTTTTAATCCCGCCACCACTTTTGCTTTCAGTGTTTCAGTTGGATCATTCTGCTGCACCAACATCACCAGTTAGTGCTGCTTAACAGCTTCTCATTTAGACCAAAACGCTTTGAAGATTTACCTTTCCAATTGAGACATGAGAGACTCTGATTTGGTCCACACTCATGTTTGAAGGCTTTTTAATGGGTCATGCATTGACTTATATTCAGGGGAACTACCTATACATGACACAATAGAGAACAATTTATTCCTCCTGGGTAAGAGCTATTTTGCATACCTTTTCCATAGGTACATCAGCTGAACTTTACAAAAACTATCGGTATCCACCCTACCAAGAGCTGAATGTTGGAGATTGTAATGAATGGCGACTTTGTTCAGCGTGACGCGAACAGCCTCTATACAAACCCATGAATGATACTTAATGATGAGAAGAAGAACATCTGTTTAATGCGGACGCACAATAGAAAACCATGTAAGAGATCAGTGTGAACCAGCAGCAAACAGTGTCATGATTATAAATTATTATGGGTGCTGATACATTAGAGGCTACTTGTCATCTGTGGCCAACATGAGCCGTTCCCATCTGTGTTCGGAGCTGGCACCGGTTCAACACTTCTGTGTCTATTGAAGAGCAAAGAGAAGAGTTTGCTTTAATATGTTTGCTCAGTAATAAATCCAAGATAGGGCGAAAAAAGCTAAAAAAAATACAAAAAGTGAATAATATGGACGAGCAAGCTAATAAGACGTGGGCAGAAAGAAACAGATGGTGCTCACGTCTTCCATCATATGAATGTAACATCCACATTGCCGTCATTACAAAGGTTCTTTTTGAAAATGTTGGGGGTTTGTCTGCCCTTCAATGGGAATATGTATGTATATTCAAGTAGAAAAAGTCCCATCGACCGCCAATGGAAAGGTCGGAGAATGGAAGAAAATGACTATTCTTCCACTAATCTTTTCTACTCCAGAGAAAACGAACGAGCGCACATTGAAAGGTAAGTCGCCTGTGTTCTTCGAGCCAACCACCATGATTAATTCTTTTTTTCAATTTCATTTCAATAGATTTCACTTGCACCTTGAATGTCACATAATTCAGTTATTACTAAATTCTAACAAGTCTGGCCCTTTGTAAGGAAAACTCCCATTCTTGCCATCGAGCGTTAACGTCTTTATAATGAATGCTCGAAAGGAATTTGCTTTTTCTTCTCCCGTTTCGGGAGATCAAATTTGAAAGTTTTGCTACATTGTATCCACTTTTCTTTGTTTGACACTTCTGCTTACTTACAGGAAGATTTATAAATTGCAATTCAGAACTTCTGTATCCTTACATGAAGCAGAGGAGACAACTTTACTATGAAAGTAATATATTTTTTACATGAAAGGACTCTCAATTATTAACTGAATCACAGAGCTGTGAACAGTTGCCTTCACTACATGGGCAGCCATTTATTTCACAGCAGGTAATTCTACATATTACTAGTCAAAGCTGACAGCAACTATCCTGCCCATGGGGGACGGATGGAGAGAGAGCTGAATTGTGGGATGGATGGATGAAGGAAGGAAAGGATGCATGGAGGAAGGGATGGATGGATGAAGGAAAGGATGGGTGAACGGAGGGAATGATGGAGAGAGGGTGGACAGGATGGATGGATTGAGGGAGGTACGGAGTTGTGAAGGAGTTGTAAGGAAGGATGGATGGAAGGAGGGGAGGATGGAGGGAAGGACAGAAGTGGGATGGATGGATGCAGGGTGGTAGGGAGGGAGGACTAGATGGATTGATGGATGGAAAGAAGGAGGAATTGGCGAATGGATGGAGGGATAGAAGGCGGGATGGATGGAGAGAGGAAAGGAGGGATGCATGGATAGATGAATGGATGAATGTGTGGATGGAGGGAGGAAAGAAGGGATGAATGAACAGATGGATGTGTGTAGGGAAGGATGGAGGGTGTTAGCAAGGGAGGAATGGGGTCCTTGATAGAGGGATGGAAGGAGAGGTGGTTGGAGAGTTGGAAAGAGCGAGAGAAGGAAGAATGGATGGAGGAATGGATGGATGAAGGCGATAGTGAGAGGTGGAGGTAGGGAGGGGTGGAGGGACATATGGAGGGAGGGAGGGAGGATGGGTGGAGGAATGGATAGCTGAATGGATAGATGGAGGGATGGTGGTAGAAAGGGTGGTAGGGATGGATAGATGGAGGATGGAAATGAAGGAGGGATGGATGCATGGATGGATGAATGAATGGATTTTGGAATAGATGGATTGATGGATGGAAGGAGGAATTGAATGAATGGAGGCATGGAAGGCAGGATGGATGAAGGGAGGAAAAGAGGGATTGTTAGATGGATGGATAACTGTGTGGATGGACGGAGGGATGAAAGGAGGGATGGATGAATGAATGATGGATGGAGGAAAAGACAGATGGTGTTAGGGAGGAAAGGAGACTTTGATAGAGGGGTGGAAGGAGGTGTGGGTGGAGAGATGGAAAGAGGTAGACGAGGGATGGAGGGATTGAGGGCAGTAGTGAGCTGGGAGGTAGGTAGGGTTGGAAGGAGGGAGGGATGGCTGGAGGAATCGATAGCCTGATGGATGGAGGGATGCTGGTGGAGAGTGTGGGAGGAATGAATAAATGGAGTCTAGGAGTGAGGGAAGAAGGGATGGATGGAAAGAGAAGGATGAAGGCAGGGAGGAATGGATGGATGGAAGAAAGGAGTGAGGGAGGGAAGTAAGGAAGGAGGGAAAATCTTTATTAATTACTGAAAGAATGTTCTCCCCATTAGTCTTGGCCAATTCGCTAACCCTTTTTGTAAAAGTAATTCCTAAATATGAAATCTGTTCCTCCTCCCAGGTAAAATCTACCATTTGTTTTATTGAATTAATGGTTTCTTCTTGTAAATTGAGTTGGAGTATCTTTGATTTAATATTGTTTATCTTAAATAGAGAAATTTTAGAAAATTCATCAAGTATTTCCAGGAGGTTTTTAATGGAATTGTGGGGGTCTGTTAGAGTTAGTAACATATCGTCTGCAAACAGGGATATTTTATATTGGTTGTTACCGATGTCCACTCCTAGAACATTCTTGTTAATACGAATCATTTCTGCTAAGGGTTCAATTGCCAGGGCAAACAACAGGGGGGACAGTGGGCAACCCTGTCTAGTTCCATTACTTATTGGGAAGGATTTTGATAAGTTGTTGTTAATGTAAATTTTTGCACTGGGTATCGAGTAAAGCGCAAATACCGATGTGAGCCATTTATCATCAAAACCGAATTTCTCCATCACCATTTTAAGATACTGCCAATTTATTCGATCAAACACCTTTTCGCCATCAAGTGTCAACAGGACAGATGAAGTACCATTGGCGTTAATTTTGCTGAGAATGTTGGGGTTATCGTTGATGGGTAGGGTTCTAGCGGTCAAATCAATGATACTTCCAAAAATTCTGTACATCTTTAGAACATTACCTTTGAAGTTTTCTTCAGAATTTTTCAAAAACTGTCAAAAAAAAATACTGTCTTTTGTCTGGAGTGGGAAAAAAGCCAGAATATCTAGGGACATCCTTTACAAAAGTAAAAGAAATGGTGGATTAGGTCTCCCGAACTTACAAGCATACCACAAAATTAATTTAATAAAACATAGCCAGGGATGGTTCAATAAAAAAGATAACCCGGTGTGGCTCGATATGGAGTTGTCTTTAAATAAATCTGATTCTTTGGGAAACCTTCTCATTAAACATACCCTAAATTTAGGCAAATATAAACGTAGTCATCCGATTATCTCAGCCATTCTTCAAGCATGGGATAAATTAGCTAAAATCCCGGGGGAAAAAAATAAAACAACAATTGGGGAAATTCTACCAATTTCATTAATAACCTCTCTATTCGGACAAAAATTTCCAACATTATGGGAACAAAAGGGAGTAAAAAAATTAGGAGACTTGTTGGCAAACAATAAACTACTAAATTTCTCAGAAATCAAACAAAAATTTAATATCCCTTCGTCAGAATTTAATCAGTACCTCATTGTTAAAGAATGCCTTCAGATCTTCATTTCTAAGGCTTCTCCTAAATTCGAACCAATATATTTATTGCTTAGAAATCTTGATCATAAAGTTTTCTGGAGCACTAAGTTCCTATATAATATTTTCAATAAAGACTATACATTTAAAAAGAACAAATACATGAAAAAATGGGGGAAAACATTAGGCCTACAAAGAGATGACGAACAGTGGGAAGAAGCATTAAAAAACACTTATGCCTCTAATATCTCGCTTCCACTCCACGAGACATATTACAAATTAGTTACAAGGTGGTATCTTACACCAGATAGAATTACTCATTTCGGCGGAAGCTCTTCACCGTTGTGTTGGAGGGGATGTGGAAACAAGGGGGACTTACTTCACATATTTTGGTCATGTCCAAAATTAACAAACCTGTGGAAGCAGGTCTCCAAATACATTAGTACTCTGCTCAATGAGAACTTTGTCTTGACTCCCCAGACGGCTCTCCTATCAGTGGACATCGAAAAATTACATTACTCAATGAGGTTTGTAATAATCCATATCTTGTTGATAGTTAAAAACAAAATTGCAGCGATGTGGAAGAGCTCTGAGGCTCCCAGTTTCCCTGACGTTGTGGACAATCTTAATCTTCACAATTCCTTAGATCTTAAATTCGCTTTAGCGAATGGATGTTTACAAAAATATGAAAAAAAATGGAATAAATGGAACCTCAGATTCCAAAATCAGTAATCTTTTCGGTGGATTGTGGTGTTGTTGACGATCAAATTAAGACGAGTAACTAAGTTAAAAGTTTTCTTTCTTTATTAGGGCAATTTGTTTCTGGCCTAACTAGGTCAGTGGCCCAAAAAGCATTATTGCTTATCTGTTAGTTTTGTTCTTTCTTGTTTTGTTATTATGTTTCCCCTGCCCCTTCCTCTTCCCCTCCTGTTCCCCTTTTCCCCTTCCCCCCTTCTCCCAACCACTTCCTTTTCTTTGATGTAGATGCATACTAATATTTCACAAATGCATTATATTGGTTTTGTTTAAAAAAATTTGTAATAAAAATTATTTGAAAACAAAAAGAAACATCAAAAAAAAAAAGGAAGGAGGGAAAAAAATAAAAAAGTAAAATGCAATTGTGACAGGACTGTATTAGCCCATGAGGTGACGTTTCGGTTCAGTCTGAAGCTTTCTCCAGCAGAGGTGCATTAATTGCCGTTTATGTGAGAGGATTGATAACTACCTAGGAGGCTCTGCGGCTAAACACTGCAGAGGCTGGTGACTTTGTTTTTCTTAATTTCTAGGTAGATAAGCTGTCCGAATTGGTGCTTGAAACACGACAGTTATCAGCGAGAACGTGTGTCCGTCATCCACTGGAGGCTTGGATCTCACACAGGGAGCGTGGCTCCTCCGAAGATGCTGATGAAGTGTATTATTCTCATGATAACAGAGTATACGCCCTTGGTTGATTAATCACTCCCAGATTTGTGCTGATTGGGTTTTTTAACGTACTTAAGATAATTGTAGGCTATCAGGATCCAACGCGTCGGAGAAAGTCTAAATTATATTTCACATTACAATTAATAGTAACTTTTCTAAATAAATTCTGACGTGAATAATGGCCAATAATAATGCCAGCTGCTGCTCGAGATAGAAGTGGTTTTTAAGAAGGCACCAGACGCGGAGTTTCATTTTGTGCCTTGATCTTCTTGGCATGGCTGTAAACTGTAAATTTATTCTTCATGCCAAAAAATTCTGCAATTTTAATACTTTTTCCATATCAATTATTTGTACTGTGCAAACATATTTTTAGGCCAAATGGGGCCCTCAATCTAGGTTCCCCAAGTCAGATCAAATTCTCACCAAACCAGCATTGAGCCTCATAGTATGGCGTTGGGAGCAAATCAACTAATTCCTCTACGGACCCACGGTTGTACTTCTCTCGCAGTTTACGTTCACTATTGCCTCTCTGTGCCACCTCATCCCATGATGAGTTGAGTAGTCATTGGATTGATGAAGTTGCTAAACATAAATCCAAAGACAATTCTTAAAAAATATTGACAGAGAGAAAAAAATGTTATGTCTAGTAAAAGAACAAATAAATCAATTTTAAAACAATTCAAGCCAGACATGTAACTCGAAGCAAAGATCACCAAGCTAAGACTTGCCTACTTTGAACAGAGCATACGAAGAGAGCAATCACTGGAGAAGGACACAGTGGTGGGAAGTATGGAAGGAGCAAGGCCAAGCAGAAAACCAGCAACTCAATGGCTTGACGCTATGAAGATAACGGTGGAGCAGACCCTGGTGGATCTATCTAGGCTGCACAAAATCGATCTTACTACAGAGCGTTCATCCATCAAGTCGCCATGACTTGAGGTCAAGCTGAAGGCCGTTCGGACACCTCTGAAAATGAACCTGGAAACTTCAGGTGTTATTATATGTGTGATCAGGCAATACGATAATAATAAATATAATAATAATAATTAGAGATGGGCGAACCCAAACAGTAAAGTTCGGGGTCAATATCAAACACCTACTCTTCGGGCATGGACACCAAACAAGAACTTCACCAGGAAGTTCATGTTACTGTTTGGGTTCAGCCCCCCAAACAACAGGTGTTTGCCGTGCTGTCATGTGCATGACAGCACTGCAAAAACTGCTTCTGATCAGCGGTAATATCATCCCTGCCGGTCAGACAGCCGTGGTCACTGGTGTTGGCTGATAGGACTACTGCTCCTATCAGCCAATGCCTGCTTCTGCTAATAACAGTGAAAGCAGGAGCAGCTGATGGGAGCATTCATCAGCAGCTTCCTGTGCTGTAAATAATAATAAAAATAACCTTTTTCCTGGTATTATTGATAACCAGCCAGGCAAAACTCACAGCCCACACCTTTTCAGGGCACCTGTGGGCTGCTATTTTTAGGCTGGGGGTTAATATTTTTGGACACTTACCAGCCTGACAATATCAGCCCCCAGCTGTCTGCTTTAGCTAGGCTGGTTGTCAAAAATAGGAGGGGAACCCAACGCCATTTACTTTAAATATTTATTTGGGGGGACCCCTCTATTCTTAATAACCAGGTTTGCTGAAGCTGACAGCTGAGTTTTGCAGCCCCCAGCTGTGAATTTTGCCTGGCTGGTTATCACAAATACAGGGGAACCCATGCCGTTTTTTTATCATTTATTTACAGGGCAGGCACCACCTGATGAATACTCCCATCAGCTGTTCCTGCTCTCATGGTTATTAGAGGCAGCAAGTGTAGGCTAATGGGAGCTGTAGTCCCATCAGCTGACGCCAGTGACCGGAGGTAAACTATTTACCTCCGATCACAGCTGAGAGCTCATGCTTTAATTTGAACCGCGGCTGTCTGACCGGCGGTGGTAATTTTACCACTGATCTTAAGCAGTGTTTGTCTCGCTGTCATGCACATGACAGAGCGGAAAGCATGTTCAAGTGAATGGGGTCCAGGATCGGGTCCGGGTACTGTTCTGGTATGGGATCGGGCCCGGTATTATTCTGGTAAATGAACCCAAACCTTTTGTAACTGTTCGGCCGAACCCACCAGACCCAATCATCCAGGGGTCCACACATCTCTAGTAATAATAATACAACATTAAAACAACTTCTCCTACAGTCCCGAAAGAAAGTGACTGCCCTCGACCCAAATCTACATGAAACACGGAGAAGTTATGATTAAACTCTTGGTGTTTCCCACTGAACATCACTATAGAGTCAGATTTAACGGTGTGAAAATCCCTCATCTGCCGTCTCTTTTTTTGTACAAGAAAAACATAAGTCCATCTAAAAAAAAAAAAGCAAAATGTCCCTTTTATAGGAGATTATTTTTAATTAGCCAGCATGATGATGCATTTAAGAGCAGCCTTTGCTACCAAGCGTAAGTTAGTTTATTCATGTGTATAATTAATCCTCTAACACATGTGAGTCTGTTGGGACGTCAGCCATCAAAATAGCGTCTGGGGGAGCTAATCGCCACGTAGGGACCTTGACGGAGCAAGACGGCAGCAAACGTGAGCTTTCTCTTGGAGGTGCATATTAAATTAAAACAAAGACTTAGTCACAAACCATGTTTAATTATGTCTTATAATCTTTTAATAACCCCGGCAGTCAACAGGCGCCTTCCTTCCCTATTTGCTTACTAGTTTTCTTCAGCTTCCAGTGCTAAGTTTGTAGGAGGAATATTGGGGGGGTTTTACGTTCCGCACAGAATCGACTGCAATGGATGACGTCCATCTTGGTAAGAGAAAGCCCTTAATGGGAGGCTTTAACCCCTTCACGGCATGGCCAATTTCCATTTTTGCGTTTACGTTTTTTTTTTCTACTCAGAGTTGTATTTTTGAATGACTCCATTCATTTTACCGCAAAGTATAGTGGAAAACGGGAAACAAATTAAAAAGTGAGGAGAAATTGTTAAAAAAAAACAACACGCAATTCTGACATTGTTTTTTGAGAATTGTTTTTACACATATATTTTTTGGTAAAGCTAACCATGAAATAGGATTCTCCTCATCAGTGTGATTACGGAGATACCAAACATGTCCGTTTTATTAATTATTTTAGTGGTGAAACAAAATTCAGAAGTTTGGCCAAAAATTGTTTTGGGTGGTCATATCGCCATTTTCCGAGACCCGTAACATTTCCATTTTTGGTTCACGGAGCTGTGTGATGGCTTATTTTGTGCAAGACGGGAAGATGTTTATATTTATTTATATACCATTTTTGGATGAATATGATGTTTTTCTGCAATTCTTGCAGCGACACCCAAAAATGTAATTTTGGCATCCTTGATTTTTTTTTTTTCATTTACGGTTTCACCTTTCAGGTTAATTATTTTTATATTTTGATAGATCGGGATTGTTTAAATGCAACGATACCAAATCGGAGTAGTTTATTTTCATCATTATTTTTAATGTATTAGTATTGAGTGTACAGTCATGGACAAAAATTTTGAGAATGAGACAAATATTGATTTTTCCAAAGTCTACTGCTTCATTTTTTTTAATGGCAATTTGCATATACTCCTGAATGTCAGAGTGATCAGCTTAACAGCAATTACTGTACTTGCAAAGTCAATATTTGCCCAGAAAATGAACTTTAACCCCCAAAACACATTTCAACATCATTGCAGTCCTGCCTTAAAAGGAGCAGCTAACATCGTTTTAGTGATTGATCCATTAACACAGGTGTGGGTGTTGATGAGGACAGGGCTGGCGATCAATCAGTCATGATTAAGTAAGAATGACATCACTGGACACTTTAAAAGGAGGCTGGTGCTTGGTATCATTGTTTCTCTTCAGTTAACCATGGTTATCTCTAAAGAAACACGTGCAGCCATCATTGCACTGCACAAAAATGGCCTAACAGGGAAGAGTATCGCAGCTACAAAGATTGCACCTCAGTCAACAATCTATCGCATCATCAAGAACTTCAAGGAGAGAGCTTCCATTGTTGTCAAAATGGCTCCAGGGTGCCCAAGAAAGACCAGCAAGCGCCAGGACCGTATCTTAAAACTGTTTCAGCTGCGGGATCGGACTACCAGCAGTGCCGAGCTTGCTCAGGAATGGCAGCAGGCTGGTGTGAGTGCTTCTGCACGCACTGTGAGGCGGAGACTCTTTGAGCAAGGCCTGGTTTCAAGGAGGGCAGCAAAGAAGCCACTTCTCTCCAGAAAAAACATCAGGGACCGACTGATATTCTGCAAAATGTACAGGGAGTGGATTGCTGAGGACTGGGGCAAAGTCATTTTCTCTGATGAATCCCCTTTTCGATTGTGTGGGACATCTGGAAAACAGCTTATTCAGAGAAGAGGTGAGCGCTCCCACCAGTCTTGTCTCATGCCAACTGTAAAGCATCCTGAAACCATTCATGTGTAGGGTTGCTTCTCAGCCAAGGGAATCGGCCTAAAAACACAGCCATGAATAAAGAATGGTACCAGAATGTCCTCCAAGAGCAACTTCTCCCAACCGTCCAAGAGCAGTTTGGCGCCCAACAATGCCTTTTCCAGCATGATGGAGCACCTTGCCATAAAGCAAAGATGATAACTAAATGGCTAATGGAACAAAACATAGAGATTTTGGGTCCATGGCCTGGAAACTCCCCAGATCTTAATCCCATTGAGAACTTGTGGTCAATCATCAAGAGACGGGTGGACAAACAAAAACCAACAAATTCTGGCAAAATGCAAGCATTGATTATGCGAGAATGGACTGCTATCAGTCAGGATTTGGTCCAGAAGTTGATTGAGAGCCTGCCAGGGAGAATTGCAGAGGTCTTGAAGAAGAAGGGTCAACACTGCAAATATTGACTTGCTGCATTAACTCATTCTAACTGTCAATATAACCTATTGGTAGTAATAATATGATTGCAATTATATTTCTGTATGTGATATAAACATCAGACAAACACTAATAAAAACCAGAGGGCAGCAGATCATGTGAAAATATGATTTTGGTGTCATTCTCCAAAATTTTGTCCATGACTGTATTTACTGAACATACATTTCAGTAGGCCAACATTTCGCATTTTTCAAGCTGGTGTTATAAAGTATTCTAATTTACTGAGATAATGACTTTTGGTTTTTCATTGGCTGTAAGCCATAATCAGCGACATTAGCAGAAATAAACACTTAACATAGATCACTCTGCGTGTAATGACTCTATTTAACAGGGGTGGACATATCATTGGTGCAACCTGTGCAGCTGTGCAGGGGTCTAAGAGGGCAGGGGCAATTTTGCATTTTTAGTAGATCTTGCACTGCAAAGGCCCCACGTATTGTTATTGCATGGGATCCCTTTTCTGTCTGTGTCTGCTAGTGCTATATAATATATCAGTTTCACTTTTTGTATTGAAGAACTGAAATCAATTAACTTTATGATGATAAAAAAGAAAGTAAAAAGCACTGGCGCTCCTGATAGTCCCTAGTGGGGAAACAAAATTGCTGAATGTAGCGTGCTGCTGGTGATTGTGACAGGTTCTGTGTAGACCTGTAAAGTATATAAAATGAAAAAGAGTGGTATTCACCTGCGCTGTCTACAAAAACGAACAATAAAATGAAAAATAGATGAATAAATGAATAAGAGAGCACTTACTTAATGAGTAATCATTGGTTATGCAGTGGATGTTGCAATGGGTCCTTAAAGTACTACCAGAATCTTAGGGGAATGAGGAGAGAAAAAAAAATGTAAATGTTTGTATTGGTGAATTTAGTGAGACTAAATAGATTTATAATATATACTCACTCAGATATTAAATGGAAATGTGCAATGAAGAGACGTGATCCCTGTGTATCTGCAATTGATGCGGGTATTGTGATGACCACGGTTGCTTAATCTTCAGAGGTTTATAGTAGATGCCCCTGCTTAGATAAATGTACAACCTTTATAGGTAATAGTGGTTTTAAATAAATGTGGTCTAGTTTTCCCAGTACACAATAAACTTACTGTTGGTGGGAGTAGCGCAGGATTCCGTTAGGTTAAGGTAGTAAGATGACCATCAGATGCTGGCTGACAAGGATTACTGTGATTAGGATTGATTGCCCATATGTTGAGATGAGGAGAAATGCTCCCCTAGTATGTTGGACCACTAATATGCCACAATTGCTATGTGCACATAAAATATGCTATACTCACTGCGGTGCTGAGTGCGGAGGGAAGCGGTTCCGGAAAGTCTGAGCCACCGCTAGGTGTACCACTATGACAGAGCGGTGGGTTAAGGAGAGAGTGGCGGCAGAAGCCGTGCGACCGCGAAACCTTGCGTGCCCCGGCCGGATGCAGCGCTGAGGTAGCGGTCGGAGAGGGTGGGCGGAGCTGCTGGTGACGTCACCACGCTACGGGGCTAAAGAGGACAGGTGTGCTAGTATAGCTAGTCAGCAAACCAATGCATTTCAAGGGCTCAGGCCCTCTTCATCAGGGTTAAACCATATATATATAGTATAGCATATTTTATGTGCACATAGCAATTGTGGCATATTAGTGCTCCAACATACTAGGGGAGCATTTCTCCTCATCTCAACATATGGGCAATCAATTCTAATCACAGTAATCCTTGTCAGCCAGCATCTGATGGTCATCTTACTACCTTAACCTAACGGAATCCTGCGCTATTCCCACCAGCAGTAAGTTTATTGTGTACTGGGAAAACTAGACCACATTTATTTAAAACCACTATTACCTATAAAGGTTGTACATTTATCTAAGCAGGGGCATCTACTATAAACCTCTGAAGATTAAGCAACCGTGGTCATCACAATACCCGCATCAATTGCAGATACACAGGGATCACGTCTCTTCATTGCACATTTCCATTTAATATCTGAGTGAGTATATATTATAAATCTATTTAGTCTCACTATATTCACCAATACAAACATTTACCCCCTTTTTTTTTTTTTTTTTTCTCTCCTCATTCCCCTAAGATTCTGGTAGTACTTTAAGGACCCATTGCAACATCCACTGTATAACCAATGATTACTCATTAAGTAAGTGCTCTCTTATTCATTTATTCATCTATTTTTCATTTTATTGTTCGTTTTTGTAGACAGCGCAGGTGAATACCACTCTTTTTTAACTTTTTGATGATATTCTAACTTTGTGAGAGGCACCTGTATCTCCCCTCCAGTATTTTACCAGTGACCTCCTCACATATCCCCCTCCTCTGCCCAAAGCCAGGGGATTTAGCACTAGTATGTTGGAGCATTTTTCCAGGTTCATATCATTGAGGCTAGCATGATGAGTGACACATATCTCACCTCTGGTATTTTACCAGTGACCTGTACTGGTAGACTAGGGTTGTGTGCAAGTCATGGTACCTGTATCCTGAAGGCTGTATGATATCAGTATTATCTCGTTAGGAAAAAAATAAAGACAATGTAGAAATGTTTACATCTGATGCACAACTTTGTTGCTAAACATTGAGATAATGATGTAACTTTACTGTGAAAATGTATCACAGCCAAATCCTGGTTTGTAATTAAAAAAAAAAAAAACAGTCACATTTCCAGTCTCCCTTTAAGATTCTGCCAGTTGTGGCGCTTCCTGTTGGTTTTGCTTTACGCTGGCACTAGTATAAGCATTCATACCATTTGTCTTCCCTATGCCCACACAGGCTCCGCTGTCGGGGAATGCCAAGTGTGCACACGGTGTTTGAGCATCATGTTGAGACTGCAGTGGAAGCCGCACCATCTGCCTCCTCGAAATGCTTTGTCGAGCCAATGTGTTAGTATTGTCATCTCCTCTGCTTGAAATGCGTTGCATGGGGGCTGCGTACACGGCACGACATTGCATTTGGCATATGTGTTCAGGTGAGATATTTTGCAGAAAAATCGAAAACACGTAAGTTTTAACTTTTTTGAATAGAGTCGGAAAGCCACTGACACGCGTCCCTTTATTTATTTGCGGTGTGATACGGCGCCGGCTACATCAATGGCCGCGTTTAATGGCCGCTCTCTTTTCACTGTTTCCTTGAAGAAATTACAGCCCCGCAGGCTATTTAGCAATGTGCAGAGATGAGAAATAACGAGAGGAGCAGAACGCAGTCACAATGAAACGCTGACTCGCTGAGCCATGTGTTAGGTTACAGGTGCTCCTGCTTCATGTGGATGCAGAAAATTGCAAACAGACTGTTTATGTATCTCTGCGGAAAAAAGTAAAAACGCTAAATGTTTAATTTAATCATTGATTAGTCCAGAACAATCCGAGAAAACAACAACGCGAAAATGTTACAATTGTTTCAAAAGAGCCTTGTTATATTCAAAGGCGAGAAAGTAAAAATAGATAGAGATAATAAATATATAGATAACATATGGATACATCGATAATAGATAGATAAAAGATAGATAGATAGATAATAATAGATAAAGATAGATAGATAAATAGATAGATAATAGAAAATAGAAAGATATATATATATAATAGATAGATAATAGACAGATAATAGATAAAAGATAGATAATAGATAAAAGATATATAATAGATAGATAAAAGATAGATAATAGATAGATAAAAGATAGATAGATAATAGATAGATGATAGATAGATAATAGATAGATAATAGATAGATAAAAGATGGATAAAAGATAGATAGATAATAGATAATAGATAGATAAAAGATAGCTGTCTGCTGTGTGATTCCTAGAAGTGTGTCCTAAAAGTGTGGATTACAGTAGAGTTAAAACCTGAAAGATGTATACAGACGGTGCCCTGCTACCTGCCACCATCGCACTCTAACAAGCATCTCTATTCTTCCAACAGGTATGTTCATCCACCCAGCTCTGCTGTTGTCTGTCTATGAAGCGCACATAGTACATCACCCAGCTTTGCACATAGACTTCCCTCTGCTCCTAGCTTTCACATGGTATGCCTTTCAGCTAACCCCAGCTTACCCTGTGATATTTATGACCTTGTTTACTCAGGCTTGATTGTATACATCTGGTCCACTCTTAATTCTCTGACCAAGATGAGCAGAGACCACTCCTCTCTGCTTCACACCTGAATGCACTTAGTTGTACTTATATTGCATAGCTCAAGTCTGCATAGACTTCAGTCTGCAGTGTGATTCCTATAAATGTGTCCTAGAAGTGTGAAGATTACAGTAGAATTTAAACCTGAATTGAACCTGAAGGGAACTGAAGGTAACTGGCCACAGTCACTGTAAACAATGTTTGTGTTTATTTTCACTTTCACCCCTATAATTCTTCACCTTCTGCAAACTCCCCTAATCCCTACTCCTAGCAAAGAACTGTTCATCTCCTCTTCAATCCTCCCCATCCATCTCACCTCCTCCTCAGAACTGTTCCTTAACCTACAATCTTTTGCCTCCAAACACAGACAGCCCCCTCATGCCCTCTTCTGCTCCCACCTGCTAACGCTTTCTCTGCTCCTGCTCACTGCTGGTGATATCTCTCCAAATCCTGGTCCTCCTCAACACATTCCCACAATCATTTCTACCTCCCATCTACACTCTATCACAAACTTCCATAACCTCTCTAACCTTATACCCATTCGCCCAGCCCCCACTTCCCCAGTCCCACTAACAGGAGCTCTGTGGAACGCTCGCTCTGTCTGCAACAAGCTTTCCTACATCCATGATCTTTTTGTTACTACCAAACTTTCCTTCCTCGCCATCACCGAAACCTGGCTCACCCCTTCTGACACAGCCTCCCCTACTGCACTCTCTTACGGTGGCTTCTACCTTTCTCACACACCCCGCCCCAGCAGCAAGCATGGCGGAGGAGTTGGTTTTCTCCTGTCCGATAACTGCTCCTTCACCCCAAACACACTGCCACCCTCTGTTACCCTCCTTCCTTTGAGGTGCACTCTGTGCGCATCTACTCCCCCTCCAACCTCCAACTGGCTGTCATTTACCGCCCCCCAGGGCCAGCCACCACCTTCTTTGACCACTTCACCACCTGGCTACTTCATTTCCTTTCTGCGGACATCCCCACTATCATCATGGGCGACTTCAACATCCCCATTGACACTTCCCTCTCAGCTGCCACTAAACTTCTATCTCTTACTTCCTCCTTCGGCCTCACTCAATGGTCTTCTACAGCCACTCACAAAGATGGTCACACACTGGACCTCATCTTCATCCACCTCTGCTCCCTATCTAACCTCTGTAACTCACCTCTTCCACTCTCTGACCACAACCTTCTCACATTCTCATCTCTCTCCACTCCATGTCTACAATCCCCACCCCACAAACTTTCACACCCTCGCAGAAATCTTAAACATCTTGACCTACATTCATTCTCTGAATCCCTCCTCCCTCTCACAGACATAAGTTCCATACACAATGTGGATGATGCTGCCGCTCTATATAACACCACAATAGCTGTAGCTTTGGAATCTGCTGCCCCACTTACAGATACCAAAGCTCGCAAAATCAACAGACAGCCCTGGCACACCAGCCTGACCAAAGAACTGAGGCAAGCTTCCAGGGCTGCTGAGTGCAGATGGAAAAGATCCCACTCCAACGAGCACTTCATCGCATTCAAACAGTCCCTCACTACTTTCAAGACCACACTTGCCACAGCTAAACAAACCTACTTCTCATCTCTCATATCCTCCTTGTCTCACAACCCTAAACATTTATTCAACACCTTCAATTCTCTTCTCCGTCCCCCAGTACCTCCTCCCTCCCCTCTTATCTCCGGTGAAGACTTTGCCTCATTTTTCAAGCAGAAGATTGATAGCATCAGAGACAGTTTTGGTCAACAATCCCCAGAGCCCTTCCTCCCGACTTCCCAGCCCTCCACCTCCAAAACCAACTTCTCCACCATTACAGAAGATCAACTCTCCACTCTACTCTCAAGATCGCATCTCACCACCTGTGCACTTGACCTGCTCCCATCCCACCTCATCCCAAACCTCACCACAGTCTTCATCCCAACCCTAACCCATCTCTTTAACCTATCATTAACAACTGGTGTTTTCCCCTCAAGCTTTAAACATGCCTCCATCATACCTATACTCAAAAAGCCCTCTCTTGACCCATCCTCTGTATCTAGCTATCGCCCTATATCACTTCTCCCCTATGCCTCCAAACTACTGGAACAACACGTTTACCTTGAACTGTCCTCCCATCTCTCTTCTTGCTCCCTCTTTGACCGCTTACAATCTGGCTTCCGGTCACACCATTCCACTGAAACTGCCTTAACTAAGGTCACCAATGACCTTTTAACCGCCAAGAGCAAGCAACACTACTCTGTCTTCCTCGACCTGTCGGCTGCCTTTGACACAGTGGACCATTCCCTATTATTACAGACCCTCTCATCCCTTGACATCACAGACTTGGCCCTATCCTGGATCTCATCATACCTAACAGACCGGACATTCAGCGTCTCCCACTCACACACCACCTCCTCACCTCGCCCCCTATCCGTCGGAGTCCCACAAGGTTCAGTCCTTGGGCCCCTGCTCTTCTCCATTTATACCATTGGCCTGGGACAGCTCATAGAATCTCATGGCTTTCAGTATCACCTCTATGCTGACGACACAGATCTACATCTCTGGACCAGATATCACCTCCCTTCTAACCAGAATCCCTCATTGTCTGTCCACTATTTCATCCTTCTTCTCCGCTAGATTTCTCAAACTTAACATGGACAAAACAGAATTCATCATCTTTCCCCCACGACGAACCTATCCATTAAGTAAATGGCTGCCCACCCTCCCCAGTTCCACAAGCTTGCTACCTCGGGGTAATCCTTGACGCTGATCTCTCCTTCAAACCACATATCCAAGCCCTTTCCACTTCCTGCCGACTTCAACTCAAAAATATTTCACGAATCCGTACATTCCTCAACAAAGAATCTACAAAAACCCTAGTCCATGCCCTCATCATCTCTCGCCTTGACTACTGCAACCTCCTGCTCTGTGGCCTCCCCTCTAACACTCTCACACCCCTCTAATCTATTCTAAATTCTGCTGCCGGACTAATCCACCTGTCCCCCTGCTATTTCCCAGCCTCTCCCCTCTGTCAATCCCTTCACTGGCTCCCCATTGCCCAGAGACTCCAGTACAAAACCCTAACCATGACGTACAAAGCCATCCACAACCTGTCTCCTCCATACATCTGTGACCTCGTCTCCCGGTACTTACCTACACGCAACCTCCGATCCTCACAAGATCTCCTTCTCTACTCCCCTCTTATCTCCTCTTCCCACAATCGTATACAAGATTTCTCTCGCGTATCACCCCTACTCTGGAACCCTCTACCCCAACATATCAGGCTCTCACCTACCATCAAAACCTTCAAAAAGAACCTGAAGACCCACCTCTTCCGACAAGCCTACAACCTGCAGTAACCACCGATCGACCAAACCGCTGCATGACCAGCTCTACCCTCACCTACTGTATCCTCACCCATCCCTTGTAGATTGTGAGCCTTCGCGGGCAGGGTCCTCACTCCTCCTGTACCAGTTATGACTTGTATTGTTTAAGATTATTGTACTTGTTTTTATTATGTATACCCCTCCTCACATGTAAAGCGCCATGGAATAAATGGCGCTATAACAATAAATAATAATAATAGATAGATAATAGATAATAAATATATAGAAAACACAGATACATAGATAATAGACAGATAAAGATAGGTAGCTAATAGATAGAGATAGATAGATAGATAGATAGATAGATAGATAGATAGATAGATAGATAGATAGATAGATAATAGAAAGATAGATATATATAATAGATAGATAATAGACAGATAATAGATGGATAGATAATAGATAGATAATAAATAGATAGATAATAGATAGATATAAAAAAGATGGAAGCAGCACTCCTTGTAGTGTAGAAATATTTGCTATTTAATAGCCCATGAGGCGATGTTTCCGCTCTGTGTGAGAGCCTTTATCAAGCCTGCAATGAATAAAAATAAATAGATTTGAGAAAGAGAAATTGCACTAAAGAGAAATTGTTCCTCGTTATTAGTTGCACATTGTGTTTTGGACAAGATTTTGCTCCAATTTTTAGCAGATCAGGGTTTGATCCGTGGTCCCTGCTATCGTCTCAGTTTCGCTTCTTGCACATAAAACCATTTTTTTTCTGCCTTGGACTTTTTGTTGTGTTTATTCTAGAAGTTATCTCTTCAGCCTCGAAACCTTCCATCATTTTTACGGATGTGGTTGAACATGCAGAGGTGTAAAAATGATGACTTCAGGGAAGGTCAAGACGCGAGGAGCAGCCGAGCCCAAACTGTTTCCTGCCTTTTATTACGAGCTCGAATTGGAAATGTTTTCTTGCGACACCTAATGTGCATCACTCATAATTTAGATCTTTTCTAGCCTCCGGGGAGAACAGGATCTGCAGCCTCAAAAGAAAATTCTTAACCAACTGATTAGAATCAAAGCAGACTTGGAGAATGAGCTGCATGCGGAGGACGGCAAGACGACGTCGTAAGGAAATATTGGTACCTGCGGATATTTAGGTAGCATCTGAGCGATATGTAAACTGCTCACAGAAGTTCAGCACACGACAGATGCTTCATGGGGTCATCGCCTGGATTAGCTTTCAATGAACTGGTTAACTTCAGAATGTGTTAACGACCATCAGATGTGTTTTTCAGAAGTGCTGTTTGTACACAGCTCTATACAGTGCTGAACCAATTCCACAACTTTCTAAGCCTGAAAATGGCAAGAACCTCTCAACTAAGAAAAAGCACAGTCCATCATTACTAAAAGACATGAAGGTCAGTAAAAAATTCCTAGAACCTTAAAGGTATCCTCATGTGCATACATGAAAACCAGCAATCTCTATTGAGAAATACGTTCTCATGAAGAGAATCTGAGGAAATGAAGACCAAGTATAAGCTCTGCTGCAGAGGATAAGTTCATTAGAGTTATCAGTCTTAGAAACAGCAAATTGCCAGTACCTCAGATAAGAGTCCTGATAAATGATGCACAGACATCAAGTACTTGATAAGAGACAAGTCTGGAGACGCTGCAGCCATAGTAGCACATTTAGGCCATGTAGGCTGCTCACAGTAGAATGAGCCACATGATGCTGTGAGATGTGTTGAAAACCAGCTCCAGGGACAATTTCACGTTCCGTCGTGAATGCCTCTTCATGGCGTTGCCCACATGGTCTGCAAACCAATCTCCAGCTATAATTGCGTCCAAGATAAGAGCAGAACTCATCACTGAAGATGACAGATCGCCATTTCAGTGTCTATTGTTGTCTTGCTCTGCACCATGATAGTCTTTGAGAGAGGTTGTGTAAGGTCAGAGGGGCACATACCTGGTAGCAATCACTATGTCTTGTGATGTGTCCTTGGGCTTTTTTGGTAACACTGCTTGTGATTTATTCCAAACTCAAGGCACATTACCAAGAATGGCGACCACAGTGTTCTGCAGCGATCGCTATGTTATCTGGTCTGCACTTAATTGGACCATCACTTATGTCACAACAGGATGATGACTCATAAGACACATCCATAAGGAAATGGATGGAGACTGCATCAGATGAAATGGCCTCCATAATCACTCGACCTCAACCTAATTGAGATAGTTTGGGATTAGTTTGACGCAGAGTGAAGGCAAAGCACCAATAAGTGCCCAGCACCTCTGGGATGTCCTACACGACTGTTGGAGCCATTCTATGTGATGACATGATGAAGCTGGAGAGAATGGCAAGCGGGTGTAAAGCTGTCATCAGCAGAATAGCAGAGGGGCGCCAGGAGGAATCTAATGAGTATCACATATTGGTTTGTTTCACATGTGTTTCTTTACTTCTTTGTTTCTATATGTGTTCCTTTGTGGTTTTGCTTCCTTGAGCCTGAATTGACAAGCTGCATATTCCTTTAAGAACAAAATGAAAACATTGCCTAAAAAGAGTGTCTAAAGTTTTGTGCATGTTATTAGAGTCATCCATATATCTCTCTATCACCTTTTATGATGAGAATATATACTAATTATTCTATCGCTGGCGTCCCTGCATGCTTCTCCACTCCCCCAGCAGAGACACCGACTCACTCAGTGCCACGACCCTCATCCTGCTCCAGATGCTGTCCAGGGTCAACACATTGCGTTGAGATTGTGAATTCTTTTGGAAGACCTGGAGTGGACCCGCAGATCCACGACAACGAACCTCCCAAGGGTGAGCTGACCAGGTAGACCACCCCCTATACAGGGAGCATTAGGGGCAGACCCAAGGGAGACTATTGCCGCAGAAGCTGGAACTCGGAGACAGGTAGCAGGAGGTACAAAATAGAGAAGCTGGGCGTAGAATGGACAGAGTGGGGTAAGATAAAGTACAGTTTGGTAAGAGCTGAGTACAGGCTAGACCAAAGGAGCACTGGGAAGGGGAAGACACAAAGGAAGCAGGTCAGGACAGAGACACCAGACTAACAGAGTACGGAGTGGATGCTGGGAAGGCTGGACTGGATGAGGAGACAAGGAAGCCTGGGAAAGGCAGAGAAGCTGAACTGGCTGGACAGAGCGGAGACTCAGAACAGGCAGAGCAAAGACAAAGGAGGACCTGAGTCACAGAAGCACAAATAACAGACAGGCAAGGAGCAGAGGAAGGAATCGCCTTAAATACATGGAGTGCTGAAGGAATTCCGGGTCACGGTCCTCCAGGATCACAGAGAGGAGATACAGAGCGCCTGTAAATCAGAAAGAGGAAGTGCTGGAGTGGGCGGTGTGCATGCGCACCCGACGAGAACCAGGGAGTGAAGAAAAATGAAGGAGAGGACGCGTGCTTGCAGGAGGAGCATGCCGCGGCGGGTAAGTATGAGCGGAGGGAGCGGCGGTGGTCCCGACAGCAGGCATGGCCGCAGAAGGAGTGGCCGTGACACAGATCCCCAGGCACTGAACTTTGCGTGCACGTGCACTCCTTCCTCCTTAAAGGAATTGTGCGCACTGTCCTAAAGTGTCTCCAGGCAATGGCTGGGAGACACATATTATTTAAGGCACCTCCACCTGAATGGAGATGCAAGTTAGCCCTTGCACGCTTGCTAGTTGTCTGGTCCCCAGTACCGACCAGTCAGTCTACCTGTCCAATACTTGTCTGCCCATACTTGCCATGTCTCGCTAAATGTCTGCTGTACCAGCCCGCACCTGCAATTGCTTATCTGTATACCAGCCAAACCAGTCTGCACCTGCCAGTGCTCATCTGTATACCAGCTGAACAAACCCACCCCTACCAATGCTTTACTGTACACCAGCCAGAAAAGCCTGCACCTGCCAATGCCCATCTGTATACCAGTCAGACCAACCCGCACCTGCCAGTGCCTTTCTGTATACTAGCCAGACCAACCTGCATCTGCCAGTGCCTTTCTGTATACCAGCCAGACCAGCCCGCACCTACCAGTGCCTATCTGTATAGCAGCTGAAAAAGCCCACACCTCCCAATGCTTATCTGTATACCAGCCAGACCAGCCCGCACCTAGCAGTGCCTATCTGTATACCAGCCAGAGCAACCCGCACTTGCCAGTGCCTATCTGTATAGCAGCCGTGCCCGTTAGCATCTGTGGTTCCTGTGTTCCTGCCATGCCTGCCTGTATCAGCTATACTCTCCTACCAGCTACCTGTCCCTTGGGGGTCTGCTGCTGTGTGTCCAAGGTCTGTCCAGGAGTAGTGTCCATCGGGAGCCAAGTCTGACCCCACCCTCAGATGCTCTAGTGAAAAGTCAGATGCTCCCCTAGTCACACACCTCCAGGCTCTCCTCAGACCACAGCGCTTTGGTTCCACCACTCCCCTCACAATTCTTCCTCCTCGAGGTCTAGTGGCTGTGGCCATCCTTGTGGGATCAGTATTGGCTGCCATAGTGGAATAAAAGTTATAGTGTTTTAGATTTTGGGGGCAATCCCTGATGAAGATGATCTTTGATGGGTAATGGTCCTCTCGAGGGAAACTCTCAGGTCTAGTAATGGCCTTAAAATCCCAAAGCACAGAAGAAATGAATTGCGATGCCATATGCTGCTCCTCCAAACCTAACATTTCACGAATCCTTTCTCTGTCATTAAATTTTAAATCGTCACATTTCCTGCTCCTCGCTACTTTATTATTTAACACCCATTGTCTTTGCTGACTCAACAGCCGCAATAAACAGGAACCTCATCAACATGGAAATCGGGCCTCTCAGACTCCATCTGATTTCATTGACAAAATGTGTTATATCCACTTGCTAAGAAATTGGAAACTCAGACGTTAAGTATGTCCACACCCCCCCCCCAAAGCAATAGAAATGAGCACACTAAGTCGGGATGTTAATTACTTATTTGTAAATGTTAAATGACTGCAAGGTGACAAACTTCCTGCTAATGGGGGTTGAAGGGAAACCTTAATAATGATTTATAATCAGCTGCAATCATAACAAACACGGCCAGCGACGGCAACACAATCAAAGAAGCTTCAATGCACCTGAAATGAGAAAAATATGTGTTTTTTTTATATCTGTCCTATGTATTATCACAATAAAGAACTGCCAAAAAATTATAAAACAAATCATCAGGTAGTTTCCACATTTTTGTACAAAACTTGGTCTGGCTGTTAGGCAACTGGCTGCAGCAGAATGCTCTGACCATAATAGATACTAAACCCTGCCTCTAGGGAAACTTGCACCTCCAAAATATTGTGCCAGACAAAAAACTAAGGGTTCAGGATGATCACCCCGGATCGATCCCCAACAGCTACAATGAGTTAAAAACGTGACAGATGCCAAAATTTAAAGGGGCCAAAGATAGAACCGTAAATGTTATGAAGGAAGATAATCCTCGATGAAAGACCAGAGGGACAATTAAATTAGACTCTTCATTCTGTACATGTGATCTTGTCATTTCTGATCTATTCAGCAGCGTTCATCCTGTTATCCGTTCACCTTTGTAAACATGGCACTGTAAGCTTGTATGAGCTCTATGACTAAATGCCAAACCAATATAAGATGATTAGAGACGTCAATCACTGCAAGGGCTCATATCATATCAGAGCGGCCACCGGAGCCTGGTCCTGCTGTAGGTGAGTATACCTAAGAGGAGGGAAACGTGTCCACGGAAATGTAAGATTCAGGGATCGAGAAAGAAAATATAGCAGTTATATTCTTGTACATAGGTGCAGTATTATAGTAGTTATATTCTTGTACAATAGGAGCAGTATTATAGTAGTTATATTATTCTACATAGGGGCAGTATTATAGTAGTTATATTCTTGTACATAGGAGCAGTATTATAGTAGTTATATTCTTGTACATAGGAGCAGTATTATAGTAGTTATATTCTTGTACATAGGGGCAGTATTATAGTAGTTATATTCTTGTACATAGGAGCAGTATTATAGTAGTTATATTCTTGTACAATAGGAGCAGTATTATAGCAGTTATATTCTTGTACATAGGGGCAGTATTATAGTAGTTATATTCTTGTACATAGGGGCAGTATTATAGTAGTTATATTATTCTACATAGGGGCAGTATTATAGTAGTTATATTCTTGTACATAGGAGCAGTATTATAGTAGTTATATTCTTGTACATAGGAGCAGTATTATAGTAGTTATATTCTTGTACATAGGGGCAGTATTATAGTAGTTATATTCTTGTACATAGGAGCAGTATTATAGTAGTTATATTCTTGTACAATAGGAGCAGTATTATAGCAGTTATATTCTTGTACATAGGGGCAGTATTATAGTAGTTATATTCTTGTACATAGGGGCAGTATTATAGTAGTTATATTATTCTACATAGGGGCAGTATTATAGTAGTTATATTCTTGTACATAGGAGCAGTATTATAGTAGTTATATTCTTGTACATAGGAGCAGTATTATAGTAGTTATATTCTTGTACATAGGGGCAGTATTATAGTAGTTATATTCTTGTACATAGGAGCAGTATTATAGTAGTTATATTCTTGTACAATAGGAGCAGTATTATAGTAGTTATATTCTTGTACATAGGGGCAGTATTATAGTAGTTATATTCTTGTACATAGGAGCAGTATTATAGTAGTTATATTCTTGTACATAGGGAGCAGTATTATAGTAGTTATATTCCTGTACATAGGGGGCAGTATTATAGTAGTTATATTCTTGTACATAGGGGCAGTATTATAGTAGTTATATTCTTGTACATAGGAGCAGTATTATAGTAGCTATATTCTTGTACATAGGGGCAGTATTATAGCAGTTATATTCTTGTACATAGGAGCAGTATTATAGTAGTTATATTCTTGTACATAGGGGGCAGTATTATAGTAGTTATATTCTTGTACATAGGGGCAGTATTATAGTAGTTATATTCTTGTACATAGGAGCAGTATTATAGTAGTTATATTCTTGTACATAGGAGCAGTATTATAGTAGTTATATTCTTGTACATAGGAGCAGTATTATAGTAGTTATATTCTTGTACATAGGAACAGTATTATAGTAGTTATATTCTTGTACATAGGGGCAGTATTATAGTAGTTATATTCTTGTACATAGGAACAGTATTATAGTAGTTATATTCTTGTACATAGGAGCAGTATTATAGTAGTTATATTCTTGTACATAGGAGCAGTATTATAGTAGTTACAGTTAGGGCCAGAAATATTTGGACAGTGACACAAGTTTTGTTATTTTAGCTGTTTACAAAAACATGTTCAGAAATACAATTATATATATAATATGGGCTAAAAGTGCACACTCCCAGCTGCAATATGATAGTTTCCACATCCAAATCGGAGAAAGGGTTTAGGAATCATAGCTCTGTAATGCATAGCGTCCTCTTTTTCAAGGGACCAAAAGTAATTGGACAATGGACTCTAAGGGCTGCAATTAACTCTGAAGGCGTCTCCCTCGTTAACCTGTAATCAATGAAGTAGTTAAAAGGTCAGGGGTGGATTCCAGGTGTGTGGTTTTGCATTTGGAAGCTGTTGCTGTGAGCAGACAACATGCGGTCAAAGGAACTCTCAATTGAGGTGAAGCAGAACATCCTGAGGCTGAAAAGAAAGAAAAAATCCATCAGAGAGATAGCAGACATGCTTGGAGTATCAAAATCAACAGTTGGGTACATTCTGAGAAAAAAGGAATTGACTGGTGAGCTTGGGAACTCAAAAAGGCCTGGGCGTCCACGGATGACAACAGTGGTGGATGATCGCCGCATACTTAATTTGGTGAAGAAGAACCCATTCACAACATCAACTGAAGTCCAGAACACTCTCAGTGAAGTAGGTGTATCTGTCTCTAAGTCAACAGTAAAGAGAAGACTCCATGACAGTAAATACAAAGGGTTCACATCTAGATGCAAACCATTCATCAATACCAAAAATAGACAGAAAAACACCTCAAGAAGCCAGCTCAGTTCTGGAAAAGTATTCTATGGACAGATGAGACAAAGATCAACCTGTACCAGAATGATGGGAAGAAAAAAGTTTGGAGAAGAAAGGGAACGGCACATGATCCAAGGCACACCACATCCTCTGTAAAACATGGTGGAGGCAACGTGATGGCATGGGCATGCATGGCTTTCAATGGCACTGGGTCACTTGTGTTTATTGATGACATAAGAGCAGACAAGAGTAGCCGGATGAATTCTGAAGTGTACCGGGATATACTTTCAGCCCAGATTCAGCCAAATGCTGCAAAGTTGATTGGACGGCGCTTCATAGTACAGATGGACAATGACCCCAAGCATACATCCAAAGCTACCCAGGAGTTCATGAGTGCCAAAAAGTGGAACATTCTGCAATGGCCAAGTCAATCTCCAGATCTAAACCCAATTGAGCATGCATTTCACTTGCTCAAATCCAGACTTAAGACGGAAAGACCCACAAACAAGCAAGACCTGAAGGCTACGGCTGTAAAGGCCTGGCAAAGCATTAAGAAGGAGGAAACCCAGCGTTTGGTGATGTCCATGGGTTCCAGACTTAAGGCAGTGATTGCCTCCAAAGGATTTGCAACAAAATATTGAAAATAAAAATATTTTGTTTGGGTTATGTTTATTTGTCCAATTACTTTTGACCTCCTAAAATGTGGAGTGTTTGTAAAGAAATGTGTACAATTCCTACATTTTCTATCAGATATTTTTGTTCAACCCTTCAAATTAAACGTTACAATCTGCACTTGAATTTTGTTGTAGAGGTTTCATTTCAAATCCAATGTGGTGGCATGCAGAGCCCAACTCGCGAAAATTGTGTCACTGTCCAAATATTTCTGGCCCTAACTGTATATTCTTGTACATAGGGGCAGTATTATAGTAGTTATATTCTTGGACATAGGAGTAGTATTATAGTAGTTATATTCTTGTACATAGGAGCAGTATTATAGTAGTTATATTCTTGTACATAGGGGCAGTATTATAGTAGTTATATTCTTGTACATAGGAGCAGTATTATAGTAGTTATATTCTTGTACATAGAGGCAGTATTATAGTAGTTATATTCTTGTACATAGGGAGCAGTATTATAGTAGTTATATTCTTGTACATAGGAGCAGTATTATAGTAGTTATATTCTTGTACATAGGAGCAGTATTATAGTAGTTATATTCTTGTACATAGGGGCAGTATTATAGTAGTTATATTCTTGTATACAGGAGCAGTATTATAGTAGTTATTCTCACTCGTTTTGTAGTTAATACTAAGTACAAGACAGGAGATGAAATGGAGCAAATGATAAATCTCGTTTCTTTACTTTCAGTCTTTTGACCTTTTCGGTTTGTTCCTATGATGTTTCTAGTGTTGCTGTGATTTTTATGATGATTTATGTACAGTGCCTAGTAGTATTCAACCCCCTGCAGATTTAGCAGTATTACACATTTGGAATTAACTTGGCATTGTGACATTTGGACTGTAGATCAGCCTGGAAGTGTGAAATGCACTGCAGCAAAAAAGAATGTTATTTCTTTGTTTATTTTTTTTTTTAAATTGTGAAAAGTCTTTTCAGAGGGTCATTTATTATTCAACCCCTCAACCCACCAGAATTCTGTTTGGTTCCCCTAAAGTATTAAGAAGTAGTTCAGGCACAAAGAACAATGAGCTTCACATGTTTGGATTAATTATCTCTTTTTCCAGCCTTTTCTGACTATTTAAGACCCTCCCCAAACTTGTGAACAGCATTCATACATGGTCAACATGGGAAAGACAAAGGAGCATTCCAAGGCCATCAGAGACAAGATCGTGGAGGGTCACAAGGCTGGCAAGTGGTACAAAACCCTTTCCAAGGAGTTGGGCCTGCCTGTCTCCACTGTTGGGAGCATCATCCGGAAGTGGAAGGCTTATGGAACTACTGTTAGCCTTCCACGGCCTGGACAGCCTTTGAAAGTTTCCTCCCGTGCCGAGGCCAGGCTTGTCCGAAGAGTCAAGGCTAACCCAAGGACAACAAGGAAGGAGCTCCGGGAAGATCTCATGGCAGTGGGGACATTGGTTTCAGTCAATACCATAAGTAACGTACTCCACCGCAATGGTCTCCGTTCCAGACGAGCCCGTAAGGTACCTTTACTTTCAAAGCGTCATGTCAAGGCTCGTCTACAGTTTGCTCATGATCACTTGGAGGACTCTGAGACTGACTGGTTCAAGGTTCTCTGGTCTGATGAGACCAAGATCGAGATCTTTGGTGCCAACCACACACGTGACGTTTGGAGACTGGATGGCACTGCATACGACCCCAAGAATACCATCCCTACAGTCAAGCATGGTGGTGGCACATCATGCTGTGGGGCTGTTTCTCAGCCAAGGGGCCTGGCCATCTGGTCCACATCCATGAGAAGATGGATAGCACAGCCTACCTGGAGATTTTGGCCAAGAACCTCCGCTCCTCCATCAAGGATCTTAAGATGGGTCGTCATTTCATCTTCCAACAAGACAACGACCCAAAGCACACAGCCAAGAAAACCAAGGCCTGGTTCAAGAGGCAAAAAATCAAGGTGTTGCAGTGGCCTAGTCAGTCTCCTGACCTTAATCCAATTGAAAACTTGTGGAAGGAGCTCAAGATTAAAGTCCACATGAGACACCCAAAGAACCTAGATAACTTGGAGAAGATCTGCATGGAGGAGTGGGCCAAGATAACTCCAGAGACCTGTGCCGGCCTGATCAGGTCTTATAAAAGACGATTATTAGCTGTAATTGCAAACAAAGGTTATTCCACAAAATATTAAACCTAGAGGTTGAATAATAATTGACCCACACTTTTATGTTTAAAATTTATAAAAATTTAACTGAGCAACAAAACTTTTTGGTTTGTAAGATTTATGCATCTGTTAATAAATCCTGCTCTTGTTTGAAGTTTGAAGGCTCTAACTTATTTGCATCTTATTAAACCTGCTAAATCTGCAGGGGGTTGAATACTACTTGTAGGCACTGTATGTGTGTTCTACTTTTATGTTGGTTTCCCTTTAAATGAAAAAGCAAGTAATAAGTGAACGTTCCGAGATGATCTCTTTCTGCTTTCCTTTTCCCATTTTTCTGGTGTGAAAGGAATAGTTTTAAATCCCTTGATCTATTCAGCATATGTCTGGCACTTGTGATCTCTTTTTGATGTCTTGATCAGATATTCACAGCTCCTTCACACACTACAAACACAGCACTGTACATTTCCTTTAGAGCCATTCACCGCCAGCCCGTAATTTACGACGCGGTCCTGAGTAAGAAATGCTCAATGTCTTCTTATATATCTATCACCTGCAAATCCTCCGCATTGATCCACCCTTCTTCATCATTGCCATTCAGTTTATATCATTGCACCTGAATGGCTGATTGAATACTGAAGCCTAAGTAACATTTCCCTCGGTCTTATAAATGGCTCTTGTATCAACCATGTAAAATATTAGGAGACGCGATGAGATTTTCAGCCTCTGATATACCGTGCGCTCCTCGGGTTTGATATTTTTACAAGGACTTGGCAGCGGTGCTGAGTACCTTTTTTGGTTAATATAATCCACTTACGGACCTGGAATTTATGATGGATTGTAAAGCACCTCGATAATAGGACGGGTTTTTAGTTTAAACATTATAATTGAAAACTATAATAAATCGGAGGTCTGATCAATATCAATTTTTACTAATGCGCCAACTTTCCAAGGCAGATCAAATAAATTGGTGTGTATCAAACGGCGGCCAGATTTGTTTCAGTATATTGATGTGCGAAGCTTTTAATAAAACTGTTTTTCTGCCATGTTAATTGTAAGGTTGGCAAGGAAATGTGGCTTAAAGGGTTATTCCAAATTCTAAAGGCAATGCTACGACTACAGCAGCGTCTCAGGAGTGGGACAGCTCTTATTGATGGATTTGAATTATTGCACAACACATTGCATCATTTCTGTCTCAGGTCTACTTGTTTGCAGTGCAGGATACAAAGGGAGTTGAGTGCACATAGGTTTACTTTATATAGTGCAATATTTTCATGTAAGAAACTCTTGTTATTAGGACTGAAAGAGCGTGAGCACTGCAGAAAGCCTGTGAGTCCTCCATCTCCTGTCCATTCTTAGATAAAGCCTGTGAGTCCTGATTCCTCCTCCACATATAGAGAGAGAGCCAGTGAGTCCGACTTCCCCAACCCACTCATAAAGAGAGCATGTGTGTCCTGCTTCCATCACCCACTCATAAAGAGAGCATGTGTGTCCTGCTTCCACCACCCACTCAAAGAGAGCATGTGAGTCCTGCTTCCACCACCCACTCAAAGAGAGCATGTGAGTCCTGCTTCCACCACCCACTCATAGAGAAAGCATGTGTGTCCTGCTTCCACCACCCACTCAAAGAGAGCATGTGAGTCCCGCTTCCACCACCCACTCATAGAGAAAGCATGTGTGTCCTGCTTCCCTTGACCAGGCACTTATAAAGTCTGGGAGTTCTGTTTCTCCTACCGACCCATAGAGAAATCCTGCAAGTCATGGTAACCCTTTCGCTCATAAGGAAAGCCTGTGAGTCCTGCTAAACCTTCCCTCTCATAAACAAAGCCTGCAAGTCCTGCTTCACCGTACAACACATAGAGAAAGCCTGTGAGTCCTACAGAAAGCATATGAGTCCTGCAAAAAGTCTGTGAATCTTGCTTCCCTTGCTCACTGATAGAGAAACCTGTGAGTCCTGCTTCCTCCTTCCACTTATAGAGAAAGCCTGCTTCACCCTCCTACGCATAGAGAAAGCAGTGAGCCCTGCTTCCACCACCTACTCATGGAGTAAGCCTGTGAGTCCTGCTTAAGCCGCCTGTTGTGAATTCTGTGGCTGAGTTCACTTCTGTGGTCACAAGTGGTATTGCAGTCTCTGGGCTTCCTCCCTCAGGTGTTTTGGTGAGCTCGTTGGCTGCCTTGCTATTTAGCTCCACCTGAGTCTGTCTTCCTTGCTCCTTGTCAATGTTCCAGTGTTGGATCTGAGCTACTGCATCTTTCCTTGGGCCTGCTGCTCTGCTAGATAAGTGCTTCTAGTTTGTTTTCTGTTTTATCTGTCCAGCTTGCTATTAACTTTTGCTGGAAGCTCTGAGAAGCAAAGGGGTGCACCGCCGTGCTGTTAGTTCGGCACGGTGGGTCTTTTTGCCCCTTTGCGTGGTTTTCGTTTTAGGGTTTTTTGTAGACTGCATAGTTCTCTTTGCTATCCTCGCTCTGTCTAGAATATCGGGCCTCACTTTGCTGAATCTATTTCATTCCTACGTTTGTCTTTTCATCTTGCTAACAGTCATTATATGTGGGGGGCTGCCTATTCCTTTGGGGTATTTCTCTGAGGTAAGTCAGGCTTGTATTTCTATCTTCAGGCTAGTCAGCTCCTCAGGCAGTGCCGAGTTGCATAGGTAGTGATAGGCGCAATCCACTGCTGCTTATAGTTGTGTGAGGATAGATCAGGTACTGCAGTCTACAGAGATTCCACGTCTCAGAGCTCGTCCTATTGTTTTTGGTTATTGCCAGATCTCTGTATGTGCGCTGATTACTGCACGCTGTGTTGCCTGATTGCCGGCCATAACAGTACAAGGAGCCATCCAATGATTCCCAATAGAGGGAAAAAAGAAATCCTGACATCATTTTTTTTTCTTAGCTCTGTCTTCAGTCTTTTTTTTTCCCCTAGACATTAGAGTGCTTCAGGACACAGCTGTGGACATGGATATTCAGGCTCTGTGCTCCTCAATGGATAATCTCGTTGTAAATGTACAAAAGATTCAAGATACTATTGATCAGAAATCGATGCTAGAACCAAGAATTCCGATTCCTGATTTGTTTTTTGGTGACAGAACTAAGTTCTTGAGCTTCAGAAATAATTGTAAGCTATTTTTGGCCTTGAAACCTCATTCTTCTGGTAATCCTATTCAACAGGTTTTGATTATTATTTCTTTTTTGCGCGGCGACCCACAGGACTGGGCGTTTTCTCTTGCACCAGGAGATTCTGCATTGAGTAATGTTGATGCATTTTTCCAGGCGCTGGGATTGCTTTACGATGAGCCTAATTCAGTGGATCAGGCTGAGAAAAATCTGCTGGCTTTATGCCAGGGTCAGGATGATGTAGAAGTATATTGTCAGAAATTTAGGAAGTGGTCAGTACTCACTCTGTGGAATGAATCTGCACTAGCGGCTTTGTTCAGAAAGGGTCTCTCTGAAGCTCTTAAGGATGTCATGGTGGGATTTCCTATGCCTGCTGGTTTGAATGAGTCTATGTCCTTGGCCATTCAGATCGGTCGTCGCTTGCGCGAGCGTAAATCTGTGCACCATCTGGCGGTATTGTCTGAGAGTAAACCTGAGCCTATGCAGTGCGACAGGACTATGACTAAAGTAGAACGGCAAGAACACAGACGTCTGAACAGACTGTGTTTCTATTGTGGTGATTCTACTCATGCTATTTCTAATTGTCCTAAACGCACTAGGCGGTTCGATAGCTCTGCCGTTATTGGTACTGTACAGTCCAAATTCCTTTTGTCCATTACCTTAATGTGCTCTTTGTCATCGTATTCTGTCATGGCGTTTGTGGATTCAGGCGCTGCCCTGAATCTGATGGATTTGGATTATGCTAAACGTTGTGGATTTTTCTTGGAGCCTTTGCGGTGTCCTATTCCGTTGAGAGGAATTGATGCTACACCTTTGGCCAAGAATAAGCCTCAGTACTGGGCCCAGCTGACCATGTGCATGGCTCCTGCACATCAGGAAGTTATTCGCTTTCTGGTACTGCATAATTTGCATGATGTGGTCGTGTTGGGGTTGCCATGGCTACAAACCCATAATCCAGTATTGGATTGGAACTCTATGTCGGTAACCAGCTGGGGTTGTCAGGGAGTACATGGTGATGTTCCATTTTTGTCTATTTCGTCATCCATTCCTTCTGACATCCCAGAGTTCTTGTCTGACTTTCAGGATGTATTTGAAGAGTCCAAGTCTGATGCCCTACCTCCGCATAGGAATTGTGATTGTGCTATCGATTTGATTCCTGGTAGTAAATTCCCTAAGGGTCGTTTATTTAATTTGTCCGTACCTGAACACACCGCTATGCGCAGTTATGTGAAGGAGTCCCTGGAGAAGGGACATATTCGCCCATCGTCGTCACCATTGGGAGCAGGGTTCTTTTTTGTAGCCAAGAAGGATGGTTCGCTAAGACCGTGTATTGATTACCGCCTTCTTAATAAGATCACTGTTAAGTTTCAGTATCCCTTGCCATTGATTTCTGACTTGTTTGCTCGGATTAAGGGGGCTAGTTGGTTTACTAAGATTGATCTTCGTGGTGCGTATAATCTGGTGAGAATCAGGCAGGGAGATGAATGGAAAACGGCATTTAATACGCCCGAGGGTCATTTTGAGTATCTAGTGATGCCGTTCGGACTTGCCAATGCTCCATCTGTTTTTCAGTCTTTTATGCATGACATTTTCCGTGAGTACCTGGATAAATTCTTGATTGTTTACTTGGATGACATTTTGATCTTCTCAGATGATTGGGAGTCTCATGTGAAGCAAGTCAGAATGGTTTTCCAGGTACTGCGTGCTAATTCCTTGTTCGTGAAGGGATCAAAGTGTCTCTTCGGTGTGCAGAAAGTTTCATTTTTGGGGTTCATCTTTTCCCCTTCTACTATCGAGATGGATCCGGTTAAGGTTCAGGCCATCCAGGATTGGACTCAGCCGACATCTCTAAAAAGTCTGCAGAAATTCCTGGGCTTTGCTAATTTTTATCGTCGCTTCATCTGTAATTTTTCTAGCATTGCCAAACCATTGACCGATTTGACCAAGAAGGGTGCTGATTTGGTTAATTGGTCTTCTGCTGCCGTGGAAGCTTTTCAGGAGTTGAAGCGTCGTTTTTGCTGTGCCCCTGTGTTGTGTCAACCTGATGTTTCTCTTCCGTTCCAGGTCGAGGTTGATGCTTCTGAGATTGGTGCAGGGGCGGTTTTGTCACAGAGAGGTTCTGGTTGCTCAGTGTTCAAACCATGTGCTTTCTTTTCCAGGAAATTTTCTGCTGCTGAGCGTAATTATGATGTGGGCAACCGAGAGTTGCTGGCCATGAAGTGGGCATTCGAGGAGTGGCGTCATTGGCTTGAGGGTGCTAAGCATCGCGTGGTGGTATTGACTGATCATAAGAACCTTACTTATCTTGAGTCTGCCAAGCGCTTGAATCCTAGACAGGCCCGTTGGTCGTTATTTTTTGCTCGTTTTGATTTTGTGATTTCATACCTTCCGGGCTCTAAAAATGTGAAGGCGGATGCTCTGTCTAGGAGTTTTGTGCCCGACTCTCCGGGGTTATCTGAGCCGGCGAGTATCCTCAAGGAAGGAGTCATTGTGTCTGCCATCTCCCCTGATTTGCGGAGAGTGTTGCAGAAATTTCAGGCTAATAAACCTGATCGTTGTCCGGCCGAGAAACTGTTCGTCCCTGATAGGTGGACTAGTAAAGTTATCTCTGAACTTCATTGTTCGGTGCTGGCCGGTCATCCAGGAATCTTTGGTACCAGGGAGTTGGTTGCTAGATCCTTCTGGTGGCCATCTCTGTCACGGGATGTGCGTGCTTTTGTGCAGTCCTGTGGAATTTGTGCTAGGGCTAAGCCCTGCTGTTCACGTGCCAGTGGGTTGCTTTTGCCCTTGCCGGTCCCGAAGAGGCCTTGGACACATATTTCGATGGATTTCATTTCTGACCTTCCCGTTTCTCAAAAAATGTCGGTCATTTGGGTGGTCTGTGATCGCTTTTCTAAAATGGTCCATCTGGTGCCCTTGGTTAAATTGCCTTCCTCCTCTGATTTGGTGCCTTTGTTCTTCCAGCATGTGGTTCGTTTACATGGCATTCCTGAGAATATTGTTTCTGACAGAGGTTCCCAGTTTGTCTCGAGGTTCTGGCGAGCCTTTTGTGGTAGGATGGGCATTGACCTATCTTTCTCCTCGGCCTTCCATCCTCAGACTAATGGCCAGACCGAACGAACCAATCAGACCTTGGAAACATATCTGAGATGTTTTGTTTCCGCTGACCAGGATGATTGGGTGTCATTTTTGCCGTTGGCTGAGTTCGCCCTTAATAATCGGGCCAGCTCGGCTACCTTGGTCTCTCCATTTTTCTGCAATTCTGGGTTCCATCCTCGTTTCTCTTCAGGACAGGTTGAGTCTTCGGACTGTCCTGGTGTGGATTCTGTGGTGGACAGGTTGCAGCAGATCTGGACTCAGGTAGTGGACAATTTGACCTTGTCCCAGGAGAAGGCTCAGCTTTTCGCTAATCGCAGACGCCGTGTGGGACCCCGACTTCGTGTTGGGGATCTGGTTTGGTTATCTTCTCGTCATATTCCTATGAAGGTTTCCTCTCCTAAATTTAAACCTCGTTTTATTGGTCCGTATAGGATTTCTGAGATTCTCAATCCGGTGTCTTTTCGTCTGACCCTCCCAGACTCCTTTTCCATACATAATGTATTCCATAGGTCGTTGTTGAGGAGATACGTGGCACCTATGGTTCCATCTGTGGAGCTTCCTGCCCCTGTTTTGGTGGAGGGGGAATTGGAGTATATTGTGGAGAAGATTTTGGATTCTCGTGTCTCTAGACGGAAACTCCAGTATCTGGTCAAATGGAAGGGTTATGCTCAGGAAGATAATTCCTGGGTTTTTGCCTCTGATGTCCATGCCCCAGATCTTGTTCGTGCCTTTCATGTGGCTCATCCTGGTCGGCCTGGGGGTTCTGGTGAGGGTTCGGTGACCCCTCCTCAAGGGGGGGGTACTGTTGTGAATTCTGTGGCTGAGTTCACTTCTGTGGTCACAAGTGGTATTGCAGTCTCTGGGCTTCCTCCCTCAGGTGTTTTGGTGAGCTCGTTGGCTGCCTTGCTATTTAGCTCCACCTGAGTCTGTCTTCCTTGCTCCTTGTCAATGTTCCAGTGTTGGATCTGAGCTACTGCATCTTTCCTTGGGCCTGCTGCTCTGCTAGATAAGTGCTTCTAGTTTGTTTTCTGTTTTTTCTGTCCAGCTTGCTATTAACTTTTGCTGGAAGCTCTGAGAAGCAAAGGGGTGCACCGCCGTGCTGTTAGTTCGGCACGGTGGGTCTTTTTGCCCCTTTGCGTGGTTTTCGTTTTAGGGTTTTTTGTAGACTGCATAGTTCTCTTTGCTATCCTCGCTCTGTCTAGAATATCGGGCCTCACTTTGCTGAATCTATTTCATTCCTACGTTTGTCTTTTCATCTTGCTAACAGTCATTATATGTGGGGGGCTGCCTATTCCTTTGGGGTATTTCTCTGAGGTAAGTCAGGCTTGTATTTCTATCTTCAGGCTAGTCAGCTCCTCAGGCAGTGCCGAGTTGCATAGGTAGTGATAGGCGCAATCCACTGCTGCTTATAGTTGTGTGAGGATAGATCAGGTACTGCAGTCTACAGAGATTCCACGTCTCAGAGCTCGTCCTATTGTTTTTGGTTATTGCCAGATCTCTGTATGTGCGCTGATTACTGCACGCTGTGTTGCCTGATTGCCAGCCATAACAGCCGCCCATTCACAGAGAAAACCTGTGAGTCGTGCTTCCCCTCCCACTCATGGAGAAAGCCTGTGATTCCTACGTCACCCTCCCACTCATAGAGAAAGCTTGTGAGTCCTGCTTCCTCTTCCCATTCCTAGAGAAAGCCAATGAGTCCTACTTCCTCCACACACTTATGGAGAGAGCCTGTGAGTCCTGATTCCCCGGTCCACTCATAGAGAAATCAAGCAAGTCCTGCTTCATCCTCCCACGCATAGAGCAAGCTTTGTGAGTCCTACAGAAAGCCTATGAGTCCTGAAAAAAAGCCTGTGAGTTCTTCTTTCTCTGGCCACTCATAGATAAAGCCTGAGAGTCCTGTTTATCTCTCCCTCTCCTAAAGAAAGCCTGTGAGTCCTGCTTTTCCCTCTCACTCAAAGAAAGTCTGTGATTCCTGCTTCATCTGCCCACACATGTACAAAGTCTGTGGTTTCTAATTCTCTTGCCCACTCATAGAGAAAGCTTGTGAGTCCTGATTCCGCTGTCCACTAATAGAGAAAGCCTGTGAGTCCTGCTTCCCCCCTCACTCATAGAGAAAGCTTGTGAGTCCTGCTCTCTCTGGCCATTCATAGAGAAAGCCTGTGAGTGCTTCATTCCTCTCCCAGACATAGGCACAACATGTGAGTCCAGCAGAAAGCTTGTGTCCTGCTTTTCCAACCCACACATTTAAAAAACCTGAGAGTCTTTCTCCCCCTTCACATTCCTAGAGAAAGCCAGTGCGGCCTGCTTTCCCCTGTCCTCACACAGTTGTCACACATGCAACTTTACTGACTTTTTTTTATAAGGTTGTCCCATTGATAAAATAATCACAAGTCAGGATTTACAGCAGTCCACCAGGGATGTTATCATTAGCCACTTAAATTACCTACATCACCAAGAATGTAACCATAAACCCCTTCACTTAAATCACCAAGGACATCATTATTAATCCCTTTACTACCGAGCCTGTTGTAGTTAATCAGAGAAGGTATCATTACCAATCTCTATGCTCTAGCATAGCAGGATGTTATCAGCGTGTCGATGTGAACCACTCTGTCTTTGTCCACCAGTGATGTAAATATAAACCTTTTTACTGCTCTAAATTATAAGGGGTGTCACTCTGGTGAGTTGCAAGGGCAGTAATTGCTGCCCTACTCACTGTGGTCACTGCTCTGCTCTTCCCAGTCTCAAGTCATTTTGCTGAGCTGCCTCTTGCAGCATATTCCTTACGTCTCTTCTGCTATAGATCTGACTTATTTATAGTTTTTCTTGATTTCTTTGCTCCTGACCTTGGCTACGTATATTGACCCTGTGCTGCCTACCCTGATCTCAGATTGTTTGACCATATCTTTGCCTTCGTCCACCTCGTACAGGTTAGCTGCTGTAGGTCCAGGAACTGCTCTGGATTGGCACCTGGTGACAACCTGCGACCAAGCTTATCCTCACATCAGAGGCTCTAGTGAAGAGCAGGTAGTCACTTGGTTATGCTCCTCCAGGGTAGGCCCTGCCAGTGCTGCAGTGAGTCCACACCCATCCATGTTACAGGGGGTTTCACCATTAACTCTTCACTGATCCAGACCACCGGGGATGTTTTTATTAACCACTTTTTCAGCCCTAGAATAGCAAGAATATTACCTTTTTTGCTCTGGACAACCAAGGCTGATTTAATTTCAATTTTTACTGCTCTAGATGACCAAGGTTGTTACCATTAACCACTTTTCTGTTCTAGACCACCAGGATTGTTATTATTTACCCCTTCTTTACCCTAGATGTCCAACGATGTCCCCATTAAAGGGGTTGTCCGGAAATTTGACATTGATAGCTTGCTTATCTTTTGAATACGTCAGTACATGCATAAGTGGGGGGTTCTACTTTGGTCACCCTCACTAGTTTGCAGCATAAAGGAGGTTTCCTTGGAGAAGGGGTCACACATGGTATTATTGCACGAGGGCACATAGTTGGCCCCCATTTTATATTGTGGTAGTCTCAATGAAACAGACACGGCATAGATATTTCCGTTCTATTTTTCACCCCTGTTTTGGAAATATGTGATCTGAACAGTTTAATTAACATTGTTCTTCTCAATTTTAAATTGTCCCAATCGGTGTAAAGTTACTGTCAAAAAAAAGCTTTTCAAGTTTAAAAAAAAAATGTATAAAAGGACCTAATGCATTCTGATGGAGCGATTCATTAACAGCGCCTTCAGCAGTAATGAGGACGCCGCCATCTTTCGCAAGGTTTTCCAAGCCGAAGAGAATTCAGGAGCTTCTGAGGACAAATACAAACTGTATATTACGGATGCACTTAACTGTGAGCAGCGAATGTCTCAGGTAATGAAGCGACAAAACATAAAGAGCCATGAAAAATGATCGAGGCGCATACAGCTTTTATGGCAAAAATATTTACTGTTCTCTTTTTTTTCTGCGCTGTTTATGGTATTATAAAGTGAAATTTAAGATTTGTTTTAATTCATCACATATGTGGAGAGGGAGCGGAGAGTGCACCGAGGAGATGGAGAATATTATATCTGCCGGCAACCTGATAGTCAGGAAACCCTCTGACCCTCAAGTGGCTAGAATGGAAAAAAGCTATTTTTATAAGAGGTTTTTATGGCTTTCGAGATGGTGTAGGTGAACCCCATTCCAATACATTTTTAGCACTGGCGCAATCCGACCCATGTTGAGTTGCTCAGTATGATACACAATGGAGGCAACACATCCAAGGCAAATGCATAATTAGCGCCGAGAATGACCCTGCAATTGCTATTGGGTCCCTGGTTGGAGTGAGACATGCAACGCACGCCTTCCTCTTAGTTATGGGCTCAAATTTTAAGGTTGAATTATCTATGCTGCAGGTCATCTTGAATATCACAGACCAAAAGAGGCAGGGAAGGAGAGCAAGAGATACTGGAATACATGATACACTCTGCTGCAGCAGTGTTTGTAGTGTGAACATGTCCAGAGAAGAGTTTGTTATGCTTACAGCAGGCAAGAGGTTGATCAGCAGACAAATGAATAGTTGCTGGTAAATGTGTTGAATAGAAAAACTTTGCTGCAGTGATGATACACTCTGCTGCAGCAGTTTTTGTCATGTGAACAAGTCCAGAGAAAAGTTTGCTATACTTACAGCAGACAAATGGTTGAAAAGCAGACAAATGAATAGTTGCTGGTAAAAGTGATGAACCAAAAAACTTGGTTGCAGAGATAATACACTCTGCTGCTGCAGCTTTTGTAGTGTGAGCAAGTCCAGAGAAGAGTTTGCTATGCTTAAAGCAGAGAAATAGTTGGAACAGCAGACAAATTAATATTTGGTGTTAAAAGTGATGAATAGAAAAACTTGGCTGCAGACATAATTCACTCTGTTGCAGCAGTGTTTGCAGTGTGAACAAGTCCAGAGAAGAGTTTTTTTTATTTTGACAACACACAAAGGGTTAGTTGCAGATCTAAGCCATGAAGTAAGTGCATATTGTAAAAACAAACTGAAGTTTGCAGAGATGATTGAAAAACTTCAAGGCATAAAGCTTATTCAATACGCATATACACACACGGGTGTCTGAGTCAGCCGTAAAAGGCTCTGGGTGGTGATGTCACTGGAGTTTACAGGGCAAGTAGTAAAATCCAACATGAACAAAAGCAAAGAGCGTTGACCATAAAGGAGGGGAGCAAGTCCTGGCTCTAGAGCCGAGGCGGTTGAATAACACCTGTGTTAAGCCACTAGGAGGCGTTCGCTGCATACTATATGGAAATACTAGGTTTGCTCATCTATATGTAGTGAGCTCCCCCTAATGGTGCCTAAATACATCTTGAAATTCCATAAATTGAGGTAAGATGTCAGAATTTTAAAAAAATTGTGCTAATGGCATAAATGTTTCTAAAATACCATAATAAAAAACTCCTAATAGGTGTCGGTTCTGTGGTGGACGACGGCCGTTTCGCGTGCTTCTTATGCTTCAATGGGTCCAGGTGTGAATAAATTTACACCAATTCGCAGAACTCATAGTGGGTGGAAACTTACATTTTGTGGATTATCAGTATTTTTTCTGCTTTGTTACAATTTTTTAAGGTGTCAACTTCCTGAAGAATTTCTTTATAATAAATAATAATAATAATAATTTTATTTATATAGCGCCAACATATTCCGCAGCGCTTTACAAATTATAGAGGGGACTTGTACAGACAATAGACATTACAGCATAACAGAAATACAGTTCAAAACAGATACCAGGAGGAGTGAGGGCCCTGCTGCTCGCAAGCTACAAACTATGGGGAAAAGGGGAGACACGAGAGGTGGATGGTAACAATTGCTTTAGTTATTCGGACCAGCTATAGTGTAAGGCTCAGGTGTTCATGTAAAGCTGCATGAACCAGTTACCTGCCTAAGTATGTAGCAGTACAGACACAGAGGGCTAATACTGCATAAAGTGTGTGAGAACATGATGCGAGTAACCTTTTTTTTTTTTTATTATAAATAGGCCACACAGGGATCGTTAGGTTAATGCATTGAGGCGGTAGGCCAGTCTGAACAAATGAGTTTTTAGGGCACGCTTAAAACTGTGGGGATTGGGGATTAATCGTATTAACCTAGGTAGTGCATTCCAAAGAAT
Organism: Ranitomeya imitator; assembly: GCF_032444005.1. Taxonomy (NCBI): domain Eukaryota; kingdom Metazoa; phylum Chordata; class Amphibia; order Anura; family Dendrobatidae; genus Ranitomeya; species Ranitomeya imitator. Next base: position 141,622,482 of record NC_091290.1, read on the forward strand.
CGGCGCAGCACGTGTAAAGTCTTGGAGACGGGAGTGGGAGGTTCTGATTATTGAGGATGCTAACCTGAGGTCATTAGCGGAGCGGAGGGCACGGGTAGGGTGGTAGACTGATACCAGGGAGGAGATGTAGGGTGGTGCTGAGCCATGGAGTGCTTTGTGGATGAGGGTAGTAGTTTTGTACTGGATTCTGGAGTGGATGGGTAGCCAGTGTAATGACTGGCACAAGGTAGAGGCATCGGTGTAACGGTTGGTGAGGAATATGATCCTGGCTGCAGCATTCAGGACAGATTGGAGCGGGGAGAGTTTTGCAAGAGGGAGACCGATTAGTAGAGAGTTACAATAGTCCAGACGAGAATGAATAAGTGAAACAGTCAGAGTTTTTGCAGAGTCGAAATTAAGAAAAGGGCGAATTCTAGAAATGTTTTTGAGATGCAGGTAAGAAGAGCGAGCCAGTGATCGGATGTAGGGGGTGAATGAAAGGTCAGAATCAAGGATGACCCCAAGGCAGCGGGCATGTTGCTTTGGAGTAATGGTGGAACCGCACACGGAGATGGCAATGTCAGGCAAAGGTAGGTTAGTAGAGGGAGAGAACACGAGGAGTTCAGTTTTTGACAGGTTTAGTTTCAGATAGAGGGAGGACATGATGTTAGAGACAGCGGTAAGACAATCACTGGTGTTTTCTAAAAAATTTCTTTAATAATATTTGCCTGTCCATCAATAATCTCTTCAGCTCCTAACGCAGGTCAGGCAAAGCGAAATTATCCATCTAGTGTTTTCTCTGTATTTCCAGCTTTCATCTTTCCACTTATTTAACTTCTTCTCGGAGTCTATTTTTAAATGTCAAGTGCATTCTGTAAACTTTTTTTTTAACAACCTTGAATTCCCGGTGCGTATACTCCGCTGCCTCCATATTGTGTATACACTGAACCTGCGCCGTGGTCATGGCATTTTCCTTAAGGGTTGACACACAAAGCACAAACTGTTTTTTTTCTGTACAATTCTCTTTGAAAAATATTATTTTTACCATCACTGCGCCGCTGGTTTCCATCGTCTTCTGAACCATCTTCAATGCTGTTTACAAACCGATTGATCTTTTCGGAATTAAAGGGAGTCACATTGGTGTCCACCTGCTGGGATCTCCAAAGTTTAGCTGCAATCTCTAGACAGAGGTGCACACTCCAGGGATTTGCCCAATAAAAGCATCTTCTAATCTCATTAAAAGGACTTTTTCTGGCTAAAATTATTCTTAAAATATTAAAATATGAATTGCTTACATGTTGAAGTCCCTGTTGATGGTCCCGTGCCACCTCTCCAGTGCTCCCATCCGGGCTTTGTCTTCAAGACTGCAACAGTAATGCCCTGCCTACAACACGTGATCAACAAAGCTAATGATTGGCCAATTTGGCCTGAAATTGGACAAGTCCAAAAAAGCTAAGAGCTCTCATAAGTACAATTCTTGTTCCACACATGCGGCCAAATGATAGGGGAAGACGATGACCTGGAAGCAAGCTTAAAACCACTGCATGCATGGAACCAAAGCTTAATGAGGAGGAGTTATAAGGTGAAGGGCGCTCCCAAGACTCCAGATGCAATCAAATGGAAATATTACAAAAAAAAGTAGCAGAAAAATAAATGAAGAGAAACATTTATTTACAAAACACAAGGCGTTTCGCCTGTTTCCAGCCTTCTTCTGGTCACTGAGACACCTGAGGAAGGCTGGATATAGTCAAACGTGCTATGTTAGCCATTAGTTTTGTGGATGATCACATTATGATTGGGAGCATCCAAGTTCAGAACCTCCATAAATTCTGAGAATGATTGGGACAGAGCCTTGGTGTAACATTGCGCTCCCTAAACTGGTCCTTGTACTCACTCTATAGTGAACTGAAGGAAGTAGAGCCAGATGCAGTTCCTCGCAGAGAAAAATTAGAAGTTGACCAAGCGCCACAAAAGCATTGCCTCGCATCCATTCAAGTGACATTTCAATCCCTACTAATGACTTTATCGCCCAAGATATTATCACGATTGTGCACCATTGGTTGTCATCAAGTCCTATGCCCTACGAGAAGAAGATGAACAACACAACACAATATTCAAAAAGGGCTCTAAAAGTGAACCTGGAAATGATAGGCCAGTAAGTCTAACCTCTATTGTTGGTAAAATATTTGAAGGGTTTCTGAGGGATGTTATTCTGGATTAGCTCAATGAGAATAACTGTTTAACTCCATATCAGCATGGGTTTATGAGAAATCGCTCCTGTCAAACCAATCTAATCAGTTTTTATGAAGAGGTAAGCTATAGACTGGACCACGGTGAGTCATTGGACGTGGTATATCTCGATTTTTCCAAAGCGTTTGATACCGTGCCGCACAAGAGGTTGGTACACAAAATGAGAATGCTTGGTCTGGGGGAAAATGTGTGTAAATGGGTTAGTAACTGGCTTAGTGATAGAAAGCAGAGGGTGGTTATAAATGGTATAGTCTCTAACTGGGTCGCTGTGACCAGTGGGGTACCGCAGGGGTCAGTATTGGGACCTGTTCTCTTCAACATATTCATTAATGATCTGGTAGAAGGTTTACACAGTAAAATATCGATATTTGCAGATGATACAAAACTATGTAAAGCAGTTAATACAAGAGAAGATAGTATTCTGCTACAGATGGATCTGGATAAGTTGGAAACTTGGGCTGAAAGGTGGCAGATGAGGTTTAACAATGATAAATGTAAGGTTATACACATGGGAAGAGGGAATCAATATCACCATTACACACTGAACGGGAAACCACTGGGTAAATCTGACAGGGAGAAGGACTTGGGGATCCTAGTTAATGATAAACTTACCTGGAGCAGCCAGTGCCAGGCAGCAGCTGCCAAGGCAAACAGGATCATGGGGTGCATTAAAAGAGGTCTGGATACACATGATGAGAGCATTATACTGCCTCTGTACAAATCCCTAGTTAGACCGCACATGGAGTACTGTGTCCAGTTTTGGGCACCGGTGCTCAGGAAGGATATAATGGAACTAGAGAGAGTACAAAGGAGGGCAACAAAATTAATAAAGGGGATGGGAGAACTACAATACCCAGATAGATTAGCGAAATTAGGATTATTTAGTCTAGAAAAAAGACGACTGAGGGGCGATCTAATAACCATGTATAAGTATATAAGGGGACAATACAAATATCTCGCTGAGGATCTGTTTATACCAAGGAAGGTGACGGGCACAAGGGGGCATTCTTTGCGTCTGGAGGAGAGAAGGTTTTTCCACCAACATAGAAGAGGATTCTTTACTGTTAGGGCAGTGAGAATCTGGAATTGCTTGCCTGAGGAGGTGGTGATGGCGAACTCAGTCGAGGGGTTCAAGAGAGGCCTGGATGTCTTCCTGGAGCAGAACAATATTGTATCATACAATTATTAGGTTCTGTAGAAGGACGTAGATCTGGGTATTTATTATGATGGAATATAGGCTGAACTGGATGGACAAATGTCTTTTTTCGGCCTTACTAACTATGTTACTATGTTACTATGTTACTATGTTACTTGTGGCCTTTTGACTAATAGCTCAGTTATGGAGAGGTCAAAATTTAAAGGGCTTCCCAAGTATAACCAGTCTTCGAAAGGCCATAAATGATAGACAGATGGCTACCACTGGCAACCACACAAGGAATCATGATCAGGAAGCATTGGTTGAAGCCGTTTGCGGCTGATGCACAAAACTTCTCTCCCCTCCCATGTCTGCACCCTTACATCCCTGTCTTCAGATTGTGATACAATTTTCCTAGTTTTGGAAATCAGCGTCGCTCACGTTCCGACACTCAGAAGTTCAGTTATCAAGATCGACTCCTCCAAACCAAAAGAGAAGCAAGAAATGTTACGATTTAGCTAACCAATTAACTTTCTTGAACTCAGCCTGTCCTCTTGATGAATGTATCAGTGGCGGATATTTGTAGTTACCATGCATCATAGTAATCTCTTGGCAAACACCGGGAAGATCTTCTCAAGATAACATTTCTCAAAAGGAGCAAAAATGATGTTCACCAAAGCGTGACGCCCAAAACGTGTTAAACCGTCTCTGCAATTTACACCGTGATTCCAGACACTACGTACGACTGGTGCGATATGTAACTGCGATCTCGCGCCTGATTATAACGCTGAGCCGTGTAAATGTGTCGAGCAGCGTCGATTCGGTCATGAGATAAAATTAATAGTCCAGATGTAGCTTATAGGTAATATCCTAATGTCTCCAGGTCTCTGAACATCCGACCTTGGATAAATATGGACATAAAGTACCATCATGAATGATAAATGTGATGTAACAAGGTGCGGGACATGCTATGGGCAAAATTAGGAGTTTGCTAGTAGCAACCTCAATGTTGAGATGAGTCTTTTTATACTGAGCTCCAAATCAAGTACATAGTTTTAATTAATTGATTAAATTGCATAAACATGCATTTAACTTAAAAAAAATACTGCCCCCCCAAAGGTGGACCATCACTATAAAAAAAGAGCTTTGCAGCCAAACTTGACGAGATCATAAAAGGTGGAAATTTACTTTAAGATCATACCCTAATAAATGGAGAACGCTACGCATGCTTGGCCAATTCTCCATCCCATGCACAAGTGTTGGGGGTCATGCAGACCCCAGAGGTGGAACATTGAGCTGTCCTCTCAGTAAGCCATAAAAAGACCAGCTGGAAAAAACCCTTTAAGAAGTTTCCCATTGGTGGTCCAAGACAACATATCCGCTGTGTGTCCAATAAAGTCCAAGTTGAATTTTTGTGTCTCAATTAAGTGCAACCAAAGACAAGACAACAAGATGTAGACATGAATTGAGGTAAAATGAGACCTAATAACCAAATGGTGGAGTCTTAGGTCAAAACCAGGATCAAAACTATTAGGCAAGGAGTGAGAAGACAAAAGCAAAAAGACGACTTGTTGGTGATACTTAGGAGACTTTGGGTTTGTAAAAATCATTTTGGCACCATGGGAAAGATGGAAGACTCCAGCAGCGCATTTGGCAACAAGGCAAGAAGCGGAACTGAGTTGATGTGCGTAGATCGAGCTGTGAGGGCCAGGGATCTGGTTTAAGGAGCAAGTCATGAAGTCCACCTGACTGATATTGATGAGGCGGATGTAACAAAGTAGTTAGATATGCTGGAAAACATAAGCCAAACCCAATCTTATCCCCATGAGTGCTTACTCTGTGCATTTCTAATATCCTCTCTAATCCCACAAAGTAGGGTTGACTTAGATAGATTATTTTAAGGTAAGGCACCATTTATCAGCCGATCCCTGTGAGCCTGCCTCCATGTGTCACCTGGCCGCGCATTCACATTACCAGTTAATGTCCTGTAGTTTTCTTTATGTAAATGACCTTCCGTGCACTCGGTTTTCTTGCCCATTCAATCATTTATAAAACTAAGCCGTTACTGTCTAATTATATCATTAACATTTTATGACACGAGATTCTCTAAACTTTGCATGCATCTGCAGTAGGCGCCTATTAATTTGAGCATTTCAGCTTGGAGATCCGAGCTCTGCAGAATGCCAAAAACAAAGCTGCGGCACGAGCCGAGCTAAAAGGCGAAATAATCGGAGTGATTATCCTTCTCCGTGAGCTACGGATCATTCCTAAAATATGGCTGATGTCCTATGTAATGGCCAACGCTGCGGGGAGGGAAGAGGTCATTCATCAAGAGGTTGACTCAGCATGACAACCCTTTCTATAAGCCCACCGGGATAGGAAATAATGATCATTTCTTTACGTCCCCAACTTTTATAGACCACAAATTTTATGTCTTCTCCCACCAAACCCATCAAGGATACCTTTCCCCCATGTGACCATTTATCAAAGTAAAATCGAAGCCCTTCCACTTCACTTTCCATGGCTTTCCTAAGACTTCCTTTTAGCTCGTCCACGTGGTCTTTGAAAGTAGCAATTCTTACCGAAGAATTGACATTTGTCCTTCGTGACAATATAGGTGGCTTCACTTGTGACTTCCCAACCACTGGAACCGTTTATATAACTCTGTTGATTGTTCCCTAAAACCCACCAGTGTACTATTTACCCTTCTAACCCTGAGAAATTGGCTATAAGGTAAGGAATGTTTGATATATTGTGGATGTGCATTGTTGTAATGAAGCAGCGAATTTGTGGAGGTCGGTTTTCGAAAAATCCTTGTCTGGACTTTAACGTCCAAGAACTCTAAAGTCGCACCCCCGAAATGGGATGTAAACCTCATATTCATGGTGTTCACACATCCCAGATACTCAACAAACTGTGAAAAAACCTCATTATCACCATCCTAAATGATCAATATGTCATCGACATAACTTATGTAAAGCTTAATATACTTAAGAAAGGGGTTTTGCATGGAATAGATAAACTTTTTCTCAAAGGCAGCTAAGAAGAGGTTAGCCAGGGTACAAGAGACCGATGTACCCATGGCAGTACCCTCCTCCTGTATATACCATAGGTCATCAAATTGAAAGGCATTGTGGCCAAGCACAAAAGACAAAGCCTCACACACAAAATCAGTGGTGCCCCCATCTGTAGGTGTACAGTATGTGATAAAATTTCCCTGACCGCTGCCACCCCCATATCCTGGGGAATACGAGTGTAGAGATTTTCGACATCTACCGAGGTTAAATTAAAACCTTCTTGCCATTCGACACCTCTGATGATACGCAAAAAGTCTTTTGTGTCCCTTACATATGAAGGTAGGTCACGCAACAGGGGTCTTAATAACTAGTCCAAATACCTAGATAGGGGTTCAGTCAAAGATCCCACCCCCGAGATTATTGGACGACCCGGTGGACTAACCAAACTCTTGTGAACATGGTACCAGCATGGTTTATTGGGGAAATCAATTATTGACTTTTCCGCTTGTTTTTTTGGCAAAACCGCTCTTTCAACATACCACCTAAGAAGAGTACGCAATTCATTGTTAAATCTCACAGTGGGATCCCCCTTCAACTTTCTGTATGTGATTATATCGGATAACTGTCTTTTCCCCTCTGTCATATAATATTCCTTGGCTAACAATACAATATTGCCACCTTTGTCGGCAGGGCGTACCACAGTGTCCGACCAACCCTGGATTTCTCTCAGAGCTTGCGCTTCAACAGAATTCAAATTAGAGGGTAACGTGTGGTAAACCAATGCCTCCATGTCTTTACTAACCTGTGCCTCGAAAATTTCTATAGGACTACCCGGGGAGATAGGTGGCACAAAGGTAGAACCGACTCCCCCCCCCATAAACGGTTCCACTAAAGCAGGATTCCGGGCATCAGAGACGTTGGTAACCGTCGCACCATCAGTAAGGCTCAACAATAAACATGCATCCCTCTGGAAGTCCGAATCCTGGCTTCCCATAGCCATAAATCCCAGAGGACTCACCCGACAAGGTACCTCCCCTGGTGTGCTCGAAACAGCGGTCATCCTACATTCAGCATGTTCTCCCTGATTTACTGCACATGTCCTAATAAAAATAAGAATTGTTCGTTGGGCCTGGTGAGTGCAAGCCGTTTTTTCTTCTTTTTTGGAAAGTAGACTTATTGTTTGCGGAAGTAGAAAAAAGCCAGATGAGGTTGGTCAGAGGATGAGAACGATGATCAGTAGACGGGACCTAAAACAACATATATTGGATACTGTTTGCATTCCAAATGGCTGATTGATTACTTCTGGAAAACCCCTTTAAATATCACTTCAAAACTATTGTCTTTTCCAAGGACACCAATGTCGAAAGGGTTTGCATTCAAAAGGTAATTGTTTTGTAGAATAATCATATTATCCAGTGGAAGAATAGGAGGTTACTCTATAGCTTGGGAATTCCAAATTCTGGAACCGGTGACCACAACCTATTTCTAGGACTGACCTCCAGTCGACTGATATCTTAAGAAATCTTACAATCACATGCCCGCCAGGACTCCTATCATAAATCATTTGTAGCTAAATTTTGATCGGAAACCCAGATCGATGTCGGGCGGCAGAAAATCCTACTTAAGAGACAGATTCTAGATGTTCCAAGAAATGTCTTCCCAAGGAGAACGCATGGTAAGTGACTCTCTCTCCTGATCCGTCTCATTGTCATTGCACGACTCCCGTCCTGAGGGTTCCCAGGATTAATTCCAGCTCGTAGATATCTGACAAGCTGCAGATACTTTATTGCTTTGTGTTTCTTGCTTTGTTTTTTGACTTTTGGAAACATTATAAGAAAAAAACAGCCTTATGGGATTCTTACTAGGATGATTGAAAAAGAGAAGTCAAAAGTATTAAAGAGTGAACTGGAGAAAAGTTTAGAGATGATGTGGACTGAAAAAAGTGATAAAATTGGTCTAAGAAGGACGAAAGATGGTGATGTAATATTACTGATCACTGTGTAGCTAACTCCATAGGAAGAAGAATAGCGAACAAACACAGACAGTGATGGACTATGACAACAAAAAAAGTGCTCAAAAATAATATAACTAATTGTTTTGTAGACAGCTGTCTTTACGTTTTTGTATTATGCAGATGTCTTAAAAAAAATAAGTATGGTGTCAGGCTGCTGCAGTGCAGTACAGTGCAACCTCCACCAGGGAGAGCTTGAGGGGAAAGTGAGACTGCACACACAGGACAGCAGAACAGACACCACCAAGTGGCGAGAGAGGGGTCAGACAAGCCGAGTCAAAAGCACGAGATAGCACGACAGTATAATAGGATTAGACAGATGGATAGTCAGAACGTAGCCAGAGATCAGTAAACCAGAACGGGCAATATACGGTACAATAGGGACAAACAGCAACGAAGTAAATAACCAAGCCAGGAGATCAGAACTGGAGAATCAAGCAGACAAACAGACAGAGAAATACTGGGAAAAGGGCAGACAGAAAGAGTTAACAGACACAGGACAAGTCAGGGTTCACAGTAGGGCAAATCAAGAGCTACCAGCAGGGTCAGGTTAACAGAACTATGGCTGACACTGCCAGCAAGATTCATGGGAGCTAAATAGCAAACCTGAACCCAGAATGAGGCAGAGCAAAGTTAACCCTTGACATGATCCGTCCAGAAAAAAAGGGCAGACACTAATAAACCCTGGAACGGATCATGACATATGGCTTGTCCATTTCACAATCCAGGAAGAACATTTTCTGTGACACACAAGCCTTGGTTTCAGGATTTTGGTTTAGTTGCAAAATCAAGAAGGAGGGGTGTAAAGCAAGGTGTGTAAAATGGTGCCGGCATTTTTTTGGTCCATAGTAAAAAGTTAGAATTTGTGGGAACTGATAAGTTTAAGGAAATTTGATTCAAAGTAGATTTTCTGTGGATTGATTCTCTCATCTCTACTCAAAGGGATGATCCAGAAATATTGAAAGGGCTTCAGTCACCAAATCACTTACAGATGTACGTACGCTCAGAAATGAGAAAATCATTGGAAGATCTGGTAGTAGTGACCCAGGGAAGGTGAGGCTCGTAGTGTAATATATGGACGGACAATTAAAAGCCATAATTCCTCATGTACATACAGGACAGATTATTCTGAAAAAAATCACCTGAAATGACAGGCAGGCTTTAAGCGATAGTAGATAAGGAAGATGTCTGGGAATTGCACCCTCAATACTCCTGCAATTGACAGCTTATCCTATGGATGCTTCTCTTCTGCACAGAATAAATATATAAAAATTCCTCCAGCTGACCATAGAAAAGAGAAATACCTTCATTTAAAATATATGTATATGTGATATAACTTGACAGGACCACAGATCGTATCCGGCTGCACTTGTCTGCTGTTCTTCCCCCACTTCTTACTGTTACACCGATGAAAAAAAAATCAAGCTAAAAAGCTGAAGTCTGCCTGAGAGGCCGCGGGAATCCTCCAGGGCCTTGTGTAAAAGAAGGTTTCTTAGCTGCCTGCTGACAGGGTCGGCTTATCAGCAGCATCTGACAAGGCTGCTCTACAAGCACAGCGGCCAACACATCTCCTGAGCCGAGAAGTGTACAGTGTCTGACACTAAGGGCAGAATAAATCAGCAACAAATGTAACCACAGGTCAATATTTACACCATGTAATAAACATGTATGTAACACGGATCAGCACAGGGTATCATGGTCTGCCATCACACCACACAGTGTATAACAGCACATGTAGTATATAGCACAGCCCACGCAGTGCATAGCACAGCCCACGTAGTATATAACACAGCCCATGTAATATATAACACAGGCCACGTAATATATAACAGCCCACGTAGTATATAACAGCCACATAGTATATAGCACAGCCACATAGTATATTGCCCAGCCATGTATATTGCACAGCTATGTAGTATATAGCACAGCTCACATAGTATATAGCACAGCTCACGCAGTATATAACACAGCCACGTAGTATATTGCCCAGCCACGTAATATATTGCACAGCGATGTAGTATATAGCACAGCTCACGTAGTATATAGCACAGCTCACACAGTAAATAACACAGCCACGTAGTATATTGCCCAGCCCATGTAGTATATAGCACAGCTCACGTAGTATATAACACAGCTCACGCAGTATATAACACAGCCCACGTAGTATATAGCACAGAGATGTAGTATATAACACAGCCCACGCAGTATATAACACAGCTCACATAATATATAACACAGCCCACATAGCATATAACACAGCCCACGTAGCATATAACACAGCCCACGTAGTATAGAGCACAGCCCACGTAGTATAGAGCACAGCCCACGTAGTATAGAGCACAGACGCAGTATATAACACAGCTCACACAGTATATAACACAGCCCACGTAGTATATAGCACAGCCACATAGTATATAGCACAGCGATGTAGTATATAGCACAGAGATGTAATATATAACACAGCCCATGCAGTATATAACACAGTCCACGTACAGTGGGGCAAAAAAGTATTTAGTCAGTCAGCAATAGTGCAAGTTCCACCACTTAAAAAGATGAGAGGCGTCTGTAATTTACATCATAGGTAGACCTCAACTATGGGAGACAAACTGAGAAAAAAAAATCCAGAAAATCACATTGTCTGTTTTTTTAACAATTTATTTGCATATTATGGTGGAAAATAAGTATTTGGTCAGAAACAAAATTTCATCTCAATACTTTGTAATATATCCTTTGTTGGCAATGACAGAGGTCAAACGTTTTCTGTAAGTCTTCACAAGGTTGCCACACACTGTTGTTGGTATGTTGGCCCATTCCTCCATGCAGATCTCCTCTAGAGCAGTGATGTTTTTGGCTTTTCGCTTGGCAACACGGACTTTCAACTCCCTCCAAAGGTTTTCTATAGGGTTGAGATCTGGAGACTGGCTAGGCCACTCCTGTACCTTGAAATGCTTCTTACGAAGCCAATCCTTCGTTGCCCTGGCGGTGTGCTTTGGATCATTGTCATGTTGAAAGACCCAGCCACGTTTCATCTTTAATGCCCTTGCTGATGGAAGGAGGTTTGCACTCAAAATCTCACGATACATGGCCCCATTCATTCTTTCATGTACCCGGATCAGTCGTCCTGGCCCCTTTGCAGAGAAACAGCCCCAAAGCATGATGTTTCCACCACCATGCTGTACAGTAGGTATGGTGTTTGATGGATGCAACTCAGTATTCTTTTTCCTCCAAACACGACAAGTTGTGTTTCTACCAAACAGTTCCAGTTTGGTTTCATCAGACCATAGGAAATTCTCCCAAAACTCCTCTGGATCATCCAAATGCTCTCTAGCAAACTTCAGACGGGCCCGGACATGTACTGGCTTAAGCAGTGGGACACGTCTGGCACTGCAGGATCTGAGTCCATGGTGGCGTAGTGTGTTACTTATGGTAGGCCTTATTACATTGGTCCCAGCTCTCTGCAGTTCATTCACTAGGTCCCCCCGCGTGGTTCTGGGATTTTTGCTCACCGTTCTTGTGATCATTCTGACCCCACGGGGTGGGATTTTGCGTGGAGCCCCAGATCGAGGGAGATTATCAGTGGTCTTGTATGTCTTCCATTTTCTAATTATTGCTCCCACTGTTGATTTCTTCACTCCAAGCTGGTTGGCTATTGCAGATTCAGTCTTCCCAGCCTGGTGCAGGGCTACAATTTTGTTTCTGGTGTCCTTTGACAGCTCTTTGGTCTTCACCATAGTGGAGTTTGGAGTCAGACTGTTTGAGGGTGTGCACAGGTGTCTTTTTATACTGATAACAAGTTTAAACAGGTGCCATTACTACAGGTAATGAGTGGAGAAAAGAGGAGACCCTTAAAGAAGAAGTTACAGGTCTGTGAGAGCCAGAAATCTTGATTGTTTGTTTCTGACCAAATACTTATTTTCCACCATAATATGCAAATAAATTGTTAAAAAAACAGACAATGTGATTTTCTGGATTTTTTTTTCTCAGTTTGTCTCCCATAGTTGAGGTCTACCTATGATGTAAATTACAGACACCTCTCATCTTTTTAAGTGGTGGAACTTGCACTATTGCTGACTGACTAAATACTTTTTTGCCCCACTGTAGTATATAACACAGCCCACGTAGTATATTGCAGTGTGGGCACCATATCCCTGTTAAAAAAAATAATTAGAATAAAAAATAGTTATATACTCACCTTCCGTCGGCTCCCGGATCCATTTGTGGTGTTTAGCAACGCTCCGGTCCCAAGAATGCATTGCGGTCTCGCGAGATGATGACGTAGCGGTCTCGCGAGACAGCTACATCATCATCTCGCGAGACCGCAATGCATGGCCCGGAGTGTTGCGAGGAGCGGGAAAGGCACCGGAAGGTGAGTATTTAATGAGTTTTTTTTATTATTATTATTTATAACATTAGATCTTTTTACTATTGATGCTGCATAGGCACACAGGGTTAATAGCAGTGTTAACGGACTGTGTTACACCGTGGCATAACGCGGTGTAATGCAGCTATTAACCCTGTGTGAGCGCTGACTGGAGGGGCACTGACAGAAAGTAGGAAGGGGCGAATTTGCGGCCGGACTGTGCCCGTCGCTGATTGGTCACAGCCAGATAGAGAATAGATGATAGATAATAGATAGATAATAGATCATAGATAATAGATATATAAAAGATAGATAATAGATATTAGATATATAATACCTATAGAGTACCTATAGTATAGTATCCGGTGTATTAGCCTGTACAGCCCCGTTTGCACTTATTCATGGAGGAGCTAAGTATTTCTTGCTTTAAAGGAGTTTTTTTTAATTTAATTATTTTTATTGATTTATATATTGTAATAGGAAAGGTAAGGTGAGAATGGGGCATCATAGGAGAAAATATTGGGAAATTGGGTGGGGTAATGTATGGGGAAATAACACAGAGAGCAGTATACATAAATTGGATCAATCAGCATCAGAAACTTTTTTGAAACAATCTGATTATACAATTTTAAAGGAGTTTTGTGAGCAATTAGTGGGGCTCTCAGGACACAGACATGTTACACACAGGAAGCATGCAGTACATATAGAGAATATAAAGAGAGCTCCTTTTTGGGAATTCACATGGGGCATAATGGTATCATTGTCCCAATGTGCCACTTACGGGACAATATTTGGCTCCTAGGAACGTTTTTCATGGCTAAGCATTCATTATTTGTCTCTGCTCTTCCTTTATGAATTATCTTGTTGCTTTTTTTGTGATTCTGCTCACCCTGCAGCCTCGGTACACGACCTCTTGTTCTAACATTGATGGGACTTTTATGCAAAACAGCCCATTTTAATGCTTCAGCGCTCTTCAGAATCTTAAATCTATTCAAGTCCTGCGAGCACACAACGAAATTATGAATAAAGCAAAGTAGGTGAAGTGTGTCCTCAGAAAAGAAACTTGTAACTCGGATGCAGATAACTCTTATTGTCAGCGACTCTCACAAAAGATGCCTCTTTACAAAGCCTGAAGTAGGGCAGTCGATAAAGCCTTTTCATTGCAATATGTAAAAGATGAAAGAAAACACAACCTTTCGGTTTTCCCGCTTTCAGTATTTTTTTATTGCACAAATATGTCTTTTATTCCATTTTTCGCCGTCTTTATTTGTCGTGTTGTTTTGTAAAAGTGTCTTGTCGGTGCACAATCGCTTGTCCGTTGTCATCGACAGTCCCATTAGAAATGAGCTAGTCGATTTGTAGGACCCTGACCCAGATGACACATCAGTATTCCATGGCCACCAGACCGGATCCCTGCGAACCATCTCCTACCTGCCGTATTCCTTGGCGCTACTTCTGATTTGTAGACCCATTGTGATATCATCATTGTCTGACTAATCAAAATAGGATATGGGGATCAAGTAAGGAGGTTTTTGGAAGACTCCTGTCCTGCGGTCAGAGACTACTGATGTGGCACCTGGACCAGGGTCCTGCAAATCGCCTCACTCATCTTTTCTAGCTTCTTACACTCATTAGATAGAAGGTAAGAATCTTATAGATGACTAAACATCAGCTGTTGGTCAGTTCTTGGTTGGAGAAGGGATAGAACTGGAACCTAGGACATCAGTCCAGTTGATTAACTCATGATGTTGGTTAATCCTTGGTTGGAGAAGGGTTAGAACTGGAACCTAGGACAATATTCCAGCTGATTAGCTCATGATGTTGGTCAGTCCTTGGTTTGAGAAGGGATAGAACTGGAATCTAGGACATCCATCCAGTTGATTAATTCATGACATTGGTCAGGCCTTGATTGGAGAAGGGATAGAACTGGAACGCATGACATCATTCCAGTTGATTAGCTTATGACGTGGGTCAGTCCTTGGTTGGAGAAGGGTTAGAACTGAAACCTTGGACATTATTTCAGTTGATTAGCTAATAACGTTGGAAAGTCCTTGGTTTGGGAAGGGATAGAACTGGAATATAAGAGATCATTCCAGTTGATTAGTTCATGACGTTGTTCACTTCTTGGTTGGAGAAGGGATAGAACTGGAACTCAGGACATCATTCCAACTGAATAACTCAGAACGTTGGTCAGTCCTGGGTTGGAGAAGGCATAGAACTGGAATCTAGGACATCATTCCAGTTGATTAGCTCATGACGTCGTTCAGTCCTTGGTTGGAGAAGGGATAGAACTGGAATCTAGGACATCATTCCAGTTGATTAGTTTATGACATTGGTTAGTCCTCAGTTGGAGAAGGGATAGAACTGGAATCTAGGACATCATTCCAGTTGATTAGTTCATGACGTTGGTCAGTCCTCGGTTGGAGAAGGGACAGAACTGGAATCTAGGACATCATTCCAGTTGATTAGTTCATGACGTTGGTTAGTCCTCAGTTGGAGAAGGGATAGAACTGGAATCTAGGACATCATTGCAGTTGATTAGTTCATGACGTTGGTCAGTCCTCGGTTGGAGAAGGGATAGAACTGGAATCTAGGACATCATTCCAGTTGATTAGTTCATGACGTTGGTTAGTCCTCAGTTGGAGAAGGGATAGAACTGGAATCTAGGACATCATTGCAGTTGATTAGTTCATGACGTTGGTCAGTCCTCGGTTGGAGAAGGGATAGAACTGGAATCTAGGACATCATTCCAGTTGATTAGTTCATGACATTGGTCAGTCCTCGGTTGGAGAAGGGATAGAACTGGAATCTAGGACATCATTCCAGTTGATTAGTTCATGACATTGGTCAGTCCTTGGTTGGAGAATGGATAGAACTGAAATATAGAACATTCCAGTCAAGTAGCTATGACCTTGGTCAGTCCTTGGCTGGAGAAAAGATAGAACTAGAATCCAGGACATCTTTACAGTCGAGTAGCTCATTACTTTGGTCAATCCTTGGTTTGAGAATGAATAGAGCTGGAATCTAAGACATTATTACAGTTGAGTAGCTCATTACTTTGATCAGAACTTGGTTGGAAAAGGGAAAGAACTGGAATCCAGAACATTATTCCAGTTGAGTAGCTCATGATCTTGGTCAATTCGCAGTTGGAGATGGGATAAAGATTCAGAATTATTAATACCTAAGGTTTTGCACGGCTTAAATGTCAAGTAGGATGACCTAAAAAACCCACAAAAATATTACTAAACACCATCATGGGCCCATAAAACAAGGGGTATATCTAAATGACTAGAAACAGAAATGTCAGGAAGAAGTCCAACATATCCAACTTCATTTTTGGAGGATGTTTTTGCAGATGTTTCTACTTATCTGTAGAGACATTGCTGCCAATCTTTTATATATTGCACCATTTAAAGGGGTTGTCCTCTACTTGACAAACTCTTAATAATTGGTCAAGGGAGTTGCTACTTACTTCCTGGACTGATGGAACTAATGAGCGCTGTGTATCTTGAGTATGCGGGGATGGACATCCAGCGGGGGCGTCATGCAGACAATTAATGTCCACTGATCGTCGGCAGCTCACGGTGCCCCCTCCTGATCTTGATCCCTGGTAAGTTTGTCCTTGATTATCCGGTTCGGACCAATGCTTTACTTCTTTTTTTTCACAGCACCCCACTTACCATATGACATCATGCAACTCTTGGATGATGTCATCAAATGGCGAGGGTTATGAAATCCTGTCTAGTAATTCCCAATAATCTCCTTTTTCCAATTACTCTGATTCCATTTATGTTTTCCGTAATTATCTAGATATCTGGGAACGAGTCATTTAAAAAAAAAATCGGAGAAAAGGGAACGAGCCTGTTGCCTTCGCCATCAATAAGATACAATCATTTATTAGTATAATGAAGAAGTAACCTGGTAATTGGCCGCTACGGGTTCTTCATGTTTTGCGCACTTTCTTGATAAATACATAAATATTCTATAAGGCGCAGGAGCGTGAGTTATGTTTGCCCGCAGTGATCGTACATTTAGATGTAAATTAGCTCTCTTAAAAAAAAAATTGTACGTTCTCGTTTCAGGCAACAAAAAGATAAACGACCCCGTGAGCTATTTAATGATAGATGTGCCGCTATAATTACACATTTTTTAATTAAACTGAAATTCCCAAAACTTGGCGGTAACTTACACAGACACAAAAGTAATTAGATTATGGCGAAACCTTACAAACACGTGCGGGTTTCCTTCCTGGCGGGAATATAGGTAGATTTACAGTATGTCCAATCCAGGCCGCGCGGGGGATTAATAACGCAGTCTTATTATGAGTTTCCTAATCCTATAACCAGGTAAGGACCCCCGTATACCTACTAATATGCAAAACAGTGTCTGAAAAAAAGGCATTTTCTATAGAAAATGGCCAAATTGTCTTAATTTCTCCTTTACTAGTATTTAACATCCCTGGTGGGCTAGTGGGACAAAAAATAATAATAACATCCCTTTAGAAACCAGAAGAATGAAGAGCCAATTGGGGAGAAGAAAAGGATCTGGTGATAAAATTCTGTGTGGACATGGCAGTGAAGGTGTTAATAATATCCCTGGTGGGCTAGAGATGTTAAGTAATTATTTCATTCCTGCTGGGATAGGGATATTAAGGAATTATTTCATTCCGGGTGGGATAGGGATATTTATTTCATTCCTGTTGTGATAGTAATGTTAAGGATTTTTTTTTCATTCCTGGTGGGCTAGGGATATTATGAAATTATTTAATTCCTGGTGGGCTAGGGATGTTTATGATTTCACTCTATTTGGACCAGGGTTGTGAAGGAATTATTAAGTCTTTGGTAAACTAAGGCAGTGATGTCACTATTACATCTTCTGTTAGCTGAAGGTATGACGGAATTATTTAATCCCTGCAAAGCCCGTATAGAAAAGGCGATTTACTATATAATATCAGTGGTGGGACAGTGTAACTAATTATTACATCCCTGGTGCTCCAGGGTTGTTAAGGAATTAAATATTGCATAATTTATGGGAAGGTGTAGTGAATTAACTAAAAATTAACATCCCTGGTGGTCTAGGACTATTAAAGAATTACTTACAGCGACATGTAAGAGTTTGTGCACCCCTTATCACAATCACTGATATTGTGAACTGTAAAGCAGTAGAAGAATGAAATTATCTCTAAAAGGCCTAAAGTTATAGATGACACATAAACCTTTGCATCATCTTCCATCCTTTGCTCTTTTGAGGTCTAGCCACAGATTTTCAATGATGTTACGATCAGGGGACTGTGAGGGCCATTGTAAAATCTTCACCTTGCACCTTCTGAGGTCGTCTATTGTGGATTTTGACGTGAGTTTAGGATCAGAATCTGTTTGTAGAATCCATCCTCTTCCTCTTTTCACCTTCAGTTTTTTACAGATATTGGTATGTTTGCATCAAGAATTTGTTGAAATTTCATTGAATCCATTTTTCCCTCTACTTGTGAAATGTTCCCCGTGCCATTAATTGCAACACAACCCCAAAGCATGATTGATCCTCCCCCATGCTTAAAGGTTGGCGAGATGTTCTTTTCCTGAAATTCTGTGCCCTTTTTTCTCCACACATTCCTTTGATCATTGTTGCCACAGAGTTCTATTTTACCTCATGGGTCCACAGGACAAGTTTAGAAAAAGTATCAGGCTTGTTTTAGATGTTGTTTTGCATAGTACTGACGCTGACTTTTATGGTGAGGACACAGGAGGGGTTTTCTTCTGATGACTCTTCCAAGAAGACCTAGAACAATGTACCACAATTCCAGAGGCTGCTAAATCTTTCTGAAGGATTTTTGTAGTCAAGTGGGGGTTCTGATTTTCCTCTCTAGCAATCCTATGAGCAGCGGCTCTCACTGAAATTTTGCTTGGTCTTCCAGACCTTATTTTAACCTCCACTGTTCTTGCTAACTGCCATTTCTTAATTACATTTGGAAATGAGGAAAGGACAACTTGAAAACGCTTTGCTATCTTCTTATAGCCTTCTCCTGCTTTGTGGGCCTCCACCATTTTTACTTTCAGAGTGTTTAGAAGAACCCATGGCTGCTGTGTTTTGGCACAAGGTTAGAGGTGTAGAGATCATTTCATTTTCAATTGATTTTGACCAGGGGTGCAAAACTTTTTGCCACTATAAATCTTTTCCCTGGTTGGCTTGGTCTGTGAAATGAGTACATACCAAGTGGTAGTACATAAATAGCTAACATATTCCTAGTGGACTAGAGCTCTGAAGAAAATAATGATTACATACCTGATGGACTATGGCGGTGAAGTAAATGTTACATCCCTGATGGGCTAGGGCAATTAAGGAATTAACTTTTATATCTCTAGTGAGTTAATGCATTAAATGAAATAAATAGGACATCCCTGGTCAGCTAGGTTTGTGGAAAATGTACTATATCCCTGGTGGGCTATGGCAATAAAGGAATTAATTATATCCCTGGTGGGCTAGGGTAATAAAAGAAATAATTATATGCCTGGTTGGATACGGCAATACAATAATTAATTATATCCCTGGTGAGCTAGGGCAATAAAATAATTAGTTGTATTTCTGTTGATTTATGACGATAAAATGATTTACTAAATCCCTGATGAGCAAAGGGGATAAAGGAATTATGTCCCTGGTGGGCGAGGGCAATAACAAAAATTGATTATACAAATGGTGGGCTAGAGAAATGAAGGAATTAATTATATCCCTGGTGGGATAAGGCAATAAAGGAAATAATGATATCCCTGGTGTGTTCAGGGAATGAAGAAATCATTGGTGGGCTAGGGCCATAAAGGAATTTATTATATCCCTGGTGGGCTAGGGCAATAAATTCCTCAATTACAACATTTCAATCTAAGGTTAAAAAAAAAGGGGGTAATATTACCATCCCTGGTGTCCTGGTGTGTTTCTCACGTACAGCACCATGGAATTAATGGTGCTATATAAATAAATAATAATAATTAATAATAGAGACGGCCTGCTTAGGTACTTTATACATAAAACATTAAAATATTTTATTAAAGACCGCTTGTAAAGGTGATCCATTGCTTCCCTCTACGGCGGCTAGGTTTGGGTGGTTAATGCTTTTGTCCTGTGCTGCCACCTGGGTTATAAACATAATAATTCCTACATGGAGGGTGAAATAAGTAAGTACACCCCCGCCGTTTGCATGCCCTTGCTCTTCTGTGTAAACAATGCACAGCCCTGAGCAGTACATTTCCCTATGAACGTAACCTGTACATAATCATTTCTTAATAATTCATGGGCTTTTCATGCCTTACTGAGCTGGAAAGGTCACAGCGACCGCACTAATCATCGGAGTAATGGTGGCGTTCCGCACGAGCTACAACCGCAGCGCCGCGGAGATGCTGGACACCAGATAGGAAAGTCTGCAGGTCGTCACTAGGTCGTCAGGATCGAAAGGACGCAGGGCTGAATATGCAAATGTGCACAAATCACATCTACTGACGTTTCTCTAATATCGATGATTCCTGTAAAATAATGTCAGTAAATTAGTAATAACTGTTGGGTCGTAACAAAAATGTACATTTGCTCCCTTTACTTACATTTTACATGTGTTATCTACTGTATATAGAGGTGTTATCAGTCATTGTACAGGAGGAGGAGGTGAGCTGTGACATCACCTAATGTGAATGGTGGATCTTGTGTTATCTACTGTATATAGAGGTGTTATCAGTCATTGTACAGGAGGAGGTGAGCTGTGACATCACCTATTGTGAATGGTGGATCCTGTGTTATCTACTGTATATAGAGGTGTTATCAGTCATTGTACAGGAGGAGGTGAGCTGTGACGTCACCTATTGTGAATGGTGGATCCTGTGTTATCTACTGTATATAGAGGTGTTATCAGTCATTGTACAGGAGGAGGTGAGCTGTGACATCACCTATTGTGAATGGTGGATCCTGTGTTATCTACTGTATATAGAGGTGTTATCAGTCATTGTACAGGAGGAGGAGGTGAGCTGTGACATCACCTATTGTGAATGGTGGATCCTGTGTTATCTACTGTATATAGAGGTGTTATCAGTCATTGTACAGGAGGAGGAGGAGGTGAGCTGTGACATTACCTATTGTGAATGGTGGATCCTGTGTTGTCTACTGTATATAGAGGTGTTATCAGTCATTGTACAGGAGGAGGTGAGCTGTGACATCACCTATTGTGAATGGTGGACCCTGTGTTATCTACTGTATATAGAGGTGTTATCAGTCATTGTACAGGAGGAGGAGGTGAGCTGTGATATCATCTATTGTGAATGGTGGATCCTGTGTTATCTACTGTATATAGAGGTGTTATCAGTCATTGTACAGGAGGAGGAGGTGAGCTGTGACATCACCTATTGTGAATGGTGGATCCTGTGTTATCTACTGTATTTATAGGTGTTATCAGTCATTGTACAGGAGGAGGTGAGCTGTGACATCACCTATTGTGAATGGTGGATCCTGTGTTATCTACTGTATATAGAGGTGTTATCAGTCATTATACAGGAGGAGGAGGGGAGCTGTGACATCACCTATTATATATGGTGGATCCTGTGTTATCTACTGTATATAGAGGTGTTATCAGTCATTGCACAGGATGAGGAGGTGAGCTGTGACATCACCTATTGTGAATGGTGGATCCTGTGTTATCTATTGTATATAGAAGTGTTAACAGTCATTGTACAGGAGGAGGAGGAGGTGAGCTGTGACATCATCTATTGTGAATGGTGGATCCTGTGTTATCTAGTGTATATAGAGGTGTTATCAGTCATTGTACAGGAGGAGGCAAGCTGTGACATTGCCTATTGTGAATGGTGGATCCTGTGTTATCTACTGTATATAGAGGTGTTATCAGTCATTGTACAGGAGGAGGAGGTGAGCTGTGACATCACTTATTGTGAATGGTGGATCCTGTGTTATCTACTGTATTTATAGGTGTTATCAGTCATTGTACAGGAGGAGGAGGTGAGCTGTGACATCACCTATTGTGAATGGTGGATCCTGTGTTATCTACTGTATATAGAGGTGTTATCAGTCATTATACAGGAGGAGGAGGTGAGCTGTGACATCACCTATTATATATGGTGGATCCTGTGTTATCTACTGTATATAGAGGTGTTATCAGTCATTGCACAGGATGAGGAGGTGAGCTGTGACATCACCTATTGTGAATGGTGGATCCTGTGTTATCTATTGTATATAGAAGTGTTAACAGTCATTGTACAGGAGGAGGAGGAGGTGAGCTGTGACATCATCTATTGTGAATGGTGGATCCTGTGTTATCTAGTGTATATAGAGGTGTTATCAGTCATTGTACAGGAGGAGGCGAGCTGTGACATTGCCTATTGTGAATGGTGGATCCTGTGTTATCTACTGTATATAGAGGTGTTATCAGTCATTGTACAGGAGGAGGAGGTGAGCTGTGACATTGCCTATTGTGAATGGTGGATCCTGTGTTATCTACTGTATATAGAGGTGTTATCAGTCATTGTACAGGAGGAGGAGGTGAGCTGTGACATCACCTAATGTGAATGGTGGATCTTGTGTTATCTACTGTATATAGAGGTGTTATCAGTCATTGTACAGGAGGAGGAGGTGAGCTGTGACATCACCTATTGTGAATGGTGGATCCTGTGTTATCTACTGTATATAGAGGTGTTATCAGTCATTGTACAGGAGGAGGAGGTGAGCTGTGACATCACCTATTATATATGGTGGATCCTGTGTTATCTACTGTATATAGAGGTGTTATCAGTCATTGTACAGGATGAGGAGGTGAGCTGTGACATCACCTATTGTGAATGGTGGATCCTGTGTTATCTATTGTATATAGAAGTGTTAACAGTCATTGTACAGGAGGAGGAGGAGGTGAGCTGTGACATCATCTATTGTGAATGGTGGATCCTGTGTTATCTAGTGTATATAGAGGTGTTATCAGTCATTGTACAGGAGGAGGCGAGCTGTGACATTGCCTATTGTGAATGGTGGATCCTGTGTTATCTACTGTATATAAAGGTGTTATCAGTCAATGAACAGGAGGAGGAGGTGAGCTGTGACATCACCTATTGTGAATGGTGGATCCTGTGTTATCTACTGTATATAGAGGTGTTATCAGTCATTGTACAGGAGGGGGAGGTGAGCTATGATATCGCCTATTGTGAATGGTGGATCCTGTGTTATCTACTGTATATAGAGGTGTTATCAGTCATTGTCCAGGAGGAGGAGGTGAGCTGCGACATCACCTATTGTGAATGATGGATCCTGTGTTATATATTGCATATAGAGGTGTTATCAGTCATTGTACAGGAGGAGGTGGTGAGCTGTGACACAACCTATTGTGAATGGTGACATTGAATTGACATAAAACACAATTACAAAGAACCAAGACTTGTCCTAGTGCTGATGACTGATCTAGAATACCTATGTTATATACCCCCCTGAGCTGGTAGTATACGCCACCTTCTCTGCTGCAGGATATCTATTCTGTAGTCTTTTAGGTCTTGAATTTCCCTTATTTTATAAAGCCGATTCATACCCGGTGACAAGAGCAAGTGAATATTATATAACTTGGCATATTTGCAAATGAAATCCTTCTTTATTTCAGAGTTGAGAGTTTGGTAAAATAAAATTATCGGGATCACTTAGAAATGTTCAAGTCAACATCACTTCTCTAGGCTTTAAAAGCTAAAAGAATAGCAGTAAAAATAGAAATATTTCATACCGGACATAAAACTACAAAAGACTTTCATAGGGCTCACCTGAAAGAATGAGAATAAATACTAAGTAAGCTGCCTAACAGCAGATGGAGTGTAATGTGATACAATATTCTCATGTAGCAGAGCTGAATTGCCTAATAAAGGGGATCTGTCACCAGGTCAAAAGTGGCCAGCTTTTGGTCTTATTGTATTTCCTCTTCTCTCCTGAGTATTCTGTTTTTTTGTTTTTTGTAAAACGTCCATACGGTTTCAGAGATATGGGTCTTTTTATTTAGTGCTAACTGTTATGGACTACTCAATGGGGGCGTGGCTCACTATGCAGAGCAGCCTAAGGACACACCCCCACAGAAGGCTCTGAGCCACATTTCGGCACTAAATAAAAAGTCCCATATCTCTGGAACCGTATGGCCAATTTGCAAAAAACGAAAAGGAGAATACTCAGAGGAGCAGCAGGAATTATTTAAAAGCCAAAAATTGCCACTTTTAACCTAGTGACGGGAGCCTTTAATTCTAGGCCTGCTTTGATTGTAGAGCTCTGTAGATCATGATGATGGAGGTTAAAGTAAACATTTTGCAGCAGGGCCCCCACTTATGATCTGGTGTGTTATGGGGCCAACTTGGACACCAGGACAAGGGTGTAACTGTCTTTTTTGTATACCTTAATTTCTGAACAGGTGGAACACCCATTTGGGGGCCTTATCTTTAAGTGCCATCTGGGCAGTGCACTGCCAGTAGACTTGTTTTTATGCAGCCTTGGATGCCACTGGAGAGTAAATCGTTTTCTTATAAATATTTAGTTGTTTTTTTTTTAAAGAGAAGGTGAATAATAAGCTACTCACAAGCGCATGTTATAAAGAGATTTATTTCACCTTATATTCGTTGACAATTATAGAAGATTACGGGTCAATTCTTCAAATCTGATCTCATCGACCCAAAATCACAAGTTGCCCATCAACCCGAGCAGCTGCAGACAGATTCATCTTTGATGTGAGCTGCAATTGCATGATGGGAGATTAATAATATTTATATGGGATGTTATTTTCAGATAATGGTGCCATCAACCAAAACTAATACTGGGTGGAATCTGCAACGGGATCATAATGCTGAGTCTGCACCACGCACACATGAACATGTACACAGGCATACACACACTTAAAGGGAACCTGTCACCCCGTTTTTTGAGATTGAGCTATAAATACTGTTAAATAGGGCCTGCGCTGTGTGTTCCTATAGTGTATGTAGTGTACCCCGATTCCCCACCTATGCTGAGAAATAACTTACCAAAGTCGCCGTTTTCGCCTGTCAATCAGGCTGGTCAGGTCGGGAGGGCGTGGTGACATCGCTGGTTCTTCCTCAGCTTTACGTTGGTGGCGTAGTGGTGAACAAGCAGTGCGCGATCTGCGCTGTCATCCCTTTCGTCGGTGGGGCGGCCATCTTCCTGGGGCCGCGCGTGCGCAGATCGAGTGCTCTGCTGCACGGGGCTTCAGGAACATGGCCGCGGGATGCCACGCGTGCGCATTAGAGATCGCGGCGGCCATTTTCCCAAAGCCGAGATGCAAACTCGCTATTCACTGCTTGCGTCGAGAAACACGTGATGGTGTCTCCGCAGCTTCTTTACTTGCATCTGCATATTTCCCATAAGGGATGGGGGCAGTGTTCTGGAATCACTGCGTTGAGAAACACGTGATGGTGTCTCCGCGGTGTTGGATGTTTTGGTCTCCCCGAGGCCAATCATCTGTGCCTTTATAGCCTTTTACTAGGCACTGCTCCTAATAGCCAGATTCCTACTCCACACTGATGAGGGGCAAAAACCCCGAAACAGCTGTCTGTGGATGGATACCATGCTTGGCGTAGGTGGCTTTCCTTCATAGGATGCTGCCCTTCCCGTGGTTGTTCCTTCCCGGGGAAAGGCCTGGCTATTCACTGCTTGCGTCGAGAAACACGTGATGGTGTCTCCGCAGCTTCTTTACTTGCATCTGCATATTTCCCATAAGGGATGGGGGCAGTGTTCTGGAATCACTGCGTTGAGAAACACGTGATGGTGTCTCCGCGGTGTTGGATGTTTTGGTCTCCCCGAGGCCAATCATCTGTGCCTTTATAGCCTTTTACTAGGCACTGCTCCTAATAGCCAGATTCCTACTCCACACTGATGAGGGGCAAAAACCCCGAAACAGCTGTCTGTGGATGGATACCATGCTTGGCATAGGTCGCTTTCCTTCATAGGATGCTGCCCTTCCCATAGTATATAGCAGACACGCAGTATATAACAGAGCCACATAGTATATAGCACAGCCCACATAATATATAGCACAGCCCACGCAGTATATAACACAGGCCACGCAGTATATAACACAGGCCACGCAGTATATAACACAGGCCACGCAGTATATAGCACAGGCCACACAGTATATAACACAGGCCACGCAGTATATAACAGTGGCCACGCAGTGTATAACACAGCCCACGTAGTATATAGCAGCCACGCAGTATATAACACAGCCCACATAATATAGCCCGCATAATATATAGCACAGCCCACACAGTATATAAGATGTATATAATACAGGCCATGCAGTATATAACAGTGGCCACGTAGTATATAGCAGCCACGCAGTATATAACACAGCCCACGTAATATATAGCACAGCCCACGCAGTATATAACAGCCCACATAGTATATAACACAGCCCACATAGTATATAACACAGGCCACACAGTATATAACACAGCCCACGTAGTATATAACACAGCCCATGCAGTATATAACACAGCCCACGCAGTATATAACACAGCCCACGCAGTATCTAACACTGGCCACATAGTATATAGCAGCCACGCAGTATATAAAACTGCCCACGTAGGATATAGCAGTGTGGGCACCATATCCCTGTTAAAAAAAATAATTAAAATAAAAAATAGTTTTATACTCACCCGCCGGCATCCGCGAAGCTGTCCCCATGCACGCGCTGCTGCCGCCAGCTTCCGTTCCCAACAATGCATTGTGAAATTACCCAGATGACTTAGCGGTCTCACGAGACCGCTAAGTCTTCTGGGTAATTTCGCAATGCATCTCTGGGAATAGAAGCTGGCGGCAGACGACGGAAGGTGAGAATAGCAGGTTTTTTGTTTTTTTATTATTTTTAACATTAGATCTTTTTACTATTGATGCTGCATATGCATAGTAACATAGTAACAAGCTGGCCACACAGAGTTAATAGCAGCGTTAACGGAGTGCGTTACCCGCGGCACAACGCGGTTCGTTAACACTGCCATTAACCCTGTGTCAGCGCTGACTGGAGGGGAGTATGGAGCGTGCGCCGGGCAGTGACTGGACGTAAGTAGGGAGGGACTAATTCTCGGCCGGACTGTGCCCGTCGCTGATTAGTCGCGGCCTGGCGGCAACGACCAATCAGCAACACGGGATTTCCGTTACAGACAGACAGAAGTACCCCTTAGACAATTATATATATAGATGACATTCAGCTTTACAGCTCCTCTAGTGGTGGAGTGATGCATTACAACCCTTATGAACTTCTTTTCTTGATCCCAATCTATGTAAGAAGTCGTAATTCTCAGTACCAGCTCCCCCTATAGGTGGGGTGTTGTATTGCAGTCCCTATGAAATCCCCTTCCTGATCAGTGAGTAGTCACCCTGTTTATAAGGGTTGTTTTTCTTCTATCTTACCCTTTCTCCTGTCTTTGCTCAGATTCAGATAGAAGTTTTTCTCCAGAAGTCTGTGATGTGCGGAGCATTAGATGTAACACCGAGTTCCTCTGAATATGACATGAAGATTTCGTTGAATATTCTGTATTACACGCGGCAGAACAGTGGATTTTTCTTCTCTTCCTTGGAATACACGATACAGGTTAGCTTAAGAGGAAAATCTGCTTTCAACACGGACTTGATCTCCCTTTAATCTGCGCAAGGTGTACTTTGCATATTTAATAGGCAGGACGCCGCTCGCTGCGCATATTTCTGCAGTCAATTTTCAAGGCTTCTTTTTTTGACATTTGTGTAATGATGAAGAATGGAGATGCGGATGTACGTTACAGATTTACCTGTCTAATCCACAACCATTAATTTTATGACTGCTCAGGAAGCAGAATGTAATATTCAGGCCCACCGGATGCGTGCGTCTGACCATCAATGCAATGTTTCTATTACCCCGCATATTTTATTTCAGGGTGGATTATATGTGCCCCGATAAGTTCAATCCTGGAAGCTCCGCGAGGACCTGGTAATAAATTATCCCAAGTTGTGCACGGAAGATCCGGCGTTTTCTCATTGTTTGCTTTACTTTATTAATATTCCAAAACGGACAACCCACTAAGAGAGTCGTAAAGGTGCTCAAATCACACCACTTGTGTGAGCGAATCTGACAAAATTCCAATTTTCCGTTTTGCTCGTCTTTTGGCCAGAAAATCTGCTTCTTCCAACTCCACGTATCCTTGGTGTCTTTCAGCACCAGCCATTGTCTGCACATTATGGCGCCCACAATATTTGCAGTCTTCCAACACCTATCATCTATCATGTCGTCCAATGCTCGCCAGTTTCAGCATCTTCCTGTGCCCACCATTTTTGGTGTCTTCCATCACCTGCTATATCTGGCATCTTCCTGTATCTTCAGCGTCTTCCTGTGCCCATTATATCTGTCATGTTCAGTCACCACCATCTTTGGCATATTCCTGTTCCCTGCATCTGCACATTCTGCATCTTCCTGTGCCCGTCATCTTTGGCGTTTCCATCATCTGCTATCTTTGTCACGTTCCAGCTTCTTGCATCTTTAGTGTCTTCCTGTGTCAACATTTTTGGCCTCTTTCATCACCCGCCATTTTTGTCATCTTCAAGCTCCCCGCATCTTCAGTGTCCTCCTGTGCCCATAATTTTTGGCATCATCCATCACTTGCCATCTTTGACAACTTCCAGCTCCCCGCATCTTCAGTGTCCTCCTGTGCCCATTATTTTTAACATCTTCCATCACTTGCCATCTTTGACATCTTCCAGCTCTCACATTTTCAGTGTCTTCCTGTGCCCATAATCTTTGGCATCTTCCATTCCTTGCCATCTTTGACATCTTCCAGCTCTGCGCAACTTCAGTGTCTTCCTGTACTCAGAATCTTTGGCATCATCCATCACATGCCATCATTCAGTTCCTTGCATCTGCATCTACAACATCTTCCTGTTCCTGTCATCTTTGGCTTCTTCCATCACCTGCCATCTTTGACATATTCAAGCTCCCTGCATCCTCAGTGTTTTTCTGTTCCTGTAATCTTTGGCATCTTCTGGTGCCCACCATCTCCACCATTTTCTGACATCTGACATCTTCAGTGTCTCATGCGCTGACAAGTCTACAATGTCATGATGTTGCATGCATGCTTGCATCCTACAATCTTATTGAGTAGCAGCCTAGTCAACTTAGGAGACCCCAAAGCTGTCTGGCACCAATAGTCCCAGAAGATGTTGGGTGCTGGACAATGCCAAGATGAAGTGAAGCATTGCATAATACTTTTTCAAGTCAATGGGTTTTAAGACTGGTTGGTCCTCCAGATTCAGAGCTATTCTTTACTGTTGTTCTCATCTCTCGAGATTGGAAGCAGTAACCTCTTTAACAATGTGGAGTTCCTTATCAGGGTATTTGTAAATCCCCTTTATAAACATCCTGCCGGAGTTGTAATTTTTCAACCACTGGAGAGTCAAAAGGTTGGTTATCGTTGAAAAACTTTTCACTTTTTTGATGCCAAGATCCCCACTATTTGCCAAATTGAAGGGGAATTAGCGGTCAGCGTCCTGTCCCTTTATATTTGATCGACTCTGTTCGGAAAGCTAAGCGATTAGTCTAAGGTTTCAAAGACTTTCTATGACCCTGTACATTATTCACTCATCGGAGTCCACTGCCACTTTATTTCTGATCCACTTTCCTTAGCGCTTCTTGAAATCAGAGCGATTAGTATACATGCAACCTTTGCTGATTTATATAAAGAAAGAAGAACAAGAGCTCAACTGAGCGCACTGACACTTTTTTCCTAATTGCCTCCACTCTGCCCTTCATGGAGAGTGGATCAACAAATGTATAGGCAGCCCTACTGATTCCAATAGCAAACAGGAAGAAGAGCTCAATTGAGCGCTCGGCCACTTTTTTTTCTGCCTGCCTCCTCTTTGCGCTTACTGGAGAGTGGATCAATTAAAGTATGGACAACTACATTCCCCATTGCTGTAAAATAGAGGAAGAGCTCAACTGAGTGCACTGTCACTTTTTTTTCCTGATGGGCTTCACACTGCACTTTGAACAGGGGATTGAGCAATGTAGAAGTAGCCCTCACTGACTGATATAACAAATAGGAAAAAGGAGCTAAACTAAGCGCTCTGCTTTTTTTCTGACTGGCTCATCTCTGCACTTTATGGAGTTGAGTGTGTGATGTACTAGCAGCCATCAATAATTACTACAGCTAAGGGGAAGAAACTCTCAATTGAGCTTTCTGCACCTTTATTGGCTCTGCTTGGCACCCCTTTGAGAGATTCGTGAGTGCTGTATGGGCAACACCCATCGCTAGCTATAACAAAGGTCACCTGAGCATTCTGTTTCTTTGCTTCTTATTGGCTCAGATCGGAGAGCCAAGCAAGTGAAATACAAATTTTGTATGAGCCTACACATTGCTTGCTTTGCCCTTCAAGGAGAGATAATCAGTAAGGAATGAGGACAGTGATCAAGTGGGCATTTCTACCAAACTTTTTAGCACTCATTGGGGGTCCACACACTAAGAGGCCTACAAGTAAAGATGTCTCAATATGACATTCCAAAACGTACAGTACATGTGTTCAGAAAGGTTCTATCATGATTCCACCACACACGGTGTCCGAAGAATGCTGTGAGTAAAGGCTCGGCCAGCCTATAGGATCAGCGGCGTGCTGGGCGGTCAGGATTGTCAGTGACAACTCTGCTGCCCAATCTAGCTGGGCCTGAGGGGATTTCTCCAGATGCCACACATTCAGGATGATTACCTCGCTAACTGGCTGGAAATGGTCAAACCATTGCCAGTTGTAACCTTGCTTGGTGGTGTGTTGCTCTGTGCTCGGAGTTCTGATATTCTCATCTTTGTTGGCAAACCTTGGATTTGCTTTTATGACTACTACTCACTTGTATTACCCCTTTTGCCTTTGATGTACTCTGACCTTAGTTACTTGACCTCGGACTTCGCCTGTGACTATTTGTCTTGTCCCTTTTGTCTTTGACGTACTCTCCTGGCATTTGACCTCGGACCTTAATTTCTCGCCTTACGTCAGTGAGAAGTGACTCAACATCACAATTTTTCTGACTTTTGACTCAACCTCTATAATATTTGTCTTCAGGATCAGCACCAAGGACGGCGCAGCAATAACCGTCCAGATCTGCATATCTTCGCCTGGTCCTAATGGCAAATCACTCAGCAAATGAACAGCTTGTCGATTGTTTGATATTTTGCTAATGTGTTAGGAACGTCTAGCGAGTAATAAGCCATCGCCGCGCTCCCGTAGATTTCTTTTTTACAATGTTTCCTTGCATATTTCACAACGCGGCTCCGCTCGGAACTTATAAAGGTCTCCTCGTTGATGAAAATGATCTCCATAATCTTACGGGCAATCCATTTAGCATCAAATTGAGGACATGAGATGGTGGAGAAAATAAGATGTGGCTTTGTAAAACTATTATAAATGCATTGTGCCCGGGAACTAATGACGAGCCGCGCTTTGAAGTCACCACTAATCATTGGCGTAATGGTTCCGAACTGTTATTAGTATTTTTGAATATTGTGGTGACATTAAAGGCCGGTCGGGCTGGACGATAACTCTTTGTTGTGCTTGGTTTGAAGCACCGTTGTGACATCCTTCGGAATCCATCAGTCACTACGCCGGATGGGGAACTCTGCAGAGGTGAATCTATTAATTGCGTATAAATATCAAATGCCATTCAAGGTCAAGCAAAACGGGCACGTCTGGAGCTGTAAAAAAAAATGCACAAGATCATAAAATTACATCATAAAACCAACAGCTTGGCCTCGATCCAAAAGGAAATCTAAAGCAAATCAAATAAGGGTATTTCAAGATCATTTGATATAGGTCAGTGTAATATAACACGGAATGACACTGCCTTCGTTCATCACTTTAATGGCGCTGTAATTAGAGTTTTCGTCTACCGTCAATAAAGCCCGGCATCCTGCGAACACTTCGTAGAGAAGACGGCGTCCAATCCTCAGCAGGAACGTTAAAATTTAAGGGTTGGGGGGGAGAGAATGTAGAGTTTGATGTTTTTCAAACAAACATTTCTGTAGTGTTTGCTGGAACGGATTCAATCGCCTCCCCGTGGAACCTGCTTCAACATCTTCCGCATTAACGAGTCACTTGAAGACGACTGATGCAGATCATCTCCACTTTTAGTGTTTCCAAAACAGAAAATCTTTTTTTGGGGATTGGCACTTTTTAACTGTTTCCCTGCAGCCCAATGATTTAAAGGGGCAATACACTGAATCAGATAAACCAGCTCTGGACCACCCATAAACTTTATATGTCCGCAGCTTAAAAATGTCAATGCAGAATAAGCATCTTACACAAGAAGAAGCAGAACCAGTCAGTAACAGCAATAATAAAGAGAGAAGGCAGAGATTGTTATTACCATTTCTGCCTTTCCAAACACTGTGTACACAGTACATATATATATTCCTGTTTCCATCCTACACCCTGCAACGACGTGACAGCAGGGTCCAAAGTTTCCTTCCTACACCCTGCAACGACGTGACAGCAGGGTCCAAAGTTTCCTTCCTACACCCTGCAACGACGTGACAGCAGGGTCCAAAGGAAAAAGTATATATAAATACATATTATATATATATATAATATGTATTTATTTATTGTAGGGATTTCACTCACTCAGGTGCGACGGCTGACACTTAGGAGGCACGTTCCTTTAAAAGTTCACAGGGTTTATTACTTCATAAACCACATGGCAAAATAACAGCAAACAAATAGCCTTTAGCTCAGGAAAAGAAAACAAAGTGTCCAGTCCATCAGGCTCAGTCCTGAAGCCTTCACACACTCAGGAGGGTTTCACCTCCACACATATCTGCTGTGTTAAGCATTAGCCTGTCTTATATAGAGCTAACCACACCCAGTAACCCATCACATGATTAGCCATGTGGTCTGACATCACCACAGGTCCTGAAACACATATATACATGGTTATGTACAACAAAGAAATACTCCAGGCTACATTACAGCAACAAGGCACTTATGTGGCACATACCTCCCATCGACTACACACCCTTTAGCCATGCTACATTATATATACTTTTTCCTTTGGACCCTGCTGTCACGTCGTTGCAGGGTGTAGGAAGGAAATAGGAATGGCTGGGTCCTACGTGACCCAGTCACCTCTGTTGTGCAGCCAGAAAGCTGAATTTCCTCATTTCCCCTGTAACTGGGGATAATATACCTTTCCTAGTTACAGGGGAAATCAGCAATAAAAATAATGCATTAATTGAATTAATGATAAAAATATTTTAAGATGTGTAATGTGTAAAATAAATATAAACGAGCAAGAAAAAATGGGAAAAAAATGAAACAACATCAGTCTAAAAAAAATGAAACGAATAAAACATTACTTTTGAAATGGCTGGTTCCAGCACCGCATCCATTGAAAAAAAATATGTTCAATATATAAAAATTATTTTTATAGAAAAGTTAATGCAATTTAAAATGACTTTTAGTGGTCTTCTATGGCCTTAAAAAAATAAAAATAAAAAAATGCGCTCAATAGAAACTTTTTTAATTTTTATGGACATTTTTCACCAAAATTATTATTATTATTATTATTATTTATTATTATAGCGCCATTTATTCCATGGCGCTTTACATGTGAGGAGGGGTATACATAATACCCCTCCTCACATCATCATACCCCAAAAATCAGAAGATGAAAAAAATAATACAAAAATTATTTAAAAATAAAGCCACACGTGGCATAATAAATGAAGCTAAAGTTATATGAATATCCGAATGAGAATTTTTTTGTACAACCGGTTAAAGTGCATCTATGAAGAAATCGGAAAATTTGACGGCTCCGGAGCTGGCGAACATGGGCAGGTCATGAACTGGTTAAAGGAGTCTCCAGAAGGTCACAAGATGATAGAAGCGTTTGTTGAGCAGAACCTGTCACCTGACAAAGTCGCAGGAAGGTCAGATTTCTACAACGGCGCCCGCTGCAGGATTGATGAGGTATTACATGATGCATGGTTGCACTAGAGTTGGGGTCACTCTTTGTTATGAGATGACAAGGTCTAATTAAAAGGGATTAATAGGAAAAGCAGAGAGAAATATGCAGATAAGACTTTATCTACTTGTTTAATTGTTTTGTTAAAATTAAAGTATCAATTTATAGATTCTCATTTTATTTTTCTTTGAATCCATTTCTCATGACTTGCACTCAAGCCCCGCAGGAAAAACGTTTACAGCATTGCTTAGGAGCACACAAATTTGGTGCAGACGCTGAACAAGCAGGGACACAAGGTAAGCGCTGCCTGCCGTTACCATAGACTCTCGCCAATTATCGCTTGGACTGTGGTTACTATACATTTTACAAATTGCTACATTAGTAGCAGCAGCTTTCAGAGCCGACATCTCAAGAACGTGTATTCCGAGACAGAATCAATGTGACGAGATCGTACCTATCAAACCAAGTCTTTCGTACCTATCAAACCAAGTCTTTGCACGCTGTGAAAGCAATTTTGGATCTGCCAAATATAAAAAAAAGAAAAAAAAATAGAGAATTCTAAGGGAAGGAACATAACTATTAAACTGTAAAAGAATATACATGACGGCATCATAAAGCAATGTACTCAGCTGCTGTATATCATAAGGCTGTAGTGTGTCTTCTAAGAGTCAAGTGACATCTGTAAAAAAAAAGACAAGAGGTGGCTGCAAGTAGACGGATGCTTAATATGTATCTCTGTATACAGGGAGCTCCCCCTAGTGGTGGATACAGAAAAGATCTTATCATGTATCTCTGTATACAGGGAGCTCCCCCTAGTGGTGGATACAGACAAGATGTTATCATGTATCTCTGTATACAGGGAGCTCCCCCTAGTGGTGGCTGCAGACAGGATCCTATCATGTATCTCTGTATACAGGGAGCTCCCCCTAGTGGTGGATACAGACAGAATCTTATCATGTATCTCTGTATACAGGGAGCTCCCCCTAGTGGTGGATACAGACAAGATGTTATCATGTATCTCTGTATACAGGGAGCTCCTCCTAGTGGTGGCTGCAGACAGAATCTTATCATGTATCTCTGTATACAGGGAGCTCCCCCTAGTGGTGGCTGCAGACAGAATCTTATCATGTATCTCTGTATACAGGGAGCTCCCCCTAGTGGTGGCTGCAGACAGGATGTTATCATGTATCTCTGTATACAGGGAGCTCCCCCTAGTGGTGGCTGCAGACAGGATCTTATCATGTATCTCTGTATACAGGGAGCTCCTCCTAGTGGTGGCTGCAGACAGGATCTTATCATGTATCTCTGAATACAGGGAGCTCCTCCTAGTGGTGACTGCAGACAGGATCTTATCATGTATCTCTGTATACAGGGAGCTCCTCCTAGTGGTGGCTGCAGACAGGATCTTATCATGTATCTCTGTATACAGGGAGCTCCTCCTAGTGGTGGCTGCAGACAGAATCTTATCATGTATCTCTGTATACAGGGAGCTCCCCCTAGTGGTGGCTGCAGACAGGATGTTATCATGTATCTCTGTATACAGGGAGCTCCCCCTAGTGGTGGCTGCAGACAGGATCTTACCATGTATCTCTGTATACAGGGAGCTCCTCCTAGTGGTGACTGCAGACCGGATCTTATCATGTATCTCTGAATACAGGGAGCTCCTCCTAGTGGTGACTGCAGACAGGATCTTATCATGTATCTCTGTATACAGGGAGCTCCTCCTAGTGGTGGCTGCAGACAGATCTTATCATGTATCTCTGTATACAGGGAGCTCCCCCTAGTGGTGGCTGCAGACAGGATCTTATCATGTATCTCTGTATACAGGGAGCTCCTCCTAGTGGTGGCTGCAGACAGGATCTTATCATGTATCTCTGAATACAGGGAGCTCCTCCTAGTGGTGGCTGCAGACAGGATCTTATCATGTATCTCTGTATACAGGGAGCTCCCACTAGTGGTGACTGCAGACAGGATCTTATCATGCATCTCTGTATACAGGGAGCTCCCCCTAGTGGTGGCTGCAGACAGGATCTTATCATGTATCTCTGTATACAGGGAGCTCCCCCTAGTGGTGGCTGCAGACAGGATCTTATCATGTATCTCTGTATACAGGGAGCTCCTCCTAGTGGTGGCTGCAGACAGGATCTTATCATGTAGATTATGGAGGTCCTACTTATTTGCTCTAGACAGGGCAGCTCATCGTTCTGAGCAGGAAGGCATAGCTTTGACTCCTTAAATGCTGCTTGTTTTAGGCATAGCAATAAGTGCATTACAAGCCATCTGGCAATTTCTACGCCCCCATTGCCTGCCATTTGGTGTAAGCCTCCGTCTTGCACAAATGCCAACTTCTGACTTGCTCAATTTACTCTTTATTCCATAACATATGAAATCTAAGACCGTTTTGTGTCTACAGCTCCTATATAGACCTACATCCATGTCACCAAAGCTATAAACAACAAACTTAACTTATGTGTATAATAATCTGCTATAATGTGTAGATCACTTCCATCTAGAAGAAGAAGACTGGACATCGTTTACTGTATCATCAAAACACATAGGTCTGCATTAGAGCTGTGTACACAAAACGGTGAAGTTGAATTTAAGCTTAATTTTCAAAGTTGCTTCATTTTAGATGCACTGGAGCAATGAAGAAATCACTTATAAGTGGAAACATGCCCTGCGTTATTGAAGAATTACCATCTAGCGATTTCTTGAAACGTGATGGTAAAGTGTAGCGTAGACTCATTTTTTTTGTAGATTCCTCAGTGATAATTGTCTCGCAGCTTGATGAATACATTCTTTGTATTTAGCCGTGGTTCGACAGCATTCAAGTCATGTTCAAGGTCAATCCACTTACATTCAGTAATTAGGAAAGACATATTGAAATGAAGCGAATCCCGGGTACGGATCTGGAAAGCTCATTTATCAACGGACCATTTATGACAAACATTTTCTGCAATTAATGACTTTTCTTTCCGACATGTTTATGCACTTTTCTGTTTAAAGTGACAGCTCTGCGGTTTTCTGAAAAGTTTAATGAACCAAAGTGGACTTGTTTGGAGACGGTCAAATTTAGATTTCCCAGTGGAGAGGAAACCATGTCAAGAAATTGTGCAATATTAATAATGCATCTGGAAACTGGAGAATCGGGAGTGTAGCATCTGTATATCCACAGCCGGGTGGAGGCAAGAGCAAGGCA
This sequence comes from Ranitomeya imitator, assembly GCF_032444005.1. NCBI lineage: Eukaryota > Metazoa > Chordata > Amphibia > Anura > Dendrobatidae > Ranitomeya > Ranitomeya imitator. Next base: position 141,659,407 of record NC_091290.1, read on the forward strand.
TGTGTGGTATATAAAAAAGCATTTTAACAACTCTTCCAAAAGTTCAACATTCTGTATTAATCCATTTCTTTATATACTTTTCTTCATATAAAGTTTGGAATTCCCTGCACAGCTTTAAAGTGCTGCTGCGTGCATTCACCACTAGAGAGAGCTCAGAAGGATGATGTGTACAGCTTCATCACTGAGTTCAATGCATATGTAGTATGCACTAAGCTCCCCCTAGTGGTGGCAGTAAGTAGAACACATTTTAGCATTTATATCTTTGCAGGCGATGTGGAGTTCTGTATTATCATAAACTTCTATAAAGTAGAATATTAGTAGTCAACCCCCATGGATAAGGAAGGAGAACTATATCCTAGCTAATTACTATTACTTCTACTGTTGTTAAAAAATACTTTAAGGCGTACATGTCCTTTCACCAAAAAAAATTTAGAAAAGCATGGTCTAGCAAGTAACTTCTCACATAATAGGACTGTTTTTATTACACATACCTGTCTTATATATCCAGGACATATCCTGATCCCCATGCTCTGTAAGTTTACATCCACTGTTTTTCAGAAGGTGATTCCTCTTCATCAGCATTCTGCCAGCACTATAAGTTCCAATACCTTTCCCTTAGTTCCCAGCATGCAATGCAGCTGTTGATGTCTAATGTGTTTTCTTTGTCTTGAACTGAAAGCTCACCTGATCACCTGCAGACAGACAAAGATCTGCACCCACTTCTTGTAGAGTGATAAGTACATGCTCCCACTTCCTGTAAAGTGTTACAGACCCATCCCCTCTTCCGGTAGAATATTATTCTCACGTCCCCACTTCCTGTAGAGAGACAAAGACCCACCCCACTTTATGTAGAATGTTACAGACACATCCCCACATTCTGTACAATGTTACAGACACAATTCCCTTCATGTACAATGTTACAGACACATCCACACTTCCTGTAGAATGTTACAAACCCCCCAACTTCCTGTAGAATGTTCCAGACCCATCCCCACATTATTTATGTTACAAACATGTCCCCACTTCCTGTAGAATGTTACATACACATCCCCACTTCCTGTAGAGTGCACAGACATATCCCCACTTTCGGTAGAATGTTGCAGACATGCCCCCATTTCCTGTAGAATGTTGCAGACACACCCCCACTTCCTGTAGAATGTCACAATAACACCCCACATTCTGTAGAATGTTACAGATAAGTCTCCACTTCCTGAAGAATATTACATACATATCCCCACTTTGTTTAGAATATACAGACATATCCCCACTTCCTGTAGCATGTTACAATCATGCCCCACTTCCTGTAGCATGTTACAGACATATCCCCACTTCCTGTAGAATGTTACAATCACACCCCACATTCTGTAGAATGTTACAGATACAGTTAAGTCCATATATATTTGGACAGAGACATTTTTCTAATTTTGGTTATAGACATTACCACAATGAATTTTAAACAAAACAATTCAGATGCAGATGAAGTTCAGACTTTCAGCTTTCATTTGAGGGTATCCACATTATAATTGGATGAAGGGTTTAGGAGTTTTAGCTCCTTAACATGTGCCACCCTGTTTTAAAAGGGACCAAAAGTAGAAAACCAAAATTAGGAAAATGTTGTCTCTGTCCAAATATATATGGACTTAACTGTACGTCTCCACTTCCTGTAGAATTTTACAGACACATCCCCACTTTCTGTAGAATGTTACAGATTTGCCCCCACTTTCTGTAGAAGGTTACCGCACCACCACCTCCTGTAGAATGTTACAGACACACCTCATATCCTGTAGAATATTACAGACATGCCCCCACTTCCTGTAGAATGTTACAATCACACTCCACATTCTGTAGAATGTTACAGACAAGTCTCCACTTCCTGTAGAATTTTACAGACACATCCCCACTTCCTATAGAATGTTACAGACTCATACGCACTTCCTGTAGAATGTTACAGACACATCCCAACATCCTGTAGAGTATTACAGACAAATCATGCCCCACTTCCTCTAGATTGTTACAGACATGCCCCTACTTCATGTAGGATGTAACAGACTCATCCCCACTTCCTGTAGAATGTTACAGACACGCCTCCACTTCCTGTAGAATGTTACAATCATGCCATCACTTCCTGCAAGGGCAGAGACCTGTCCCCAATTCCTGTAGAGACATAAGGACCCTCTCATTCTCCTGATCTAAAGACAAAGCTCTGCCCCCACTTCTAATAGAGAAACAAAGCCTCTCCCCCATTTCCTCTATAGAGACAAAGCCCTGCCTTACTTAAGTCTCTGTTTCTGGAGGCAGATTACACTCGACAACAGGCAGTGGACAATAAGTTACACGGAACAGATACACCTTGTCCTTGTGCCTGACTCTAGTTTTCAGGGTAAGGCCGTATAATTTTTAGATAATATGATTTGCAAGGCGTAAACTTTTTCCTAAATGATTGCAATACAATCCTCCCCACATCTGTGCTCTGCAGCATCTCACACGCTTTGCTCTGCCCCATCTGCACCAGTGCGCTTCGTCCCCAACATAAATGATCAAAACTTGCAAATCATCTGCTTTTTTTTTACTTTCTCATATTAAATGATTGCCCCCTAGAGAGATCTTAAGATATACAGAAAAAGTGAGATCTCTCACTGACACTTTCAGATGATCAGCATGTGGTGTTTTCTCAAGACCGAGGATGGAGAATCAGAATGAACCGTCCCCCCGCGGTGAAATTATTACTTTCCCGCTCGTTTGTTAATATTCGCTCACTGATTCTGAACTGTTCTATGATCTCTAGAAATTTCAGATATTATATATAGAGGTGCCTGAGTGATTAATCTTCCGCGCACATCTCCTTCCATCCTCGCGCTTTGATAATTATTCCATACACATGATTAAAATTGCAGATAACCTCAGACATTGTGGCAGGAGAAATATCTGTAATTTAGACTGGAGGCCAAGCTGAGATGTTTGGGAATTATGCTAAGTTAATGCAACCTTTGGTCAGAAGTGTGATTAGAACATAATTATTCTGCAAAGTTTATGCCACTTCTGGTTCTCTGCTTTCGAGCTGCCCACATAGTCAAGGAACCGGCATTCTATACGTTTTTTGTAGCTTGTGCAAGCCATAGAATGTTCTTTAAAAAAAAAAACCTTCTAAAGTCCTCCAGATGCCACCACAGGTTCATTTCTGATGGTTTTTTTTTCTTCTAAAGAAGTCTACTTGGTGGTTTCTACATTCATGGACTCCAACTCTTTGTAGCTGTCCCGTGTCAGCTGAGTGTCGTCCTTCCTTGTGCAACATCTTGAGAGACACAAGGTTGGAGATCACTCCCCTAGACTATTTCACAAACCTAGAGCAAAGGAGTATATGGATATTTGGGCACGGGAAAAAACAATGAAAGTTAAAGATGGAACAAAACAATAAAAAAATGCTAAGTCTAAAAGGTATTGTCATATTAGGTTAACTCTTTCCAGAATGCAAGTACCATCGAAGCCACGGGCACTAGCAAGCAGATTGTTTTGCACCAGAAAGCTTTGACTTTCCAGACATCTACACAGAAGAAGTTGTTGCTTAGAAAATCATTTGAAGGAATAGCCGTCATATAGCACTTATGGATTGGTTCAATGTCCTTCTTTCCTAATTATCTCAGAAAAGAATAAAGGCTCACTCTCACGCCAAGAGTGGCCTCACCGCCATATCTGTGCATATTTTTGTCTCCCTTAATTACCAGAAAAACGGTGTGTATGACCCCAGCTAAAATTTACTTTCTCCATGTCCATGTTGGCTTAATCAACAAGCTCTTTCTCATATAATGATGCACAATAATAAATTGTATTGTGGTACCGTGTTAGCCAGAAAAATAGATGTGAATACTTTTCTTCCCAATGATGACAAAAGTATTCTAGGAGTGATACCTTTATTGATAACCAGAAAATAATATCACTCCTAGAATACTTTTCTCATATAATAAAAGCCAATCATATCTCTTTCACTGGGAGATCCTCCTTGTATCTCTACAGCTATGGGAGAAACTGCAGCGACATGTCCCCCCTATCCGCCTACCATTTACTGTTTTTACATTAGATATAATTTTGGGGGACTGAGTGTTTAGAAAATGGGCTCTTGCTAATGTCCTGTAAGTCAAACATAATATCTTTCTCCCAGTGATCTAATTCTCTTTTTTGGCTTTGTACTGTCTCACTGAAATACAATGGAATAAACTGCAGCTGCATACTGTCATGATCCAGACCAGGTTTTGAGTCCTGTTTTCCTTTTTTCCTGGTCTGGTCATGTCAAGAGTTAACCTTTCTCAGCCTCTGTCTGGGTTCAGGTTGGCTATTTATCGCCACTACTTCCTGCAGGAGATGTCAGTTATAGTTTTTGGTCATGCTGCGTTGTTGTCTGAACCAGTGTCTCTATTTTCCCCTGTTCCCGTCTTGATTGAGTGTTTCCTTTTAGTGTGCAGACTCCCTGGTTTTGACGTTGCTTGTATCCTGACGTGTTTGTCCTTTGTCTTATCTGCTCCTGCCCGTTACTGACCCCCTGGCTTGTGTCTGATTGCGAGTTTGCTTATTCCTTTGGTACTGCCTACAGTCTAGGATTTGACCCGGCTTGTTTGACTATTCTGCTGCCACCTGTTGTAGCCTCACTGCTGCACTGCAGGTCAGCTATGTTTAGGTGCAGACCTGCTTCCTTCCTCTCTACTGCCATCAAGTGAAGTCTGCACCTGCCTGCATTGCAGCAGCATGACACATCCCCATCCTGATCCTCCTCCTAATGTACAACTCCATTTTTAAAACTCAGGGTCCAAAGACATTTATGAATCTCTATTGAGATTCTTTAGCCAAAGATCATAGAACTAAAAGGTAATGGAAGGTGAAGAAGATGCCGCCATCAGAAATAGCAGGATCCTCCTCATGTGATCAAAATCAATAAAGTATTCTCCCCGCCTATCATTCAATGGTTTAACTCTAGATGAACTTTTGGTACCAAAGACTTTATTTATAAGTCTTTACAGAGATGCTGTGTGCAAGGAGAGAAGAATTAAAGTTGAAGAATGTGTCACGATTAGAAATTACACCAAAAACTACCAGAAATGTGTGTGATTCCAGCCAAAATATTGCATTCTGTCTCATCATGCATTTAGAACAAGAATACTTTTACTGACATAATATAAACCAGTTAAATCTCTTCCTCCTAATGCTCCATATTCCATCATACTTGTTATGGCAGGCAATCAGGCAACACAGCGTGCAGTAATCAGCGCACATACAGAGATCTGGCAATAACCAAAAACAATAGGACGAGCTCTGAGACGTGGAATCTCTGTAGACTGCAGTACCTGATCTATCCTCACACAACTATAAGCAGCAGTGGATTGCGCCTATCAACTACCTATGCAACTCGGCACTGCCTGAGGAGCTGACTAGCCTGAAGATAGAAATACAAGCCTGACTTACCTCAGAGAAATACCCCAAAGGAATAGGCAGCCCCCCACATATAATGACTGTTAGCAAGATGAAAAGACAAACGTAGGAATGAAATAGATTCAGCAAAGTGAGGCCCGATATTCTAGACAGAGCGAGGATAGCAAAGAGAACTATGCAGTCTACAAAAAACCCTAAAACGAAAACCACGCAAAGGGGCAAAACGACCCACCGTGCCAAACTAACAGCACGGCGGTGCACCCCTTTGCTTCTCAGAGCTTCCAGCAAAAGTTAATAGCAAGCTGGACAGAAAAAACAGAAAACAAACTAGAAGCACTTATCTAGCAGAGCAGCAGGCCCAAGGAAAGATGCAGTAGCTCAGATCCAACACTGGAACATTGACAAGGAGCAAGGAAGACAGACTCAGGTGGAGCTAAATAGCAAGGCAGCCAACGAGCTCACCAAAACACCTGAGGGAGGAAGCCCAGAGACTGCAATACCACTTGTGACCACAGAAGTGAACTCAGCCACAGAATTCACAACAGTACCCCCCCCTTGAGGAGGGGTCACCGAACCCTCACCAGAACCCCCAGGCCGACCAGGATGAGCCACATGAAAGGCACGAACAAGATCTGGGGCATGGACATCAGAGGCAAAAACCCAGGAATTATCTTCCTGAGCATAACCCTTCCATTTGACCAGATACTGGAGTTTCCGTCTAGAGACACGAGAATCCAAAATCTTCTCCACAATATACTCCAATTCCCCCTCCACCAAAACAGGGGCAGGAGGCTCCACAGATGGAACCATAGGTGCCACGTATCTCCTCAACAACGACCTATGGAATACATTATGTATGGAAAAGGAGTCTGGGAGGGTCAGACGAAAAGACACCGGATTGAGAATCTCAGAAATCCTATACGGACCAATAAAACGAGGTTTAAATTTAGGAGAGGAAACCTTCATAGGAATATGACGAGAAGATAACCAAACCAGATCCCCAACACGAAGTCGGGGTCCCACACGGCGTCTGCGATTAGCGAAAAGCTGAGCCTTCTCCTGGGACAAGGTCAAATTGTCCACTACCTGAGTCCAGATCTGCTGCAACCTGTCCACCACATAATCCACACCAGGACAGTCCGAAGACTCAACCTGTCCTGAAGAGAAACGAGGATGGAACCCAGAATTGCAGAAAAATGGAGAGACCAAGGTAGCCGAGCTGGCCCGATTATTAAGGGCGAACTCAGCCAACGGCAAAAATGACACCCAATCATCCTGGTCAGCGGAAACAAAACATCTCAGATATGTTTCCAAGGTCTGATTGGTTCGTTCGGTCTGGCCATTAGTCTGAGGATGGAAGGCCGAGGAAAAAGATAGGTCAATGCCCATCCTACCACAAAAGGCTCGCCAGAACCTCGAGACAAACTGGGAACCTCTGTCAGAAACAATATTCTCAGGAATGCCATGTAAACGAACCACATGCTGGAAGAACAAAGGCACCAAATCAGAGGAGGAAGGCAATTTAACCCTGCTGTTCTGTTCGGTCTGGGGAGACCTATTTTGAACTTTGGTATTTTTTGGGGTGTTCAAGATGCGGTTCTGAAACTTGTGGTTGATTGACTTAAATGAGGATGGGTCGGTCGGCCACGGGTTTCAGAGCCGCATCTTGAATATTTTAAAGAATATTGAAGTTCAAAGTCGGTCATTTTTGACCAACAGAACAGCAGGGTTAACCAAGGGCACCAGATGGACCATTTTAGAAAAGCGATCACAGACCACCCAAATGACCGACATTTTTTGAGAAACGGGAAGGTCAGAAATGAAATCCATCGAAATATGTGTCCAAGGCCTCTTCGGGACCGGCAAGGGCAAAAGCAACCCACTGGCACGTGAACAGCAGGGCTTAGCCCTAGCACAAATTCCACAGGACTGCACAAAAGCACGCACATCCCGTGACAGAGATGGCCACCAGAAGGATCTAGCAACCAACTCCCTGGTACCAAAGATTCCTGGATGACCGGCCAGCACCGAACAATGAAGTTCAGAGATAACTTTACTAGTCCACCTATCAGGGACGAACAGTTTCTCGGCCGGACAACGATCAGGTTTATTAGCCTGAAATTTCTGCAACACTCTCCGCAAATCAGGGGAGATGGCAGACACAATGACTCCTTCCTTGAGGATACTCGCCGGCTCAGATAACCCCGGAGAGTCGGGCACAAAACTCCTAGACAGAGCATCCGCCTTCACATTTTTAGAGCCCGGAAGGTATGAAATCACAAAATCAAAACGAGCAAAAAATAACGACCAACGGGCCTGTCTAGGATTCAAGCGCTTGGCAGACTCAAGATAAGTAAGGTTCTTATGATCAGTCAAAACCACCACGCGATGCTTAGCACCCTCAAGCCAATGACGCCACTCCTCGAATGCCCACTTCATGGCCAGCAACTCTCGGTTGCCCACATCATAATTACGCTCAGCAGCAGAAAATTTCCTGGAAAAGAAAGCACATGGTTTGAACACTGAGCAACCAGAACCTCTCTGTGACAAAACCGCCCCTGCACCAATCTCAGAAGCATCAACCTCGACCTGGAACGGAAGAGAAACATCAGGTTGACACAACACAGGGGCACAGCAAAAACGACGCTTCAACTCCTGAAAAGCTTCCACGGCAGCAGAAGACCAATTAACCAAATCAGCACCCTTCTTGGTCAAATCGGTCAATGGTCTGGCAATGCTAGAAAAATTACAGATGAAGCGACGATAAAAATAAGCAAAGCCCAGGAATTTCTGCAGACTTTTTAGAGATGTCGGCTGAGTCCAATCCTGGATGGCCTGAACCTTAACCGGATCCATCTCGATAGTAGAAGGGGAAAAGATGAACCCCAAAAATGAAACTTTCTGCACACCGAAGAGACACTTTGATCCCTTCACGAACAAGGAATTAGCACGCAGTACCTGGAAAACCATTCTGACTTGCTTCACATGAGACTCCCAATCATCTGAGAAGATCAAAATGTCATCCAAGTAAACAATCAAGAATTTATCCAGATACTCACGGAAAATGTCATGCATAAAAGACTGAAAAACAGATGGAGCATTGGCAAGTCCGAACGGCATCACCAGATACTCAAAATGACCCTCGGGCGTATTAAATGCCGTTTTCCATTCATCTCCCTGCCTGATTCTCACCAGATTATACGCACCACGAAGATCAATCTTAGTAAACCAACTAGCCCCCTTAATCCGAGCAAACAAGTCAGAAATCAATGGCAAGGGATACTGAAACTTAACAGTGATCTTATTAAGAAGGCGGTAATCAATACACGGTCTTAGCGAACCATCCTTCTTGGCTACAAAAAAGAACCCTGCTCCCAATGGTGACGACGATGGGCGAATATGTCCCTTCTCCAGGGACTCCTTCACATAACTGCGCATAGCGGTGTGTTCAGGTACGGACAAATTAAATAAACGACCCTTAGGGAATTTACTACCAGGAATCAAATCGATAGCACAATCACAATTCCTATGCGGAGGTAGGGCATCAGACTTGGACTCTTCAAATACATCCTGAAAGTCCGACAAGAACTCTGGGATGTCAGAAGGAATGGATGACGAAATAGACAAAAATGGAACATCACCATGTACTCCCTGACAACCCCAGCTGGTTACCGACATAGAGTTCCAATCCAATACTGGATTATGGGTTTGTAGCCATGGCAACCCCAACACGACCACATCATGCAAATTATGCAGTACCAAAAAGCGAATAACTTCCTGATGTGCAGGAGCCATGCACATGGTCAGCTGGGCCCAGTACTGAGGCTTATTCTTGGCCAAAGGTGTAGCATCAATTCCTCTCAACGGAATAGGACACCGCAAAGGCTCCAAGAAAAATCCACAACGTTTAGCATAATCCAAATCCATCAGATTCAGGGCAGCGCCTGAATCCACAAACGCCATGACAGAATATGATGACAAAGAGCACATTAAGGTAATGGACAAAAGGAATTTGGACTGTACAGTACCAATAACGGCAGAGCTATCGAACCGCCTAGTGCGTTTAGGACAATTAGAAATAGCATGAGTAGAATCACCACAATAGAAACACAGTCTGTTCAGACGTCTGTGTTCGTGCCGTTCTACTTTAGTCATAGTCCTGTCGCACTGCATAGGCTCAGGCTTACTCTCAGACAATACCGCCAGATGGTGCACAGATTTACGCTCGCGCAAGCGACGACCGATCTGAATGGCCAAGGACATAGACTCATTCAAACCAGCAGGCATAGGAAATCCCACCATTACATCCTTAAGAGCTTCAGAGAGACCCTTTCTGAACAAAGCCGCTAGTGCAGATTCATTCCACAGAGTGAGTACTGACCATTTCCTAAATTTCTGACAATATACTTCTACATCATCCTGACCCTGGCATAAAGCCAGCAGATTTTTCTCAGCTTGATCCACTGAATTAGGCTCATCGTAAAGCAATCCCAGCGCCTGGAAAAATGCATCAACATTACTCAATGCAGAATCTCCTGGTGCAAGAGAAAACGCCCAGTCCTGTGGGTCGCCGCGCAAAAAAGAAATAATAATCAAAACCTGTTGAATAGGATTACCAGAAGAATGAGGTTTCAAGGCCAAAAATAGCTTACAATTATTTCTGAAGCTCAGGAACTTAGTTCTGTCACCAAAAAACAAATCAGGAATCGGAATTCTTGGTTCTAGCATCGATTTCTGATCAATAGTATCTTGAATCTTTTGTACATTTACAACGAGATTATCCATTGAGGAGCACAGAGCCTGAATATCCATGTCCACAGCTGTGTCCTGAAGCACTCTAATGTCTAGGGGAAAAAAAAGACTGAAGACAGAGCTAAGAAAAAAAAATGATGTCAGGATTTCTTTTTTCCCTCTATTGGGAATCATTGGTGGGGCTCCTTGTACTGTTATGGCTGGCAATCAGGCAACACAGCGTGCAGTAATCAGCGCACATACAGAGATCTGGCAATAACCAAAAACAATAGGACGAGCTCTGAGACGTGGAATCTCTGTAGACTGCAGTACCTGATCTATCCTCACACAACTATAAGCAGCAGTGGATTGCGCCTATCAACTACCTATGCAACTCGGCACTGCCTGAGGAGCTGACTAGCCTGAAGATAGAAATACAAGCCTGACTTACCTCAGAGAAATACCCCAAAGGAATAGGCAGCCCCCCACATATAATGACTGTTAGCAAGATGAAAAGACAAACGTAGGAATGAAATAGATTCAGCAAAGTGAGGCCCGATATTCTAGACAGAGCGAGGATAGCAAAGAGAACTATGCAGTCTACAAAAAACCCTAAAACGAAAACCACGCAAAGGGGCAAAAAGACCCACCGTGCCGAACTAACAGCACGGCGGTGCACCCCTTTGCTTCTCAGAGCTTCCAGCAAAAGTTAATAGCAAGCTGGACAGAAAAAACAGAAAACAAACTAGAAGCACTTATCTAGCAGAGCAGCAGGCCCAAGGAAAGATGCAGTAGCTCAGATCCAACACTGGAACATTGACAAGGAGCAAGGAAGACAGACTCAGGTGGAGCTAAATAGCAAGGCAGCCAACGAGCTCACCAAAACACCTGAGGGAGGAAGCCCAGAGACTGCAATACCACTTGTGACCACAGAAGTGAACTCAGCCACAGAATTCACAACACATACTGTTTCACTACAGTACTGTTTGAGAAACTGCAGCTGCATCCCCCTCCTGACCCTCCACCTTACCTACCATTTACCTTTTTACACTAAATGGAATTTGTAACTAATGGAAGCGGAAGCACAGATGTTGCAATGTACATTCATTTATTGCTATTTTAGTGGAACACTGGACCACGGTTTGGGGGGCTCCGAAGGGAACGTGACTATGCGAGCCCCAGACACCCATAGTAAGACCCCTCAAACAGGGTCAGATTGGAATGTCTGAGGGATGCAGGTGCTACCTCCAGTTAGACCCCAGACATGTGGAAGCTGTCCCAGCAGAACAGGTGGACTGGCAGAGATAGCAGGTGGCATTGAACTTGACAGATGGCAAGTGGCAAAGCGAGATGGAACTGACACAGGCAGTAGTGAAGTCATCCTGGGTAACGGAGTGATGGATGGCTGAGTGGGATGGGATGGGACTGGCAACGTTCCGGGAGACAGAGTGATGTACAGCAGGACTCTGAGAAGACAAACAGTATTAGCTGGGTACTGGCAGGTCACTAGCGGTACACAAACAGAATGCAGGCACAATAGTACAGGAACTGGAGACTAGCAACAGGAAACACTTGTTGCTCCGATGCCCCATCTATGGCAGAGGGGCCAGAAATAGCACTCGTTATCACACCATTGGTTAGGCGTCTATTTGAAAAATGCACGCTGTCTCTTTAAAGAGACCGGGAGCGCATGCGCACAACCTCAGCATCAAACCAGGAGACCTGCTGGCCAAAGTCAGGCAGTGGGGAGCAGACTGAGACCGGGGACCCTGCGGAGGTATGGATGTTACAGAATTTTTGGTCCCCAAAGTAATTAATCAATATAGAAAATATGTAGGCAAACAAAATTATAGTGGAAATGTGATGAAGATGCCGCCATAAAGAAACTGCAACTTTTGTTTACAGCCAAAATACACATTCTCTTTCTCCTCTTGGCTTAATGAACTGGCTCTTTCTCACATTATGTAAGCCAAACAAATCTCACTTCATTCGAAGATCCTCCTTCTTTTTCTGCCAGCTGTGGGAGAACCTGCAGCTACATCTCCCTCCTACCTCTCCTACTTCCCATTTTCTGTTTTACACTGGATACAATTGTTGGTGGCAGAGAGCATTTATGAATCTTTATAGAGATGCTGTAGGCAGGAGAAGAAGAAGCCACCATAGTGGAGGTCTACCTACCATTAATTAATTAACTTTTCTGATACTTTAGCTTGACAGTGAGCAATTATGTGACGACCTTCCCCTGTGCACACTACATAACATGGATGAACCCATCGCTGACCAATATGATCGACATCGACAGCGGCAGAAATGGCAGCATTTCTTTCCATTTGTTACATTTGTGTATAATATTTCTCATTTCCTTCAGGATTTTATTACAAAATTTCCTTCCCTCCAGGAAGATGAAGATCGGAGTCAGACATGTTAAACGTTGCCGGCCGCACCGAAGCCTTTCTTTTTCCCGGATAGCGCAGTGATGAATGATCATTTTTACCGCTGCAGTCCATAATTCAGCATCGGAAGGGAACCCACTGTTCTGGAAATATAATTTAAGGAACACAAGGGCCGGTCTTGGAATTTATGGTAATAAATAAAACCTGTGTTTTTTTTAAATTCTTCTTCTACTTCTCCAGTGTGAAATTGGATCACGCAAATTCTGGTAAGACGAAGCCGTCGGATTTCCGGTAAATCTCCGACAAACGAGACTGATGAGTTCGGTAATGGTAATAATCCGAAATTAGTAACTACTTTACTGATGCAAGACTCCTTGCTTGTCATAATGCTACATATCCAATTCCCTGAGATTGCAAATCCACTTTGAAGGATTAATTGCAATGGTCAGCCAATAACCTGACCATTGCAAATAGCAATTTGAATCCGTTTGTGCTCCCCAAGAACATTCCGAGTCTCTTTCTTTCGCTCTTTCTCTGGATGTGACTTTTGTTCCTTTCTGTTGTCATTAATTATTGTTGGATACTCAGAAACTGTCTCCCGTTCTCTGATAGAAATGCCAGGGAGGCAATTTTCTACACTTTCCCTCCCCTCCCCCGATTCGCTCTAAAATAAGCGTCTCTGCTCGGCTGCGCTGAAGAGATCAGATTAGTTTCAGATAATGGCAAACATGGACGGTTGGGGGATCGGTATGCCGGCGACAACTTCTTTATTGAATTTTTGGATCTAATTTTTTTTTTTTTTGCAGATGGGGAAGTCAATGTGAATGAGTTCAGAAAGTTTCTTAAAGGGTCAGTATCACATATTAATCTACTTGATTACATTTGCCAAAAGTTAATTGATAATTGAGATGATTTTCTTAAAAATTGGGCATTGTGGCTGGCAGCTCCCTGGGTTTGTTGCGGGCTCAGGAACTGAGCCTGCATCTTTGCTAGCAGATGATAGCTGTGATATTCAGCCATCATCTGCTTCAAACAGCAGCTCCAACAGCGTAACATGGGGGTGCATCGTGTAGTGAGATGATTGGTCGCCAATGGGTTGCCATGACTGGCGGAGGTCTACTGAAGACCCCCACACATGTCAGGATGGTAATCAAGTGAAAGTGAATGGTAGCTGCTGGCAGGCATTCAAAAGAGACCATGATTTTTGCTATATACCCAAATACAGTGGCATTGCTGTATATAGCACAAGTGAATGAACGCAGCTTCAAGTCCCCTAAGGGGACTAAGAAAGGCACTGAAAAATTAAAGTGTTATTAAAAATCTATACAAAAAATTATACGTATAAAAGAAATAAAAAAATACACATATTTGGTTTAGTCAAATCCGTTAAACTCCAATCTATAAAAAAATAAAAGAAATTAACCCAATCAATAAAAGCGCAATGAGAGAAAAAATATAAACATTTTTCGGCTTCCGCAACAATGCAAGAAGATACAATAAGAAGCAAAAAAACATTGTATCTACCTCAAAAGGGTATTAATAAAAACATTGGCTCGGGACACACAAAAAAAGCCCTCAAATCAGCCCCATCAATCAAAAATTAAAAATTTTGCGGGTCATGGAAAATGGTGAAACAAGCAAAAATTTTTTTTTTACAAAGTTCTGCTTTTTTACCACGTAAATAAAAAAAACTATACATGTTTGGTATCTGTGTATTCATACTGACCTGGAGAATCATCTTGCCAGGTCAGTTTTACTACATAGTGAATATGGTAAATAAAAAACCCCAAAAACTATTGTTGAATTACGCTATTTTTGCAATTTCACCCCACTTGGATTTTTTCTCTCACTCTTTCCGTTACATCACATTATAAAATGAATGGTGTCATTCAAAAGTACAACTAGTTCCGCAAAAAACAAGCCCTAACTTGCCTATGTGGATGGAACAATGAAAAAGTTATGGGTCCAGGAAGAAGGAGAAGAGGAAAACAAAAATACAAAAAAAAAAAAAGGAAAAGATCCATGTCAGGAGGGGGTTAAGGAAAGCTCAGTGGTCCGCTTGCTGGTGGGAGGAGGTACTGCAAGTGGCAATACTGTAAACGATAAATACTAGAAATATAGTCAATCACATTATGATGACAGTGCTACCTCTGTAGAAACTTAAGTGGGGGAGTATCATCAAGCTTGTGGCGGAAACTTGTGCATGCTGTCATTTTTTTCACATGCCGTGAAAAAAAATTGTTCATCCGCACTGCCCAATTGAACAACATTGGTCCAAGCTCGGTCCATCTTTTATTTTTTACGGATAACACTCGGACCGTAAATATGTTCATGTGAAATAAGGAAGGTCCACGTCACCGAAGTTCCTAAAAAGTTTTCTAAAACTTTTGGACAAAGCCAAAAATTTAGCAAAGGAAAAACACTAGAGTCTTCGAGATTCCGCGTAGGACTGAGTCTAAAACTTCAGATTTGGAAGTGGTGACCCGAGTCTGTGAGCAAAAATCCCAATAAACGAGCTAAAACTTAAAGCATAAAATAGGGAAATAATGATGTTTTCTGTGGCACACCGAAGGTATAAAAATTAAAATAAATTGTTCTGCAAAGTCGGAATCACCTTGACTCTCTTTTTTTTTCGCGCTGTCATCTTGATAACCAACATTCATCTGTTGTGGCACATTAGTTTTTCTCCTTTTTAAACATCAAGATGACTCACTGCCGTAGACTGATTTAGAACCCCTGGGTTAATAGCTACCGTGGACTTTTCAACCTTGCAACAGCTCAGAAACCTTTTTAGACTTCATAAGTTAGGATTTTTTTTTATTTTTTTTTCTGAAAACAACAACGCCAGGCATTCAGGCGAAGAATTACGGGATAAGACGCCGCGGCTATAAATCAGGCGGAGGTTTTACATCGTGATAAATGCAAGTTTACAGTATGGAATCTGCTTGTTTATGGAGAGGAGATAGCTCGTAACTTGTCACCAAACGAAACATCTGGGAAAAACATAAAGGAATGGTAATCTGCTCCTGCTCCAAGAGGAAACGTAACGAACATCACTTATTTTATATGGACACGGTCATAAATTTGTATTTCGCAGAAGTCTGTGATGCTGCAGGTATTGGCAACATAACCACTGTGTAACTGTACTGGTTATCATCAAGAAGTTGCACGTCTACCAACTTATGCTCCGGCTCATTTATTTAGTTTTTCTGTAATTTTTTGTACCTTGTATAAACAGGAGCACAACTCCTCTTTTACTGCGTCCTATGGACAGATGACTGCACAGTTGTACCCGGGTCCTAATCTGCCCCATCTATATTGAACACGGCTGACACAAGATGAGGTTTTAATATAAGATAGGACCATCCCGATTGGGTCACCTTGTCGTGGTTGGATGGCTTTTACTTTTTTTTTATCAAAATAGTATTAACTAAGTACCTATGTTATTTACATGGACTATTACTATTGACTTTATTACTCCCAACAGCGACACAAGTGGATTTGTGAACCCTCTGTGCTCCAGGGCCAGACCTGCCCAAGAAGGGGTGTAGCTAAGCGAATACCAGGCGTTCACTGGAGCTCCTGATAGTGGAGACAGACTGGACTCCAGGTAGCCATCAGGTACCATTCCTAGGCACATCCCGATACTGCAGCTGCTGAGGTTCGCTAACACAGACTAGGGCTATGTTCAGACACATCAGTCAAGGATACTGGATAATGGACTGGCCACGCACAGACCAGGGGACAATGTTCTGGCACTGACCGCACTGGGACCAATAGACTTTGGGAATAGAACTGGGCCACCGGGAGGAGGGGACGATAAGTCCGGTGTTGGCGGTCCTGATGTTGGGTGTGGGCAGTGCACCTTAGCAGGGTTCCTTCCTGCTAAAGTGGGTGACGACGCGGCCTGGTGTCCACAGGGGGTTGTGGCAGTGGTGTGGTGGCAGGAGAGGAGCAATGATGATGAGGCACGTTGGGCGGTACAGTGTGCACCTGAGCAGAGTCCCTTCCTCAGGTAGGTGATGCCGTGGCCCGGTGTCCAAGGCAAGCAGCAGAGCCAGGTTAATCACGGGGTTCTCGGTGGCGGTGGCCATATACCTGAGGCCGCGCATGCACAGATTGAGTACTCTGCTTCCCGGGGCTTCAGGAAAATGGCCGCAGGAGGCAGCGCGTGCGCAGATGGAGATTGCGGCGGCCATTTTCCTGAAGCAGAGACCTCTAACTGCGAACTCGGCTTCAGGAAAATGGCCGCCGTGATCTCAATCTGTGTACTCACAGCCTCCCGCGGCCATTTTCCTGAAGCAGAGGTCTCAATTTGCGCATGCACGGCCTCAGGAAGATGGCCGCCGCCACTGAGAAACCCATGATTCTCCCAGCTCTGCTCTCCGTGGACACCGGGCCGTGGCTTCACCACACCTGAGGAAGGGACCCGTACCACCCATCGCACCTCAGCATCGCCACACCTCTGCCAGACCACACAAGTCAGCTCGTCCATGCACTGCGTTCCGATCTTGCTCTGATTTATACGGCCGTCTGACTGCGCCCTTAGGCTGATGGATTTTAGCTTGGGAGAGGAAGGTCTGATAGAAAAAGGGTTGAGGTCCCATCAAAGAAAGGTATCCTTGTCGTGTCTGGTGGGCGCACATGGATCAGACAATTTATGTACTAAGTATCTTCATTCTATAAGTATTGGTCAGTATTGCAGTATACAACTCATATACTCAGGGCTTGCAGACATCTTGGCGCACAAAGTGGCTGCTGAACTCCGAAGTGCCGTTTTGAATGACATCATTTGTTTTACCATATTATTAAAAAGAAGCAAGGAAAAAATTTCCAAGTGCAATAAAAAGATGAAAAACACAATCTCACCATGGTTTTATTTTCAGTGTGTTCACTATGCAGTAAAAATGACCCAGTTCCATGATTCTCGAGGTCAGTACGACTACGGCGACGACAAACTTATGCCTTTATTTTTATTATTTTAGCTATTATATTTTTTTAAATATTTAATTTTCACTTTTTACTGAATTTTATAGTCCCCTTAGGGGACTTAAAGCTACGATCGTCCAACAGCAGGGCATCAGCAATAATATGTATAGCAGACCCCCAGCTGTCATGGCAGCCCATAGGTGCCCCATTACCTGCTCAGTTAGTCATTCTCAAGGTCATTTAAGTTTTTGCACATAAAACCTACAGAAAAAAGGGAATAGGAGACTTTTCAACTACGATCTGAGGGAAACTGTCCATTCTGGCAATATGTATTCAGGCACAATACATATTACCTACAGTGATCATTTTTCAAGTATATACGAGCTAATGAGAATGGGAGGCAGACCAGGTGTTAGGCTCCGGGATCCTCACACTGCACGGGATAGATCCCAAACCTTGCCTCCATCTGCGGTCTCCCATCCAGCCTTGGCCACTGCTGGTGCTGCTGAGAATAGATGCTGGTCCCAGCATCTTGCTCAGGTTCATGCTATTTGTCTGGGTATTGCTGGCTCTTCAGCCAAGCCTATGGTAACCAGTGGTAGTCAGCAATGAGCGAATGCTCTGGAAGCTAAGTCCAGAAATCCCTCTACTGAGCATGCTTGTGATGTGGCGACGTCTCATTGGTGGTTGGTCGTCAGTTGCTCTGGTGATGTGGCAGCTCCGGATTGGTCCACGGGCAAGGTCCTGTCCAACTGGACTTAAGCTTTACGTATAAAAAGCTCTTAGAGGTGCACTAGTATCAACCATTTTACATGTGTGTATGAGACACTGCAACAGCATGGTCTATGTCAGCATGTGCCCAGGGTCGGCAGTAAGCCGTTAGAATTCCGGCACCTCCGGAGAGGAATTGGCTGTGTGTTTTTGCTGACTATGTGACCACTCTTTGCTATTTACCCCATGTGCGGGTTTCGACTCCTAGTGAGGATAACAGGGGTCATGTTTAGCGCCAAACATGCTCTGTTACTGTGTGTGAGTGACACAGCTTATATGCAGAGCATCTCTTTCATTACTGTGTGCGAGTGAACAACTCTACTGCAGAGCATCTCTTTCGTTACTGTGTGCGAGTGACACAGCTCTATTGCAGAGCATCTCTTTCGTTACTGTGTGCGAGTGACACAGCTCTATTGCAGAGCATCTCTTTCGTTACTGTGTGCGAGTGACACAGCTCTATTGCAGAGCATCTATTCTGGTTCTTTGTGGGAGTGACACAGCTTTGTGGGCAGTTCTCTGAGTGACGTGTAACTCACTGTGAGCTAGCAATCACTCGCTGTGTGTCCCGCCATTGCTCACATTAGCTGCAGTTTTACATCTCTGCACAGTGGACTCGGGTTGCAATTACACTTCTTTATTAAATTTACTTCGTGCAATCCACCAACCCTAACAACAGGCCACAGCCTTTAATGGGTTGGACCAGGACTAGAAAAAATATGGCTTTTTTCAATCAAAAACAGCGCCACCCCTGCATTCAGGTTGTGTCTGGTATTGCAGCTCAGATGTGTTACTTTAAACATAAAGTAAAAAAAATAAAAATTAAATTGCTCAGCTACATAGGTCCCAAACTGCAGGGGTAGGTCCAGGCTTTCGTCCTGTATATATACTCATTAGTAGTGCCTAAAAACCCAGCGGAGTGAATTACAGTAAGTGGCAGACTAAATACTTTTATTGCTTTTTAATACCCAGCTGTTGATTGCACACATTTTAAAAGCCACTTTCCACATTAATAACCAAATAAATTGAAAAGTAATAGTTACAAATTAAATGGCTGCATCCACTGAAGGTAAAATACTGAATGAGCTTTTTACTTTATTCTGTCCCCACTGTAAAAGGATTCATCATAAAAATGGAACTTCTCGAAACATAAACTTGAAAAAAAACTTACAATTAAAGGGAGAATCCAATCAAAAGCTACAAACCTGAATGGAGAAAGAAATGTTAAAGAAAATAGCAAAAATCACAGGTTTTAATAAACATGCATATTTTACTACTATTATATACTACTGCTTATAACAAATTATATTATTTATTACTATTAAAAAATATAACTACTATAATACTGCTCCTTTATACAAGAATATAACTACTATAATACTGCCCCCTATGTACAAGAATATAACTACTATAATACTGCTCCTATGTACAAGAATATAACTACTATAATACTGCTCCTATGTACAAGAATATAACTATTATAATACTGCCCCTATGTACAAGAATATAACTACTATAATACTGCTCCTATATACAAGAATATAAC
The DNA here is from genome assembly GCF_032444005.1 of Ranitomeya imitator. Taxonomy (NCBI): domain Eukaryota; kingdom Metazoa; phylum Chordata; class Amphibia; order Anura; family Dendrobatidae; genus Ranitomeya; species Ranitomeya imitator. The sequence continues at coordinate 141,679,192 of NC_091290.1, forward strand.
TACTATAATACTGCTCCTATGTACAAGAATATACTATTATAATACTGCCCCTATGTACAAGAATATAACTACTATAATACTGCCCCTATGTACAAGAATATAACTACTCTAATACTGCTCCTATGCACAAGAATATAACTACTATAATACTGCTCCCTATGTACAAGAATATAACTACTATAATACTGCTCCTATGTACAAGAATATCACTACTATAATACTGCCCCTATGTACAAGAATATAACTACTATTATACTGCCCCTATGTACAAGAATATAACTACTATAATACTGCTCCTATGTGCAAGAATATAACTACTATAATACTGCCCCTATGTACAAGAATATAACTACTATAATACTGCCCCTATGTACAAGAATATAACTACTATAATACTGCCCCTATGTACAAGAATATAACTACTATAATACTGCTCCCTATGTACAAGAATATAACTACTATAATACTGCACCTATGTACAAGAATATAACTACTATAATACTGCCCCTATGTACAAGAATATAACTACTATAATACTGCCCCTATGTACAAGAATATAACTCCTATAATACTACCCCTATGTGCAAGAATATAACTACTATAATACTGCTCCTATGTACAAGAATATAACTACTATAATACTGCTCCTATGTACAAGAATATCACTACTATAATACTGCCCTTATGTACAAGAATATAACTACTATAATACTGCTCCTATGTACAAGAATATCACTACTATAATACTGCTCCTATGTACAAGAATATAACTACTACAATACTGCTCCTATGTACAAGAATATAACTACTATAATACTGCTCCTATGTACAAGAATATAACTACTATAATACTGCTCCTATGTACAAGAATATAACTACTATAATACTGCTCCTATGTACAAGAATATAACTACTATAATACTGCTCCTATGTACAAGAATATTACTACTATAATACTGCCCTTATGTACAAGAATATAACTACTATAATACTGTTCCTACGTACAAGAATATAACTACTATAATACTGCTCCTATGTACAAGAATATCACTACTATAATACTGCCCTTATGTACAAGAATATAACTACTATAATACTGCCCCTATGTACAAGAATATAACTACTATAATACTGCCCCTATGTACAAGAATATAACTACTATAATACTGCTCCTATGTACAAGAATATAACTACTATAATACTGCTCCTATGTACAAGAATATAACTATTATAATACTGCCCCTATGTACAAGAATATAACTACTATAATACTGCTCCTATATACAAGAATATAACTACTATAATACTGCTCCTATGTACAAGAATATACTATTATAATACTGCCCCTATGTACAAGAATATAACTACTATAATACTGCCCCTATGTACAAGAATATAACTACTATAATACTGCCCCTATGTACAAGAATATAACTACTATAATACTGCTCCTATGTACAAGAATATCACTACTATAATACTGCCCTTATGTACAAGAATATAACTACTATAATACTGCCCCTATGTACAAGAATATAACTACTATAATACTGCCCCTATGTACAAGAATATAACTACTATAATACTGCTCCTATGCACAAGAATATAACTACTATAATACTGCTCCCTATGTACAAGAATATAACTACTATAATACTGCTCCTATGTACAAGAATATCACTACTATAATACTGCCCCTATGTACAAGAATATAACTACTATTATACTGCCCCTATGTACAAGAATATAACTACTATAATACTGCTCCTATGTGCAAGAATATAACTACTATAATACTGCCCCTATGTACAAGAATATAACTACTATAATACTGCCCCTATGTACAAGAATATAACTACTATAATACTGCCCCTATGTACAAGAATATAGCTACTATAATACTGCTCCCTATGTACAAGAATATAACTACTATAATACTGCACCTATGTACAAGAATATAACTACTATAATACTGCCCCTATGTACAAGAATATAACTACTATAATACTGCCCCTATGTACAAGAATATAACTCCTATAATACTACCCCTATGTGCAAGAATATAACTACTATAATACTGCTCCTATGTACAAGAATATAACTACTATAATACTGCTCCTATGTACAAGAATATCACTACTATAATACTGCCCTTATGTACAAGAATATAACTACTATAATACTGCTCCTATGTACAAGAATATCACTACTATAATACTGCTCCTATGTACAAGAATATAACTACTACAATACTGCTCCTATATACAAGAATATAACTACTATAATACTGCTCCTATGTACAAGAATATAACTACTATAATACTGCTCCTATGTACAAGAATATAACTACTATAATACTGCTCCTATGTACAAGAATATAACTACTATAATACTGCTCCTATGTACAAGAATATCACTACTATAATACTGCCCTTATGTACAAGAATATAACTACTATAATACTGTTCCTACGTACAAGAATATAACTACTATAATACTGCTCCTATGTACAAGAATATCACTACTATAATACTGCCCTTATGTACAAGAATATAACTACTATAATACTGCCCCTATGTACAAGAATATAACTACTATAATACTGCCCCTATGTACAAGAATATAACTACTCTAATACTGCTCCTTTGCACAAGAATATAACTTCTATAATACTGCCCCTATGTACAAGAATATATCTACTATAATACTGCCCCTATGTACAAGAGTATCACTACTATAATATCACTACTATAATACTGCCCCTATGTACAAGAATATAACTACTATAATACTGCCCCTATGTACAAGAGTATCACTACTATAATACTGCCCCTATGTACAAGAATATAACTACTATAATACTGCTCCTATGTACAAGAATATAACTACTATAATACTGCCCCTATGCACAAGAGTATCACTACTATAATACTGACCCTATGTACAAGAATATAACTACTATAATACTGCTCCTATGTACAAGAATATAACTACTATAATACTGCCCCTTTGTACAAGAATATAACTACTATAATACTGCCCCCATGTACAAGAATATAACTACTATAATACTGCTCACTATGTACAAGAATATAACTACTATAATACTGCACCTATGTACAAGAATATAACTACTATAATACTGCCCCTATGTACAAGAATATAACTACTATAATACTGCTCCTATGTACAAGAGTATCACTACTATAATACTGCCCCTATGTACAAGAATATAACTACTATAATACTGCCCCTATGTACAAGAATATAACTACTATAATACTGCTCCTATGTACAAGAATATAACTACTATAATACTGCCCCTTTGTACAAGAATATAACTACTATAATACTGCCCCCTATGTACAGGAATATAACTACTATAATACTGCCCCTATGTATAAGAATATAACTACTAAAATACTGCCCCCTATGTGCAAGAATATAACTACTATAATACTGCCCCCTATGTACAAGAATATAACTACTATAATACTGCTCCTATGTACAAGAATATAACTACTATAATACTGCTCCTATGTACAAGAATATAACTACTATAATACTGCTCCTATGTACAAGAATATAACTACTATAATACTGCTCCTATGTACAAGAATATTACTACTATAATACTGCCCTTATGTACAAGAATATAACTACTATAATACTGTTCCTACGTACAAGAATATAACTACTATAATACTGCTCCTATGTACAAGAATATCACTACTATAATACTGCCCTTATGTACAAGAATATAACTACTATAATACTGCCCCTATGTACAAGAATATAACTACTATAATACTGCCCCTATGTACAAGAATATAACTACTATAATACTGCTCCTATGTACAAGAATATAACTACTATAATACTGCTCCTATGTACAAGAATATAACTATTATAATACTGCCCCTATGTACAAGAATATAACTACTATAATACTGCTCCTATATACAAGAATATAACTACTATAATACTGCTCCTATGTACAAGAATATACTATTATAATACTGCCCCTATGTACAAGAATATAACTACTATAATACTGCCCCTATGTACAAGAATATAACTACTATAATACTGCCCCTATGTACAAGAATATAACTACTATAATACTGCTCCTATGTACAAGAATATCACTACTATAATACTGCCCTTATGTACAAGAATATAACTACTATAATACTGCCCCTATGTACAAGAATATAACTACTATAATACTGCCCCTATGTACAAGAATATAACTACTATAATACTGCTCCTATGCACAAGAATATAACTACTATAATACTGCTCCCTATGTACAAGAATATAACTACTATAATACTGCTCCTATGTACAAGAATATCACTACTATAATACTGCCCCTATGTACAAGAATATAACTACTATTATACTGCCCCTATGTACAAGAATATAACTACTATAATACTGCTCCTATGTGCAAGAATATAACTACTATAATACTGCCCCTATGTACAAGAATATAACTACTATAATACTGCCCCTATGTACAAGAATATAACTACTATAATACTGCCCCTATGTACAAGAATATAGCTACTATAATACTGCTCCCTATGTACAAGAATATAACTACTATAATACTGCACCTATGTACAAGAATATAACTACTATAATACTGCCCCTATGTACAAGAATATAACTACTATAATACTGCCCCTATGTACAAGAATATAACTCCTATAATACTACCCCTATGTGCAAGAATATAACTACTATAATACTGCTCCTATGTACAAGAATATAACTACTATAATACTGCTCCTATGTACAAGAATATCACTACTATAATACTGCCCTTATGTACAAGAATATAACTACTATAATACTGCTCCTATGTACAAGAATATCACTACTATAATACTGCTCCTATGTACAAGAATATAACTACTATAATACTGCCCCCTATGTACAAGAATATAACTACTATAATACTGCTCCTATGTACAAGAATATAACTACTATAATACTGCTCCTATGTACAAGAATATAACTACTATAATACTGCTCCTATGTACAAGAATATAACTACTATAATACTGCTCCTATGTACAAGAATATAACTACTATAATACTGCTCCTATGTACAAGAATATCACTACTATAATACTGCCCTTATGTACAAGAATATAACTACTATAATACTGTTCCTACGTACAAGAATATAACTACTATAATACTGCTCCTATGTACAAGAATATCACTACTATAATACTGCCCTTATGTACAAGAATATAACTACTATAATACTGCCCCTATGTACAAGAATATAACTACTATAATACTGCCCCTATGTACAAGAATATAACTACTCTAATACTGCTCCTTTGCACAAGAATATAACTTCTATAATACTGCCCCTATGTACAAGAATATATCTACTATAATACTGCCCCTATGTACAAGAGTATCACTACTATAATACTGCCCCTATGTACAAGAATATAACTACTATAATACTGCCCCTATGTACAAGAGTATCACTACTATAATACTGCCCCTATGTACAAGAATATAACTACTATAATACTGCTCCTATGTACAAGAATATAACTACTATAATACTGCCCCTATGCACAAGAGTATCACTACTATAATACTGACCCTATGTACAAGAATATAACTACTATAATACTGCTCCTATGTACAAGAATATAACTACTATAATACTGCCCCTTTGTACAAGAATATAACTACTATAATACTGCCCCCATGTACAAGAATATAACTACTATAATACTGCTCACTATGTACAAGAATATAACTACTATAATACTGCACCTATGTACAAGAATATAACTACTATAATACTGCCCCTATGTACAAGAATATAACTACTATAATACTGCTCCTATGTACAAGAGTATCACTACTATAATACTGCCCCTATGTACAAGAATATAACTACTATAATACTGCCCCTATGTACAAGAATATAACTACTATAATACTGCTCCTATGTACAAGAATATAACTACTATAATACTGCCCCTTTGTACAAGAATATAACTACTATAATACTGCCCCCTATGTACAGGAATATAACTACTATAATACTGCCCCTATGTATAAGAATATAACTACTAAAATACTGCCCCCTATGTGCAAGAATATAACTACTATAATACTGCCCCCTATGTACAAGAATATAACTACTATAATACTGCTCCTATGTACAAGAATATAACTACTATAATACTGCTCCTATGTACAAGAATATAACTACTATAATACTGCCCTATGTATAAGAATATAACTACTATAATACTGCCCTATGTATAAGAATATCACTACTATAATACTGCTTTCTAAACTCAACTCCTTTAAAGCAGAACTTATCAAACTTCTAAAAACTTCATAGTAACAAATATGTATCAGTTTTTTCTTCCATTCAAGCTTGTTCAATTTATCTCCATGTTCGAGCTTGATGAGGACATTTTTTGAATCAATTCCGCCGTACGTTGGCGGCTTAATAAAACTTTAATGTCCAATAAGAAAAAAAACAAACACTGGGGTAATGATGAAAGACTGGCAGGGAATGTGCAGATGAAAGCACTGATGGTCAATGATGACTACGCCAGCCAAGCAAATTTATTGCATTTACCTCTAAATCTCTTGCTAATGAAACAAAGTGACTGGGAACTTTCTCCAACGCGCTCTCCTCCCCGGGTCCCTCTGGAATATATTCTTTTACCTATAATCTCATTCACCTGCTCTGATCCTCTATAGCACTGATAAAGCCGCTAATTAGATTTTTGTTCCAGTCAGCCTTGCTCAGGCAGGAATGATTTGTTAAATTTAGAGGTGGCTCATGTGTTGTAAACTGATAAAATAAAATTGCTTATGTAGAGCCTTTGGTAAGTAATACGGAAATCTATCTAAAACTAATACAGGTTTATAGGGTTGGAGCCCTGCTCTAATTGTATTTATCCACTGCTGAAAACCTATAGCAACATGTATTTATGTTGCACTTATTCCAAGATTTAAGGTACCGCCATGGGTGCGAGTACAGGCTTCAGCTCAGGGATCAAGAGCCTATTGCTTGTTGTTTTATGCACTTAGGTGGGTAGATCGCATTATCACTTGTTGAAAGTGAGGATATTGTGCATTTTATTTTTGCCTCGGCAAATCTCTCAAGACCACTTGATGCAATTGTTTGCAGAAGTGCGGCTCGTAATGGATTGGAAAATAACATACCATGTTTCTATAGATATTTCCATTGAAAGCTTGTCAAAAGACAGAACTGTTTTACTTAGTACAGAGAGGAGGAGGAAGGAGGATGCTTGGTTATATATCTGGTGCTTATTGAGCACGGTTTTTAGATGGCGCAGTTCACATGGTTACGTGTAGTTTGCCCTATGTACAGTAATGGCGCAGAGATACTCCGTTCTGCATAGAAAGTGTCACAAATACAATGTATTGATGAGGACAAGGGGGGTGAAAGAACAGATGACAGGAGGGACCAGATTTGGGAGAATCTTTAAGATGGATGAACAGGGGGATAGTTAGATTAGTGAAGTGAGGAGAAAGGTCAATAAAAAGTGATGTGTTTTTAGAGCATGCTTTAAACTATAGATTCTGGGCAGATTGCCTGGGGTAAAGCATTCCAGAGCACTGGCGCAGCAGGGGAGAAATATTGGTGATGGGAGTCGAACGTTTGTATTATGGAGGATATCAGTCTGGAGTCATTAGTGGAATAGAAAGCAAGGGTTAGGTGATGGTCAGAGATGAGGGAGGAGATGTAGGGTGGTGCAGAACTGTGGAGAGGATGGAAGAGATGTTAGACAGATGTGGGCAGTGCGGGGCTGTGGAGAGGATGGATGGGAGGGTGGAGAAAGATGAGGCAGACAGCGTAGGGTGGTGCAGAACTGTGCAGTGGACAGATGGTATGGTAGGCAGATGATGTAGAGTGGCACAGCACTATGTAGAAGACATGTAGGGTGGTTAGCAGAAGAGAGCAGAGATTATAATATGGATCCTGCTCCTATTACTCTTCTTATTCATCCTCTTCTTCCTTCTTTTTGTGCTCTTCCTCCTCTTTTTCCACTTCCTTCTTTTCTTCCCCTTTCTCTTGTTATTTCTCTCCCTCCTTTTCTTCCTGTTTCTCCTCTTTTTCCTCTTCATCCTCTTCCTCCTCTTCCTTTTCTTCCCATTTCTCCTCTTCTTCCTCTTCCTCCTCTTACTTCTTTTCTGATGGTTCTTCCTCTTTATTCCTCTTCCTCCCCTTCTTCCTCTTCTTCTGTTCCATCCTCTTCCTTCTTTTCTTCCTGTTCCTCCTCCTCTTCTACTCCTCTTCTTCTTCTCCTTCGCCTCCTTTCACAATTTCTTCCTTTGCTGAACATTACAATGTTACTTTTACGTTTTATTTTGTATTTACAATATTTATATTTATTAAGAATATTCTCTATGGTCCCAGAGTACAAAAGCGGAGCAAAACCACCCTAATATGTCATTCAATAAAACATGCGATAACCCTCAGAGGGTCCGTGTTTTTGTTAATTGTTTATAGTAAGCGGGGGTTCTGCTTCTGTACGACTTAGAACTTGTTAGGCGCCATTGAGTAAGTATGAGAAGTGGGCAAATCTTAGTCTATTCGTGGTCCCATAACGGGATCCATCTCTTTACGACAGATTTTTACAAAACTCTAAGTGAACTTTTGACTGCTGCTTGCTTGGTTATACCCTGAAAATGCCATAAACAGGGAGTCCGGATCGTCGCTTTCTATCGCTCTTGGAGGGATTTGTATATACATTTTCAGCGATGTTTGCAGTGACCGCGGAAATTAAATTCCCCGTTATTTTCCATTCACCTCCAGTGTAGTCATTTCATTTTTGCAATGCCTTCTCCCTTATAGCCTTTGTTTCCCTCTGTGTGACATATGAGAATAGAATATCAATATGTCCTGTGATCTTCAGAAAATCACTATATTTCTCCGCGTACCGTGGAGTACCATTGAATAATAAGCACTGTGAATCGGGAGTCTGTAAAAGTACATTCCGCTGGATGTCATTTTCTTAGAGCTCCACAATCTCGTCTCGTTCCGCAGCCTCTTATGGAAATGGATCCGACCAGGGATTTTCCTCATTTACGATATGCAAAGAAAAAAAAGCTGATGTAATCTGGTGCTGCTCGGAAAAAAAGAAAAAAAAAACATATCTTGAAGGGACATAGCCCTTTCTGGACGAGCCCTGGTATTTCTCGATGACCTTGCTTGGTATTCGACTGTCACACTGTTTGATCACTAGAAAATCCAATTGCAGAAGCGTAGCACGTGCTCGGCGGGACACCGCCATGCGGGGATCTAGTTTAACTGATTCGAGACATCTCGCTGACAGGTTCTTTTATGAAAACCTTAACAGCAAAATCCATTTTTATTGAAAATAAACCAGGGACTGAAAGTGGCCGTTGACTGGTAGATCGTGATCAGATTAGGGGCAAACAATGGAGGGTTTTGTGATATGATGTGAAACACATGTACAATATGGTAGACCATGTAGATAACGAAGAGGAAATTAGATAGGGACTACTCTTCAGATACTCGGTCTTGCCAAGGAGGACACAATGTTTGTTGGCCCTTCCTCTGTTAGGAAATTAGACAAGATAAACTCTTCAGTTCCTGGGTCATCCGAACCACAAGTTCGTACCGGACAGAAGGACACTATGTTTGTTGGCCCTTCCTTTCTACGAAAGTTCCTTTCTTTGATTGACCCTATCTGACATAGGAAATTAAACAGGGTCTAGTCTTCAGATACTTGGTCAAGCCAGCCAAGATGAATACAATGCTTGTTGGACCTTCCTCTTTGCAAAAGCACCTTCTTTTTGCTTGACCCTGCCTGAAATGTTAGGACATTCGACAAGGTCTACTCTTCAGATCATTGGTCATGTCTATCTCAAGTCCATGCCAGACAGGAGGGCAGAATGTTTGATGGCCCTTCCTATGAAAGTTTGTTTCTTTCTTTGACCCAGTTGAAAAGTTAAGTCATTAGCTAGGGTCTACTCTTCAGATACTCAATCATGCCAACCCAGGAGGGCACAATGTTTGTTGGCTCTTCGGCTGTTAGGAAATTAGACAAGGTTTACTCTTCAAATCGTGGGTCATGCCAACCACAAGTCTGTGCCGGACAGAAGGACACAGTGCTTATTGGCCCTTCCTCTCTACGAAAGTTCCTTTCTTTGATTGACCCTATCTTATATAGGAAATGAGACACGGTCTACTCTTCAGATACTTGGTCATGCCTACCCATATAGGCACAATGGTTGTTTGCTCTTCCTCTGTTTAAAAGTACCTTTTTTTGCTTGATATTGCTAAAATGTTAGGCAATTAGACCAGGTATACTCTTCAGATCCTGGGTCATGCCAAGCACAAGTCTGTGCCGGACAGAAGGACACAAAGTTTGTTGGCCCTTCCGCTGTTAGAATATTAGACAAGGTATGTTCTTCAAATCGTGGGTCATGCCAACCACAAGTCCGTGCCGGACAAGAGGACACAATGCTTGTTGCCGCTTCCTCTCTACGAAAGGTCCTTTCTTTGCTTGACCCTTTCTGAAATTTTAGGAAATTGGACAGGTCTACTCTCCAGATACAGGGTCATGTCAACCACAAGTCCATATCGAACAGGAGGGCTGAAAGTTTGTTGGCCCTTCCCATGAAAGTTTGCTTCTTTCTTTGACCCAGTTGAAATGTTAAGACATTAGAGAGGGTCTAGATTCAGACATTTGATCATGCCAAACCAAACGGACACAATATGATTTGGCGCTTCTTCTCTACGAAAGTACCTATCTTTGCTTGACCCTGTCTGAAATGTTAGAAAATTAGACAAGTTCTGCTTCTAAGATGCTGGATAATGCCAACCACAAGTCGTCAGGAAAGCACAATTTTTGTTGGCCATTCCTCTTTTTGAAAATACCTTTCTTTGCTTGACCCAAGCTAAAACGGGGACCTTCTCTTAAATAATATGTCCACCTTTACAAATATGTCCTCCAATGTATCAAAAGTGAAAAAAAAAATATCAATTTTGCCTAAATCTTGATTTCAAAATATCTCTCGTTTAGTGTTTACAGCTCCTCTGCAAATATACGGGTCTCAATGGTTTCAGACGACAAGCAAACCTTGTGTAGTCTGGTGATGACTTTTCTAATAGTTTTGATCCAGAAAGTAGCCTCCTGTCTTCGGTATTCAGCTTTACAGACCTACGTGTCTCCATGGTTACAGACTTCAAGTAGATCTTGCGTAGTCTGATCCTTCAGGCATAATTTCTTTTTCACATTCGTCCTTTACTTTCTGCAAACCTAAGATATGATATCAATAACTTGAGGATGGATGAAATGAGGGATTACGGCTGCAGGATCCAACTACACAGGGCATATTTATAATCTGTTACCATGGATACACATAGGACTAACTAGATACTGCATACACAAAATGGTTGTTTTTTTTTTACTACTAGGCTTACTTACCCTCATATGTAAAGTCAGTACATAACAATGGTACCATCGCTTCTGCCTCATGACAAACTCTTCAGCATTTGTTATTTACGCTGTTAAATAAAGTCTCATCTTTTAGCTTTTGACACCGTGTCATCCTCATACGGCAGAGAGGAAGGTCTTGTCATTGTGGCAAATGGCAGTTGAAATGTGAGGGATGTAGCGATTTGTCATTATAGGGAGTATAATGAATGGGAATCGAGGCCGGAGACAAAGGAGCCGCCAATAATTCTTATTTACTCATTATTACTCCTGAGTGACAGCTGGAGATGGCGGCACAATTACACCGTTCATACCGAGCTTTTAGGGAAGTCTCTCTTTTTTATTGATGGGGTTTTAATTCACCTCCGCCGCTCCTCATATCGCCTCTTAATTGGACAGTGATTTCCATTTATTATCCCTGAGCGCTAAACAAATTTCTTTCAAATTTTTCAAATTTCAGTAAATGCATTCTCAGACAGAATAATGGTGGAAATAAATAAACCGCAAAGTACGTCTCACGGTCCCGGCATTTCTATGTAGTGCAGTGTCCCATACTGTGAACTGACTCCAGACAAAAGTAAAATATTAAAAGATAGGAAATCCAATCAATCGTTTGATTGTCAGGGGCAAGCGCATTATAGATGTGGAGTAGTTGGGCATCTCGGCTTTTGCTTTTCTCTGATTCTTGCTGTAGATGCACATTCTCTTTCTCCAGCACTGTGGAGTGGGAGGGGTCTTTATTGTGTGATGTCACAATAGTGCTGTCCGTTCTGAGCCAATCAGATGTCTTCCCTCTATTGCCACTCCTCTCTTTCAGCATGAACCTCGCATACAAGATGAGGGAGGCCAACTGCAGATGAATGCTTCTCTTGAATAAAATTTTGAAGTACTATTACCACTTCCTGATTCTAGGTTTAAGATCCTATCACTATCAATGGCAGCTGACACCAGGCTTATCACCCTATCACTGGCAGCTGACACCAGGCTTATCACCCTATCACTGGCTGCTGACACCAGGCTTATCACCCTATCACTGGCAGCTGACACCAGGCTTATCACCCTATCACTGGCAGCTGACACCAGGCTTATCACCCTATCACTGGCAGCTGACACCAGGCTTATCACCCTATCACTGGCAGCTGACACCAGGCTTATCACCCTATCACTGGCAGCTGACACCAGGCTTATCACCCTATCAATGGCAGCTGACACCAGGCTTATCACCCTATCACTGGCAGCTGACACCAGGCTTATCACCCTATCACTGGCAGCTGACACCAGGCTTATCACCCTATCACTGGCAGCTGACACCAGGCTTATCACCCTATCACTGGCAGCTGACACCAGGCTTATCACCCTATCAATGGCAGCTGACACCAGGCTTATCACCCTATCACTGGCAGCTGACACCAGGCTTATCACCCTATCACTGGCAGCTGACACCAGGCTTATCACCCTATCACTGGCAGCTGACACCAGGCTTATCACCCTATCACTGGCAGTTGACACCAGGCTTATCACCCTATCACTAGCAGCTTACACCAGGCTTACAACCCTTTCACTGGTAGCTGACACCAGGCTTAGCTCCCTATCACTGGCGGCTGACACCAGGCTTAGCACCCTTTCACTGGCAGCTGACACCAGGCTTATAACCCTTTCACTGGCAGCTGACACCAGACTTATCACCCTATCAATGGCAGCTGACACCAGGCTTAGCTCCCTATCACTGGCAGCTGACACCAGGCTTATCACCCTATCACTGGCAGCTGACACCAGGCTTAGCTCCCTATCAATGGCAGCTGACACCAGGCTTATCACCCTATCACTGGCAGCTGACACCAGGCTTATCACCCTATCACTGGCAGCTGACACCAGGCTTATCACCCTATCACTGGCAGCTGACACCAGGCTTATCACCCTATCACTGGCAGCTGACACCAGGCTTATCACCCTATCAATGGCAGCTGACACCAGGCTTATCACCCTATCACTGGCAGCTGACACCAGGCTTATCACCCTATCACTGGCAGCTGACACCAGGCTTATCACCCTATCACTGGCAGCTGACACCAGGCTTATCACCCTATCACTGGCAGCTGACACCAGGCTTATCACCCTATCACTAGCAGCTTACACCAGGCTTACAACCCTTTCACTGGCAGCTGACACCAGGCTTAGCTCCCTATCACTGGCGGCTGACACCAGGCTTAGCACCCTTTCACTGGCAGCTGACGCCAGGCTTATAACCCTTTCACTGGCAGCTGACACCAGGCTTATCACCCTATCAATGGAAGCTGACACCAGGCTTAGTTCCCTATCACTGGCAGCTGACACCAGGCTTATCACCCTATCACTGGCAGCTGACACCAGGCTTAGCTCCCTATCAATGGCAGCTGACACCAGGCTTATCACCCTATCACTGGCAGCTGACACCAGGCTTAGCTCCCTATCACTGGCGGCTGACACCAGGCTTAGCACCCTTTCACTGGCAGCTGACACCAGGCTTATCACCCTATCAATGGCAGCTGACACCAGGCTTATCACCCTATCACTGGCAGTTGATACTAGGCTTATCACCCTATCACTGGCAGCTGAAAACAGACTTACAATCCTAGCACTGGCAGCTGACACCAGGCTTATATCCCTATCACTGGCAGGTGACACCAGGCTTAGCTCCCTATCACTGGCAGCTGACACCAGGCTTATCACCCTATCAATGGCAGCTGACACCAGGCTTATCACCCTATCACTGGCAGTTGATACTAGGCTTATCACCCTATCACTGGCAGCTGAAAACAGACTTACAATCCTAGCACTGAGAGCTGACACCAGGCTTATATCCCTATCACTGGCAGCTGACACCAGGCTTATATCCCTATCACTGGCAGCTGACACCAGGCTTAGCTCCCTATCACTGGCAGCTGACACCAGGCTTATCACCCTATCAATGGCAGCTGAAACCAGGCTTATCACCCTATCACTGGCAGTTGATACTAGGCTTATCACCCTATCACTGGCAGCTGAAAACAGACTTACAATCCTAGCACTGGCAGCTGACACCAGGCTTATATCCCTATCACTGGCAGCTGACACCAGGCTTAGCTCCCTATCACTGGCAGCTGACACCAGGCTTAGCTCCCTATCACTGGCAGCTGATACCAAGCTTATATCCCTATCACTGGCAGGTGAAACCAGGCTGAGAACATTATCCCTGACATCTGATGTCAGGCTTAGACCACAGTGGCTAGCAGTGGAGCCCAGACTACAGACCCAGCTGCCTTTTGTGGTCTCCCCTGAGAACCCTAGCACTAATTAATCACACCAGGCCAAGGACCCATTAGTACAATGGCGATATCAGTCTGGTGAGGATAAAAAGAAACCCAGCAACGATATTACTTATATTTTTTGCTCTGAGGTGTGAAACGCTTTTTAATTGCTGCACGCAGAAGAAGAGACACGACATAAACTTTGTTTTGTAAATGCAGAAAATGCCTAAACTGGCAATTATGTCTCTTCCACCCTCCCCGCCCACGACGCTCTTTTTTCATGTCAGCGCTTTCAGATGGAAAGAAGATGATTTTTGCTTTTTGTATTCATCTTTTTAATTCTGCCGTATATTTCATAGACTACCAGTGAAACTGTCTAAATTAGTTTCTGACTCGACTAAGGCAGATGTAATATATTGTTACATTTCGGTGTGTTGAGTACATTTTGTATCGCTGTAATACACTCTCTAACTCACTGGGATGATGCTGTAAAACAGGAGATCTGTGGGGGAGCCGCGTTCTGCCGGTGATTTACCGTAAATCTTCAGCAGACCGAAATCCACCTCTCTGCTCTTCAACCGCAGACGCCATGTAGTGTAAGTCTATGGCAAATCAACCTAGTTGTGCAGTCATAGGAGGACACTAATGCTGCGGATCTAGGTACATGTGCCATTCCTGACTCTAGGTAGTCAGTGACAGCCAATATGGAAGACAGGCTTGTGGCTAAAATTAGGAAATGGCTGAAATCAATCTGAAGAGCTGCACTCACTATTCTGCTGGTGCAGTCACTGTGTACATTACATTACTGATCCTGAGTTATATCCTGTATTATACTCCAGAGCTGCACTCGCTATTCTGCTGGTGCAGTCACTGTGTACATACATTACTGATCCGGAGTTACATTCTGTATTATACTCCAGAGCTGCACTCACTATTCTGCTGGTGCAGTCACTGTGTACATACATTACATTACTGATCCGGAGTTACATTCTGTATTATACTCCAGAGCTGCACTCACTATTCTGCTGGTGCAGTCACTGTGTACATACATTACATTACTGATCCTGAGTTACATGCTGTATTATACCCCAGAGCTGCACTCACTATTCTGCTGGTGCAGACACTATGTACATGCACTACATTACTGATCCTGAGTTACATCCTGTATTATGCCCCAGAGCTGCACTCACTATTCTGCTGGTGCAGTCACTGTGTACATACATTACATTACTGATCCTGAGTTACCTCCTGTATTATACTCTAGAGCTGCACTCACTATTCTGCTGGTGCAGTCACTGTGTACATACATTACATTACTGATCCTGAGTTACATCCTGTATTATACCCCAGAGCTGCGCTCACTATTCTGCTGGTGCAGTCACTGTGTACATACATTACGTTACTGGTCCTGAGTTACTGCAGCGCCCCAGAGACCTGGTCGTTGCAGTATGGCACTCTGCCGCTAAGGAGAGTGGCGGTACGTCTGATGGCACTAAGGAGTTCTCCTGACCAGGTATCACCAGAACACATTACACTTCACACTCCGGCCACTAGGGGGAGAAAAAGGCTTTATTTATTGGGCCACTCCTCACATTGGTAAAACTAGGGTCTGGGGAGGAAGTTAGTCAGAAGCTGACTGGGTTGGATTCAGGCAACATCCCGTGGCAGGGGGTGTTGCAGGGAGAAGGCACAGGGGGGTCCCTGTCAGGCGTGGGAACCTGGCAGGTGCCTAGCGAACAGAACAGAACGTAACGGAACCGCGCCTGCACACCCTGAGGCGGTATTCAGGAGAGAGACACGAAGGGAAGGATATTGTGGAACAGTGTAAATGAGATCAAGCACAAAGGAGAGCCAGTAGGAGTCGTGCCGAGAGAGAGGCAACATCTTACTGAGGCGCGTAGTCGGTGGCCGGAACACCGCAGGAGTAACTGACTTCAGGCCTTACTTCAAACTCCGCCAGACAGTTAATGATAGGTTGGCTGTCTACCTTACTACACCTACGAAGACATAGGGGGCAACGCGTGGAGAGGGGCGTCTCTAGGGTCCCGGAAGAGCTCCGAGCCTTCCCGTCAAACGGGTGGCATCCTAGCCATAACATACCTGGGAAACGTTAGAAACTAGTAACATCTGGAACCAAAGAACGAGAGAGCTGTAGAGAATGAACGAACGAGAACAGCAGTTGTGAGGACTATTCCGAATGCTCAGCAGGGTAGCACTACAACACACAGGCGCTAGTGGTAGGCAACGATTTCCATCTGCGAAGGAATCTCTGGATGTGCCCATCGGACCGGCCGGTCTCTGATAGCCCTGTTAAACGTGCTCTGGATTGAGGATCCTGAAGTCTTCAGTAAAGAGGTAAAGAGACTGCAACCATGTGTCCTCGTTATTGCCTGAACCTCACACCATCACCATCCACCTTACTGGGAAGCCCTGGGGACACACTTCACCTGTGGGAAGTTATACCATCCAGCTGCCATTCCATCACCCCAGTGGATCCCACAGCAGCGTCGGTCACCCTGACCGAACACCACAGGTGGCGTCACGAACCCCTGACAGACTGTACCACCACCTCCATTGGACGCCCCTTAGCAGGGTCACGGACCGGGTCTAGCCACTGTGACAGCCTCAGAACCGAACCAGAGAGGCCCGGTACCGAGAACTCGTGGCCCTGTGTCTGGGGGCGATCCAACTTGGCGTCACAAACAGGATCGTACTTAAGCCTGAAGAATAGGGTCATGTGTGCCTTGGAACTGTGATTGAATCGTGTTGGACTGTGATTTATTGCAAGGACTGTGTATTGCTATCTACCGCAAGATTCCCGCCAAAACCGCCGCCATTGCCGCGCCACGAGGAGCGCAGGAGAAGAAGGAGGGCGTGCCATGGGAGGAGACTACCAAAGTGGCGGCAGAAGTGCTTACCGCCCCCTCCGATTGCTGTTGCGGGAGGACGATCTGCCCCGAAGCAGAGAAGAACCGCCTCCTGATTGGCAACAGCGGGAACCAAGACAAGAAGGAGCTCCACCCCCAGGAAATGGAGGAGCAGCGTGTGAGTGCCATTGCAGATCCCGGAGAGGGGATGACGACCAACGGGTACCCGGATGACGAAGGAGTGATCCTGGCTTGCCCCCGTCAGCCGGAGGTGGACCCAGACTTGAATCTGCCGCGGCGGGAGGACCCGGACTTCTTGGGGTCGTAGGCGGAGGAGCCGAGTCAGCCTATCCCGAGCATGGAGCCAGCCGATGCGAAGCTATGGAGATCGGAGCCGCCACTGAGAGCTGCGTCGGGAGAACCGCAGTTCGAGCCGCAGCCGACTCCAGTGTCCTTATCAACGGAACCGATCGGCATCGGTGGAACCACATCAGACGGAGGTATGGAAAACGCCCCTGCCCTCCTGACCGATCCGGCTCCCGCGACCGCTCCCCGTCCTGACGGTGACCGATTCCCTGCCCCTGAACTGGTGGTTATAGCCCCCGGCACCATGGAGAAGCTGGTGCCTCCGCTACCGACGACTATGGGGATACCACTGGGAGTAAGCTCAGAGGGGGTGATCTTCCAATGGGATAACCCGAGGATAGAGCCAGACGGGACCAGACAGGAGGGCCTCAGCATCGCTGCGCTCACCTAGGAAATATATAAACAATGCCTGATTTTACACTGGAAAGACCGAAAAGAGACAGAACAAAGTGACCCACCGAAAGTACAAGGACCAAAGACAGGACGCAATAAAGGAAGTCCGGTAAAGCGGGGAACTGTGTTAGCCTTTGACCCGAAGCGAGGTTGGGGCTATATACAGGAACCGGGGCTACCGACGGAAATCTTCTTTACTAGCTACAGCGTGAAGACCCCGCGCCGTGATAGATGGGATAATCAACTGCTGTATCAAGGGGATCAGGTGACATACACCCGCCATCGGAGTGCGCAAGGATGGTGCGCCCGGAATGTCTACCGATGCGAGCCGGTAGTGGTGCCACCTGCTGTTCTGACTACGACTAACCCGGATTTGATGAATTCCACCCCTGTCACCACAGTGTGCATTATCGCCGCTACTGAACTTGCAACCAAAGCTGACATTCGGATCCAGACACCGGGTGACCTGGCCGCACCTGAGCGACGAACCCATGACAATGACACTGCAACAGGCGAGAACATGGAACCGGAACTTCCGCGGCCGGGAAGAGTCCTCGACCGATGGATGCCTTGCAACCTACTATAGCACTAAACCTCGAAAACCTGAGAATTGTATATAGTTAACTGTTTCCTGCTGTTGCTGCTACTTTAAACCCGACCAGGGTTAACTCCTAGGGGTCCCTTTGTTTACCCGGGATCCCTATTGTTTTCTATTGTTTTTCTACTGTTGCACAAAGTTCATCATTGTTTTAAAGACTGCCGGATCATGGACGGTGAATGATTCAAAACTGTTTTTGTATATAGTTTGCACCTTCTTAAAGGTGCTCCCTACTGGTTTTAAAAGCGAGAGAAGACTTTGCGAAGATGATGCTTCCAGACATGACGCAGAAGGTCTTGCTTTCGGAGGACTTGCAGACAGAGAGAGAATCTGCACTAGAGACTTGGGTCCCTCTTAAAGGGAATGTTTACACGATTGCCTTAATAAAAGTTGAAACATTAATAATGTTAAAAAATTTAGAAAGTTTGATAATGTTGACAGAGACTGAGGACAGGAAAGCTTGAAAGTGAACCCGTAGGGGTTAGAGAGAGAGTCCTCCTGAGAACTGTAGAAAGATGGTCGGTACAATGACAGTAGGCCCAGCCAAGGAGCTAGGCGGTCCTACATTGGGGAAGTTAGAACGGAAAGAAAAGTTGAGTTATTTAGTATTTTATGGTAGGCCTTTAGTGGGTTCAGCGTATACGCCCTTAAAGGAAAAGTTAACTTATTGTTCAGAGTTTGCACTTGGCAGAATACCCGGCTGGGTACTGAGAGTTATTTATAGTCAACATGTTATTTAAAAATATTTAATTTTGTTTGTAACGTTCAAGTGTCCTTACCTCCCATAAAGGGAAGCACCTTTTCTATTTACTTGTTCTAAGCATTTCAAAAATGTTGTATGTCTTTTGCTGTATTATATTGTTGTTCTTCTTCCCAGTCCAGGAGTACTGGATTTAACCGTGGGGAGTGCAGCACCCCAGAGACCTGGTCGTTGCAGTATGGCACTCTGCCGCTAAGGAGAGTGGCGGTACGTCTGATGGCACAAAGGAGTTCTCCTGACCAGGTATCACCAGAACACATTACACTTCACACTCCGGCCACTAGGGGGAGAAAAATGCTTTATTTATTGGGCCACTCCTCACATTGGTAAAACTAGGGGCTGGGGAGGAAGTTAGTCAGAAGCTGACTGGGTTGGATTCAGGCAACATCCCGTGGCAAGGGGTGTTGCAGGGAGAAGGCACAGGGGGGTCCCTGTCAGGCGTGGGAACCTGCCAGGTGCCTAGCGAACTGAACAGAACGTAACGGAACCGCGCCTGCACACCCTGCGGCGGTATCCAGGAGAGAGACACGAAGGGAAGGATATTGTGGAACAGTGTAAACAAGATCAAGCACAAAGGAGAGCCAGTAGGATTCATGCCGAGAGAGAGAGGCAACATCTTACTGAGGCGCGTAGTCAGTGGCCGAAACACCGCAGGAGTAACTGACTTCAGGCCTTACTTCAAACTCCACCGGACAGTTAATGATAGGTTGGCTGTCTACCTTACTACACCTAAGAAGACATAGGGGGCAACGCGTGGAGAGGGGCGTCTCTAGGGTCCCGGAAGAGCTCCGAGCCTTCCCGTCAAACGGGTGGCGTCCTAGCCATAACATACCTGGGGGACGTTAGAAACTAGTAACATCTGGAACCAAAGAACGAGAGAGCTGTAGAGAACAAACGAACGAGAACAGCAGTTGTGAGGACTATTCCGAATGCTAAGCAGGGTAGGACTACAACACACAGGCGCTAGTGATAGGCAACGATTTCCATCTGCGAATGAATCGCTGGATGTGCCCATCGGACCGGCCGGTCTCTGATAGCACTGTTAAACGTGCTCTGGATTGAGGATCCTGAAGTCTTCAGTAAAGAGGTAAAGAGAGTGCAACCTTGTGTCCTCGTTATTGCCTGCACCTGACACCATCACCACCTACACCACTGGGAAGCCCAGGGGACATACTTCACCTGTGGGAAGTTATACCATCCAGCTGCCATTCCATCACCCCAGTGGACCCCACAGCAGCATCAGTCAGCCTGACCGAACACCACAGGTGGCGTCACGAACCCCTGACAGACTGTACCACCACCTCCATTAGACGCCCCTTAGCAGGGTCGCGGACCGGGTCTAGCCACAGTGACAGCCTCAGAACCGAACCAGAGAGGCCCGGTACCGAGAACTCGTGGCCCTGTGTCTGGGGGCGATCCATTACATCCTGTATTATACTCCAGAGCTGCACTCACTATTCTGCTGGTGCAGTCACTGGGTACATACATTACTGATCCTGAGTTATATGCTGTATTATACCCCAGAGCTGCACTCACTATTCTGCTGGTGCAGTCACTGTGTACATAGATTACATTACTGATCCTGAGTTACCTCCTGTATTATACTCCAGATCTGCACTCACTATTCTGCTGGTGCAGTCACTGTGTACATACATTACATTACTGATCCTGAGTTATATCCTGTATTATACTCCAGAGCTGCACTCACTATTCTGCTGGTGCAGTCACTGTGTACATACATTACATTACTGATCCTGAGTTATATCCTGTATTATACTCCAGATCTGCACTCACTATTCTGCTGGTGCAGTCACTGTGTACATACATTACATTACTGATCCTGAGTTACATCCTGTATTATACCCCAGAGCTGCACTCACTATTCTGCTGGTGCAGTCACTGTGTACATACATTACATTACTGATCCTGAGTTACATCCTGTATTATACCCCAGAGCTGCACTCACTATTCTGCTGGTGCAGTCACTGTGTACATACAGTACATTACTGATCCTGAGTTACATCCTGTGTTATACCCCAGAGCTGCACTCACTATTCTGTTGGTGCAGTCACTGTGTACATACATTACATTACTGAACCTGAGTTACATCCTGTATTATACTCCAGAGCTGCACTCACTATTCTGCTGGTGCAGTCCCTGTGTACATACATTACATTACTGATCCTGAGTTACTTCCTGTATTATACCCCAGAGCTGCGATCATTCTCTGACATAGTTTTGGGAATGTTTGTGGCCCCAGGAGTAAGGGCCCGGGTCTGAGTCTTTACCCCGAGCCTATTCTAGCTATTCACAATATTCTATGAAGATGTAATAATCATCCACAATGTAAATTTACCAGCAGAATACAATGATCCAAGTGTAAACAAAGACAAACTGCGGCCGACCAGAATATTTCATCACTCGCAGGTTTTCCATGCGACCTTGCCACAGAACTATAAAAAAAAAATCAATAATCTAATCAAATTGTTAGCAGCTGGTAAGAGAGAATTGCAGAGCGGCCATTAGGACAGTCATGTTTAAAGTGATCTAAAACGCTCCGTCCGCTCAGAATGTTTTCATTTCTTCCCAGTTACGGAGCTGGAAACCATAGCTCTTAGATTATCATTATTTGGAGGTCTCTAGTAAAAGTTGGGGGTAAGATTAACCAAAAGGAAGTTTACGAGCAATCGTGATACATTGTGTTATGTGCCATAGTTGTGTTATGCGCAGTAGTCCGTCCCATTCATTCCATTAAGGAGCTTTCAATCCTTAATATCAGCAGTCCGTTATTATTAGTTATTGAGTATCCAACTGTTTAGGGGAATTCTGATCAGTAACCACTGGTGGGCGCTGTCACATATCATAGAAGGGCAGCTGTGCCATTTTGCAAGTCTAACCAATTCGATTTCAACATGACCACGTGACTACGTGTTGCGGGCTGGGTGATGGAACTGTGCCGTAATCCCAGGAGAGCCTGGAGGTGAAAGACTAGGCACTTCACCAAGTCCGACCTCGGATGCACGGCGGCTGACAATACTGCAATTCGAGGAGTGACAAAGGACCAGGTGCTACACCAGGGCTGACTTTGGGTGGATGGCAGCTGACCCACAAGGGAAAGGAGGTAGGAATGGTCAGGAATGGTAGGCTTGGCAAGTACTGTCTGACATGGCTGGTGTAGAGGCAGGCAGATGGGCATGGTTGATTGGCAGGCAGGTGCTGGTGGGCTTTGCTGGTATAGACACAGACAGGTGTTCTGGAAGAAACAACTGTTACAGAAGCAGGCACAGCCGACCTTATATACAGGGCAGGTGTGGAGACACAGGGGTCACTGGGTGCCCTGGTCTGCTAACCGAAACCTCATGGACCAGGGATAATCCCACCGAACGTCTGCTCTCCTTTCCTCAGAAAACACAAGACGAGGGTAACACAGTGTGGCAATACTTTATTGAACCACAAAACAGACAAATAACATACAGTATAGAACAGTCCCAGCAAGATACCTAAGATGGTGCAAAATTACAGTCTTGCCCTTCCGCTGACTCACCGAGATAAGAGCAGCTGTGACTGTGTACATACATTACATTACTGATCCTGTTTCACCTGTCTTTCACTAGGGGGACTTGTCAGGGAGTCACAAAAACACTGAACTTTAGGAAGGCAAAGTTTGAACAGCTTAGAGATGCCCTTAATCTGGTAGACTGGGACAATATCCTCAGAAATAAGAATACAGATAATAAATGGGAAATGTTTCAGAACATCCTAAATAGGCAGTGTAAGCGGTTTATACCTTGTGGGAATAAAAGGACTAGAAATAGGAAAAACCCAATGTGGCTAAACAAAGAAGTAAGACAGGCAATTAACAGTAAAAAGAAAGCATTTGCACTACTAAAGCAGGATGGCACCATTGAAGCTCTAAAAAACTATAGGGAGAAAAATACTTTATCTAAAAAACTAATTAAAGCTGCCAAAAAGGAAACAGAGAAGCACATTGCTAAGGAGAGTAAAACTAATCCCAAACTGTTCTTCAACTATATCAATAGTAAAAGAATAAAAACTGAAAATGTAGGCCCCTTAAAAAATAGTGAGGAAAGAATGGTTGTAGATGACGAGGAAAAAGCTAACATATTAAACACCTTCTTCTCCACGGTATTCACGGTGGAAAATGAAATGCTAGGTGAAATCCCAAGAAACAATGAAAACCCTATATTAAGGGTCACCAATCTAACCCAAGAAGAGGTGCGAAACCGGCTAAATAAGATTAAAATAGGTAAATCTCCGGGTCCGGATGGCATACACCCACGAGTACTAAGAGAACTAAGTAATGTAATAGATAAACCATTATTTCTTATTTTTAGGGACTCTATAGCGACAGGGTCTGTTCCGCAGGACTGGTGCATAGCAAATGTGGTGCCTATATTCAAAAAGGGCTCTAAAAGTGAACCTGGAAATTATAGGCCAGTAAGTCTAACCTCTATTGTTGGTAAAATATTTGAAGGGTTTCTGAGGGATGTTGTTCTGGATTATCTCAATGAGAATAACTGTTTAACTCCATATCAGCATGGGTTTATGAGAAATCGCTCCTGTCAAACCAATCTAATCAGTTTTTATGAAGAGGTAAGCTATAGGCTGGACCACGGTGAGTCATTGGACGTGGTATATCTCGATTTTTCCAAAGCGTTTGATACCGTGCTGCACAAGAGGTTGGTACACAAAATGAGAATGCTTGGTCTGGGGGAAAATGTGTGTAAATGGGTTAGTAACTGGCTTAGTGATAGAAAGCAGAGGGTGGTTATAAATGGTATAGTCTCTAACTGGGTCGCTGTGACCAGTGGGGTACCGCAGGGGTCAGTATTGGGACCTGTTCTCTTCAACATATTCATTAATGATCTGGTAGAAGGTTTACACAGTAAAATATCGATATATTTGCAGATGATACAAAACTATGTAAAGCAGTTAATACAAGAGAAGATAGTATTCTGCTACAAATGGATCTGGATAAGTTGGAAACTTGGGCTGAAAGGTGGCAGATGAGGTTTAACAGTGATAAATGTAAGGTTATACATATGGGAAGAAGGAATCAATATCACCATTACACACTGAACGGGAAACCACTGGGTAAATCTGACAGGGAGAAGGACTTGGGGATCCTAGTTAATGATAAACTTACCTGGAGCAGCCAGTGCCAGGCAGCAGCTGCCAAGGCAAACAGGATCATGGGGTGCATTAAAAGAGGTCTGGATACACATGATGAGAGCATTATACTGCCTCTGTACAAATCCCTAGTTAGACCGCACATGGAGTACTGTCTCCAGTTTTGGGCACCGGTGCTCAGGAAGGATATAATGGAACTAGAGAGAGTACAAAGGAGGGCAGCAAAATTAATAAAGGGGATGGGAGAACTACAATACCCAGATAGATTAGCGAAATTAGGATTATTTAGTCTAGAAAAAAGACGACTGAGGGGCGATCTAATAACCATGTATAAGTATATAAGGGGACAATACAAATATCTCGCTGAGGATCTGTTTATACCAAGGAAGGTGACGGGCACAAGGGGGCATTCTTTGCGTCTGGAGGAGAGAAGGTTTTTCCACCAACATAGAAGAGGATTCTTTACTGTTAGGGCAGTGAGAATCTGGAATTGCTTGCCTGAGGAGGTGGTGATGGCGAACTCAGTCGAGGGGTTCAAGAGAGGCCTGGATGTCTTCCTGGAGCAGAACAATATTGTATCATACAATTATTAGGTTCTGTAGAAGGACGTAGATCTGGGGATTTATTATGATGGAATATAGGCTGAACTGGATGGACAAATGTCTTTTTTCGGCCTTACTAACTATGTTACTATGTATGACTTCATAGCTTCCAGTGCCGACTACCCCACCTGTGGCATGCACAGAAAGGAGGTAACCACAATCTTAGGAAGATGACAGTCCATTGATGTACAAGGCCAGGTGACTGGAGGGTCACAACCTGGCTTCTCTTAACATCTTCATGGAGCCAGGTGACCGATGCATCCCAATCCTGGCTCTCCCAAACATATCCATGGGGCTCAGGTAACTGGGAGGTCCAAATCCTGACTTCCCCAAATGTATCCATGGTTCAGTGATGGTCAATGGAGCAGATCTGCATTGTTTCAACCAGGTCCATGGTCCACTAAGCTGGCATCCTGTAGAATGTCAAATCTGTGTCCCTCGTGATGGAGCCATGATGTCTTGGCTGCTGTCTCTGGTTCTTTGAATCTCTGGATGTTTAGATGCCTGGATGTCTGGATATATGGATGTATGTGTTACAGAATTGCATATCCTCTTTTTATAATTAACAACTGTCCTTCAAGCCAGCAACCAGAGGTCAAGAAAAATATGTTATGAGGTTACCTTTCATTGTTTGATTATTCGTAGCTTATCCTTCAATGTTTACAAGTCAAAAAGCCACAGGACCCACACAATGGTCATTCAACATATTAATCAAACATCCATTGTTCAATGACCCTGCATCACTGTCTTGCAAAGATAGCTGGCAGTACGTTGTAGGAGCTGATATAAGATGGAAACATTAGCAATTCAAAAATATCAATTTAATCTTTCAAGAAGAGTCAACATTTCAGACCCTTGACCAACTGAAGAAAAAACTCATACATTCATAAGTCAATATATAGATAACAGTCTAATCTTCCTGGCTTACTGAAAATATATGTCTGGTTAATTAAGATAAAATTCTGTGTCATCACAGCAGGCATACTGGGATGCGAGCACTGGTGAACTGAGTACTGGCAAGCATGTATACTAAACTAACACGCTGCTAAGGCACCAGCCAGCTATAAAAAGAGGCACACAGACTATATAACAGCACTATTGGCTATGAACAGGAGGTACACCTGCTTTACAGCAAAACAAACAACTATATATGGAAGAGATACAACCTCTATTGCAACATAGAGGGTGCACATACTCTGAAACAGTCAACTCTAAATAGGAGGTACGCAAACTTTACCGCACCACAGACAGCTATATACAGGAGATACATAAACTCCAGCAGCACAACCAGCTATATATAGGAGTTATTCAGACTCTACAGCAACACAAACAATGCACAGAGTCAGGAACACGACAGCCAGCTATAAACAGGAGATCTCTACAGCACCACACAACTATACACAGGAAATACATAAACTCCAGCGGCACAACCAGCTATATATAGGAGGTACGCAGACTGTACATCAACATAAACAATGCACAGACTCAGGAACACAACAGCCAGCTATAAACAGAAGATCTCTAAAGTACCAAATAACTATATACAGGAGATACATTAACTCCAGCAGCACAATCAGATATCTCATACCTCCCAACTTTCAAGGAAGGGAAAGAGGGACAAAGTTAGCAGCGCGCGCAGCGACAAATTTTAGGCCACACCCCTGACCACACCTATTTCACAACTAGTCACGCCTCAACCACACCCATTTAGCACTTCTGATCACAATGTTTTGTAAACAATAATTATAAACAAAAAAATATGGCCACACAGTGCTCCATACAGTATAATGGGCCCACATGATGCTGCATACTGTATAATGGCCACGCATGATGCTCCATACTATATAATGGCCACACATGATGCTCCATACTGTATAATGGCCCCAAATGATGCTGCGTACAGTGTACTGGCCCCACGTGATGCTCCATACTGTATAATGGCCACACATGATGCTCCATACTGTATAATGGCCACATTATGCTCCATACTGTATAATAGCCCCACATGATGCATCGTACTGTATAATGGCCACACATGATGCTCCATACTGTATAATGGCCACACATGATGCTCCTTACTGTATCATGGCTCCACATGATGCTCCATACTGTATAATGGCCACACAGTGCCCCATACTGTATAATGGCCACACAATGCTCCATACTGTATAATGGCCACATTATGCTCCATACTGTATAATGGCTCCACATGATGCTGCGTACAGTATACTTGCCCCACGTGATGGTCCATACAGTATAATGGCGCCACATGATGCTGCGTACAGTATAATGGCCCCACACGATGCTGGGTACAGTATAATGGCCACTCATAATACTGGGTACAGTATAATGGCCCCACACGATGCTCCATACAGTATAATGGCCCCACACAATGCTGGGTACAGTATAATGGCCACACATCGTTACCCCACCCCCATCATTGCCTTCTCCATCACTACACACACACAAACCTTTCACCGTGCACCCTCGCAGCAGCCGGCAGCTTCCACTCCCACGGCGCTGAATGGTGTCATCCAGCTGCGCCGTTGACTGCTCACATCGCTGTAGCTGTGATACGTCACTGATAAAGACCTCTCCGTGTCTCCTGTGCCAGTCAGCGTCAGAGTGAGGAGCAATATCTGCTCCAATGCGACTCAGCCAGCGTCCGCTCCGTACACATGCAACTCTACTCCATACACCTCGTACACACACGACTCCGCTCCATACACCACATACACACACGACTCCGCTCCATACACCTTGCACATGCGGCTCCGCTCCGTACACCTCATACACACACGGCTCCTCTCCATACATCTCGTACACACACGGCTCCACTCCGTACACCTCGTACACACATGGCTCCGCTCCGTACACGTCTTAGACACCCGACTCTGCTCCATACACCTTTCACACGCTGCTCCTCTCCGTAGACCTCGTACACACGGCTCCGTACACCTCTTACACACACAACTCCGCTCCATACACCTTTCACACGCTGCTCCGATCCATACACCTGGTACACATACGGCTCTGCTACATCTACACTGTAAACACCTCCTGACCTCACACATACGCTTACCCTCATCCGGCGCCATGACAACCAGCAGAGTCCTGTACACGGAGGTCCTCCCGATCATGTGACCTCTGACTCCTCCCATCCTGTGACTTAATCACAGGTCCTGTGCGCACAGAGCAGCCAATATGTGGTGTGCTGCTCTGCGGGTGCAGGGACTCAGGGAGCTGACCGAGTGATATTACACACCTCCCAACCAGTGCGGGACAGTAATGTCCCGCCCAGGATCGCGGGGCTGACTGTCAAAATCAGGACAGTCCCGCTGGATCCGGGACGGTTGGGAGGTATGGCTATCTATAGGAGATACACAGACGCTACATCAACATAAACAATGCAAAGACTCAGGAACACAAGTCAGTTATAAACAGGAGATCTCTAAAGTACCACATAACTATATACAGGAGATACTCAAGCGGCACAACCAGCCATATATAGGAGATACACCGACTGTACATCAACATAAACAATGCACAGACTCAGGAACACAACAGCCAGCTATAAACAGGAGATCTCTACAGCACCACACAACTGTATACAGGAGATACATACACAATCAGCTATATATAGGAGATACATACACTCCAGCAGCACAATCAGCCATATATAGGAGATACATCGACTCTACAGCAACATAAACCATGTGCAGGCTCAGCAACACAACAGCCAGCTATAAACAGGCGGTGCACAGACTCTACAGCACCACAGACCGCTATATATAGGTGAATAAACTGCACCACAACAAAATATCAGAACATTTTTAATTTAGACTATTTAGTTGCTTTTATTTAATTTAGTGATTTAGGCTCCATCTTTGCTGCCATGTTACTTTATGTTGTTTGCTGCTCTGTCTCCATCTCTTTCCCTGATATGACACATTGGTTGCGCTTGAATTCCCAACTCCACGGCGGTATTAGACGTTTGTGTTATTTTACCCATCATTCATTTCTTCTCTGGTATTCTGGGCAGAATGCTGAGAACATGAAAGATTTCTTTGCCAAACTGATCCCACTTCCTTCTGCGTCTCTTGATAAGAGACCCGTTCCCTGATTGTAACGGGGAAACATGTTGGATGGAAGAATGTTCAGCCAGAAAACCTGTAGAAGTGAGATGTATCCTTCCGGCATCACATGCTAACGTCTGTCTCGGTTGGGGCTTATAGAACATTATAATCCAATTTTTTTTCATGTAGAAGGTAAACAACAATTTGGGAGCGGGGTCTTGGTCAGCAAGGCATACGGGCCAGACCATAGCAGGTATGACAATCCTATACACAATACATAGTCCGGGGATGAGCATCTTCTTCAAATAACACAGCAATTACATTATCTCCGCTTGCAGTCAATTCATAAAAACCTTTACAACACATATACACTGTATCTGTGGCCAAATAATTACTTCCTAGAACATACCAAAAAATACCACCATATGCCTGAATATTACCTCCATACAGTAGACAAATAATGCCGCCACATGGTGTCCACATAAGTAATGCAGCGAGCAGAGCTCCCTCTAGTGGCCAGTTCTGCACCACTCTGATTTTCAGATTCTTGCAGTACATTTTCATTTCATTATTATTTATATAGCACCATTAAATCCATGGTGCTGTACATGAGAAAGGGGTTACATACAGTTATATAATTTACAGTACACAAATTTATGATGACAGACTGGTATAGAGGGGAGAGGACCCTGTCCTTGCGGACTTACATTCTACGGGATACTGGGGAAGCAACAGAAGGTCGGGGATGCGGCAGCCCTGGTGGTGGTGAGGCGGCAGCTTGGGCGGTTGGTGAGGCGGCAGAATGGTTATTGCAGGCTGTCGGCTTTCCTGAAGAGATGGGTTTTCAGGTTCCATCTGAAGGATCCGAGGGTGGTAGATAATCGGATGTGTTGAGGCATGGAATTCCAGAGGATGGGGGATATTCGGGTGAAATCTTGGAGGCGGTTGTGTGAGGAATGAATAAGTGTGGAGGAGAGTAGGAGGTTTTGGGAGGATCGAAGATTGCATGAGGGAAGATAGTGGGAGATTAGTTCGGAGATATAGAGAGGGGACAGGTTGTGGATGGCTTTGTAGATCAGTGTTAGTAGTTTGAACTGGATTCGTTGGGGAATTGGCAGCCAGTGGAGGGATTGTGGAGGGGAGAAGCAGGGGAGTAGTGAGAGATCACACCTTCCTCTTGACCTCTGGATGAGGGCTTGAAGGAAATAGTTGTGAACTATAAAAAGGGGATATGCCTCTGTAACAAGAGATCCAAAGAATTGGAGACTTTACAAAACCACACCCAGGAGCACTCTACAGAATAGTAGCCAGTGCATCATGGCTCCATCACGAGGGACACAGATTTGACATTCTATATGATGCCAGCTTAAGGGACCATGGCCCCAGCCGAAAGAATACAGATCTGCTCCAGTCATGATCACTCAACCCATGGATGTTTGGGAAAGCCAGGAATGGGACCTACCGGTCACCTGGCTCCATGGAGATGTTCGGTGGAGCAAGGTTGTGACCCTCTGGTCACCTGGCCTTGTACATCAATGGACTATCAGCTTCCAAAGCTTGTCGTTACTTCCTCTCTGTGCATGCCGCAGATGGGGATAGCTGGCCCTGGAAGCTCTAAAGTCACGGTTGCTCTGATGTGTGTATTATGCACACATTAATAGGAGAGCGGGTGTTCAGTGCGATGAGCCCTTGTCCATGCGGTTTCGGACTACAGCACCCACTGATCCCCTCCCTCCTCTCCAAACACATCCAATCCATACTCTCTTACATCTTTTGAACAAAGATGTCGCTTAAATCCCCATGCATCAAGTGCTATCTCACTCTTCTATACCCACCTAAACCACAGTACTTAGACGCCACCTTACCTACAACTCCCACTGGAAATCAGATATTGGCACCACTTTGGACTCAGATATGGTCCTCAACTACATGCAACCTACTAACTACTCTGATGCTGAAAAAATCTTAACATAATGATGAGATGGTACTTGACTCCACATAGTGACCAAAGCTGTTCCTAACTTTCCTCGATGTTTTCAGGGATGTCAGTCTGAGGGCATATGGCGGTTTTGCCCCAAAGTGGGTAGACTCTGGATTAGAGTATACTTCCTTATCCTCTCAGTCACAGGCCATAATCTAAAGAAAAATTCCCGTGAGGTCTTGCTAAATAAATAAATAATGCAGGATCCAATTTATTGAAAGCAAGCAGATATTTTGAAAACAGTAAATGCACAAAGTACTTTTGTTTGCAGATGATATTTGCACAAACGGAAGCAAAAAGTAAAATCCCGACATCCCCCTGTAGGAATCCCTGTAAGAAATGGTGACTCATGATGCAGCTGGAGGAAGTAATTTACTGCGCTGACGAGTAACGGCCTGTGCGGCCGCAGGAGGCAGATCTGACTGTTCCTTGGCTGGCGCAAGCAGAGGCAGCCATTTCCAGGCCTTTCAAAAACATTTGACTGAGATTTACAAAAGCCAAAAAAATAACAAAAAAAGCAGCGATGATTCCAGACGGCCGATCCGTGCGACAGGCAAAAGCTCCGCAGCAAAATGTCTCCTGTTCTTGGACTTCGGCGTCGCTGCAATTACAGATGTAATCACTATAACGCCAGAGTCAGTGTGCTGCTCTGGGTGTAAAGCTCTGGGCAGCAAATCCAGGCGGTGTAATGTCCTGCCCTGGTGCTAGGGGGCGCTGCTCACACAGGGGTCCGACTGATGAAGACTACAGCCCTCATAGCACAATTGTGCCGCCCGCTGCAGCATTAGCGGCTGTGTCCAGGATCACACCCACAGTCCATGGCACAAAGGCATCCAGCGCAATGTTATGTGTGTACGCAGCTCCCAAACAGAGCTATGTGTCTCCATGGCAACAAACATTATGGCGGCTGAATGTCATCCATCATAGCAACTATCTCCAGGGCTCATACATACATTAGTCAGTATTTTATCTTTCTTCCCTTCTTTATGTTTTTTCCTTCTATTTCTCTCTCATCTCATTCAATTATCTATATATTTATCAATCTATTATCTATCAATCAACTGTTTTAGTTTTTCACCATTTATTTTTCCTTCTTCCTTTCCTTCCTTCCCTTTTTCATTATTTCTTTATTCCTCTGTCATTCTTTCTCTTTCCTTCCTTCTTTTCTCTTTCTTTCTTTGTCCTTCTTTCTCTCTGACTTTTTTCTTTGTATCCTTCCATTTTTCTTTTATTTCTTTCCTTTTTTCTGTCTTTCTTCTTCTTTCTCTGTCCTGTGTTCTCATTTATTTCTCTTTCCTTCCTTTTTTCTTTACATTTCTTTCCTTCTTTTGTTTTTTCTTCCTCTGTCCTTTAATTTCTTTTTCATTCTTTCTTTCCTTTCTTTCTCTCTGACTTTTTTTATTTTTCCTTCCTTTTATCTTACCTTCCTTTTTTCTCTTTCTTTTTCCTCTCTTTTTTTCCTTCTTTCTCTATTTCTTCTGGTCTATCTATATTTATATTTTAATTATGTGAAAATGCATTGAACAAGTGTTGCAGAAATTCACAAGCCGCAGCCAGCCATGTGCTCCTCGCGCCTCTAATGATTTGGCATCTGCCGTGTGAGTTGCCTGATTGGCATTGGAGTAATGTAAGAGATCACTGGATCTCTGTGGAGCCGACACTGGCACATTGTGTGGGCACAGACCTGGGAATGAGCAGTTCACACATGACACGTGGGAGGCAGCGCCACCGAGATCCAGAGAGATTTTGTCTCTAAATCTCTTATAATTGAGAAAATGCCAATAAGAGAACAGTGCAATGTGCCGGACACATGAGGCTTACTACTTAACTTTACTAAAGAGAATTAAAGAAAACACAAACATTCCTTAATTTCTATCGGATTATACTCAAGAGCTGCATCCATAATACTGTAGTTTCAGAACCAAAATATCCAAGTGCTCCTGTTTTGAGTTCTCAAAGATCCTCCTCTACTGATTTGCATTCTTGGATGTTTCATATTTCCATCAACCTCTGTATACTAATGTATGCACACAGTGACTGCATCAGCAGAATAGTGAGTGCAGCTCTGGGGTATAATACAAGACAAGTTTCGGCAGAGTAACAGATGTCAGCCCCAAAAGTGAATCCTACCTTCCCGGTCACTGCATTTAGTGCAGAATATCTGGGGCGTCCTATGACGTGCAGTCTCCCCAGCATTGTCTCCCCTGCATTGTCTCCCCTGCACTGTCTCCCCAGCATTGTCTCCCCAGCATTGTCTCCCCTGCATTGTCTCCCCTGCACTGTCTCCCCAGCATTGTCTCCCCTGCATTGTCTCCCCTGCACTGTCTCCCCTGCATTGTCTCCCCAGCATTGTTTCCCCTGCATTGTCTCCCCTGCATTGTCTCCCCAGCATTGTTTCCCCTGCATTGTCTCCCCTGCACTGTCTCCCCTGCATTGTCTCCCCAGCATTGTTTCCCCTGCATTGTCTCCCCTGCATTGTCTCCCCTGCATTTCTCCTGGCTCAGCCCCATTCATCTCCTCCTGTACCCTGCACCGAATCTTCTGCTCACTCCTATGTGGACACATTTTCCCATCGCAGTTTCTATGGCTACATTTAGCACATTGTTCCTGACGGGGAATAGTCCTGTATGTGCTGCAGGAATGGCATGGCTGTATTTTGCCTTTCTGACAGCGCTCCTGACAGCGGAATATTATATATCAGCACGCCGTCCCGGTTGACTTTCAAGAAGTGCGTCCCATTCACTAATACGTCTCCGCGTGTTTTGCACACAGAGAGCATAGAACATGACAGGGCGACCGCAGCGCTTCTCCACTAATAATGTGTATAATAATATCCTACACGGAAATGAAAAGCTTCACTAAACCAGATCTGTTTCGAACCATTGGGCTTTCATTCGCAATGTTAATGGTGCTTTCTGTCAGGTCGCTATCGTGCGGTGAGTTTGCTGCGGTCTCGTCTTCAAGATTCTGATTTATGGATCTGGGGGAGGTTTGTGGCCTCTCTTAAAAGGAGAGAAATAATTAAAAAACATAATGAAGTGATGTTCAAGAAAAAATGGGAAAAGTTGTAGAATGGAAACACTATAAACAATGGTGCTATCATTATACAGATGCTTCTTTTTTATTTTCTCATGAACATTGCTTGTTGTTCTTTATATTTTACTTTCTATTTGCAATTAAATGAATTTGTGATGTCATGGTTTTTAAAGGGATCCATTAGCTTAGGTACCTTTTGATTTACTTTTCCTTTCCCATTCCCTATCCCTTCTCTTTACCTTCCCTTCTTTTCATTTCCTTTCCCCTTCGCTGCCTTACCTTTGGTTTCCTTTCCCTTCCTTTTCCATCCCCTTTTCTTCTTTTCCACTTCCAAGTCCTTTCCCTTACTCTTCATCTTACCTCCCCCCTTTCCCATTCACTTACCTTACCTTTTTCTCTTAGCTTCCCTTTTTGTCCCCTCCTCTTCCCCTTCCCTTCATTTTCCCTTTCTCTTCCCTTTAAGCTTACCTTCCCTTTCCCTTCCCATCCTGTCACCTTCTCTCCCCTTTCCTTTCTTTCCCTTTCCTTTATTTTTCTTCCCTTTCATTTTCTTTCCTTTCCCTTACTTCCCCATCCCCTTGCCATTCCTTTTTTCTACTCTTCCTTTTCCCTTCCCTCCTTTTCCTTCCGCTTACCTTCCCTTTTCTTTCCCTTCCATTTTTTCCCTTTACCCTCCCCTTCCCTTCTTTTTGCCCTTTCCTTTTGCCTTCAGCTTACTTTTTCCCCATTCCTTTCCCTTCACTTCATTTTCCCTTTCCTTCCTCATCCCTCCATTTCTTTACCTTTCCATTGCTTTCCTGTCCCTTCCTTTAATCTCCCTTTCCCTTTCCATGCCATTTCCCTCCCTTACTTTAACTTTCCCTGCCCTGTCCCTTCTCTTGCACTTTCTCTGTACCCTTCCCTTTCCTAGCCTTCCATCTTTTTTTCCCTAACCATTAAGCTTTCCTTTACTACCTTCCTTTCTTTCATAATTAAAATACATTTTAATGAGTTCAAGAAAAATAAGTGATATAAAATGAAAAATGTGAAAATTTGTACAATGGAAACATTTGAGACAATACTGTGATCATCATTCTAAATAATTTTACTTTTATGTTTTGTTTTTCTCGAGATATGTTTTTTTTATTTCCATTTTTCATAATAATATAAATGACTTTTTGGGAGGTCTTGATTCCAGAGCTCAGGGCTCAATGTTTGTTTTGCTTCTAGTATAAAATAACCTTTCTATAACGTCCTATTGAAGTCTATGTAGCATCATTTGTTGGATTTTATGGTCTCATAGTAAGAAGTGAGAGAAACTCTTTGCCATGGTCGTTCTGATTGGTGAATCCCTTGCCAAGGTTTTTATGACGTTAACAACTTATACACTTCCAGTAATTTGCATTAATTAGTATATTTCCCAGAGGAGCATTGCGGCTTTAAGTCTCCTCATCTCGGCATGCTTAGCATGTCAATCTCCGCAAGGGGAAACGATACTTCTTGGATAAACATCCTGTAAGAAACCAATTGATAAAGTCGAGCTTTGATTCGAAGCCTGGCTGCTCCAAATAGGACTTCCACGGATTGACTTTGCACTAGCCATTCCGCTATGTCCCATATTTACCCTAGAATCCATCCATTATAATCTATACAGTGGTCCGAAGTAACAGCAGGGTTCCTTAGATTTCATCCACCGAGTGGCTTCAAGGTCATGGAGTGATCACAAACAAGAGAGATGACAAACCCTGGATAATATGAAAAAATAAGGATAAAATCAGGATATAGCTGAAGTCTAAAGCAGGAAGGATAAGTTAGTGCAAAGTCTGCAACTTTTATTAAAAGCAATATCGGGCAGCAGGGTATCGTCAGACAATCATACAGGGTCAGAATACGCTGATAACTGCCAACTCCCCGGAGACTGAAAGGAGTTTAAATAGGGTGTGGTGCTACCAAGATCTCTCAGCAGAGCGCAAGATACAGCTACTAATTAGATGGAACCCTTGCTGCTCAGCACCACACGTCTCAGCAAATGCTCTGGCCAGGACTACACCTTCATCGCTCAGTGCAGCACGCATTAGAAGAACGGTACTGCCCAGCGACAGGAGCGGGTTCAGATACTAGTGTAACACAAGTACATTTTTCACAGATGCTGGCCAAATAACTCTTCTTCTCACCCACCATACACATGCACATTCAGTTTGGTTGAGCATGCATGTGTCCTCTATGTAGAAAGTGCAGTAAATCACTGTCAAACGCAACTATCAGCTCCATACAGCAGCTTGATTCCCCAGAGCTCAGAAGAATTGGCAAAAAAAATGTAATTTAAAAATGCTGACATCTTTGTATTGAGTGAGAGATGGCAGGCCTCCTATGGATACCATTTGTGGAAAATCCCATCAAAATTAGCAATCTCAGTAAATATTAGTACAAAGTGTACGGCCAGCTTTAGATTCCACCCCAGCACGAAGCCATCCCTCCAACCCGATGATGGAGCATTGAGCCCTGAGCTGTGGGGTCCCAGCATCAAGACCTCCATACCGTAGAGAATGATGGGGCGCTGTATTTGAGCCGGAATCTTCCTTTTGGTCAGGATGAAGCAGGCAGAGGACCAGGATTTCTTGGACAATTAGAGAAGATGATTCTGAGCCCTCCTACCACATAAATCAGGAACAGGCGCCCAGGCAGTTTTACGTGTGTAAGTGCATCCTAGAAGTTATTTATGAATCACCTAAAAGTAATAGACCTTTTAACACACGTGGCTCCGAAGACATCTCCATATAAGGTTGTCTTCTGCTGGACCATTGGAGCCCATTATTGCTTCCAAGCCTGAACCCACTGTATGATCCCAAAGATCCCTGTGGATCTGTCAGTGTGATTTGGCCTCTACTCTCTTTTCCTCTCTTTCTCCTCGCCTTTCCTCATCCTCTTTCTCCTTTTCCTCCATCTTCTCTTCCTCCTTCCCCTCTTCCTCTTTCTGCTCCTCTACCTTCTGGTCCTCCTCTTTCACATCTTCCTTTCTCATCTTCCCTTTTCTTCTTCCTCTTTCTTCTTTTCTTCCTTGTCTCTTCTTCTTTATCCTCTTCCTCATGCTCCTCTTCCTCTTTTTCCTCTTCCTCTTGCTTCTCTTTCTCCTCTCCTCTTCTCTTCCTTTTCTTCCTTTCCTTGGTCCTGTAACCCTCAGGCCATAGGACCTCTCTTTCTCCTTTGCATCCTCTTCCTCTTCTCCTTTCCTCTCCTTTCATTCTCTTCCCCTTTCCTTTTCTTCCTTTCCTTGGTCCTGTAAGCTTCTTTCTCCTCTTCCTGTTTCTCCACCTCCTCTTTCTTCTCTCCCTTCTCTCCTCTTCTCGTACTCTTTCCTTTTTTTTCCTTGGTCCTGTAACCTTCAGGACATATTACCTCTCTTTCTCCTCTTGCTCTTTCTCCTCTCTGCTCCTCTCCTCTACCTTCTCTTCTCCTCGCCTTCCCATTTCTTCCTTTCATTGGTCCTGTCACCTTCAGGCCATAGGACCTAAAAGCAAAATGATCACTCATAGAACACACATT
Source organism: Ranitomeya imitator (assembly GCF_032444005.1). Lineage (NCBI taxonomy): Eukaryota > Metazoa > Chordata > Amphibia > Anura > Dendrobatidae > Ranitomeya > Ranitomeya imitator. The sequence continues at coordinate 141,717,308 of NC_091290.1, forward strand.
TTAAAATGAGGACAAAACTTATCTTTAAAAAGGTATTCTCCATCTTTTTGGACAGTGTTTTTTTGACCTAAATTAACTAATTAGCATTTTATATCCTCTATTGCTGGCTACATTATGAGTGAACAGAGAATCCATCTGTGAGCCCATTCTCAGGCAGCTTTGTAATCCTGTTGTCTGTCTTTATCTGACCTTCCTCTCTACTAATTTATGACCACAGATCACATCAAAGTCAAATTTGCCTGGAAACAAAGTTCCTGTAAAATTACCGGTAAAACCGAGCAACATTTTATTAAAAACCCAATTTCAAATATGATTTCTAGACCCAGATTCAAGTAAAAATTAACGTTCGTAAAGGTGAAAAATTATTTTTAGCCTTTTCGCAATTATTAGGAAGTCCAAAATAAGTATTTATTGAAAGTGTAAGCCCAAAACTATGGAGGTAATGGTACATACCGTGCAGTAGGAGACGTCCTCGGATTCTCTTTTCTGTTTCGTCTCACTGACTACACATCAAATACTAAAATATGATACATATGTAAAGGCCACGGCTGCGTATGGAGCGCACCGTCATGCCGTACAGCTGATATTTCCCGTCTTGGAGGCACTGACATTTCCACTGTCATGTCTTCATCTTCTTCATCCGTCACAGGTGATGGACTAATTCTTCCCAGATCTTCGACGCTCAGTTCTTACTTGTTTGTGACGTCTTTCGTGAGCAGTTGAACATTTTTATGAGTCACCAAATTCTTCACTGAAAGGTCCAAGCCTCTAAGGGGATCAACGTGTCCACCTCATCCACGTGGTGCCCATTTTTCATGCTGGTCACATGTTTACAGTGTTGTTGGCTCCCATGGGTAACACAATGGAGCCTGGTTGCTAATATCGTGCCAACGGCCTTCGAAGTGACGCGTTCGACCACCAAACCAGAAATCATGCTGGATTTTTCCTATGCTCAGCTTCTACCCAGTGGGGAGAGTCATTAATATTTACTGAGGTGACATATTACTTGCAAATTCGGAGATTAATCTTCCAGAATCAGCACCTGCTGGTGTCATCAGCTTGTAAGCTGCTATACTATGTTATCAGATGGTGGCTACACAACGAAGACGTCCATGACAGGATTCTTTCTAGAGACCCAAAATTAGCTTTATAAGGGAACCCCAAAATCTTTTCTGCTGCAGGAATCTATGGATCTTGTTATGGTTGTTATATTAGTCCATTAAGCAAATCATACCGATCGTGTGATTAGCTGAAAAGCTTTGGGACTTCAGCAGGGGTGCAGCCTAAGGGAAAGATTTCAGCAGGGGCGTAGCTTATAGAAATGATATCAGTAAGGGCGATTCTCGTAGGAAAGATTTCAGCAGGGGCAATTCTCTTAGGAAAGATTTCAGCAGGGGCGATTCTCGTAGGAAAGATTTCAGCAGGGGCGATTCTCGTAGGATAGATTTCAGCAGGGGCGATTCTCATAGGAAAGATTTCAGCAGGTGCGTAGCTTATAGAAGTTATTTCAGTAGGGCAAATTCTCATAAGAAAGATTTCAGCAGGGGCAATTCTCATAGGAAAGATTTCAGCAGGGGCAATTCTCATAGGAAAGATTTCAGCAGGGGCAATTCTCATAGGAAAGATTTCAGCAGGGGCAATTCTCATAGGAAATATTTCAGCAGGGGCAATTCTCATAGGAAAGATTTCAGCAGGGGCAATTCTCATATGAGAGATTTCAGCAGGGGCAATTCTCATAGGAAAGATTTCAGCAGGGGCAATTCTCATAGGAAAGATTTCAGCAGGGGCAATTCTCATAGGAAAGATTTCAGCAGGGGCAATTCTCATAGGAAATATTTCAGCAGGGGCAATTCTCATAGGATAGATTTCAGCAGGGGCAATTCTCATATGAGAGATTTCAGCAGGGGCAATTCTCATAGGAGAGATTTCAGCAGGGGCAATTCTCCTATTAAAAATTTCAGCAGGGGCGTAGATTATAGGAAAGATTTCAGCAGGTGCGTAGCTTATAGAAATTATTTCAGTAGGGGCAATTCTCATAAGAAAGATTTCAGCAGGGGCAATTCTCATACAAGAGATTTCAGCAGGGGCGTAGATTACAGGAAATATTTCAGCAGGGGCAATTCTCATAGGAAAGATTTCAGCAGGGGCAATTCTCATAGGAGAGATTTCAGCAGGGGCATAGATTATAGGAAAGATTTCAGCAGGGGCGTAGCTCATAGAAAAGATTTCAACAGGACATTCCAGCACACGACAGTCCCCGCATAGGAGAGTCACAGCACATGACAGTCACAGCAAACGATAGTCCCAGCACACTACAGTCCCAGCAGAGGACAGTCCCAACACAGGACAATCTCAGCTCAGGAAAATTCCAGCACATGACAGTCCCAGCACACGACAGTCGCAGTTAAGAACGGTCCCAGCACAGGACAGTCCCAGCACAGACCGGTCCCAGCACAGGACAGTCCCAGCCCAGCACAGGACAGTCCCAGCACAGGACAGTCCCAGCACAGGACGGTCCCAGCACTAATAATAATAATAATGTCCCTTCCTATAAGTGCAGTCTCTTCTTCTTCCTCTCCTTTCCCCCATACGGTCGCCCCGATGATATTTTCTGGCCATGAAGCAATTCTTCAGAACATTGTAGGTAAATTAGTTGCGGTTGTGAATAAATCACGTCCTGTATTATGGAGCAGGTTTAGAAATCCTCTGCCGTGCGATACATCCAGGATCCTCCCTCGGGCCTATTCGACATTAAGAATTGAATTATCTGCGCGCGATAAAAGTGAGAAACTGAACTGAAATACAAATTAATTTCACCAAACTTCCCACATAAATAATCCAGGAAAACTCTCATTACATGACGGGAAGTAACGGCTGGGGCGAGACTCTGCGAGAAGGACGGCAGTACGCATCCTGCGCCTCATCTACTCCTGCGACCCCATGACAACTCTTCATCTTCATTCTTTTCCTAGAGATTTTATATTTAGTGTCAGTTACTACATATGTATTTTTCCATTGATACAGATACCCTATGATAACACTAACACACCTGCGCCTGGAAGTGTTGTCATGTTTACATGGTATTAGTGAGCTCTCCACCACCGGCCCATCTGTCACATGTTAGTAAAGGCAGATGTAGCAGGGGCCGGAGGTGATACACCAGGGGCAAGGGCTGCCCATTATACACCGGGGGGCAGTGAGGCCAGAGGTTATACACCAGGGGCAAGGGCTGCCCATTATACACCGGGGGGCAGTGAGGCTGGAGGTTATACACCTGGGGCAAAGGGCTGGACTATATGCATCGATGGCAATAAGGCTGGAGGTTATACACCAGGGGTGAAGGACTGGACGCTATACACCGGGGGGCAGTGAGGCCAGAGGTTATACACCAGGGGCAAGGGCTGCCCATTATACACCGGGGGGCAGTGAGGCCAGAGGTTATACACCAGGGGCAAGGGCTGCCTATTATACACTGGGGGGCAATGAGGCTGGAGGTTATACACCTGGGGCAAAGGGCTGGACTATATGCATCGGTGGCAATGAGGCCAGAGGTTATACACCAGGGGTGAAGGACTGGACGCTATACACCGGGGGGAAATGAGGCCGGAGGTTATACACCAGGGGTGAAGGACTGGACGCTATACACCGGGGGGAAATGAGGCCGGAGGTTATACACCAGGGGCGAAGGACTGGACGCTATACACCGGGGGGCAATGAGGCCTGAGGTTATACACCAGGTGCGAGGGGCTGCCTGTTATACACTGGGGGGGGGGAATGAGGCTGGAGGTTATACACCAGGTGCAAGGGGCTGCCTGTTATACACTGGGGGGGGGGGGGAAATGAGGCCGGAGGTTATACACCAGGTGCGAGGGGCTGCGTGTTATACACTGGGGGGGGGGGGAAATGAGGCTAGAGGTTATACACCAGGTGCGAGGGGCTGCGTGATATACACTGGGGGGGGGAAATGAGGCTAGAGGTTATACACCTGGTGCGAGGGGCTGCCTGTTATACACTGGGGGGGGAAATGAGGCTGGTGGTTATACACCAGCGGTGAAGGACTGGACGCTACCGGGGTGGCAATGAGGCCAGATGTTATTCATCAGGGGTGAAGGACTGGGACCTTATACATCGAAGGGCAATGAGGTCAGATGTAATACACCAGGGGCGTGGGGCCGCCTGTTATACACTGGGGGCAATGAGGCCAGAAGTTATAAACCAGGGGTGAAGGACCGGACCTTATACATTGGGGGGCGAGGGGCCATACATATTGGGGAGCCGGATGTTATTCATCGGGGGCAATGGGGCTGAAGTTGAAACAGGAAATCGATGCTTGCGATGAGTCCCCTATGCTTTTCCCTATATCGTGTATATATATATATATATTATATCATATTATGCATTGTATTACAGTTAGGGCCAGAAATATTTGGACAGTGACACAATTTTCGCGAGTTGGGCTCTGCATGCCACCACATTGGATTTGAAATGAAACCTCTACAACAGAATTCAAGTGCAGATTGTAACGTTTAATTTGAAGGGTTGAACAAAAATATCTGATAGAAAATGTAGGAATTGTACACATTTCTTTACAAACACTCCACATTTTAGGAGGTCAAAAGTAATTGGACAAATAAACATAACCCAAACAAAATATTTTTATTTTCAATATTTTGTTGCAAATCCTTTGGAGGCAATCACTGCCTTAAGTCTGGAACCCATGGACATCACCAAACGCTGGGTTTCCTCCTTCTTAATGCTTTGCCAGGCCTTTACAGCCGCAGCCTTCAGGTCTTGCTTGTTTGTGGGTCTTTCCGTCTTAAGTCTGGATTTCAGCAAGTGAAATGCATGCTCAATTGGGTTTAGATCTGGAGATTGACTTGGCCATTGCAGAATGTTCCACTTTTTGGCACTCATGAACTCCTGGGTAGCTTTGGCTGTATGCTTGGGGTCATTGTCCATCTGTACTATGAAGCGCCGTCCAATCAACTTTGCAGCATTTGGCTGAATCTGGGCTGAAAGTATATCCCGGTACACTTCAGAATTCATCCGGCTACTCTTGTCTGCTCTTATGTCATCAATAAACACAAGTGACCCAGTGCCATTGAAAGCCATGGATGCCCATGCCATCACGTTGCCTCCACCATGTTTTACAGAGGATGTGGTGTGCCTTGGATCATGTGCCGTTCCCTTTCTTCTCCAAACTTTTTTCTTCCCATCATTCTGGTGCAGGTTGATCTTTGTCTCATCTGTCCATAGAATACTTTTCCAGAACTGAGCTGGCTTCTTGAGGTGTTTTTCTGTCTATTTTTGGTATTGATGAATGGTTTGCATCTAGATGTGAACCCTTTGTATTTACTGTCATGGAGTCTTCTCTTTACTGTTGACTTAGAGACAGATACACCTACTTCACTGAGAGTGTTCTGGACTTCAGTTGATGTTGTGAACGGGTTCTTCTTCACCAAATTAAGTATGCGGCGATCATCCACCACTGTTGTCATCCGTGGACGCCCAGGCCTTTTTGAGTTCCCAAGCTCACCAGTCAATTCCTTTTTTCTCAGAATGTACCCAACTGTTGATTTTGCTACTCCAAGCATGTCTGCTATCTCTCTGATGGATTTTATCTTTTTTTTCAGCCTCAGGATGTTCTGCTTCACCTCAATTGAGAGTTCCTTTGACCGCATGTTGTCTGCTCACAGCAACAGCTTCCAAATGCAAAACCACACACCTGGAATCCACCCCTGACCTTTTAACTACTTCATTGATTACAGGTTAACGAGGGAGACGCCTTCAGAGTTAATTGCAGCCCTTAGAGTCCATTGTCCAATTACTTTTGGTCCCTTGAAAAAGAGGACGCTATGCATTACAGAGCTATGATTCCTAAACCCTTTCTCCGATTTGGATGTGGAAACTATCATATTGCAGCTGGGAGTGTGCACTTTCAGCCCATATTACATATATAATTGTATTTCTGAACATGTTTTTGTAAACAGCTAAAATAACAAAACTTGTGTCACTGTCCAAATATTTCTGGCCCTAACTGCATATAGATATAGGAACCCATAATACACAATATGACATGAGAATGTCAATATCTGTATGGACGGCATACACAGTGGATGAGACAATAGAAGGGCAGGTCAGAGAAATCCCCGGCTGTGCAGGGCGCTGAGGCAACAATAGATGGATGGAGGAATAAAGAGAATGAATGCTACAAAGTAACAGAACTGACATTTTTACTAAAAGAAATCCCCCCTCCTCCGCAGATGAAGAGCCGTCCCTGACAGATAAATTACACCGCTCTTCACATTTCATGTTCCGCTGTGCACTGAACCTTGCTTGATATTTTTAGTCTGCGACTAGTAATATAATAGAAGAACTGTGCTCCTCCGTTGTGTTTTGTCTTATCAAAACCAACTAATAAATATGTCTTTCTGCATTATACCACAAAGAAATCTCCTTCACACTCATCCCAGGTTCCTGCACAGGTTCCAGTATTCCTAGTCATCTCTGAAGGAACACCGGCCCTTTAAAATTATCTATCTATCATCTATGATCTATATATGATCTATCTACCAGGAACTGGCATCTATCTAATAGTCTTCAATACATCTATCCACATTTTATTGCCCGATGTGAACAGCCACAATGCTTTGGCCCAATGAGCCTTTGTCCAGTGTTGCAATAAAATATCAGTGTGGATTAGATAAGCACACATACAACAGATCCAATTAAAACAGGTCATTACTAATTTGTGGTCAGAGGAGACCAAAATTGAACTTTTTGGCCACCAAGGTAAAAGCTATGTCTGGTGCCAAACCAACACAGCTCATTATCGCAAGAACACCATCCCCACAGTGAAACATGGTGGTGGCAGCATCTTGCTGTGGAGATGTTTTAGGCAGCAGGAAGAGGGAAAATGGTCCGAGTTGAGGGGAAGATGGAGAGTGTGAAATACATGGATATTCTTCAGCAAAGCTGGTTTCAGTCTGTCAGTGATTAGAGACTGGGACGGAGATTCACCTTCCAACAAGACAATGACCCAATGTATACTACTCATGCAACAATTGAGTGGTGTAAGGGGAAGCGTGTAAATGTTCTGGAGTGGCCGACTCACAGCCCAGACCTTAATCCAATGTAGAATCTGTGGTCAGACCTGAAGATTGTTGTTCACCAGAGGAAACATCTAACCTGAAGGGGCTGGAGCAGTTTTGCCTTGATGAATGGATAAAAATCCCAGTGGCCAGATGTGGAAAGCTGAGAGACTTTTCCAAAGGAGGTTGTGATCTTCAATTGAAGCAGAGCTTGAATAAATGGCAATAACTTTAAGTTTCAACTCTCAGATTGTAATTGTGGGGTCCTCTGGTCAGTAAGGATGGAAATATGTGATAATCTATGATCCGAGGACTTCTTTTATCTGTTCAGTTCCTACAATAGCTGGTTACATTGTGGTGAACGGGTTTCTTTCTTAATATCTGAGAATAATAAGAAGGGACTGATGCTGAATGGCCCAGCTGAGGCCTTGTGCTCCATGCAGCTAATGAGCGCTCTTCAGTCACAATGGTGGAACGAGGAAAATAATATTGGGGGACGCAGGTCGTCATGTGTGCAGTGATGGAGCGAGAGATGAAACACTCTATACAAGTGCGTTATACATCAGAGGGGATGGAGAGTTATAGAAGATATACAGGATCATAGAAGTACAGAAAATGTGATTATATATATATATATATATATATATATAGTTTGTGACAGGGTCACTGGCACAGTGTATGAAGGGAGATATGTGTCGCTGCGCATATTAGCTTGGTGGACTGGTCTTAGTGGACCTCCATAGAGCAGGTGGGAGGAGGTCCACCATATCTGCACCTGCAGAGTCCTGACAGTACCTGCGTGATGTCAAGGGTATGTGTTCATCACATGGCATGTTAAATACCTGGACATGAGAGTCAGTGGGCGTGGTGTGTTGGGAGAGATGGAACTCCCACATTGCTCCAGAAGAAGCTAAGGATGCTGTGTGTGTTACCTGCAGTGAAGCCTGCAGGGCAAGGACTCTGTTTAAATTTTATCTTTTGTTTTGTTTGTTTGTTCTAGTAGGGCCTGTATAAATCTGTATGTAGTGAGCTCCTCCTAGTGGTGGCTGTATAAATCTGTATGTAGTGAGCTCCCCCTAGTGGTGGCTGTATAAATCTGTATGTAGTGAGCTCCTCCTAGTGGTGGCTGTATAAATCTGTATGTAGTGAGCTCCCCCTAGTGGTGGCTGTATAAATCTGAATGTAGTGAGCTCCCCCTAGTGGTGGCTGTATAAATCTGAATGTAGTGAGCTCCCCCTAGTGGTGGCTGTATAAATCTGTATGTAGTGAGCTCCCTCTAGTGGTGCCTGTATAAATCTGTATGTAGTGAGCTCCTCCTAGTGGTGGCTGTATAAATCTGTATGTAACGAGCTCCCTCTAGTGGTGCCTGTATAAATCTGTATGTAGTGAGCTCCCCCTAGTGGTGGCTGTATAAATCTGTATGTAGTGAGCTCCTCCTAGTGGTGGCTATATAAATCTGTATGTAGTGAGCTCCTCCTAGTGGTGGCTGTATAAATCTGTATGTAGTGAGCTCCTCCTAGTGGTGGCTGTATAAATCTGTATGTAGTGAGCTCCTCCTAGTAGTGGCTGTATAAATCTGTATGCAGTGAGCTCCTCCTAGTGGTGGCTGTATAAATCTGCATGTAGTGAGCTCCCTCTAGTGGTGTCTGTATAAATCTGTATGTTGTGAGCTCCCCCTAGTGGTGGCTGTATAAATCTGTAAGTAGTGAGCTCCTCCTAGTGGTGGCTGTATAAATCTGTACGTAGTGAGCTCCTCCTAGTGGTGGCTGTATAAATCTGTATGTTGTGAGCTCCTAGTGGTGGCTGTATAAATCTGTATGTTGTAAGCTCTCTCTAGTGGTGGCTGTATAAATCTGTATGTAGTGAGCTCCCTCTAGTGGGGGCTGTATAAATCTGTATGTTGTGAGCTCCCCCTAGTGGTGGCTGTATAAATCTGTATGTTGTGAGCTCCTCCTAGTGGTGGCTGTATAAATCTGTATGTAGTGAGCTCCCCCTAGTGGTGGCTGTATAAATCTGTATGTTGTAAGCTCTCTCTAGTGGTGGCTGTATAAATCTGTATATAGTGAGCTCCCTCTAGTGGGGGCTGTATAAATCTGTATGTAGTGAGCTCCCCCTAGTGGTGGCTGTATAAATCTGTATGTTGTGAGCTCCTCCTAGTGGTGGCTGTATAAATCTGTATGTAGTGAGCTCCCCCTAGTGGTGGCTGTATAAATCTGTATGTTGTGAGCTCCCTCTAGAGGTGGCTGTATAAATCTGTATGTAGTGAGCTCCCCCTAGTGGTGGCTGTATAAATCTGTATGTATTGAGCTCCCCCTAGTGGTGGCTGTATAAATCTGTATGTTGTGAGCTCCTCCTAGTGGTGGCTGTATAAATCTGTATGTTGTGAGCTCCCCCTAGTGGTGGCTGTATAAATCTGTATGTTGTGAGCTCCTCCTAGTGGTGGCTGTATAAATCTGTATGTAGTGAGCTCCCCCTAGTGGTGGCTGTATAAATCTGTATGTAGTGAGCTCCCCCTAGTGGTGGCTGTATAAATCTGTATGTTGTGAGCTCCCTCTAGAGGTGGCTGTATGACTCAATTTTAAGTGAGTTCCACCAAGTGATGGCTGTGTGACCCGATATGCAGTGGGCTCCCTCTAGTGGTGCTTGCAGACAGCCACAATTTTAACATTTAACTAATATTCTGGTTTTCGAACTATTTTGAGTGAAAAATGCAGATGTGATCCTTTTATAAATATGTTTTGAAACTTTGGTAATAAAAAAAAGATCTAAATAGAAGTAGCTTACTATGATCTTACAATGATTGTTGAGTGTAGCCCCGTAATTGCCCGCCGGAGAATAGTTAGCAAGTTGTAAATGTTCTTAGCCTGTTCTCTTGGGAGTTAAACTCTGAAACGTAAAAGTTTTGTTTTTTAAAACTTTGTATTTTATTCATTTTTTTTATTTTACAAAAGTTATGAAAAAACAAATAAAAAGAAAAGATATCTACATTTCCTAATACTTCAACCTGCTTTTCATGACACGGAGGGTGTATAAATAAGCTTTAATATAAGCTTTGTAACAAATGCAGCACTCTTTTACAATTCTAAGCACTTCCCAAATACTTTAAAACCTTTAAGCAAGAAAAAAAGCTTTTAACCTTATTTTCTGAGGATTAAAATATTCATCGACTTGCGTCCCCGTTCATATCTATTCATGTTTCCCCTGTTAGCAAAATGCTGCAGTGTTCTGTAACCTTTTAAATTGCTTTTGAAGAAGGTGTCACTACATTGCTATTAAAACCAGAAATGCCACCAGATTGTAATTTTAATATATAAATATGTATTTTTAATTTTTTTTTGTACACCTTTAAGACTATACAGAAAATAGCATGTAAGCAGGGGAAAGGAAAGTACTGCAGAGATATAATTACTAGAATAAACCTTAACCTTTATTGGCTGGATACATTCAGGATAACATCAATCAAAAAGAATTAAAAGCAATATAAATAAACACTTAAAAAAATATTTAAAATAAAAAAATATTTAGGTTTGGAGACTTTTTCCTTGCAGCCTTCACAATGTATGTGACCAAGCTTTCCTAGCGAAACGCGCGTCGGGGTGATGGGACTTTACCTACACCTTGTAAGGTTTTATTAACTGTATTGTCTGTTATGGCTTCATATAGCCCTGCAGTGTCTTTAATATACTGGGTATAGTCAGTGGATTAACATCAGTTACTGTGCAGCCGATGAATAAACATATCATTAGCAGGAAGCAATCACATGGAATTTCAGTTTCCTTTGGTTACGTTCCGAGCTCCGTGGAAGGGTTTCTCTACTTTTCTGCCCGGTGTGTGATTACCACGATAATTGTCGTGTTTGTCTTGTAATATTCTCTAATGTTTTCCTTGTTAATACTCATCTAAAACTCCTTGAGTGGGCTAATCAAGCTTCTATTGTTAACTACACCCCCAAGGAGCAACCATCTGAGATACTTCCATTCACACTGTGGACAACCCATTGGGGAGTGGTATTGATAGAAATGAGAGAACCTTTTTATTTCTGCAGCTCCATGGACTAATCTTGTATACAATTCTCAGACCATTCACTCAATTTTTTTTTCTGGAAAGGAAACACAAAATTGGATCCTATCAACCAAGAACCACATAAAACCTCTAGGACATATCCCTCTTGGCTGCTCTCATTGTTATGCCAGATCTATGATACCATGCCACCATTGACTAATATGGAGGGTGTCAGGGTCCCACTGTGGATTTCATTTGAATGATGTCCTCATTGGTCTTCGACAGTGATAGTAATTAACACAATATAGCAGAGTTGGCAACTAGAAAGCAGCAAAGTGATAACCATGATGTGGCAGGGCTAGTAAAAACAATGTAGCAGAGTCATTGCCATGGTATTGCAGAGCTGGCAACAACAACGTAGAAAAGTGATAACCATGATGTGGCAGGGCTAGTAGCAACATTGTAGCAGAGTCATTACCATGGTGTAACAGAGTTGGCAACAACAACGTAGCAAAGTAATAACCATGATGTGGCAGGGCTAGTAACGACAATGTAGCAGAGACATTACCATGGTGTAGCAGAGTTGGCAACAACAATGTAGCAAAGTGATAACCATGATGTGGCAGGTCTAGTAACAACTTTGTAGCAGAGTCATTACCAAGGTGTAGCAGAGTTGGCAACAGCAATGCAGCAAAGCGATAACCATGATGTGGAAGGTCTAGAAAGCAGAGTCATTATGGCAGACTTGGTAACAAGAATGTAGCAGAGTCATTACCATGGTGTAGCAGAGTTGGCAATTACAATATAGTGGAGTCATTACCACAATATAGCAGAATTAATAATAACAATGTAGCAGAGTCATTAATACATGATGTAGCAGTGTTGATAACAACAATGTAGTGATTTCCATAATGTAGCTGATTTAGAAGCAATGATATAACAGGGTTGTTGCCAGGATGAGTTTTATCACATGAACGAAGTAGTGCTGGAACCATGATGTAGCAGAGTTTAACAGTGGAGGTTGATGATGCATTGCTGGAACATTGAAATTAAGCCACACTGACACTTTACAGCGCTAAGTTGTGGTAAGATGAAAACTACCTGAATACTCAGGTGCCATCTTGCCACCTGTATGGTGTTCAAATAAGACATAAGAGGGTGTTGGGTTGCTGATACTTGTCTTAAGTGCATCTCCTTAACATATATTCAGCTAGAATTAAAACAAAATTGTTAACTGTCTTGAAAACTATGGTCAATTCTCAGAATGAGCCTGAGCTGCAATACCAGATCCTGCCTATGGACACATGGAGAGGCGCTGCTGCTGCTGCAGTAAAGAAACAAATCCTTTTTTTCATCCCCCAGTACAAGTTAACATTTTTGCAATGTTTATGTTCCTGATAGAACCCTAGACCATGCAGAATTCCTCTTGCTGGAAATTGATCGGAATGAGTGGATTTGGTACAAGCATTTGCATATACGATGGTGCCTCCATGTACTTAGGAGCACAGATCTGGCATTCTCCAACCGAAGGGTAGAGTATTTATAATTAGGAAATAAATCTCATTAATTAACAAGCAATATAACAATGCACATACATCATTAATCTTGCAGTACTTACATTAAGAGCTCATGTAATCAAGTAGGTATTAGTCAAACACTGCTAAATATAACACAAAATCCAGATTTTTTTTCTATTTTTTCTGGAGATTGTAATTTTTATTTTATTGAAGAAGTAGTTTTACATCATTGTCCACGCCCAGCTGAGGCGTGTTGTAAAAATACAAGTACAGTTTGTGCTCGGTGCTGCTTAGAGCCATGCTGCCTCTTAACAGCACACCATGTGGTCAGGAGTGGTACTGCATGTAATAAAGGATCATGATGACTTATACATAGTGTTAGAATACATATAACTCATGCTCCAGAAATGTATTTTAGTAAATGCATTTAGCTGGGAAACACTATTTGATTGGCCTCATCACACTCTAAAGGCAGAATCGTTTTAGACTTAAAATTAGGGTTGGAAAACTCCGCTATTGATGTCCCTGACCTTGTGGTTGACCGGACGACATCACAATTGTCTTTTATTCATCTAGTCCAAAAGGTTCTGTGATGGGAGGTTGATCCAGGGAACTAGTCTGATTTCCATATGTGGTGTCGGAAAGGAATTTTTATTGCCCAATATGTGGCAATTACCATATGCCTCATGGGGCTGTTCCTTCCCCTGGGTCAACACGTTAGGATCTAGGTTGAATTTGATGGCCTTATGTCTACCTTCAGCCTTAAAAAACTATGAAAACTAAACTGTATGCTAGACTACAAAAAAAAAATCACTATGACTAGATGCGTTAGTCTCATGACTTGACAACACAATGGTTTGACTCACACTTTTATTCTGGGAGTTGTTTCATTTCTTCCTATCTTTATAGTGAGTGGAGCTTTTTTTTAATTATTATTCCAAGCTCCAAATCCTCAGCATTTTCACAGAGGGTAAAAGGATATAATTCTTATTAAAATACTGCCAACACTAGGGGGAGCTTAACAGTTTACTCATAAAACACCTACACACCCTCTAGTGGTCAACTGATTTAATGCACCTCTATATGTTTGTGAAGAGGATTTTAAGCTTTGATTTTTTTAGAAATTTGAACTTCTGACCACTATAACTAGGGTATATATTAGGACATAATTACAGATTTCACGACATTAAGCACATTCAATGCATAGTTGGAAGAAGGCATATGGCCCTTTAAGCTCTCACTGATTCCACTATGCGTTCTGCTCTTCCCGGAAAAGTATTTCTTCAAGATGTGCCTATTGCTTCCCAAATGATAAGTAAAATATATTGCTAGTCAGGAACCTGTTAACTGTTGAAGGGATGAAATAATGTGCCAGGCTGCCTGCCACTACAGGAAATCAATAGGTATGATCATTAGGCTTTGCCTGCTATAAGAGGTAATAGAAAAAAGGGGATTGATCCTAAAACATTGCCTTGATTTCTCATTGCACATCTTCAGGGGAATTCAATGGAGACAGAGCAGCAAAATCCTTTAAACAAAGTCAATGCCGAGGTCGATATTACAATGGTTTTATAAACCACACGTTTCACCCTCCAGTCTATACTAAAGCGCAATATTGTAACATTGTTGCACCATTAATATTATAAAGAGCATGCTCGGCTCATTTTTACATACACCGTTAGTTAATTCTGGCAAGAAACAAAAAAAAATTATTATTAGGCATGACTGCCTTTTACATGGACAGCGCGTTGTTTTTAATGAAATCTGGATGCAATACCTCTTTCATCCTGCGGGGGAGCTGCAGTAAAATGAAATCCTTACTGATAGATTTTTCCCACTGATTAGAGTTGATTTTTGGGGATCACAGAAGTCGGAAAAATCTGTAAAAAGTTATTGTTGGGAAGAATGTTAACAAAATGGTCTTGACCAAATAATACAACAAGTTTAAAGCAATAGTGACAATCTGAATCCAATTTTTCTATGGATACAATTCTTCAGGTTGTCATTGGAAACAGTCAACAAGTCTGTAGTCAGACACACCTCTGGCAGTTTGGTTCATGTTCTATTACAGTGTGAAAATTTTATATCCGAGGTCACTGGGGGGGCAATGGCTCAGATAATAAAGATATAAAGCAAAATAGCTACATTTAAAAAAAAATGCAATTTCTACACCCCAGACCCATGAGAAGAACCCACTAACCTGAATATTTATTGATTTCACAAACTCTGCTTTATTTTTGGCTTTTCTGCTAAAAGAAAAATGTAAATCGTCGTGTGACCTGAACATTCATCACTGGCACGAAGCCGCCTGCTGGTCTGAAATACAAACCATGGGAGGTTAGGGCATCTTCTGAGCCCTCGAAATGAATGTTCATTTCTTATCCATTCTGCGAGTTGTATGCATACAAATCTGCATATTTTCTCATTATTCTCACTGCTTGCCGGTTTTAGGAAATGATAATTCTGTCAGCTATTTAATCGCTAATAATCAGCAATACTTCAGGCATCGACAGCAAACCACCGAGCAGGAAAAGAAAAAGCCAAAAATTACAAAGGAATGAAAACTGTTACTAATAAAGAAGTTTAGAATAAGTTTTGGTTGTTTAAAATACATATAATAATCATGAATTCATTGTCATGAATGTGGAGGCAGTATTATAGTAGTTATATTCTTGTACATAGGGGCAGTATTATAGTAGTTATATTATGTACATACGGGGCAGTATTATAGTAGTTATATTCTTGTACATAGGGGCAGTATTATAGTAGTTATATTCTTGTACATAGGAGCAGTATTATAGTAGTTATATTCTTGTACATAGGGGCAG
The DNA here is from genome assembly GCF_032444005.1 of Ranitomeya imitator. NCBI lineage: Eukaryota > Metazoa > Chordata > Amphibia > Anura > Dendrobatidae > Ranitomeya > Ranitomeya imitator. Next base: position 141,732,746 of record NC_091290.1, read on the forward strand.
TATTATAGTAGTTATATTCTTGTACATAGGGGCAGTATTATAGTAGTTATATTCTTGTACATAGGAGCAGTATTATAGTAGTTATATTCTTGTACATAGGGGGCAGTATTATAGTAGTTATATTCTTGTACATAGGGGGCAGTATTATAGTAGTTATATTCTTGTACATAGGGGGCAGTATTATAGTAGTTATATTCTTGTACATAGGGGGCAGTATTATAGTAGTTATATTCTTGTACATAGAGGCAGTATTATAGTAGTTATATTCTTGTACATAGGGGCAGTATTATAGTAGTTATATTCTTGTACACAAGGGCAGTATTATAGTAGTTATATTCTTGTACATAGGGGCAGTATTATAGTAGTTATATTCTTGTACATAGGGGCAGTATTATAGTAGTTATATTCTTGTACATAGGGGCAGTATTATAGTAGTTATATTCTTGTACATAGGAGCAGTATTATAGTAGTTATATTCTTGTACATTGGTGGGCAGTATTATAGCAGCTATATCCTTGTACATAGGGGGCAGTATTATAGCAGTTATAGTCTTGTACATAGGGGCAGTATGATAGTAGTTATATTCTTATACATAGGAGCAGTATTATAGTAGTTATATTCTTGTACATAGGAGCGGTATTATAGTAGTTATATTCTTGTACATAGGGGCAGTATTATAGTAGTTATATTCTTGTACATAGGGGCAGTATGATAGTATTTATATTCTTATACATAGGAGCAGTATTATAGTAGTTATATTCTTGTACATAGGAGCAGTATTATAGTAGTTATATTCTTGTACATAGGAGCAGTATTATAGTAGTTATATTCTTGTACATAGGGGCAGTATTATAGTATTTATATTCTTGTACATAGGAGCAGTATTATAGTAGTTATATTCTTGTACATAGGGGCAGTATTATAGTAGTTATATTCTTGTATATAGGGGGCAGTATTATAGTAGTTATATTCTTGTACATAGGGGCAGCATTATAGTAGTTATATTCTTGTACATAGGAGCAGTATTATAGTAGTTATATTCTTGTACACAGGGGCAGTATTATAGTAGTAATATTCTTGTACATAGGAGCAGTATTATAGTAGTTATATTCTTGTACACAGGGGCAGTATTATAGTAGTAATATTCTTGTACATAGGAGCAGTATTATAGTAGTTATATTCTTGTACACAGGGGCAGTATTATAGTAGTAATATTCTTGTACATAGGAGCAGTATTATAGTAGTTCTATTCTTGTACATAGAGGCAGTATTATAGAAGTTATATTCTTGTATATAGGAACATTATTATAGTAGTTATATTATATTCTTGTACATAGGGAGCAGTATTATAAGTTATATTCTTGTACATAGGGAGCAGTATTATAGTAGTTATATTCTTGTACATTGGGGGCAGTATTATAGTAGTTATATCCTTGTACACAGGGGCAGTATTATAGTAGTTATATTCTTGTACATTGGTGGGCAGTATTATAGCAGCTATATCCTTGTACATAGGGGGCAGTATTATAGCAGTTATAGTCTTGTACATAGGGGCAGTATGATAGTAGTTATATTCTTATACATAGGAGCAGTATTATAGTAGTTATATTCTTGTACATAGGAGCGGTATTATAGTAGTTATATTCTTGTACATAGGGGCAGTATTATAGTAGTTATATTCTTGTACATAGGGGCAGTATGATAGTATTTATATTCTTATACATAGGAGCAGTATTATAGTAGTTATATTCTTGTACATAGGAGCAGTATTATAGTAGTTATATTCTTGTACATAGGAGCAGTATTATAGTAGTTATATTCTTGTACATAGGGGCAGTATTATAGTATTTATATTCTTGTACATAGGAGCAGTATTATAGTAGTTATATTCTTGTACATAGGGGCAGTATTATAGTAGTTATATTCTTGTATATAGGGGGCAGTATTATAGTAGTTATATTCTTGTACATAGGGGCAGCATTATAGTAGTTATATTCTTGTACATAGGAGCAGTATTATAGTAGTTATATTCTTGTACACAGGGGCAGTATTATAGTAGTAATATTCTTGTACATAGGAGCAGTATTATAGTAGTTATATTCTTGTACACAGGGGCAGTATTATAGTAGTAATATTCTTGTACATAGGAGCAGTATTATAGTAGTTATATTCTTGTACACAGGGGCAGTATTATAGTAGTAATATTCTTGTACATAGGAGCAGTATTATAGTAGTTCTATTCTTGTACATAGGGAGCAGTATTATAGTAGTTATATTCTTGTACATTGGGGGCAGTATTATAGTAGTTATATCCTTGTACACAGGGGCAGTATTATAGTAGTTATATTCTTGTACATAGGGGGCAGTATTATAGTAGTTATATTCTTGAACATAGGAGCAGTATTATAGTAGTTATAATCTTGTACACAGGGGCAGTATTATAGTAGTTATATTCTTGTACATAGGGGTAGTATTATAGTAGTTATATTCTTGTACATAGAGGCAGTATTATAGTAGTTATATTCTTGTATATAGGAGCAGTATTATAGTAGTTATATTATATTCTTGTACATAGGGAGCAGTATTATAAGTTATATTCTTGTACATAGGAGCAGTATTATAGTAGTTATATTCTTGTACATAGGGGGCAGTATTATAATAGTTATATTCTTGTACACAGGGGCAGTATTATAGTAGTTATATTCTAATACATAGGGAGCAGTATTATAGTAGTTATAATCTATTATATAGAGGCAGTATTATAGTAGTTATATTCCTGTACATAGCAGCAGTATTATAGTAGTTATGTTCTTGTACATAGGAGCAGTATAATAGTAGTTATATTCTTGTACATAGGGGCAGTATTATAGTAGTTATATTCTTGTACATAGGGAGCAGTATTATAGTAGTTATATTCTTGTACATAGGGGCAGTATTATAGTAGGTATATTCTTGAAGGAAACCTTCAAAAGGAACCTGAAGACCCACCTCTTCCGACAAGCCTACAACCTGCAGTGATCCCCAGTCTACTGAAGCGCCACATGACCAGCTCTACCCTCACCTAGTGTATCCTCACCCATCCCCTGTAGACTGTGAGCCCTCGCGGGCAGGGTCCTCTCTCCTCCTGTACTTTTGTGTGCCTTGTTTTACTCATGTTTATTGTACTTTTCTATATTTGCCCCATTCGCATGTAAAGCGCCATGGAATAAATGGCGCTATAAAAATGAATAATAATAATAATAATAATTCTTGTACATAAGAGCAGTATTATAGTAGTTATATTCTTGTACATAGGAGCAGTATTATAGTAGTTATATTCTTGTACATAGGGGGCAGTATTATAGCAGTTATATTCCTGTATATAGGGGCAGTATTATAGTAGTTATATTCTTGTACATAGGAGCAGTATTATAGTAGTTATATTCTTGTATATAGGAGCAGTATTATAGTAGTTATATTCTTGTCCATAGGGGGCAGTATTATAGCAGTTATATTCCTGTATATAGGGACAGTATTATAGTAGTTATATTCTTGTATATAGGGGCAGTATTATAGTAGATATATTCTTGTACATAGGGGCAGTATTATAGTAGTTATATTCTTGTACATGGGGGCAGTATTATAGTAGTTATATTCTTGTCCATAGGAGCAGTATTATAGTAGTTATATTCTTGTACATAGGGGCAGTATTATAATAGTTATATTCTTGTCCATAGGAGCAGTATTATAGTAGTTATATTCTTGTACATAGGGGCAGTATTATAGTAGTTATATTCTTGTCCATAGGAGCAGTATTATAGTAGTTATATTCTTGTACATAGGGGCAGTATTATAGTAGTTATATTCTTGTACATGGGGGCAGTATTATAGTAGTTATATTCTTGTCCATAGGAGCAGTATTATAGTAGTTATATTCTTGTACATAGGGACAGTATTATAGTAGTTATATTATTGTACAGAGGAGCAGTATTATAGTAGTTATATTCTTGTACATAGGGGGCAGTATTATAGCAGTTATATTCCTGTATATAGGGGCAGTATTATAGTAGTTATATTCTTGTACATAGGAGCAGTATTATAGTAGATATATTCTTGTACATAGGGGCAGTATTATAGTAGTTATATTCTTGTACATGGGGGCAGTATTATAGTAGTTATATTCTTGTCCATAGGAGCAGTATTATAGTAGTTATATTCTTGTACATAGGGGCAGTATTATAGTAGCTATATTCTATTATATAGAGGCAATATTTCAGTATTTATATTTTTGTACATCACTCTTCCAAAGACTAATGTATTTTCTTTCTCACTGCTCTCATAGCTTAGATACATTTTTAATGTTACATTTTTAGTTTCTCTTCTTTCAATTAATTATTGCCCCAGTAGCAAAACCTTTATTAAAAAAAATGGCGCCATCTATTTTGCACTGTTGGATGATCCATACGCCATTGGAATGTCATATATTGGTCACTTATCGTCGTCACTTTTAATTCTTTACAAGCCATTTAATCTAACTGGTTGAAGCAATGGCAATAGCGGCTGTTATACTGGTCTTACTGGTCTAGTTGAGGCTATATCCACCACCAGCCTAGTTCATTTCTCAGCTGCGTATTATGAAGCCCGGGGCTCCCATGGTGCAAAACACTCTTCTACTGGATGGCAATTTACACATATATCAATAGGTTTGTATAGATGAAATGAGTTGTATGGTAATATATCTAGATCCCATGGTGTTAATATACATTTTATGGGAATGGTATAAATAATCTCACCCCTGGAAAGTGATCGGCACATCACAGTCATGAAATTTGCCTTGAGGGTAAAATTCCCAGAGTTGAACTAACAGAGGCGTCATTCTGAAATTGGATTACGGTGATGGATTTTAGCGTCTTGTCACTTTGTGGGTTCCTGGCGCCCATCACTCTGCATTTCTGACTGTACAATCACAATATACAATGCCTCGTTCTTGGGGGAACTCACCTCCAGGGGAAATTATGTCTTTTTTTTTTCTAATACAATGCGAAGAATGAAAAACAACAGATGTGCTGCAGGGGGAAATCACAGACCTGAGAATTCCAAATTTTTATTCTTCCACCAGTGAATTTATCTGTTCACCAGGCTCCCTGCAAATGCAAGATTGGAGCCCTGATCATTAGGCTGAAGAGATGTTTTATTGTTGCGGGGGAAGAAACAGAAAGAACGACAAAGAAAGAAAGAGAAGAAAAAAAGAATAAATAAATAGGGAAATAAGGAAAGAATGGATATAAAAAAAATTTCCTTATCCTTTTTATTTTTATTTTTTTTTTTACAGGAGACTGGGGCTTCAATGGAATGGGCATTAGGTGAGTATTTTTGCTGTTTATTATTTTCTGTTTTTTACAGGTGACATGAGCTTCAATGGAATGAGTATCAGGTGAGAATAACTGTTTGATTTTTTTAAAATACATTCTGCAAAACAGAGTGTATTTTTATTTCAAGTAAAGGACTTTGATGGTGTTTTTTTACTGGCCATATAACTATGAGGTTAGTAATGCATAGGTGTCTTATAAACGCCTCTTCATTACTAACTGCTGGGCTCGATGTCATCTGAAAATACAAAGGTGACATCAATCCCACAATTATGAACCCCGCTTGCTACTGCAACAGAGCAGGTGGGAAGAGCTGGACAAAGTGTCAGAATTGGTTCATCTAATAGATGCACCTTTCCTAGTGTGCCTGTGGGCTGCTATTTTTAGGCTGGGGTGGCCAATAACCATGGCCCCTTACCATCCTGAGAAAACCAGCCCCCAGCTGTCTGTTTTAGCTTGGCTGGTTGTGAAAAATGAGGGCACCCCACCTCCGTTTTTTTAAATTTACATAATTTAAAAAACAGCATGCAGACCCCTCTATTCTTGATAACCAGCTATGATAAAGCTGACAGCTGAGGGTTGCAGCCCCCAGCTGTCAATTTTTTCTGACTGGTTATCAAAAAATAGAACAGACTCCACAGCATTTTTTTTTAATGTATTTATAGCACAGGAGCTGGCTGATGAATACTCCCATCAGCTGCTTCTGCTCTCGCTGTTATTAGTGTCAGCGGGTGTAGGCTGATGAGAGTAGTACTCTCTCATCAGTCGATGTCTCTGTGACACGGAGGTAAAGTTTTTACCGCCAGTCACAGCTGTGGGCTGTCAGATGAACCGCAGCTAATGATCTTACCGCCGATCAGAGCCACCGGTGTTTCTCGCACTGTCATGCAGATGACAGGGTAGAAAACACCCGATGTTCGAACAGTAACACTGACTTCCTGGAGAAGTCCATATTCGGGGTCCATACCCTACAGTAGGTATTCGGTGCAGACCTTTACTGTTCAGGTTCGCTCATCACTACTTTACCGTGTTCAGTAATAATAAAATCTGTAAGATTTTCCAGCCCGTTTTATGGTTTTTATTAAATTTCCATTTATGCAATTTTTCAGAGTTATTTAAAAAATTCAAACAAAATCTCTTGTTGAGCTTTTTTTGCTTTTAGGCGGCTTATTATTTCTTCTTTACGTCTTCTCACCTTAAAAATGTTGTGCCTCGAGTCCGCGACATTAGATCCTGCTCAGCACTTCCATTTACAATTACAATTAAACGCCAGAAAAAAAAAAAAGTAAATCACCTCCGAAAATTCTTAATTTTCAAAATAGCAACAATTTGACATCTGTTAGCGGTTGCAATTATCGAGCACAGTCTTGCGGCATTTCTTTTTTTTTAATGAAGGCGGAGAAAGGTTCAGAGAACAGAATGTAAAGTTAATGATCAAATATTCAAACATCTGAGTTTTTATTTCTTCCAGTTTACACAACGCGCTGTTTTCTAACAAGTGCAGATCATTGCAGCTCGTCCTCTAAATTATCTCCGAAATGAAATTGTGGACAAAGTGTCCTCTGGGCAGAGATCTGCTGACGGAGAGAGGAGCTGCACGGCTGTAAGTCTCTGAACTACTGACAACGAAGAGCTGTACGATTATTAGGGGACGTAACGAGGGGCAATCTGACCTGACCGTCTACTGAAAGGAAAGCCGAATGGGGATGATCGGGGTTTGCTATCGGGGTGGTGGCGGCACACCAGCTGTAGCTGTCCTTTACTCTCGGCATGACCAATATATTTACAACATAATTTCGAATGAGAGAAAAGTTGTCAGATTAAGTTATATAGGAATATGTTACCTTCTTACAAACAGATCATGGACCGATGCAACACTGCCAACCAAAAGCGGTCAAATGCTATTGTCACATTCGCCGACCCAGAAGGACCATTAAACCGGCGACTGATAATACATCAAAGTGCAAGTTTTCTAAATGTATCCTCATCATTTATATTCTTTATCCATATGTCAAGCTTTCTACTATACTCATTGTCACCCCCCTGCTGAGAAACACTTTATATCTGAGCTGACAAAAAAAAGAGTTCAAGGAGGAAACTGCTCTGATTGCCTATCTAGTTAATGGATCAATGTCGTACTAAAAGGTCCTTCACATATAGGTCAGAAAAATGAAAAAATGCTACCTATAAATATTACTATAATACTGCCCCCATGTACATAACTACTATAATACTGCTCCTATGTACAAGAATATAACTACTATAATACTGCTCCTATGTACAAGAATATAACTGCTATAATACTGCTCCTATGTACGAGAATATAGCTACTATAATACTGCCCCTATGTACAAGAATATAACCACTATAATACTGCCCCTATGTACAAGAATATAACTACTATAATACTGCTCTCATGTACAAGAATATAACTACTATAATACTGCCCCTATGTACAAGAATATAACTACTATAATACTGCCCCTATGTACAAGAATATAACCACTATCATACTGCCCCTATGTACAAGAATATAACTACTATAATACTGCCCCTATGTACAAGAATATAACTACTATAATACTGCCCCTATGTACAAGAATATAACTACTATAATACTGCTTCTATGTACGAGAATATAGCTACTATAATACTGCCCCTATGTACAAGAATATAACCACTATAATACTGCCCCTATGTAAAAGAATATAACTACTATAATACTGCCCCTATGTACAAAAATATAACTACTATAATACTGCTTCTATGTACGAGAATATAGCTACTATAATACTGCCCCTATGTACAAGAATATAACCACTATAATACTGCCCCTATGTACAAGAATATAACTACTATAATACTGCCCCTATGTACAAGAATATAACCACTATCATACTGCCCCTATGTACAAGAATATAACTACTATAATACTGCTCCTATGTACAATAATATAACTACTATAATACTGCTCTTATGTGCAAGAATATAACTACTATAATACTGCTCCTATGTACAAGAATATCACTACTATAATACTGCCCCTATGTACAAGACTATAACTACTATAATACTGCTCCTATGTGCAGGAATATAACTACTATAATACTGCTCTTATGTACAAGAATATAACTACTATAATACTGCTCCTATGTACAAGAATATAACTACTATAATACTGCTCCCTATGTGCAGGAATATAACTACTATATTACTGCTCCTATGTACAAGAATATAACTACTATAATACTGCTCTTATGTACAAGAATATAACTACTATAATACTGCTCCTATGTACAAGAATATAACTACTATAATACTGCCCCTATGTACAAGAATATAACTACTATAATACTGCTCCTATGTGCAAGAATATAGCTACTATAATACTGCCCCTATGTACAAGAATATAACTATTATAATACTGCCCCTATGTAAAAGAATATAACTACTATAATACTGCCCCCTATGTACAAGAATATAACTACTATAATACTGCCCCTATGTACAAGAATATAACTACTATAATACTGCCCCCTATGTACAAGAATATAACTACTATAATACTGCTCCTATGTACAGGAATATAACTACTATAATACTGCTCTTATGTACAAGAATATAACTACTATAATACTGCTCCTATGTACAAGAATATAACTACTATAATACTGCCCCTATGTACAAGAATATAACTACTATAATACTGCCCCCTATGTACAAGAATATAACTACTATAATACTGCTCCTATGTACAAGAATATAACTACTATAATACTGCTCCTATGTACAAGAATATAACTACTATAATACTGCTCCCTATGTACAAGAATATAACTACTATAATACTGCTCCTATGTACAAGAATATAAATACTATAATACTGCTCCTATGTACAAGAATATAACTACTATAATACTGCCCCTATGTACAAGAATATAACTACTATAATACTGCCCCCTATGTACAAGAATATAACTACTATAATACTGCTCCTATGTACAAGAATATAACTACTATAATACTGCTCCTATGTACAAGAATATATCTACTATAATACTGCTCTTATGTGCAAGAATATAACTACTATAATACTGCTCTTATGTACAAGAATATAACTACTATAATACTGCTCCTATGTACAAGAATATAACTACTATAATACTGCCCCTATGTACAAGAATATAACTACTATAATACTGCTCCTATGTGCAAGAATATAGCTACTATAATACTGCCCCTATGTACAAGAATATAACTATTATAATACTGCCCCTATGTAAAAGAATATAACTACTATAATACTGCCCCCTATGTACAAGAATATAACTACTATAATACTGCCCCTATGTACAAGAATATAACTACTATAATACTGCCCCCTATGTACAAGAATATAACTACTATAATACTGCTCCTATGTACAGGAATATAACTACTATAATACTGCTCTTATGTACAAGAATATAACTACTATAATACTGCTCCTATGTACAAGAATATAACTACTATAATACTGCCCCTATGTACAAGAATATAACTACTATAATACTGCCCCCTATGTACAAGAATATAACTACTATAATACTGCTCCTATGTACAAGAATATAACTACTATAATACTGCTCCTATGTACAAGAATATAACTACTATAATACTGCTCCCTATGTACAAGAATATAACTACTATAATACTGCTCCTATGTACAAGAATATAAATACTATAATACTGCTCCTATGTACAAGAATATAACTACTATAATACTGCCCCTATGTACAAGAATATAACTACTATAATACTGCCCCCTATGTACAAGAATATAACTACTATAATACTGCTCCTATGTACAAGAATATAACTACTATAATACTGCTCCTATGTACAAGCTGGTTCTTATCAGTTCTCCAAACCAGTTGTTAAGCTGACAATCAGCTCAGAGAAATGTTAATAGACTGACTAGTAACTTATCTTGTGTATCTTATGAACTCATAGCTATGAGTGCTGAAGCTTCAGAGATGTATTCCAAGGTCCTTACTCCACTAAAAGCATTATTGTGCTGCATGGTTGGCAAAGACAGGGGAAAGTAAGCAATCTGCACTGGAACTGAAGATATAACAGAAACTTTTACTGTGGAAAGGTGGGGAAGGTTAACATTAGGATACAACGTGGTGGAGAAAGTGTGATGTGGCTCTGTAGAGATTGTGACAGTATGAGAAGAAACAGTGGAGAGAGGACAGCATGAAGTGGGGACATTGTAGAGGCCATAATTCAAAAGGGGAACAGTGTGGCGGCTATAGCTCATAAGGGGATACAATGTGGTGATTATAATGCCTAAGAGTTACAGTGTGGAGTTATAGTTCATAAGGGAGGACAGTGTTGTAATTATAGTTCATAATGTAGGACAGTATGGTGGTTATAGTTAATAGGGGAACATTTTGTTGATTACTTTTTGTAAGAGAACAAAGTGTGGCAGTTATAGTTCATGAGGGATGACGCTGTGGTGGTTTAGTTCATAACAGGGACAGAATGGAGTTTGTAGTTCATAAGGGAGGACTGTGTGGTCGCTGTACTTTTTAAGTGGTGACGGTGTGGCACTTGTAATTTGTATGGGAGGACGATGTGGCAAATATAGTTTATAAGAATGAACTTTAATGAAGCAATGTACCATAAGAGCGAACATGAGTGTTACATTTTGTGCAGGGAGCAGAGTGAAGGATAAATATTTAATCCGGGGCTCAACATAGACAGATATTTATTTTCGGGGAGCAGCATAATTACACTGTTATTTTTCAAAGGCACTATTTAAGGATATTCTGCAGAAGACCAAAGAAGAGCAAAAATAAAAATCCTATGTGTCTGAAAAAATGGTATCACAAACCAAAAATGTTCAAATCAAAAAGTTGGGTATTGCTGCAGTCGTACTGACCTGGAGAATTCTGTTCACGGATCACTTTTACTATGCACTGAATAACGTAAAAGCAAAAACCCCAAAAAACAATGATGGAATTACGTTTTTTTTTTCTCTACATTTTTATTTTGCACTGTGGGGATTGGCAACATTTCATTTTTCCCCCCCATGCTCGGAGCCTGCACAATTGCACACATGCTCATTATGACATGTGCATCATATATAGATTTCAGGATTTGCAGACCCGTGACAGCCTCCGTCCCTTGTGAACGCGGCTTTATCGTTTCGCGCTGCGTATCACTGTGTAAACGACCCCCTATCTGTTAAATACAAGAAGTCGTTATCCTTTCCATTAGTTGTATATTAAGATGAGTATCTGTGGAATTCCTCATTAGATGATAAGCATCTACCTCCCCGGCGCCGGACATAAATGGCGCAGTGCGCAGCTTCATGGCCTCCTTTCAGCCATTAAATGGTGTTCTTGCTCTGTTGTGCGGCACTGATAACGAGCGACTGTACACCCAGCAAAGTTTCTTGTACAGTTCCTACCCTGCTCTATCTTCTATCAGGCCTTCGCCTGCTGCAGACACAGTTCAATAAAAGCTCTCGTCCGCTCATAGCCAAACTCATTACACCGGGCAAATTGCTTTATGTTCCATAATGTGCTGTGGAGCAGTCCGGGGGACGCGCATGGCCCCCAACACCATGTTTAATGTGAAAGGTTTAACACCTGAGGAGGATGTGGGATAACTGTACCATACAGCGCCACAGATCTCATCAGAGATGGAACCAAGGAACGAAGGAGTTGTATCGTTATAGGATATACATAATAGGAACTGTTCAGACAAGCTGCGGCACAATGCAGCTAAAATCACCCATATCGTCACAGGTGGAGAGAACATTGCTGGTCTGAAATACTCTGTGCTGCGGACATCCATAACCCTTTCCAGTTCATCCATATTTATAAGTATCCCCATCATGGCATTGTCCCTGTCTAAGTAACATTATTAGGTTACTGCCTCCTACACACTTCTCTTGAAACACTCTGTGCCAGGGTCAGACTGGATTGCAAAGACCCACCAGTAACAGTGATTCTTGGGGCCCATGCAAAAAATAACCTCACCCTAGTACACAAATTTAATTTTGCTTAATATTAATTTGGCTAGATTGTTTAATAAATAGATGATACTTTTTCCTGCACTACTCATTAGCACTTCTTCACATGGGGGACTACGGAGGATTCTCCTGCTCTCCTATGGGCCTGACTGAGCTTACTCTGTGCTGCTGACATACCGTGTGTACCTACAGCGTGTGTAACTGACTGGTATATCCTGATTTGTCCTGCTGTGTTAGCTGATTTCCCCTATCCCAGTCTTGACTCTGTTTCCTGACCAGCCTCTGTCTTCTGTCTTTGTCTTATCCACTCCTGGCTGTTACTGACCTTTTGGCTTGTCTCTGACTCTGTGTTTTGTCTTTTCCTTTGGTACTGTGCTACTGACTATATCGACCCGGCCTGTTTGACTTTCTTGCTGCCACCTAGTGGTAACGTCGCTGCTACACGACAGGCCTGCTTTGTCTAGGTGCAGCCCTCCTTCCACTCTATAGCCATCTAGTGGAGCTTGCACCTACCGGTGTTGCAGCTGCGTGACAGTGCCCTTTGCAATGACAGAAGTATGAACCTAGATACAATGTATTTGCACCTGACAGTAACCAGGAGATGTTACAATGTATCCTCCTTCAGGAGATCCTCTCATTGCTCCTTGTCTCCATAGACTCTCTACAACCTCCGCTATATGTGAAGATTCCCCTCTAGTAATTACGAGCCTTTATGGCCACTTGCTTGCCATGGAGCTTGGCTATAAGAGCTCATATCATCCGAGGCAATTGCTTGTCTTCTACAATAGGACTATGTAAACAATCGGCAAACAAACAATGCAACAACTCTCGAGTGAAGCGGTTAGCGAATGCTCAGCCAAGTATCTCTCGCGGAATTGTTACTCCCACACAAACAGCTATAAAACATAAACAGCCAAATAAATTGCCCATCTGCTGCTATAAATCAAAAATACAATTCCAGCCTACTGTAACACCAGGCAAACAAAATAATGGCAAAATCTATAGCCGGGGACATGATCGAGTATCTCCCACAGTTGCCCTCTCTGCTATGGCCTGGGAACTGCACATAATCTGCCACTGAACTGTAGCTGTGTATATAAATCAATAAACCGCTGTCTTTAACCTCATGTGGTCTGGATGGATTTTTTTTTGCAAAACACGAGAAGGGGTTAAACCGAGATTCATCGCCACAACTCCTTTACAGAAGAGATGTCTTTAAACTATTGTTAAGTTACAGCAGTGAAGTAACTGGCCAACTGGGGTCACGTTATTATGTTGTGAATATGCAGTTACAGCTGTTGTGATCTGTTATGGGTGCTGGCCCTTTAAATAGTAGTGTTGTCGCTACCCCTTTGACAAATCATTGCTAGTCAATGACTGTAAAATGCTAGTGTAAAATCATTGCTAATATTGTGCCAGACAGCTAAGAGGGGAGTAGTGGAGAGGGAGAACATGCTCTAGGACAGCAATTGGTTGCAAAACAATCCCTGTGGGAGACCTGAACCAAATGGAGCCTAGTAGTAAACTGCCAAGCTCTGTGCCTCTTAGTAGTGAACCATCAAGCTCTACACCTCCTAGTAGTAAACTGTTGAGCTGTGCACCTCCTAGGAGTCAACTACCAAAATATGTGCCTCCTAGTAGTAAACTACCAACTCTGCACATCCTAGTAGTAAATTACTAAAGCTCGGTGGCCCCTTGTCGTAAACTGCCAAGCTCTATGACCCCTAGTAGTAAACTACCAAGCACTGCACCTCCTATGAGTAAACTACAACCTCTATGTCCCCCCAGTAGTAAACTGTCAAGCTCCATGCTTCCTAATAGTAAACTAACAAGCTCTGTGCCTCCAAGTAGTAAACTGTCAAGTTCTGTACCTCCTAATAATAAATTGCCAGGCTTGGTGCCACCTAGTAGTAAACTGCAAAGATTTGTTCTTCCTAGTATTAAACTGGTAAGCTCTGTGCCTCCTAGAGATAAACTAGTTCTGCACCTCCTAGTAGTAATCTGCTAAGCTCTGCACCTCCAAGTAGTAAACTGCCAAGATCTGCGCCTCCTAGTAGTAAACTATCAAGTTCTGCACCTACTAGTAGTAAACTATCAAGCTCTGTACTTCCTAGTAGTACATTTTTAAGCTCTTTGCCTCCTAGTAGTAAATTATTGTTCTTTCCCTCCAAGAAGTAAACTACCAAGCTCTGTAATTCCTAGAAGTAAACTATTAAGCTCTTTGCCTCCTAGTATTAAACTTCCAAGTTGTGTGCCTCCTCGTAATAAACATACAAATCTCTGCATCTCCTAGTAGCAAACAGCCAAGCTCTGTGCCGCCAGGTTTTAAACTGCCAAGCTCTGTGCCTCCTAGTAATAAACTATCAAGCTTTGCGCCTCCTAGTAATAAACTATCAAGCTCTGAACCTCCTAGTAGTAAATTGTTAAGCTCTTTCCCTCGAACAAGTAAACTACCAAGCTCTATGCCTCCCAGTTGACAACTATTAAGCTATTTGCCTCCTAGTAGACAACTGCCAAGCACTGTGCCTCCTAGTAGTAAACTTTTAATTTTTGCTTCCTAGTAGCAAACTACCAAGCTCTGTACCTGCTAGAAGTAAACTACCAAGCTCTGTACCTCCTAGAAGTAAACTACCAAGCTCTGTACCTGCTAGAAGTAAACTACCAAGCTCTGTACCTCCTAGAAGTAAACTATTAAGCTCTTTGCCTCCTAGTAGTAAACTACCAAACTGTGTGTCTTCTACTTGAAAACTATTAAGTTCTTTGCCTCCTAGTAATAAACATACAATCTCTGCACCTCCTAGTAGCAAACTGCCAAGCTCTGTGCCTCCAGGTTGTAAACTGACAAGCTCTGTGCCTCTTAATAGTAAACTATTAAGTTCTTTGTCTTCTAGTAGTACAATTTTAAGATCTTAGCCTTCTAGTGGTAAATTATTAAGTTCTTTGCCTTTTAATAGTAAACTGTGAAGCTCTGAGCCTCCTAGTAGTAAACTAAGAAGCTCTGTGTTAGATCTTTTGGAACTCCTAAAGTGAACCCGCAAAAACCACGACAACAAACCTCCCAAAGGTGAGCTGGCCTGGTGGACCACCCCCAATACAGGGAGCGTTAGGGGCAGGCCCGAGGGAGACTATTGCCGCAGAAGCTGAAACCCGGGAACAGGAAGTAGGAGCGGAAAAGACACAGAACTGGCTATGGCAGAGACACAGGACAGACTGGCAAATGACTGAGACACAGAATGGACAGGATATGGCGGACGCCCAGGACAAACAGGATATGGCGGAGACACAGGACGGGCAGGATATGGCGGACACCCTGGACAGGCTGGATATGGCGGAGACACAGGACGGGCAGGAAATGGTGGAGACACAGGAAAGGCAGGATATAGCAGAGACACAGGACAGGCAGGATATGGCGGACGCCCAGGACAGGCTGGATATGGCGGAGAAACAAGACGGGCAAGATAACGCAAAGGACAGAGCAAAGCACAGAGGAACCTGGGTCAAATGAGGACAAACGACAATCAGGCATGCAGCAGAGAAAGAAGAAGATACCTTAAATAGACTGAGTGCTGCAGAACTTCTGGGTCAAGATCCTCCAGAGTCATAGAGAGGAGGAACGGAGCATCTGCAGAGAAGAGGAAGGAAGTGTGTGTGCGCAGAATGAGTTGGAGAGAGAAGTGCGCACGAGCACCCGACGAGAGCCAGGGGCCGGCGGCGAGACTGGATGGGAAGAGACCGGAAGGTCTGCGCACAACGCAGGAGCGCGCCAGGTAGGGTAAGTATGTTGGCGACCTGAAAGGTGAGTGGCAGGCACGGCGGCAGGAGTGGCGGCAGGTGCGGAGAGGCGCCGTGACACTCTGTGCCTAGTAGTAGTAATCGTTTAAGCTCTTTGCCTCCTAGAAGTAAACTTTGAAGCTCTTTGCTTCCTAGTAGTAAACTGCCAAGCTCTGAATGTCCTGTAGTAAACTGCCAAGCCATGTGCTTCCTAGTAGTAAACTGCCAAGCTCTGTGTTTCCTAGTAGTAAACTGCCAAGCCCTGTGCTTCCTAGTAGTAAACTGCCAAGCCCTGTGCTTCCTAGTAGTAAACTGCCAAGCTCTGTGCTTCCTAGTAGTAAACTGCCAAGCCCTGTGCTTCCTAGTAGTAAACTGCCAAGCTCTGAATGTCCTGTAGTAAACTGCCAAGCCATGTGCTTCCTAGTAGTAAACTGCCAAGCCCTGTGCTTCCTAGTAGTAAACTGCCAAGCTCTGTGCTTCCTAGTAGTAAACTGCCAAGCCCTGTGCTTCCTAGTAGTAAACTGCCAAGCCCTGTGCTTCCTAGTAGTAAACTGCCAAGCCCTGTGCTTCCTAGTAGTAAACTGCCAAGCCCTGTGCTTCCTAGTAGTAAACTGCCAAGCCCTGTGCTTCCTAGTAGTAAACTGCCAAGCTCTGAATGTCCTGTAGTAAACTGCCAAGCCCTGTGCTTCCTAGTAGTAAACTGCCAAGCTCTGTGCTTCCTAGTAGTAAACTGCCAAGCCCTGTGCTTCCTAGTAGTAAACTGCCAAGCCCTGTGCTTCCTAGTAGTAAACTGCCAAGCCCTGTGCTTCCTAGTAGTAAACTGCCAAGCTCTGAATGTCCTGTAGTAAACTGCCAAGCCCTGTGCTTCCTAGTAGTAAACTGCCAAGCTCTGTGCTTCCTAGTAGTAAACTGCCAAGCTCTGTGCTTCCTAGTAGTAAACTGCCAAGCCCTGTGCTTCCTAGTAGTAAACTGCCAAGCCCTGTGCTTCCTAGTAGTAAACTGCCAAGCCCTGTGCTTCCTAGTAGTAAACTGCCAAGCTCTGAATGTCCTGTAGTAAACTGCCAAGCCCTGTGCTTCCTAGTAGTAAACTGCCAAGCTCTGTGCTTCCTAGTAGTAAACTGCCAAGCCCTGTGCTTCCTAGTAGTAAACTGCCAAGCCCTGTGCTTCCTAGTAGTAAACTGCCAAGCCCTGTGCTTCCTAGTAGTAAACTGCCAAGCTCTGAATGTCCTGTAGTAAACTACCAAGCCCTGTGCTTCCTAGTAGTAAACTGCCAAGCTCTGTGCTTCCTAGTAGTAAACTGCCAAGCTCTGTGCTTCCTAGTAGTAAACTGCCAAGCTCTGTGCTTCCTAGTAGTAAACTGCCAAGCTCTGTGCTTCCTAGTAGTAAACTGCCAAGCCCTGTGCTTCCTAGTAGTAAACTGCCAAGCCCTGTGCTTCCTAGTAGTAAACTGCCAAGCCCTGTGCTTCCTAGTAGTAAACTGCCAAGCCCTGTGCTTCCTAGTAGTAAACTGCCAAGCCCTGTGCTTCCTAGTAGTAAACTGCCAAGCTCTGTGCTTCCTAGTAGTAAACTGCCAAGCCCTGTGCTTCCTAGTAGTAAACTGCCAAGCCCTGTGCTTCCTAGTAGTAAACTGCCAAGCCCTGTGCTTCCTAGTAGTAAACTGCCAAGCCCTGTGCTTCCTAGTAGTAAACTGCCAAGCCCTGTGCTTCCTAGTAGTAAACTGCCAAGCTCTGTGCTTCCTAGTAGTAAACTGCCAAGCCCTGTGCTTCCTAGTAGTAAACTGCCAAGCCCTGTGCTTCCTAGTAGTAAACTGCCAAGCCCTGTGCTTCCTAGTAGTAAACTGCCAAGCCCTGTGCTTCCTAGTAGTAAACTGCCAAGCCCTGTGCTTCCTAGTAGTAAACTGCCAAGCTCTGAATGTCCTGTAGTAAACTGCCAAGCCCTGTGCTTCCTAGTAGTAAACTGCCAAGCTCTGTGCTTCCTAGTAGTAAACTGCCAAGCCCTGTGCTTCCTAGTAGTAAACTGCCAAGCCCTGTGCTTCCTAGTAGTAAACTGCCAAGCTCTGTGCTTCCTAGTAGTAAACTGCCAAGCCCTGTGCTTCCTAGTAGTAAACTGCCAAGCCCTGTGCTTCCTAGTAGTAAACTGCCAAGCTCTGTGCTTCCTAGTAGTAAACTGCCAAGCTCTGTGCTTCCTAGTAGTAAACTGCCAAGCTCTGTGCTTCCTAGTAGTAAACTGCCAAGCCCTGTGCTTCCTAGTAGTAAACTGCCAAGCCCTGTGCTTCCTAGTAGTAAACTGCCAAGCCCTGTGCTTCCTAGTAGTAAACTGCCAAGCCCTGTGCTTCCTAGTAGTAAACTGCCAAGCTCTGAATGTCCTGTAGTAAACTGCCAAGCCATGTGCTTCCTAGTAGTAAACTGCCAAGCTCTGTGCTTCCTAGTAGTAAACTGCCAAGCTCTGTGCTTCCTAGTAGTAAACTGCCAAGCTCTGTGCTTCCTAGTAGTAAACTGCCAAGCTCTGTGCTTCCTAGTAGTAAACTGCCAAGCTCTGTGCTTCCTAGTAGTAAACTGCCAAGCTCTGTGCTTCCTAGTAGTAAACTGCCAAGCTCTGTGCTTCCTAGTAGTAAACTGCCAAGCCCTGTGCTTCCTAGTAGTAAACTGCCAAGCTCTGTGCTTCCTAGTAGTAAACTGCCAAGCTCTGTGCTTCCTAGTAGTAAACTGCCAAGCTCTGTGCTTCCTAGTAGTAAACTGCCAAGCCCTGTGCTTCCTAGTAGTAAACTGCCAAGCTCTGTGCTTCCTAGTAGTAAACTGCCAAGCTCTGTGCTTCCTAGTAGTAAACTGCCAAGCCCTGTGCTTCCTAGTAGTAAACTGCCAAGCTCTGTGCTTCCTAGTAGTAAACTGCCAAGCTCTGTGCTTCCTAGTAGTAAACTGCCAAGCCCTGTGCTTCCTAGTAGTAAACTGCCAAGCTCTGTGCTTCCTAGTAGTAAACTGCCAAGCTCTGTGCTTCCTAGTAGTAAACTGCCAAGCTCTGTGCTTCCTAGTAGTAAACTGCCAAGCCCTGTGCTTCCTAGTAGTAAACTGCCAAGCTCTGTGCTTCCTAGTAGTAAACTGCCAAGCTCTGTGCTTCCTAGTAGTAAACTGCCAAGCTCTGTGCTTCCTAGTAGTAAACTGCCAAGCTCTGTGCTTCCTAGTAGTAAACTGCCAAGCTCTGTGCTTCCTAGTAGTAAACTGCCAAGCCCTGTGCTTCCTAGTAGTAAACTGCCAAGCCCTGTGCTTCCTAGTAGTAAACTGCCAAGCTCTGTGCTTCCTAGTAGTAAACTGCCAAGCTGTGCTTCCTAGTAGTAAACTGCCAAGCTCTGTGCTTCCTAGTAGTAAACTGCCAAGCTCTGTGCTTCCTAGTAGTAAACTGCCAAGCTCTGTGCTTCCTAGTAGTAAACTGCCAAGCTCTGTGCTTCCTAGTAGTAAACTGCCAAGCTCTGTGCTTCCTAGTAGTAAACTGCCAAGCTCTGTGCTTCCTAGTAGTAAACTGCCAAGCTCTGTGCTTCCTAGTAGTAAACTGCCAAGCCCTGTGCTTCCTAGTAGTAAACTGCCAAGCCCTGTGCTTCCTAGTAGTAAACTGCCAAGCCATGTGCTTCCTAGTAGTAAACTGCCAAGCCCTGTGCTTCCTAGTAGTAAACTGCCAAGCCCTGTGCTTCCTAGTAGTAAACTGCCAAGCCATGTGCTTCCTAGTAGTAAACTGCCAAGCCATGTGCTTCCTAGTAGTTAATTGCCAAGCTCTGTGCTTTTTTGTAGACAACGTAGACAACTGCTGAGCTCAGTACCTCCTACTAAAAAACTACTAAACTCTGTGCTTCAATATGTCTCTTTATAGAGCAGTACAGTAGTTAAGGAAGGATCCTGCACACTTCTACGGCTCTCTATTATGGCTCCACACTACTCCAGGCTTGCATGCGTCCGCCGTGGACCCATGTTACTAGTTTTTGTGCAGGTCATCTTGTGCGCTCCTTGGTTCCTCAGTGTCATGTTCATGGTTACTGTAATTGTCTCCATCTGTCTTATTGCGGCTCGTCCTCCTCTTCCCACTTCATCATTTCTGATGAGCTGCATCTTCGGGTCTGAGATAAGATGATGAAGCTTCAGGTGGGTCATCGGGGCTTCAGGTGGGAGGTGTGATCAGATTTGGTCGCTTTAGTTGCTTTTACACATTTCATAGATACATTCAGGTTTAAATGATAAAAATCTGAGAAATAAAATTTCAATTCAAAGAATATAAAAAAAATAATGGTTTCTAAAAATAGCAATATATGAGTAATGTAACCTACACCTCAGCTGCAGAAGGATTTTTTTTGTTAAGAAAAAGCACATTAGTCACAGTTTATTGCATTCTACCATGGAGGACTATCTTTTAAAGAAATTGTCCAGTTTAAAATTATTTTTCCACAGTTAAAAGAGGGAGTTCTGCGTCAAAAGAGGTCTTCCGTTACCCTGGCGAATCTGTCCTGTCCAGAATTACATAGATAACCTATTTATATAAATTATGTAATACTTCATTTCTCCTGCGGGGGAGCTGCAGGATAATAGACCACTTATTCCCAGATGACCCCTTGTGATTAGAAACTCTTCTAAGATATAAAATTGTTCACAGTTGAGAAGAACCTTCTGTATAAACATTTTGCAGGCACTGGCAGAGATTTATAGTGAGGTGCGAAAAATGATAACAATAAGTGACACAAGTTTGAGGGGGAGGGAGGAGAGTGGGATCAAACCAGAATTCTGGCACATGTAGCTTAGTAAATATCCTAAGCTATCTTGATGCTGTGATCATTAAGGATCATTTGCGATCGCTGAAGAATCTCTGCAAGCAAGTGTGTAATTTCTCTGCAGCGCCACCTCTGGTGAAATGAAGAATTACACAGTCACAATAAAAAAATCTATTAACTATTGTTGTGATTCTGATGGGTCCTCAATAGAGGGGGACTCTTTGACACTTTGCAATAAGTGACCCTTGATCGCAGTTCTCCTTTATTAACTCAGAATATTAAAAAAATGAGTCTTTTTTTCAATCAGAAAACCCCTTTTGTTCCATGTGAATATTGGGATTCTTCCTTTTCTTAGCCGTCCTGTAATGAATCCTATGCGGTCGTCCTCTATTAGAGTATTTTACTACCCCTGCCAGCGCAGAGAATATAACTGCAGACCTCAATGGGAATGACTTTTAAAGGGTCTATTCACGGAGAAGGCTGATTAAAATGTATTAAACCGCTGAGACTTCCTAACTCCGCCAGCCCTTCACTCCAGCTCTGTTTAAGGGCTTGGCCTGTGAAGCTTAGTACACCGTGATTGGAATTTGCTGAAGTGCTTCCATTTTTTATTTTTTTTTTTTAGCTGGGTTTCAATCTTTCAAATTGGACTTCAAATGTGCAAGAGCGAGTCCCTGCGCCGTAGCCGAAGCACTTCAATAATTCTAAATCACTCCATACTGTAAAAGCGCAGGATTCAGATCACTTCCGAAGAAAAGCATTCGCAGGACAAATCGGGGCTGTAATCAGTTTTAATTTGCTCTGCTGAACAAGTTCCCGAGACGCTGAGACAACCTGAAAATGATCACAAATGGATTCCATTTCCCCGTTTTTCTTTTGTCGTAGGTTTATTTGTATCTTTTATTACTTCTTTGTCCTATTGTTTGAGTGAGATGAAATGCGTCACGACAATGTTCTTCTAGAAGTAAGTGGTGGAGCCTCTGAGATATTGTATCATATGTTATACACCCCCACCATTATACAGACAACATCATCACTGCCCCCATTCGGGCTCACAATCTAATATCCCTATCAGTATGTCTTTGGAGTGTGGGAGGAAACCGGAGAACCCGGAGGAAACCAGAGATCTTAGTGGAAACCAGTGAACTCGGAGGAAACCCATGCAAACACGGGGAGACCATTCAAACTCCTTGCAGATGTTCCCATTGGTGGCATGCTAACCCAAGACTTCAGAGTTGCAAATCAACAATTCTCACCACTGAGCCACCGTGCATTACTAGCTAAAGGGGTTATTTAGGACTATTTTATTTTTTTCTGATGGGGCTAAGAACTGACTAGTAGGCAATGTGCTAACTACCTGCCTGCTTGATCCAGTGCTGGTACTGACCGCTCCTGCAGATGACCTCACATCAACAGAGCAGCTCTTCCCCTTTCAACTGCTTCATAGACAGGGCATAACTGCTGTCATCATGCTGAATGACAGCTGGCTCCCCGCAGTAAGGCAGCAGGGAGCTGGCTACCAATCAGCATGATAGATAGGGAGGAAGAGAAGATGCTGCTCTGTTGACGTGATGTCACCGGACACTGCAGAAGTGGTCACTGTCCACTCTGAGCTTGCACTGTTAGCAACTACCTGTGGCTCCCCGCAGTAAGGCAACGGGGAGCTGGCTATCAATCAGCATAATATCTGCAGAGGGGAAGAGAAGATGCTGCTCTGTCAACATGGCGTTACCAGAAACTGCAGAAGTAGTCACTGACCACTCTGAGCATGCACTGTTAGCAACTACCTGCATGTTAATTCTTTAGACTCATAGGCAAAACCTCATGGCTGGGTTATGGAAAGGGTATAAGGGTAAATGCTTTGGGGGACTTCCATCATCTATACAAAAAGAATATTAATTCCCAACTCCTGAAAAGTGAATAATATGAAGATGCAAAATTTGCGTGAATGCGGTGCAAAAGCCACCACAAAAGATGCAGCAGATGGTGGACACAGCAGAAGAGGCCCCTGCGCAAGAATAGCATATGGACCCTCTGCAGTCCAATAATTCGCCAAAAGGCAAAATTGCATCTGTTTTGGAGGTAGTAGTAGCCCCATTTCTTCTTGAGCCTATATAGAGGTGTTTTCAGTCATTGTGATACTGACTCTGATGATAATGAGACTTCTGAAAACGCTTCCAAAAAGGACAGGAAATATTCATCTAAAAATTTCCTGGTGTGAAAATTGCTAGATTACAATATTGATATATCATTTACTATAGTTAAATGCAATGTGGGGTCATCCAATGTGGATCACTCATTATGTACAGATATGGGGCAAACCTGCGCCGCCGCCGCTTGCTCATATATTAACTTTAATTTCCTTGCCTGTTATTTAAGTATCTAGGCGCCAAACCAAGACTGAATGTTCTCCCGTTTGACTAATTTCCACCACTTCTTATCGTCTTTGGGTAAAATTAACAGTTTGACCTTACGGGCGCCGCGGTCTTGAGGATATGCGGCATATTACATGGAAAGCACAAGTATCAGTCATTCAGCCAGTCAATTAAATCTCGTCTTGAATTAACTAAACACATTGTGATGGCTCCAACTTTTTTTTTTTTTTTTTAAATAAAACAGAAAAAAAAAACTTAATTTTTTTTAATAGACTTGGTCCGGAACTCATTAATTTCTGTATTTTCTTCCAACATATTAGCTGCAATCTATGCAAATCGGCAGACTTATTATCTCTAATAAGTAGATGTTCTTGGGAAAATTAATACGGCTAATCAAACAAGCGCCACTTCGAGCATGCCTCATCGATTAATACACATCCACATTTATACTTACACATATTCATAAGGGTCATCACTGCGCATCAACATACACTCATTAGCTCCCCGGAATGGATTAGATTGGAAAATAAACTGAGAATAATTTAATTAAAAATAACACAAGATTGAATTTTTTTGATTGAATTCTTAATATTCAGGGTTTATTTATGATGAAATAAAATAAATATTTCTATTAATTCCCTTCCATTTATAAAGCTAGAACATTTCCATATTCAAAGTGTATTAGTCCTTGTCCTAAGTTTCCCTGCATGTTTCATGTACAGTGCCTTGCGAAAGTATTCGGCCCCCTGGAACTTTTCAACCTTTTCCCACATATGATGCTTCAAAACATAAAGATACCAAATGTAAATTTTTGGTGAAGAATCAACAACAAGTGGAACACAATTGTGAAGTGGAATGAAATTTATTGGTTATTTTAAATTTTTGTGGAAATTCAAAAACTGAAAAGTGGGGCGTGCAATATCAATGATGGGGGAGAGGGCTTTAGGTGATGTTCCCTCTCCCCATCATTCCCCCTCTGCTTCTGATGCAACGGGCGCGATGACGTCACTTCGCGCGCCAAGCTGTACCGAGTAGTGCTGAGTAGGTGCACTACAGAAACCGGAGCAGCAGGGGAATGAGGAGAGGTGATGATCAGTATGTATTTGATTATCTTTAAATCAGTGAGTACGTGGTGGCAATAATACTGGAGTAATATGGAATGTGCATTATACTATTTGAGGCTGCATTATCATATACAGGGCTGTGGGGGCTGCATTATACTTTATTGGGGCTGCATTTTACTCTATGGTGCTGTATTATACTGTATGAGGCTGAATTATACTCTATGAGTGCTGCATTATACTGTATGAGGCTGAATTATACTCTATGGGGGCTGCATTTTACTCTATGGTGCTGTATTATACTGTATGAGGCTGAATTATACTCTATGAGTGCTGCATTATACTGTATGAGGCTGAATTATACTCTATGAGTGCTGCATTATACTCAATGGGGGCTGCATTATACTGTATGAGGCTGAATTTTACTCTATGAGTCCTGCATTATACTCTATGGATGCTGTGTTATACTCTATGGGAGCGTCATCAGACTCTATGGGGGCTGCATTATACTCTATCAAGGAATATGCAGAGAGTATTATACTATGTGTACTATATAGGGGCTGCATTATACTGCATGGAAGATTATGGGGAATGCGTTATACTATGAAGGACTATGAGGTACATTATGTCACGATACCCGGCTATAAATGCTGCAGGGGAAACTGCACCCAGCAGCAACGGAGCTGGACCAGAAACCTCGTAACTGACATGAACACCAACGGGACCTTCCTGTTGTGGATTCTGTTTTTGGGCTCCCTCTGGTGGTTACAGATGGTACTGGGTGACTTGTGTTCTCTGCGGTCTCTGGTGTCCACCTGTTCTATCAGGATATGGGAGTTTCCTATTTAACCTGGCTTTCTTGTCATTTCCTCGCCGGCGATCAATGTAATCAGTGTGTCTTGTTACCTCTGCTTTCCGCTTCAGTAATCTTCAGGACAAGCTAAGTTTTTGATTTTCCTGTTCCACGTTTTGCTTTATTTTTGTTTTAGTCCAGCTTGCAGTTATGTGATTCCTTGTTGCTGGTTGCTCTAGTGGGCTGATATTACTCCTCATGTTCCATGAGTTGGCACATGAGTTCAGGTAATTTCAGGATGGTTTTTTGTAGGGTTTTTCGCTGACCGCGCAGTTCACTTTTGTATCCTCTGCTATCTAGTTTTAGCGGGCCTCATTTTGCTGAATCTGTTTTCATTACTACGTATGTGCTTTCCTCTCATTTCACCGTCATTACATGTGGGGGGCTGCTATTTCTGTGGGGTGTTTCTCTGGAGGCAAGAGAGGTCTTTGTTTCTTCTAATAGGGGAAGCTAGTCCTTCGGCTGGCGCGAGACGTCTAGAATCATCGTAGGCACGTTCCCCGGCTACTGCTAGTGTTGTGAATTAGGTTCAGGATCGCGGTCAGCTCAGTTTCCATCACCCTAGAGCTTGTTCTGTTTTTTGTGTGCTTGTCCTTTTGTGATCCCCTGCCATTGGGATCATGATAGTATCGCCGGCCCGAAAAGTGGTAATCATATTGGCTGAAGTAGGAGGAAAAGTAGTCTGAGGAGGTTTTTTTTTTTTTTTTTCCTTCCCTCAGAGTTTGCTGCGTCTTACCTCCTTTAATCCTTGAATGGCTCTGACCTCAGCTGTTTATCATGGACGTCCAGAGTTTGGCTTCCAGCCTGAATAATCTTGCTGCTAAGGTTCAAAATATACAAGATTTTGTTGTACATGCTCCTATGTCTGAACCTAGAATTCGTATCCCAGAGTTTTTTTCTGGAGATAGATCTAGTTTTCTGAATTTTAGGAACAATTGCAAGTTGTTTCTTTCTTTGAAATCTCGCTCCTCTGGAGACCCTGCTCAGCAAGTCAAGATTTTAATATCTTTCCTGCGGGGTGACCCTCAGAATTGGGCATTTGCATTGGCACCAGGGGATCCTGCGTTGCTCAATGTGGATGCGTTTTTTCTGGCATTGGGTTTGCTCTATGAGGAACCTAACCTAGAGATTCAGGCTGAAAAAGCTTTATTGGCTCTCTCTCAGGGGCAAGATAAAGCAGAATTATATTGTCAGAAATTTCGGAAATGGTCGCTGCTTACTCAGTGGAATGAGTGCGCCCTGGCTGCAAGATTCAGAGATGGCCTTTCTGAGGCCATTAAAGATGTTATGGTGGGGTTCCCTGCGCCTACAGGTCTGAATGAGTCTATGACTATGGCTATTCAGATTGATCGGCGTTTACGGGAGCGCAAACCTGTGCACCATTTGGCGGTGTCTTCTGAACAGGCACCTGAGACAATGCAATGTGATAGATTTCAGTCCAGAAGTGAACGGCAAAACTATAGGCGGAAAAATGGGTTGTGTTTTTATTGTGGTGATTCAGCTCATGTTATATCAGCATGCTCTAAACGCACAAAAAAGGTTGATAAGTCTGTTGCCATTAGTACTTTACAGTCTAAGTTCATTCTGTCTGTGACTCTGATTTGTTCATTATCAGCCATTTCCGTCGATGCCTATGTGGATTCAGGCGCTGCCCTGAGTCTTATGGATTGGTCATTTGCCAACCGCTGTGGGTTTAGTCTGGAGCCTCTGGAAGTCCCTATTCCTTTGAAAGGAATTGACTCTACACCTTTGGCTATGAATAAACCTCAGTACTGGACACAAGTGACCATGTGTATGACTCCCGTTCATCAGGAGGTGATTCGCTTCCTGGTACTGTATAATTTACATGATGTCTTAGTGCTTGGTCTGCCATGGTTACAAACTCATAACCCAGTCTTGGACTGGAAAACGATGTCTGTGTTAAGATGGGGATGTCAGGGGGTTCATGATGATGCACCTCCGATTTCTATAGCTTCATCTACTCCTTCTGAGGTTCCTGTATTTTTGTCTGATTATCGGGATGTTTTTGAGGAGCCTAAGCTCAATTCGCTTCCTCCTCACAGGGATTGCGATTGTGCTATAGATTTGATTCCTGGCAGTAAATTTCCTAAAGGTCGTTTGTTCAATCTGTCAGTGCCAGAGCATACTGCTATGCGGGATTATGTTAAGGAGTCCTTGGAAAAGGGACATATCCGTCCATCTTCGTCTCCTTTGGGAGCAGGTTTTTTTTTTCGTGGCCAAAAAAGATGGTTCCTTGAGGCCTTGTATAGATTACCGTCTTTTGAATAAGATTACGGTCAAATATCAGTATCCTTTGCCATTGTTGACTGATTTGTTCGCTCGCATTAAGGGGGCTAAATGGTTCACTAAGATTGATCTTCGGGGTGCGTATAATCTTGTGCGGATTAAGCAGGGTGATGAGTGGAAAACCGCATTTAATACGCCTGAGGGCCATTTTGAGTATTTGGTGATGCCTTTTGGACTTTCTAATGCTCCTTCTGTCTTCCAGTCCTTTATGCACGATATTTTCCGTGAATATCTGGATAAATTTATGATTGTGTATTTGGATGATGTTTTGGTTTTTTCTGATGACTGGGAGTCCCATGTTCAGCAGGTCAGGAAGGTGTTTCAGGTCCTGCGGGCCAATTCTTTGTTTGTAAAAGGTTCAAAGTGTCTCTTTGGAGTCCAGAAGATTTCTTTTTGGGGGTATATTTTTTCCCCTTCTACTATTGAGATGGATCCCGTCAAGGTTCAAGCTATTTGTGACTGGACGCAGCCTACATCTCTTAAGAGTCTACAGAATTTCTTGGGCTTTGCTAATTTTTATCGTCGTTTCATAACTAATTTTTCTAGTGTTGTTAAGCCTTTGACGGATCTGACTAAGAAGGGTGCTGATGTTGCTGATTGGTCTCCTGCGGCTGTGGAGGCCTTTCAGGAACTTAAGCGCCGGTTTTCTTCTGCTCCTGTGTTGCGTCAGCCAGATGTTTCGCTTCCTTTTCAGGTTGAGGTTGATGCTTCTGAGATTGGAGCGGGGGCGGTTTTGTCACAGAGAAGCTCCGATTGCTCGGTGATGAAGCCATGTGCGTTCTTTTCTAGAAAGTTTTCGCCCACTGAGCGGAATTATGATGTTGGTAATCGGGAGCTTTTGGCCATGAAGTGGGCATTTGAGGAGTGGCGTCATTGGCTTGAGGGTGCTAGACATCGTGTGGTGGTCTTGACTGATCACAAAAATCTGATTTACCTTGAGTCTGCCAAGCGTCTGAATCCTAGACAGGCTCGTTGGTCACTGTTTTTCTCCCGTTTCGATTTTGTGGTTTCATACCTGCCAGGTTCAAAGAATGTGAAGGCGGATGCTCTTTCTGGGAGTTTTGTGCCTGATTCCCCTGGAAATTCTGAGCCCACTGGTATCCTTAGGGATGGGGTGATTTTGTCGGCTGTCTTCCCAGACTTGCGACGTGCTTTGCAGGAGTTTCAGGCGGATAAACCTGATCGTTGTCCGCCTGAAAGACTGTTTGTTCCGGATAATTGGACCAGTAGAGTCATCTCCGAGGTCCATTCTTCTGCGTTGGCAGGTCATCCTGGAATATTTGGTACTAGAGACTTGGTGGCCAGGTCTTTTTGGTGGCCTTCCTTGTCGAGGGATGTGCGTTCTTTTGTGCAGTCTTGTGAAGTTTGCGCTCGGGCTAAGCCTTGCTGTTCTCGGGCCAGTGGATTGTTGTCACCTTTGCCTATCCCGAAGAGGCCTTGGACGCACATTTCCATGGACTTTATTTCGGATCTCCCAGTCTCTCAAAAAATGTCCGTCATCTGGGTTGTGTGTGACCGCTTTTCTAAGATGGTTCATCTGGTACCCTTGCCTAAGTTACCTTCCTCCTCTGAGTTGGTCCCTCTGTTTTTTCAGAACGTGGTTCGTTTGCATGGGATTCCGGAGAACATTGTTTCTGACAGGGGATCCCAGTTTGTGTCTAGATTTTGGCGGACGTTCTGTGCTAAGATGGGCATTGATTTGTCCTTTTCGTCTGCATTCCATCCTCAGACGAATGGCCAGACGGAACGAACTAATCAGACCTTGGAAACTTATTTAAGGTGTTTTGTTTCTGCTGATCAAGATGACTGGGTTACCTTTTTGCCGCTTGCCGAATTTGCCCTTAATAATCGGGCTAGTTCTGCTACCTTGGTTTCTCCTTTCTTTTGTAATTCGGGGTTTCATCCTCGTTTTTCCTCTGGTCAGGTGGAGCCTTCTGATTGTCCTGGAGTGGACATGGTGGTGGATAGGTTGCATCAGATTTGGAGTCATGTGGTGGACAATTTGAAGTTGTCCCAGGAGAGGGCTCAGCAGTTTGCTAATCGCCGTCACCGCGTGGGTCCTCGACTTCGTGTTGGGGACTTGGTGTGGTTGTCTTCTCGTTTTGTTCCTATGAAGGTCTCTTCTCCTAAGTTCAAGCCTCGGTTCATCGGTCCCTATAGGATCTTGGAAATTCTTAACCCTGTGTCGTTTCGTTTGGATCTCCCGGCATCGTTTGCTATCCATAATGTGTTCCATCGGTCGTTGTTGCGGAAGTATGAGGTACCTGTTGTTCCTTCGCTTGAGCCTCCAGCTCCGGTGCTGGTGGAGGGAGAATTGGAGTATGTTGTGGAGAAGATCTTGGATTCTCGTGTTTCCAGACGGAAACTTCAGTATTTGGTCAAGTGGAAGGGTTATGGTCAGGAGGATAATTCTTGGGTGGTTGCCTCTGATGTTCATGCTGCTGATTTGGTCCATGCATTTCATAGGGCTCATCCTGGTCGCCCTGGTGGTTCTCGTGAGGGTTCAGTGACCCCTCCTCAAGGGGGGGTACTGTTGTGGATTCTGTTTTTGGGCTCCCTCTGGTGGTTACAGATGGTACTGGGTGACTTGTGTTCTCTGCGGTCTCTGGTGTCCACCTGTTCTATCAGGATATGGGAGTTTCCTATTTAACCTGGCTTTCTTGTCATTTCCTCGCCGGCGATCAATGTAATCAGTGTGTCTTGTTACCTCTGCTTTCCGCTTCAGTAATCTTCAGGACAAGCTAAGTTTTTGATTTTCCTGTTCCACGTTTTGCTTTATTTTTGTTTTAGTCCAGCTTGCAGTTATGTGATTCCTTGTTGCTGGTTGCTCTAGTGGGCTGATATTACTCCTCATGTTCCATGAGTTGGCACATGAGTTCAGGTAATTTCAGGATGGTTTTTTGTAGGGTTTTTCGCTGACCGCGCAGTTCACTTTTGTATCCTCTGCTATCTAGTTTTAGCGGGCCTCATTTTGCTGAATCTGTTTTCATTACTACGTATGTGCTTTCCTCTCATTTCACCGTCATTACATGTGGGGGACTGCTATTTCTGTGGGGTGTTTCTCTGGAGGCAAGAGAGGTCTTTGTTTCTTCTAATAGGGGAAGCTAGTCCTTCGGCTGGCGCGAGACGTCTAGAATCATCGTAGGCACGTTCCCCGGCTACTGCTAGTGTTGTGAATTAGGTTCAGGATTGCGGTCAGCTCAGTTTCCATCACCCTAGAGCTTGTTCTGTTTTTTGTGTGCTTGTCCTTTTGTGATCCCCTGCCATTGGGATCATGATACCTTCCACATGAGACAGTGATCAGGTAAAGCAAAAGGACCTACGATCATGTGACAGAGTGGGAGGCGGTCAGGGGGCGGTGCCAGATGCCAGGCAAACAGAGAAGGGACAAGCATAAAAGAATAGTGAAACAAGCCAAGGTTGTAGCCAGGAGATTACAAGATACCAACAGGGAGAGTCAGGGAATAGTCAAAAGCCAAGCCAGAAGTCAGTAATCCAGGAAAACGAATAAAGCACGTGACAGCAAGACACAAAGCAAGCCAGCACACACTTAACAGATCAAGCATACAGACTGCAGAAAAACCTATAGCTGACAAGGATACCAGGTTAAAAGCGAGTATATATAGCCCTCCCATCTTGAGAGACTAAGAACATTAACCCTGAGATTACAAGACATAACCTTGTCCTAACTATGACAGTACCCCCCCCCCTCTTAACGGGGGGCCACTGGACCCCCAGGCTTCTCAGGGTGCCTGGCATGAAAAGCCCGCACCAGTCGATCAGCATGAACAGAACTGGCCGGAACCCATGACCGATCCTCAATAGAATAACCCTTCCAATGTATTAAGTACTGAAGCCTTCGACGCATCCACCGTGAATCAATGATGCGCTCTACCTCATACTACAGCTGACCCTCTACCAACACTGGCGGGACATTGGATGAGGAATCTTCTCTAACCGTCCCCACGGGTTTTAATAGGGACCTGTGGAAGACATTTGATATTTTGAAGGAGGCGGGCAACTGTAATCTATAGGCCACTGGGTTGATCACCTCTAATATCTTGTATGGACCTATAAACTTGGGTCCCAACTTCATAGAGGGTACTTTAAGTTTGAGGTTACAAGGTAGACAACCACACCTTCTCCCCCACAGTCAGTGTAGGAGCTGACCCCCTGCTCCTGTCTGCAAACTGTTTGTACCTCCTTTGAGCTTTGGAGATATTACCCTGAACCTCCCTCCAAAGGGTTCTTAACTGTTGGACCAGACCCTCAGCACCAGGGCAACCAGAATCCATGCGGGAAAAATTCTCCAAATTGCAGAACAAATCCATAATTGACCTGAAAAGGAGATTTGCCAGTAAACTGATTAATACGACAGTTGAATGCAAATTCTGCCATGGGTAATACCTCACACCAGTCCTCCTGTCTGGAAGAGGCAAGGCATCTTAAAATTTGTTCAAACGACTGGTTGGTGCGTTCAGTCTGACCATTAGATTCCGGGTGATAAGCAGAGGAGAAAGACAACGTAACCCCCAACTTCTTACAAAAAGCCCTTCAAAATCTAGCAACAAATTGCACACCCCTGTCAGATACCACATTCACAGGGACCCCATGCAACCGAACTATATGCTGAATGAACAAACGAGCTAAGGCTTCAGCAAAAGTCAATGCAGATAATGGCACAAAGTGGGCTTGTTTAGAAAACCTATCAACCACTACCCAGACTACAGAGTTGCCCTTTGAAGGAGGAAGATTAGTGATAAAATCCATGGACAGGTGTGTCCAAGTTTTATCCGGAATTGACAAAGGTACCAATTCCCTGGCCATCTGGACCAGAGAGCTCTTAGAGCGAGCACACACCCCACAAGTATTCACAAATTTTTTTTAATATCAGTACCCATAGAAGGCCACCAAAAATTCCTAGCTACTGCCCCCGGGTAGCTGCAATCCCAGGGTGTGCACTCAACACAGTCATGAAATCCTTGCAGAAGTGTGAGACAGAAATGATCGGGTACAAACAATTTGCCAGAGGGTTTATTCTTGGGAGCTTGTGACTGTTTCCAAAATCTCTCTCTGTAACTCAGATGAGATTTCAGCCACAACCACTCCAGGTTGAAGAATGGAGGAAGGAGGTTCTGGAGGGGACACACAATCAAAACTCTGGGATAAGTCATCCGCTTTACATTTTTAGACCCTGGTCGGAACGTAATGGTAAAATGAAACCGAGAAGAAAAAAAAAGTGCCCACTGAGCCTGTCTGGGGGTCAATCTCTTAGCAGACTTGATATAGGCCAAATTTTTATGATCAGTGATGACTGTAACGGGAAGAACAGCCCCCTCCAAAAAATGCCTCCATTCTTCGAAGGCCAATTTAATTGCCAACAATTCCCTGTTGCCGACATCATAGTTTCTCTCAGCCGAAGATGATTTTTTAGAGAAAAAGGCACAGGGTTTAAAGGTTAGTAAGGGTCGACGGGCCCTGAGACAACACTGCCCCCACCCCCACCTCCGATGCGTCAACCTCTACGATAAAAGGTCTCGACGGATTGGGTTGTATCAACATAAGGGCTGAAAATAAAACATTTCATCAGTGTCTGGAATTAATTTTTTGCGGCCTCGGACCAATTTTTTACCTCTGCCCCTTTGAGTGTGAGGTCCGTTAAGGGTTTCACCACCTGCAAAAACCCTTTAATGAACTTCCTATAATAGTTAGCAAAGCCCAGAAATCGCTGCAACCCCTTCAGGTCATGAGGTTGCACCCAATCAGAAATGGCCTGAACCTTCCCCGGGTCCATGCGGAACCCATCCCCAGATACAATTAATCCCAGAAAAGACAGTTCTTGCATAAAGAATGACTACTTCTCCAGTTTTGCGTATAAATGGTTCTCCTTGAGTCTCACAAGAACTGTCTGAAGATGGTGTAAGTGAGACTGACTGTCCTCTGAATATATCAAGATGTCATCCAGGTAAATGACAACATAGCGCCCAATCAGGTCAGAAAAAACAACATTAATAAAATTCTGGAACACAGCAGGGGCGTTAGTGAGACCGAAGGGCATAACCAAATTTTCAAATAAGCCCTCGGTAGTCAGAAACGCTGTTTTCCATTCATCACCCTAGAATCCTTATCAGGTTATAAGCCCCTCGTATGTCAAGCTTAGAAAGCCATTTGGCCCCAGTGAGTTGATTACATAAATCAGGAATCAGAGGAAGAGGATACGTGTTTTTCACAGTGATCTTATTCAGTTCCCGAAAGTCGAGGCACGGTCGCAAACCACCATCTTTTTTCTTCACAAAGAAAAACCCCGCTGCGACGGGTGAAACAGAAGGCCGAATATGCCCCTTACGGAGACTCTCAGTGATGTACTCTTTCATGGCTTGGCGCTCGGGCCCAGACAAGTTGTATAAACGAGCCTTGGGTAATTTGGCTCCTGGGATTAAATTAATAGCACAATCACCGGGTTGATGTGGTGGGAGCGCCTCGGCCTCACTTTCGGAAAACACGTCTTAGAAGTCTTTCAGGTACTCCGGAATACCCTCCAGACCGACAGACGACACAGATACAGACTTTTTCGGGTTAACAAAAGGTCCCAGGTTACAACACGGACCAATACCCTTACATCTCCATTGAGTAATCTCCCCTGCCACCCAATCAATGGCAGGATTGTGGCGTTGCAGCCAGGGCATTCCCAGAACCAGTCCTGCAGGCAGATTATTCAATACAAAACAACTTAATTGCTCCACATGAGTGGAACCCACTTTCAGAGAAAAAAACATCAGTTTTGAAACAAATTCCATCCCGGGTAAGATGGGATACAAATTAACAGCCACAATTTTAACAGGGTTTTTCAACCTAACTGTCCCTATCTTATTACGAGTCACAACTTGGGCATCAATCAAATTAACGGAAGAACTGCAGTCAACAAAAGCGGTGGTCACCACAGGACCACCAGCAAGCTCCAATTTCACCTGGAGCACAAGTTTTGTAAGAGAAAAAAAAAATGTACCTGGGAGTCTGGACAACCTCCTCGATTCAGACTCAGTCGTTTCCCAGATGGTTTCACAGAAGGGCAGGATGGACAGTTCCTTTTCCAATGTCCAGAGGCTCCACAGTAAAAACACAGTTGATTGTCTCTGCGGTGTCTTCTCTCCCTTTCAGAGACCGAGACTGACCCAATCTCCATGGGGTCAGATACAGGTGCAGAGTCACATAACTTAGAGAATAAGGAAGTCTCTTGTTGCATCATTCCTCTAGCACGGAGTCTCCGGTCCATTCGAACTGCCTGTGTCATGGCGCCCTCCAAGGTATCAGGAGGAGGATGAAGTGCCAGAGCGTCCTTCAGACGGTCAGACAGACCCATATGCGGAACAAGCCCCTCAGGACTGCATCGTTCCAAGAAACTTCAGCTGCCCAGCGCCTAATAATCGCTGCTATGTAGCAGAGCCGATCAGGCTATGCCAGCCTCTGGGAGGCTATTTAAACATCGCAAAAGTAAAAAGAAAAAAATTGTTTTTAAAAATATGAAAAAAAAAAATATATATACAAGCTTAAATCACCCCCTGTTAGGACTGTCGGAACGCACCAAGTATAAGATGAAATAATATTGGTGCGTTCGCAGTCCGGGGTCCACCGTGCAGGTGAAAACCTGCTGCTAGTAAGTGGCAGCGCTATATGGCGGTAGAAGCGAACCCTGTAAAGCCACAGGTCCGCAATACCGCACTAATGAGTGCAAGCAAGAAGTCAGCGAACTCAATCCCAAGACTCAGGGTTGAAGTCCGTTCAGACTACCTGCGCACAACACCGCAACTGGGTGCGTTAGGTAACTGTTAGATATAGTAAGAGCACCGAAGTGCGAACTGTGCTGTGCTGGCAGACACCACTAAGCACACAGACGTGGGTTAGGAGGCGCACTACTGGCGTGTGGCGCCGCACTGGCGGTCACAGCAATAGATGCTGATTCGTGTGTAACACGTTGAGAGGTTAGTTGGGTGCTAGATAGCAGACATTCACCTTACGCGAACAGTCATACAATAGGGTAGGGGTATTTAATGAACGACTTGCACTCACAACAAACACACGTATGTAATTGTACACTAGCACATGGCCGTGCGGTCATGCGAAGCTTATATAGCTGCAGCACGTTCAGGACCTTCCAATAAAGGACCAATGGGCAGCTGCCACAGAAGTTAGCCCTTTCAGGACCTTCCAGGAGGACCAATGGGAACCGCTGCAGCATCTGAGCATGTGACCCTCAATCTCCAATGGGAGATCTCACCCTGGGCATGCGCAGAAGGGAAAAAGCAGGACTTAGTCTCAGAAGCGTCTGCTCGCTGCTGCCCAGCACTGGCTTTAATGGCAAAAGCTGGAAAAGCAACAGCAAGCCTAAGCACAGAGTGAGACTGAGCCAGACGCAAGGACCGACGTTTCCACTGCGGCAGGAGAAGAATGGGAGACCGCAGCGGAGATGGCCCGAGATTCCCCGTGTGCAGAAGCGGGAACTCGACCCCTAACACCCCCCCTTTCGCCCCATCCAAAATAAAACAATAATAAAAAAAATCAAACCTACACATATTTGGTATCGCCGCATTCAGAATCGCCCAATCTATCAATAATAAAAAGGATTAACCTGATGGCTAAACAGCGTAGCAAGAAAAAAAATTTGAAACGCCAGAATTACATTTTTTTGGTCGCCGCGACATAGCATTAAAATGCAATAACGGGCTATCAAAAGAACGTATGTTAGGGTTGGCGGAACGCACCAAATATATAGTTTATTAGATGGAATTGGTGCGTTCGCAACCCGGGATCCACCGTGCAGGAAAGTACCTGCTGCTAAGTAAGACGGACTATATGGCGGTACTATAAGTATACATACAAGGGTTAACTTCACCCTGCGTGAAGGAAGCGATCCTGTTGCGTCACAGGACCGCGGTACCGCACATAGAGCGCGAGCAATAAGTCAGCGAACACAACCCCAACTAGGATTGAAGTCCGATTAGACCACTGCTGGCACAACACCGCAACTGGGTGTGTAAGGAAACTATTGAAATAGTAAATAAAGGCACGAGAGTGCGTGCGGTGCCGCACTAACGGACGCCGCTAACCACCCAGGCTTGGGTAAGGAAAGCGCACGGCGCCGTACAGGCGGTCACAGCAACTAGACGCTGTTATGTGTGTTTTGTGCTGATGGCTAGTCGGGCGCTAGATAGCTACCATCATCCGCAAACAGACAACAACACTAGGGAGGGATACTTAGGAGCTTTCATCCTTCGACATACATCCATCTACACACACACATATATATTCAAGACAATACTAGCGCATGGCCGTGCGGTCATGCGCGGTTTATATAGTTGCAGCACAGGAAGCTGCTACTGAAGTTTTTGCCCTTTCAGGACCTTCCAGAAGGACCAATGGAAAGTGCTGCAGTACCTGAGCATGTTTTGCCCTTTCAGGACCTTCCAGGAGGACCAATGGAATGTACTGCAGCACCTGAGCATGTGACCGAACATGTGGCCCTCGACCTCCAATGGGAGACCCTGCCCTGGGCATGCTCAATGTGAGTAAACAAGGACTTAGTCCCAGAGAGGCTCGCCGCAGATCAGTGCAGGGTACCATAGGAAAGCCAGAAAAGGCAGCAGTGACTCTATGCACCGAATCAGCCTCAGCGAGACGCCTCCGCTGAGCAGAGCCCACTGCGGCCGATACCGAATGGGAGACCGCAGCAAACACGGATCGAGATTCCCCCTGTGCAGCAGAGGAAACTCGACTCCTAACAACGTATCTGCACAAATGTGGTATCATTTAAAAATGTCACGCAATGGCATGCAAAAAATAAGCCCTCACCCGACCCCAGATCACAAAAAATGGAGACGCTACGAGTATCGGAAAATGGTGCTTTTTTTTTTTTAACCGAAGTTTTGAATTTTTTTTCTCCACTTAGATAAAACATAACCTAGTCATGTTAGGTGTCTATAAACTCGAAATGACCTGGAGAATCATACTATCAGGTCAGTTTTAGCATTTAGTGAACCCAACAAAAAAGCCAATCAAAAACAAGTGTGGGATTGCACTTTTTTGCAATTTCACCGCACTTGTATTTGTTTCCCGTTTTCTAGTACACGACATGGTAAAACCAATGGTGTCGTTCAAAAATACAACTTGTCCTGCAAAAAATAAGCCCTCACATGACCATATTGACGGAAAAATAAAAAAGTTATGGCTCTGAGAAGGAGGGGAGCAAAAAACAAAAACGCAAAAACGAAAAAGGGCCGTGGTGGAAAGGGTTAAAGACCCTGAACAATTTTTTATCCCCAGAATAAGTGTCGGGTAATTTTACTGGCGGTTCGGGGTCCGCTAAGGATACATCAGAGGGACCCCCTTCCCGGGACCGAAATGGACCTGTAGGGGTATGTGTCCACATTCAGGAAACGCTGCGTTTTTGACACTGCGTAGAGC
The DNA here is from genome assembly GCF_032444005.1 of Ranitomeya imitator. Lineage (NCBI taxonomy): Eukaryota > Metazoa > Chordata > Amphibia > Anura > Dendrobatidae > Ranitomeya > Ranitomeya imitator. Next base: position 141,770,690 of record NC_091290.1, read on the forward strand.
CGCAGCGTCAAAAACGCAGTGTCCAGATGTTACAGCATAGAGGAGGGGATTTCATGAAATCCCGTCTCCACTATGCATTTTTAAGAATGCAGCATGTCCTTACATTGCAGAAACAACGCAAGGACAGCGCAGGTGACCTGCCAGTGACCTCAGGTGCAGATTTGGTCAGGATTTTACCTGCATAAAATCCTGACCAAATCCTGATGCCATCCTGAACGTGGACACATACCCTTAAGCACCTGCCACATCTCTCTGCATCTATCAGGTCAGCTATAATGTCACGATACCCGGGTATAAATGCTGCAGGGCAAACTGCACCCAGCAGCAATGGAGCTGGACCAGACACCGGGTAACTAACATGAACACCAACGGGACCTTTCACATGAGACAGAGTGATCAGGTAAAGCAAAAGGACCTATGATCATGTGACAGAGTGGTAGGTGGTGAGGGGGCGGAGCCAGACATCGGGGAAACAGAGAAGGAACAAGCATAAAAGAATAGGGAAACAAACAGAGGTCTTAGCCAGGAGATTACAAGATACCAACAGGGAGAGTCAGGGAATAGTCAGAAGCCAAGCCAGAAGTCAGTAATCCAGGAAAACGAATAAAGCAGGTGACAGCAAGACACAAAGCAAGCCAGCACACACTTCAGAGGTCAAGCATACAGACTGCAGAAAGACCTATAGCTGACAAGGATACCAGGTTAGGAGCGTGTATATATAGCCCTCCCATCTTGAAAGAGAAGCTAAGAACATTAACCCTGAGAGTACAGGACATAACCTTGTCCTTACCATGACACATTATACTATGGGGAGTGCGTTGTTTTATATGGAGGACTATGGGTTGCATTATACAATATGGTGGACTATAAGGTGCAATATGCAATATGGAGGACTATGGGAGTGCATTATACTATATTGAGAACTATGGGGAGTGTATTATACTGTATGCAGGACTATGGGGAGTGGCTTATACAATACTAGATGGTAGCCCGATTCTATCACATCTGGTATTCTAGAATATGTATGTAGTTTATTTATTTAGATTTTAGAATAATACATTGAATACACAGGATTCCACCGTCCGCGACCAATTAGCGCCCGATTCTATCACATCTGGTATTCTAGAATATGTATGTAGTTTATTTATTTAGATTTTAGAATAATACATTGAATACACAGGATTCCACCGTCCGCGACCAATTAGCGCCTGTCGCTGATTTTTTGCGGCCAGCCACGTAGTATATAGCACAGCCATGTAGTATATAACAGCCCAGGTACTAAATAGCACAGCCACGTAGTATATTGCACAGCCACATAGTATATTGCACAGCCACGTAGTATATAGCACAGTCCATGGAGTATATAGCACAGCCCACGTAGTATATAGCACAGCCCACAGAGTGTATAACAGCCCACATAGCATATAACACAGCCACATAGTTTATAACAGCCCACGTAGCATATAACACAGCTCACGTAGTATATAACAGCCCACGCACTCAGTATATAGCACAGGCCAGGTAGTGTATAACACAGCCCACGTAGTATATAGCACAGCCACGTAGTATATTGCATAGCCCATGTAGTACATTGCACAGCCCACATAGTATATTGCACAGCCCACGTAGTATGTTGCACAGCCCACGTAGTATATTGCACAGCCCACATAGTATATTGCAAAGCCCACGTAGTATATTGCACAGCCCACAGGGTATATAGCATAGCCCACGCAGTATATTGCACAGCCCACGCAGTACATTGCACAGCCCACATAGTATATTGCACAGCCCACGTAGTATATTGCACAGCCCACGTAGTACATTGCACAGCCCATGTAGTACATTGCACAGACCACGTAGTACATTGCACAGCCCACGTAGTACATTGCACAGCCCACATAGTACATTGCACAGCCCACGTAGCATATAACACAGCCCAAGCAGTATATAGCACAGCCCACGTAGTATATTGCACAGCCCACACAGTATATTGCACAGCCCACGTAGTATATTGCACAGCCCACATATTATATTGCACAGCTCACATAGTATATAGCAATGTGGGCATCATATCCCTGTTAAAAAAAAGAATTAAAATAAAAAAGTTATATACTCACCTTCCGTTGGCCCCCGCTTCGCACCGATGCTCCTCGCGCGCTCCGGTCTCAAGAGTGCATTGCGTAGTACATTGCACAGTCCTTGTAATACATTGCACAGCCCACGTAGTACATTGCACAGCCCACATAGTATATTGCACAGCCCACGCAGTATATTGCACAGCCCACGCAGTATATTGCACAGCTCACGCAGTATATTGCACACCCCACATAGTATATTGCACAGCCCACATAGTATATAGCAATGTGGGCATCATATCCCTGTTAAAAAAAGAATTAAAATAAAAAAGTTATATACTCACCTTCCATTGGCCCCCGCTTCGCACCGATGCTCCTCGCGCACTCCGGTCTCAAGAGTGCATTGCGGTCTCGCGAGACCGCTACGTCATCATCTCGCGAGATCGCATGGAGCGGTTACCATCCCAGGGTTGGTATGAGCGCAGGACCTGTAAAGACGTCGTGGTCCCATGACCGTGACATCATGGCAGGTCCTTCTCGCATAGCATCCTTAGCACCAGAACCTGCCGCTTGTACTGCTGAGGACTGCGGGCCACGTCGAAGGGTGAGAATAACCTTTTTTTTATTAGTATTATTTGTAACATTAGATCTATTTACTATTGATGCTGCATACGCAGCATCAATAGTAAAAAGGTTGGTCACACAGGGTTAATAGCTGTGTTACTGGAGTGCGTTACACCGCGCTCTGGTAATACTGGCATTAACCCTGTGTGAGGACTGACTGGAGAGGAGTATGGAGCGGGCACTGACTGTGGGGAGGAAAGAGCGGCCATTTTGCCGCTGGACTGTGCCCGTCACTGATTGGTCGTGGCAATGGTCGTGGGAGATTTGCCACAACCAATCAGCGACTTGGATTTCCATTACAGACAGAGGCCGCGACCAATGAATATCCATGACAGACAGACGGAAGTGACCCTTAGACAATTATATAGTAGATAGAAGACTATGGGGTGCAGTATACAATATGGAGAGTCCATTATACTATATTGAGAACTATGGGGAGTGTATTATACTGTATGGAGGACTATGGGGAGTACATTATACTGTATGCAGGACTATGGGGAGTGCATTATATTATATGGAGGACTATGGGGAGTGGATTATACAATATAGAAGACTATGGGGTGCAGTATACAATATGGAGGACTATGGAGAGTGCATTATACTATATTGAGAACTATGGGGAGTGTATTATACTATATGGAGGACATTATATTATATTGACAACTATGGGGAGTGTACTATACTGTATGGAGGACTATGGGGAGTACATTATACTGTATGGAGCACTATGGGGAGTACATTATACTGTATGGAGGACTATGGGGGGTGCATTATACTATATGGAGGACTATGGGGAGTGCATTATACTATATGGAGGACTATATGTTAGGTGTCGAGTTCCCGCCACTGCACAGGGGGAATCTCGAACTATGTCTGCTGAGGTCTCCCATTCTACATTGGCCGCAGTGGAGCCTGCTCAGCAGAGACGTCAGTCCCAGCATCTGGCTCAGCCTGATACTGTGTGAAGGGTTACTGCTGCCTTTCCAGGCTCTCCCTTTGTAGCCAGCACTGGTCAGCGGCGAGCAAACTTTTCTGGGACTAAGTCCTGCTTTGCACACACTGAGCATGCCCACGGGAGGACCTCTCATTGGAGGTCAGGGGTCACACACTCAGGTGTTGTGAATTCTGCTCTTGGGTTCCCTCCGGTGGTTGAAGGTGGGAATGCAGTTGTCTCTGAGTCACAGTCCTGGCCAGGTGTATTTGATAATTACAATTCGGACTGGGATATTTAGGTGTGCAGGATCCTTTAGCCCTTGCCAGTTGTCAATGTTACTTGTGAAGTGATGGATCACTTTCTGGCTTCTCCTGCCTGCTGCCAAATTCAGCAAAGATAAGTGTTTGGTTCTTTCTATTTGTTGCACACTGCTGTGTGCTTGTTTCAGTTTTATTCCTGCTCTGATTGTAGGATTCACTGGAGTTGCAGATTTACGCTCCTACATCTATTAGTTAGATGTAGGAAGTTTTTGTAATTTCTGTCGTGGATGTTTTTGAAGGGTTTTATACTGACCGCACAGAACTCTGTCCTATCCTGTCCTATTTAGCTAGAGTGGCCTCCTGTGCTAAATTCTGTTTTCTGCCTGTGTATATTTTTCCTCTCCGACTCACCGCCTATATTTGTGGGGGGCTGTCTATCCCTTGGGGATTTTCTCTGAGGCAAGATAGTATTCCTCTTTCCATCTTTAGGGGTAATTAGTCCTCCGGCTGTGACGAGGTGTCTAGGTGTGTTAGGTACTAAACAAAAAAGAGGAAAGACATTGCATAAAAGGCGTGCACACCTATATATATAAGTAATACATAACTTTATTAGAAAACCAGCACATATGAAATGTAAAAACATTAAAAACATATCCCATAAGGATCAGAAACATATACAACACACCAACCACTTATATAATGTGTAAGACCCACAGCATAATACAATTGAATGATGTGAACCCAAATGAGTCAAGTATCCGCTGTGGGTTTTATAATCAGACAACAGACCCTAATAGCATAAGGGCGTCCCCAAAGCTATCATGGAACCAAGGTAAATATAATCAGATATCAAAGATAACACATAATGAAACACAAACCAGAAGAGGGGGATAGCCAAAAAGGCAATGGATAAATGCCCCGCAGCTATAGCTGAACTATGAAAAGGCAGTAAAAGATGAGATACCCCAGAATAATAAAGAAAATTCACCCATGCAAGGATAGCTAGGTGAGGAAGCATGAAGAAAAAAAATCAGGTCAGCTCACCAGTTACAAGGACAAAAGCCACAGTTGTAATATGCCCTGACGAAGCTGCTAAGCGCAGCGATACGCGTGGGATTCTCCCACACCTTCTCACTTACTTTTCTCCAGACCTGCCAGCATGGGGTTTACTTCCACGGTAGCCATAGGCATATTACAACTGTGGCTTTTGTCCTTGTAACTGGTGAGCTGACCTGATTTTTTTCTTCATGCTTCCTCACCTAGCTATCCTTGCATGGGTGAATTTTCTTTATTATTCTGGGGTATCTCATCTTTTACTGCCTTTTCATAGTTCAGCTATAGCTGCGGGGCATTTATCCATTGCCTTTTTGGCTATCCCCCTCTGCTGGTTTGTGTTTCATTATGTGTTATCTTTGATATCTGATTATATTTACCTTGGTTCCATGATAGCTTTGGGGACGCCCTTATGCTATTAGGGTCTGTTGTCTGATTATAAAACCCACAGCGGATACTTGACTCATTTGGGTTCACATCATTCAATTGTATTATGCTGTGGGTCTTACACATTATATAAGTGGTTGGTGTGTTGTATATGTTTCTGATCCTTATGGGATATGTTTTTAATGTTTTTACATTTCATATGTGCTGGTTTTCTAATAAAGTTATGTATTACTTATATATATAGGTGTGCACGCCTTTTATGCAATGTCTTTCCTCTTTTTTGTTTAGTTCTTATATTTTTCATGCATTGCGTAGCACCCTAGTTGGTACATATATTTCTGTGTCTATTGGTAGTGCTCCCGACATATTTTGCTATTTCTAGGTGTGTTAGGTACACTCCACGGCTACTTCTAGTTGTGGTGTTAAGTTCAGGATTGCGGTCAGTACAGTGGCCACCATCTCCAGTGAAAGTTCTCATGCAGCTTCAAAGTCACCGGATCATAACACTCAGGCCCTGTAACAGCTACTATTGGTCCTCCAGGAAGGTCCTGAAAGAGCTGCAACTATAAAAGGTTCACATGGCTGCACGGTCATGCGCTAGTATCAAATGTATTTGGCTTATAAACTTGGGCTGAAAGGTGGCAGATGAGGTTTAACAATGATAAATGTAAGGTTATACACATGGGAAGAAGGAATCAATATCACCATTACACACTGAACGGGAAACCACTGGGTAAATCTGACAGGGAGAAGGACTTGGGGATCCTAGTTAATGATAAACTTACCTGGAGCAGCCAGTGCCAGGCAGCAGCTGCCAAGGCAAACAGGATCATGGGGTGCATTAAAAGAGGTCTGGATACACATGATGAGAGCATTATACTGCCTCTGTACAAATCCCTAGTTAGACCGCACATGGAGTACTGTGTCCAGTTTTGGGCACCGGTGCTCAGGAAGGATATAATGGAACTAGAGAGAGTACAAAGGAGGGCAACAAAATTAATAAAGGGGATGGGAGAACTGCAATACCCAGATAGATTAGCGAAATTAGGATTATTTAGTCTAGAAAAAAGACGACTGAGGGGCGATCTAATAACCATGTATAAGTATATAAGGGGACAATACAAATATCTCGCTGAGGATCTGTTTATACCAAGGAAAGTGACGGGCACAAGGGGGCATTCTTTGCGTCTGGAGGAGAGAAGGTTTTTCCACCAACATAGAAGAGGATTCTTTACTGTTAGGGCAGTGAGAATCTGGAATTGCTTGCCTGAGGAGGTGGTGATAATGAACTCAGTCGAGGGGTTCAAGAGAGGCCTGGATGTCTTCCTGGAGCAGAACAATATTGTATCATACAATTATTAGGTTCCGTAGAAGGACGTAGATCTGGGGATTTATTATGATGGAATATAGGCTGAACTGGATGGACAAATGTCTTTTTTCGGCCTTACTAACTATGTTACTATGTTACTATGTTATGCCAGTGGATACTTTACCACTCTTTATATATATGTGGTGTGAGACTGTAGCACTGGGACTGTACACTCAGGCAGGCAGTTAGCATCAGTGGGGGCAATTAGCCGTTGGCTTGCTTGCAAGCACAACCCTAGTTAGGGCAATAGTTTTTTTGTACAGCGCGATTATGTGTTGCAACAGAGATCGCTTTCAGTTTGCACGGGGTGAAGCTTAACCCACGTATGAGCTCAGAGTTTATCCGCCATTACTTTGCAGTAGATATCTCTGCACGATGGACCCCGGGCTGCGAACGTACCATGTTGCTTCCTATCTATACTTGGTGCATTCCGCTTGCCCTAACACTATACAGTGCTTTTTACTTTATGGAGGACTATGGGGAACATTATACTATATGTAGCTCTATGGGAAGTATATTATACTATATGGAAGACTATGGGGCACATTATACTATGTGGAGGACTATGGGTGCATTATACTAAACAAGCAAAATGCTGCCTATTCATCGAGTAATTGCATTGTTTATGGAGGTACAGAAATGATTGTTCTCAGCAGCACATCGCCCAGTGAAAACTGCAGATACGTTGCTGATATCATCTATTAGTGATCGTTCTGTCCCCATCTCTCTTCCTTAGGCGGCATGAAGAGGCAGAGAAACAAGCGTCGTATGGCTTCAATATTGTCAATATTGTCGATCACGTTGAACTCAGCATGTGTAAATCCAGGGTGGGCCATTTATATGGATAAAATTGGAATGGTTGGTGATATCAACTTCCTGTTTGTGGCACATTAGTATATTGGGGGGAACTTTTCAAGATGGGTGGTGACCATGGCGGCCGTTTTGAAGTCGGCCATTTTGGATCCAACTTTATTTTTTTCAATGGGAAGAGGGTCATGTGACACATCAAACTTATTGAGAATTTCATAATAAAAACAATGGTGTGCTTGGTTTTAACATCTTTATTCTTTCATGAGTCATTTACAAGTTTATGACCACTTATAAAATGTGTTCAAAGTGCTGCCCATTGTGTTGGATTGTCAATGCAATCCTCTTCTCCCACTTTTGACACACTGATAGCAACACCACAGAAGCAATGCTAGCACAGGCTTCCAGTATCCGTTGTTTCAGATGCTGCACATCTCGTATCTTCACAGTATAGACAATTGCCTTCAGATGACCCCAAAGATAAAAGTCTAAGGGGGTCAGATCAGGAGACCTTGGTGGCCATTCAACTGGCCTACAACGACCAATCCACTTTCCAGGAAACTGTTCATGTAGGAATGCTCAGACCTGACATCCAAGATGGCGCACCACCACATTATGTGTGTCAGGAGTGGACCCAGCATTCCTACATGAACCATTTCCTGGAAAGTACATTGGTCATCGTGGGCCAGTTGAATGGCCACCAAGGTCTCCCGATCTGACCCCATTAGACTTTTATCTTTGGGGTCATCTGAAGGCAATTGTCTATGCTGTGAAGATATGAGATGTGCAGCATCTGAAACAATGGATACTGGAAGCCTGTGCTAGCATTTCTTCTGTGTTGTTTCTATCAGTGTGTCAAGAGTGGGAGAAGAATGTTGCAGTGACAATCCAACACAATGGGCAGCACTTTGAACACATTTTATAAGTGGTCATAAACTTGTGAATAACTCATGAAAGAATAAAGTTACGTTAAAACCAAGCACACCATTGTTTTTCTTGAAAAATTAATTCTCAATAAGTTTGATGTGTCACATGACCCTCCTCCCATTGAAAAAAATAAAGTTGGATCCAAAATGGCCGACTTCAAAATGGCCACCATGGTCTTCACCCATCTTGAAAAGTTTTCCCCCTCCCATATACTTATGTGCCACAAAGAGGAAGTTGATATCACCATACATTCCGATTTTATTTAGGTGTATCCATGTAAATGGCCCACCCTGTACAACCGAAATGTTTGTGTTTGATGGTGCAAGATGTGAGCATTTGGGGCCCCACTTTAAACTTTTACCCAGGGCCCTATTTTGTCTAAATCTGGCCCTGGCCCCATCTGCCATTGTCATGCAGAATAAGAAGCCTCTGTGACTGATTTCGGAATATGAAAGTTTTTATGTATTTTCCCGCCGTTGCCGCACATCACTTTGCTCCATCATCGACAGATACATGTAACTCTCCCGTCGCTCTAGAAGAAAACATTGTAACAAGTGACAGTCGTACAACACAACACGCGGCTCCAATGATTATATTTATTGACAGACTGAGAAGATGCCCGTTCGTACTTGTAGATTATCTGGAAATGTTAATTAATAATATACAACTGACAGGAATCAAATTCTTTCTCTGCACCATGCGGAGAATGTAATCACTGCAGAGAGATAAGTATACAAGAGACTAGTCCCCGGAGCATCCAGGGCATCAAAATTCCAGACTCTCGCATTTTTGCCAAACACATTCGGATATCAGATACATTCTGGAGTTCACTGCTGCTGACATGCTAGATAAATCTTTATGCAATTCTCTTCTTATTTCACCTCTGTGACTGAAGGGTGTGAAATTCTCACGATCCGCTGTCCATAACATCTTCCGGGATATTTTTTTTTTATGTTTTGATAGGATTTTGCCACTTAATGAAGACTCTCGAAAGAGTTGGCTAAACTCCCGGATTCTGCACAAACCTCCAAAGGTTTTCTTTACCCTGAAGCTGAGGCCTAAATGGACATTACCGCAAAAGGAAAAGAATTGGGGATGGTCTGAATAACAATAAAAAAAGGTTCAGTCAATGAGAAAAAAAATGGCACAATGCAAACAATGAAGTGTCCCAGCCAGAAATTTGGAAACGTTGGCAAGACTAGAATGGAGACCTCCTCTCTGCTGAGACACTTGTAGTTGTATCTACTCATTTGTCTGCCCTATCACCTTTTGGGTGCAGCTTTATATATTCTTTCCCCTGCTGGTATTTCCTGCTGTTGATAGTCTCATTTGGATGTCCATCCATACTGTGTAGTTTATGTCAGTCAGTGAAAGACTAGCTAGGGTTTATCTTTCTGCTTTTTATGTTCTTTACCATGCACCTATCTTCTGTTTCTTTTTAGGAAATAGGTGACATATTTTCATATCTTGTATTTCGTGGTTTGCTTTATTCACTCTGTGGTCTCTATTTCAGCACACTTTCCTTTCTGTAGGTAACTTACGCTCTGCTCCTACCTCTCTTTCTTTAGTAGGAACGTGAAGCGCTTGATGGCCTTTCAGGTAGCATAGGTCCAATTCGCCATCTTCTAGTTTGTGGTTAGGGCTTTCTCAGCTCATGCAGGAACATCTAGTGACTGTGGAGTCATGATCTCTAGTCTGTACAGGAACCGGCAGGGTCAATTACAGTTTTTGGTTCATTATCTTTTTTCCTGCATGAGTTGCTACACTATCATAACACTGATAAACACCTCTATGAACTGCAGAATTTGGATCTCAGCAGCTTTGCTCATCTTTGGTGACCATAAATCCATTCAGACAAGAACTTCAGATCCCTGTTGGTAAGGGGATTGGTGATATTCCCAAACACTTGTCATCAATCACATGGATAAGTTGTAAATTGTCTTAATGGGCCAATTCAAAAGTTGAATAAAGGTTTCCATGCAACTCACTAATTGCCAGTTGTTTATTGGTTGTTTCCCTTTTTATGGTGTCTTTTATGAGTTGTCTCCCAATATATTTTTCTCACTGGATTAATTATTAACCCCCATTAAATTTTCTACCCATCCTCATCGTCGCTCCAAAACTCCAATCCTCCAAGAAACATCTTTCTCACATCTCCGTTGCCATAAATATATCACATTTTGTAGATAACGTCAAGGTTGATTGTCAGGACTTACAGAACATTAACTCCTTAGAAGAATTCGGTGCAGTCTCCCCCAGAGCTTTTACCGCTTTCCTTTCTTAGAAATGATTCCATTTCTGCCTCTTGCACAGACATTTTCTTTGCTCTTTATCACAATTCTTCTTTATAAATGTCCATCAAGATATTCTGCATAATTCGAAATGATGTTTCCGATCCTAAGCGGGAACATTCAGCTCCACTTTACGGATGTTTACTTACATTTGCGTTTATTGCACTGCTTTTAAGCATTGTTCTTTTTTTTGCCATTGTGCAGTTTTTACAATTTTTTTTCTTCATTAGATGCAAAATGTATTTTTCTGCTTCCAGTAAAAGGGTCATTATTATCGTAGACTATTATGACATTTACAGAATATGCCATAAATATCCAGTGGATGAGGCTTCCATCTTGGAAACCTGCACTTATCTCCAGAACACAGGTCATTTGACCACTGTCCTGCCCGTTGAGGTGGTTTCTTACTGATGCTTTGACAAAGAGCTCACGGAAATATGGTAGCACATATTTCTCTCACCATTCACTTCTACTGGACTCACGGAGACTGCCGAGCATGCATCCTTAGCTAACACCCACTGAAATGAATGGAGTGAACCACAAGTCCATTTGTTCTCTACCAGGATGTGGTGGCCGGTGGCTACTTCACGAGACTGGACAACGGATCTTATTTCTAGAGATATATTTAGCGGTACCAGATGTGAACCAATATATATGAGACAATTATGGCATATCCTGTGGGGATCTCAGGCATACCTCTGGTTTTACACCAGAATATTCCTTTAAAATAAAATCAGTTTCTCTGTAGTGAAGCCTCATTAGAGATTTATCTAGGAACCTTACCTTTCTTCTTGGCTGAACACATCACAATGAGGGGCAGGAGATGACAAGCTTGGAAGAAAAAATCTGATATTGTGATACTCTGTGGAGAGATGTTTATGCTGTACAGTGTAATGTAAAAGTTAGTGCACCCTTTGTCAAAACTACTGTTATTGTGAACAGTTTAGCAAGTTGAAGCTGAAATGATCTCTAAAAGGCCTAAAGCTACAGCTGACACATTTCCCTTGCATATAAATATACATATATTTTTATTTTTTATTTTTTTCATAGTTTACATTTTAAAAATTACAAAATGGAAAATGGGCCAATGCAAAAGTTTGGGCACTCTTCATGGTTAGTACCTAGTAGCACCTCCTTTTCAAAGTATCACAGCTAGTAAACATTTTTATAGCCAGACAAGAGTTTTGTTGGAGGGATTTTCCTCCATTCTTCCTTGGAGAATTCCTCCAGTTCTGTGAGATTACTGGGGCGTCTAACATCCTCTGCTATTTTGAGGTCTCGCCACAGATTTTCAATGATGTTCAGATCAGGGGACTGTGAGTGCCATTATAAAACCTTCAGCTTGCGCCTTTTGAGGTCATCTATTGTGGATTTGTGACTTGTGTTTAGGATCATTATCCATTTGTAGAAGCCATCCTCTTCCTCTTTTCACCTTCAGCTTTTTTACAGATGGTTTTATATTTGCATCAAGAATTTGTTGAAAGTTCATTGAATCCAATCTTCCCTCTACTCGTGATATGTTCCCTGTGCCATTGGCTGCAACATAACCCCAAAGCATGATTGATCCACCACCATGCTTAATGGTTGGTGAGATGTTCTTTTCCTGAAATTCTGTGCCCTTTTTTCTCCACACATATCTTTGATCATTGTGGCCAAAGAGGACTTGTTTCCAAAATGCATCAGGTTTGTTTAGATGTTCTTTTGATACTTCTGAACCGGAATTCGAGGAAGAGGACACACTATATTCCTATGACTCTTTCATGAAGGCCATATTTGTACAGATGCCGCTGAACAGTAGAACAATGTACCACAACTCCAGAGTCTGCTATATCTTTGTGAAAGAAAGTCAGTAAAAGGCGGAATCTTTAGGAGCGCTGGATAGGTAGCCCTAGTGAGGGGAGGGCACACAGTCCCCCCCCCCCGCAGCTTCAGCCGAACCCCTCCGAAGGAGGACAGAAACAGGAAAAGGGTGAAACTTGGTCAAAGGAGCACCGAAAGGAAACTCTGACACCAGAATGGGGTTTAAGCCACTTTCTGAAAGTCTTTTGTAGTCAAGCGGAGGTTCTGAGTTGCCTCTCTAGCAGTCCTTTGAACAGCACTAACTGAAATTTTGCTTGATCTTCCAGACCTTATCTTGACCTCCACTTTTCCTGTTAACTGCCATTTTTTAATTACATTTCGAACTAAGGAAAGGACAACTTGAAAAAGCTTTGCTATCTTCTTAGAGCCTTTTCTTGTTAATTGGCCTCCACCATTTTCATTTTAGGAGCGTTAGGCAGCCGCCTAGAAGAACCCATGGCTGCTATTTTTTGGCACATGGTTAGAGGAGGCTGGGTTTTTATAAAGCTGGGAAATTTGCATCACCTGGCCTTTCCTAACGATGATAGTGAACAACACATAACCCTAACAGGATAATTAAGGTCTGAAACCTTGGAGAAAGATATCAGAGCACACAAATATCCAAGAGTGCCCGAAGTTTTGCATCTGCCCTTTTTCTTTTTTGTAATTTTAAAAATGACAGTATTTTTTTTTTTTTTACTAAACGACTATTGAAATGTGTCATCTTTAACTTTAGGCCTTTTAGAGATCATTACAGCTTCAACTTTCTTAACTGTTCACAATAGCAGTAATTTTGACCACATGCCACTGTACGTGTCTATATGTGGCCAAACAGTGGTTGGGATATACATTGCAGCCTGATGAATATTTTTCTTGCCTGACAAAGTTTTGAACTCATCAGTCCTTTATCCCAAATAACTAATTCCTGCATTCTGTCTGTAGCTACTGAATATGTACTGATGCACAAATAAATAGCTCCCCCTTTGTTCAGTCTACTCATGATCAGCATTGATTTTCACTAAGCTTTATCTTCTACCATTGGACAATCTTTTGCTGGCTTGGTTAGGAAGCCCTAATTTTTAGGCTTTAAGATCGTATGGGTCAGCCCTGGGTCCTAAATGTTACCTAGTAACATAGTAACATAGTAACATAGTTAGTAAGGCCGAAAAAAGACATTTGTCCATCCAGTTCAGCCTATATTCCATCATAATAAATCCCCAGATCTACGTCCTTCTACAGAACCTAATAATTGTATGATACAATATTGTTCTGCTCCAGGAAGACATCCAGGCCTCTCTTGAACCCCTCGACTGAGTTCGCCATCACCACCTCCTCAGGCAAGCAATTCCAGATTCTCACTGCCCTAACAGTAAAGAATCCTCTTCTATGTTGGTGGAAAAACCTTCTCTCCTCCAGACGCAAAGAATGCCCCCTTGTGCCCGTCACGTTCCTTGGTATAAACAGATCCTCAGCGAGATATTTGTATTGTCCCCTTATATACTTATACATGGTTATTAGATCGCCCCTCAGTCGTCTTTTTTCTAGACTAAATAATCCTAATTTCGCTAATCTATCTGGGTATTGTAGTTCTCCCATCCCCTTTATTAATTTTGTTGCCCTCCTTTGTACTCTCTCTAGTTCCATTATATCCTTCCTGAGCACCGGTGCCCAAAACTGGACACAGTACTCCATGTGCGGTCTAACTAGGGATTTGTACAGAGGCAGTATAATGCTCTCATCATGTGTATCCAGACCTCTTTTAATGCACCCCATGATCCTGTTTGCCTTGGCAGCTGCTGCCTGGCACTGGCTGCTCCAGGTAAGTTTATCATTAACTAGGATCCCCAAGTCCTTCTCCCTGTCAGATTTACCCAGTGGTTTCCCGTTCAGTGTGTAATGGTGATATTGATTCCCTCTTCCCATGTGTATAACCTTACATTTATCATTGTTAAACCTCATCTGCCACCTTTCAGCCCAAGTTTCCAACTTATCCAGATCCATCTGTAGCAGAATACTATCTTCTCTTGTATTAACTGCTTTACATAGTTTTGTATCATCTGCAAATATCGATATTTTACTGTGTAAACCTTCTACCAGATCATTAATGAATATGTTGAAGAGAACAGGTCCCAATACTGACCCCTGCGGTACCCCACTGGTCACAGCGACCCAGTTAGAGACTATACCATTTATAACCACCCTCTGCTTTCTATCACTAAGCCAGTTACTAACCCATTTACACACATTTTCCCCCAGACCAAGCATTCTCATTTTGTGTACCAACCTCTTGTGCGGCACGGTATCAAACGCTTTGGAAAAATCGAGATATACCACGTCCAATGACTCACCGTGGTCCAGTCTATAGCTTACCTCTTCATAAAAACTGATTAGATTGGTTTGACAGGAGCGATTTCTCATAAACCCATGCTGATATGGAGTTAAACAGTTATTCTCATTGAGATAATCCAGAATAACATCCCTCAGAAACCCTTCAAATATTTTACCAACAATAGAGGTTAGACTTACTGGCCTATAATTTCCAGGTTCACTTTTAGAGCCCTTTTTGAATATTGGCACCACATTTGCTATGCGCCAGTCCTGCGGAACAGACCCTGTCGCTATAGAGTCACTAAAAATAAGAAATAATGGTTTATCTATTACATTACTTAGTTCTCTTAGTACTCGTGGGTGTATGCCATCCGGACCCGGAGATTTATCTATTTTAATCTTATTTAGCCGGTTTCGCACCTCTTCTTGGGTTAGATTGGTGACCCTTAATATAGGGTTTTCATTGTTTCTTGGGATTTCACCTAGCATTTCATTTTCCACCGTGAATACCGTGGAGAAGAAGGTGTTTAATATGTTAGCTTTTTCCTCGTCATCTACAACCATTCTTTCCTTACCTAGGTGAAGTTCAAGTTTTGCTCTTCTGGGATCAGACATCATCATATTTTTAGTAAAGGTAATGTATGTTTGGTCTCATGGGTATTAGAAACTCTTGTCTTCTTAGACGTTAGGGTAAGATTTTGTTCTACTGGTTCTCAAGGTAAAGTTTAGATTGTGTTCTTTAAGTCCTTCTCTGTACCTCAATTTTCAGAAATCTTGATCAGAAGCTTTGACTGGTGAATGCATGGGTGTTGGAAGTCATTAAAAGCAGAGACAAAAGCTCTCAGCTGAGTTTTCTTACTCTTCTTCAAGAGATTGGGTTAGTGGCGTACATTTTCAGGTTAACTATAAGACTGCATGCTTTGGGAACTTCTCAGAGAGCTGAAAAGAGAAGGTAATAGTCAAAGAGCCACAGTGCTCACCTAAGCACCTCTGCACTTCTTGTTAGCAATTAATTGGGTCTTCAATCTAGACCTTGATATGGAAGTACATATCATGTTATGGTAGTTTTATAGGTTGATGGTTGAAGCTGTTGTCTACTGCAATTTCTGTCAAGTCTCGTTGTTTTGGGTCTCCTCAGGTATTGGTCATCATCTGGAACTTCTGGGTCAAGTCTTGTTCTTTTGTGTCTTCTCATGTATCAGTAATTTTTTAAGTCAAGTCTGTTCTGTCTTTTCTTCAGTTTGGGTCACATTCTGGAATCTCTGCTTCAAAACTTCTTCATCTTGGTCTTTTCAGAGATGGTTGATTGTCTAGATCTTCTGAGTCATGTCTTGTTCTTTTGGGGACTTCTCAAGTAAGGGTAATCTTCTGGACTTCTGTGTTAAGTCTTGCTTTTTGGGGTCTTTTTAAGTGTGGGTTATATTCTGAAACTTCCAGGTGATGTCTTGTTCTTTCTCAGATATTAGTAGTCTTATTCTTTGGGGTCTTCTCAAGTATGGGTCATGTTCTAAAACTTCTGGGTCAAGTTGTGTTCTTTTGGGTCTTCTCAGGTATCAGTAATTTTCTAGGTCGAATCTGGTCTGCATTTCCTTAGGTTGTGTCATCTTCAGGAACCTATGCTTCTAAACATCTTTGTCTTGGTCTTTTCAGGGATGGTTGGTTATCCAAAAGTTCTGGGTCAAGCCATAGGGTCAAGTTTGGGTCATGTTCTAGAACTTCTGGATCAAGTCTTGTTCTTTTGGATATTTTCTGTCATTGGTTATCTTCTGGGGCAAGTCTGTTCTGCGACTTCTTAGGTCTTGTTCTTTCCAGTGATAGTGGGTTTTCTGGAACTTCTCGGTCAAGTCTTATTCTTTTGGGTCTTTTCACGTCTGGGTTTTTTTGAGGGGTCAATTTTTTTTCTGCATCTTAATAGGTTTGCATCATTCTCTGGAACCTCTACGTCAATATGTGTTCATTTTGGTACATTCAGGAATGGTTGATTCTCAGTCAAGTCTTGTTCTTTGTGGCCTTCTCTGGTATAGGTCATGTTCTGGAACTTCTGAGATAAGTCTTGTTTGTCTGGACTTTCTCACTTATGGCTCAACTTCTAGGTCAAGTCATGTTCTTTTGGATTTTATCAGCTCTGGGTCATCTTCCAGAATCTCTAGGTCAAAACTTGTTTTTCTGGGGTTTTTTTTTATTTGTATTTTAGATACGTTTCATTTTCTGCAATATCTGGTTCAAATCTTGTTCATTTGAGCCTTCTCAAAACTAGGTCTTCCGAGTGTCAACAATCAATGTTTTGTAAGTCAGACACTAGCTTCAAGACATTTAGAAGATATACAACATTCATTTTTTCTCATAATTTCAAAATCTTATATACGGTAGATAAAATTGAGATATGCCATTTTCAAAAGATTAAAACTTATTCCATAACTCAGCAGTCCGTCTCAGCCGAATGCGAAATTAAAAGGTTTGATTGCAACATGACTTGTGTAATTTCTACAAGCAGATGCTGGAAATGACACTATTTGATTTTGACTTCTAAATGTGATAGCGCAGCAGAGGAACCAGGGCGCACTTAATCATTTGATAAGTGATTTTCATCTTTGATAATTTTACTGGTGACTGAATAAAGAAAAAAGGTGACAGAAATAATATTAGATAATGGAAGATTTGCATGAACTGCTGTCGGAAGGTTTCTCAGTCTTTTTTTCTCTTTTAAGATTTGATGAGAACATTGAAAACTTTAGTCTGAAAATGTTAAATTTGCTGGCCGTGGACTTTAAATGCTTGGGCTTGGAAATCTTGGGCTTATGAAAGTAGCAGCAAAGTAGATGAAATTTTGACTTTTCTTCATCGATTTTTCACCCAAGGGTTGAAGAAAGCTTCCATTGCAGATGCACAATATTTCTTTTGCTCAACATCTTCTGACGGAGGAGAGTTAGATAACCCATATACCCATTATATAGCCAATCGGTCCCATTTTAGATATTTACACACTTTACCCTTAATTGTAGGAGGTAAGAACATACGGGGATAGCTCTCTAAACCAAGATTAAAGAAAACCATTTTGTGTCCTGCCGGTCCATGTTCTCTCATGCCACCTAGGACCTTAGGTTTTGCTTTAAACCTCCACCAACTCAATTTCTTAAAACTTTCTCCAATTCCTTTTTTGCTGTTTTTTTCAACGCCCTCTTGAAAATGATCCTTATGAAGGTTCTCAATTTTAAAAGGATGGACTAAACCTATCTTTTGAGATCGGCACCTTCTGATATATGTGTCTCGAGTTGACCAACTTTAAAAAAAAAGTACATAACATATTTACGCCGCAAGTCGGAAGTGGATGTATGGAGCGGGCTCACAGGGTGAGCCTGCACCATACCCGGCAGGTGATGGCTATATGTTTCAGCCAGCTGTTAACAATCGCTAGTGAAGCTGTGCCCACAATTGTTAACCTGTTAAATGCTGCTGTCAAACTCTGATAGTGACATTTAATATGCACCTGCATGGGGTGTGCGTCATTCCATGCGCCCATCGACACACCCGTGACGTGATCATGGTTTGCCAGTTGGTTGTTATGTCAGTCAGAGGTCTGCTGAAGACCCCCTCCCTGTGGCCAGGCTTCTAAGAGACAATGATTTCTACTAAATGCAGCAATCCTGTGGCATCGCTGTATAGAGCACAAACTATCAGACGGTTCAGGTCCCCTAAGGGGACTATTAAAAAGAACGAAAAGTATAAAAAAAAGTTTTAAAAAATATATAGTAAAAAAAAACCAAAACATAAAAATTCAAATTATTCCCTTTTTCCCTATTAAAAATAAAGATTCAAATAATGTAAAAAATACACATATTTGGTATATTGTCACATTCAGAAAAGTCCAATCTATCAAAATATAAAAATTATTAACCCTATTGGTAAACACTTTTACCAGAAAAAAATAAAAAAACACCAAAATTACATTTTTTGGGGTCTTGGCAATACCACAAAAAATGCTGTAACAAATGATCAAAATATCACAACTATCCAAAAATGGTATAAACATCGTCTGACCCTGCAAAATGTAAGCCATCACATAGCTCTATTGTCCGGAAGATGAAAATGTTACGTGTCTCAGAAAATTTCGACAAAACCCCCCAAAAATCTTTTTTGCAAACTTCTGATTTTTACTTAGTAACTGAAATAATAAAAAATGGACATTTGGCAACTCCATAATCGTACTGATGAGTAGAAAAATATTGATGAGTTATATTTACCACACAATGTACACCGTAAAAACATTTCCCCAAAAAACAATGTCAGAATTGCATTTTGGGTAGGAAGTCCCCCAAACTGCAGCTGCTGACTTGAAGGATCAGGTATGCAGCACACACGGCCAGGACTCAGCCTATATGGAGCCCACTAGGCTCTGGATCCTCTACAGAACGGTTGCTGACTCAGATATGGACTCATTTTATATTCAGACTACTAGATTAAGGATACAGATAGAAAGGTTGCTGACTCAGAAACTCAGACAGGGCTGATTCGGAGACAGATAGGACAGTACAGATACATGGAATATTTGGATAAGCACACATAAAGAAATACAAGTCTAGGATACAGATTCAGGTACTGGCCGTGCACGGCCCGGTGAACGAGGTTCAGGCTCTGGTCACACAAGGGTCAGGGACTGGTGACACAAGGTCCAGGGACTACAGGTTCAGGACACTAGCCACACCAGGACCAGAGGTTCGAATAAAGGACTCTGGCCACACAAGGAATAGGGACTACAAGTTCTGAACACTAGCCACACCACAAGCAGGGGACCTCACAACTCACTAGTCGACTACCAAACTACCTAATGATACTATGTTGCTTTGGCTCCTCCATATTGCGAAGGGTGCCTTTTTAACAAGATGCACAGGTGCGCACGCTTGGTGCCGGGACTCACAACTAGACAGGGAGCATGAAGCAGATGCACGATCGAGGTGGTGAGTATGCTTGCATCTCTGCATTGGGGGGAGGTGAGCCATGGAGGGATGATGGCAGCGACATTACAGTTAGGCATGGCAACCTGTTGAGGGCTTTGTTATATTGTATTGTAATCAAATTTAAGAAAACCGAAGACATTTATGTGTCCGGGACACGTGACACAACTTTGCGGTAGGTGTACCGTAGACTTGTATGACATATTCACGATCCAGGACGCTCAGGTTGGAGAATTAAATGTGTCTCTCTCGAATTGGAGTCATGTAGGACTTTCAAATGGGGCAGAACACAGAAAAAACTATGGAAAATGAAAAGTTATGATCATTATCTGCACCACTAGATAAAGAAGAACAGATCTACTCCAACACCTGATGCTTTGGATTCTGTGGGTTCCACATCTTTAATGGCAGACTACCAAGAATAGTTTTTTCACCTTAGGCTCGACCTATTGGATTTAATATCTATTGACTTCCAAGCCTATTGTATTGCAGGCTGACGTTCCTTCACGTCTGAGCTTAGCCTCGTGGTTTCAGTTTAGTTATTATGATTGTAACATGGGAAATTACTGCCTTGACCCCTTCAAATTTCTCTGCACAACATAGACGTCCATAAGACTTTCACACCGCGGGAAGAGTGAGCTACAACATTAACCGCCCGATGCCACATATCAGGATTGAGCTGTCAATCACCGCGGAATGCAGTCAATTTTCTTGCGCTATCAGATAGATCCGTGCCCTCTTCTGTTCCCATATGTAGCCCATCAAGCCACGTTCCAGAATGTAGAAATCAACACATTGGGAATCCGAGTGCCCGGAGAAATAAGTGTCATCTTTCCTGTTAAGCTCTAATGTTCATATTTATTTCCACATGTAACATATGGCATTTAAATGAGCTGCTTTGGACAGATGTAGATAAATTGGGGTTAAAGGGAATCAGATATTTATTTTTAATGTTAGGTAAAGGATTGGAATACGTTGCCGGCTTTTGTTTGTGAAAAACGATGTTACAGGGGGTCATTCTCTCTTTGAATGAAATACTTTTTTCTCCGACGTAAACTAGCTGGAACGTGCCGCAAAATGAGATTCTATGAAGCGTTCGGAGCCCAGAAATAAATAATTCCAGCTCAAAGGGACTTTGTAGTTTCCTGCATTGTACGGCTAACTTTCCGAGCGGGCAATTATTGGAGTGGGGTTTGGCGATAGTACGTGTGTTTACCTCATAGGAATCTTAATATAAAAAAGAAGAAGGTAATTCAATGTTCTCGGAGAGATTGTGTCAAGTATTGTAGAACGGCAATCTACTGCGAAACTCTACTTCTCTCATGCAGAAAATATAAAATCCATATGATATTTATCTACACAGAACTTGATTTTCAAAAACTCCGGATGGATAACGCTGTTGTGATTTGGGAGTAGCATTATAATATAGAAGTGGACTGCATTTCAATAAAGTTTGATGAGGGGCAAAAAAAAGACTTAATTCGAAGTTTTGACAACTTTAGGATGTCAACCAGTTTAGTAAAAAATAAAGTTTAAAATACCTCAATCCCTTGTTCAGGACCCCATATATCCACAACATAGAGGGGCTTCTATAAAAGTGTCCATCACTCACTCTGGAGGACGTATCGGTCATCCTTTCATTTCAGCAGAAATTGTGCAATTCTTTAAGGGGGTTTTCTCAGCAGTACAACTTGCTGATCGTTTGCGGACCCAGCATTGGGACCACCACGATTCTTGAGAATGAGCCTCCAAAGTGCCCTATTCTCACACCATAACTGGTCTGCGGGTGTAACTTGAGACACTGTTTCTTGGCTGTCTCCATGCAACAGTACTCACACTCAGAGATTTCATCAGATAGCTTGACTCGACTGCAGAGGCATGTATGAAGATTCCAGAAGAAGGGTCATTTTCAAGCTAAAATCTTGTATTTATGCACCATTACATTAGGTAAAAAAGACGATTCTGTACCAGAGCTGCAATAGATATGATGCTAGCAAAATCGCTGACATACATTATCTGGGGAAGGAGGAAGAAGGGAGAGATACTCACATCAGAACTGGGGAGGCAGAAAGGGAGAGGGACATGACAAACTTCTAAAAAGCAGAGAAACAGTGACAGTACAGTGATAATACAACACTGCATGATTCCAAAGTCTAGGGACATGATACGTCCTGTTTGATTAACGTGATGGTCACCCACGTGCACCGCCACTACATTCATTGTCTAGAGAACTGTTGTAGGGACCACAAGTAATAATGATAAGGTAAAAGTGATAATTTGTAATTGAACAGACATGAGTGATTTGATTCTAAATTAATTGAATTTGATACAAATTTCCACAAAAATTCAGATTCTAAGGAATCAGAATTTTTTTAAATTGTCATTTTGGCTGCAATTTTGTGGGGGGCCAGAAAAGTTTAAAAATACAATGTCCCTCCACCGTCTGATCCTCCAATTATTCCTTTTTGACATCCTCCTCGTTCTGAACCTCCAGCGCTTCTGTTCTTGATTGGAACCACTGGGGCATCAATAACTTAGGGTCATTATGTCCTACATTATGGCATGTGATCTAGAGAAGAAGAGTGTCAATGGTGGCCTGGAACAAGAAAATAGAACACAAAGGAGCCGATCGTAGGATTGACAGTGGTAGGAGATATATGGAGAGGGCAGAGAAAAGGCAACAATAACATTGTTTTTACCACTTCACAGCAGATTCAATTTACTATGAGTTAATTGTACTTTTATTTTTTTTCCAAATTTGAATTTTTCCTGCATTGTTCATTTCTAGAAGTGAACCCTGTTGCCTGGGTTTCCCATACATGGAAGCTTATGGTTAGGGTTCCATTTGCTGATACCCTGTGAACAGCATATAATGAAAAGTGATTGTTAAAAGTTAACGTGTAGGGTCACTCTTACACCTTTGAGGTCAATTGATAAAATTTTATTTTTCTCCAATTGAGCTCACGATGTACGTCTGTCTTTCTAACTAAAGATTACTGTCAATGATAAGGCAAGTGGACAACTAACTGGAGCAGAGGTAAGAATAAGTGTGATACTTTTATAAAGGTGTCTAAAAATTAGCCACTGTTCTAAAAATTAGCCACCTGATTACCAGAGATCGGACTCCTATAACCACCTTGATATCCTCAATTATAAATTGACCACAGTAGGATGGAACATGTCTTTTAAAATAATTAGCTGACCATAAAAGACATGGTTGGATGGAATCCATGTGTAGGCGGCTCTAATCTCCATGATGCAGCTCATAGACAAAGTAGAAGCATCTCCAATGGCTTCCTGCTCCAAAAATGCATCTAGAAAGAGTTCTAAAGATGGGGATATGTTGTGAATTCTGCTCTTGGGCTGCCTCCGGTTGTTGTTGATGGTAATGCAGTTATTCCTGAGCAGCAGTCTTGGACAGGTGTTTCTGCTAATTGCAATTCTGACTGGGGTATTTAGCTGTGCAGGACTCATTAGTCCTTGCCAGTAGTCAATGTTCATTTGGAAGTGTTGGTCCTCTGCCTGGCCTCTCCTGCTTGCTGCCAATTCAGCAAAGATAAGTGTTTTGCTTCATTTTTTAGACACACTGCTGTGTGTTTATTTTCTGTGCTGATCTTGTTTCTATTTTGTTCCTGCTAGACTGTGCCTGATGTTTTTCTCAGTCTAGTTGGACTTGCTGGAGTCGCAGATATACTCTCCACATCTTTAGTTAGGTGGTGGAGTTTTTGTATTTTTCTGCTGTGGATATTTTGTAGTTTTTCATGCTGCTCCAAGGCCATCTGATCATATCATATAATACAGGATATAACTCAGGATCAGTATGAAATGACCTTCGCTGGAGCAGTGGTAACTTTACTGACCGCAAACCCTGATCCTATCACCGCAACTAGAAGTAGCCGTGGGGTGTGCCTAACCAGACCTAGACACCTCGACACAGCCGGAGAACTAAATATCCCTAAAGTTGGAAATAGGAAAACTCTCTTGCCTCAGAGTAGACCCCCAAAGGATAGGTAGCCCCCCACAAATAATGACTGTGAGTAGGAGAGGAAAAGACACACGCAGACAGAAAACAGGGATAAGCAAAGGAGGCCACTTCTACCTAGATAGGGAAGGATAGTACAGGATACTATGCGGTCTGCATAAAACACTACAAAATATCCACAGCAGAAAAATACAAAAACTCCACCACCTAACTAAAGATGTGGAGAGTATATCTGCGACTCCAGCGAGTCCAACTAGACTGAGAAAAACATCAGGCACAGTCTAGCAGGAACAAAATAGAAACAAGATAAGCACAGAAAATAAACACACAGCAGTGTGTCTAAAAAATGAAGCAAAACACTTATCTTTGCTGAATTGGCAGCAAGCAGGAGAGGCCAGGCAGAGGACCAACACTTCCAAAGGAACATTGACTACTGGCAAGGATTAATGAGTCCTGCACAGCTAAATACCCCAGTCAGAATTGCAATTAGCAGAAACACCTGTCCAAGACTGCTGCTCAGGAATAACTGCATTACCATCAACAACCACCGGAGGGAGCCAAAGAGCAGAATTCACAACAGGGATAGCCCCCAGAATAATTAGAAGTGAGTTCAGCCAATCAGAGTATTGAAATTGAATGTTAAGAGTGCCTAGTGGTAAGGTGCTACTGCAACCGAAGCAAGTATGGCACAGCCAGTAGCACAGGTACAGGGAGCTGGGATTGGCACCAGCCCCTGACCCTCGCCATCTGACCTCCGAGCCTCCATTACATCCTATTCTTTTGTTGAATTGGGTTTTAATCTCTATTGTTCCTCTTCTTTTTTTTTCTTTTTTCTTATTTAACTCTATCCTCTACAGCTAATTCCAACACTGTCCCAGAGGCATAGGCTGGAATTCATGTAATAAATAATGGAATGATATAACCTTTGGCTTGAATTAATGATTTTCCTTTATAAGATTAATGCGGCGCCTTTTGAAAAGATGCCTTGAAGATGAAATGCCCCGCAGGCTGGATAGATCTATGCACCCGCTATATGATAAGCCACTTTGTTTCCATAGCTGTGCATTCAGTTTACACAAAGCAAATGGATGAGCTCATTCTGAATAATTCCTAAAGAGTATGCAGCTCACATGCACAGAACCGCAGCTTCATTGTAGAGGTAAAGTGCTCATCAAAGTCAAAGCCAATTAAAAGAGTCAATGTCTTTCCAGCAGAAAGTCCCTCGTCCTCCGGCAAATTCATATCACATGTAGAGAAATCTTGTGTAAAACCTGCATTTCACATGAAACTTCTTTATGCTCATGGAAACACTTGCCGAAATGATATAAAAGCTTTTCTGTGCGCTAATCCAATCATAAAGCTCTTGCCTCCCCTCTCACAGCATGGAACTCACAGAGAGAGAAGCTGCAGCTGCACCTCCCTCCTCCACATCTACCATTACCTGGATTACTATACATCAATTTTTAAGGCATTGAAATGAAAACTATAGGAAGACATATACTGTATAATATCTTCTAAATGCAGAAAAGTATTGTGCCACATGTCTTAATCACTGAATTGTGTCCCATTACCCCACTGTATAATATCCAGCTCCTCCCTCTTGTTGTATAGAATCCTGCTCCATTGGCACACATGTATAACACCCAGCACCTCACCTCTGTTGTATAACATCCGATTCCTCATCCCCTGGTGCCCCTCATCCCCCAGTATAGCAACTCAACCATGAAGTGGAGACCCTGCAATGTTACAGGGGGTGGCGAGTGCTGAGGAGCAGAGAGCAGGAAAGTCACGGCCAGTGTGTTGACCCCATAACTGCAGAGTCCAGACCTCCTCTCGTATTAACACCAACACAAATGCAGCGCCCCTGCTGGGAGATTCTTGGCCGAGCAGCTGTATGCAGCCGTACATCACCAAGCACAATGCAGAGGGTCAAATTAAGTGTTGCAAAGCTGCCTGTGGATACACGGGTGAGTGACGGCTCTCATCTGCAACTACATTCTCATGTGCTTCTATTGAGAGAAGCGGATGAGAATCTAGCTGACACACAAACACAATCTGCATGCTTGCAATCACGTGACAACTAGTGATGAGCGAGTATACTCATTGCTCGGGTTTTCCTGAGCATGCTCGGGTGATCTCCGAATATTTGTTAGTGCGCAGAGGTTTCGTTTTCGTCACCTCAGCTGCATGATTTATGACTGCTGGACAGCCTGAGTACATGTAGGGGTTGCCTGGTTGCTAGGGAATCCCCACATGTATTCAGCCTGTCTAGCAGCCGTAAATCGTGGAGCTGCGTGGATAAAAACTAAATCTTCGAGCAATAACAAATAATCGGAGACCACCCGAGTGTGCTCGGGAAATGTGTATACTCGCTCATCACTAGTGACGACCGCTCAAACAGGCAAACGATGCTAAATCCTAACAGTATGTGTGTTACTCGCATAGGATTCTGCCAGCTTCAGTGCTTCTCCAGGGCTTGGCATTCCCCTTAACGCCTATTGATTTGGTCATAAAAGCTCCCGTAGGTGGAACGTGGAGGGATCTCAGTATTTGTGTCCATATTTTACAACTAGATTTCAATTATTCACCTGCTACACCAATGATTTAGGCAAAGAAAAGATAAAATGATGACTGTGAAGATTACAGTCAGAACCTTCCCCTAATTTAGGGCATGTTGCCTTTAGTTTTTGCAGCTGGACCACCTCGTGACTATGACAATTCAATTCTTTTGTCAGACTTTCTTCAAACTTATAAACTTATTTCCATTAAAACTTCTGTAAAGTGCAATCATCACTCAGCATCTGCCTATCTATAATACAGTGCCACTACTGTCTTTGACGAGAGAACATACATAGACATCGGAGCTCAGAAAGATAATCTAGCCAAGGGAATGGATAGAAAGTTAATCTGCCGGGAAAGCAGAAAGAACCCCCGGACCTGATCTTTTGATGATAGAGTCAAGACATCTCCTGTACGCAGGCCTATCGGAATCATCCAAGGGAATGGCGCCTTGCTTGTTTGACTGCTTCACATTATCCGAGGCTTCTCCAGGTTCACTCGGGGTCCCTTACTTGTCACCTCCATGACAGTGGCCTTTATTACTGAAGGGATAAGCTAAATTAGCCCTGACTCCTAATAATTTGGACTACAATTTATTTATCTCCTCTGTTTTACAAGGCGTTTTCGAGAGACTGGAAGCAGAGAAAGCCGCAGATTTCAGTGGGGAGGTGGATGAAGAATTGAATTTAAAGAGACCTTATTCTCCAGGTTATAATCTGTTCCCGTGTATGATCGTACTGTCCTTCTAAAATATTTTATTCTTCTTCAGTTTGCCTACAACAGCTCAAAAATCTCCTAATTCTTGACACACATCATGTATCAATGGCCCAATAGGCCAATACACCTCCTGCCAAAAACGAAAAGTGGCAAAAAAATGGAAACAATAAATCAAGCCTTATGACTATACATGCATCTAACGGAGAAGGCTGTCAGTCAATGACTGACTCCGCCCCCTGGACTCTAAAATTCAGAAAAAACAAGGATTTTAATCTATATACAAGATGTTTTGTTGACTGTTGTCCAAAAAAAAAACCTATAAATCTGTCGGCTTCATTTCTCTTGCCCAATTATATCAAATAGAAGGAATATTCTCCGTAAGTCATGCACATCTACCATGGTTATCATCACCTGCAGGATTTGCACGTAAGGTTAATCCTCCATTGACTCCCCAATAATGAATCCATGAGACCAGTTCTCCCCAGCTGTGAGCAAGGCAAAAAAAAATCAACTATTTCATCCACTTCATTCCGTCTCCAGAACAAATGAAAGGCGGCTTCAAAATAAATTTACTGTCACAATTTGAAAACATGAAAACACAATTTAAGGAAAGAATAGCTCCTTTGTCACAAATGAGAGATATTGCCAGAAATATGAGGGGAAAAAAACAAAGTATTTTATTCCACGGGGGTGAAACGCCGGCGAAGAAATATGCTTTGTTTTGTTTACAAATTGAACTCAATTTTCTGATTTTCTATTCCAACTTCTTCTGCTTCAGAGATGCAAAAAAAAAAAATTTTCTTATGAACAATGAGCAGAACATTGTGATCCTCCTACCTACAGCCTCAGTATATGTCAATGGACTCATTACATTGGGCGTTCAGCGATACCGACCAACAATATTAGCCATCATTTATACAGTTAGGTCAATATATATTTGGACAGAGACAACATTTTTCTAATTTTGGTTATAGACATTACCAAAATGAATTTTAAACAAAACAATTCAGATGCAGTTGAAGTTCAGACTTTCAGCTTTCATTTGAGGGTATCCACAGTAAAATTGGATGAAGGGTTTAGGAGTTTCAGCTCCTTAACATGTGCCACCCTGTTTTTAAAAGGACCTAAAGTAATTGGACAATTGACTCCAAGGCTATTTCATGGACATGTGTGGGCAATCCCTTCGTTATGTCATTCTCAATTAAGCAGATAAAAGGCCTGGAGTTGATTTGAGGAGTGGTGCTGCATTTGGAAGGTTTTGCTGTGAAGTAAACATGCGGTCAAAGGAGCTCTCCATGCAGGTGAAACAAGCCATCCTTAAGGTGCGAAAACAGAAAAAACCCATCCGAGAAATTGCTGCAATATTAGGAGTGGCAAAATCTACAGTTTGGTCCATCCTGAGAAAGAAAGAAGGCACTGGTGAACTCATCAATGCAAAAAGACCTGGGCGCCCACGGAAGACTACAGTGGTGGATGATCGGAGAATAATCTTCATGAAGAAAACCCCTTAACAACATCCAACCAAGTGACCAACACTCTCCAGGAGGTCGGCGTATCAATATCCACATCTACCATAAAGAGAAGACTGCATGAAAGTAACTACAGAGGGTTCACTGCATGGTGCAAGCCACTCATAAGCATCAAGAAGAGAAAGGCTAAAAAACATCTAAAAAAGCCGCACAGTTCTGGAAGAACATTCTATGGACAGATGAAACCAAGATCAACCTCTACCAGAATGATGGAAAGAGAAAAGTATGGCGAAGGCGCGGTACAGCTCATGATCCAAAGCATACCACATCATCTGTAATACACGGCGGAGGCAGTGTGATGGCGCGGGCATGCATGGCGGCCAGTGGCACTGGGTCACTAGTGTTTATTGATGATGTGACACAGGACAGAAGCAGCCAAATTAATTCTGAGGTATTCAGAGATATACTGTGTGCTCAGATCCAGCCAAATGCAGCCAACCTGATTGTCCATCTGTAGTATGAAACGACGACCAATGACCCAAAACATAAAGCCAAAGCAACCCAGGAGTTTATTAAAGCAAAGAAGTGGAATATTCTTAAATGGCCAAGTCAGTCACCTGATCTCAACCCAATTGAGCAGCATTTCACTTGTTAAAGGCTAAACTTCAGACAGAAAGGCCCACAAACAAACAGCCACTGAAAACCACCGCAGTGAAGGCCTGGCAGAGCATCAAAAAGGAGGAAACACAGCGTCTGGTGATGTCCATGAGTTCAAGACTTCAGGCAGTCATTGCCAAAAAAGGGTTTTCAACCAAGTAATAAAAATGAACATTTTATTTAAAATTATTTAATCTGTCCAATTACTTTTGGTCCCTTTAAAAACAGGGTGGCACATGTTAAGGAGCTGAAACTCCTAAACCCTTCATCCAATTTTAATGTGGATACCCTCAAATGAAAGTTGAAAGTCTGAACTTCAACTGCATCTGAATTGTTTTGTTTAAAATTCATTGTGGTAATGTCTATAACCAACATTAGAAAAATGTTGTCTCTGTCCAAATATATATGGACCTAACTGTAGATGTGTTAGAATAGCAATTCACAAATCCAACTTGTAGAGAAATGAGGGTCAGTGGGTGGTCTCATCTGCTGGCCTGGCTGTCTTTAGAAAGACATCATGGGCTCATCCCACTGAATGCTTGCTCTCTTTTCCCATGGGCAGAATACTACTCAGACAACACAGGGTGAGGGTAAAACAGTGTGGCAATAATTTATTGAACCACAAAACAGACAATATAACAGTCTCAGAAAATACCCCAAATGGTGCAAATTAAAGAGTTTCTTCCTTCCGCTGGCTTGCCGGGGTTAAAGCATCTGTGACTTCTGGGCTTCCAGGGCTGCATAGCCCCACTAGTGGTTCCCTGCTTTTGGCTGGCACTCACAGAGAAGAGGTAATTGCAAGGTTAGGAAACTGACTGAGTACAGTAAGGTAATGTAGGTGGCCAGGTGACATGATTGCCCCAACCTGGCTTTTCAAAATGTCTCCATGGGGCCAGGTGACCAGAGGATCCCAACCTGGCTTCCACCAAACATGTCCGTGACTAGAACGTCATAACTTGGGTTCTCTGAATGTCTCTATGGGGCCAAGTGACTGTAGCATCCCAATCTGGCTTCTCTGAATGTATCCATGGAGCCAGATAACCAGAGAGTCCAAACCTGGCTTCTACAAACGTCTCCATAGGTTGTTATAGGCAATGAAGCAAATCTGTATTCCTCCAGCTAGGGCCGTGGTCCCTTAAAGGGAACCTGTCACCCCCAAAGTCAAAGGTGAGCTAAGCCCACCAGCATCAGGAGCTTATCTACAGCATTCTGTAATGCTGTAGGTAAGCCCCCCATGTATCCTGAAAGATGAGAAAAAGAGGTTAGATTAAACTCACCCTGGGGCGGTCCCGGTCCGGTTCTGGTCCGATGGTCGTCGCGGTCCGGTCTGAGGCCTCCCATCTTCTTACGATGACGTCCTCTTCTTGTATTCACGCTGCGGCTCCGGCGCAGGCGTACTTTGTCTGCAGAGGGCAGAGCAAAGCACTGCAGTGCGCAGGCGCTGGGAAAGGTCTGATTTATATAGGTAATTTTTTGGTGATACATTCCCGTTAACTCTGTAGCACTACTAACCCATAGGTCCCTCAGCTCTCGTGCAGCTGCCAAGGTCGCATGAATTGCATGCCCACCCCTGTCTACAGTAACGTGCCTCATGAGCTGCGTTGGAGTTTGACGCAAGCACTTGATCATTTTTATGTCCTTCTCCAGCACCACTCTTCACAGACTCACCTGACAGATACGTTTTTTGCCGCAAACTTATTCCTGTGGCGAAACGCGCGTCGGAGTGTGTGGGGGCGCTGCTGTGAACTATCCTGACCATTCTAGCCTTTCTTAATCCTTTCTTCTCCTCAGTACACAGGTATCTATTTTGCTTCCACATTTATATGTTCATATGTGTCATTTCTATCAGTCCATGTAGGCCACTCTCTATTATTGAATTTTGAAGTGATGTATAGTTCATGTGATAAGGGATTGCCGGTAATCCTACAAACACAAAAACATTGCCATGTTGTCCTCTTTTTTGGAGGATTATAACAGTGCTAGCTTTATTTGTCCTCTACATACCTAGTGCTAGGTGTCAGTATGCGCCGCTAAAAGTATATTCTCAGCTATTCAATACTATTATAACAAAGATTTTTTTTCTCACAGTTAATTATATTGGGTTATATGAGGAGTCACTTGACTACAGTAGATCTATACGGATTCTCATCTCTCTGGATCATATTATATTCAGGCAGTAGTCTCTTTTTTTTGGTCAGGGCGCAGTAGCATCCCTTCTACAAAGCACCCTGTAATTGTATGTGTTTTTTAATTGTTTTTTATTTTTGACTCTAATAAAGATTAATTCACTTTTAACTATGGCTCTCGTCTAGTGTTGGGCTTACCTCTAGCCTGGGCATGTTGTTTTAGTTTTTCCTCTGTAGAAGTACCTCTGAAGTAAAGTCATCTTAGTAAGTGGTGGGACAATGTGTTCTTCGTACAAGAAATAATATAAAACCTTGATTTTAATGTTTACTGTTTTGTGTATTCAGCTCCTGTGCAGATTGATGTGTCTTCCTGGAGGCAGAAAAGGCAGAAGAAAGAGAGGAATCAGATCTCACTGCTCTATACAGGAAAGAACATTGACTTATTGTATAATTTTCTCCTAATGGTGGAGAAGCCAAAGTAGTAACCATACTACTGATATGGGGGGGTCCATGGATAAAAAGTAAAAAAAATAAATAATATATAATAAAAGAAAAGTACAAGAAAGGTAAAAGAAAAGTGAAAGAAAAAATTTAATAAAAGAAAAGTAAAATATATATATATGTATATATATATATATATATATATATATATATATATATATATATATAATAAAAGAAAGGTAAAAGATAAAAGAAAGGTAAAATAAAAAAATATAATAATAATAATAATAATAAATAATAATAAAAATATAAATAAATATAAAATATAAAAAATAGATAAACTTAAATTTAAAACAATTCTAAAAATAAACATCAAATAAAAGGCACGATAAGGAAAAGTAAAAGATCTGTCCTGCTATGCTGGGGTCCCCGCTTTATGTCTTCTTCCCATTAAAATGCAATGACGTTTAGTAAATAATCTTTTCGAGATGTGATCATCACCTTCCATCAATGTGGTTTATTAAAGTCAGAAAAATCAGATTTTACCGAAGTCCAAAAATGATGCTATAGACAGAAAAACCTCCCGCGGGCGAAACCGTGCGTTTATTGCTTCTGTCTCTGGACAAAAGACAATCCCACAGTTGACTTGTCTAAATGACCGTATTTCCATTTATTACTAGTATTTTAGGAAAGATATGGATTGTCCTTTTTTTTTTCTTGCGTCTGGAAAATTCATGAGGGATCCTTTTGTTTGCTAATGCTGTGCAGATTGAAATTCGACTTTTCTACTGTGTTTTCCTTTTGCAATAAATTATTTACAACGCTAGAATGGAGAGGAAATTGGCCTTAAAGCTCGGTCTTTGGGGCACATCATTCTGAATATTCTAGGAAATCTTTCCTGAAGTGCCATTGAATTTAGATTGTCGGTTTCTGCAGACCATGGGGGATGGGATGTAAAATAAATAAAATATGCTAATAGCTATGAAATGTGATAATCTACAGGGTTCAGAAATACATGGGCTACTTGCACATTGAACAAGTCTGTAGGAACCTGTTCACACACCACCAAGAAACTTGAATACACAGAAGAGCACAGTGAGGTCAAAAATACTCTGTTGTAAAAACAAATCACAGTAATAAGCAAATGCTAGGTCATTTGCATCAAAGCTGTTCCATCCAGCATGTCC
Source organism: Ranitomeya imitator (assembly GCF_032444005.1). Classification (NCBI taxonomy): domain Eukaryota; kingdom Metazoa; phylum Chordata; class Amphibia; order Anura; family Dendrobatidae; genus Ranitomeya; species Ranitomeya imitator. The sequence continues at coordinate 141,803,674 of NC_091290.1, forward strand.
ACATGGATATTCCTTCTCTGAACCCTGCTTATTCAGGTACTATACAGATGAACAGGTTTTTAAATACATCAGATAGGGATTATATACATTAGGTAGGACTGATCTGTATGGGTATACCTTGACGTTTGGTGGAGCAGATTAGTATACATTGTTTTGCAAAAAAAAGTATCAACTAAATACCCTGTTTTTTTCCATCTTTTGACTAGCACTTGCTTATTACTGTGATTTTTTTTACAACAGAGTATTTTTGACCTCACTGTGCTCTTTTGTGTCTTCAAGTTTCTTGGTGGTGTGTGAACAGGTTCCCACAGACTTGTTCAATGTGCAATTAGCCCATGTGTTTCTGGTTCTATAATTGTTCTCTTGTTTCTACAAGACTAGGGAGTCCACCACTCCTTATGGGTCATTTGCATCAAAGCTGTTCCATCCAGCATGTCCACATGGATATTCCATCTCTGAACCCTGATTATACAGGTACTATACAGATGATCAGGTTTTTAAATACATCAGATAGGGATTATATACATTAGGTAGGACTGCTCTATATGGCTATACCTTGACGATTGGTGGAGCAGCTTAGTATACATTTTTTTGCAAAAAACGTATCAACTAAATACCCTGTTTTTTCCATCTTTTGACTAGCACTTGCTTATTACTGTGATTTTTTTTACAACAGAGTATTTTTGACCTCACTGTGCTCTTTTGTGTCTTCAATCTACAAGGTTCCCCTTAGTGATGATCAGCTTCATAACATGGCATGGAACCTGAAAGATAATTATCCAGTCCCTGAAACTAATCTGTCACTGGCTAATGATCAGTAGCTACACAGCACACTTACTAGGACAATACCTAATAATTTCACAAGGTGCATCGCTACTAAAAGGTGTACTACTAGCCCAGATGACCTAAGAACCCAGAACTTGCACTTACAATCTCACACTTGGTGCCAAAATGATTAGAAGACAGTAGAAGAAGTTGCAGTCTATTTTACTGATTGAGCACAGTTACTTACATATCTGTAACTTGTCGATCCATGTGATGTCCACAACTCCACGACTTTTCATTCTTGGTGTTTTCAATAGAAGTGGATTACTGTCCTATAGTCTAAGCAGTATTTACAGACACTGAACCAGCAGGGAGTGCAGTGAGGTTGTGACGCTGAGTCTCTACTCATGGGCAAGCCATGAGTCCAGGTAGTCAGGAGGGCCGAGGACTGATACCACGAGGGCTCGAAATACAGATGGGTAAGTCAAAGGCATAGTCTGGAAGCAGTCCGGGGTCAAATGCCAGGAGGGTACTTCAAAACCAGGGAGTACAACAAACGGATAGTCAGATACGAAGTCCGGGGTCAGATACCTATAGTCAGAGAGTGTCAAAAGCAGAAGGAGGCGTCCACAAGAGAAATCACAACAAAACCAAGGTCCAGCAACAGGGTCAGAAGAAAGAGGCACAGAGCTAAGCAAACACATCCAACTTAGGCAAAGCTACAACTGACACTGACTACTAACAGCTAACCAGCTAAATACCTTGCAAATGATTAAAAACGGGAACCACCTGAGGAAACGCTCACAGACAAAACTAGATAGAACATCAGGGCTATCAATCAAAATTCTGACAGCCCAGAATCAGATTGAATGACTGGACTGTCACTCACACAACCAACAGTCCAGCACACTCCATTTTACATAGCGTGGCTGAGCTGTCACTCACAGCATCCCTAGGCCACAGTCAGTTATGAAACCGTGACATAAGTCTTATAGTTTAACGGACCTTTGCAGAAATTCCTATTGATGACTTATCTTTAGGATTTCCTTCATATAGGGCGTCAAGGATTTTTTCCAACCCCGGGAGTGGAACGTCCTCTTGCTGGAGTGCTGTAATCCCTTACATGCAGTCTGCAGTTTAGCCAAGAAAATCATTGACACTGAAGACACTGCGACACTGAAGCAAGCGCAGGACTGCTGAATGGTGGGATTCTTGGAGGTCCACATTGATGTTCCATACTAAAAATGAACCTTCCTTGAAAACTTCGTTTTATGAGATAACATTTTCCAACCTGCTCCGAATGTGGCCAATATCTGCAGGACACATACGAAACCCTGGGAAGCCATACTCATTACCCTCCTGCCTTCCAGAGCAGGTTACTGGGGCATTAAAATCATTAAACCATTTGCATCCCAATCAACCCCATTCCCCGACCACTCCTTCTCCGCCACCGCACGAGTTCAGTATCAGTGCCCTGAATGTCTGATATTCCATTTACCAGCCGACATCAAAGGCAAAAGTCCATTAGCTCAACGAGCCTCACAAATGGGACGGCGGAGACGTTCTGCCGAGACTGAACTGTGTAATAATGTATTAGTCAAAGGTTTTTTTGATGTAACCACAATGTGGTTCTATCAATATTTAATTTCTAAATAATATTTAATGGCATTTATTGTATTAGAAATAGTTCATTTTTGGTGGATTATATTTATTTTTTATTTATTAATTTTAACACCACTTATCAATTTTTTTTAATTTGGGGTGGGGGGGGGCATTTAAAACCTTATTTCTCTGAAAATGTAAGAGTAATCCACATTTATCTCCCAACAATGTTTAGCACGAAGCATTAAAGGGGTTGTCCTGCAAAAGCAAGTTATCAACTATCCTCAGGATAAGTGACAATTTACTGATAATAGGGGTCCGACTGTGGCAAAATGAGGTCCTTTAATCCCTTTAAGACTGGAGTGGCAGTGCAGATGGCAAACTGCTGCTCTATCCATTCTCCATGGTTCTTCGGTTTTTCCAGCCGCCCCATAGAGAACTAATGGATCTGCGATTGGGCACTATCATTGGGTTTAATAATAACCTCATCTGCTTATCAGGGGTGATCCCAGTGGTCAGACCCCTCCCAATGTATTAGTTATCATCTATCTTGAAGATATATGATAATGGGGTTGTCCAGAGAAGATAAATTAGGACAGTCTGACTATTTTCGAAAACAGCACAGCTCCAAAAAGTACACTGCTGAAAAATAGCAACACGACACCGCTCCAGCCACAGTATGGCTTAAAAAACAGCAGCGCTCAAAAAGCGACACCGCTTCAAAAACAGCACCACTATAAAAACAACACCACTTCAAAAGCAGCATCACTCCAAAATTAGCATCCCTCCAAAAACAGCACCACTCCAAAAACTATAATGCTCCATAAACCAGCACCGCTCCAAAAATAACACCACTCCAAAAACAGCACTGCTATAAAAACAACACCACTCCAAAAACAGCACTACTATAAAAACAACACCACTCCAAAAACAGCACTGCTATAAATACAACACCACTCCAAAAACAGCATCACTCCAAAATTAGCATCCCTCCAAAAGCAGCACCACTCCAAAAACTATAATGCTCCATAAACCAGCACGGCTCCAAAAATAACACCACTCCAAAAACAGCACCGCTCCAAAAATAACACCACTCCAAAAACAGCACTGCTATAAAAACAACACCACTCCAAAAACAGCACTACTATAAAAACAACACCACTCCAAAAACAGAACTACTATAAAAACAACACCACTCCAAAAACAGCACTACTATAAAAACAACACCATTCCAAAAACAGAACTACTATAAAAACAACACCACTCCAAAAACTGAACTACTATAAAAACACCACTCCAAAAACAGCACTGCTATAAAAACAACACCACTCCAAAAACAGCACTGTTATAAAAACAACACCACTCCAAAAACAGCACTGCTATAAAAACAACACCACTCCAAAAACTGAACAAAGCAACATCACTCTAAAATTAGCATCTCTCCAAAAACAGCACCGCTCCAAAAACTATAATGCTCCATAAACCAGCACCGCTCCAAAAACAGCACCGCTATGAAAACAACACCACTCCAAAAGCAGCACCACTCCAAAAACTACACTGCTCCATAAAACAGCTCTGCTCCAAAAATAACACCACGCAACAAACAGCAATGCACAAAAAACAGCACTGCCCAAAACTGGTACCGCGCCAACTCCAATGAATGAAAGGAATACATCAACTGTCACCAGACGACATCCATGGACAGATTATGCAATAGCCACTCTACTTTTCTTTTTCATTTTTCATCCTTATACAAGGACCTGGATCTGTCCATCAACTCCTGGGTTGAGTCCATGGAATAACTGCTGGCCGGTAGAGTAAGTTGCCTGTCGATCACAGCTCCAAATCGACACTACTCTAAAAAGAGCACCGCTCAAAAATAGCAGTGCTCCAAAACCAGTACTGTTCTGAGTCCAAATCATGGGAGAAATCCATCAACTCTCACCAGGCGTCCATGCTCAAATTTTGCAAGAGCCACTCCAATTTTGCAAAATGCTGACCGGTGGAGCGAGTTGCAGGAAAAACCTATATGAGCCAGAAGATCAGGGGTAAGGACAGAACTGGAACCAAAATTGTAGCCAAAGAAAATTGGATTTACATTGATGGGGACCGGCAGCCCAAGAAATTAAATAGTTCACCTAGAGCGCCCAATGCCTGGTGAACGAGTGGGAGTCAATCGAACGCACGACCTTCATGACCCCAGCTATGTAGAAATTATTGATTCACCTAATATTTTTTTTTGTGACAGGTTTCATCAATTATTTCGGCAGCCATTTTATTGCTCTGCTGTTTATTTTCACGATAGCCGTAAATCTATATTGAGGCGTTGTGAAATTAGCCCTGACGCCTCGCTAAATTTAATCATTATACCACGAATGTCGTCGCCCCTATTCTGAAATGATAATTAACACATATTGGTATGGATCACTCCGCAGGTGCCTACAGGCTGTGATGCTTTGTAATTTTCAATTAGAGTAATCAATCATTGCATGTTAAACACCGCGAGCGCGCGACACTGCAAAAAAATATGTTTCCACTGTAAAAATAAGTTATTTTTTTTTTAATTACAATAGAAATGACATTGACCTTCCATTTCTGCCTTGTATGGTTTCATTGTTTCATTTTAATTGTTTCCACGCCTGAAGCGGCTTTGTGGAGCGTAAACAATTAAATTAAGTCATATGAGGAATGTCGTCAATATATTCATGGGCTCTTTCTCATCCACAGGGCAGAAGAGCTTATCTGGGCTTTTAGGGTTGGCAACATTGTTGCACCAGATATGACCCAGGGTCAGATAAGCAGCCTCAGGTTTAGAAATTCGCTCCACCAGGGGCCTTGCAGAAAATGTAATTATTTACAGTATCAATGTAGCTGAAGGGACCTGCAAGAAATAAGTTCTGTTTTCAGCTTGAATGAGTACTCATGGAATAATCTCCAAAGTGCCAGTCAGTGGCAGGAACGTGAAGAGAAATAAATAGTCACTGTGGTTGCAACAAACTTTGCATAAATTGATACTGCAAGCATATATAAGACACTTTGTAATGTATCAGTAGCAATCTGCCTTTTTTCTGCACTTCTTCTCCTCCTCTCCCTGCATCCTGAACTCATCATCCACTCTGAAAAGCTGTTAAAATCCATACTGATCAAAACTAGATAGACTGCTAGATTACTGAGGGATCAGATTGCAGCTGTCTGTTAAAATCTATGGTGAGTAGTAAAGCTGATCGAGGCAAAAGTCATGTTACTTTTAGTAAATATTTAGTAACAGAGCTAGATTCGCAGTTACACTGCACAGTACTGCTGCTTTTTAATAAGTGTTTTGTCTCAGCTCAATACTTGATCCATAGTTATACAGCTCAGTGCTGCTCTTGCAAATCAATAGTACAAGCAAGCTGATCGAGGCAAAAGTCATGTTACTTTTAGTAAATATTTAGTATCAGAGCTAGATTCGCAGTTACACTGCACAGTACTGCTGCTTTTTAATAAGTGTTTTGTCTCAGCTCAATGCTTGATTCATAGTTATACAGCTCATTGCTGCTCTTGCAAATCAATAGTACAAGCAAGCTGATCGAGGCAAAAGTCATGTTACTTTTAGTAAATATTTAGTAACAGAGCTAGATTCGCAGTTACACTGCACAGTACTGCTGCTTTTTAATAAGTGGTTTGTCTCAGCTCAATGCTTGATTCACAGTTATACAGCTCAGTGCTGCTCTTGCAAATCAATAGTACAAGCAAGCTGATCAAGGCAAAAGTCATGTTACTTTTAGTAAATATTTAGTAACAGAGCTAGATTTGCAGTTACACTGCACCGTACTGCTGCTTTTTAATAAGTGGTTTGTCTCAGCTCAATGCTTGATTCACAGTTATACAGCTCAGTGCTGCTCTTGCAAATCAATAGTACAAGCAAGCTGATCGAGGCAAAAGTCATGTTACTTTTAGTAAATATTTAGTATCAGAGCTAGATTCGCAGTTACACTGCACAGTACTGCTGCTTTTTAATAAGTGTTTTGTCTCAGCTTAATGCTTGATTCATAGTTATACAGCTCATTGCTGCTCTTGCAAATCAATAGTACAAGCAAGCTGATCGAGGGAAAAGTCATGTTACTTTTAGTAAATATTTAGTAACAGAGGTAGAGTTGCAGTTACACTGCACAGTACTGCTGCTTTTTAATAAGTGTTTTGTCCCAGCTCAATGCTTGATTCATAGTTATACAGCTCAGTGCTGCTCTTGCAAATCAATAGTACAAGCAAGCTGATCGAGGCAAAAGTCATGTTACTTTTAGTAAATATTTAGTAACAGAGCTAGATTCGCAGTTACACTGCACAGTACTGCTGCTTTTTAATAAGTGTTTTGTCTCAGCTCAATGCTTGATTCATAGTTCTACAGCTCAGTGCTGCTCTTGCAAATCAATAGTACAAGCAAATAAAACTTTGTAATATATCACTAGTAATCTGCCTTTTTTCTCTACTTATGAGCCATTTCTATTTATCCACCTGCTTCCTAAACTTATCATTCACTCTGAAAAGCGGTTAAAATCCATAGTGATCAAGACAAGATAAACTGCTAGATCACTGAGGGATCAGATTGCAACTGTCTATTAAAGTCTATGGAGGGGGGAAAGCAGAGCAAGGCAGAAACCATGTTGCTTTATAGTAAATGTTTAGACTCAGAGCCGTATTCACAGTTCCACTGCTCAGTACTGCTGTGTTGTGCCTGACGCCAATGCTGAGTTCCCAATTACACAGCTTAGTACTGCTATAAAATGTCATCCATGCTGCTGCTGCAAATCAATAGTGCAAGCAAAAATAAGACACTTATCAGTAGCAATCTGCTTTTCTCCACTTTTGAGCCACTTCTTTCCCTTCCCCTGACTATTGAACTCACTATTCACTCTCAAAATATGTTAAAATCTATACTGATTAAGACAAAAAAAAACTGCTAGATCACTGAGAGATCAGATTTATGCTGTCAATTAAAGTCTGAAGAGGGAAAGAGCAGAGCAAGGAAGAAGCCATTCGGGTTTCTAGTAAATGTTTTGTCCCAGAGCCGGATTCTGAGATACGCTGCCCTGTAATGCTGTATGATGTCCTACATACTGCTGCTTTCTAATAAGTGTTTTTTTTCCCTTACCTCTGTTCTGGATTCACAGCTACACTGCTTAGTACTGCTCTATAATGTCCCCCATCCTGCTGTTGCAAATCAATAGGTCAAGAATATATACACTTTGAAATATATCAATACTGATATCCATTTTTCTCCCCTTCTGAGCCACTTCTTTCCTCCACATTTCCTGAACTCATCATTTACTCTGAAAAACTGTTCAAATCCACTGCTTAACACAAAATACAGTGCCAGATTACTGACGTATCAGATTTCAGCTGTCTCTTATTGTCTACAGAAAGGGAAAAAAAAACAGAACAAGGCAGAATCCATGTTGATATCTAGTAAATGTTTAGTCCCAGATCTGGATTTACAGTTACACTGCTAAGTACACCTGTATGATGTGCTCAATGCCGCTGCTTTCAAATAAGTGTTTTGTCTTATCGTGGTGCTTGATTCACAGTTACACTGCTCAGTACTCCTGTATGATGTCTTCAATGCTGCTGCTGCTTCAGAACCTGAGCTACATAGAGACAGGAGAGCAGGAATTGATCATGTTTGTGTGTGCTCTGTATAGGAGATCCTCCAGCTCAGAGAAATCTGAAAAGTAGAGATATTGCCTGCAAAATGAAAAATAGTGAAAAAAATCCAGGACACATGTCATAAAATAGCTAGAAATAGTGTTATTCCTCATGTACATACCTGACAGCTTATTCTGGAAAGCCTAAAATGACAGCTAAGCTTTAAGTATATGCCAAGTAATTGTAGAGGCTCCCAATCTTTTAGGAAAAACCTCAGAAGAAAACAGAATAGCCCACCATGTTATTACTTTTACACCACAACAATAAATTAACTTGTGGTTTCATTATAGAATTGCCTCCTGTAAGTTTTAGGATAACTAAAGGCCGGATGATGACTCTTCAATTTTGCTGAATCGACAGCTCAGATTTCTTCGTGCAAATAGTAAAGCGGACAAATATCTGCAGTAAAGGACATCTTCTAGTTAGGACTTAAAGGGGTGATCCAATTTCAAACAATTATGGGATGTCTTGCGCATGCACAGCTTTCTCAGCTCCCTTTTATGCAAATTCTGAAAATAACCATGGATGTGCACTCACGTAAATGTTCTACTTTTTAAAGAAGCGATTGTGAACTTACAACAGTTTGCTCAAGGGAACCATTCTTGTGGTAGGTGCATGTCCCAGAAGAAGAAATGTCATTAATGTCTGAGATTTTGACACAACAACACCAGGCTGCATGTTCTTGGTGCTACTATGATGCCTAAACCTGCTCCCATAGGCTGCAGCTTCTCCTGACTTGTCTCCACATCTGGGGCATTATTGGTCGGTGATTACACAGGAGCTGCCAGCATAGGATCTTGATAATTTTCCCAATGGAACCTTACTCCCTGTCAGGAAATAGGAAGAATGTCTTGTTATTTCAGTTGCACTTCCGGAACTTTTCAGTGTATTTGCTGGTACAAAAGTAAATCCCTATTGCAGACACATGTCTGTGGGGGATGACAGCCCCCCCTGAGAAATAAGTAGCTTTTCCCCTCACTCTGCCTGTGTGTGTAATCCTATACTCCTTCCCCCCTCCCTCAAGAATGCATGAGTGATCTGAAACCAGTCCTTTGTTTGAACCATGTGCTTCTTTGTGAATCAGAGAGTTATTCAAGATGGAATAACTCGACCCCAAGTAGTGGTATAGGTGTGAATCTTACATATTTGGGATGTGCAACAATAGAGCTACACACAAGTGTGTTTCCTAATATCCCGTACCATTAGTATCCGAGAAACGGATTACTGCTTAACCGAGGCACATAGACAAGTCATGTTTGGACTTAAATGAATGGCAATTTCATGACAGTCTTGTCGCCCGTCTACAAGCCTCGTAGACCGAGTTATGACTGCTATGAGCTTTTAGAAGGTTTTCCATAACTTTCCAAGGGGGCGTATCCAGCCCCTCAGTGATGTTATGAGCAGAGGGTATAAGAGGTTCTACCTGATTTTAGGAGGGTTTTTGCCCAGGGAGTCAGCTTGAGAGAGACTCTGCAAATCTGCTTTGATGCATTGGGACATATGCTCCTCCTCCTATCTGCCGCATGGCTTACCATGGAATTACATAAGACAAATGTAAGTTTATTATCGTCTTTAATCCCTTTCATTTTGCAATCATTCTGTACATACTCTAATTGTCTCATCTTGTAATATCTTTTTAGACTTTTTGTAAACACTGCCTATTTCTTTGTGGATTAAAAGTTATAATATTTACTAGCTTCGTTTTCCTTGCTCTAAAACGTAACCCCAATGTCCTCTGAAGTAAATTACGCTACTGATTGGGTTGGCTCCTGACCTGCTATTAGTCATAGTAATAGGAGCTCGTGGCAGCGAAGTGTTCTCAGCTGGTTGGGCAAAACTGGCAGTGACGGATGACGTTTGATAATTATAATTCCCCTCTGAGCGGGAGTAGTTAAATCACCCTCGCTGCAGTGTGCCAAATAGCCAGTACATAGTAAGGCAGCCTTTCTGGCCACTAATGATCCTAAGTACAGTTCCCTGACTGACCTGAGGGTAAGGGGGCACCAGAGAGCTGCAAGTTCCAAACTGGAACTGGGAAGTGGGATATAAATAAATCCTTGAAGAAAGAACTGGGGCAGCCAAACACCCCCGATTCATGACAACCCCCCTTGGACATGGGTGCTGGTTACTCAACCTGCGGTGCTCCTGCGCACCATTTCCCAGCTCCAAACTTCCTTTGACATTTTGCAGTGGGTTAACCGATTCCTCTTCATCCTCCGAGAAACATAGAGTCTTGGTATCATCACACAACGCATTGATTCCCGGTCCCAGGTATCTTTAAGAGGGATTCAATGGCTTCTTAGACTTCAAATTTCTTTTGAACATTCTCCTGGATAATGAGAACAATTATTCTTATCTCCCGCTCTGTGATCGGGAGTCTCGCGGCTTATAATTTCATTAGGAGGTATATCCGGAGCGACGGCGGCGGGCGAGACGCTAGGATGTCTTTGTAGGAAGCTCTTCTCAAGTTACTTTCGTGTAGTTTTCTTTATCGTTTGAGTGGAATAGCAGCCATATCGGTGTGTTTCCACTAAGTCAATGCCAAGGTAAACAGGTTCCAAGACCTCGAGAAATTAGTCTCATCAGATATCCTTCACCAGACAGCTGTTCCACTTATATATGTACCCTCAGCTCAGCCGAGAGTTCATGTGCTCTGTCTGCGGACGGGCTCCTCTATCGGTGGTCTTTCTCCTTAGGATGGGTCTTCAGTATCAGATTGGTGGGGGACCAATATTTAGCACCTCCACCTGGAACTGCACCATTAAGTGGCCATTTTTGGGTCCTGCAGCTCAGGAGCACATGGTTTCTCTGCCTCCTGGCTTCCCATTTGCCAGGGAGTGGTGTACTCCTGCAGATTGACAGTTCGGACTGGCAGCATGGTTTTGCTGCTAGTCTGAACTGAACTCTCTCCAATGGTGCTAGCAGAGGCCACTGTGCATCATATGAGGAGCACAGGAGAGCTTCAAGGGGTTGTCCAGTCTAATACTACAAGTCTGCAGTCACTCAGGATTCTCCGGGAGAGAAGATGATATGACTACAAAAATGTGATTTACATACAAGCAGTTACGTAAAGACTAGACTGTATTCTGTCTCACTCAGTGTAGGTGTATAGGGAGAGGCTGGATACAGTCTAGTCGTAATGTGACCGGAAGTATGCAAACGCGATCACTTCAACGCTCAATGCCGGCGCCAACACCTGCAGCTGTGAGGATTCATAAAGAGTGGCTGCAGGCTTGTCATTTTAGACTGGACAACCTCTTTAAGCTAGTCAGATCCAGAGTCGGAGCAGCACTTCCAAAATCTTGCTTGTAAGTACGCACTTCTTGCTTAGGAAAGCGGACACTTCTTTTAGACAGCAGATGTGGCCAGTAACCTTCGCAAGGAGCAGTACACTATAGAATTTTCTCGAGAACGGAGAGGATTTTTAAGTAAAGGTGTTTTTCGCAATTGCTTAATTTTACAAGAATTTCGCAATTTGTGATCGCAAATGTGCTGCACCGTTCTTGGGTGCTGCGGCTCGGCAGTGTATGGCGCTGTAAGGCTGCAGCCCTGGATATTTGGTGTCCGCTGATTAGTAGGGTTTCCGATTTATTATTATGGACCTTACTGGAGAATTGGTCATCAATATCTTACCCCTTGTGTCCAGTTCGCCTCCATCTTTGAGTCTGCGTAGGACGTCGTTAGGTTCTACGGCAATGGCGCCGGTGATCCCGTCCAAGCCACAAGTTGCCTATTCTCGTGCAATGTCTTATTTACAGTTTTGCTACTTTCCTCCGTGAGTGGCATGCATAATACATCTCCGCACAACCTGTTACACCGCCGTGATAACCGAATTATTTTAACAAATCTGAAAGGGAAAATCCAGAGAAGGACGACACAGTGTAAATAAGTGTAAACCGGCAAAATGCATCCTGCAAAGGCTCCTTAGAGCTGTGGCCCGTGTGCATGTTATTATCATAGAGCCGGGGTGTGCAGAATCTCGCCAAAAGATGCACAATAAACACCGCGCTCCGGAGGAGCATTTGAACCCCTGCAGCAAATTAAATCCCCAGTCACTTGTTATTTTTCTTCAGGCTGAGAGGAAAAGATGAAGCGGGAGCCGAGCAGCCGAGTAAGAGCATGTACAGAGCCGGGACATGACGGGAATGTTTAGTGACCTTGTTTAGAGGAAGGCAGAGAAAATCTTTGCCCTTTGGTGTAAATGAAAGGACGGAGAAATAAAATGGGAAAACTGAACCATCAAGTGGCTGTCAAAGATTGGAGAGAGTGTTATTCGGCTAAAAATTATATTGTAGAAAAGAAAAATAATAATGAATGCATATTACATACTGAAATGAAAAATAATCAATAATAAATGTATGATAATAGAATAAAAGAAAAAGAGGTAAAATTAAATAATTAAAAATATAATATAATAAAATATAAAATTAAAATATGCAATGTAATATTATAATATATAAAAATTACATTGTTGAAAAGAAGAATAAAGAATGCAATATTACTGCATATAATGAAATAAAATATAATAATAGAATAAAAGCAAATAGGTAAAATTAAATGATTCTAAATATAATATAATAAAGTATAATATGAACTAATGAACTATAATAATAATTAAATAGTTTAAAACAATATTAATATAAATAATATAAATTGATTTACAAATGCATAAAATAAGTGTTACCGTAATTAATCATATAAAATTGATAATAAATACATTAAAACGTTTACAATAAAATAATGATAATATTTAATAAAATAATGGTGATAACCTAAACAAAAATGATGCATTAATAAAAATGAAATAATAAATATAATAAATCAATATATAATAAACCATAATAATAAGAGCAATAAAAGCAGTAATGGCTGCGATATATGAATGTATGAACACTTTATAAATATAATATATATTAAAAATATACATAATTAATATTTAAGTAACAATAATAATTAATTAGATCCATCATACATAAAAAAAAATATTAAAGGGATTGCCCCATTTGCACAATGGGATATGTGATAAATGTCCTGACTCTCATTAATGGAGTGGTGACTTGATTTCATTCTTGCTCCCATAGAAATGAAGGATGAGGACTCCTGTCATTTCAGTAGAAGGGCATCTCTGACATGAATCAGGGTGACGGCATTTATCAGACATTTATGGCATATCCCATAGAGATGCCATTAATGTCCCATATGGGCACAACCCCTTTAAAATCTTGCTCGAACAGACTCTGAATACAGTATACAGACCATGTATATCCTCATATATGAATATATAGCTGTAAGTTCAGGTCAGCACAGACCGTGACATTCTAAGAAAAAAGACCTACGCTGACCATGAAATATGACCATCTGAACATGGCCTTAGTCTATCATTATATTCATGAACCAGGAGGCCTAGGATGAACATTTGGAGTGTGGCAATGCACTTTGGAAAGCATCTTTGGGAAGTTAGTAATTCCTCCAATTTGCATCCTAATGGCTGCCACTAGCGGACAAGCCAATAATATTGTCAGTACCAGAAATTCCCAACCACTTGGCGGAACTTTTAATATTTTGGGCGCAGCGCCCCTTTAAGTCTAAGTTGAATTTCCTCGCTCCAATCACCCTTTTCCAAAAAAAAAAAAAAAAGTTTGACAAGTCGGAAGCTGGAAAGAAGACATTAGAAATAGGGTCCAGAGACGAAAGTTATGGCTGGCAATAGAAATAAATGAAAGAACAATAGGACATCGATCAAGCCTTTATCACAGCGGGAGACGTGAAATCCACTCCGGTTCCTCACGTCTGCGGCTCCCCATTTCATTAAAATCCCGTAATAGCCTGAAATGACAGCGAGTATTTAAGTCTTGTCAGCAACTCTGGAATAAAAGAGCCGGAGCGGCGCGAGCCCTGGGCCGAAGGTTTAATATATAGGCTTACGCCATACATTATTATTATTACCGCTATTCAAATCTCGCCATAATTGCATTGTTTATGCTTCCTATTACTCACCCGGAGAAATGTGGAGGCGAGGTTAGCAAATCCTGAATTATTTACCAGTGCAGACAGTGGATATGGACCTCGGTGGTGGCCCCGGCCGACCTTCCCACCGTCAGCACGGAACCTGCACATCTACAACTCCATCATCAGAGTATCCGCAGCTTCCCCCAACTTTCTGTGCACACACAAGGATATCATGTATTCTGATTTGTAAACAATGGGAGTTGATTGTATCACTCTGCCCAGATGTGATACATTTATTGACAATTCCGGGGGTTGCTAAGTAACAGGGGCTGCATTGTGCTGGAGGTTCCATCTATCTGGAGGGGATGTTCATGTGGTTGTGTCCTTTTGGGAAGGGGGGATGCTAAGGGTCTCTGAACCGGCGGTTTGGTGCGAGCTGATAAGTATTTTTGCCCACCCAAATTCCAAATATTACTCCCTGAGTCCCTTCCACCAGCAGAGTATTGCAATTTGAGAAATGTACTGACATAGTTATAGTTTGTGCTTTGAACTTTTATATTTTGCTGCTTATTGCTAAAATTTGAAAAATAAAAATGAAGGTTTTTTTTCATTTGCTTTTATTATGTTTTTTATGCCACAATTTTATAAACTAAGTCTTATCCCTAACTTTTACCCTAAATCTAACCGTAACCTAATGCTAACGATAAGCTTAACCTTAGCTAACCCTAGCTTAATGCTAAGTCTAGCTCTAACCCTAATGCTAATTCTAGACTTAACCTTAGCCTATCTCTAAGTCTAACCCTTAACTTAACCCTAGCTTCAAACTTAACCCTAGTCTAGCTCTAACCCTAACCTTAACCCTAGCCTAGCACTAAGTCTAATCCTAAACTTAACCCTAGCCAAGCTCTAAGTATAACCCTAAACCTAAGCCTAACCAGAGCTTCAAACTTAACCCTAGCCTAGCTCTAAGTATAACCCTAAACCTAAGCCTAACCAGAGCTTCAAACTTAACCTTAGCCTAGCTCTAAGTCTAACCCTTAACTTAACCCTAGCTTCAAACTTAACCCTAGCCTAGCTCTAACCCTAAACTTAACCCTAGCCTAGCTCTAAGTCTAACCCTAAACTTAACCCTAGCCTAGCTCTAAGTATAACCCTAAACCTAAGCCTAACCCAGCTTCAAACTTAACCCTAGCCTAGCACTAAGTCTAATCCTAAACTTAACCCTAGCCTAGCTCTAAGTATAACCCTAAACTTAACACTAGCCTAGATCTAAGTCTAACCCTAAACTTAACACTAGCCTAGCTCTAAGTCTAACCCTAAACCTAAGCCTAACCCTAGCTTCAAACTTAACCCTAGCTTAACGCTAAGTCTAAATCTAACCCTAATGCTAATTCTAGACTTAAACTTAGCCTAGCTCTAAGCCTAAACCTATACTTAACCCTAGCCTAGCTCTAAGTCTAACCCTAAACTTAACCCAAGCCTAGCTCTAAGTCTAACCCTAAACTTAACCCTAGCCTGGCTCTAAGTCTAACCCTACACTTATCCCTAGCCTAGCAGTAAGTACATCCCTAAACTTCACCTTAGCCTAGCTCTAAGTATAACCCTACACTTAACTCTAGCCTAGCACTAAGTCTATCCCTAAACTTAACCCCAGCTGAGCTCTAAGTCTAACCCTAAACTTAACCCTAGCCAACCCTAAGTCTAACCCTAAGCTTAACCCTAGCCTACCTCTAAGTCTAAACCTAACCCTAAGCCTAACCCTAGCTCCAAACTTAAGCCTACCCTAGCTCTAAGTCTAACTCTAAAGCTAATGCTAATCTTAACTTTAGATAACCCTAGCTTAACTCAGTCTAACCCTAACCATAATGCTAACCCTAAGCTTAACCCTAGCCTAGCTCTAAGTCTAACAATAATCCTAAACATAAACCTAGCCCTAAACTTAACCTTAGCCTAGCTCTAAGTCTAACTCTAAAGCTAAATCTAAGGTAAGAAAAGGAAGAGACTTTCAAGGGTTTTTCAAAGTGGACCTGATTAAAGAAAACTCAATAACTCCATATGCATATACATACCTGAAAAGCCTAATCATAGCTGCGCTCCTATGGAGATAAGCTAAAGGGATTTTTCCAGAATGAAGTTTTCTTACAGTAACAACCCTGCTGGCATCACTGCATGGCCTCCCATCCCCCACTTGCATTACACTCAAACTCACTTATTTCTCTGGGCCTTGTGGTGACTTCTTTCTGCTGCCAGTTCCATGCTGTGTGCCTCATGTCTGCTGTCTGCTCTGTGCATGCTCTGTCTGTGTGCATAGGGGGGCGGCGCCAGCAACTCCTGCTTCTTATGGAGACTGTGTACACCTTGCTAAGGTGTCCCTGGCCAATCGCCATGAGGCTTCCTGTATTTAAGACATCCCCACCCATTGGTGGGGGCCTGTGCAACTTACTCCCTCAGTCAGTTCTTAGCTGCTGAGGTGCCAGGCCCTGTCTCGGTTACTCTCTTGTCTGCCACCCAGGGGGGCGTTGTACCCAGGTCTGTGTCCTGTGTAGCCACCCAGTGGAGCTTAGTACCCTGACCTATGTCCTTGTGTAGCCACCCAATGGGGCTTCGTACCCTGGCCTATGTCCGCCACCCAGAGGGGCGTCGTACCCTGGCTTGTGTCCATGTCTCTGTGCCTTGTCTCGTTACTGACTCTGTCTTAGTCTAGTCCTGTTCCTGTGTCCGTTTATATCGCTGTCTTGATTTCCTTTCCCTGCTGTGCGTTCTCTGTGTCTTGCTTTGCTCCGCTTTTGGCTCCACTCTCTGTGACCTTGCTTTGCTCCTTGCTCTGCATTCTGTTACCTAGCTCTGCACTCTGTGGCTTTGCTCTCGGCTCTGCACTCTGTGTCTTGCTCTGCACTCTGACTTTGATCTGCTCTTAGCTCTGCACTCTGTGGCTTTGCTCTCAGCTCTGCACTCTGTGTCTTGCTCTGCACTCAGCTCTGCACTCTGTGGCTTAGCTCTAGCTCTGCTCTCAGTAACTTTGCTCTGCACTCTGACCTTGCTCTGCACTCTGTAGCTTCGCTCTGCACTCTGACCTTGCTCTGCACTCTGTGGCTTCGCTCTTGCGGCTCCGCTCCTTGCGGTTCTGCTTCTCCTGCTCTTGGCTCCGCCTCCTGCGATTCTGCACATGGCTCTGCCTCCAGCTCTTGGCTCTGCCTCCTGCGTTTCTGCACTTAGCTCCGCCTCCAGCTCTTGGCTCCACCTCCTGTGTTTCTGCACTTGGCTCCGCCTCCAGCTCTTGGCTCTGCCTCCTGCGTTTCTGCACCTGGCTCCACCTCCTGCTTTTGGCTCCGCCTCCAGCATCTCTGTTATTGGTTCTAGCTCATGTGCTTTCGCTCTGCATCCGCTCTTGCGGTCTTTCTCTACCTTTTCCTAAGTCCTCCTGTCTGAACAGGTTCTTACCTGTTTTACATACCTGTCTGCAGACCGGTCCCTACCGGTTCTTCCAGTGTACCAGCCTTGTCCGCCTGTCCTGCCAGAGAGTCAGCCGTACCTGCCTGCCTACCAGAGAGCCAGCCGTGCCCGTCTGCCTGCCTGTGTCCCAGCCATACCTGCCTGTCTGCCAAAGTGCCAGCCGTGCCCGCTTGCCTGTCTATGTTCCGTTCCCCGGAGGGATCAGCAGCCACAGCCAGACACCACCCTGGAGTGGTACCTGGTAGCTTCCTATTGCACAAGTCTGACCTCACCATCAGAGGCTCCAGCGAACACCTAGGAAGCTACTGTACTTAGTTACGCCCCTTCCAGTGAAGTTTGGTCTGTGGGCCAGTGGGGCCTCACCCCCGCACGCCCGCGCCAACCAGTCTGGGCGCGAGCGTGACACCTACTTAACAGACCACATTCCCCACCACAAGGAGCTTTGTAATTTACTTATTTTTCCAAATGTTTCTGAATTGCTACAAGATATTTGGTCCCCGTAGTACCAGACACAGCCACATGCACATGTTGGCGATGTTTCAGATGCTTCTTCAAAGGGTTGTCCATGATTTCACAAACATGGCTGCTTTTTTAAAACGAAAAAACAGTGCCACCTCTGTCCAAAGTTGATATGTGGCATTGTGTTATGATCTGGTGGCCTAGGAGCAGCATGAGACGGACTCTGGAGAAGGTGGTCCCTTTACTGACCGCAAACCCTGAACCTAGCAGCGCAACTAGAAGTAGCCGTGGGGGGTACCTAACACTCCCTAGACCCCTCGGCACAGCCTAAGATCTAACTACCCCTAAAGACAGAAACAGGAAACCTATCTTGCCTCAGAGAAATTCCCCAAAGGATAGATAGCCCCCCACAAATATTGACTGTGAGAGGAGAGGGAAATAACATACGCAGATATGAAATCAGATTTTAGCATAGGAGGCCATACTAGCTAAAAAGAAAGGATAGAACAGAGTACTATGCGGTCAGTATAAAAACACTAGAAAATATCCACTACAGAAAATACGAATCACCACATCTGACTAAAGACATGGAGGGTATATCTGCATCTCCAGAGAAATAGCTAGGCTGCAAAAAATCCTTCACAGACTAAGCTGGACAAAACAAAAACATGAAAATGCACAGACTATAAGGTCCACAGCAGGTGGACAGCAAAAACAAAGCCAGGACTTATCTTTGTAGAAAAGCACAGCAAACTGGAGAGACCAGCAGGGAAGTGAATCCTTCAAAAACAATGGACAACTGGCAATGACTAAAGGATCCTGCAAAGCTATATACCCCAGTAAGTTTTGCAATTAGTAGATACACCTGTCCACTCCTGCAGTCCAGGCACAACTGCATTACCCTCTACAACCACCGGAGGGAGCCAAAAAGCTGAATTCACAACAGCATTGCAGTTCAACTCCATTAAAGTGAATGGGACTGAGCTGCAATACCACCCACGATCTGTGAACAGGAGTGGCACTCTTCACAAATTTAGATAATCCCTTTCAGATGGATTGATGGGTGGATGTTAAAAACGGAATCAGCCCCTATGAAAAAGCTTTTTACAGACACAGGTCTGTCTGGACCTTGGTCTGTCTCTATAAGGATGTCTCCAAAAGGATAACAGAAAATATTACAGCAGAAATATGCCAGAAATGAGCCAGAAGTGAACAGAAAGTAAGACTAACCACTGTTAATAACTGTACTAAACTTCTTTCCCTTTCCGCCACACTTATTCTTATCATGCTGACATAAGCTCTAACAGTTTTGGCTCCCTTACTCCTCACTCTCCTTCGCTATCCTCAAACCCCAGCACCCCCTAACCAAGTAATAATCTCTCCTTCCCTCCTGCCTCCCCACCTGACCTCCTCTGCTGACCTGCTCCTCAACCTCAGATCTCTCCTAATAAAACACAAAACAAGCCACCCACTCTCCTTCTCCCACCTGCTCTCTCCTATCTCCCAACCCTGGACCCCCACAGCTCATACCTCCTATTACTACCCCCTCCTATCACTTGCCCACCTCAAATCCGTGCCCATGACGCCCATCTCCCTGCACCCTCTCTCTGGATCACTATGGAATGCCCGCTCCATCTGCAATAAACTCCATGTAATTCACGACCTCTTTACCTCTCGTAATCTTTTCTTTCTCGGCATCACCGAAACATGGCTGACACCCTCTGAAACAGCCTCCCCTGCTGCACTATGTTACAGTGTACATGCAGAGGTTAAACACATGTTCACAATGGCCACAAAACATTAAAACCTACAAGAAGAAAAAAGTAAATGAAAACCCTGATGTAACTAAGTAAAAAAGCTAAAGTGCATTTAAATAACACAGAGTTTTTAGTAATACTGTTTTTTGATAAAAAAAATAGCACAAAAGCCATCCCACCTCGTCACGGTAACTCTGATCGGGACAGTCCTACACTATCTATATTAAAACCTTACCATGTGTCAATGTTGACCTCAGTGTGAATAAGGGCAGACGAAAGGACTGGGCACAACCAGTGAAACACTAGCTAGAGATATAAGGCTTCCCCAGTCTAGTGTTTCACTGGTTGGGCCCAGTCCTTTTGTCCAACTGTACCTTTAACCCAATCCCACCTCTACCCTCCCTTATCCTCCCCTCTTTTGAAGTCCACTCTGTCTGCATCTACTCTCCCTCCAGCCTCCAAATGGCCATCATATACCGACCTCCGGGCCCGACCACTGCCTTTATTGACCAATTCTCCACCTGGCTCCTTCACTTTCTGTCTGCTGACATTCCCACCATCATCATGGGTGACTTCAACATCCCCATTGACACCCACCAGTCAGCAGCCTCCAAACTCCTGTCCCTTACTTCATCCTTTCGACTTACTCAGTGGTCCTCTTCAGCCACCCACACAGACGGACACACATTAGACCTGGTCTTCACCCGTTTATGCTCCTTATCTAACTTCACAACCTCCCCTCTCCCTCTATCTGACCACCATCTACTCACTTTCTCATCACTGTCCTCCTCACCTGTCACCCATGTCCAGCACCATGCGCACCCATGCAGGAACCTCACACATCTAGACACCCACACGCTCTCTGACTCTATCCTACCACTGTCCTCTCTATCCTCACTCCACGACACAGACACTGCTACTAGTTTCTACAATGCCACTCTTGCATCAGCTATTGACATGGTCGCCCCTGTCATGCATAGAGTGCGACCAATCAATAGACAACCCTGGCACAATAACATCACTAAAAAGCTTCGGCAAGTATCCAGAATTGCAGAACGGCATTGGAAGAAAACGCATTCACAAGATGATTTCACTGCACTCAAACAAGCAATACTGGCATTCAAATCAGCTCTCACCTCTGCTAAACAGACCTATTTCACATCCCTCATATCTTCCTTATCCCACAACCCCAAACAGTTGTTCAACACTTTTAACTCCCTCCTCCGCCCACCACTGCCCCCTCCGAGTTCCCTAATCATTGCCGAGGACTTTGCCACGCACTTCAAAAATAAGATAGACCAAACAAGGCAAGTCTTTGATGTCCAACCACCACAACCCCTTTGTATGCTAGACCAATGCCCAAATCCCATAACTTCACTCTCCAAAATCTCTGAAGGGGAGCTTGCTCATCTTCTCTCCAAATCACACCTCACCACTTGTGCACTTGACCCCATCCCGTCCCACCTCCTCCCCAACCTCACCACCACTCTAATCCCATCCCTACCCCATCTCTTCAACCTTTCACTAACTTCTGGTACCTTCCCCTCTGCTTTCAAACATGCCACAATCACACCTATCCTCAAAAAGCCATCCCTTGACCCAAGCGCTGTGTCCAGCTATCGCCCCATATCTTTGCTCCCATTTGCTTACAAACTTCTTGAGCAGCATGTCCACGCTGAACTTTCCTCTCACTTTGCATCTAACTCTCTCTTCGACAACCTACAATCTGGCTTCCGTCCCCACCATTCCACTGAGACTGCCCTGACCAAAATTACTAACGACTTACTTACAGAAAAAGCTAACAGACAGTTCTCTATACTCCTCCTCCTAGACCTGTCCTCTGCCTTCGACACAGTTGACCACTGCCTCTTACTACAGATCCTCTCTTCCTTTGGGGTCAAAGACGTTGCCCTATCTTGGATCTCCTCATACCTTGCCAACCGCACATTTAGCGTTTCCTACTCCCATACTACCTCCTCATCTCGCCCCCTCTCTGTTGGAGTCCCCCAAGGCTCTGTCCTAGGACCTTTACTCTTCTCAATCTATACACTCAGCCCGGGACAACTCATAAGGTCCTATGGCTTCAAGTACCATCTATATGCCGATGACACTCAGATCTACCTCTCTGGCCCAGATGTCACCTCTCTGCTCTCCAGAATCCCAGAGTGTCTATCGGCCATATCCTCCTTCTTCTCCTCTCGCTTCCTCAAGCTCAATGTGGACAAATGTGAACTCATTACCTTTCCTCCATCTCGCATATCTTCCCTACCTGATCTATCTATCAAAATAAATGAAATCACACTTTCCCCTGTCCCCAAAATCCGCTGCCTCGGAGTAACCCTTGACTCTGCCCTGTCCTTCAAACCGCACATCCAAGCTCTCGCCACCTCCTGTCGCCTCCAGCTCAAAAATATTTCCAGAATCCGTCCTTTCCTCAACCCACACTCTACCAAAATGCTCGCGCATCTCCCGCCTCAACTACTGCAACATCCTCCTCTGTGGCCTACCTTCTAAAACTCTAGCACCCCTCCAGTCCATCCTTAACTCTGCTGCCCGACTAACTAATCTCTCTCCTCGCTACACTCCTGCTTCATCTCTTTGCAAATCCCTTCACTGGCTCCCAATTTCCCAGCGTATCCAGTTTAAACTACTAAAACTGACCTACAAAGCCATCCATAATCTTTCTCCTTCGTATATTTCCACACTAATCTCTCAATATCTTCCCTCACGTAATCTTCTGTCCTCCCAAGACCTCCTCCTTTCCTCCACACTTATTCGCTCCTCACTCAATCGCCTCCAAGACTTCTCCCGAATATCCCCCATCCTCTGGAATTCAGTGCCCCAACACATCCGGTTATCCACTACTTTTGAATCCTTCAAAAGAAACCTGAAAACCCACCTCTTCAAGGAAGCTTACAGCCTGTAATGACCACACGGCCACTTCAACAGCATCGGAGCTACCGCAACCCTCAACCTACTGTCTCCTTCCCCATAATCCTGTAGAATGTAAGCCCGCAAGGGCAGGGTCCTCGCCCCTCTGTATCAGTCTCTCATTGTTAGTTTTGTTTGCTGTAAGTGATATTTGTATTTTGATGTAACCCCTTCTCGTGTACAGCACCATGGAATTAATGGTGCTATATACAGTTACGGCCAGAAATATTTGGACAGTGACACAAGTTTTGTTATTTTAGCTGTTTACAAAAACATGTTCAGAAATACAATTATATATATAATATGGGCTGAAAGTGCACACTCCCAGCTGCAATATGATAGTTTCCACATCCAAATCGGAGAAAGGGTTTAGGAATCATAGCTCTGTAATGCAAAGCGTCCTCTTTTTCAAGGGACCAAAAGTAATTGGACAATGGACTCTAAGGGCTGCAATTAACTCTGAAGGCGTCTCCCTCGTTAACCTGTAATCAATGAAGTAGTTAAAAGGTCAGGGGTGGATTCCAGGTGTGTGGTTTTGCATTTGGAAGCTGTTGCTGTGAGCAGACAACATGCGGTCAAAGGAACTCTCAATTGAGGTGAAGCAGAACATCCTGAGGCTGAAAAAAAAGAAAAAATCCATCAGAGAGATAGCAGACATGCTTGGAGTAGCAAAATCAACAGTTGGGTACATTCTGAGAAAAAAGGAATTGACTGGTGAGCTTGGGAACTCAAAAAGGCCTGGGCGTCCACGGATGACAACAGTGGTGGATGATCGCCGCATACTTAATTTGGTGAAGAAGAACCCGTTCACAACATCAACTGAAGTCCAGAACACTCTCAGTGAAGTAGGTGTATCTGTCTCTAAGTCAACAGTAAAGAGAAGACTCCATGACAGTAAATACAAAGGGTTCACATCTAGATGCAAACCATTCATCAATACCAAAAATAGACAGGCCAGAGTTAAATGTGCAGAAAAACACCTCAAGAAGCCAGCTCAGTTCTGGAAAAGTATTCTATGGCCAGATGAGACAAAGATCAACCTGTACCAGAATGATGGGAAGAAAAAAGTTTGGAGAAGAAAGGGAACGGCACATGATCCAAGGCACACCACATCCTCTGTAAAACATGGTGGAGGCAACGTGATGGCATGGGCATGCATGGCTTTCAATGGCACTGGGTCACTTGTGTTTATTGATGACATAAGAGCAGACAAGAGTAGCCGGATGAATTCTGAAGTGTACCGGGATATACTTTCAGCCCAGATTCAGCAAAATGCTGCAAAGTTGATTGGACGGCGCTTCATAGTACAGATGGACAATGACCCCAAGCATACAGCCAAAGCTACCCAGGAGTTCATGAGTGCCAAAAAGTGGCACATTCTGCAATGGCCAAGTCAATCTCCAGATCTAAACCCAATTGAGCATGCATTTCACTTGCTCAAATTCAGACTTAAGACGGAAAGACCCACAAACAAGCAAGACCTGAAGGCTGCGGCTGTAAAGGCCTGGCAAAGCATTAAGAAGGAGGAAACCCAGCGTTTGGTGATGTCCATGGGTTCCAGACTTAAGGCAGTGATTGCCTCCAAAGGATTTGCAACAAAATATTGAAAATAAAAATATTTTGTTTGGGTTATGTTTATTTGTCCAATTACTTTTGACCTCCTAAAATGTGGAGTGTTTGTAAAGAAATGTGTACAATTCCTACATTTTCTATCAGATATTTTTGTTCAACCCTTCAAATTAAACGTTACAATCTGCACTTGAATTCTGTTGTAGAGGTTTCATTTCAAATCCAATGTGGTGGCATGCAGAGCCCAACTCGCGAAAATTGTGTCACTGTCCAAATATTTCTGGCCCTAACTGTAAATAAATAATAATAATATTTTAAGTTTTTTTCTCTGGCCAAACTTTTGGCCCATATGAGCGATTCTGCTACCGCAGGACACAATATGTTCTTGTGCGCAGCGTACGGCAACCTTCAAACACGTTCTCCCCAGTGTCCTCTCATAGCAAAGCATAATAATAGGGTCATAAAAGCTTTAATGAGCAAATACCCCAAACAGTCATAAGGTGCGAGTTATTTTACGACTCTCAATTATCTATCGCACAGAACATATCGCGGACGCACGTATCGGGGAGAAAACAATCAGCCAATATACATTCAAGAAGTGGTCGTCTCATCCCTCATCTGTCGCCGTAATTATTCCTGCCTAAGCCGACACATCTGCCGGCCTAAAAACAGATGGTTTAGCACTGCATCACATTCACCGTCCGCAATCCATATTTCTGCATCATTGATACAGTATTGTATAGATCAGAACGCAAAAATGCAAAAAAAGAAGTTATTTTTTCAGAATAAAAAATAAACAAAAATAGTAAGTACATAAATCAATAATAATAACTATTATTGAAAATATTAAAATAATTATCTAAAAAAGCAAGATAAATAAAGCAATGATAACAATAACAATAACAATAATTATTATTATTTTATATTATTATTATGATTATTGATCTAATAATATATTATATTATTATTACTAATAATATTTAATTACTATTGTTATTATTGAAAATATTATTAAACTAATTTTCTAAAAATGGTAAGATAAACACATAAAGCAATGATAACTATTATTATTATCATTGCTTTATTATATTATTATTATCATTACTTTTGCACTATATTAGTATTAATAATAATAATAATAATAATAATATATTATATAATAGAATTATTATTATTATCATCATTGCTTTATTATATTATTATTATCATTACCTTTGCACTATATTATTATTATGATTGTTATTATTATTAATAATAATATTATATAATAGAATTATTATTATTATTATTATTATTATTATTGTTATCGTTGCTTTATTATTATTATCATTACCTTTGCACTATATTATTATTTTTAAAAATAATATATAATAGAATAGAATTATTATTATTATTATTATTATTATTATTATTGAAAATATTCAAATAATGATCTAAAAGTGGTAAGAAATTAATGAAAAAAAATTAAAATAAAAAAAATTACCGGTATATACAGATGTAGACTACTACTACAATAATAATAGAAAATGATCAAATAAATTATGGTTTAAAAAAGTTGTCTGCTACAAATGAAACACACACTGCTCATAGGAGCAAATAGTCGCTGATCAGTAGGGGTGTCGTGAGTCGGACCCTCACCAATCCCATACTGATGATTTATTCAATATTCGATATTGCCCCCCCAAAAAACAAAGTTTCAGATTTTTTTCAGAACACACATGGGCAAATCTGACAAACTTTGGATTTGGCAGATTCGCTCAAATTTGGTTGTGAAATTTGATGTGCATCAAATAAGTTCAGAACAAATAAAGTCACCTGCGGAGAAGTAAAAAAAATCTTTACCAGTTCTCGGCAGCTCCCCGAACCTCTCCCTCTGCCACCGGCATTGGCGGACACAGGCAGAAGAGACCCCGGTGCAGGGACAGTACAGTCCAACAGCTCCTCGTAAGGCACCATTCCACCTGCTTTAATCGTGATAGTGGCAATTAAACAGTATGTTCGGTGGAAGTGGCGCCATACTGGATCCATTTAACATCTATCGCCAACTTTGGCAGAACAAAGACATACAAATAACGCTCACAATTAGATCAAGATGACAAGAGCGCAAATCATCGCAAGAAATAAGTCGTAGGTTCCCCATAAAAGCAAATTTGATTTTGTGAGAAGCCATAAAATTATATAAAAAAATGCAATAAAAACCAAAAAAATAACAAAATACTATTATTAATAGTTTTTTTTATTATTATTACTATTATTATTATTGTCATCATTGCTAATATTGTTATTTTATTATAATTATTAGTAGTAGTATTGTTATTAGTATTACTCATTTTATTATTACTGTTTTTGTTACTTGTTATATTACTTCTTATCGTTATTTTTTATTATTATTAATATCATAATTTTTTTTTATTATTATTATTATTATTATTATAAATATTAATACATAATAATATCAATAAAAATAACTCTAAAAACAGTAATGATACAACTAATTATTATTGTTATTATTATTGTTATTATTATTACTGTTATTGTTGTTATAATTATTGTTATTTTATTTTCGGTGTTATTATTGCTCTTAAAATAAAAGTAATAATAATTATTGTTGCTATAATTGCTATTTTTATTATTATGACTATGGATTATTATTTCTATTATTGTTGGTTATTCTTCTTATTACTGTTATCGTTATTTATTATTATTGTTGTTCTAATTATTACTGTTAGTTATTATCTACTATATAATTGTCTAAGGGTCACTTCCGTCTGTCTGTCTGTCCCGGAAATCCCATGTCGCTGATTGGTAGCGGCAAAACAGCCACAACCAATCAGCGACGGGGATAGTCCGGCGGCAAAATGACTGCTCCTTCCTCCCAGGAGTCAGTGCCTGCTCCATACTCCCCTCCAGTCAGCGCTCATACAGGGTTAATAGCAGCGCTATTGGACCGCAATATGCCACGGTGTAGCACAGTCCGTTAACGTTGCTATTAACCCTGTGTGACCAACTTTTTACTATTGATGCTGCCGATGGATATATAACTATTTTTATTTTAATTCTTTTTTTTAACAGGGATATGATGCCCATATTGCTATATACTATGTGGGCTGTGCAATATATTACGTGGCTGTGCAATATACTACGTGGCGAGGCAATATACTAAGTGGCTGTGCAATATACTACGTGGCTGTGCTATATACTATGTGGACTGTGCTATATACTACGTGGCTGTGTTATACACTACATGGGCTGTTATATGCTATGTGGGCTGTGCTATATACTACGTGGCTGTGTTATACACTACATGGGCTGTTATATGCTATGTGGGCTGTGCTATATACTACGCGAGCTGTGTTATACAGTACGTGGGCTGTTATATACTACGTGGGCTGTGCAATATACTACGTGGCTGTGCAATATACTACGTCACTGTGCTATATACTAAGTGGTTGTGCTATATACTATGTGCCTGTGCTATATACTACGTGGACTGTGCTATATACTATGTGGCTGTGTTATACACTACATGGGCTGTTATATGCTAAGTGGGCTGTGCTATATACTACGTGGGCTGTGTCATACAGTACGTGGGCTGTTATATACTATGTGGGCTGTGTTATATACTACGTGGCCTGTGCAATATACGACGTGGCTGTGCTATATACTACGTGGACTGTGCTATATACTACGTGGCTGTGTTATACACTACATGGGCTGTTATATGCTATGTGGGCTGTGCTATATACTACGTCGGCTCTGTTATACAGTACGTGGGCTGTTATATACTATGTGGGTTGTGTTATAGACTACGTGGGCTGTGTTATACACTACGTGGGTTGTGTTATATACTGTGTGCGTGGGCTGTTATATACTACGTGAGCTGTGTTATATGCTACGTGGGCTCTTATAAACTACGTGGCTGTGTTATATACTATGTGGGCTGTTATACACTCCGTGGGCTGTGTTATATACTACGTGGCTGTGCTATATACTCCGTGGGCTGAGTTATATACTCCGTGGGCTGTGCTATATACTATGTGGCTGTGCTATATACTCCTTGGGCTGTGCTATATACTCCATGGGCTGTGTTATATACTACATGGCTGTGCTATATACTCTGTGGGCTGTGCTATATACTGCATGGGCTGTTCTATATACTGCGTGGCTGTGCAATATCCTACGTGGCTGTGCTATGGACTATGTGGCTGTGCTATTTACTACGTGGGCTGTTATATACTACGTGGCCGGCCGCGAACAATCAGCAACAGGCGCAGTCCGGCCGCGAATTGGCACGGGATTTGAACCACGCTTCGCTAATTGGTCACGGTTGGCCGAATCCTATATATTCAATGTATTATTCTAAAATCTTTATAAATAAACTACATACATATTCTAGAATACCTGATGCGTTAGAATCGGCCCACCATCTAGTAATTAATAGTTATTATTATTATTATCATTATTGATGTTATTGCTGTTGATATTTATTATTTATTAGTTTTAGTGTTAGTTATTATTGTTACTATTACTACTGTTACTTGATTATTATTATTATTTTTATTATTACTATTTTATAATGGAAACAATGCAATCATTGTCACGGTTATACTAAAATAATGCATTCAGGACCTGGAATCCATATTGCACGGGAGAGGTAAGGTGCACGAAGAGATCAGACGCCTCTCCATGTGTGATGATGAGTCTCTTTTGTAGTTTGGAGCATGAAAGCCTAAGTCCCAGCACACATGACCTGTCAGGTGAGGAAGGAGCCATCCCTCGCCTCCGCGCCCCTGACCTGCCGCAGACCCGGCCACTTTCGTCATCTCTCATCAGCTGTAGGATTTTACTATGTGCATTCGCTTTACAAAAAGTACAAAAAGAAGAAAAATAAAATGGTTAAAACTTGTTGCCAGTGTTTAGATGTAGATCAAAGCAGTGGGAGATGAAATAGGAGTGGGAATAATATCAGACGTTAATCTGAGCGCCGCCAGCATCTCCTACATCTTTTCTGAGACACTTTTATTTTATTTTAAGCCGAGGTGTAATGAGTTTTGGATGATATTTTTATATTGTTTATACTGCTACATGATTTTTTTTGGACCTTTTTATTCTTTTTCCCGTTTATTATTGTAATTAGCTAATAAAAGCGCAAGCGCAGAAAATATAATGTGCATGTGCAGACAGACAAAACCTTATCATGTATCTCTGTATACAGGGAGCTCCCCCTAGTGGTGGCTGCAGACAGAAGCTTATCATGTATCTCTGTATACAGGGAACTCCCCCTAGTGGTGGCTACAGACAGGATCTTATCATGTATCTCTGTATACAGTGAGCTCCCCCCAGTGGTGACTGCAGACAGGATCTTATCATGTATCTCTGTATACAGGGAGCTCCCCCTAGTGGTGGCTGCAGACAGGATCTTATCATGTATCTCTGTATACAGGGAGCTCCCCCTAGTGGTGACTGCAGACAGGATGTTATCATGTATCTCTGTATACAGGGAGCTCCCCCTAGTGGTGGCTGTAGACAGGATCTTATCATGTATCTCTGTATACAGGGAGCTCCCCCTAGTGGTAACTGCAGACAGGATCTTATCATGTATCACTGTATACAGGGAGCTCCCCCTAGTGTTGGCTGCAGACAGGCTCTTATCATGTATCTCTGTATACAGGGAGCTCCCCCTAGTGGTGGCAACAGACAGGATCTTATCATGTATCACTGTATACAGGGAGCTCCCCCTAGTGTTGGCTGCAGACAGGATCTTATCATGTATTTCTGTATACAGGGAGCGCCCCCTAGTGGTGGCTACAGACAGGATCTTATCATGTATCTCTGTATACAGGGAGCTCCCCCTAGTGGTGACTGCAGACAGAATCTTATCATGTATCTCTGTATGCAGGGAGCTCCCCCTAGAGGTGGCTGCAGACAGGATCTTATCATGTATCTGTATATACAGGGAGCTCCCCCTAGTGGTGACTGCAGACAGAATCTTATCATGTATCTCTGTATACAGGGAGCTCCCCCTAGTGGTGGCTGCAGACAGGATATTATCATGTATCTCTGTATACAGGGAGCTCTCCCTAGTGGTGGCTGCAGACAGGATCTTACCATATATCTCTGTATACAGGGAGCTCCCCCTAGTGGTGACTGCAGACAGGATCTTATCATGTATCTCTGTATACAGGGAGCTCCCCCTAGAGGTGGCTGCAGACAGGATCTTATCATGTATCTCTGTATACAGGGAGCTCCCCCTAGTGGTGGCTGCAGACAGGATCTTATCATGTATCTCTAGATACAGGGAGCTCCCCCTAGTGGTGACTGCAGACAGGATCTTATCATGTATCTCTGTATACAGGGAGCTCCCCCTAGTGGTGGCTGCAGACAGGATATTATCATGTATCTCTGTATACAGGGAGCTCCCCCTAGTGGTGGCTGCAGACAGGATCTTATCATATATCTCTGTATACAGGGAGCTCCCCCTAGTGGTGACTGCAGACAGGATCTTATCATGTATCTCTGTATACAGGGAGCTCCCCCTAGAGGTGGCTGCAGACAGGATCTTATCATGTATCTCTGTATACAGGGAGCTCCCCCTAGTGGTGGCTGCAGACAGGATCTTATCATGTATCTCTAGATACAGGGAGCTCCCCCTAGTGGTGACTGCAGACAGGATCTTATCATGTATCTCTGTATACAGGGAGTTCCCCCTAGTGGTGGCTGCAGACAGGATGTTATCATGTATCTCTGTATACAGGGAGCTCCCCCTAGAGGTGGCTGCAGACAGGATCTTATCATGTATCTCTGTATACAGGGAGTTCCCCCTAGTGGTGACTGCAGACCGGATCTTATCATGTATCTCTGTATACAGGGAGCTCCCCCTAGTGGTGGCTGCAGACCGGATCTTATCATGTATCTCTGTATACAGGGAGCTCCCCCTAGTGGTGACTGCAGACCGGATCTTATCATGTATCTCTGTATACAGGGAGCTCCCCCTAGTGGTGGCTGCAGACCGGATCTTATCATGTATCTCTGTATACAGGGAGCTCCTCCTAGTGGTGGCTGCAGACAGGATCTTATCATGTATCTCTAGATACAGGGAGCTCCCCCTAGTGGTGACTGCAGACAGGATCTTATCATGTATCTCTGTATACAGGGAGCTCCCCCTAGTGGTGACTGCAGACAGGATCTTATCATGTATCTCTGTATACAGGGAGCTCCCCCTAGTGGTGACTGCAGACAGAATACCTCATTCACACCCCAGAACTATTCCACTTCAGCACACATAATATATTATAACATAAACCATTACAAGATGTTGTGTTTATCTGTAAGGTATCACATTGCCAGGTGCTCTTTAAGCGCAGTCTTCCTCCATATTCTACACAGTTCATTTCATTTACTCTTAAGAACCACAGACACAATTAAAAAAAATTCCATTTTTCCAGCAGGGAACGAGCAGACAGCACAGGGCTGCGTGCTGCACCATAACAAGCCGAAACACATGTTAACAGAGCAGTTTTTCTTACTTTGCTGAGGTCCCACTGTGAATATGATGAGCATCTGTTCCATTATGGGAAGGCGCAGGGAGCGGCACTCTCTGCTCCGCTTGCTAATCCAGACGTGAATAAGCATACTCTATTAGTACCAGGCGCAGATACTTGTCTTACCGTCTGGAAGACGCCGTGTGCCGATTTTATCCCCCAAAATTCTTACATAAATGATCTGCAAAAACAGATTCTAATAAAATCCATCAGGACCAGACATTAATATTTTATATTAGATTCTTTGCGTCGACGCTTAATTTTTTTTATCCTGAATGTGGAAATTATTTTTATTTATTATTCATTTTTAGCTGTCAGTCACTTTTACTTGTCCTGTAAGTGCTCAATAGAGTAAGGAGCAAGATGCACAGCAGCACAGAGTATTTCAGGCTGATTTAAGAGAGGAGGTGACAATGCTTTTTGGGACAGAGGGGATATTATAATGTTAGGGGATTGGAAACAAATAAAGACAACTGGGACATCACATACAGAGTAGGAAATATAAGTCCCAGCAGCACAGAGTATTTTAGGAGTGAATGTAGCTAAATTCTCTGTTATTTCTTTTTATTTACTTAATAACTGACCTAACTGTGAATATTTACACATGACGCGGAGGCTTCTGACCGATACATGACGCGGAGGCTTCTGACCGATACATGACGCGGAGGCTTCTGACCGATACATGACGCGGAGGCTTCTGACCGATACATGACGCGGACGCTTCTGACCGATACATGACGCGGACGCTTCTGACCGATACATGACGCGGAGGCTTCAGACCGATACATGACGCGGAGGCTTCTGACCGATACATGACGCGGACGCTTCTGACCGATACATGACGCGGAGGCTTCAGACCGATACATGACGCGGACGCTTCTGACCAATACATGACGCGGAGGCTTCAGACCGATACATGACGCGGAGGCTTCTGACCGATACATGACGCGGACGCTTCTGACCGATACATGACGCGGAGGCTTCTGACCGATACATGACGCGGAGGCTTCTGACCGATACATGACGCGGACGCTTCTGACCGATACATGACGCGGAGGCTTCTGACCGATACATGACGTGGAGGCTTCAGACCGATACATGACGCGGAGGCTTCTGCCCTGACAAATATGGACACTTTCTGTGTAGCTGTGGCAGTCAGCGTACACCCAAGCACCGGAGGTATATCGGCGCTGTGGCACCAGCTGGGAATTGTGCTTCTGTCGTTACTCCTGACAAGGGATATTGATTTTACAGGACAGTTAATTGATACCGTGCGGAAGAAAGAAAAAAAAATGCATAAAAACAAAATAACTGCGATATGAAATATTAAGGGGCGACATAAAATGCCCCATAGACCATAATGCGAAAATAGATACCGCTAAAATCCACACGTGCCCATAAACACAAGGCAGCCGCGCGCGCAAGAAAGGAGCCACGACTAATCACCCGAAATCCCAGCAAAGCCCACTCCGCAGACACTCCAATGTAGCAGAGGGCAGCTTGTCAGCGGCTCATTATGTGCACCAAGTTGTTTTTTTTCAGATTTAGCAACAATTGTGTATCAATTCTTAAACGTTTCCAGGATCTCTGCGTAGAGTCAGTGAATAGAAAGTTTCTATTAGAAGTTAAAGGTTAAGTTTAAAGGGATTATTCCAAACTTCTAAGGTGGATATTCTCAGACAGCGCTTGTAAAAACAAGAACTTTTACAATTTACTGCTTATTAAAATTTGCAGCAATTCTTGAGATATTAACGCTTTTCTGTTGTTTGCAGCTCATTGCCTTGGAGACCGACCACCGCTGCTGTCTAGCTTGTAAACGCTAAGCTGAACCTGGTCGGGATTAGGAGGTAACAGTGAGCTCCAGAGATCCTGGACAGCTGCAAAAAAGGGACTACAAGCTTGATGGAAAAGAGCCTGTAAATACTGCTCATGTTCTGCTGTCTAGCAGTGGTGGTCGGTCTCCAAGGCAACTAAACAAAACTGTTAATATCTCAAGAACGGTTGAAATTTTAAAAAAGCAGTAAATTGCAAAATTGCTTGTATTTGCCTGCTCTGTCTGACACAATATCCATGATGGAAATTGGGAAGAACCCCTTAAAGCTCCTGCACAAAATCTGTAACAAACCCCCAGCTACAATGAATCACTTTTAGTGCTAGTATTGTCTGGCAGATGGGATTAGGCTTCTTTGGGCTCCAGGACTTGTCTTCTACCCTAGCCCATTATCTACATAAACTGGTCAAGGCAAAGTGACTTTTTGGTAATCTCCTCTATAAGTTATTGCATTCTCTCCATGAACCGGGTGGCTCAGGATGAGTCCAGGCCATAAACACAAAATATAAGCGGGATCCACAGCCCTTTCATTTGCACAGGCACAGCGCCATCCATACAGTAGTGGCCGTGTTTTGTATTGCGGCTATGATCATTTCACTGACACCACAGACTCCAGGTATATATAATATAACTATAAACATCAATTTTGTCATTCTTCAGACACCAGGAGACTCAGGATGAGCAATGCTATTGATTCAGTGGCTGGAATTAAAATGTCATGACTGGTGTGTAATGTGCAGGCTGCGATCTATGGGGGCCATAAGGATGATCCGGGTTGATGCTGCCCACCGACAATCTTCAGTAAGGGGGGCACTGAGGCCGATGACCCCGTAGCCAGGGATTAATCATTATGACATAACTGCTCCCATAGATAATGCATGTATAATTAATGTAAATTGCTTCCATGTGCAGGAGTGTTCCTCACGTCCCCTGTCAGCAGGCGCCCGGCCCGGGGATGAGATCCCTCATAAATACATTATATGGGGGTCCCGGTACCGTCCTGGGGTTGGCGGCAATTGCAGCGCCGTCCCTGTTTGTTAAGCCGAGCTTCCTCTCCAGATGTTCCGATAATGAAGATTATTATTATCATTCCGCCCTTCGGTTGGGGGAAGACAATGGAGGAATGAGTGCGACGTGCGGCTGGTGCATTATAGATGAAGGTAGCGCTATTATGAGTAATGTATGGCGGGAGCGCTAATAGCATTACTCTCTCATTACGGACCACATGTTTGTGTGGGGGGAGACCGCGCACAACTAATGCAGCCGAACAAAGGCGCAGAGATGGGTAATTAAAAAACATCATTTTTATTGAGTCACATTATAATGTCAATTGTGTATGAAAAGCCGCCAGTGATGGGCCTATTACAGAGCGATCCCGCCGGGGATTATATCTAGGCAGCGCAGTCATACATCAGAGCTGTGTACAGAAAACGGCACACTGTACGCCTCCCCGGATAATGGGAAAAGGCAGGAGAGAAAGGGGCAGGACGGTGTAGAGCAAGGATAGGGGCAAATCTCTGCCCTACAGTATATACAGGGACGGTGCAATATAGTGTCACATATAATACACAATCGTCAGACACTGGAATTGTGTAATACAACATAAACGTAACACAGCAATCAATGCTATAAAGCAATATGTAACAAAACATAATACACAATGTATAATAGAGTAATACAAAATGTATCAGAGTAATACACAATACATAATAGTATAATACACAATATATAATAGTATAATACACAATATATAGCAGTATAATACACAATGCATAATAGTATAATACACAATACATAATAGTATAATACACAATACATAATAGTATAATACACAATGTTTAATAGTATAAAACACAATACATAATGACTTAAAACACAATATATAATAGTATAATACACAATGTATAATACACAATACATAATAGTATAATACACAATACATAATAGTATAATACACAGTACATAATAGTATAATACACAATGTATAATAGTATAATACACAATGTATAATAGTATAATACACAATACATAATAGTATAATACACAATGTATAATAGTATAATACACAATATATAATAGTATAATACACAATACATAATAGTATAATACACAATGTATAATAGTATAATACACAATACATAATAGTATAATACACAATGTATAATAGTATAATACACAATACATAATAGTATAATACACAATACATAATAGTATAATACACAATACATAATAGTATAATACACAATACATAATAGTATAATACACAATGTATAATAGTATAATACACAATACATAATAGTATAATACACAGTACATAATAGTATAATACACAATACATAATAGTATAATACACAATGTATAATAGTATAATACACAATACATAATAGTATAATACACAATGTATAATAGTATAATACACAGTACATAATAGTATAATACACAATACATAATAGTATAATACACAATACATAATAGTATAATACACAATACATAATAGTATAATACACAATACATAATAGTATAATACACAATACATAATAGTATAATACACAATGTATAATAGTATAATACACAATGTATAATAGTATAATACACAATACATAATAGTATAATACACAGTACATAATAGTATAATACACAATACATAATAGTATAATACACAATGTATAATAGTATAATACACAATACATAATAGTATAATACACAATGTATAATAGTATAATACACAGTACATAATAGTATAATACACAATACATAATAGTATAATACACAATACATAATAGTATAATACACAATACATAATAGTATAATACACAATACATAATAGTATAATACACAATACATAATAGTATAATACACAGTATATAATAGTATAATACACAATACATAATAGTATAATACACAGTATATAATAGTATAATACACAATATATAATAGTATAATACACAATATATAATAGTATAATACACAGTATATAATAGTATAATACACAATACATAATAGTATAATACACAATATATAATAGCATAATACACAATATATAATAGTATAATACACAATACATAATAGTATAATACACAATATATAATAGCATAATACACAATATATAATAGTATAATACACAGTATATAATAGTATAATACACAATACATAATAGTATAATACACAATATATAATAGTATAAAACAGAATCATCATAAACACAAGGCACGTTAAATGATCAACATTGACTTTTAAGATTGCTCCTTCCAATAGGTGGCAATAGAGTTCTAGTCCTCTTCCTCTCCGAAGAGACAATTTGCATATTTCCCAGAGGAGCATTGCTGCTTTAAGTCTCCTCACCTCGACATACTTAACATGTCACCCTCCGCAAGGAGAAACGATACTTCTTGGATTCTGGTCCGATGCATCTCATACAGCCAAACCAGATCTCACACTTTGTACTGACGAGGGGCAGTACCCTGAAACACAGTGTCTGCAAATTGAGATTCTTGTTTGGCCTCTATTTCCACCTCACTTTAGAAATTGAAATCAATGAACAGTTTGGTTAGATGTGTTGGGCAGCTATGTTTATTTTTCCTGACCTTCCTAGAGGTGTCGGGAGTCATATTGATGCAGGGCTGGACTGGCCATCTGGCAATCCTGGCAAATCCCAGAAGGGCCTGTCTGGTCATGGGCCGCCTTGTCTTCTATGTTGTTATCAGAATCTGCATTCTCAATATACCCATACTGTTAAGAGTTGCGATGGAGCACATAGTTGATGTTAACCAATAACCCGAGCAATGGAAACCTACAATGCTAACCTGTGGGAATAATGTTTATTATTGCATACATTACAACCACTATGTACTACTGTTTATTGGTGCATGAGTCTCTGTCTGCAACAATAGTGTTATATTGTCAATAATACATTGTCCAAAATAAAAAGAGTCCCAGGACGTTCCGGCTCACTGTTCACACTGTGTGTAGCTGGAGCACATTCTGCTTTCACTTTACAAGCTGGCAGACGAGATGTTAGATCCCGAGCTGTAAGAAATACCAGTTGTAAGCTGCGTTATCTTTGTTAATGAATAAATATAACTTCACTGTTGAACAGCTGGACTGTACACAGATTAATCCATTGCCAACATAACCACCCAGACACCGTGCTGTCCAAGAGCTGTTTACTGGCTAAGTCATGAAAAAGACTTCCAACACCTATGAGCAGATTGTGAAAAGAGAAACTAGTTCCCATTGCAGCAACTCACTTCAATTTTCAAAGTGTGCCTGAGAGATGGAATCTCATTATTGTTGTTCAGAGTTGAACCAGTCACTCCAGCGCTAACCACTGAGCCACTGTACTAGCTGGCAACAGCCACTGTATTACCCGGCAACTGCCACTGAGCTACACTATAAGCATCACCAAGCCACCACCATGCATCACTTTAGGAATCAATAAGCTCCCACTATGCTTCACTGTAGACACCCCCAAGCCCCCTGCCATGCTTCACTGTAGGCAGGGTGTTCCTTTCAGTGTATGCTTCCTTTTCCCTCCTCCAAACAGTATGTAATGACACTGACACTTGGGTTACAGCATAATGACACTAACACTTTGGATACAGGGTAATGACACTGATACCTTGAATAGCAAGTAATGATGCTGACAATTACGTAACAGAATAATTACACACTGATTCTTGGGATATATGATAATGACACGGAAACTTGGGGTTCTCGTTCTGGCTGTATGTTCATCTAGTTCTCACCATCCATTAGTGACAATAACCCTGAGTGAAGAATGAAGCTACATTGTATCTCGTTGTTTGTACCTTTCCATACTGGTTTATGGTGAATCTTCTGATTTTTCTTCTTTGTAATTTATGCTCATCCTGGAGCCGGTCATGCAGATGATGTGATCATCTCCTCTTTTGCACAATTATAATAATTATCAACAATCTAAATGTAGACAATTTTTGTTTTTGAGGTGTGATATTTATGCGAGGTCGAGATCTATAGTGTCATGCAGTCCAGAAAATTATCTACTATAACAATATGTAGTATATAACCGCAGCTCACATGCAAAACCTGCACTGGAGAATAAAGATATGGGACCGGCCGGACACGGTGGTGAACCGTCCACTGACCCAGAGCGAGGATAAGGCGGTGTGACGATCCATTTTTGGATTCCGGACAGCTCTGGTTCCACTTTGATTTAAGTTGAGCTTTTTTCCTTTCAGGAAACCCTTCCTTGTAGACATGGCCAACCCTCAGGTAACACTACATGAAGGTCAATGGACACAGGTTGCTAAATTGAAGGAATTGCTTCATAACCCATTTACAGTGACTAAAAACTTACAAGCTGAGGATTTAACTTATGGCGTTTTTATAAAGGGGTGGAAGAGCTTGTTTTGCCTGTCCCAAAGAGGAGGTTTAATAGCAGATGGCATTTTTGCTTCAATGAAACGGAGAGAGACACTGCTATTAGAAAATAAAAATTTTCTGGCAGCTGTTTATGTGGACCCGAGTCATTGTATATTGCTTACTAAAGGAAAAGAAGCTCTGATTGAGGTAGCAGTTAGGATGAGCTACAGGACGGCCAAGGGTAAGAGGACTCGGGTCCTGCCAGTGCTGCTGCTGCCATTTCCTCATCCTCATAAGATGAAGAGTTTGATTTTGACAAGTATTTGGATGACATGGAGCAGGCACAGCGTTGCCACGGGGAAAAAGATTCCACTCCCATAGAAAACCAATTGCCCTTATCTCAGCAATGTTTTGCACTTGCTCTCAAAGAAGTAGAAGAGTTCAATCGTTCATCAAAACTGACTGTGCACGAGGCAATTCCTTTATACCCTGAAATTGTTAGAGATGTCGCCCATGTGGTTACTGCTCTGCCACCAACCCAAGTTAGTGTTCGTAGGTTCTTTTCTAGAATTTGAACATATAGTATCATTGAGGTAGATAAATATGAGGGTGAATGCATACAATCCACACTGAGGGAAAAAAAAAACATTTTTGCACTGGGGTCCAAAAGACGCCAAAGTAGGAATGCATACAGTGTGCCGGTACCGACAAGCAATAAGATTGGTATTTGGTTTTGAAAAAAGAACACGTTTGTGTTTCAATGGAGTTACTGTGCTGGTCGGCGTTAGTGATACAGTGGAAATGCTGGGATATATATATATATCCAGGCAAGGAGGATATTATTGCCAAATGAGGGTTTGGAAACAAGTCCGTTGGTGGCACAGCTGTGCCTGCAGGTCAGGCAGTTTCCCTGGAGTTGCTGCAGGAGCCAGCGTAGGTGGCTAAATGGGAGATGCTGACACAGATGTGTCTGAGCAGAAGGAGCACAGTGTATAATAAATTCTAAATCTGCAAATGTTTTTTTTTGTTCTAAAGTTGTTTTCCAATAAATATATTTTATGCTCTACCTTAATGGCTTGATTATTGTATCATAATGATAATTAAAAGCCTGATGTTACCATTTTACTACAGGAAATTTATAACTTAAATATGAGGCACGTATGAGGGAGTCGGTGTCATGGAAATTGGGGAGTCAGAGTCGGAGGTTTGGCTTACCAACTACACAGCCCTGATTTTGTGTGACTGTGTGGGTTCCCTCCAGTAGCATAGCTACCGGGGGGCAGAGGGTGCGGGGACCCCGCTGCTCAGATGGGGCAATCCCAGAGCTATGCTACTATAAGTGCGTGTGAATCAATCTCCCTGCTCTGCTGCCTGACCGCTATGGGCCCCTGAGCAGGTGGGGAGCCCGCAGCCAGCAGTGGGCCCCCGCCTGTCATTGCAGGTTCAACTGTAC
This sequence comes from Ranitomeya imitator, assembly GCF_032444005.1. Taxonomy (NCBI): domain Eukaryota; kingdom Metazoa; phylum Chordata; class Amphibia; order Anura; family Dendrobatidae; genus Ranitomeya; species Ranitomeya imitator. The sequence continues at coordinate 141,844,006 of NC_091290.1, forward strand.
CTGCATCTAGCCGATACAGCTGACTGAATTGATGAGAGAGGGAGCGTTACGCTCCTCCCGTCATTCACCTGTCAGCGGCTGACGTCACTGACTCAGACACTGACAGCGGGCACGATGATGTCACTACTCGGCACCCACTGTCAGGAGATGAGCGGGAGCTCGGAGCAGCAGAGGACGCAGGAGGAAGAGAGGTGAGTATTGGATTTATTTTTTTGGGGGGATGCATCATGTTATAGAGTCTGCCTATGAGCGGTGTATTGTACTGTAGAGTCTGCCTATGGGGATGCAATATAGTATACAGGCTGCATATGGGGGTGCATTATAGTATACAGGCTACCTATGGGGATGCAATATAGTATACAGGCTGCATATGGGGGTGCATTATAGTATACAGGCTACCTATGGGGGTGCATTATACTATACAGGCTACCTATGGGGTGCATTATACTATACAGGCTACCTATGGGGGTGCATTGTACTATGTATACAGGCTGCATATGGGGTGCAATATACTATACAGGCTACCTATGGGGTGCATTATACTATACAGGCTACCTATGGGGGTGCATTATACTATGTATACAGGCTGCATATGGGGTGCAATATACTATACAGGCTACCTATGGGGTGCATTATACTATACAGGCTACCTATAGGGATGCATTATACTATACAGGCTGCATATGGGGGTGCATTATACTATACAGGCTACCTATTGGGTGCATTATACTATACAGGCTACCTATGGGGTGCATTATACTATACAGGCTACCTATGGGGGTGCATTATACTATGTATACAGGCTGCATATGGGGTGCAATATACTATACAGGCTACCTATGGGGTGCATTATACTATACAGGCTACCTATAGGGATGCATTATACTATACAGGCTGCATATGGGGGTGCATTATACTATACAGGCTACCTATGGGGTGCATTATACTATACAGGCTACCTATGGGGTGCATTATACTATGTATACATGCTGCATATGGGGTGCAATATACTATACAGGCAGCATATGCGGGTGCATTATACTATACAGGCTGCCTATAGGGATGCATTATACTATACAGGCAGCATATGGGGGTGCATTATACTATACAGGCTACCTATGGGGTGCATTATGCTATGTATACAGGCTGCATATGGGGTGCAATATCCTATGCAGTCTGCATATGGGGGTGCATTATACTATGTATACAGGCTGCCTATAGGGATGCATTATACTATACAGGCTGCATATGGGGGTGCATTATACTAAACAGGCTTCCTATGGGGGTGCATTACACTATAGAGGCTGCCTATGGGGGTGCATTATAGTAGGGGCTACATTATAATATAGAGTCTGCCTATTGGAAATGCATTATACTATAGATTCTGCCTATGGGGAGTGAATTATACTATAGAGTCTGCCTATGGGGAGTGCATTATACTATATTGAGGATTGTCTGGTGCATTATACTATATGGAGGTTGTCTAGGGGGCCATCATACAGTGTGAAGATTAGTTTTAGAGCTATCAAACAGTTTGGGGGATACTAGGGGGTCAGTATATATATGTAGTAAGGGGGCATTAGACTGTATAAGAGAGCATCATATTGTCTAGAGGGGAGCTTTAAATGGGGGAGACTTGGGAAATTGTTAAATATAAAGTGGGCACTTATTGTTATAGGGGAACTCAGGTTACTGTGACTATCAAAGGGGCACACAGCACAATATTACTTTTTAGGGGACAAAATATGGGCACTTTTCTAGGGCACTTGCACCCGGCATTACTATATTATAGAGGGGTGCTTTAGAATTTAGAAGGCACAGAGAACCACAGAGCAGGTGCAGTAATAGGGACACATAAGGCAGCAGCTCAGTATTGGGGTATCAGCAGGATGAGGAGTTTCTGCAGGTTGGGAATAGATGGTGACTTGCTGAAAATAAGATAAGTGAAATGTGTCTTTGTTGTATTCTCTGTAGCCAAGTCGTGGTTGGAAGAAGTTGTCATGTCGGTCTGGGCCAGATGGAAAAGATGTGAAAAATGAATGATTCCATCAGAAAAAAACGTCAGCGGTAAGTCATCAATAACTGTACTTTGATCTCTTATATGTTCTATAGGACTGGTATATACCACTGACCATATGGCGGTAATATCCATGCTGGTCTTTATATAGAGATTATTTTCAGTAACAGCGCGGTCATCTGCTGAGGTCCTCCTCCACTATTAGGCCGGGGTGACACCTAGCGTAGTAAAATACGGTCCGTTTTTTTACGGCCGAGATACGCAGAAAAGTTCCCTGAACAGTGTTCCGTATGTAATCCGTTGGCAAAGTGTGGCAGCGTATTTTGCGCATGTAATCCTGCGTATGTAATCCGTATGGCATCCGTACTGCGCTTGTTTTCTCGCAATCTTCCAAAATGGACATTTAACTGGTTTTGAGGCCTGAAATTAATTTAAATCATCATCAGCAACCCTATTTATTGCCTCTACAACAGGTGGCACCTTCCAATCTGGCCATTTTGTTGCTGTGCTGTTGGTGTGTTGGTGGTTCTTTGCCAACATGTCTGACCTTCTGAATTTCACCCCAACTGAGCGGGTGTTATTATAACTGGGTGTTGTCACGTCGCTTTGGCCAGCCATACCCAGTGATTGTGGGTCCGCGGAGGAGAAGAATGTGGGTCCATCCGCTTTTGAGGCAACGCCTCACTAAAGTCCATTTTCACCGGCTATATGCAACTCTGCGGACACATCCCGAAAAAGTTTAACAGTCCTTTCGCATGAGTATTGCCACATTTGATATTTTTTTGGGGACAGTGCGACCTGGAATTACATTTCAGAAGACCAGGATGCGGAAATGTATATCCGCAGAGGAGCGTCTTCTCCTTTCTTTACGGTGTGTATTCCCCATCATCGCATGCGCTACGTTGATGATGTTTTTATAATATAAATGTGCTATTTAGTTTTGCTTAGACGCTGAAGTAAATTGATTAATATTATATGTAAAAATTAAAAGAAAATTTAACTTACAATATGTAGTTAATGTTAATTAACATATATACAGCCAGTGTAGATTTTGGAAGGTACTGGTATCCTGCCTTTTTATTTCCACACATTACTTGTGTTGCATATGCATTAAAACATTGGTAATAATTGAGATTTTTGTCTGCTTTCAGCTTCCTGTCAACTGGAATATCTTATGCTGGCCTACATCTGGAATTTTTAATTGGGAGGCCAACTATCTCCGGCCAGACTACATGAACTGGTCATGGCTGTGCTCAAGATGGAAGACTGGATGAAGACTGCGTTTGGCTTTCAGGAACATTGTGATTTCCCAAATTGTATTGGAGCCCTTGATGGGAAACACATTCGTGTGGGTAAGCCGCCGAACTCAGGGTCTCAATTCTATAATTATAAACAGTATTTTTCTGTAGTGCTGTTTTAGCTGCAGTTAATAGAGTTCAGCGACTTTTACTTTTTTTCGGATCGAGTTGGGTTTCGCGAAACCCGACTTTGTCAAAAGACGGGTCGGGTGAAATCAGCCGATTATTGTGAAAAGTCGGGGGTCGGCCGAAACACGAAACCCAATGCAAGTCAATGGGGAATCAAAGTCGGCAGTGAGTGGAGGACAGGAAAACACCTACAGTGCCCATTTTAATGCCAAAAACATCAATTCTTATTACTTAAGCTTGTCAATCTTAATTTACTTTATAATAATAATTAGGCATTGAAAACGGGGTCATTTGGCTAAAGTTGTGGGGGCGTAGGGCTGGCTCAAGATTTTCGTGGGCCCAGGAAATGCGGACTACATCACGGCGGTGGAGCACGGAGAGGTAAGTATTTCAACTTTGGAAGTGCTGTGATCCTGAGCAAACAGGGGGGGCTCACTCGTTGGCACTGGCACAGGGCCCCTGTGCGGTGTGTTTGACGGTGGGTGGCGCCTCCCACTGGCAGAGACACTTTTGCGTACTATGAGGGGCCCTGTGCCAGTGACGTCGCCAACGAGTATGCCCCCACCTGATGAAGGAACCTGCACTTTCATCTGCACCTTCCTCTTTGTCCCCGTGTAAGGTGGTATAGTATGCGGGAAGGGGAACCTGACTTTCAGCAGGGTCACATTCTGGCTGTGTAGAGTGCAAGGGGAATGTAGTGGTCTGGGTCAATGTACCAGCAGACTCATCTAGCAGTGGCTGGGCAATGGGCAGGATGAAGAGGAAACACAGATATAGGCCCAAATAATAAAGTAGGCTAAATGCAGTTCAAAATTGGTAACAGGACTAAACAGACGGCATTGCTTTGTTCAGTGGAGGAAAACACTTCATTTGTAACACAGCCTGCTGACGCTTACCACTAGCTGTTCGATAATGGGACACCTCGTGTGCAACACTGGCAGCTGCGGATGGAGTGGTCTTGCGACTGCGCTCTGTGGACGAGCTTTCGCTTCTGGAGGAGGAGGAGGGGCGAACGCCTACAGCCAACTGTTTCCTAGACCATGGGCTAGGCAGAACTGTCCCACTATGGCTGTCCCCTGTGGACCCTGCATACATCACATTAACCCAATGTGCCGTGATGGACACGTAACGTCCCTGGCCATGCCTACTGGTCCATGTATCTGTTGTGAGGTGCACCTTTCCACTGACTGATTGCCTCAGTGCATGGACAATGCGGTCTTTGACATGCTGGTGGAGGGCTGGGATGGCTTTTCTCGCAAAGAAGTGCTGACTGGGTAGGTCATAGCGTGGTACTGCGTAGGCCATCAGGTCTTTGAAAGCTTTGCTTTCAACCAAACAGTAGGGCATCATCTCTAATGAAATTAGTATAGCAATGTGGGCGTTCAAACCCTCTGTACGCGGATAAGAGGATGAGTACTTTCTTTTCCTAATGAGAGTCTCTTGTAGGGTGAGCTGGACTGGAGAGCTGCATATGGTGGAACTAGCGGTGGGGGTGGTGGACATGGCAGATTGAGAGAGGGTTGGTGATGGTATTCTCGATGTTGGCCTACATACAGTGTTTCCTACCAATAACCTTGTAATTACTTGACTGCTTTGGCCTTGCGACAATACCTCCACATTTGCTGCTGGTGGTGTCCTAACCGGTGGGCTTACAGTGAGGGAAGCAATGTAGCGTTGCTGACTACCTTCATTCTGAGCAGGTGCACCAACGGTACGGGACGTTTGGTAGTTAGTCCAGGCTTGCAAGTGCATGCTGGTTAAATGTCTAAGCATGCACTTTGTATTTAAATTTTGAAGATTCTTCCCACTGCTAAAGGTCTTTGAACATTTCTTACAGATAACTTTTGACTGATCACTCGGATCTTGGTTAAAAAATTGCCACACTACACTCTTCCTACCATGGAATACCTTTTCAGACATTGCACGCTGTGCTACTTTCACCGGATGGCCCCGCTGTCCTAAAACTGTTTTTGTTTTTGACAAATGTTTTTGGCCTGATACGGGCCTGCCAGATGACAGCTGTTGCGATGTAGATGGCTGCTGCGGATCATCCTCCTCCGCTTCTGAGCTACTGGCAGCAGCACTCTCTTCCCCCAATGGCTGCCAATCTGGGTCAACAACTGGGTCATCTATCACCTCCTCTTCAATGTCATGTGCACCTTCCTCTGTGTCACTGTGTAAGGTGCTATAGCGTTCGTGACAGGCCACCATAGTCTCATCAGGGTCAGATTCAGGCTCAGTATACTGGGAGGGTAAAGTAGTGATCTGAGTCAATGGAACAGCCTAATAATCTAGCTGTGGCTGTGCATCAGTGCACTCCATGTCCGATTCATCTTGTAATGGGCAGTTAACAATTTCCCGTTCTAACCCTGGCACGATATGTGTAAAGAGCACCATGGAGTAACCTGTAACTTTTGGTTTGGGTGAAAGACACAAGGAAATGTCTTGTTCCTGACCGGGAGCATCCACTGACGACTTGCTGCTTTTATATTTAGAACTTTCTGAAGAGGAGGCGAAAGAGCTAGAGGCTGAGTCAGCAAGGAAAGCCAAAACTTTTTCCTGCTGCTCCGGCTTTAAAAACTGTTTTCCTACTCCCAGAGTGGAAAGAAAGTGGAAGAAAGTGGCTGGAAGATATATGAAAAAATACAAGGACTGTAGTACAATTTCAATCTCCCTACAATGATCTCAGGAAAAGTATGGCAGCAATAAAAAGGACTGCTGCACACAAGAGTGTGGACAAATAAACAAGATAACTGGGCAGAAAGGAGCAACAGGAATTTTGCTTTTAAAAAAGCAGTTGGTTTGCACAGCGGCGTGTGAACAGCAATGCAGCTATCAGGGAGCCTTAGAATGCAGCCTAATAAGCTACAGAGCTGATGCACAAAAATATAAACTCCACTGTCCCTGCAAAGAAAAGGTGGTGTTGGACAGTGGAACTCGCTACAGCACAAGCAGTTTGGGGGTTAATCTTCCCTCCTTAACTATATCCCTTCTTCTGATGAAGCTGCAGCAACCTCTCCCTATACTAAGATCGGCAGAAGAATGCGGTTGGCGTGCACGCCCCTTTATAGCCCCTGTCATGCCACAGAAAGCAAGCCAATCACTGTCATGCCCTTCTCTAAGATGGTGGGGACCGAGACCTATGTCATCACGCTGCCCACACTCTGCGTCCTCCTTCATTGGCTGAAAAATGGAGCTGAAAACATCATACGAAACACGACATTTGCGCGCAGATCGCCAACCTCATGGCCAATCCCACACTAGGATTGGGTCGGGATTCATGAAACCCGACTTTGCCGAAAGTCGGCGATTTTTGAATTTGTCCGATCCATTTCGCTCAACCCTAGTGGTTAACAGTCACTACAGGTTTATAATTGTAGATATTGGGGCCTATGGGAGAACTGGAGACTCTAGAGTCTCCAATTCTTCCATTATGGGTCGGCGCGATAACCAGTTGGACCTACCACCACCACGTCAACTTCCAGGCTCCAATGTAGAAGCTGTGCTATATGTCCTTGTGGCAGATGAGGCCTTCCAGTTCACAAGGCATGTCATGAGGCCATATCCCCGTCGAAACCTGGACCACCGGTGGCGGATATTTAACTTGCGATTATTACGGGCACAGCGACTGGTGGAGTGCGTCTTTGGCATTCTTTGTGCCAAATGGCAGGTACTCCAGTCTGCAATTCAGTTGAGTGAAGCCAACGTGAACGAAGTTATAAAAGCTTGTGTAGTATTACATAATTTCACCAGACTACATGAATGCTCCTCTGCTGATGGTGCTGAAGGTGTGTTGGCCAATGTGGATAGGCCTACACCACAGGTCATGCCTCAGCATCGTCCACTTTCTGGACTCAAAGTCCGTGATATTTTTACAAATTATTTTCTTTTACCTCAGGGTGCTACTCCCTGGCAAGATACTGCTGTCTATATGTTGTAATTTGAAAATTTGTCTATATACTGTATATATATATCTATATATATAATTGTCTAAGGGGTACTTCCGTCTTTCTGTCGTCAACTTCCGTAACATAAATCCCGCGTCGCTGATTGGTCTCGCCAGCTGCCTGCCATGGCTGCCACGACCAGTCAGCGACAGGCACAGTCCGATTAGTCCCTCCCTACTCCCCTGCAGTCAGTGCCCGGCGCCCACATACTCCCCTCCAGTCACCGCTCACACAGGGTTAATGCCAGCGGTAACGGGCCGTAGGTACCGCACTCCGATACCGCTGCTATTAACCCTGTGTGTCCCCAACTTTTTTACTATTGATGCTTCCTATGCAGCAATATACTGCGTGGGCTGTGCAATGTACTACGTGGGCTGTGCAATATACTGCGTGGGCTGTGCAATATACTGCGTGGGCTGTGCAATATACTGCACGGGCTGTGCATTATACTGCGTGGGCTGTGCTATATACTGCGTGGGCTGTGCTATATACTGCGTGGGCTGTGCTATATACTGCGTGGGCTGTGAAATATACCACGTGGGCTGTGCAATGTACTACGTGGGCTGTGCAATGTACTGCACTGGCTGTGCAATGTGCTATGTGGGCTGTGCAATGTACTGCGTGGGCTGTGCAATATACTGCGTGGGATGTGCAATATACTATGTGGGCTGTGCAATATACTACGTAGGCTGTGCAATATACTACGTGGGCTGTGCAATATACTATGTGGCTGTGCAATATACTACGTAGGCTGTGCAATATACTACATGGGCTGTGCAATATACTATGTGGCTGTGCAATATACTACGTGACTGTGCAATATACTATGTGGCCTGTGTGGGCTGTTATAAACTACGTGGCTGTGTTATATGCTATGTGGGCTGTTATACACTCCGTGGGCTGTGCTATATACTATGTGGCTATGCTATATACTCCGTGGGCTGTGTTATGTACTACGTGGCTGTGCTATATACTCCGTGGGCTGTGCTATATACTACATGGCTGTGCACTATACTACGTGGCTGTGCTATTTACTACATGGGCTGTTATATACTATGTGGCAGTGCTATTTACTATGTGGCCGGTCGTGAACAATCAGCGACAGGCGCACTCCTGTGTATTCAATGTATTATTCTAAAATCTTCATAAATAAACTACATACATATTCTAGAATACCCGATGCGTTAGAATCGGGCCACCATCTAGTTATACATAGTGATAGAGACATTATATTAATCTACTAATCTATAATACTTGGTAAAAGATGATTTGCATGGATTCACACCGCAGGTGACTGTACTCCAAGAGACCGTGACTTTTTGACAATAATTTTTGCTTATTTTCTGGAATTGGTCATGCATCACTTTGTGAACAAGTCAAATGTTTGAACTATTGGGTGGCGATTGGTTGAACGATGCCATCTCAGCCATCTCCCTGACTCGTTCGGCCGATCGCTCCTATGTTATTTATGAGAAAGGCTCATCTAAAGGAGAACGATGCGATCGGTAGTCTGAAATCATAAATGCCTAATTTACATCTCCCCCGACCATCCGTTGTCCGGTGTTTCCCTACACATTAAATCATCGTCCAAACCCGTTGATTTTGGCGGAGTTTTAGTCTAATGTGTATGGGGGCTGTAAGGATTTCACTCTTTGGTAGTTGGTTGATTACACACAGGGATCTGGTTCTGGTGTCAAGTAGTGTGAGGTTTAATACAAAGTCCACAACTGTTCAAAGCACACAAACAAATATAGCCTTCCTTGGGCATAAGTGCCAAAAATAAAAATAAATCCCATAGCAGGTACAAGCTCACATGTTTGCAAATTAGTCCACACTTAGACTCTGGCAGTGACTGCCAGAATATCTGAGATCTTGCCTCTTCTGTTTGCAATTAATAAAGCAGCTGTTCAAAGTCTTGAAAGTGGAGATATGGGAACAGCCAGTCCCACCCAGCTCTAGTGGCCGTTCCTAAAACCTGGACCCATTACAAACCCTCTCCACACTGTACACAAGAATGTATTTACAGGTTTATATTACAGAGGCTAATCACCTCGGTGACATATATCTCCCATCCAGCACCTGTCCAGCTGCAAACCTACAGGGCCTTAAGTCACCCATACACATTAGACTGAAGTGAACCAAACCCACCTGTATTGACAGCCTAATTTCAGACTGTTTTTGTTCTTTATAGGTAAGCCAGCAAAGGAGGAGTCTCTCCCACAGAACATGAGCCTTCGGCACAGTGAATGCTCCGGTGTGTGGAACAGCCGGCAAGACTTTAGACGGTGGAACCATCGTTTAGCCGACCACTATCTACATATGTCCGCTCATACCTACTGATCACGATCTAAAGAGGTGACTACTCTTACAATAGTATACAATCATCATGCATGATGTAACAGAGTAATACAAAATAAAACATGATACAATATAACAATAAAATGATATAATCCCCGATACGCCATCACACATGATACAATACACTACTGTATGTACATTCTTATCCTCCACGCCATTGAGCAGATACATTGGCCGAGTTTTTATTCCATTCCTCCCTTTCCTCACTACAGATATATTATCTCTATCCTCTCGATGGTGGCTTTCTTTTTTTTACATTTCTCACTGATTTTGTTAAAAAATGTGTTTTGTTCATTACCGAGCCCGATATAAAGAACCTGTACCAATAACCCAATGTGTGCCGATGTGGTGGAGGGGCCGCTACTAATGAGCCGGGCTGCACTTGAGCTAATCTCCACCAAGGCTGCTGCATCTGCGGGGGCTCCGCCATCCATCAATCACACATTTCATAGACTGAAACACCTTCAGGCGCAGAGAGAGATTTTCAACAAACACATGAAGTGTTATGTTAATGTGAAAAGAGGAGAAATCATGGACTGACTCACACAAAGTATGGAAATGCTAGTAGGGAGGGCTCGGCGAGGCTCCGTCAGCCAAAGCTTTACTGTCTTCACTTTCTACATCTCTATCTGCTGTTCGGTTGGGGGCACAGTTCCTAGTAGCGAGGGGTAATGAGCCCTTTTGCAGATCCAACTTTCATCCCCCAAAACTTTCATTGGGACAATATTGGAGGATTACAATTTTAATAAGAGAGACTTTTACATGCATTTGTTTCCATAGGGTTTAGGTTGTCGGTGGCTGATCAGGGCCAATAATGCCCATTGGGCCCATCAGCATTTTCTTCACAGTCAGATTCCTGATCCTCGTTCCAAGGTTGTCCCAAAGTAATAAGGATGTTGGGGCTTAAAGAGAAGGTCTACTGGACAAGGGAAGGTAGGAGGGGGCTTTGCCAAAGTCATGGGGGTTGCAGAGGTACCAGTAGCATGTTTTCCCCAGTACCCAAGGGTATCTAAAAGTTTCTTCCACATGGCAGGTTTTGTCTTGTAACTACAGTTAATGGGTTGACATACAAGTGGATGAAGTAAACCACCTCCATAGCAGCACATAAAGGGGTTCATTATGACGACCTATTGTTCTGCAAAGGGCCTACTGGTCTAGCACAGGGGCCCTCATTGGTCTGTGTCTGCCCTTTGGTAAGGAGCTTACAGTTACTTCCTGGTCATGTAGTCCAGGGGGAAGGACACATGCCTTTCTGCCCTCTCCCAAGCATCATTTCTGAGAATCCTGAATTTGCCATGATTGACCTTCTTTTTCAGAAAGAATCCCAGCAAATGTATATATTCCGGATGAAACTGGGCAGAGTTTGTGGAATTTTTGCCAACTTGATTTGGGGGCACTCAAGCGTGTGGTTAGGTCATTCTTGGATATTGCTTTTTTCATGAACCAAGATGGTCCACAGGCACAGAAAAGAAAACAGGACCCCAATAGCCAGCAAACCATCCTGTATGAAGAGGAGACCCTGACGCAGCCAGAAGACCACGATCCCCGCTGCACCCTGCTGTCCGGATAGGAAGTAGCAACCTCCATGGACCTAACGAGAGAAGGGCCGAGGGCTAGGCTGTCTGCACCGGATGCTATGCGATAGGGAGTAGTCATGGTAAATTAAACATTTGTGATGGACCCTGCACTTTCTACTTGCACTCATTAATGGGACCCTAGAGCACAGGGAAGATCTGGAGGGGTGAAAACTGGGAAAAGTTTTGCTTTTTCCAGCTCATCTGTCAGTAAGGCTAATCCTTCCAATTCTTAAAAACCTCCATTATAAAGACTTGTCCGTTCCTACTCTTGATGCTTTAACTTTTAAACTTTTTCTAAAGCTTTTTCTGAAGTTATTTCTCCAGATCTATAAACACTTTCTATTGTCATTCCGAAACGTGTATCCTACAAAAACGTATTGATCCTGGAAATATGAGCAAATGTTAGTATAACGTTCCAAGAATAGATACATTGGTAAAAAGAAGCCGTCCGAGAAGAGGAGGGATCTCCTCCCAGCGCACAGGTTATCCGCATACACTTTCTTTTAGGTTGTCGCGTTGAAAGAAGATGAAATCTTATAATCAGAGCATAAAGTTTGCTTCATCAAGGTCAAGAGTGGGGGCTGAGATGTCTCAGTGTTTAACCCCTTTACCCCCAAGGGTGGTTTCCACGTTAATGACCGGGCCAATTTTTACAATTCTGACCACTGTCCCTTTATGAGGTTATAACTCTGGAACGCTTCAACGGATCCCGGTGATTCTGACATTGTTTTCTCGTGACATATTGTACTTCATGATAGTGGTAAAATTTCTTTGATATTACCTGCGTTTATTTGTGAAAAAAATGGAAATTTGGCAAAAATTTTGAAAATTTTGCAATTTTCCAACTTTGAATTTTTATGCAATTAAATCACAGAGATATGTCACAAAATACTTAATAAGTAACATTTCCCACATGTCTACTTTACATCAGTACAATTTTGGAACCAAATTTTTTTTTGTTAGGAAGTTATAAGGGTTAAAAGTTGACCAGCAATTTCTCATTTTTACAACACCATTTTTTTTTAGGGACCACATCACATTTGAAGTCATTTTGAGGGGTCTATATGATAGAAAATAACGAAGTGTGACACCATTCTAAAAACTGAACCCCTAACCCTAACCCTAGCCCTAACCCTAACCCTAGCCCTAACCCTAACGGGAAAATGGAAATAAATACATTTTTTAAATTTTTTAATTTTTCCCTAACTAAGGGGGTGATGAAGGGGGGTTTGATTTACTTTTATAGCGTTTTTTTTTAGCGGATTTTTATGATTGGCAGCCGTCACACACTAAAACACGCTTTTTATTTCAAAAAAATATTTTTTGCGTTACCACATTTTGAGAGCTATCATTTTTCCATATTTTGGTCCGCAGAGTCACGTGAGGTCTTGTTTTTTGCGGGACGAGTTGTCGTTTTTATTGGTAACATTTTCGGGCATGTGACATTTTTTGATCGCTTTTTATTCCGATTTTTGTGAGGCAGAATGACAAAAACCAGCTATTCATGAATTTCTTTTGGGGGAGGCGTTTATACCGTTCCGTGTTTGGTAAAATTGATGAAGCAGTTTTATTCTTCGGGTCAGTACGATTACAGCGACACCTCATTTATATCATTTTTTTATGTTTTGGCGCTTTTATACGATAAAAACTATTTTATAGAAAAAAAAATTATTTTTGCATCGCTTTATTCTGAGGACTATAACTTTTTTTATTTTTTTGCTGATGATGCTGTATGGCGGCTCGTTTTTTGCGGGACAAGATGACGTTTTCAGCGGTACCATGGTTATTTATATCTGTCTTTTTGATCGCGTGTTATTCCACTTTTTGTTTGGCGGTATGATAATAAAGCGTTGTTTTTTGCCTTGTTTTTTTTTTTTTCTTACGGTGTTTACTGAAGGGGTTAACTAGTGGGACAGTTTTATAGGTCGGGTCGTTACGACGCGGCGATACTACATATGTGTACTTTCATTGTTTGTTTTTTTTATTTAGATAAAGAAATGAATTTATGGGAATAATATATATATTTTTTTTCATTATTTAGGATTTTTTATTTTATTTTCTTTTACACGTGTGGAAATTTTTTTTTAAACTTTTTTACTTTGTCCCAGGGGGGGACAATACAGATCGGTGATCTGACAGTTTGCACAGCACTCTGTCAGATCACCCATCTGTCTGACAGCAGTGCAGGCTTCACAGTGCCTGCTCTGAGCAGGCTCTGTGAAGCCACCTCCTTCCCTGCAGGACCCAGATGCTGCGGCCATCTTGGATCCGGGCCTGGAGCAGGGAGGGAGGTAGGGAGACCCTCGCAGCAACGCGATCACATCGCGTTGCTGCGGGGGGCTCAGGGAAGCACGCAGGGAGCCCCCTCCCTGCGCGATGCTTCCCTGCACTGCTGGCACACCGCGATCATGTTTGATCGCGGTGTGCCAGGAGTTAATGTGCCAGGGGCGGTCCGTGACCGCTCCTGGCACATAGTGCCGGATGACAGCTGCGATAGGCAGCTGACACCCGGCCACGCTCCCCCCGTGAGCGCGGCCGATCGCGCTGGACGTACTATTCCGTCCTTGGGAAGTAGGGCCCACCCCACATGGACGGAATAGTACGTCCATTGGCAGAAAGGGGTTAATAATACTTACACAATCAAAAGAAATACGAAGACTTCACAGAGATTCCAGGAGAACGTCATCATCAGAGGCGATCACTAAATGTCATTGCGAACCCACAATATGTTCAGGAAATAAAAAACAAGTCAGTGCTAAAAATGTACAAAAATAACAGAATCCTTCTATCTACATACTGTCACTGTGTACATCTACTATATAATTGTCTAAGGGTCACTTCCGTCTTTCTGTCTGTCACAGATATTCATTGGTCGTGGCCTCTGTCATGGAATCCAAGTCGCTGATTGGTCTCGCCAGCTGCCTGTCATGGCTGCACGACCAATCAGCAACGGCCACAGTCCGATTAGTCCCTCCCTACTCTCTTCCAGTCAGCGCCCAGCGCCCGCTCCATACTCCCCACAGTCACCGCTCACACAGGGTCAATGCCAGCGGTAACGGACCGCATTACCGGACTCACTCCGTTACCACCGCTATTAACCCTGTGTGACCAAGTTTTTATTATTGATGCTGCCTATGCAGCATCAATAGTAAAAAGATCTAATGATAAAAATAATAAAAAAAAATAAAAAATCATCATATACTCACCTTCTGCCGCCTTTCCCACTGCTCGTGACGCTCCGGTGACCACTCCAGCAAGGTGGCAGGTTCCGGTGCTAAAGATGGTATGCGACAAGGACTTTCCATGACGTCACGGTCATGTGACCGCGACCTCATCACACCCTGGGACCGGAAGCTGGCGACAGAACTACAAGGGGCCCTCGGATCGGAAGGTGAGTATATGTTTATTTTTTAACCTGTGACATACGTGGCTGGGCAATATACTACGTGGCTCTGTGCTGTCACTGTGTACATACATTACTGATCCTGAGTTACATCCTGTATTATACCCCAGAGCTGCACTCATTATTCTGCTGGTGCAGTCATTGTGTACATACATACATTACTGATCCTGAGTTACCTCCAGTATTATACTCCAGAGCTGCACTCACTATTCTGCTGGTGCAGTCACTGTGTACATACATTACATTACTGATCCTGAGTTACATCCTGTATTATACTCCAGAGCTGCACTCACTATTCTGCTGGTGCAGTCACTGTGTACATACATTACATTACTGATCCTGAGTTACATCCTGTATTATACTCCAGAGCTGCACTCACTATTCTGCTGGTGCAGTCACTGTGTACATACATTACATTACTGATCCTGAGTTACATCCTGTATTATACTCCAGAGCTGCACTCACTATTCTGCTGGTGCAGTCACTGTGTACATACATTACATTACTGATCCTGAGTTACCTCCTGTATTATATTCCAGAGCTGCACTCACTATTCTGCTGGTGCAGTCACTGTGTACATACATTACATTACTGATCCTGAGTTACATCATGTATTATACTCCAGAGCTGCACTCACTATTCTGCTGGTGCAGTCACTGTGTACATACATTACTGATCCTGAGTTACATCCTGTATCTCTTTTTATTATAAAAGTACAAAACAAAACTTACAGGCAAAGCTTACAGACAAACTCAATAACAAAACAAATTATTTACAATCCCCAAAAAGTCCAATGTCCAGCAGATTTATACAAACAAAATGTTCCTCCATTTCATTAATACCCCCAGCAAGGGAAGAGACCTCAACCTATATCCTTTTTCCCCCTCATACACACATACCCACGCATTCATCCCTAGAAAAATAAACAAGTCGGCCAACTGCCCTAAACAAAGTAAATAGGCCACCTGGCCGAAACTTAATCATATTTTTTTATATATTTTTTTGTTTTATATATTTTTTTTCCTCCTAAACTATACCACCACCATTCCCCCAAAGGTCCCACGAAAGTTTGTGGCCTATCACACCTGGTCCCACGAGAGTTTGTGGCCTATCACACCAGGTCCCACCAAAGTTTGTGGCCTTTCCTATACAGCAAGGTCCATAAAAGTTTATGGCCTTTTTTTTCCTCTTCTTGGCATCCCGCCGGACGTCCATTCTCCAAAACCCATTCCCCCACCCCCCAAGAAACCCCCCACCCCACCTAAACTAAATCCCCCTACACGCATCATAATACACATGTAACATATATATACAACCTTATAATAACATATCAATAATAACATAATAATAATAACCACTACACACCTTAACCATGACCAAAGAACAGGCCCAAGTTCAATGCTTGCAAGCCCTATACCCAGGTTACCAATTACAAAACAAAAATCTGTAAGTGAGGGTTACAGCCCACCACCAGGAACTGGAGACCATAGAGGCTCTCTCCCTAATCTACCGCACATCACCCTGACCCTCCCTAACAACACAAAAGAGAAAATCCTGTCCCTATAGCCCTACCAATCTCTCCCTACCTGCCCCTATCTGTCCCTCACTGACCCTCACTACCAACCTAATACTAACTACCTGTCCCTAAAGACTGTCCCTATCTGTCCCTACACATCTATCTGACCCTACAAAATAAAAAGATTAAAAAGACTAACTCAACTCTATCACAGGCACACAGAACCTAACTCTCCCTAGGGCACGTTAAAGGAGAAACCCCTCCATAGAAGAGAGGCCCTCCCTGCACCCAGCCTCTCAAACTCCAGCACGCGCACTTTTGCCAGGTCACCCAGGATGTTCCTAATCACCTCTTCCCCGGGGAGGACTTTCCGCTGAGTAGACACTAGATACCGTGCATTCCACGTGTGGAACCTAGTTACTAAACTAACTAAGAAAACAGTGCCCCGATCTCGGCCACCAAGGGACCTGAATGCCCCATAGACCCACTCCGCATAGGAAAGGCCTGCCAGCCTGGGCCAGCCAATGGAAGCACCCACCCTGCTATAGACCTCTGTATTAAAGGGACACCGAAGCAGGAAATGCTCCATGCTTTCAAGCATGCCGCCACACTCCTCGCGGGGACAATCCCGGTCATCAGAGCGTCTGCACTTCAGGTTGTCCCTCACATACAGCTTCCCATGGAAGCAGCGCCAAGCCAAGTCCCAAAACTTCAAGGGGATCCGCTTAGAGTTCAATAACCCGAGCCCCACCTCCAGATCCCAGCTTGGGCAATCCCTGAGCGCCAGGGGCTTCTGAAAGTGGGTCAACAGGACCCTATTGTCAAGAAACCTTCTAAACATGGTCCTGATCTCCCACACTCCCAGACCCCACCGACGGATCACCTTCAGAACTGGGGTAGCATAAGCCGGAAGATGCCCATGAGGTGTACGAAGGTCCTTCACCTGCCCTCCTGTCTCCCATTCCTGGAAGAAAGGCCGAAACCACCCCCTACAGGAGAATACCCACAGAGGAGCCCTCTCTAACCAGAGGTTGGCGATGTTTGCCTTAAGAAAGGTGTTTACTAGAAACACCACTGGGTTGACCATACCCAACCCTCCTAGTCTCCTCGTGCGGTACGTGACCTCCCTCTTGATTAGGTTCAGCCTATTTCCCCATAATAATTGGAAAAACAGGCTGTAAACCCGTGTCCAAAGAGGCTCTGGCAAGATGCAGACGCTGCCCAGATATATTAGCAAAGGAAGCAAATAGCCCTTGGCAAGACTAACCCTTTCCCTTAGGGTCAAAGACCAACCCTTCCACTGATTCACCTTCTGAGCGGCAATCTTAAGTCTGCCCTCCCAGTTTTGCTGGGGATAGTCCCCCGGGCCGAAACTGATGCCTAATATTTTTGCTGTGGCCTGAGGCCCTGGAAGGGTGTCCGGGAGATCAAAACTTGGATCTCCCCCTCCCAGCCAGAGACTCTCACACTTGTCCCGGTTGATCATGGATCCGGATGCCACCGAGTAGCGTTCAACCTCAGACATCACCCAATCTGCCTCCTCTCTCGAGGATACAAAAAGGGAAACATCGTCAGCGTACGCCACTACCCTCAAGGCGGCCTCAGGATCCGCCTGGTCCATCCCGACTCCCACCAACGGTCCACGCTCCACCCTCCTTAAAAGGGGGTCGATCGCAAACACGTATAACAGTGGGCTCAGAGGACAGCCCTGGCGGACACCAGACCTCACCTCAAAAGGGTGTCCGACCCAACCGTTCACGAGCGGAAAAGTCTCTGCCCCATTGTATAAAACTCTCAACCAATCAACAAACCTCCCAGGCAGACCATATCTCAGAAGGACGGACCAGAGGTACTCATGGTTAACCCGGTCAAAGGCCTTCGCCTGATCTAAGGACAGCAAGTACCCCTTCCAGTGACCCGCCCTGCCCTGCTCCACTGCCTCCCGGACACCGAGCACAGCACTAAATGTACTGCGGCCTGGAACAGAGCAGTGCTGGGCCCCCGAAAGGAGCCGGGGCGCAAACTGCACCAACCGATTAAAAAGCACCTTTGCCAGAACCTTTCGGTCGGTATTGAGAAGCGCTATGGGACGCCAATTCTCAATACGGGACGAGTCTTTACTCTTTGACAGGATAATCAGGGCTGACTTCCTCATTGAACTGGGCAGAATGTCCGAGGAGAGACACTCATTAAACATCTCAGTCAAGAGGGGGACCAAAGAGTCCCTAAAAGTCTTGTAGAACTCGGATGCTAAGCCATCCGGACCGGGCGACTTTTTGGGCCGGAGCCCATCAATCGCCCGTCTCACTTCCTCTTCCCTGATTGCTTCTGTCAAAACATGAAGAGAGGGGTCATCCCCTGGCTCAGGGATGGTTTCAGTCAGGAAAGCCGACATCTCATCTCGATCAGGATCCCTCCTCCCCAAGAGGTGCAAGTAGAAGGATCTGACCACCTCCAGAATCCCCGATTTGGATGTGTTCAGGGACCCCGTACTGTCAATCAGTCCTCTCACCATCTTACAATTCACTGACAACCTGCAGTTTCTGTAAGGGTCGGGCGAGCGGTACCTCCCGAAATCCCTCTCAAAAACCAAGGATGTGTGCCTATCATACTGGCACCCCTTGAGCAAGGTCTTCACCCTGGAGATTTCCTCTCGGTCTCCTCCAGTCGAGACGAGCTGCTCGAGTTTCCTCCCCAGCTCCCGATACAGGCGGTACCTGTTCAGGCCCCTGAGGCTCGAGAGCTGACGGAAGAACCCCGCGACCCTTCTTTTGAAGATCTCCCACCACTCAGACTTACTGCTACAAAGACCCAAGAGAGGTACCTGGCTCTGAAGAAATTCCTCAAAGGACTGTCTTACTTCCGCCTCTTCCAGAAGGGACGAATTCAGCTTCCATAGGCCTCTCCCCATGCGGGGGGTCTCTGTAACATTCAAAGTAAAGAAAATGAAACAGTGATCGGAGAACTCCACCTCAACAGCGGACACTGCAGAAGAGACGGCTTCCTCCTTTAAAAAAAACCTATCTATCCTAGACCTACTGCTTCCCCTAAAAAAGGTGAAACCCCCGTGACCTGGGGTGTGCCGGATGTGGACATCCACCAGGCGAGCTTCGCTTACTATGCTATTCAAGGCTACGCTATCATAAGCCAGCCGGTCTCCGGGGCCTCCCCTATCACGGAGTCTGGTCACAGTATTAAAATCCCCACCGAAGACCACCTGCCGGCTTGTAAAAAGATAGGGCTTGATCCTCAGGAAGAGACATTTACGGTCCCACTTAGATTGCGGGCCATAGATATTGATGAGCCGAAGCTCCTGTCCCCTCATGAAGACGTCAAGGACCAAACATCTCCCCATTTCTACCTCAATCACCCGTCTGCATTCCACCTCCGCGGTCTTAAAAAGGACCGCTACCCCGCTATACGGCTCGGCCGCAAGAGACCAGTATGAGCGCCCACTCCTCCATTCCCTCTTTGCATTGTAGATGGACCCCAGGTCCGTTAGTCTGGTCTCCTGCAAAAATAAAATATCAGCCTCAACCCGGGTGAAAAAAATCAAAGGCCGTAAATCTAGCCGTATCTGACTTTATGCTGGCGACATTAATTGACGCCAGAGTCAACGGGGTAGGTTCCGCCATCATGGGTGATTGAGTTAGATGGCCTGTTTTTTAACCGTACCCCCTGATTTCCTCTTCCCCTCTGAGGAGGAGCCCGACTCACCCCTCCTCTTTAAAGACACCGAGGTGTCCATATCCTCCTTTACAGTACTGGACTTCCCAGAAATAGATTCCTCGCCCCTGGACCCTGAGGTAGTCCCCCCCCCAGAGGAGTGTGAATCCCCCGGAGGACAGACCTCACCATTCCCCGAAGGCACCCCAGATGTTGCGTCCGGCCCCTCACCCCCGACCTCCGACACAGCAGAGTCATCGAGGGCTTGGAACCGATTGGAGAGGGGGATCAGAGGGGAGTCGGTGAGCCCTTCCGTAGGCACCCCAGTGGCCGGGGGGGGGGCTTAGATTTTTTAGCCTTGTTCTTCTTCTTCTTCCGACTCTTACCGGTACGATTGTCACCCATTTTTTTAGGCTGCTCCACCACCTCTTCATCCAGACTTTCATACTGGGAAGAGTTATCAGAAGCAGCCAACTCCTCCCTCTCCATCCTCCGGATCTCCTCGCTCACCGCCTTCTCCCCCAGGGCCTCAGAGGCTTCGGCTGCCGCGTCCAGGCTGGGGGCAGTCATCACGCCAGTTGCCTGAGGCTTATCCTGCCCCCTGCCCTTACGGCGCCTCACCTGTTGCCACTGGTGGGCAGATGTACCAGCCTCGCCTTTCCTCACTGACCCCTCAGCTCCCCTCAAGCCTCCACCCTCAGCCCCAGCAGAAGCTGCACCACCAGGGACCCCCCCGGGGCTCCCCCCTGCCGGGCCAGAGATGGTGCTGGAAAAGGAACGGGGGCAGCGGCTATACGGGTGACCTAGGTCACCACACAGGTGACACCTAATGTCACCACAGGCTGCGGCAAGATGGCCTACCCCGCCACACAAGGCACATTTCTGCACCTTGCAGCCTGCGCTGAAGTGGCGGGGATCACCGCACCTGTGGCAGACCTTCGGTTGCCCCTGGTAGAAGATCTGGATTCTGTCCCTCCCCAGAAATGCTGAGGAGGGGATGTGGGTGACCGTACCTCCTGAAACCTTCAACTTTACCATGAAGGTCCAGCCCCCTGACCAAATGCCAAACTCGTCCCTATTTTTCTTAGGGACCTCGGTGACTTCCCCATAACGGGAAAGCCACGTCATTATGTCGACCCCAGAGAGTGACTCGTTACTTGTCAGAACGGTCACCCTCTTTACACTATTTTGACGAGACACCGCCTGCACGGCAAAGTCTCGCCAGCCGGGCTCCCCCTTTGCCAGTTCAAAATTCGACCAGAAAAGCTCCAAGCCCTCCGGCCGAACAAAACTGACATCGAAGAAGGAGGTGCCAAACGGATGAATCAGGGCAAAGATGTCCGTTGCCCTGAAGTCCATCTTCAGAAGGAGCTCCACAACCCTCGACCTTGGCGGGCACGCTTCACTGCCCCTCCACCGAAGACGGACCACATTCCGCCTGGCCACCCCCTGCCCGGCTGTCGGGAGGGACCAAACCGTTTCCCCTTCCCTTTTATCTTGGAAGGCAGCCAGGCCGTGTCTATCCAGCCAAAAGGCCAAGTCCACCACTCTTCCCTCTACTTCGATCGTCCGTTCTCCCTTTTTGAGGGCCTCCAGGAAACGGTGCCGCAAGACGCTATCCCTGAGGTCCAGAGGCGAGGAAACCCCTTGATTAGGCCCCGAGGCTCCAGCCACCACCCCCGAATAACTCAGAGGACCTGTGGCCGGGGGGGCAGATGGACCGGCCCCCTCCCCCCTTCTCCCACTACCATCAGACACCGTACTCACACTTGCCACGATATTCACAATTGCCACCTCAGACGCACTACCACTCGCATCCTCAACCACAGACACTTCCATACCCGCACCCTCCTCATCCACTCCATCAGTCACCGCACTCTCACTCACATGCACACTGGGGTCAGTATTATTTTGCCTCACCTTTTGGGTATTTCCAGGTTTTGTTTTCCCACTGCTACAGCCACCTACTGGTGGCATCTTCCCTGCTGGGGGGTTTGGCGCACACAGTGCTACTGTCCCTTTAAGAGTCCTGCTGCCATTGGGTTTAAGCAGCACTGTCTTACCTTCCACCACAGCAGGCACAGAGCTTCCTCCCTCACTGGCAGGTAGGAAGTCAGGAGCAGACCCGCCTCCAGCTCCATCCTGCCTTGTGGCCAGAGCCCCCACCGCAGGTAAGCCCCCCGACACAGGGGACCCCGCCAGGCAGGCGCCCTTGCTGCTATCTGCTGCAGCTGCAGTTCCTGCACTATTGCTGACCGCAGCTAAGACCATTTTTTTTTCTTTTGCTTTGGAAGCCACGCCCCCAGCCTTCAGCTGCCCAGCACAGCTATCCAAAGCTGCTCCTACATGGGCAGCGGGTGCCGAGGAGGCCACGCCCCCTGAGACCGGCCGCAGCGGGACCCCCAGAGCCGACCCAGAGCTGGATCCACCCCCAGGAATCCCCCAGCTGTACCAGTCCCCCGAGGCACAGCACCCCCCACCACCACACCCTGGGCCACAAACAGCCTGGCCACAGCAACTCCAGCGGATGGCCCCAGGCTAGGCCACTCCCCCTCAGCATCCACCAGCAGCGATGCCCCCAATGCAGGAGACCCCGACTTCACCGCAGACCCCACCATGGGAGCCTCCACCATTTTCTTTTTATGAGCCTGTTCAGCCGGAGCCGCAGGCCCCTCACCCTTTACTTTACTAGGTGCCTGGGTCTCCAGAAGCAATCCAGCTTTAACGGATCCGTAAGTGGGGGAACCAGACACCCCAGCGCTCACCGCCGGAGATGCGGTCCCGGCTGTCACTCTCCTGCCCACCACTGGGCCACCCTCCACATCATGCTCCATATCAGACACATCACTACCCCCTCCGTTACCACAAACAGAGGCAGCGCCTTGCGTGTCATGGCCTGTAATCTCCCCGCTCCCTCGCTGCGGACCCACAACAGAGGCCGAGCCGGGGTGGGTAGCGGGTGCCGCACAGCGGGACCGGGGGGCCCCAGAGAGGGGGACATACACGAATTTCTGCACAGTTGATGTTTTCTGCTTATTCCTTTTCTTGGCCTTTCTCTTCATCCCCCTCCTGGTTGCCTCGTCCTCGCAGATCTCATCCCCGAACCTCAGCTGGTTAAAACGGATCGGGGACTCGATCTGCCGGATCTGCTGCATGACGAGGCAGCCCCCCTCACTGCTACTACTCCCACCATCCTCATCCTCCCCCTCGCTCCCGCTGTCCCCTGAAGGGCCAGAATCTGACGGGAGAGCCACCTGCTCGGGGGCTATCCCGCTATGCGACGCCTGGAGATCTCTTACCAGGCCACCAGGCGGTGGGTAGGGCACGACCTCCTCCTCGCATTCCTCTTCCTCATCATCCTCCTCCACCACCTGGCCGGAGCTCCGTGACCCCTCCAGAGCCCCACCGGCCATGGCTCTGAACCGGTCATCGTTCTCTAGCTTTTCACGGAAGGGCCCGCTGCCATCCAGGATCTCACATCTCCGGTTTTCCAGGTCTTGTATGGATTTTTTGATCTTCTTGACCGCGGCGGATAGCTCGGCCTTCTTATTGCCGGAGGCCCTATCAGACCTCTCCTTAGCTACCCTCAACTCCCCCCAGAGGGATTTTAGCTTCCTTGAGGCGTCCTCATACTCGCAGAGGTGCGCATGGACGCGGGAACCATAGACCAGGGCGGATTCTCTAGCCGCCTTGGTGCCCCAACCAAGAGGCACCGCTGCAGCACCCCTGCTCGTACTCGGCCTACCTCCGGGGGAAGGAGCCGCCGCGGCCTCAGGGGTCCTACGGGTCTTCATGTTTGATCCTTGGCCAGATCTTGTGGCCCTAGCCGGAGTTGGAGTCCTCCCACCCCCCGCCGACTTGGACCGGGAGGTGGGAGCCGGGGGCCCAGCCCCGGAGGCCAGTCCCAAAATGAGCCTTCTTTCCTGGGAAGGGGGCAGACAAAAAGTCCTGGATGGAAAACTTTACCTCCCTTCCCAGGAGCTCTCTCTAGGCAGCACACAGAGCACACGGCAAACATGCTCCGCCTCTTCCTGTATGACACTCCAGAGCTGCACTCACTATTCTGCTGGTGCAGTCACTGTGTACATACATTACATTACTGATCCTGTGTTACCTCCTGTATTATACTCCAGAGCTGCACTCGCTATTCTGCTGGTGCAGTCACTGTGTACATACATTACATTACTGAGCCTGAGTTGCATCCTGTATTATACCCCAGAGCTGCACTCACTATTCTGCTGGTGCAGTCACTGTGTACATACATTACATTACTAATCCTGAGTTACATCCTATATTATACCCCAGAACTGCACTCACTATTCTGCTGGTGCAGTCACTGTGTACATACATTACACTACTGATCCTGAGTTACATCCTGTATTATACCCCAGAGCTGTACTCACTATTCTGCTGGTGCAGTCACTGTGTACATACATTACATTACTGATCCTGAGTTACATCCTGTATTATACTCCAGAGCTGCACTCACTATTCTGCTGGTGCAGTCACTGTGTACATACATTACTGATCCTGAGTTACATCTTGTATTATACTCCAGAGCTGCACTCACTATTCTGCTGGTGCAGTCACTGTGTACATACATTACATTACTGATCCTGTGTTACCTCCTGTATTATACTCCAGAGCTGCACTCGCTATTCTGCTGGTGCAGTCACTGTGTACATACATTACATTACTGATCCTGTGTTACCTCCTGTATTATACTCCAGAGCTGCACTCACTATTCTGCTGGTGCAGTCACTGTGTACATACATTACATTACTGATCCTGTGTTACCTCCTGTATTATACTCCAGAGCTGCACTCGCTATTCTGCTGGTGCAGTCACTGTGTACATACATTACATTACTGATCCTGAGTTACATCCTGCATTATACCCCAGAGCTGCACTCACTATTCTACTGGTGCAGTCACTGTGTACATACATTACATTACTGATCCTGAGTTACATCCTGCATTATACTCCAGAGCTGCACTCACTATTCTGCTGGTGCAGTCACTGTGTACATACATTACTGATCCTGAGTTACACCCTGCATTATACTCCAGAGCTGCACTCGCTATTCTGCTGGTGCAGTCACTGTGTACATACATTACATTACTGATCCTGAGTTACATCCTGTATTATACTCCAGAGCTGCACTCACTATTCTGCTGGTGCAGTCACTGTGTACATACATTACATTACTGATCCTGAGTTACATCCTGTATTATACCCCAGAGCTGTACTCACTATTCTGCTGGTGCAGTCACTGTGTACATAAATTACATTACTGATCCTGAGTTACATCCTGAATTATACTCCAGAGCTGCACTTACTATTCTGCTGGTGCAGTCACTGTGTACATACATTACTGATCCTGAGTTACATCTTGTATTATACTCCAGAGCTGCACTCACTATTCTGCTGGTGCAGTCACTGTGTACATACATTACATTACTGATCCTGTGTTACCTCCTGTTTTATACTCCAGAGCTGCACTCGCTATTCTGCTGGTGCAGTCACTGTGTACATACATTACTGATCCTGTGTTACCTCCTGTATTATACTCCAGAGCTGCACTCACTATTCTCCTGGTGCAGTCACTGTGTACATACATTACATTACTGATCCTGTGTTACCTCCTGTATTATACTCCAGAGCTGCACTCGCTATTCTGCTGGTGCAGTCACTGTGTACATACATTACATTACTGATCCTGAATTACATCCTGTATTATACCCCAGAGCTGCACTCACTATTCTGCTGGTGCAGTCACTGTGTACATACATTACATTACTGATCCTGAGTTACATCCTGCATTATACCCCAGAGCTGCACTCACTATTCTACTGGTGCAGTCACTGTGTACATACATTACACTACTGATCATGAGTTACATCCTGTATTATACCCCAGAGCTGTACTCACTATTCTGCTGGTGCAGTCACTGTGTACATACATTACATTACTGATCCTGAGTTACATCCTGTATTATACCCCAGAGCTGTACTCACTATTCTGCTGGTGCAGTCACTGTGTACATACATTACATTACTGATCCTGAGTTACATCCTGTATTATACTCCAGAGCTGCACTCACTATTCTGCTGGTGCAGTCACTGTGTACATACATTACATTACTGATCCTGATTTACATCCTGTATTATACCCCAGAGCTGCACTCACTATTCTGCTGGTGCAGTCACTCTGTACATAAATTACATTACTGATCCTGATTTACATCCTGTATTATACCCCAGAGCTGCACTCACTATTCTGCTGGTGCAGTCACTCTGTACATAAATTACATTACTGATCCTGAGTTACATCCTGTATTATACTCCAGAGCTGCACTCACTATTTTGCTGGTGCAGTCACTGTGTACATACATTACTGATCCTGAGTTACATCTTGTATTATACTCCAGAGCTGCACTCACTATTCTGCTGGTGCAGTCACTGTGTACATACATTACATTAATGATCCTGTGTTACCTCCTGTATTATACTCCAGAGCTGCACTCGCTATTCTGCTGGTGCAGTCACTGTGTACATACATTACATTACTGATCCTGTGTTACCTCCTGTAGATCTTTTATTATAAAAATGAAAAACATAACAATATTAATAGCAGAAAACATAACAAAAATATTAGCCAGAAAATAATCAGTATACTGAACACTGGTCCAGCCGCTCATTCTCTCCTCTCACACATATTATACAGTATATACAGAATAACTACTTTGACCTTCTGGTCCGGTCACCAAACAAAATAATAATAACAAATAAAATAAACAATGGCAAACAAAAACTATATACATGAACTTTTTTTTTTTTTGTTTAGTTTTAAATAAAATAACTACAAATTACACAAATATATACAATATTAAGCTATCCTTCATTCCCAACCCCCCGCACTGACTTGAGAGCTGGTCCTGCGTCTCATGCCTCAGTCCATGTCCAACGTCCATAGGCCAGATCAGGCAGTGACAGTTTTCCCCCAAACAGCCCAGTGTCCCATAGTCCCACAAGATAATCCCACCTCCCCCCTTTTCCCACCACCCAACCTAACACCTACACCCAATTCTATATCCCTATATACAATATATACATTATATACAGCAGCACACACCACAATAATTACAAATCACGAAGCCCAAGTTCGGCGCCTGCAGCCCTACATCACTGTATAATGATCAAACAAAACAAAAATCTACAGTGTCAGCATCAGCCCACCACCAGGAAAGGAGATGACCAGACTAGGGCACACTAAAAGAAAAGCCCCTCCAGAGGAGAGCGGCCCTCCGTGCGCCCAGTCTCCCATACTCCAGAGAGCGCACCTTCACCAGGTCACCGAGTATGGTCCTAAACACATCTTCCACTGGGAGGATTTTTCGTTGCGTCGATACTAAGCATCGTGCGTTCCACGTGTGATACCTAACCACTGCGCTAACTAGAAATAAGGTGCAGCGGTCCCGACCACCAAGGTCTCCGAATGCTCCATAGGCCCATTCCGCATAGGAGAGACCGGCCAGCCGAGACCAGCCAATGAAGGCGCCCACCCTGTTGTACACCTCTGTGTTGAAGGGACAATGAAGCAGGAAGTGGTCCATGCTTTCCAGCAAGGTACCACAATGCTCCCGAGGACAATTCCTGTCCTCAGAGCTCCTACACTTCAGATTGTCCCTCACACACAGTTTCCCATGGAAGCAGCGCCAAGCCAAGTCCCAAAACTTCGAGGGGATCCTGATAGAATTCAAAAGATGCAGACCCACCCCAAGATCCCGACTTGGGCAGTCCCTGAGCGCCAGAGGCCTCTGGAAATGGGTCAACAGAACCCTATTGTCAAGGAGTTTCCTTGGCAGAGTCCTGATCTCCCACATTCCCAGACCCCACCGACGAATTACCTTCAGAACCAAGGTAGCGTAAGCCGGAAGATGTCCATGCGGTGTGCGAAGATCCTTCACTTGCCCTCCTGTCTCCCATTCCTGGAAGAAAGGCTGAAACCATCCCCTACAGGAGAATACCCACGGAGGAGCCCTCTCTTTCCAGAGGTTTGCAATATTGATCTTAATGAAGGTATCCACAAGGAATACCACAGGGTTGACCATACCCAACCCTCCTAGTCTCCTCGTACGGTAAGTAACCTCCCTCTTGACCAGGTTCAGTCTATTCCCCCATAACAGTTGGAAGAACAAACTGTAGACCCGAGTCCAGAGAGATTCCGGCAAGATGCATACACTGCCCAGATAAATCAGTAAAGGGAGCAGGTAAGTTTTGATCAGGTTTACCCTTTCCCTTAGGGTCAAAGACCAACCCTTCCATTGGTTCACCTTCTGAGTGGCGATCTCTAGCCTGCTGTCCCAATTTTGTTTGGGGTAATCCCCCTGGCCAAATTCGATGCCAAGGACTTTTGCAGAGACTTTGGGTCCTGGAAGGGTGTCCGGGAGATCAAAACCAGGATCTCCTCCTCCCAGCCAGAGACTCTCACACTTATCCCGGTTGATCTTGGACCCGGATGCCTCCGAGTAGCGATCTACCTCTGACATCAGCCACCCTGCCTCCTCATGAGAGGAAACAAACACAGTGACATCATCAGCATACGCCACCACCCTCAGAGTGGCTTCCGGTGCTGCCTGGTCCATCCCAATCCCGGCCAACGGTCCACGCTCCACCCTCCTAAGAAGAGGGTCAATCGCAAACACGTACAGCAGCGGGCTCAAGGGACAACCCTGGCGAACACCGGACCCAACATCAAAAGAGCTGCCAATCCAACCATTCACAAGCGGGAAACTCTCTGCCCCACTGTACAAGGTCTTAAGCCAATCAACAAACCTCGCCGGCAGGCCATATCTCAGAAGGACGGACCAGAGGTACTCATGATTAACCCGATCAAACGCTTTTGCCTGGTCCAGTGACAGCATGTACCCCTTCCAGTGACCAGCCCTACCCTGCTCCACTGCCTCTCGGACACAGAGCACAGCACTAAATGTGCTGCGGCCTGGAACAGAGCAATGCTGGGCCCCCGAAAGGAGTCGGGGTGCAAATTTCACCAGCCGATTAAACAGCACCTTTGCCAGAACCTTCCTGTCTGCATTGAGAAGCGCTATGGGACGCCAGTTCTCAATGCAAGACGGGTCCTTACCCTTTGACAAGATGATCAGAGCAGACCTCCTCATTGACTTCGGCAGAGTGCCCGAGGAAAGACACTCATTGAATACCTCAGTCAAGAGGGGAACCAAAACGTCCTTAAAGGTCTTATAGAATTCAGATGTTAAGCCATCTGGACCAGGCGATTTTTTGGGGGCAAGCCCTTCAATCGCCAACTGAACTTCCTCTTCCCTGATCATTTCTGTCAAAACGTCAAGAGAGGGGTCTACCCCTGGTTCGGGGACAGCTTCAGCCAGGAAAGCCGACATGTCATCCCAATCAAGATCACTCTTCCCCAAGAGGTGCGAGTAGAAGGATCTGACAACCTCCAGGATCCCTGATCTGGATCGCCTCAGGGACCCCGTAGTGTCGACCAGTCCTGTAACCACTTTACTATTCACTGACATCTTGCAGTTTCTGTAAGGGTCGGGTGAGCGGTACTTCCCGTAATCCCTCTCAAAAGCCAAAGATGCGTGTCTATCGTACTGACACCTCATAAGCAAAGATTTCACTCTGGAGATCTCCTCGCGGCTACCTCCAGTTGAGACAAGATACTCGAGTTTCCTCCTCAGACCCTGATACAGGCGGTACCTGCTCAGACTCCTGAGGCTCGAGAGCTGGCGGAAGAATCTCGCCACCCTTTCCTTGAACATCTCCCACCACTCTGACTTACTACTACAAAGATCCAGTAATGGTACCTGGCTCTGAAGAAAATCCTCAAAGGACTGTCTTATCTCCGCTTCTTCCAAGAGAGATGAATTGAGCCTCCAAAAGCCTCTTCCCATCCGGAGGGTCTCTGTAACATTCAGAGAAAACAAAATTAAACAGTGGTCGGAGAACTCCACCTCAACAACAGACAGTGCTGAAGAGACAGCTTCCTCCTTTAAATAAAACCTATCTATTCTGGACCTACAGTTACCTCTATGATAGGTGAACCCCTCGTGGCCTGGGGTGTGCCGAATGTGGACATCCACCAGGCGAGCCTCACTAGCTATACTATTAAGGGCGACGCTATCATAAGTCAGCTTGTCTCTGGAACCTCCTCTATCTCGGGGCCTTGTGACAGCATTGAAGTCCCCTCCAAAGACAACCTGCCGACTTGTAAAAAGGTAGGGCTTGATCCTCATAAAGAGACACTTCCGGGCCAACTTAGATTGGGGACCATAGATGTTAATGAGCCGGAGCTCTTGTCCCTTCATGAGGACATCTAAGATCAGGCACCTCCCCATTTCTAACTCAATAACCCGTCGGCATTCCACCGGTGCGGTAAAAAGGACCGCCACTCCGCTATACGGCTCGGCCGCAAGAGACCAATAGGAGGGCCCGAGTCTCCACTCCCTCTTAGCTTTAAACACATCTGCCATGTTTGGCAGCCTGGTCTCTTGCAAAAAGAAAATGTCAGCTTCAACCCGGCTGAGAAAATCAAAGGCCGCAAATCTAGCTGTATTTGACTTTATGCTGGCGACATTAATGGACGCCAGCGTCAACGGAGTGGGTACCGCCATCATTGGTGATTGAGTTAGATGGCTTTCTTTTTCCCACTCCCCTTATCCTCTGCCTCAGAGGAGGAATCCTTCCCCCTCTTTAATGACAATGAAGTATCCATTCCCACGTGTTTTTTATTTTTTTGGTCCTCGTCTCCGGACTCTGGGCCAGTCCCTCCCTCCAAGGATCTTACATTCCCAGAAGGAGGAGACTCGGCGTCCCCTGTGAGCCCCGCCGAAGCCAGAACCTCACCCTCAGCTTCCTCCTCAGAGGAAGAGATGTTTTCAAGGGCTTGGAACCGGTTGGAAAGACCAACCAGAGGGGAGTCGGTTTTTCCTTCCTTAGGTACCTTGGTCAGAGCGGGAGAAGATGTTTTATCTCCCTTCTTTCTCTTCTTTTTGGTGCCGAGCTTACGCTTGTGCTCTAGCCACTGCCTATTATCCTCATCCATACTTTCATAATGGGAGGACTCTGAGGCAGTGGCACTTTCCTCCCTGTGGATCCTCCTGACCTCCTCATCCAACTCATCATCCCTCGGGGCCTCAGCAGCAAGACTGGCATCCAGAACAGGGGCCGCCCCAGTAGTACGAGGCTCGCCCAGCTCCCTATCCTGTCTGCGCTTGTCTAGACGCCTTAGCTGGGCTGGCGTCTTTTTATTGCTTTTCTTCCTTGGCCCCTCAGCTCCTTCACCCCTGCTAGTCCCTTCCCCAGCAGAATCAGCCTCACGGCTTTCTCCCACCAGGGTCACGACTGCATTAGCGAAGGAGCGAGGACAACGGCTGAATGGGTGACCTAAGTCACCACACAGGTGACACCTAATCTC
Organism: Ranitomeya imitator; assembly: GCF_032444005.1. Taxonomy (NCBI): domain Eukaryota; kingdom Metazoa; phylum Chordata; class Amphibia; order Anura; family Dendrobatidae; genus Ranitomeya; species Ranitomeya imitator. Next base: position 141,875,377 of record NC_091290.1, read on the forward strand.
CACACAAGATGCAGCAAGATGGCCGATATCCCCACACAGTGCACACTTCTGCACAGTGCAGTTTGCGCTGAAGTGTGTGGGGTCGCTGCACTTGTGGCAGAGCTTCGGTTGCCCCTGGTAGAAGACCAGGATACGATCCCTACCCAGGAAGGCAGATGATGGTATGTGGGCAACCGTACCACCTGAACGCTTAAGTTTTACCATAAACGTCCAGGCCCCTGACCAGATACCAAACTCGTCACGGTTTTTCTTTGGCATTTCTACCACCTCTCCATACCGGCTAAGCCACGTCATGATGTCATAACAAGAAAGTGACTCGTTACAAGTCATCACGGTCACTTTCTTGACTTGGTTTTGGCGAGACACCACCTGAACGGCAAAGTCTCGCCAGCCGGGCTCATTTTTTGCCAACTCATAGTTCGACCAGAAGAGCTCCAGCCCCTCTGGCCGAACAAAGCTGACATCAAAATTAGGTGTGGAATAGGGATGTATCAAGGCGTAGATGTCAATCGCACTGAAGCCCATCCTCAGCAGGAGCTCCACAACTTTAGACCTTGGAGGACACGCATCATTGCCCCTCCACTGAAGACGGACCACATTCCTACGCACACTACCCGGCCCGGCTGTTGGGAGGGACCACACTGTATCCCCCCCTCTTTGCTCTCGGAAGGCCCCGAGGCCATGCCTTTCTATCCAGAAGGATAGATCAACCTCTCGACCCTCTACCATTAGTGATCTTTCCCCCTTCTTTAGAGCCTCCAGGAGACGCCGTTGCAACATGCCGTCCCCAGAGCCCGGAGATGAGGAGGATGCCCTATTTCCCCCGGAGGTGACAGCGGCATAACTCCTGACAGGCGCTGCCACCACCGGGGGGGCAACCGGACCAGTGACCACATCCACACCAACAGCATCACTATTACCCACCTCCATAACCCCCTCACCCTCTACCAAACCAGCAACCACACCACTAGACAAAGAGTTTTCCTCATCCATACCCACCACCACATTCACTCCTGCTGGACCAGTGACAACAGGGGGTGACATTTTGACCTCCGCATCATCAGGCACAAGGGGCTGATTCTCCTCCACAGAACTGGAGGTGACCTCACCCCTGGTCTTACGTGTGCCCTCCGCGTCATCAGATGATATTTTCCGCTGCTTTACTGTTACCAGGCGCCGCTGATCTTTCGCCACTGTGGGGCGCCGCTGATCCTTTATGTCAGCATCTTGTTGACCAGCAGCGCCAACACAGAACAGGACTTTGGGAGGAGGACCGGAACTCCCAGCCCCAGCAACCCCCTCACACTGCCGCCGCTCCTCAACTAAGTGATCAGCGGCAACAGCATTCAAGGGCACCGAGGCTACCGGAGCTGCCTCCGACACTGGGCCGCTCCCCCCTCCCACTGAGGAGCGCACCACAGCATCGTGGCCTGATCGTTTGCCCGCCGCCGGGCCGCCCTCACTGTCCAGCCTCTTGGCTGATGCACCTGCTGCTACATCCCCGCTACTACAAGCAGAGACGGAGCTCTGCGCCTCATTACCGTGCTCTGTAATCTCCCCGCGCCTTTGCACCGGATCCACAGCAGAACCCGGGCTGGGCTGGGCAACGGGGCTTATACAGCGAGCTGACCCTGCAGCCGACTCAGGGGGTACAGGGAGGGGGGCATATACATAGCTTACCGCTTCCTGCAGCTTAGGTTTGATCTTCTTTACCTTTTTCTTCTGGCCCCCAGGTGCCTCCACTGGTAAATCATCACCAAGATGGAAGTTCTGAAGGCACACTGGGGACTCCAGCAGCTTGATCTCTGCCATTAGCGCCCCTCCCTGGCCGATGTCACTGTCCTCCCCAGAGCCAGCAGAACTGCGACGAGATGTCATCGTCGCCTGTCCAGCAGGGAGCTCGCTGCACGTGGCCTCTGAGTGACTAAGAGGGCTGCCAGGTGGAGCTTTCTGCTGGTCATCCTCCTCCTCATCATCCACCTGGCACTCAGGCTGCAGCCCCATCTGCCTTTGCTCTCTGTAATCAGCCATTTCCCTGAATCGATCTTCATTAATAAGTTTTTCCTTAAACGGTCCACTTTTTTCTCTTATGAAAGCTTTTCTGACTTCAAGCTCATTGATGTCCACTTTCAGTCTCCTTACCTCCGCCTGGAGCTGATTCTTCCTCGGTTTGGAGGAACTTGCAGCTTTGTTGCTTGTGCAGCGCAGCTCCTCCCGGAGTCTCATCAGTCTCTTGCTAGCATCTTCATACTCACGGAGGTGGCTCATGACCCGGGAGGCATAGGTGGTCACAGACTCCTGGGGACCCTGCAGCGCCCAACCCTCCTCGGTGAGGTCGGCCTCACCTCCGTGAGCACTCAGCTTTCCTCCAGAAGGGCCGCCATCTTGCATACTAGCAGGCTTCTCCTCCATGGAAGCCTTGCGGCTTCTCTGGGTCTCTGCAGACCTGGGGGGAGTAGGAGCCACATTGCTGCGACTCCTGGTGGAGCGTCTCACCCCCGAATCCTCTGATGTGCAGGCTGGTTGCTGGTTCCTTCTGCCCCCCGCCAGCCTGGTCCGGGAAGCAGAAGCCTGGGACTTGGCTCCCTCACTCATCCCAGGAAACCCACTCCCTCCCTGGGTAAGAGAGAGAGCAGGTCCCCAGGTGGAGAGATGGTGGTTCTCTGGAGCTCAGGAGCACACTGCAGGTTCAGCAGCGACTGCACCCACAATTAGCACAATGAGCAGCAGCTGAGCAGAGCTGCACCCACTATCCTGCTGGTGCAGTCACTGTGTACATACATTACATTACTGATCCTGAGTTACATCCTGTATTATACCCCAGAGCTGCACTCACTATTCTGCTGGTGCAGTCACTGTGTACATACATTACATTACTGATCCTGAATTACATCCTGTATTATACCCCAGAGCTGCACTCACTATTCTGCTGGTGCAGTCACTGTGTACATACATTACATTACTAATCCTGAGTTACATCCTTTATTATACCCCAGAGCTGCACTCACTATTCTGCTGGTGCAGTCACTGTGTACATACATTACACTACTGATCCTGAGTTACATCCTGTATTATACTCCAGAGCTGCACTCACTATTCTGCTGGTGCAGTCACTGTGTACATACATTACATTACTGATCCTGAGTTACATCCTGTATTATACTCCAGAGCTGCTCTCACTATTCTGCTGGTGCAGTCACTGTGTACATACATTACATTACTGATCCTGAGTTACATCCTGTATTATACTCCAGAGCTGCACTCACTATTCTGCTGGTGCAGTCACTGTGTACATACATTACATTGCTGATCCTGTGTTACCTCCTGTATTATACTCCAGAGCTGCACTCACTATTCTGCTGGTGCAGTCACTGTGTACATACATTACATTACTGATCCTGAGTTACATCCTTGTTATGGCTGGCAATTCAGTACTACAATGGACATAGCGGTCAGAGCACATACAGTGATCTGACAATAACCCAAAATAATAGAACGAGCTCTGAGACGTGGGAACTCTGCAGACCGCAATCCCTAATCCTCTCCAAACAACACTAGAGGCAGCCGTGGATTGCGCCTAACGCTCCCTATGCAACTCGGCACAGCCTGAGAAACTAACTAGCCTGAAGATAGAAAATAAGCCTACCTTGCCTCAGAGAAATACCCCAAAGGAAAAGGCAGCCCCCCACATATAATGACTGTGAGTAAGATGAAAAGACAAACGTAGGGATGAAATAGATTCAGCAAAGTGAGGCCCGACTTTCTTAACAGAGCGAGGATAGGAAAGATAACTTTGCGGTCTACACAAAACCCTAAAGAAAACCACGCAAAGGGGGCAAAATGACCCTCCGTACCGAACTAACGGCACGGAGGTACACCCTTTGCGTCCCAGAGCTTCCAGCAAAACAATTAGACAAGCTGGACAGAAAAAATAGCAAACAAATAGCAAAGAAGAACTTAGCTATGCAGAGCAGCAGGCCACAGGAATGATCCAGGGAAAAACAAGTCCAACACTGGAACATTGACAGGAAGCAAGGATCAAAGCATTAGGTGGAGTTAAGTAGAGAAGCACCTAACGACCTCACCAGATCACCTGAGGGAGGAAACTCAGAAGCCGCAGTACCACTTTCCTCCACAAACGGAAGCTCCCAGAGAGAATCAGCCGAAGTACCACTTGTGACCACAGAAGGGAGCTCTGCCACAGAATTCACAACACATCCTGCATTATACCCCAGAGCTGCACTCACTATTCTACTGGTGCAGTCACTGTGTACATACATTACTGATCCTGAGTTACATTCTGCATTATACCCCAGAGCTGAAATCTTCATGCATTCTGTGGTGATTCAGTATGTGGTATGTATTTTCAGCCTTGTAGTTCAGATTTGGATACTCTCGTTCGGAGGAGCGTCTCTCATGTGCTGGATGACGTCCATGCTGATTGCGCAGTAATGGCCGCAGCCTGACGTTTTTTCTTTATGGCGCTTTCTCTGATCTGTTGTCTTTCTCTTAATCAACTTTACTATTACAATCCGCCACGGGCTCCGCATCATCACATCGATTTCCGGGGCCAAATGGATAAAGCTAAACTTACAAAATGGTTTCATTTAGAAGAAAATCGAGATTTATGGGCATGAGACGAGGCACAGAGAGGCGAGTGGAATTAGACCGGAGGCTTACTGCCGGCAACATCTGTGTGTGACTCGCTGACGATTTATCGAGGGTCACTGTCTCGGCCTGGGGTCCGCCAGAGTTCAGCTAATATTTGGACACTGGCATTAAAGTTGTTGGAAGCCGCAATAAGGGCAGTAAATTATTCGGTCGGTATATGGAATAAAAGCCAAGACTTCTGAGCCGTATTTCTGTTTCAACTGTTGGAAGGAAGACCAAATGCCTCTCCATAAAGCACACAGAGATTAGCCACGGCTGCAGGCGGTAATTAGGCTCGAGATTTTAGGCTTCGTTTACTCTCCCAAATTTCTCTAGAAAACGTATAATAGGAAACTAGGTGAACATACCCCGTCACTACAGAGCGGCTCTGAATGTGGACACTTTGGCAACAAGGTTATAGCTGCATTGCTACAATGTATCGAAATAAAGGAAACTCCGCAGAACATCAACTCTTGTGTATGCAGCTCCAATGCAGAACAATGTATCTCCAACGCATATTGGATTAGTCTGACCATGCCCCCTAGCTAATGCACCCACGGCCAGGGGCAAAAGCCCCACCAGCTCCCCTAGCTGCACCCCTAGGTAAGAGCAGGCAGTTTATATTTTGTCATGTGTATCACAATGATATGATGTAACAGTATAAATCTTTCATCTTGATTCCTATAGATATCCGCTCTCTGCGCCAATTCCTCCATTAAGATCCCTGGAAGTGGCCGTGGAGCTGAGATGTGCCATAGATTGCACTCCGGCCGCTCGTCGCTTGGTCGTCGCTGTGACTGGCTGCCATTTACCGTAATTCCATATTTACAAAGCGATTAGGGAGGCGACCGTAATAAGGCAGATGGCGGCATGCACAAAGGCAGAGGGGCTTATAATGTGCGGTTACAATGTTGCAATTGCCCGTCCCTTTATAATCCGGCCGCGTGGATCACTTATGTAGCATTTGCTGCAATTACTAAGAAAAATATAAAGAAAAAAATCAGACAAAGCCCAGGTCATCATGACAGTGTCGGAGTTGCTTAGCAGCGCGGCGTTCGCTCCTGACCATTCCTGCTTCCACGGTTGCATAAAAATGTTACTGGAATATCCACCAATCTGCAAGTTTCTACAGGCGCTCGCATCATACTTCTATCCCAAAGCTCCTCACAGAAAGGCAAGTTACGGAGAGGGTCCATGGGACATTGGAGGCTTGGTCCTCGTCGGGTTTATATTCTGGATTTCAGACGTGCCCTTTATTCAGTCAGCTACAAAAAATCAGCTCAAGACATTTTTTTCTGGTTGGTTAGTGTTTAATTCTGGTTCCGGGTTTTTCAGAAGGTCCCATGTCGTTCTGGCTGTAGCTGGCGTTAAGCTTCCATGAGAATCAGAAGATCATAGAATGGTCTAACAGTAACAACAGGATTCTACGGTGATCACAGTGTTCTATGGTGATCTAAGAATCCCATGGTGACAGCAAGGTTCCAACATGATGACCACAGTGCTCTCTGGTGATCTAAGAATCCCATGGTGACAGCAAGGTTCCACCATGGTGACCACAGTGCTCTATGGTGATCTAAGAATCCCATGGTGATAGCAAGGTTCCAACATGATGACCACAGTGTTCTATGGTGATCTAAGAATCCCATGGTGATAGCAAGGTTCCAACATGGTGACCACAGTGTTCTATGGTGATCTAAGAATCCCATGGTGACAGCAAGGTTCCAACATGATGACCACAGTGTTCTATGGTGATCTAAGAATCCCATGGTGACAGCAAGGTTCCACCATGGTGACCACAGTGTTCTATGGTGATCTAAGAATCCCATGGTGACAGCAAGGTTCCAACATGATGACCACAGTGTTCTATGGTGATCTAAGAATCCCATGGTGACAGCAAGGTTCCACCATGGTGACCACAGTGTTCTATGGTGATCTAAGAATCTCATGGTGACAGCAAAGTTCCAACATGGTGACCACAGTGTTCTATGGTGATCTAAGAATCCCATGGTGACAACAAAGTTCCCCCATGGTGACCACAGTGTTCTATGGTGATCTAAGAATCCCATGGTGACAGCAAGGTTCCCCCATGATGACCACAGTGTTCTATGGTGATCTAAGAATCCCATGGTGACAGCAAAGTTCCCCCATGATGACCACAGTGTTCTATGGTGATCTAAGAATCCCATGATGACAACAAAGTTCCCCCATGATGACCACAGTGTTCTATGGTGATCTAAGAATCCCATGGTGACAGCAAGGTTCCACCATGATGACCACAGTGTTCTATGGTGATCTAAGAATCCCATGGTGACAGCAAGGTTCCAACATGATGACCACAGTATTCTATGGTGATCTAAGAATCCCATGGTGACAGCAAAGTTCCCCCATGATGACCACACGGTTCTATGGTAAACTAAGAATTCCATGGTAATCATAGGATTCCTACAGGTTTCTATGGTGATCACAGTGTTCTATAGTGATCTAAGAATCCCATGGTGACAGCAAAGTTCCCCCATGATGACCACAGTGTTCTATGGTGATCTAAGAATCCCATGGTGATAGCAAGGTTCCAACATGATGACCACAGTATTCTATGGTGATCTAAGAATCCCATGGTGACAACAAAGTTCTCCCATGATGACCACAGTGTTCTATGGTGATCTAAGAATCCCATGGTGACAGCAAGGTTCCACCATGATGACCACAGTGTTCTATGGTGATGTAAGAATCCCATGGTGATAGCAAGGTTCCAACATGATGACCACAGTATTCTATGGTGATCTAAGAATCCCATGGTGACAGCAGGTTCCACCATGATGACCACAGTGTTCTATGGTGATCTAAGAATCCCATGGTGATAGCAAGGTTCCAACATGATGACCACAGTATTCTATGGTGATCTAAGAATCCCATGGTGACAGCAAGGTTCCACCATGATGACCACAGTGTTCTATGGTGATCTAAGAATCCCATGGTGACAGCAAGGTTCCACCATGGTGACCACAGTGTTCTATGGTGATCTAAGAATCCCATGGTGACAGCAAGGTTCCAACATGATGACCACAATGTTCTATGGTGATCTAAGAATCCCATGGTGACAGCAAAGTTCCCCCATGATGACCACACGGTTCTATGGTAAACTAAGAATTCCATGGTAATCATAGGATTCCCACAGGTTTCTATGGTGATCACAGTGTTCTATGGTGATCACAGTGTTCTATGGTGATCTAAGAATCCCATGGTGACAGCAAAGTTCCCCCATGATGACCACAGTGTTCTATGGTGATCTAAGAATCCCATGGTGACAGCAAGGTTCCCCCATGATGACCACACGGTTCTATGGTAAACTAAGAATTCCATGGTAATCACTGGATTCCCACAGGTTTCTATGGTGATCACAGTGTTCTATGGTGACCACAGTGTTCTATGGTGATCTAAGAATCCTATGGTGATCATAGGATTCTGACAGGGTTCTATGGTGATCACAGTGTTATATGGTGATCTAAGAATTCATTTTGACAGAAAAGTTCCCCATGATGACCACAGTGTTCTATGGTGATCTAAGAATCCAATGGTGACAGCAAGGTTCCACCATGATGACCACAGTATTCTATGGTGATCTAAGAATCCCATGGTGACAGCAAAGTTCCCCCATGATGACCACACGGTTCTATGGTAAACTAAGAATTCCATGGTAATCATAGGATTCCTACAGGTTTCTATGGTGATCACAGTGTTCTATGGTGATCTAAGAATCCCATGGTGATAGCAAGGTTCCAACATGATGACCACAGTATTCTATGGTGATCTAAGAATCCCATGGTGACAGCAAGGTTCCACCATGATGACCACAGTGTTCTACGGTGATCTAAGAATCCCATGGTGACAGCAAAGTTCTCCCATGATGACCACAGTGTTCTATGGTGATCTAAGAATCCCATGGTGATAGCAAGGTTCCAACATGATGACCACAGTATTCTATGGTGATCTAAGAATCCCATGGTGACAGCAAGGTTCCACCATGGTGACCCAGTGTTCTATGGTGATCTAAGAATCCCATGGTGACAGCAAGGTTCCACCATGATGACCACAGTGTTCTATGGTGATCTAAGAATCCCATGGTGACAGCAAGGTTCCACCATGATGACCACAGTGTTCTATGGTGATCTAAGAATCCCATGGTGACAGCAAGGTTCCACCATGATGACCACAGTGTTCTATGGTGATCTAAGAATCCCATGGTGACAGCAAGGTTCCACCATGGTGACCACAGTGTTCTATGGTGATCTAAGAATCCCATGGTGACAGCAAGGTTCCAACATGATGACCACAATGTTCTATGGTGATCTAAGAATCCCATGGTGACAGCAAAGTTCCCCCATGATGACCACACGGTTCTATGGTAAACTAAGAATTCCATGGTAATCATAGGATTCCCACAAGTTTCTATGGTGATCACAGTGTTCTATGGTGATCACAGTGTTCTATGGTGATCTAAGAATCCCATGGTGACAGCAAAGTTCCCCCATGATGACCACAGTGTTCTATGGTGATCTAAGAATCCCATGGTGACAGCAAGGTTCCAACATGGTGACCACAGTGTTCTATGGTGATCTAAGAATCCCATGGTGACAGCAAAGTTCCCCCATGATGACCACAGTGTTCTATGGTGATCTAAGAATCCCATGGTGACAGCAAGGTTCCCCCATGATGACCACACGGTTCTATGGTAAACTAAGAATTCCATGGTAATCACTGGATTCCCACAGGTTTCAATGGTGATCACAGTGTTCTATGGTGACCACAGTGTTCTATGGTGATCTAAGAATCCTATGGTGATCATAGGATTCTGACAGGGTTCTATGGTGATCACAGTGTTATATGGTGATCTAAGAATTCATTTTGACAGAAAAGTTCCCCATGATGACCACAGTGTTCTATGGTGATCTAAGAATCCCATGGTGATCATAGGATTCCCACAGGGTTCTATAGTGACCACAGGATTTTATGGTGACTACAGGGTTCTATCTTGATCTAAGGGTTCCATAGTGGCCACATTTTGATCTAAAGACTCAAAGGTGACCACGTGGTTGCACAAAGAGATCTAAGGGTTCTGTGGTAATCCAAAGTATCCTTAGTGACCACAGGGTTCTATGATGTTCTAAGGTTGCTATGGTGATCTAATGATGCCATGGCAACCTTTGGTTTCTGTGGTGATCTAAGAGTGCCAAGGTGTCCTTCAGGCTAGGGTCTTTGATCATCTAATAGTTCTAAGGTGACATTAATTGATATACTCATGTACAGAATTAAATATAACTATACTACTCAATACATACACACCTTCTGCTGACAGGTCCCTTTAACATGGGTATTTCAGGTTAATAGTCTTTAATTCCCGCTCACATTTGGAGGCAGCGCCGCTCACCAGTTAAGTCAGGCATGAGGCATAATTAACCATAATCGGTATCCATCTCACATTGAAACGCAGTCAAAAACATGTCATAGCTTATCAGAATCATTATCTAGAACAATAGGATATTCTGGGAATTCCTGGCAGGAAGATAAAAGAGCAGAGAGGATGGAGAACGGGGGAGGTGGGAGCCGAGCTGTGCACAGGTGACGTAACCACACACATCAGTACCAGGCAGCACAGCTCTCGTACGATACTATATGCATGCCGGCCATTACTCACCCAGGTGTAAGTGTATATGGGGTATATAGGGCCGCATTGCATACATAGATACAGAACTTTTCCAAAATGTATGTTTTATTTCTCCAGATCCAACAAGAACAAACTTATTTCTTATAAACAACGTTTCGGCAGGTCAAGGACTCTTCATCACGCTGCACAAAAGTGTGATGACAGAGAAGAGGAATTCTATGGAATTCTGGTCATTAGAAGGTATTAAAATTAGGAAACTGCAACCTCAGGGGAACAACACATGACAAAGTGCACAGTGCCGTCATTTATTTACCAAAATCAAGGCCAAGATGCATGTGCAGTGTCTAAAAAAATAAGTACACATGTTTGCTACACTTTTATGTTTCAGATCACCAAACAAATGTAAATATTATACAAAGATAACACAAGTAAGCACAAAATGCAGTTTTAACTGAAGGTCTTTATTATTAAGGGGAAAAGAAATCCAAACCTTCAGGGCCCTGTGAGAAAAGCTATTGCCCCCCCTTCAACTTAAAACATAAATTAATTGTGGTTTATCACATCTTTAAGAAGCAGAGTTCACATTCCCTAGCCACACGAAGGCCTGATTACTGCCACTCATGTTCTCAATCAAGAAATCACTTAAATGGGACCTGCCTAACAAAGTGAAGTAGACCAAAAGATCCTCAAAAGCTAGACATCATGCCGCAATCAGAAGAAATTCTGGAATAAATGAGAGACAAAGTAATTGAGATCTATCAGTCTGGAAAAGGTAATAAAGCCATTACTAAAGCTTTGGGATTCCAGCGAACCACAGTGAGAGCCATAATCCACAAATGTCAAAAACATGGAACAGTGGTGAACCTTCCCAGGAGTGGGCGGCCGATCAAAATTACCCCAAAAGCGCAGTGATGACTCATCCAAGAGGTCACAAAAGACCCCAAAGAACTGCAGACCTCATTTGCCTCAGTTAAGGTCAGTGTTCATGACTTCACCATAAGAAAGAGACTGGGCAAAATGGCCTGCATGGCGGAGTTCCAAGCCAAAAACCACTGCTGAGCAATAAGAACACAAAAGCTTGCCTCAGTTTTGCTCTAAACCATGTTGATGATGGGAGAATACTCTGTGGACTGATGAGAAAAAAGTCGAACTTTTTGGAAGGTGTATGTCCCATTATATCTAGTACAGAAGTAACACAGCATTTCAGAAAAAGAACATCATACCAACAGTAAAATGTGGTGGTGGTGGTGGTAGTGTGATGGTCTGGGGCTGTTTTGCTGCTTCATGACCTGGAAGACTTGATGTGGTAAATGGAACCATGAATTCTGCTGTCTACCAAAAAATCCTGAAGGAGAATGTCCGGCCATCTGTTTGTGACCTCAAGCTGAAGCGCACTTGGGTTATGCAGTAGGACAATGATCCAAAACACACCAGCAAGTCCACCTCTGAATGGCTTAAGACAAACAAAAATTAAGACTTTGGAGTGGCCTAGTCAAAGTCCTGACCTTAATCCGACTGAGATGCTGTAGTATGACCGTAAAAAGGCAGCTCATGCTCGGAAAACCCTCCAATGTGGCTAAATTACAACAATTCTGCAAATATAAGTGACCAAAATTCCTCCAGAGCGTTGTAAAAGCCTCATTGCCAGTTATCACAAACGCTTGATTGCAGTTGTTGCTGCCAAGGGCGGCACAACCAGTTATTAGGTTTAGGGGACAATCTCTTTTTCACACAAGGTCCTGAAGGTTTGGATTTCTTTTTCCCTTAATAATAAAGACCTTCATTGATAAACTGCATTTTACGTTAACTTGTGTTATCTTTGTCTAATACTTACATATGTTTGGTGATCGGAAACATAAAAGTGCGACAAACATGTAAAAGTATAGGCAATCAGGAAGGGGGCAAACACTTTATCACACAACTGTAGATAGAGAGATAGATAGACAGAGAGCTGCTGTATACCCGCAGGCTGTGATGGATGATGGGATTACGCTGTGCTCCTCGCTGTTCCCCCTTACTCGGAGGTCGGGGGCAGCGGTCAGGACGGGGCAGCGCGGTAATGAGCGTCACACATCAAGGTAATAATTCGAGTTTTATCCTAATGGATTTTATTTTTGCACATAGGACATAATATACATGAACTAATGTGCCCGCGCCCCCCCTCATTTCATTAGGGGCACCCCGCTTTCAGGGTAATGGTCCTAACCTAATTGCTGATCACCGCACGACAATATTTGCCATCCTGTGTTTATCTAATGGACTGATAATTTAATTGTGACCAGGGTCGTGGAAATGACAGCGGCGGGCAGAGATGGCAATTAACTAAAGAAAGCGTTTCCCGTATGCAGAACATAAGGAAGAGCTGAGCGGGAACGACACGACTTACATCTCTTGTATTAGATATAAGATAGATGCCGTCCGACTTTACTACCATGGCCGGAGGTGCAGAGCTCCTGATACCAGCATGGTCCTGGAATAGGAGCCACCGGGGTAACAAGTCCGTCCATGACATTTCTTCATCCCGAATCTCCTCCATCACCTGTGAGTGATATTATTGGGAAGTGGAAGGAACCGCAGAAACTCGGACCCCTAGCGTTACAGAGCGGGGAGTGGAGTGCTGAGGGGCAGAGGTCTGAAAAGTCACCAACACTCTGCTGACCCCGTAATTGCAGAGTCCAGACCTCCTGCACCCCCGCCGGGAGCTTCATTGCCGAGCAGCTGCCTGCAGCCGTACATCACCAAGCACAATGCGGAGCGTCGGATGGAGTGGTGTAAAGCTGCCACCACTGGACTCTGGAGGAGACGTGTTCTGTGCAGTGACGGATCACACTTCTCTACCTGGGGTCTATGTTTGGTGACTCCAGGAGACCATTTCCCGCATGACTGTATTATGCCTGCTGTAGATTAGAGGATAAAGGCGGTCAAAAAAACCGAATCATCAGCAGAGAGTCAGTGCTGTATTTGGGGTGGAAGACTATTTGTATGTTTTTATATTTTTTCTATGCCAAAATACACAATTATCCTAGAAAACCCCTTAAATCCCTTGTTCTGTCCTCCTTGCTTTACACTGCAGCTCGGCTTCTACTCACTCCCTCTGCAGCAGTAAGTGCCAGGAACTTTTATTCCCATTATCAAAAGTATAAAGTGGTAAGAAACTTAAGAGACGCGATAAAAATTGATGAAAAGGAGCCGTCGTTATACCGCCACATGTGGCGTGGACATCCCCTTTCCAGTCCCTTTCCCCGGCTATCACCTCTCACCTAACAAAAATATTCAACCTTTCCCTCACTTCCGGTATTTTTCCCTCCTCATTTAAGCATGCCATCATACATCCATTACTTAAAAAACCATCCCTCGATCAAAACTGTGCCGCTAACTATAGACCTGTCTCTAATCTTCCCTTCATCTCTAAACTCCTCGAACGCCTGGTCCACTCCCGTCTTACCCGCTATCTCTCAGATAACTCTCTTCTCGACCCTCTTCAATCTGGCTTCCGCTCTTTACACTCTACTGAAACTGCCCTCAATAAAGTCTCTAATGACCTACTAACAGCTAAATCTAATGGTCACTACTCCATGCTAATTCTCTTGGATCTCTCTGCAGCATTCGACACTGTGGATCATCAGCTCCTCCTCACTATGCTCCGCTCCATCGGCCTCAAGGACACCGTTCTCTCCTGGTTCTCCTCCTATCTCTCTGACCGATCCTTCACTGTATGTTTTGCTGGTTCCTCCTCCTCTCACCTTCCCCTTACTGTTGGGATTCCTCAAGGATCAGTCCTAGGCCCCCTCCTCTTCTCGTTGTATACTGCCCCTATTGGACAAACAATCAGTAGATTTGGTTTCCAGTACCATCTCTATGCTGACGACACCCAATTATACACTTCTTCTCCTGATATCACACCGACCTTTTTAGAAAGCACCAGTGATTGTCTTACCGCTGTCTCTAACATCATGTCCTCCCTCTATCTGAAACTGAACCTGTCAAAAACTGAACTCCTCGTGTTCTCTCCCTCTACTAACCTAACTTTGCCTGACATTGCCATCTCCGTGTGCGGTTCCACCATTACTCCAAAGCAACATGCCCGCTGCCTTGGGGTCATCCTTGATTCGGAGCTTTCATTCACCCCCTACATCCGATCACTGGCTCGCTCTTCTTACCTGCATCTCAAAAACATTTCTAGAATTCGCCCTTTTCTTACTTTCGACTCTGCAAAAACTCTGACTGTTTCACTTATTCATTCTCGTCTGGACTATTGTAACTCTCTACTAATCGGTCTCCCTCTTGCAAAACTCTCCCCGCTCCAATCTGTCCTGAATGCTGCAGCCAGGATCATATTCCTCACCAACCGTTACACCGATGCCTCTACCTTGTGCCAGTCATTACACTGGCTACCCATCCACTCCAGAATCCAGTACAAAACTACTACCCTCATCCACAAAGCACTCCATGGCTCAGCACCACCCTACATCTCCTCCCTGGTATCAGTCTACCACCCTACCCGTGCCCTCCGCTCCGCTAATGACCTCAGGTTAGCATCCTCAATAATCAGAACCTCCCACTCCCGTCTCCAAGACTTTACACGTGCTGCGCCGATTCTTTGGAATGCACTACCTAGGTTAATACGATTAATCCCCAATCCCCACAGTTTTAAGCGTGCCCTAAAAATTCATTTGTTCAGACTGGCCTACCGCCTCAATGCATTAACCTAACGATCCCTGTGTGGCCTATTTATAATAAAAAAAAAAAAAAAGGTTCCTCGCATCATGTTCTCATACACTTTATGCAGTTAATAGCCCTCTGTGTCTGTACTGCTACATACTTAGGCAGTTAACTGGTTCATGCAGCTTTACATGAACACCCGAGCCTTACACTATGGCCGGTCCGAATAACTAAAGCAATTGTTACCATCCACCTCTCGTGTCTCCCCTTTTCCCCATAGTTTGTAAGCTTGCGAGCAGGGCCCTCACTCCTCCTGGTATCTGTTTTGAACTGTATTTCTGTTATGCTGTAATGTCTATTGTCTGTACAAGTCCCCTCTATAATTTGTAAAGCGCTGCGGAATATGTTGGCGCTATATAAATAAAATTATTATTATTATTTATTATTAAGAAGGTGTCTTGCTTTATTTCTGGTACAGACGACGGTGAAGGAACACAGAGGCTACCTGTGACCATCGGAAAGCAGATTCTCGAATAATTAACTTTCCTTAATGATCCCGCATTCAGGATGTGATAAATCTTTCCACCTACTCTCCAAAATCAATGGTTGATAAAGTAATTATAAATCTCCACCCTCGGCTCATTTAATGGGCCATAATGGGCCGCTGTTTGTTCCTGTTGGTAGGACTGGTCTTTTTCCATTAATCATCTAGGTTTTATTGCATTATGGGCTTTAATGCGCTGGGAGGACACCACTTTTTATTATTTGCGGTGCGCCTTTATTTATTTTTATAGTTTAAACAGCTAAATAAAACAACAAAAGTAACAAGCAAAACGACAAAAAAAAAATTGTGCCTGTAATTAAAGGAACAGTCCACACAGCCCGAGACCCTAAAAACTAAGGAAGGTCCCATATATGACCCTTATAGACAAAACTGTAGGAATTAAGTAATGAACAAGTAAGGAAGTGTTGAAAAGATTTGCAAGAGCTTTTGCTCCAAAATCTATTGTGGAAGGATCTTTAAGGGGACTTCTAAAGACAACTTGCTTTTACCAGATTAGTCAGCCTCTACGATGACTTATTAAATTTGATGGACTCTTAGCTCACCATTAAGAATGGAGTCCCATTTCGCTCATTTATCAAAAGCTGACTAACGAGTTATGATTATTTGTAAATCGCTCCTTTAAATGTAATTCCTAAGTGAGCCCTGCCCCTGAGCAACGTAAGCAGAATTAGGGGCTGCAAGTGCGGCTTAAAAAATGGTCACTTTAAAAAGCATTGGCAGGTCTAGAAGGAGTGAATCCCACCCTAATTTATTACCTCTCGTGACCCAAACCGTCTTGTCTCTGTTGATTTGCTTTGATGGGAGCAGCTTAGGACAGCCCAGCCCCTGAGGTATTCAACAGAATTAGTGTATAAGAATGCACCTAAAAATGGTCCCATGTAGCGTCAATGACAGGTATAGAAAGCGTGTACCCAAGCCCTCTAACTTTTCTCTCAAAAGGGAATGTGCCCTTTGACCCAAACTCTCTTGGTTGTGCTGACCGGCTTCTATGTTACTTGCATATTTCATAAATCAGCTGTGAGCCCCACCCCTGAGCAACTTAACGGGAATTAGTGACTGCAAGTGCATCTAAAAAATAGTCACTTTAATGGTCAATAACAGGTCTAGAAGGAGTGAATCCCACTGCAATTTGTTATCTCTCATGACCCAAACTGTTTTGTCTCCGATGACATGCTTTGATTGTAGCAGTATATATAACAGCCCAGCCCCTGAGGTACTAAACAGAATTAGTGTATGAGAATGCACCTAAAAATGGTCCCATGTAGCGTCAATGACAGGTATAGAAAGCGTCTACCCAAGCCCTCTAACTTTTCTGTTGCAGAAGGGAATGTGCCCCATGACCTAAACTCTCTTGGTTGTGCTGACCGGCTTCTATGTTACTTGCATATTTCATAAATCAGCTGTGAGCCCCGCCCCTGAGCAACTTAACGGGAATTAGCGACTGCAAGTGCATCTAAAAAATAGTCACTTTAATGGTCAATAACAGGTCTAGAAGGAGTGAATCCCACTGCAATTTATTATCTCTCATGACCCAAACTGTTTTGTCTCCGATGACATGCTTTGATTGTAGCAGTATATATAACAGCCCAGCCCCTGAGGTGCTAAACAGAATTAGTGTTTGCAAATTAGGAAATAATGACAGGTATAGAAAGAGTGAAGCCCATGCCTCTATCTTTTCTCTCTCAGAAGGGAACTATGCCCCATGATCCAACTTCTCTTTACTCTACTCACTGGCTCCTATAGGACTTGCATATTTAACAAATCAGAAGTGAGCCACGCCCCTGATCAATTTATGCTGAATTAGTGGGTGAAAGTGTATCTCATAAATTGATCTTTTAAGAGCTAATGACAGGATTAGAAAGCCTTCTAACTTTTTATTTCCTAGATGTAGGGGACTGTGCCCAATGAACCAAACCGTCTTAGCTCTGCTGACTGGCTCCCATGGGAGTGACATACAGGGGGGTCAATAATTCATCTCCAGTAATTTATTAGTGCTCTCAAAAAAGGCATCTGGCCCCTTTTAATCCCAATTTTTTAATCCCCCACTTGCTGAGAGCTCCATAGTCTCCCTGCTCTTATGGTAGAGAATCCTTATCTATGTTAGGGTAGACCCATCTTCGTCTTGGCCACCAGTCAAAGTCATAGACTCCAACACAGATGGTGCCATCAGAGGCCATAGTACTGGGGTAGGTCCACAATATGGTGCCATAGTGAGGCCTCCTTTGAGGTACATGGCTCCATGGTGTAGACCAGTTTTGGTGGATTCCTTTTATCACATCCTTCACCGATCCTCATAGATACAGTATTTAGCTTAGTCTGAAAACTTATTTCTGGTGGCAAAATATCTTTCTTTTTGCTCAAGATTTAAGATGAACGCCACAAATGTAATTTGACCGTTCTTCCCTCGATCCAAATTCAATTTTGGCTGCAGAAAAGATGGCCTCATCCATCGCGGAGGACACATCAACAATAAGAATTGATCCTCTTTATGTATTATGTGTTACGTAGGGAGAGTTTATAGGAATCCTATCGGAAGATTCTGATTAAACCCGTAGTGGCGTCCCCCCAGTTGACTTATTCATTGTTTTTTTTCTTCTTAACGCTGGGAGCTTGTTTCGTATTATTAATGGGAATATCGAAGAGGGGACATAAAAGAAAAATCATTTATAGTGCGCTAATCCATTAAATGTTCATTCGTAACTATTGAATAAGCATTGGAACGGACCGCCGTGATTTATACAGTCTCCTACACAAGGCCCTAAAATAGTTATTTGGATATGAAAAATGTTGTCTCGCTCCGGTGGAAATTGATAACTTAATTAGGTTTTGGGCACCTATATTTATCAACCTGGTCACGGCACGATCCTACGATCTTCTTTTATGAAGGAGACGGATGAAGCTGGAGGCACCGGAGAATCCAACGTTGACATGATATTAACTTAGAAAATTGCAGATCTTCATATTATGCTTCTATCCAAACTCCAGACCAGAACCTCAAATCCTTCCATGTTATGTACAGTGGCCCTGCCATGCTTTGTGCCCAAGTCCCACTTCTAGGACCCTCTGAAATACCATCCCTCAGCACCGGCATGCCATCACTCTAATCACTGATTGTGGGACTTCTAGAGCTGTACACCAGCCAAGTAGACATTGAATGGAGCTATGGTAAGCATGCTCGCCCATTGCTCCACTAAGCCTCATTCTAAGAAACCGGGGTCCCATTCATAGGACCACCAGTGATCAACAAGTTATCACCATACACTTGGTAGATGTTAGGTATTCCTCCCGACTCCCCATACACGTGGTGGCTTGGCTCACCACTTTATCATTGGGAAATAGAGAGAGAGGAATAAGCCGCTGAAGGATATCTTCTATGCAAACAAGAGGATGGGGCATGTCATAATCCAACATGCTTTACCCTTCCTTCTCCTGACATTTTCCATCCAGGGAGACCCCAGATTTCATCATAAACATAAAGCTTGGCAAACATGTGTTTTCAATGTGTTTTTCAAGAATAAGCCATTGCCAATAACTTCTGTGGCTGCGTATGTCCCTTAAGAAAAAAATTATCAGGCTTGTCCTAATTCAACATGCTCGACCCTTCCTACTCCTGGAAACTTCCATCATGGAAGACTCACAATGCTAGCAGACACATTTAGTGATCTGCTGGTCAGAGAGTCATTGGTTTGGCCAACAGTGATCCAATATGTATGACCATCTTTATTTATAAGACATCAACCAATATGGCCGCTGTCATCCACTTCTCCATAGCTCCTTACCTACTATGTGCAACATATAATGCTGATATAGCCCCTACAGGCACCAAGGCTGTTATGGTGGTGTAGAAACTCTCTCTGGAAAATAGGTAACAACCAAAAAATTGCAACTGATCCAGCCGATTCCTGTACAGACTAGAGATCCTGACCCTGCAGTCTCTAGTGGTTTCTGCATGAGGTGAGATAGTCCTAACAACAGACTAGAAGATGGAAACTTGTATCTATGCTGTCTGAAAAGCCATTGAGTGCTTCACGTTCCTCCTGAAGAACCAGAGGGCAGAGCAGAGTGTAAATTACCTACAGAAGGGAGAGTGTGCTGAAAGCGGAAAGATCCCAAAGTGAGTAAAACAAACCACAAAATACAAAATAAGTACTGGGTGCTGTGGTGTGCACCTGTAATCCTAGCTACTATGGGAGGCTTGGGCTATTGGAACACTTGCACTTGATGGTTCTAGTTCATTCTGTGCTATGTGGATCAGGGGTCTTCTCTGTCTCCAGCATTAATATGGTGACGTTGAGCCAGCTGCTTGGAAATACTACGCTGACAAAATACAAAATAAAGTATTAAGTACGTACTGGTAGAGAATATGCTACGCACTTCCTAAAAACAGACAGGAGATAGTTGCATGGTAAAGAACAGAATCTGCAATTAGATAAACCCTAGCTGGTCTTTCACTGACTAGCTTTAAGCTACAGCAGAATTGTTGGACATCCAAAAGAAATCATCACCAGCAGGAAACTCCAGCAGGGGGACAGAATATGAAGCCACACCCGAATGGTGATGAAACACACAAATAAAAAACTTGAAAGATGATAGGGCAGGCAAATGAAAACCCAAAAGGTGATAGGGCAGACAAATGAAAACCCAAAAGGTGATAGGGCAGACAAATGAAAACACAAAAGGTGATAGGGCAGACAAATGAAAACACTTGTGTTATGCTAAACAGACTGCAGCCAAAATAGCAGAACCTTAACAGGTGTATCTTCTGTGGCTCAGAATACAGGGAGGCCAACCACAAATCACAGGTTCAAGGATTCGAACCCAGGAGCAAGACACCTAGTTACGCTTTTGATAAATCTGCAAAAAGTAAAAATAGAACATTGAAAAGAGGGGAGGAGGGGGATGCAGATGCAGAATTTCTCTCCATGGCAATCAAGAGCTGTGTGATTTTGAATGAGCTGAGTCTCTGCACAAATTGCACAACTACCTTGGCCCCCATCCTTCTCCACTGGAGTCCAAATGAAGGCATCTTGGGTCTCACTTGCATAGAACGTTGCATCAATTATTTCATGACTGTAGCACTTGTTCTTTAGCATTGCACTGAGTAACCTTCTACGATAATTGTGCAGTAGTAGCAGCCTTTAGTGCAGTAACCCACCATTAATAACAGAACGGATGGGGACCATAACAGCAAAGTCATGACCAATGTTAATGAGCCATTATATCACCTTCTACCCTGGCAACTAAAGTAGATGGCAAGCTCCAGCGGGCAGGGAAATTGTGTGTAAATGATGTGTACAGCCCTTCCAATACAATGTATCAGAAATAATGCTGAATGCTAATGACTGGACTCCAGTAATGGGAAGAGCATACGAGACGCACAGGGCGCATCGCTCACCTCCTTCCCCAGACCGTGTCCTATGGTCTCTAAAAGCTACGAGTGCCAATAAAATACCAGTAGCCATCCAATCAATTATAGGAAAAGCGACCTATATTGTTTTAAGTAATGGAACAGTAGCAATTATCTATTCCTGATGCAAGCAAGGCCCCTTCGTTAAGACGCCGGCAGTCATTCCGGGAGGAATACCTCCCATCGGTCACAGACTTTGGATAATTGCTTTTCAGTAATTATATAATTGGAATGCTACTGTTTTCCTATTGACGGATTGCTCGGGGCTTGTTTGGGCCATTTACTATCATGGCACCCCACCACAATAATGTCTTTATGTTCTGTCTAATATGTAACAGTCACTTTGTAAACCAGTTTTCTCGGAAGAACATATTGCTCATCGGCATCTCAAAAAACATTAGAGCGTCATTTTAATACAGTTACCATTTAGACCGAGGTAAATTAGATGATGTCGGCTATTTAAAGGGGCGCTGGCTATTAATCATTGTCATGAAGTGGACTAATAATAGATGGTAAGGGACATGGGCAGTAATGTATTCTGCAGCACTGTATGAAATGTACAACTCACTACTGCCCCTAGTGACAGATTCATTGGCGTAACTAGAGTCCAATGAACCCCGATGCAAAAATTTGGACCTAACCCGCCTCCCCTTATTTTGTTGGTCAGATGTATGGACCCTTATAGCATTTTAAATCCTATAAGGATATATGTATTCCCTCCTTCCTCAACTCTATAGTAATTTTCTGCATCCCGTATTAATGTCTCCCCTCCTGGGTCCATCCTGATATACACTGCTAAAAAAAAATAAAGGGGACACTAAAATACCACATCCTAGATATCTCTGAATGAAATATTCCAGTTGCAAATTTGTATTCATTACATAGTGGAATGTGTTCAGAATAGTGATGAGCGAATATACTGGGTACTCGAGATTTTTCCGAAAAACGCTCGGGTGTCCTCCGAGTATTTGTAAGTACTCGGAGATTTAGTTTTCAGTGCCGCAGCTGAATGATTTACATCTGTTAGCCAGCATAAGTACATCTGGGGGTTGCCTGGTTGCTAGGGTATCCCCACATGTACTTATGCTGGTTAACAGATGTAAATCCTTCAGCTGCAGCACTGAAAACTAAATCTCCAAGTACTTACAAATACTTGGAGGACCCCCGAGCGTGCTCGGGAAACTTGAGTAACGAGTATATTCACTCATCACTAGTTCAGAACAAGAAAACATAACAATTATCAATGTAAATCAAAATGAATATCCCATGGAGGTCTGGATTTGGAATGATACTCAAAATCAAATAGGAAAATCAAATTACAGGCTGATCCAACTTCAGTGGAAATGCTTCATTACAAGGAAATGATGCTCAGTAGTGTGTGTGGCTTCCACGTGCCTGTATGACCTCACTACTGTACACTGCCTAGGCATGCTCCTGATGAGGCAGTGGATGGTCCTGAGGGATCTCCTCCCAAACCTGGACTAAAGCATCCGCCAACTCTTGGACAGTCTTTGGTGCAACGTGACATTGGTGGATGGAGCGAGACATGATGTCCCAGATGTGTTCAATCAGATTCAGGTCTGGGGAACTGGCGGGCAAGTTCATAGCTTCAATGCCTTCATCTTGCAGGAACTGCTGACAGACTCCAGCCACATGAGGTCTGGCATTATCCTGCATTAGGAGGAACCCAGGGCCAACCGCACGAGCATATGGTCTCACAAGGGGTCTGAGGATCTGTTGTCTATTCCATTTGCACAACAGCATGTGAAATCATAGTATATATGTCACCCATCCTGCAATATATAGTGGCTGGTGAAAGTATACTCGAAACAACACCACGAAGACCAAAGAGATCTCCAAACAACAAGATGAAGACCAAGAAGATCTCTAAACAACACCAAGAAGACCAAGGATATTTCCAAACACCATGAAGACTAAAGAGATCTCCAAACAAGATAGGAACAAAGTTGTTTAGAAGTACAAGTCACGGTTGGGTTAATAAAAAATCTCCCAATCTTTAATGATCCCCGGAGCACCATCAAATCCATTATCATCACATGGAAAAAACATCAAACCCCAACAAACCTGCCAAGAGAGGGCCGCCCACCAAAACTCTCAACCATGGTGAGGAGGGCATTAATCAGAGAGGCAGCACAGAGACCAAAGGCAACCCTGAAGGAGCTGCAGAATTCCCAAGCAGAGACTGGAGTGTATGTCCATACGACAATAAGCCATACACTCCATAGACATGGCCTTTATGGAAGAGTGGGCAGAAAAAAGCCTTCACTTATACACAAAAGTTGTAAGGCTCATTTTGAGTTTGCCAAATGACATGTGGGAGATTCCCCAAGTGTATGGAGGAAGGTGCTGTGGTCAGATGAGACCAAAATTTAACTTTTTGGCCATCAAGGTAAACGTTATTTCTGGAGCTAAACAAACACAGCTCATCACCTCAGGAACACCATCCCGACAGTGAAACATGATGGTGGCCCCATCATGCTGTGGGAATGTTTTTCAGCAGCAGGGACAGGGAAAATGGTCAGAGTATAGAGGAAGATGGATGGTGTGAAATACAGGGATATTCTTGGGCAAACCTATCTCAGCCTGTCAGTGATTTGATTTAAAAAACCTGACCGGCACATCCAAACATAGACTCAGTGTGAACAGGTGCTGAACCTAGAGTCGCCAACTCGTATATAGTTAAGTAAATAAGGCAGCACACTGCAGCGCTAGAACATACAAACTTGAAAAACGAAATTTGAACTGCATTACTGCACTAGAAATATGAAAAATGAGAGCGTTTAGTGCATAAAAATGGCCAATTTTATGTGTACCTGGTAGCCCCTTTACGGCATCTCTCTTATACCAGGTCCTACACTTGCCTTACCTCGCTGAGAATAAATGTCTCCATCTGAATGGGTACATGTGAAACCTCTTCCTAGACTAAAATTCTCTCTCTCTGTGGAGGGGTATTGGACCTGCTGTAATTAAAACACCTGTGGCTAGGAGGCGGAGTGCACGATCAGAAGGCTAGAGAATACATTTCAAAAACCTGACCGGCACATCCAAACATAGAGTCAGTGTGAACAGGTGCTGAACCTAGAGTCGCCAACTCGTATATAGTTAAGTAAATAAGGCAGCACACTGCAGCGCTAGAACATACAAACTTGAAAAACGAAATTTGAACTGCATTACTACACTAGAAATATGAAAAATGAGAGCGTTTAGCGCATAAAAATGGCCAATTTTATGTGTACCTGGTAGCCCCTTTACGGCATCTCTAGGAAGAGGTTTCACATGTACCCATTCAGATGGAGACGTTTATTCTCAGTGAGGTAAGGCAAGTGTAGGACCTGGTATAAGAGAGATGCCGTAAAGGGGCTACCAGGTACACATAAAATTGACCATTTTTATGCGCTAAACGCTCTCATTTTTCATATTTCTAGTGCAGTAATGCAGTTCAAATTTCGTTTTTCAAGTTTGTATGTTCTAGTGCTGCAGTGTGCTGCCTTATTTACTTAACTATATACGAGTTGGCGACTCTAGGTTCAGCACCTGTTCACACTTAGTCTATGTTTGGATGTGCAGGTCAGGTTTTTGAAATGTATTTTCTAGCCTTCTGATCGTGCACTCCGCCTTCTAGCCACAGGTATTTTAATTACAGCAGGTCCAATACCCCTCCACAGAGAGAGAGAATTTTAGTCTAGGAAGAGGTTTCACATGTACCCATTCAGATGGAGACGTTTATTCTCAGCAAGGTAAGGCAAGTGTAGGACCTGGTATGAGAGATGCCGTAAAGGGGCTACCAGGTACACATAAAATTGGCCATTTTTATGCGCTAAACGCTCTCATTTTTCATATTTCTAGTGCAGTAATGCAGTTCAAATTTCGTTTTTCAAGTTTGTATGTTCTAGCGCTGCAGTGTGCTGCCTTATTTACTTGTCAGTGATTTGAGACTGGGACGGAGATTCATCTTCCAACAAGACAATGACCCAAAGCATACTACTAAAGCCACACTTGAGTTGTCTAAGGGGAAATGTGTAAATGTTCTGGAATGGACAGATGTTAAGATTGCTGTTCACCAGAGGAAATCATCTAACCTGAAGGAGCTGGAGCAGTTTTCCCTTGAGAAATGGACAAAAATCCCACTGGCCAGATGTGGAAAGCTTACAGTAATGTATCCAAAGCGACTTGCAGCTGTAATTGCCTCAAAATGAGGCTGTACAAAGTACTGACTTTAGGGGAGTGAATAATTATGCACACTGAAGTTTTCAGGTATTTTTCCTATTTGTTCTTTGCTTCACAGCAGGTCCTTTATTTCCTCAGTAAGTGGACCACACATGGTCAAGGCTGTGACTGTCGAAGATTGCCGGGCACTGAAGGAGAATGAAGGGAGCCCAACCGCTGACAACCCCACATTTACTAAGAGCAGAGCCCCATTTTTGGGATTTGTGGGGATCCCAGTTGCCAGATCCCCAGCGAGTGGGAAGTTATCCCGCCGTTTCCTACATATAAGGGCTAACTTCTAAACTTGATGCAACTCCTTTAAGATGGGAAAAAACCCAATGATGATTTTGCCCTCTACCCAGCATGTATCACCTACCAGGTTCCCTTTAAGATTTGCAACAATGTATCTCTCACAATAAAGGAGTCTAATATTAATTATTAATTTGACTTTGCCTCTTTAAGTTCTACTTTATCATATGCACTGGATTCAGACTAAATTTTTTAAAAGGTCATAAAGTGCAAAAATTTGACCTTGACATTGATAATTATTATTTTATTTTTATTCTTTTTTATGTTTATCCTTTGATTTTTCAGAGTTACCGGATATTCTACAGAGCTAATCGGGATGAACTTGATACAGAGCTCGGATTATAGATAATATATATTGCTACATTGAAAACATTTGTATTTGATCTGTAAATGTTTTCTCTTTTTGGTTCTTGTCCCTTTACATAAGTTTACAGTTAAATATCAGAACAGCTCCGATTGGGCTGGAGAGACGGCGTCATAAATGGTCTATCAGCAGGAGAGAAAAAAACAAAATAGTTTCAGGATTTTTCCCCTCCTTCCTTCATCAAAGTGATATATGTCTCCCACTGTGCAATCCAAACCGTGGAGACTATTTAACCAAGGCAGCAAATCATCATCGACTGAGCAGGTAATTAAAATTCAACAGTAGACCATCAGTAACTACCATCGCTGAAGGCGAGGACCGCCGATACACGGAGAAAGGGATCTATGAAATGCCGCAAGTGGGAGACGGAAAACTGATGAGGACACAGATAATGGAGAAATATGCATCCAAATAACCAGCATAAGAACGTTTCTGCATGTGTCCGTCATTACGTTTCTGAAAGTGGAAATTCTTTCAGAAATATACTTTTGTTAGAAGCAGTATTATAGTAGTTATATTCTTGTACATAGGAGCAGTATTATAGTAGTTATATTCTTGTACATAGGGGCAGTATTATAGTAGTTATATTCTCGTACATAGGGGCAGTATTATAGTAGTTATATTCTTGTACATAGGGGCAGTATTATAGTAGTTATATTCTTGTACATAGGGGCAGTATTATAGTAGTTATATTCTTGTACATAGGAGCAGTATTATAGTAGTTATATTCTTGTACATAGGGGCAGTATTATAGTAGTTATATTCTTGTACATAGGGGCAGTATTATAGTAGTTATATTCTTGTACATAGGGGCAGTATTATAGTAGTTATATTCTTGTACATAGGGGCAGTATTATAGTAGTTATATTCTTGTACATAGGGGGCAGTATTATAGTAGTTATATTCTTGTACATAGGAGCAGTATTATAGTAGTTATATTCTTGTACATAGGGGCAGTATTATAGTAGTTATATTCTTGTACATAGGGAGCAGTATTATAGTAGCTATATTCTTGTACATAGGAGCAGTATTATAGTAGTTATATTCTTGTACATAGGAGCAGTATTATAGTAGTTATATTCTTGTACATAGGAGCAGCATTATAGTAGTTATATTCTTGTACATAGGGGCAGTATTATAGTAGTTATATTCTTGTACATAGGGAGCAGTATTATAGTAGTTATATTCTTGTACATAGGGAGCAGTATTATAGTAGTTATATTCTTGTACATAGGAGCAGTATTATAGTAGTTATATTCTTGTACATAGGGGCAGTATTATAGTAGTTATATTCTTGTACATAGGAGCAGTATTATAGTAGTTATATTCTTGTACATAGGGGCAGTATTATAGGAGTTATATTCTTGTACATAGGAGCAGTATTATAGTAGTTATATTCTTGTACATAGGAGCAGTACTATAGTAGTTATATTCTTGTACATAGGAGCAGTATTATAGTAGTTATATTCTTGTACATAGGGGCAGTATTATAGTAGTTATATTCTTGTACATAGGGGCAGTATTGTAGTAGTTATATTCTTGTACATAAGAGCAGCATTGTAGCAGTTATATTCTTGTACATAAGAGCAGTATTGTAGTAGTTATATTCTTGTACATAGGGGCAGTATTATAGCAGTTAAATTCTTGTACATAGGGGCAGTATTATAGTAGTTATATTCTTGTACATAAGGGCAGTATTATAGTAGTTATATTCTTGTACATAGGGGCAGTGTTATAGTAGTTATATTCTTGTTTATAGGAGCAGTATTATAGTAGTTATATTCTTGTACATAGAGGCAGTATTAGTGTAGTTATATTCTTGTACATAGGGCAGTATTATAGTAGTTATATTCTTGTACATAGAGGCAGTATTAGTGTAGTTATATTCTTGTACATAGGAGCAGTATTATAGTAGTTATATTCTTGTACATAGAGGCAGTATTAGTGTAGTTATATTCTTGTACATAGGAGCAGTATTATAGCAGTTATATTCTTGTACAACATAGAGGCAGTATTAGTGTAGTTATATTCTTGTACATAGGGCAGTATTATAGTAGTTATATTCTTGTACATAGGGGCAGTATTATAGTAGTTACTAGATGGTGGACCGATTCTAATGGATCGCCCCCAGACACAGGGCCACGGGTTCTCGGTACCGGGCCTCTCTGGTTCGGTGCTGAGGCTGTCACGGTGGCTAGGCCCGGTCTGCGACCCTGCTAAGGGGCGTCCAATGAAGGTAGTGGTACAGTCTGTCAGGGGTTCGTGACGCCACCTGTGGTGTTCGGTCAGGGTTACCGACACTGCTGTGGGGTCTGCTGGGGTGATGGAATGGCAGCTGGATGGTATACCTTCCCACAGGTGAAGTGTGTCCCCAGGGCTTCCCAGCTAAGTGGATGGTGATGGTGTGAGGTGCAGGCAATAACAAGGACACAGGGTTGCAGTCTCTTTACCTCTTTACTGAAGACTTCAGGATCCTCAATCCAGAGCACGTTTAACAGGGCTATCAGAGACCGGCCGGTCCTATGGGCACATCCAGAGTTTCCGTCGCAGATGGAAATCGTTGCCTACCACTAGCGCCTGTGTGTTGTAGTCCTACCCTGCTGAACATTCGGAATAGTCCTCACAACTGCTGTTCTCGTTCGTTAGTTCTCTACAGCTCTCTCTCTTCAGTTCCAGATGTTACTAGTTTCTCGTCCCCCAGTATGTTTTGGCTAGGACGCACCCGTATGACGGGAAGGCTTGGAGGTCTTCCGGGACCCTAGAGATGCCCCTCTCCCAATGTTGCCCCCTATGTCTTCTTAGGAAATTTAAGGTAGACAGTCAACCTATAATTGACTGTCCAGCGGAGTTTGAAGTAAGGCTTGAAGTCAGTTACTCCTGCGGTGTTCCGGCCACCGACTACGCGCCTCAGTAAGATGTTGCCTCTCTCGGCACGACTCTTACTGGCTCTCCTTTGTGCTTGATCTCGTTTACACTGTTCCACAATATCCTTCCCTTCGTGTCTCTCTCCTGGATACCGCCGCAGGGTGTGCAGGCGCGGTTCCGTTACGTTCTGTTCTGATCGCTAAGCACCTGCCAGGTTCCCACGCCTGACAGGGACCCCCCTGTGCCTTCTCCCTGAAACACCCCCTGCCATGGGATGTTGCCTGGTTTCAATCCAGTCAGCTTCTGACTATCTTCCTCCCCAGCCCCTAGTTTTACCAATGTGAGGAGTGGCCCAATAAATAAAGCCTTTTTCTCCCCCTAGTGGCCGGAGTGTGAAGTGTAATGTGTTCTGTTGATACCTGGTCAGGAGAACTCATAACATAGTAACATAGTAACATAGTTAGTAAGGCCGAAAAAAGACATTTGTCCATCCAGTTCAGCCTATATTCCATCATAATAAATCCCCAGATCTACTCCTTAGTGCCATCAGACGTACCGCCACTCTCCTTAGCGGCAGAGTGCCATACTGCAACGACCAGGTCTCTGGGGCGCTGCACTAACGCATCGGATATTCTAGAATATGTATGTAGTATATAGCACAGCCCACGTAGTATATTGCACAGCCCACGTAGTATATAACACAGCCCACACAGTATATAACAAAGCCACGTAGTATATTGCAGAGCCACGTAGCATATAGCACAGCCCACGTAGAATATAGCACAGCGACATACTATATAGCACAGCCCACGCAGTATATAGCACAGCCCACGTAACATATAACACAGCCCACGTAGTATAGAGCACAGCCCACGTAGTATATAGCAATGTGGGCACCATATCCCTGTTAAAAAAAGAATTAAAATAAATAGTTATATACTCACCTCCCGGCGGCCCCCGGATCCAGCCCAGGCCTTGACCGATGCTCATCGCGATGCTCCATTCCCAGTAATGCATTGCGGCAAAAACACATGATGATGTAGCGGTCTCGTGAGACCGCTACGTCATCATCTTGCGAGACCGCTCCATAATCTCGAGTCATTGCTGCAATGCATTCTTGGGACCGGAGCGTCGCGAGGACCGGGAATGGCTGGCGCGGATGACGGAAGGTGAGAATATAATATTTTTTTTTATTATTATTATTTCTAACATTATATGTTTTTACTATTGATACTGCATAGGCATCATCAATAGTAAAAAGTTGGGCACACTTACACGGTTAGTGGCAGCGCTAATGGACTGCGTTAGACCGCATTATGCCGCGGTGTAACGCAGTCCTAAAACGCTATGTGGGCACTAACTGGACGGAAGTAGGGAGGGGCTAATTCATGGCCGGACTGTGCCTGTCGCTGATTGGTCACGGCAGGCTGGCCGCGACCAATCAGCGACCCGGGATTTCCGTTACAAACAAACAGACGGAAATACCCCTTAGAAAATTATATAGATAGATATTCTTGTACACATACGGCTCTATTATAGTAGTTATATTCTTGTATATAGGAGCAGTATTATAGTAGTTATATTCTTGTACATAGGAGCAGTATTATAGTAGTTATATTCTTGAACATAGGAGCAGTATTATAGTAGTTATATTCTTGTACATAGGGGCAGTATTATAGTAGTTATATTCTTGTACATAGGGAGCAGTATTATAGTAGTTATATTCTTGTACATAGGGGCAGTATTATAGTAGTTATATTCTTGTACATAGAGCCAGTATTATAGTAGTTATATTCTTGTACATAGGGGCAGTATTATAGTAGTTATATTCTTGTACATAGGAGCAGTATTATAGTAGTTATATTCTTGTGCATAGGGGCAGTATTATAGTAGTTATATTCTTGTACATAGGGGCAGTATTATAGTAGTTATATTCTTGTGCATAGGGGCAGTATTATAGTAGTTATATTTTTGTATGTAGGGGCAGTATTATAGTAGTTATATTCTTGTGCATAGGGGCAGTATTATAGTAGTTATATTCTTGCACATAGGGGCAGTATTATAGTATTTATATTCTTGTACATAGGGAGCAGTATTATAGTAGTTATAATCTTGTACATAGGGGCAGTATTATAGTATTTATATTCTTGTACATGGGGAGCAGTATTATAGTAGTTATATTGTTGTACATAGTGGCAGTATTATAGTAGTTATATTCTTGTACATAGGAGCAGTATTATAGTAGTTATATTCTTGTGCATAGGGGCAGTATTATAGTAGTTATATTCTTGTGCATAGGGGCAGTATTATAGTAGTTATATTTTTGTATGTAGGGGCAGTATTATAGTTGTTACTCATTCCAGGTTGTGTGATATTTTTATTACTGAATGTCTTGACTTTATAGATCCCAGTGTTTTTGTGTGGACAGGCTTTTATTCGGGCTGTTGATTATCTCTCCGATTCCCTATTGAGGTTTTCCACACGTTTCAACACTTGATTCAATATCTCCCCTAAATATGCTTTCTATTTGTTCTGACATAATGGACAGGACTCTAAAAGCCAGAGGCTCTGGTGACAAGTTCACTTTAGTTTTTCATAAATCTCCCATCCATTGTCAGACTTCTGCACAAACTTTACTGACTTTTCATTTACAAGAAGCTTTTCTCATCCTGTCTTCTGGGGAAAATAAAAAAAAAATTGAAAAAAAAAACCCTGATGTACGCTGGAAGGTTTTCGCCATGCCTGCATGCCATTAATTTGCATGTGGTCGTTTTATGGTTCAGAGACAAGAGATTAATTACTGCAATTATTAGAGGTTGTTTATAAATTCCACATTTGAGCATTGTACGCGGCTTGTGAAGAACCAGGAGATGTAAATCATCAAAACAATTAAAAAATGACATAAAAATCCAAAAAACGTGTGGTAAATACGACACCCTTATGGTCAGATAGCCAGCAAGCGAAGAGCTGATCAATGCAATTCCTCGGCTCAGCTTCACGTTCAATATGCTTCTGAGGCTCGCCATCTGCCATGTTTTTGGATCTACTCATGCATCATATTATGAAGATTCTCACATTTCGTGTAATTCTATCACATATTTCTGGAACTTCGGAACATATTTTGCCAAACTTTTATCACAAGTGTAGAAAATAACTTCACAACCATGAGTGGTCGTGTTAGAGATAGGGTTAGAAAGGTTCTCCAGGAATATCAGTGATTCCAAGTTACTGTCTGCACACTCAGATTCGCCTTATCAAGAAGTCTGACTACCTACTGACTACCTACTCAGCTTTACTGATCCAAGGTGCTGTTTACACACTCAGCTCTGCTGTACCGAGGCGCCTGTTTTCATACTTGGTGCTGCTGTTCCAAGGTGCCTATCTGTATACTCCGTTCTGCAGTTGCAAAGTGCCAGTGCACAAATTCAGCTCAGCTGTACTGTTCTATCTGGCTACATTTCCAGATGCTACGACTCTATCCTACCTGTAACCCATCTCTGCTCTATCACTAGGCTCTGCTGTACATTCTCTAAAGGGTACTATTTTACAAACTGTTATATGCTATATCAAGGTGCCGGCTTCATACCTGTCTCAGTGATTCCAAGTTTCTGCCTGCACACTTGGCTTCGCCTTAGCCAAATGTCTGACTACCTACTCATCTCTGCTGATCCAAAGCGCTTTTTACACACGCAGATCTTCTGTACCGAGGTGTCTGTTTTAATACTTGGTGGTGCTGCTCCAAGGCGCTTATCTGCATACTTAGTTCTGCTGTTCCAAAGTGCAAGTGCACACATTCAGCTCAGATGTACTAAGGTATCTGGCTACATTTCCAGCTCTTCTGTTTCACAAACTGTCCACCATATCTATTTCTGCTCTATGTGCTTTCCAATATATATCTGTTCCGTGCCAATTTGCTAATATAAACTCTTCTACTTCAAGTGCTGGTTGGCTTATTTACCTCCACTACATCTCACTGCACCAACAACTCCGCTCTCGACTGTCCATCCATATCTATGGCTTAGCAAAATCACCTGGTGAACCATGACATCTGGGCTACCTCTATACACGTATTTCCTCGGGAACAGGCATCAGGATTGGACTTACAATGATCACACTGACTATTTCCACGTCTCCTATTCATTTTAGCCCAGTGTTACTAAAATAGCATGTCTTCTTTTACAAGAACAAAAAGTTGATGTCTCAATATCCTAGGATACATCAATCAGGGTTGAAAACGGTCCGTAAATGATCTTAAGAATAATCTACTACTTCCCCCGTTCATTTGGTGGGTGCTACAAAAAATTCTACTGCTTCTCTTTAGGAAACAAAGACTTGGCTATTGTATCTTTTGGATAAGTTCATCAGATGGGACCTTCAATAAGTTTAAGTACAGTCGCCATCACTGATCCAATACTTCATATCCATCTCAATGTAGTGGGACTTCAGATGCACCAACCTCTCTTTCTTCCTGGTGATCATTTGGTAGAGTTAGACTGGGACCCTCAATACGCCCAAGAACAGTCCCCTTGGCTGCTTCCATGTCGGATTCATTACAGTCAAGTATGACTGTGTCCTGGTATTTGTCCTGGTATTTTCAGGGTTGGTCAAGGAATACGAACAGCATCTTTGTCTTTTTTCATGTCTCTAATTTACTTTAATAGAGGGGGACCTCAAGTGCATATACGAACTAAGGACCTGATGCCTTCTTCCTTGAGATCATTCAATCAGGGTCATTCTGGGACCATTAATGAGCACAAGAAAAGTCTACTTGGGTACTGATATGCCTCCCTTTCATTTCAATGAATTGGGGCCACCGTGCATCTACTGCGTTTTCAGAAACAAGGATCTGGTGCCTTCATGCCCAAGAACATTCGATCATTGTTGGACAGTAACCATTAATGAGACCAAAAACACTTGACTTGACTGTTTCTAAGTCTTCCATTAATTTAAGTGGGTGGGAACACAAAAGCTTCTACTTCTATTTCAGAAACAAGAATATGTTTCCTCTCCTCCAAGTAGGACGATCAGGGTTGAGCTGGGACCATCAATGAGCCGAAGAACAATGACTTGGCACTCGTTTTTTTTTTGGTCAGTAGATGTGCCGTAAAAGTGTATCATTGGAAAAGCCCTTTACAATGGTCATCACTTTACAATGGGTTTAAGAATAGTATTTAACGTCGATTCGTTTTGGATTATACTTTTATTTATTTATTGAGTTTTTTCTTCTTCTGGACATTCCATTCTCAAATAGAATTGGCTTCCATTAGTGATACTTTCACCACTCTTCAGAAAGAATCTCTGAACCCTAAACGTAAGGATTGACTCTTTGGTTGTTCTATTGATTCATAGAAGGGCAGACTTTGATGAAGTTTCTTTTCCATGTAGATGAATGACATATGAAGCTTGGGGCACAGTGGGAGGTTCATCCAAAAGCCATGCAGATGGACAGTCCGAAGGTTGGCTCAACTTTCCTTACCTTCTCCAACTCTGCTGAAACCAAAATCAAGCCATGCCACTCTTCTCCTTTGCAATAAATTAATATTTGTATGTAATAAATAGAAATTAAAAATCAGATCCAGATAAGCATTCACAATTTATTATATTTAGAAAAAAAATCATTATTCATGCCCCTCTAGGTGCAAGAAGAGCCATTGGATGATTACGTCCTAAGTGGAAGGGGTTAAACCATAATCTTTTTGTATTGTTTTAATAAGAAAAACCTCTGCGCGATCTGCGATCTGTCTTGCAGAAAAATAAGCCGTGTCTGTAAGGGAATAAAGCATTCGCCGAGTGATGATAACAGTATCTCATCGGAGCATTTATCTTTACGCCTTGCTTGTTTATTTTCACTTGTTTTTGTGTTTATTTGGCGATTTTGGATGATGCTTCTTTATTCTCTGCCAGTTTTGTAGATACTCACATAGAACAATGCAAACAAGAAAATATCGAATCTCATTGCCAGAGAGAGAGAATTACAAAAAGGTAGTTGCATAGCGATCTGCAAAGTTGTGACTTAAAGTAAGAGAAGCAGGCAGCAACAAAACAAGAAGTCCAACGTTTGCAACCAGTACCCAACTTATTAGGTGCCAGCTATTAAGCTGGTGTTTTATTTGTCACAGGGGCCTTTGGATCCCTGCTACACCTGGGCCTAATATTTGCATGGTGGACCATCATATACTATACGGATTGTGACTGCTATTTCAGTAGGGCCCTCACCCAGGTCGGCATATCACCTTCACAATGATGCCTTCAACCCTTTTTTTTAGCGGAAATAACAAGAGATGGAATCAGGAAAACATGAGTCACAAGTGAATTGACGGAAATTAAAATTCGAGCATTCGAGTTCTTCCATGTGACTTTTCCTTATTATGTGCCCTCCGATCTCTAGTTTTCTTCAGCAATGTCCTCTTCCTGAATCTTCACCCTGCACCAGGTGCTCCTGGCACAGAGTTGCCTTTTGATGTCATGATGTCAGTCACTCAAGGAGATGATTAAGTCTC
This sequence comes from Ranitomeya imitator, assembly GCF_032444005.1. Classification (NCBI taxonomy): domain Eukaryota; kingdom Metazoa; phylum Chordata; class Amphibia; order Anura; family Dendrobatidae; genus Ranitomeya; species Ranitomeya imitator. The sequence goes on from NC_091290.1 coordinate 141,910,588, forward strand.
GGCCAATGCACATCGCAACATCAGAAACCAAGAGAAAGTGGAACTTTTTACATAATTTATTTTTCTCTCTATAATTATTTATGCCTCGTCACTTCCCTCTTGTATTATTTCCTCATCACTTCCCTCTTGTAATATTTCCTCGTCACTTCCGTCTTGTATTATTTCCTCATCACTTCCCTCTTGTAATATTTCCTCATTACTTCCCTCTTGTAATATTTCCTTATCACCTCCGTTTTGTATTATTTCCTCATCACCGCCCTCTTGTATTATTTCCTCATCACCTCCGTCTTGTAATATTTCCTCATCACTTCCCTCTTGAATTATTTCCTCATCACTTCCCTCTTGTAATATTTCCTTGTCACTTCCGTCTTGTATTATTTCCTCATCACTTCCGTCTTGTATTATTTCATCACCTCCCTCTTGTAATATTTCCTCATCACTTCCCTCTTGTATTATTTCATCACCTCCCTCTTGTAATATTTCCTCATCACTTCCCTCTTGTATTATTTCATCACCTCCCTCTTGTAATATTTCCTCATCACTTCCCTCTTGTATTATTTCATCACCTCCCTCTTGTAATATTTCCTCATCACTTCCGTCTTGTATTATTTCATCACCTCCCTCTTGTATTATTTCCTCATCACCTCCCTCTTGTATTATTTCATCACCTCCCTCTTGTAATATTTCCTCATCACTTCCCTCTTGTATTATTTCCTCATCACCTCCCTCTTGTAATATTTCCTCATCACTTCCCTCTTGTATTATTTCCTCATCACCTCCCTCTTGTAATATTTCCTCATCACTTCCCTCTTGAATTATCTCCTCATCACTTCCCTCTTGTAATATTTCCTCATCACTTCCCTCTTGTATTATTTCCTCATCACCTCCCTCTTGTAATATTTCCTCATCACTTCCCTCTTGAATTATTTCCTCATCACTTCCCTCTTGTAATATTTCCTCATCACTTCCGTCATGTATTATTTCCTCATCACCTCCCTCTTGTATTATTTCCTCATCACCTCCGTCTTGTAATATTTCCTCATCACTTCCCTCTTGAATTATTTCCTCATCACTTCCCTCTTGAATTATTTCCTCATCACGTCCCTCTTGTAATATTTCCTCGTCACTTCCGTCTTGTATTATTTCCTCATCACCTCCCTCTTGTAATATTTCCTCATCACTTCCCTCTTGTATTATTTCCTCATCACCTCCCTCTTGTTTTATTTCCTCATCACTTCCCTCTTGAATTATTTCCTCATCACTTCCCTCTTGTAATATTTCCTCGTCACTTCCGTCTTGTATTATTTCCTCATCACTTCCCTCTTGTAATATTTCCTCATCACCTCCGATTTGTATTATTTCCTCATCACCACCCTCTTGTATTATTTCCTCATCACCTCTGTCTTGTAATATTTCCTCATCACTTCCCTCTTGTATTATTTCCTTATCACTTCCCTCTTGTAATATTTCCTCATTACTTCCCTCTTGAATTATTTCTTCATCTACTACCTATTCTATTATTTCCTTATCTACTACCTATTCTATTATTTCCTCATCACCTCCTTCTTGTATTATTTCCTCATCACCTCCCTCTTGTTTTATTTCCTCATCACTTCCCTCTTGAATTATTTCCTCATCACTTCCCTCTTGTAATATTTCCTTGTCACTTCCATCTTGTATTATTTCCTCATCACTTCCGTCTTCTATTATTTCATCACCTCCCTCTTGTAATATTTCCTCATCACTTCCCTCTTGTATTATTTCATCACCTCCCTCTTGTAATATTTCCTCATCACTTCCCTCTTGTATTATTTCATCACCTCCCTCTTGTAATATTTCCTCATCACTTCCCTCTTGTATTATTTCATCACCTCCCTCTTGTAATATTTCCTCATCACTTCCGTCTTGTATTATTTCATCACCTCCCTCTTGTATTATTTCCTCATCACCTCCCTCTTGTATTATTTCATCACCTCCCTCTTGTAATATTTCCTCATCACTTCCCTCTTGTATTATTTCCTCATCACCTCCCTCTTGTATTATTTCCTCATCACCTCCCTCTTGTTTTTATTTCCTCATCACTTCCCTCTTGAATTATTTCCTCATCACTTCCCTCTTGTAATATTTCCTTGTCACTTCCGTCTTGTATTATTTCCTCATCACCTCCCTCTTGTAATATTTCCTCATCACTTCCCTCTTGTATTATTTCCTCATCACCTCCCTCTTGTAATATTTTCTCATCACTTCCCTCTTGAATTATCTCCTCATCACTTCCCTCTTGTAATATTTCCTCATCACTTCCCTCTTGTATTATTTCCTCATCACCTCCCTCTTGTAATATTTCCTCATCACTTCCCTCTTGAATTATTTCCTCATCACTTCCCTCTTGTAATATTTCCTCATCACTTCCGTCATGTATTATTTCCTCATCACCTCCCTCTTGTATTATTTCCTCATCACCTCCGTCTTGTAATATTTCCTCATCACTTCCCTCTTGAATTATTTCCTCATCACTTCCCTCTTGAATTATTTCCTCATCACGTCCCTCTTGTAATATTTCCTCGTCACTTCCGTCTTGTATTATTTCCTCATCACCTCCCTCTTGTAATATTTCCTCATCACTTCCCTCTTGAATTATTTCCTCATCACTTCCCTCTTGAATTATTTCCTCATCACTTCCCTCTTGTAATATTTCCTCATCACTTCCGTCTTGTATTATTTCCTCATCACTTCCCTCTAGTAATATTTCCTCATCACCTCCGTTTTGTATTATTTCCTCATCACCGCCCTCTTGTATTATTTCCTCATCACCTCTGTCTTGTAATATTTCCTCATCACTTCCCTCTTGTATTATTTCCTCATCACTTCCCTCTTGTAATATTTCCTCATCACTTCCCTCTTGTAATATTTCCTCGTCACTTCCGTCTTGTATTATTTCCTCATCACCTCCCTCTTGTAATATTTCCTCATCACTTCCCTCTTGTATTATTTCCTCATCACCTCCCTCTTGTTTTATTTCCTCATCACTTCCCTCTTGAATTATTTCCTCATCACTTCCCTCTTGTAATATTTCCTCGTCACTTCCGTCTTGTATTATTTCCTCATCACTTCCCTCTTGTAATATTTCCTCATCACCTCCGTTTTGTATTATTTCCTCATCACCGCCCTCTTGTATTATTTCCTCATCACCTCTGTCTTGTAATATTTCCTCATCACTTCCCTCTTGTATTATTTCCTCATCACTTCCCTCTTGTAATATTTCCTCATCACTTCCCTCTTGAATTATTTCTTCATCTACTACCTATTCTATTATTTCCTTATCTACTACCTATTCTATTATTTCCTCATCACCTCCTTCTTGTATTATTTCCTCATCACCTCCCTCTTGTTTTATTTCCTCATCACTTCCCTCTTGAATTATTTCCTCATCACTTCCCTCTTGTAATATTTCCTTGTCACTTCCGTCTTGTATTATTTCCTCATCACTTCCGTCTTGTATTATTTCATCACCTCCCTCTTGTAATATTTCCTCATCACTTCCCTCTTGTATTATTTCATCACCTCCCTCTTGTAATATTTCCTCATCACTTCCCTCTTGTATTATTTCATCACCTCCCTCTTGTAATATTTCCTCATCACTTCCCTCTTGTATTATTTCATCACCTCCCTCTTGTAATATTTCCTCATCACTTCCGTCTTGTATTATTTCATCACCTCCCTCTTGTATTATTTCCTCATCACCTCCCTCTTGTATTATTTCATCACCTCCCTCTTGTAATATTTCCTCATTACTTCCCTCTTGTAATATTTCCTCATCACCTCCCTCTTGTTTTATTTCCTCATCACTTCCCTCTTGTATTATTTCCTCATCACCTCCCTCTTGTTTTATTTCCTCATCACTTCCCTCTTGAATTATTTCCTCATCACTTCCCTCTTGTAATATTTCCTCGTCACTTCCGTCTTGTATTATTTCCTCATCACTTCCCTCTTGTAATATTTCCTCATCACCTCCGTTTTGTATTATTTCCTCATCACCGCCCTCTTGTATTATTTCCTCATCACCTCTGTCTTGTAATATTTCCTCATCACTTCCCTCTTGTATTATTTCCTCATCACTTCCCTCTTGTAATATTTCCTCATCACTTACCTCTTGAATTATTTCTTCATCTACTACCTATTCTATTATTTCCTTATCTACTACCTATTCTATTATTTCCTCATCACCTCCTTCTTGTATTATTTCCTCATCACCTCCCTCTTGTTTTATTTCCTCATCACTTCCCTCTTGAATTATTTCCTCATCACTTCCCTCTTGAAATATTTCCTTGTCACTTCCGTCTTGTATTATTTCCTCATCACTTCCGTCTTGTATTATTTCATCACCTCCCTCTTGTAATATTTCCTCATCACTTCCCTCTTGTATTATTTCATCACCTCCCTCTTGTAATATTTCCTCATCACTTCCCTCTTGTATTATTTCATCACCTCCCTCTTGTAATATTTCCTCATCACTTCCCTCTTGTATTATTTCCTCATCACCTCCCTCTTGTATTATTTCCTCATCACCTCCCTCTTGTTTTTATTTCCTCATCACTTCCCTCTTGAATTATTTCCTCATCACTTCCCTCTTGTAATATTTCCTTGTCACTTCCGTCTTGTATTATTTCCTCATCACCTCCCTCTTGTAAAATTTCCTCATCACTTCCCTCTTGTATTATTTCCTCATCACCTCCCTCTTGTAATATTTTCTCATCACTTCCCTCTTGAATTATCTCCTCATCACTTCCCTCTTGTAATATTTCCTCATCACTTCCCTCTTGTATTATTTCCTCATCACCTCCCTCTTGTAATATTTCCTCATCACTTCCCTCTTGAATTATTTCCTCATCACTTCCCTCTTGTAATATTTCCTCATCACTTCCGTCATGTATTATTTCCTCATCACCTCCCTCTTGTATTATTTCCTCATCACCTCCGTCTTGTAATATTTCCTCATCACTTCCCTCTTGAATTATTTCCTCATCACTTCCCTCTTGAATTATTTCCTCATCACGTCCCTCTTGTAATATTTCCTCGTCACTTCCGTCTTGTATTATTTCCTCATCACCTCCCTCTTGTAATATTTCCTCATCACTTCCCTCTTGAATTATTTCCTCATCACTTCCCTCTTGAATTATTTCCTCATCACGTCCCTCTTGTAATATTTCCTCATCACTTCCGTCTTGTATTATTTCCTCATCACTTCCCTCTAGTAATATTTCCTCATCACCTCCGTTTTGTATTATTTCCTCATCACCGCCCTCTTGTATTATTTCCTCATCACCTCTGTCTTGTAATATTTCCTCATCACTTCCCTCTTGTATTATTTCCTCATCACTTCCCTCTTGTAATATTTCCTCATCACTTCCCTCTTGTAATATTTCCTCGTCACTTCCGTCTTGTATTATTTCCTCATCACCTCCCTCTTGTAATATTTCCTCATCACTTCCCTCTTGTATTATTTCCTCATCACCTCCCTCTTGTTTTATTTCCTCATCACTTCCCTCTTGAATTATTTCCTCATCACTTCCCTCTTGTAATATTTCCTCGTCACTTCCGTCTTGTATTATTTCCTCATCACTTCCCTCTTGTAATATTTCCTCATCACCTCCGTTTTGTATTATTTCCTCATCACCGCCCTCTTGTATTATTTCCTCATCACCTCTGTCTTGTAATATTTCCTCATCACTTCCCTCTTGTATTATTTCCTCATCACTTCCCTCTTGTAATATTTCCTCATCACTTCCCTCTTGAATTATTTCTTCATCTACTACCTATTCTATTATTTCCTTATCTACTACCTATTCTATTATTTCCTCATCACCTCCTTCTTGTATTATTTCCTCATCACCTCCCTCTTGTTTTATTTCCTCATCACTTCCCTCTTGAATTATTTCCTCATCACTTCCCTCTTGTAATATTTCCTTGTCACTTCCGTCTTGTATTATTTCCTCATCACTTCCGTCTTGTATTATTTCATCACCTCCCTCTTGTAATATTTCCTCATCACTTCCCTCTTGTATTATTTCATCACCTCCCTCTTGTAATATTTCCTCATCACTTCCCTCTTGTATTATTTCATCACCTCCCTCTTGTAATATTTCCTCATCACTTCCCTCTTGTATTATTTCATCACCTCCCTCTTGTAATATTTCCTCATCACTTCCGTCTTGTATTATTTCATCACCTCCCTCTTGTATTATTTCCTCATCACCTCCCTCTTGTATTATTTCATCACCTCCCTCTTGTAATATTTCCTCATCACTTCCCTCTTGTAATATTTCCTCATCACCTCCCTCTTGTTTTATTTCCTCATCACTTCCCTCTTGTATTATTTCCTCATCACCTCCCTCTTGTTTTATTTCCTCATCACTTCCCTCTTGAATTATTTCCTCATCACTTCCCTCTTGTAATATTTCCTCGTCACTTCCGTCTTGTATTATTTCCTCATCACTTCCCTCTTGTTATATTTCCTCATCACCTCCGTTTTGTATTATTTCCTCATCACCGCCCTCTTGTATTATTTCCTCATCACCTCTGTCTTGTAATATTTCCTCATCACTTCCCTCTTGTATTATTTCCTCATCACTTCCCTCTTGTAATATTTCCTCATCACTTACCTCTTGAATTATTTCTTCATCTACTACCTATTCTATTATTTCCTTATCTACTACCTATTCTATTATTTCCTCATCACCTCCTTCTTGTATTATTTCCTCATCACCTCCCTCTTGTTTTATTTCCTCATCACTTCCCTCTTGAATTATTTCCTCATCACTTCCCTCTTGTAATATTTCCTTGTCACTTCCGTCTTGTATTATTTCCTCATCACTTCCGTCTTGTATTATTTCATCACCTCCCTCTTGTAATATTTCCTCATCACTTCCCTCTTGTATTATTTCATCACCTCCCTCTTGTAATATTTCCTCATCACTTCCCTCTTGTATTATTTCATCACCTCCCTCTTGTAATATTTCCTCATCACTTCCCTCTTGTATTATTTCATCACCTCCCTCTTGTAATATTTCCTCATCACTTCCCTCTTGTATTATTTCATCACCTCCCTCTTGTAATATTTCCTCATCACTTCCGTCTTGTATTATTTCATCACCTCCCTCTTGTATTATTTCCTCATCACCTCCCTCTTGTATTATTTCATCACCTCGCTCTTGTAATATTTCCTCATCACTTCCCTCTTGTATTATTTCCTCATCACCTCCCTCTTGTATTATTTCCTCATCACCTCCCTCTTGTTTTATTTCCTCATCACTTCCCTCTTGAATTATTTCCTCATCACTTCCCTCTTGTAATATTTCCTTGTCACTTCCGTCTTGTATTATTTCCTCATCACCTCCCTCTTGTAATATTTCCTCATCACTTCCCTCTTGTATTATTTCCTCATCACCTCCCTCTTGTAATATTTCCTCATCACTTCCCTCTTGAATTATCTCCTCATCACTTCCCTCTTGTAATATTTCCTCATCACTTCCCTCTTGTATTAATTCCTCATCACCTCCCTCTTGTAATATTTCCTCATCACTTCCCTCTTGAATTATTTCCTCATCACTTCCCTCTTGTAATATTTCCTCATCACTTCCGTCATGTATTATTTCCTCATCACCTCCCTCTTGTATTATTTCCTCATCAACTCCGTCTTGTAATATTTCCTCATCACTTCCCTCTTGAATTACTTCCTCATCACTTCCCTCTTGAATTATTTCCTCATCACGTCCCTCTTGTAATATTTCCTCGTCACTTCCGTCTTGTATTATTTCCTCATCACCTCCCTCTTGTAATATTTCCTCATCACTTCCCTCTTGAATTATTTCCTCATCACTTCCCTCTTGAATTATTTCCTCATCACTTCCCTCTTGTAATATTTCCTCATCACTTCCGTCTTGTATTATTTCCTCATCACTTCCCTCTTGTAATATTTCCTCATCACCTCCGTTTTGTATTATTTCCTCATCACCGCCCTCTTGTATTATTTCCTCATCACCTCTGTCTTGTAATATTTCCTCATCACTTCCCTCTTGTATTATTTCCTCATCACTTCCCTCTTGTAATATTTCCTCATCACTTCCCTCTTGAATTATTTCTTCATCTACTACCTATTCTATTATTTCCTTATCTACTACCTATTCTATTATTTCCTCATCACCTCCTTCTTGTATTATTTCCTCATCACCTCCCTCTTGTTTTATTTCCTCATCACTTCCCTCTTGAATTATTTCCTCATCACTTCCCTCTTGTAATATTTCCTTGTCACTTCCGTCTTGTATTATTTCCTCATCACCTCCCTCTTGTATTATTTCCTCATCACCTCCGTCTTGTAATATTTCCTCATCACTTCCCTCTTGAATTATTTCCTCATCACTTCCCTCTTGAATTATTTCCTCATCACGTCCCTCTTGTAATATTTCCTCGTCACTTCCGTCTTGTATTATTTCCTCATCACCTCCCTCTTGTAATATTTCCTCATCACTTCCCTCTTGAATTATTTCCTCATCACTTCCCTCTTGAATTATTTCCTCATCACTTCCCTCTTGTAATATTTCCTCATCACTTCCATCTTGTATTATTTCCTCATCACTTCCCTCTTGTAATATTTCCTCATCACCTCCGTTTTGTATTATTTCCTCATCACCGCCCTCTTGTATTATTTCCTCATCACCTCTGTCTTGTAATATTTCCTCATCACTTCCCTCTTGTATTATTTCCTCATCACTTCCCTCTTGTAATATTTCCTCATCACTTCCCTCTTGAATTATTTCTTCATCTACTACCTATTCTATTATTTCCTTATCTACTACCTATTCTATTATTTCCTCATCACCTCCTTCTTGTATTATTTCCTCATCACCTCCCTCTTGTTTTATTTCCTCATCACTTCCCTCTTGAATTATTTCCTCATCACTTCCCTCTTGTAATATTTCCTTGTCACTTCCGTCTTGTATTATTTCCTCATCACTTCCGTCTTGTATTATTTCATCACCTCCCTCTTGTAATATTTCCTCATCACTTCCCTCTTGTATTATTTCATCACCTCCCTCTTGTAATAATTCCTCATCACTTCCCTCTTGTATTATTTCATCACCTCCCTCTTGTAATATTTCCTCATCACTTCCCTCTTGTATTATTTCATCACCTCCCTCTTGTAATATTTCCTCATCACTTCCGTCTTGTATTATTTCATCACCTCCCTCTTGTAATATTTCCTCATCACTTCCCTCTTGTATTATTTCCTCATCACCTCCCTCTTGTAATATTTCCTCATCACTTCCCTCTTGTATTATTTCCTCATCACCTCCCTCTTGTAATATTTCCTCATCACTTCCCTCTTGAATTATCTCCTCATCACTTCCCTCTTGTAATATTTCCTCATCACTTCCCTCTTGTATTATTTCCTCATCACCTCCCTCTTGTAATATTTCCTCATCACTTCCCTCTTGAATTATTTCCTCATCACTTCCCTCTTGTAATATTTCCTCATCACTTCCGTCATGTATTATTTCCTCATCACCTCCCTCTTGTATTATTTCCTCATCACCTCCGTCTTGTAATATTTCCTCATCACTTCCCTCTTGAATTATTTCCTCATCACTTCCCTCTTGAATTATTTCCTCATCACGTCCCTCTTGTAATATTTCCTCGTCACTTCCGTCTTGTATTATTTCCTCATCACCTCCCTCTTGTAATATTTCCTCATCACCTCCCTCTTGTAATATTTCCTCTTCACTTCCCTCTTGTATTATTTCCTCATCACCTCCCTCTTGTTTTATTTCCTCATCACTTCCCTCTTGAATTATTTCCTCATCACTTCCCTCTTGTAATATTTCCTCGTCACTTCCGTCTTGTATTATTTCCTCATCACTTCCCTCTTGTAATATTTCCTCATCACCTCCGTTTTGTATTATTTCCTCATCACCGCCCTCTTGTATTATTTCCTCATCACCTCTGTCTTGTAATATTTCCTCATCACTTCCCTCTTGTATTATTTCCTCATCACTTCCCTCTTGTAATATTTCCTCATCACTTCCCTCTTGAATTATTTCTTCATCTACTACCTATTCTATTATTTCCTTATCTACTACCTATTCTATTATTTCCTCATCACCTCCTTCTTGTATTATTTCCTCATCACCTCCCTCTTGTTTTATTTCCTCATCACTTCCCTCTTGTATTATTTCCTCATCACTTCCCTCTTGTATTATTTCCTCATCACTTCCCTCTTGTATTATTTCCTCATCATTTCCCTCTTGTTTTATTTCCTCATCACTTCCGTCTTGTATTATTTCCTCATCATCTCCCTCTTGTATTATTTCCTCATCATCTCCCTCTTGTATTATTTCCTCATCACTTCCCTCTTGTATTAATTCCTCATCTACTACCTATTCTATTATTTCCTCATCACCTCCCTCTTGTATTATTTCCTCATCACCTCCCTCTTGTATTATTTCATCACCTCCCTCTTGTATTATTTCCTCATCACCTCCCTCTTGTATTATTTCATCACCTCCCTCTTGTAATATTTCCTCATCACTTCCGTCTTGTATTATTTCATCACCTCCCTCTTGTATTATTTCCTCATCACCTCCCTCTTGTATTATTTCATCACCTCCCTCTTGTAATATTTCCTCATCACTTCCCTCTTGTATTATTTCCTCATCACCTCCCTCTTGTATTATTTCCTCATCACCTCCCTCTTGTAATATTTCCTCATCACTTCCCTCTTGAATTATCTCCTCATCACTTCCCTCTTGTAATATTTCCTCATCACTTCCCTCTTGTTTTATTTCCTCATCACCTCCCTCTTGTAATATTTCCTCATCACTTCCCTCTTGAATTATTTCCTCATCACTTCCCTCTTGTAATATTTCCTCATCACTTCCGTCATGTATTATTTCCTCATCACCTCCCTCTTGTATTATTTCCTCATCACCTCCGTCTTGTAATATTTCCTCATCACTTCCCTCTTGAATTATTTCCTCATCACTTCCCTCTTGAATTATTTCCTCATCACGTCCCTCTTGTAATATTTCCTCGTCACTTCCGTCTTGTATTATTTCCTCATCACCTCCCTCTTGTAATATTTCCTCATCACTTCCCTCTTGTATTATTTCCTCATCACCTCCCTCTTGTTTTATTTCCTCATCACTTCCCTCTTGAATTATTTCCTCATCACTTCCCTCTTGTAATATTTCCTCGTCACTTCCGTCTTGTATTATTTCCTCATCACTTCCCTCTTGTAATATTTCCTCATCACCTCCGTTTTGTATTATTTCCTCATCACCGCCCTCTTGTATTATTTCCTCATCACCTCTGTCTTGTAATATTTCCTCATCACTTCCCTCTTGTATTATTTCCTCATCACTTCCCTCTTGTAATATTTCCTCATCACTTCCCTCTTGAATTATTTCTTCATCTACTACCTATTCTATTATTTCCTTATCTACTACCTAATCTATTATTTCCTCATCACCTCCTTCTTGTATTGTTTCCTCATCACCTCCCTCTTGTTTTATTTCCTCATCACTTCCCTCTTGTATTATTTCCTCATCACTTCCCTCTTGTATTATTTCCTCATCACTTCCCTCTTGTTTTATTTCCTCATCACTTCCCTCTTGTATTATTTCCTCATCACTTCCCTCTTGTATTATTTCCTCATCACTTCCCTCTTGTATTTTTTCCTCATCATTTCCCTCTTGTTTTATTTCCTCATCACTTCCGTCTTGTATTATTTCCTCATCATCTCCCTCTTGTATTATTTCCTCATCATCTCCCTCTTGTATTATTTCCTCATCACTTCCCTCTTGTATTAATTCCTCATCTACTACCTATTCTATTATTTCCTCATCACCTCCCTCTTGTATTATTTCCTCATCACTTCCGTCTTGTATTATTTCATCACCTCCCTCTTGTATTATTTCCTCATCACCTCCCTCTTGAATTATTTCCTCATCACTTCCCTCTTGTAATATTTCCTCATCACTTCCGTCATGTATTATTTCCTCATCACCTCCCTCTTGTATTATTTCCTCATCACCTCCGTCTTGTAATATTTCCTCATCACTTCCCTCTTGAATTATTTCCTCATCACTTCCCTCTTGAATTATTTCCTCATCACGTCCCTCTTGTAATATTTCCTCGTCACTTCCGTCTTGTATTATTTCCTCATCACCTCCCTCTTGTAATATTTCCTCATCACTTCCCTCTTGTATTATTTCCTCATCACCTCCCTCTTGTTTTATTTCCTCATCACTTCCCTCTTGAATTATTTCCTCATCACTTCCCTCTTGTAATATTTCCTCGTCACTTCCGTCTTGTATTATTTCCTCATCACTTCCCTCTTGTAATATTTCCTCATCACCTCCGTTTTGTATTATTTCCTCATCACCGCCCTCTTGTATTATTTCCTCATCACCTCTGTCTTGTAATATTTCCTCATCATTTCCCTCTTGTATTATTTCCTCATCACTTCCCTCTTGTAATATTTCCTCATCACTTCCCTCTTGAATTATTTCTTCATCTACTACCTATTCTATTATTTCCTTATCTACTACCTATTCTATTATTTCCTCATCACCTCCTTCTTGTATTATTTCCTCATCACCTCCCTCTTGTTTTATTTCCTCATCACTTCCCTCTTGTATTATTTCCTCATCACTTCCCTCTTGTATTATTTCCTCATCACTTCCCTCTTGTATTATTTCCTCATCACTTCCCTCTTGTAATATTTCCTCATCACTTCCGTCTTGTATTATTTCCTCATCATCTCCCTCTTGTATTATTTCCTCATCATCTCCCTCTTGTATTATTTCCTCATCACTTCCCTCTTGTATTAATTCCTCATCTACTACCTATTCTATTATTTCCTCATCACTTCCCTCTTGTATTATTTCCTCATCACTTCCCTATTGTATTAATTCCTCATCTACTACCTATTCTATTATTTCCTCATCTCTTCCTTCTTGTATTATTTCCTCATCACTTCCCTCTTGTAATATTTCCTCATCACTTCCCTCTTGAATTATTTCTTTATCTACTACCTATTCTATTATTTCCTTATCTACTACCTATTCTATTATTTCCTCATCACCTCCTTCTTGTATTATTTCCTCATCACCTCCCTCTTGTTTTATTTCCTCATCACTTCCCTCTTGTATTATTTCCTCATCACTTCCCTCTTGTATTATTTCCTCATCACTTCCCTCTTGTATTATTTCCTCATCACCTCCCTCTTGTTTTATTTCCTCATCACTTCCCTCTTGAATTATTTCTTCATCTACTACCTATTCTATTATTTCCTTATCTACTACCTAATCTATTATTTCCTCATCACCTCCTTCTTGTATTATTTCCTCATCACCTCCCTCTTGTTTTATTTCCTCATCACTTCCCTCTTGTATTATTTCCTCATCACTTCCCTCTTGTATTATTTCCTCATCACTTCCCTCTTGTTTTATTTCCTCATCACTTCCCTCTTGTATTATTTCCTCATCACTTCCCTCTTGTATTATTTCCTCATCACTTCCCTCTTGTATTATTTCCTCATCATTTCCCTCTTGTTTTATTTCCTCATCACTTCCGTCTTGTATTATTTCCTCATCATCTCCCTCTTGTATTATTTCCTCATCATCTCCCTCTTGTATTATTTCCTCATCACTTCCCTCTTGTATTAATTCCTCATCTACTACCTATTCTATTATTTCCTCATCACCTCCCTCTTGTATTATTTCCTCATCACTTCTGTCTTGTATTATTTCATCACCTCCCTCTTGTATTATTTCCTCATCACCTCCCTCTTGAATTATTTCCTCATCACTTCCCTCTTGTAATATTTCCTCATCACTTCCGTCATGTATTATTTCCTCATCACCTCCCTCTTGTATTATTTCCTCATCACCTCCGTCTTGTAATATTTCCTCATCACTTCCCTCTTGAATTATTTCCTCATCACTTCCCTCTTGAATTATTTCCTCATCACGTCCCTCTTGTAATATTTCCTCGTCACTTCCGTCTTGTATTATTTCCTCATCACCTCCCTCTTGTAATATTTCCTCATCACTTCCCTCTTGTATTATTTCCTCATCACCTCCCTCTTGTTTTATTTCCTCATCACTTCCCTCTTGAATTATTTCCTCATCACTTCCCTCTTGTAATATTTCCTCGTCACTTCCGTCTTGTATTATTTCCTCATCACTTCCCTCTTGTAATATTTCCTCATCACCTCCGTTTTGTATTATTTCCTCATCACCGCCCTCTTGTATTATTTCCTCATCACCTCTGTCTTGTAATATTTCCTCATCATTTCCCTCTTGTATTATTTCCTCATCACTTCCCTCTTGTAATATTTCCTCATCACTTCCCTCTTGAATTATTTCTTCATCTACTACCTATTCTATTATTTCCTTATCTACTACCTATTCTATTATTTCCTCATCACCTCCTTCTTGTATTATTTCCTCATCACCTCCCTCTTGTTTTATTTCCTCATCACTTCCCTCTTGTATTATTTCCTCATCACTTCCCTCTTGTATTATTTCCTCATCACTTCCCTCTTGTATTATTTCCTCATCACTTCCCTCTTGTAATATTTCCTCATCACTTCCGTCTTGTATTATTTCCTCATCATCTCCCTCTTGTATTATTTCCTCATCATCTCCCTCTTGTATTATTTCCTCATCACTTCCCTCTTGTATTAATTCCTCATCTACTACCTATTCTATTATTTCCTCATCACTTCCCTCTTGTATTATTTCCTCATCACTTCCCTATTGTATTAATTCCTCATCTACTACCTATTCTATTATTTCCTCATCTCTTCCTTCTTGTATTATTTCCTCATCACTTCCCTCTTGTAATATTTCCTCATCACTTCCCTCTTGAATTATTTCTTTATCTACTACCTATTCTATTATTTCCTTATCTACTACCTATTCTATTATTTCCTCATCACCTCCTTCTTGTATTATTTCCTCATCACCTCCCTCTTGTTTTATTTCCTCATCACTTCCCTCTTGTATTATTTCCTCATCACTTCCCTCTTGTATTATTTCCTCATCACTTCCCTCTTGTATTATTTCCTCATCACCTCCCTCTTGTTTTATTTCCTCATCACTTCCCTCTTGAATTATTTCCTCATCACTTCCCTCTTGTAATATTTCCTCGTCACTTCCGTCTTGTATTATTTCCTCATCACTTCCCTCTTGTAATATTTCCTCATCACTTCCATCTTGTATTATTTCCTCATCACTTCCCTCTTGAATTATTTCCTCATCACTTCCCTCTTGTAATATTTCCTCATCACTTCCATCTTGTATTATTTCCTCATCACTTCCCTCTTGTAATATTTCCTCATCACCTCCGTTTTGTATTATTTCCTCATCACCGCCCTCTTGTATTATTTCCTCATCACCTCTGTCTTGTAATATTTCCTCATCACTTCCCTCTTGTATTATTTCCTCATCACTTCCCTCTTGTAATATTTCCTCATCACTTCCCTCTTGAATTATTTCTTCATCTACTACCTATTCTATTATTTCCTTATCTACTACCTATTCTATTATTTCCTCATCACCTCCTTCTTGTATTATTTCCTCATCACCTCCCTCTTGTTTTATTTCCTCATCACTTCCCTCTTGTATTATTTCCTCATCACTTCCCTCTTGTATTATTTCCTCATCACTTCCCTCTTGTATTATTTCCTCATCACTTCCCTCTTGTAATATTTCCTCATCACTTCCGTCTTGTATTATTTCCTCATCATCTCCCTCTTGTATTATTTCCTCATCACTTCCCTCTTGTATTAATTCCTCATCTACTACCTATTCTATTATTTCCTCATCACTTCCCTCTTGTATTATTTCCTCATCACTTCCCTATTGTATTAATTCCTCATCTACTACCTATTCTATTATTTCCTCATCTCTTCCTTCTTGTATTATTTCCTCATCACTTCCCTCTTGTAATATTTCCTCATCACTTCCCTCTTGAATTATTTCTTTATCTACTACCTATTCTATTATTTCCTTATCTACTACCTATTCTATTATTTCCTCATCACCTCCTTCTTGTATTATTTCCTCATCACCTCCCTCTTGTTTTATTTCCTCATCACTTCCCTCTTGTATTATTTCCTCATCACTTCCCTCTTGTATTATTTCCTCATCACTTCCCTCTTGTATTATTTCCTCATCACTTCCCTCTTGTTTTATTTCCTCATCACTTCCGTCTTGTATTATTTCCTCATCATCTCCCTCTTGTATTATTTCCTCATCATCTCCCTCTTGTATTATTTCCTCATCACTTCCCTCTTGTATTAATTCCTCATCTACTACCTATTCTATTATTTCCTCATCACCTCCCTCTTGTATTATTTCCTCATCACTTCCCTCTTGTATTATTTCCTCATCACTTCCCTATTGTATTAATTCCTCATCTACTACCTATTCTATTATTTCCTCATCTCTTCCTTCTTGTATTATTTCCTCATCACCACCCTCTTGTATTATTTCTTTATCACCAGTTGGTGCTTTTAAAATTGTATGGAGGGGAGGAGCTAGTGGAACACACAGACATTCCAAGGAGGGGAGGAGCTAGTGGAACACACAGACATTCTATGCAAGGGAGGAGCTAGTGGAACACACAGACATTCTATGGAGGGGAGGAGCTAGTGGAACACACAGACATTCTATGCAAGGGAGGAGCTAGTGGAACACACAGACATTCTATGGAGGGGAGGAGCTAGTGGAACACACAGACATTCTATGGAGGGGAGGAGCTAGTGGAACACACAGACAAAAATTCAGCCTGTGCAATAGAAGTTTTCCAAAATCAGGCAACCCCTTCAAGACAAAGCACACTCTGGACAAAACACTCACCATCTCTGTTCCCCATCTCTGTGCGGAGGCACAGCACAGTAACACACCTTCAGCTCAGAAGCACAACACCATATTTTGTATGTTTTTCTTACCTTTAAATAAATACACAAAGCTCTCCACTGTAATCAATAGATACTTTATGGCCGAGATTGACAGCAGCGCGCGGATCCTCCGCAGCCTTGGAGGAAATTAATTAAACATGCATTTCTGCACAGACTACAAAGCGCATTGTTGAAATGCTGACAGTCACTTCTCCATCATGTATCTATAGCCCCGAAACGCGGTCTCCAAAGAATAAAAATGTTTCCTGGAGAGCTGATTATATTTATTGTAATGTGAGATGGAGAGAAATGATCGAGATCACAGAGAACAATAGAACAATGTGCGGCGGAGTCTGCGGCCTCAGACGGATAAGCGCTGGAAGATCTGAAAGATTCATCAGAGACACAAAACTCATCAACGTGTCCTCAATCCACAGGGTCTGCGCACACTACAACTGTCTGCCCGGCCTGTCCGTCTATTATCTATCTATTAATTATCTATCTAGTATCCATCATCATCTATCTATCATCTATCTATCATCTATTTATTGTCATATATCTATTATCTATCTATCATCTATTTCTTTATCTATTATCTATCTATTGTCATCTACTATCTATCTATTATCTATTTAGTTATCTATTATCATATATCTCGCAATTATTTATATCTGTCTATCTATTATCTATAATCTATCTATTATCTGTCTATCTATTATCTATTTTTTCGTTTTATCCATTGTTCTGTCTTTCCACCTATTTATCACCTATGTACTTATCCATCTCATTTTCCATTGATGGCTGTACCTTTCAGTCTGTCCCCTTGTACCTCTCCCCTGCATACAGAGGTGTCATTTCCCGCAGCCCTCTGTGTTATTACATCAGGTTTCTTCCTCTCCGCTCAGGATTATATAAGAACCGATGTCGCTCTATGTATCTTTTTTGTCCTATTTGTTTCTCGCTGTAGCACAATCCTTCTAGAAATCTCATCTCTTTACTTTCACCCGGCTTCCTTTTCGCTTGTTGGGGTCACTCTTCGGTGTAAACACTTTTGCAGCGCTTTTTGCCCCTTTTGATTCCTTTTTTGCTTCCCAGTCATCAAACATCAGTTTCCCTGGAAACACAGGTAGCGTTGTGTTACACACGTGACGCGATGATACATGAAAGGACGCACTTGTCATGATGGATTTTTTATTTCCCAAGGAACTAATTTTTTTTCTGTTGTGATGAGATCTGAATCAGACAGATCAGAAGCTGGAGCTCAGGAAACGGGAGGCCGAGGAGAAGTTCTATGAATGAGATGACGGTAACACCAGAGCCATCAGACAATGTATCACTCTCCGCTGATCCCCCTCGGGCTTCATTAACTCGTCCTGATACTGTGGCCAATGCTTCCCACTGAGCGGTCATCGATGTATCTCATGGCGGGCAGCGGACATGGTCAGGAGGACTCTTAGATAACCATAGAATCCCCGTCTCCGTGGGGGGTCTGATATTAGGAAATTGTCCTCCTTTTAGTAGCCGAATGCATCACTTCCCCTTAAAATAAAAAGCAACCCAAAAATGGATGCTCTGGAAGCCACTGATGGTCTCCAGATGGGGTTGTCCTTTGTTGGACTTTTGATGGCCCATTAATGTGTCTCCACCAGAGGATCTGGGTGGGCTCGCTCAATCCTGGCCTTGTGACCAATGTTCAGGATTGGTGCGGTGATGGCTTTTTGTTAGCCTTTCTGGGTGTCTAGGGGTTAATGACTGTGTGCCTCATGGTCTGAGCTAGTGAAAGGGTAGTTGTCTGTATCCCTGGTGGTCTACATAAATGATAAGGCTACTGTATATATGATGGTTGGTTTATGGCAGTACAGGAGTTTGGGTCAGCATCCCTGGTTGTCTAGGGTAGAGAAATGGTTAATATAAGGCTCCAATGTAACGATGGTTTAAGGCAGTGAAGGGGATTATATAAGGATTCCTGGTGGTCTATGGCAGTGAAGTGGAAAAGTAAGAATCCCTGGTGGCTAGGACAGTGAAGAAGGTTATGTGAGGATTTCCGTGGTCTAGGACAGTGAAGAGGTTGATGTAATGATCCCTGGTTTTCTAGGATAGTAAAGGGTATTATGTAAGGATCCCTGGTGGTCTAGGATAGTAAAGGGGATTATGTAAGGATCCCTGGTGGTCTAGGATAGTAAAGGGTATTATGTAAGGATCCCTGGTGGTCTAGGATAGTAAAGGGGATTATGTAAGGATTCCTGGTGGTCTAGGGCCATGGAGGAGATAATGTATCCCTGCTGGTCTAGGAGCGTAAAGGGGATTATGTAAGGATCCCTGCTGGTCTAGGGCAGTGAAGAGGATGATGTAAGGATCCCTGGATTTCTAGGATAGTAAAGGGTATTATGTAAGGATCCTTGGTGGTCTAGGGCCATGAAGGAGATAATGTATCTCTGCTGGTCTAGGATCGTAAAGGGGATTATGTAAGGATCCCTGGTGGTCTAGGATAGTAAAGGGGATTATGTAAGGATCCTTGGTGGTCTAGGGCCATGAAGGAGATAATGTATCTCTGCTGGTCTAGGATCGTAAAGGGGATTATGTAAGGATCCCTGGTGGTCTAGGATAGTAAAGGGGATTATGTAAGGATTCCTGGTGGTCTAGGGCCATGAAGGAGATAATGTATCCCTGCTGGTCTAGGATCGTAAAGGGGATTATGTAAGGATCCCTGCTGGTCTAGGGCAGTGAAGAGGATGATGTAAGGATCCCTGGATTTCTAGGATAGTAAAGGGTATTATGTAAGGATCCTTGGTGGTCTAGGGCCATGAAGGAGATAATGTATCTCTGCTGGTCTAGGATCGTAAAGGGGATTATGTAAGGATCCCTGGTGGTCTAGGATAGTAAAGGGGATTATGTAAGGATCCTTGGTGGTCTAGGGCCATGAAGGAGATAATGTATCCCTACTGGTCTAGGATAGTAAAGGGGATTATGTACGGATCCTTGGTGGTCTAGGGCTGTGAACGGGATAATGAAAGGATTTCTGGTGGTCTAGTGTAGTGAACAGGATTTTGTAAAGATCCCTGGTGGTTTAGGGCAATGAGTAAATTAATGATGGTGTCCCTGGTGATCTTACAGCGTCCACACTGCATAAGGGGAAAACAAAAAGACTGTAGGGCAGGTTGGGAAGGAATTTATTGTGGAAGCTGGGTAAGTAGATACAGTGGGTGGTTTATGTGGCCAGGTGGGAAGGAGGGGTATATAGCGCTATCTTGTTAGAGACAGAATGGAGAAAGATCTTGCCTACCCACCTCCCCTTCATTCACTCCTATTGTCCCCCTCTTGGGGTTTATAAATGACCCCATGGCCCAGACCCCATCCTAGGGTTAAATTTAGTCAGTCACACGTGATGAGCGCCCAGGACTATTACAGGAAGCCTATTAATCAGCAAATGGTTTGCAGAAGTCCTGATTCCTGGGCCGCTCGGGCTAACTCCAGGGATGCTTTATTACCAGTTATCTAATCTGCCACGCTATTATGCAGCAGTTTATGGTAACGAGAAGTTCCTTGTGTCTGCTTAATGCCGAGAGATGAAAAAAAAAAAAATCACCGAGTCGTACGTAGAACCCAGATAAAATCCGATTACCCATGAATGGGAATGTAACGAAGCTCGCGATGTATATTAAACAGGGGGATACTGAAGGAATTACAATCCTGATTGTTTTGTAAAATTTATTTCTGGCTCATTTTAACTCAATGTGAGAAAGTATCAAGAATGAAGAATTTGGCAACTAACCAGATACAGATGTGTCCATCCTTACCCTTCTGTTGGTAGTCCATGGCTGCCGGGCATTAGCCTGAGAGCTTGCTCCTACTTGCCGGACTCATTGGTGACTTTTCTGATTACTGGGCCCAGTGTGATGTTATCGTTGTGGTGTGATGCACATGACATTCGAAGTGGTACCGATGATTTCAGCAGTTAGGAGGCCATCCGTAGATCTCCCGTCCGGTGGCCACTAATGTGACTTTTGGACCAGGGTCCTCTGCAATTATTCCCCAATCTCAAGTTGAATTTGCTATTTGAGAATCTGTATATAAAATATAAAAATGGGTCCCGGTGCTGATGCCGGTCAGTGCCACCACTCTCCAAAACCCTGAGGACTTGATGCAGGTTGGTGCCGCCACTCTTCCTAAGCTCGAGGACTTCATGCTGGTTGGTACCGTCCTAAGCTTGTGGACTTGGTGCCGTTTGGTGCCACCACTCTTACTAAGTTTGAGGACTTGGTGCTGGTTGGTGCCGTCACACATCCTAAGTTTGAGGACTTGGTGCTGGTTGGTGCCGCCACTCTTCCTAAGCTTGATGACTTGGTGCCACCACTTTTCCTAACCATGAGGACTTGGTGCTTGGTCCATCTTCCTACTTTTCTTGGATTCTTAGGTTAACCTCTCTTTCTCTTGTTTTGTTGGGCTGGTAGAAAGGTCATCTACTGAATCCCCCCAAAATTTAGGTATGCAGTGAATTTAGGCTCCATGTTTTTCTTAAAGGGGCCTTACATCCTGTATAGTAAGTGCTCACTAGGTTTCCTACATGTCTTCTAAGCATGTAGGCTTTCGTGATGCACTGTCAGTGGACTATTGACCATAATCTATACCTACAATCATCCAATAATGTCTCCAGGGAGACCATTGCATTACTTGATACTGTTTATAGAAAAATCATGATTGGAGAAGATCATGGACCCCTCATCCAGCTGTCATGAGGTCAAGCCATTCCTGTTACCAAGTGCCAGTGCAGAGGTGGTCTTACACAAGGCAGAGATAGCAGTTGAACTCAAGCCTTGATACCTGAATATCTACACCAGAGCTCCGATCCGGTGGCTAATGATGTGACTTTTGGACGATGGTTCTCCAAATTGATTCACTCATCTCTAATTGAATTTTCTATGTGAGAATCTGTATGGGATCCCAAATAAAAATTTGGGGCCTGATGATGGTGCTTTTCAGTGCTGCCATGCTCCCTAACTTGAAGACTTGGTGGTGGCTGGTGCCACCACTCCTCCTAGCCTTGAGGACTTGTTGTTTGGTTCTTCTAGCTTCTTTCTCAGATTCTTAGGTTGACCTTTCTTACTCTTGCTTTCTTGGGCTGTCAGAGAGGTCATTAACCTTACCATAAAAG
This sequence comes from Ranitomeya imitator, assembly GCF_032444005.1. Taxonomy (NCBI): domain Eukaryota; kingdom Metazoa; phylum Chordata; class Amphibia; order Anura; family Dendrobatidae; genus Ranitomeya; species Ranitomeya imitator. The sequence continues at coordinate 141,932,703 of NC_091290.1, forward strand.
TTTTAGATATGCAGATAATTTAGGCTTCCCCCACTTCTTAAAGGGGCCTTACATCCCAATAGTAGATACACACTAGGTTTCCTTCAAGTCTTCTAAGCCTGTAGGTTGTCGTGATGAAGTGGCAGTGGACCATTGACCATAATCTACACTTACAATCATCCGATGATGTCTACAGGGCAACCACTGAAAAACTGGAAAAATGTTTGATTGGAGAAGAGCAGGGACTCCTCGTCCAGCTGTCATGAGGTCAAGTCATTCCTGGTACCAACTCTCAATGCAGATGTGGTCATACATGGTTCAGAGGTAGCATTGCACTCAAGTCTTGGTATGTGAGGTGTACTAAAGGTTCCACTTCCAAAGACATAGGTTTTTATTTGGGTTCCCCTGGTATGGGTACATTAGGGAACGTCAAGTTCTACCTTTGATCTACGTTGTTGCGCTTCGCAAAGTATTCACTTTACGAAGAGCGATCGACCATAGATCAAAGGTAGAAGAAAGTCACCAAAAGGATAACTTTGATCCAAGTGATCCGTTGGTGGCTACATCTCCATTGATGATCATACCAGAGCTGGTCAGTCCAGGAAACTGGTGAATGGCCTTCACCAATTAGTAATACATTATACATTTTGGAGCTTCCTCTTTTTATTTCAGTAAAACATTATTCCCACACACACGAGAGGAATGTCAGCAGATTTTGGGGGGCAACCAACCATCCAATGGATGTGACGGTGTCCTGCCTCTTCCCAGAAGTAAGACGAAAGAAGAAGCAAGATTTTGAATTTCAACAGGTCCAATAGTTTTATTCTTACGAGAACATGCATGGGGGGTTGTAAGATGCTGCCAATCGAACAGGCACCTGGAGTGTCCCTTTAAGTCTTGGCTTGAGCTTAAAAGTGAGACAAGAAGTGAGGTAACTCATTTCATAAAAAACTGATGAGTATTAATGAAAATTGGGACCTCCACCCGTCTCGTCCACCCGGGTCCATAAATACATAGCATGTAGACATCTACTAATGGAGGACGCCCCGCGCCGCGGACGTTTTGATGAAGCTGAGATAGTTTACATTTATCAATGTTACATCACCGCCTAAGTGAATTTCATCTCAGGGACTTAATAAATGGCACAGGAGAAGTGTATTAATTTACTAAATAGGTAAAACTGGATTTTGACTTCTTGCCACTCGCTGCAATAAAATAAAAATTATTTAATGTGAAAAAAGCCCTGAGACAGTTATTACCGAATGTTCGAGTGCGAAGGCGACACGTGAATTACCATTATTCCAGACTTCTGCAGGTTTTATCACAATCCTCTGCTCTTGAATATGGCTTGCTCTGTGACAAGAGAATATTTTGGAATATTATTATGTTTTGACAAATTAACGCGTTTCGAGTCCTGATTCCGGCTCATGAATCTTACCCCATCCTCTAGTGAGTTATCACATCCTTGTCTTTAACACTGTGGTCTGGTGGGCACAGGAAGGTCCCCGATTCCTAAATGATCCAGACTTTGGACTCAAAACGCGTTGACCAGATATCTTTTGTTACCTTGAGTCTTTCTGCCACCGCCTCTCCCTGCTCCTCGGCATGCCAACCCAAGCTCGCACCACTTTTAGAACTGGATTATCTTTGATGACACTACATCTTAAAAGGGATATACCACCTTTGGGGACATTTTGTTTTATTTAAATGTATGTATTTGAGACTGAACTTCATTTTCCCGATTGGGTTTATTTAAAGATTTTGCACCATTTGGTTTTTACAGGTTCTTTGTTTCCTTGCACGCTCAACTTTGATGTGGTCTGTGGTCGTAAATCAGCTGAGAGGAACTCTCCTCTAAGAAGGAACTCACTAACGGTTTCTCAATTAGCTCAATCTGCAGCCAGCAATTGACAGTACCAGAGTCTATAGAAGAAAACTGTGCATTTTTTTTTGAAGCTCAATAAATTTTAGCCCCAAATATATGCATTTCAGGAAAAATAATTCTTTTCTCAGGTGGAAAACCCCTTTAATCCCATGTGAATCAACACTTCGTTGATTAGGAAGGGATAGTGATATAGAATATTTCCACTGGAGAACATCTCCAAAGAAAATCTATATATGCTTAGATGTTAAAGACCTGTCACTTGCCATCAATGTTATATATGTATATATATACAGTATATACGTACCTGGTGTAATAGCCGCTGTTCTCCTGAATCCGGCGATGTTTTTCTTTTCTTCCTGCGCCTCTCCATTCCTGAGATATGGCCCCATCTTCCTTGTATATATATCAAGCCATTTTATCCAACTGGGCGTGATCCTCAAGAACACACCCACAGAAAAATATAATGACCATGCCCACTTGGCTAAACAGAGTAGATTTCTATAAAGGGAAGAATGGGCCTTATCTTGGGAATGGAGAGGCGCAGGAGAAAAAGAAAAACAGCGTCGGATTCAGGAGAACAGCGGCGTTTACATCAAGTAACAAAATTACTTATTCATTGCAAGTGACAGATTGTCTTTATCACAGCGCAACACGAAAGAAGGGAGGTCACCAGTGCGTGGAGCGCTGCCGGATGCTCATGTGGCACGGAAAGGGTTTTTCCTTTCCTCTTCTCATAATCCATTTTTGCAAAGTCAAAAAAAACAAACAGGTAAAAGAAGCTTTTCTATGTAGTTAATATAGGAGACGGGACGCAGCAGCGAAAATGTCGTGGAATATGACAGCGGTCACAATGCGTCCTGACAGTCCAAACAAGCAATGTTCTGATACAGCAGGGGAATAATCCATATCTGTCCCTGAGCATTATAGTGATGCCTCCTTTCGTTAACCCCATCAGCACCGGTCATTGACAGCATCGCTAAACCCGGAGCTGCCGTGGGCGCATCCTCTGCGGCACGTGCGATGGCGGTTTATTGACGGGAGGACACAATTCATTCCTATTGCAAATCAATGTATGGAGTTTGGAGAATTAGAAAATGCGCAGACCTCCAAATTGGGAAATGTTTATAGGAGCAATGAAGGCTCTGTCCAGTCCGAAAGTTGGCGTAAACATTTCCAGGGTAAATGTTCAATTTATCCATTAGGCTGCATTCACCTGACAGCGTCCTTATGGCTACTATACCTTTTCAATAAATGTGTAAAAAAAATGTACAAGAGGCAATAGGTGACGTATGCCACTGTGTGCCATGTACTGGCATGTGTCGGCACCTTCAAGAAATTCACGAAAATAATTGTAAGTTATGTCCGGCCTGGAAGCATCATGATGAAATCGCATCTGCACCAGAAAACGACTGGTTCCCTCAGCACCAAGGACAGTTCCCAAAGCATTCCTGGAAAATAACAGATAAATGAAGCTTATATGATCACCTTCTAGGGCAATTTGTTTTCTGAAATGTATACATTTTGGGTGTAAACATTATTTTTGCTGTAGGGTTTCATCAGTGGTGTCACTACTATTACTGTTATTTAGACCTGTGCCCCCACCTGCATGTTGGTCAGATATATAAGCCCCTAAAGCAATCTAGAAGCTAAAAAGACATACGTGTTCGACCCCCTAATGTTCCTATCATGGCTCCTTCCCGTAACAAAGTCCCTATCCTGTAATAATGTTAGACATACATGTTCGACCCCCTAATGTTCCCATCATGGCCCCTTCCGGTAACAAAGTCCCTATCCTGTAATAATGTTCCCATCTTGGGCCCCTTCCTGGTAGTAATGTCTGACACCCTGGGCCCCTTCCTGGTAAAATGTCTGAAATCCTGGCAATAATGTCCTCCATCCTGTCCTCTTCCAGTAATAATGTCCCCCATCCTGGGCCCCTTCCTGGTATAATGTCCCTCATCCTGGGCCCCTTCCTGGTATAATGTCCCCCATCCTGGGCCCCTTCCTGGTATAATAGCCCCCATCCTGGGCCCCTTCATGGCAATAATGTCCTCCATCCTGTCCCCTTCCTGGTAGAATGGCCCTCATCCTGGGTCCCTTCTTGGTATAATGTTCCACATCCTTGGACCCTTCCTAGTGTAATGCCCCCCATCCTGAGCTCCTTCCAGCAATAATGTCCCCCCATCCTGGGCCTCATCCTGACAAAATGTTCCCCATCCTGGTTCCCTTCCAGTTATAATGTCCCCCATTGTTATATAATGTCCCCCACCCTGAGCCTCTTAAAGTAATAATGTCCTCCATCTTGGGTCCCTTTCTGGTGTAATGCCCCCATCCTGTGCTCCTTCCAGTTTTAATGTCCCCCATCCTGGGTCCCTTCCTGGTGTAATGTCCCCCATCCTGAATCCCTTCCAGCAATACTGTCCTCAGTCCTGGGCCCCTTTCTGACATAATGTTCCCCATTCTGGTTCCCTTCCAGTTATAATATCCCCCATTTTTATATAATCTTCCCTATCCTGAGCCTCTTAAAGTAATAATGTCCTCCATTCTGGGTCCCGTCCTGGTGTAATGCCCCCCATCCTGAGCTCCTTATAGTAATAATTTCCCCCATCCTTGGTCCCTTCTTGATGTAACGCCCCCCATCCTGAGCCCCTTTCAGTAATAATGTCCCCCATCCTGGTCCCCTTCCAGTAATAATGTTCCCCATTGTTGTATAATATCCCCATCCTGAGGCCCTTCCTGGTATAATATCTCCCATCCTGAGACCCTTCCTGGTACGTTGTCCTCCATCCTGGGCCCCTTCCTGGTATAATGTCCCGCTTTATGCTGTGCTTTTCCGACACATTTAAAAAAAAGAAACAATTATTTTTATTCTTTGTAACTCTCGGCTCCGGCTTACAGATGAAGATCCTTATCTACTAACTGTCCGACAAACACTTTTTGGGGTCTTTGAGAGGTTGTCACTCCATTGGACACAAGCTGTTTTCGAACCTCCTGATTACTTACATTAGGCGCCATTTCTTTACACTTTTCTTTATTTTGCATTTTATCCCACACTTCCGTGCCACGACTTCTCTACCCCAACGCCAAGCGTTTTATGGCTTATAACTGGCCATAGTAACGTGACCATTTTTTCCAATAATTCCCCTCTTATAGGAAGAAGGCAAAATGTATCCAACGATAATTAGATTGTTGCATTGTAAAATGCAAACTAATAATGGGGCAATATGGCTGGAAATGATCGTAGACGACCACATGGGAGGTCGAGGAGGATGAGGATGTCATGGAGCTGTCACGTAACGTTACGCACAACCGTAACCGACCCACCTCTCCCGTGGGACGCCCGTTCGCCTGCGGGGAGGAAGGGAAAGTTGCATTTTGTGCAGTCATAAATCAAAGTCAAGTCCAGGGCTGAGGGGAGATAATTCTCCCGGGGGCTTTGTTAAAGCTACAACGGTCTACAATGTGGTTGTGGCAACGGAGATCCGTGATAAGGACGTGTGCCGGCGGGAGCTCCGATACCTGCTGGGTGCCCACCCATCCGGGACAAGATGTGTTATGAACAGGTAATTCAGAACCACAATGGACCTTGAAGTTCAGAGCACACAAGGTGACCTGACATTTACCAAAAACATAGGACGAGCTCTGAGACGTGGAAACTCTGCTGACCGCAATCCCTAATCCTATCCAACAACACTAGAGGTAGCCGTGGATTGCGCCTAACGCTCCCTATGCTACTCGGCACAGCCTGAGAAACTAACTAGCCCTGAAGATAGAAAAATAAGCCTACCTTGCCTCAGAGAAATTCCCCAAAGGAAAAGGCAGCCCCCCACATATAATGACTGTGAGTAAAGATGAAATACAAACGCAGAGATGAAATAGATTTAGCAAAGTGAGGCCCGACTTTCTGAATAGACCGAGGATAGGAATGATAGCTTTACGGTCAACACAAAAACCTACGAACAACCACGCAGAGGGGCAAAAAGACCCTCCGCACCGACTAACAGTACGGAGGTGCTCCCTCTGCATCTCAGAGCTTCCAGCAAGCAAGAAAAACCAATATAGCAAGCTGGACAGAAAATATAGCAAACAAAAATAACACAAGCAGAACTTAGCTTATGCAGGATAGAGAGGCCACAGGAACGATCCAGGAGGAAGCAAGACCAATACTAGAACATTGACTGGAGGCCAGGATCAAAGCACTAGGTGGAGTTAAATAGAGCAGCACCTAACGACTTAACCTCATCACCTGAGGAAGGAAACTCAGAAGCCGCAGTACCACTCTCATCCACCAAAGGAAGCTTATAGACAGAACCAGACGCAGTACCACTCACGACCACAGGAGGGAGCTTGGCCACAGAATTCACAACAAAGATGGCAGCATGCACCGTCTAATTAATGATCCTGTCCTTTATCACAATTTCTGCACAAACACTGTGCAACAAATTTTAGGCAGGTGCGGGACAAAAATGCTGCAAAGTGAGAAGCTTTCACAAATAGTGGAGAGCAGGAAAGAAAAAAAAATAGTCAAATCGGCAAGAATGATTAAAAAGTTATCAAAAATGTATGAAAAATCACAACGCGTTTCGGCTGCATCCAGCCTTCTTCAGGTATCCGGTAAGTCCAGAGAAAAGGCGGACATGACAGGAGCAGCTACACGACTCTGCCTCTCAACGTGTGTTATTATAGGGCAGAGTCGTGTAGTTGCTCACGTGGTGTCCGCCTTTTCTCTAGACACCTGAGGAAGCCTAGATATTGTCGAAACGCGTTGTGATTTTAATTATTAATTACTTTTTAATCATTCTTGCTGATTTGTTCCCTTTTTTTTTCCTTGATAGCTCTTGTCACATGGATCTTCTTGACCTAATTGGACCTTTCCCTGAAGGATTATCCCACAGCAACCAGGTTTGGTGCACCTATTTGTTTCTCGTATAAGGTGTATATTAAGGTGTATCATATATAAGGGGGGGCTTTTCTTCTAATTGTTACATTATTACTTTTTTATTTTCAGAAAAGTGATAATCTCTTTTTTTTCTCCAAAGGTAAAATCCAAGTAGTGTAAAACAGTTTCTATGGTTCTGTCCACTATGTACTTGGACCTATGTGTTGCCCCCTCACCTTTCTTATATTGATGATTATCTTAATTATCGTTTTGCCTGCAAGTGCACAGAGCCAGAACAGCACAGCTCCATACACCGTGTAGTGGCCATTCCTGGGTACTGCAGCCTACATCCAGTCAAAATGAATGGGCTTTGAGCTGCAGTACCAAGAGTGTCCACTATATTGCAGTGTTCTGGTTCTGTCCACTGTACGCTGTCATAGGGCCTGGGCTGTCAGACCCCCCAATATTCTTGTATTGATTATCTATTTGAAAGATAAGGTCGTTAATATATTAGCCATTGACATCCCCTTTAATTTTCTTTCTAACGCCCAGCTCCAAATCTTTTTGCTTCCGTACACCACAGCTATAAAGAGAAATGAAAAAAATTCTGCATGTCTATATTAACCACTTGGCAAAAGTCTATGAACGTGGATTTATACAACTCCGATTGTGTTCAGTAAGGTCTTAAAGGGAACCTGTTAAACATATAGTCCAATCTGTGGGAATCATATTGCTGAACAGATTGATATATAGATTTATAGGAAAAGATTCAGTATAATTTGTATTTTATTCATTTATCTATATAGGAGTCCAGTGGGCGGTCTGTGACTGTGCAAGCAGAGGACCACCCACTGGACTCTTAAGGTTTTATCTGTAATATGACAGGTTCCCTTTAAGTAGTCCCTCTAGTGGTGAAATGGTAAAAGCTATATAAATAGATATTAATATTTTTGCCTTTATTCCCTATATTGCTAATACTTTTCCCCATGTACAAAGAGAAATACATCACAATCCTCTGGATCTACAGATGGTAAAGCCTGTAGAACATCAGTAGGAATATGGCGGTTTGATGTACGGCTGCCGTGAGGACTCCCGGGGGCGCAGTCACATAGATTAGCTGCTATGATGTAGTGAACATACTTTCCTTATGGGTAAGAATTCAACACATCACCGAGTCTGATACTATAGTATAGTAGGATGTGACACACAAGCCGGCATTGTTATAAGTCGGCGGTAACAGTAGGGGGCGCCACATGGAATGTCCCCCATTAATAGGATAAATGTCTACTTCTATTACACACTTTACTACCTTCATTATTAGGTGTCTCAGTTATGATTCAGAAAGAGAAAACCCTTCCAAATCCTTTAGTCTTTGCAGCAGAAGTACTGTGCTTTGGTTGTAGTGATACTGGCTCCAGCTATAGAGAAACATTCAATACAATCAGTGTTTTACCAGCAGGAGATTATCACTGCAGGACTAGGTGTCTTGTTCCTCCTGGTCCAACCACACCCCCAGCACTGATTGTACAGTGTATACAGGAAGCAGCCAATCAGAGGTGTGGGCGGGGTTATACGGTAGTCTGCAGCAGAGAAAACAATATCAAAATGTCTGTTTGTTAAACAATCCCTGAGTGTGTTACGGCAGCCGCAGGGACTCGAGCATAGTATTCGAGCACGCAGAAGACACTCGGATAGCCCCCGAGCATGCTCAGATAACACCTTAGACGAGCACGCTTGCTCATCACTAGTGGGCGCCCCACAATCCATGTACCACTTATATTACTCTCCTAAATTTTGCAGTTTCCCCTTGGACTATTTTACAGCCCTGTTATGATTTGGTGGCCTAGGAGCAGCATGAGACGGACTCTGGAGAAGGTGGTCCCTGTACTGACCGCAAACCCTGAACCTAGCAGCGCAACTAGAAGTAGCCGTGGGGGGTACCTAACACTCCCTAGACCCCTCGGCACAGCCTAAGATCTAACTACCCCTAAAGACAGAAACAGGAAACCTATCTTGCCTCAGAGAAAATCCCCAAAGGATAGATAGCCCCCCACAAATATTGACTGTGAGAGGAGAGGGAAATAACATACGCAGAAATGAAATCAGGATTTAGCATAGGAGGCAATACTAGCTAAAAAGAAAGAAAAGAACAGAGTACTATGCGGTCAGTATAAAAACACTAGAAAATATCCACCACAGAAAATACGAATCACCACAAGGTGGCAGATGAGGTTTAACAATAATAAATGTAAGGTTATACACATGGGAAGAAGGAATCAATATCACCATTACACACTGAATGGGAAACCACTGGGTAAATCTGACAGGGAGAAGGACTTGGGGATCCTAGTTAATGATAAACTTACCTGGAGCAGCCAGTGCCAGGCAGCAGCTGCCAAGGCAAACAGGATCATGGGGTGCATTAAAAGAGGTCTGGATACACATGATGAGAGCATTATACTGCCTCTGTACAAATCCCTAGTTAGACCGCACATGGAGTACTGTGTCCAGTTTTGGGCACCGGTGCTCAGGAAGGATATAATGGAACTAGAGAGAGTACAAAGGAGGGCAACAAAATTAATAAAGGGGATGGGAGAACTACAATACCCAGATAGATTAGCGAAATTAGGATTATTTAGTCTAGAAAAAAGACGACTGAGGGGCGATCTAATAACCATGTATAAGTATGTAAGGGGACAATACAAATATCTCGCTGAGGATCTGTTTATACCAAGGAAGGTGACGGGCACAAGGGGGCATTCTTTGCGTCTGGAGGAGAGAAGGTTTTTCCACCAACATAGAAGAGGATTCTTTACTGTTAGGGCAGTGAGAATCTGGAATTGCTTGCCTGAGGAGGTGGTGATGGCGAACTCAGTCGAGGGGTTCAAGAGAGGCCTGGATGTCTTCCTGGAACAGAACAATATTGTATCATACAATTATTAGGTTCTGTAGAAGGACGTAGATCTGGGGATTTATTATGATGGAATATAGGCTGAACTGGATGGACAAATGTCTTTTTTCGGCCTTACTAACTATGTTACTATGTTACTATGTTACTATGTTACATCTGACTAAAGACATGGGGGGTATATCTGCATCTCCTGAGAAATAGCTAGGCTGCAAAAAATCCTTCACAGACCAAGCTGGACAAGACAAAACATGAATATGCACAGAACTATAAGGTCCACAGCAGGTGGACAGCAAAAACAAAGCCAGGACTTATCTTTGTAGAAAAGCACAGCAAACTGGAGAGACCAGCAGGGAAGTGAATCCTCCAAAAACAATGGACAACTGGCAGGGACTAAAGAGTCCTGCAAAGCTATATACCCCAGTCAGTTTTGCAATTAGTAGATACACCTGTCCACTCCTGCAGTCCAGGCACAACTGCATTACCCTCTACAACCACCGGAGGGAGCCAAAAAGCTGAATTCACAACACAGCCCACTGTAATATGACTAGTAAAGCCCCCCTAATTTGGAGAGGTCTTTCATCTATATAGGAAGAGTACACCTCCCTTTTGTCATACGGGGGAAAGGAAGAGGCAAATATTCTGGGCAGGATACAGATCTGACTTTTCTCCCCTTATTGCGATGACTGTCCAGGTTGAGTACGGCACGCGGCAAACATTTTTCTACAAAACTCCTAAATAAAACAGACGAATACGGAAATATTACATAACAAAAGATTCTTCCATCTGGTCGTCCTTTTCTTCCACAAATCTTGACAGCTTCTGTTTTTATCAAAACCTGTAAGAGCTTTTTTTCAGCTGCGGGAACATGCTGGAGCTGCCAAGTGATTTTAGGACATTTGATACTATTATTACGCTTTTCCATAGAAACATTTCTGAAAGAGATGATACGTATAGGAAGAAGCAGGAAACGGCGCATTTCACTAGTGGGATGTAAATAAGTGACAGCTCTTTACAGAAACATGAGCAGATGAACTGCGAATTTGGCAGAAGAGACGGATGCCTCCAGCGTGCAGAATGGATTTTTCCATCAGAGCCTACAAACTGACCATAAAGATGTTCTTCGTGACCTAGAAATTATTCACACGACACCTACGTTTTAAGGGTACAGAAAACTGGTCGTTTGACTGATCTTTATGCCATCAATTCCTTCCTTATTCCCCAACATCTTTTTTAACTCAGCGGAACTTTCCAATTTCAATACTTTCCCTGCTCGTTATGGACAAGTAATAAAGTAGCTCATGCTTTGCAGCCCACTTAAGCGGGGGTGTGACCCAAGGAAAGGGGAGCGGCCCATTAGTGCCCACCCTCGCTTAGTGGAAATAAAAAAAACACAATCCACCCTATTTTGATTATATCAGTGATACTTTGGTTGTGAAACGATTCATTTACAAAATATCCTTTAACCCTGCTGTTGTCTTCGGTCTGGGGAGACCTATTTTGAACTTTGGTATTTTTTGGGGTGTTCAAGATGCGGTTCTGAAACTTGTGATTGATTGACTTAAATGAGGATGGGTCGGTCGGCCACGGGTTTCAGAGCAGCATCTTGAATATTTTAAAGACTATTAAAGTTCAAGGTCGGTCGTTTTTGACCGAAGACAACAGCAGGGTTAAAGTGATGATAGTGTGAACAGAAAATAATCAGCCTGTAAAAGATGCGCCATTAATTCAGAAGATTTAATTTTAAAACCTTGTTCGATTGCCGATTTTAACAAAATTCTTTTAAAAAAAAAAAATTAAAAGTGGAAAAAAAATCCTTAATGTTTTTGCCGAGAGATGGGGAAACATAGCGTCTGAGGAATGAATAGGACTGTATTAACAATGCTGCGCGGGGCTTTGTTTGGTACGTGGAGGCCGGCTCATTGGTTAGTACGATCCAATATTCAGGCTGACATATTGAATGACAAATGAGCTGTCAGGAAAATTCAATAATAGCTAAGGTTTTAACTACAATGCCTGCAGAACTCCTAATCTTACGGTCGGTGCTGGCCACCGGCAATTCATTTTCACAAAGTCGCCAAAGATGTTATCAGCCGCGCGTCGCCGTCGCAGGGTGAGTTTCTAAAATGTCTGAGTCATCAGTTAAGTTCGGACAGATCTCATTGCGTCGCTTTCATTGAAGGCCTTGGATCTGCCTCCGGCGCAACGATAACAACTTGGAAAAATAACAAAAATTATTGGAGGCTTTAGAAAATGTCAGATTTACACTTTATGACTTCTTGTACACAGGAAACAGGATTGCAAGAAGTGACAAAAAAAAATAATACTGAGATTGTTGTCGGGTGATAATGGGAAAGCGAAGGTCAACTGAGGACAAACGCCGGCAATTCAGATGGAAAAGTAACTTTAGATTCATCTTAGGATAATGACCTGCGTTACAATCTGTAGGTGCTGGTGGTGTATACATCATTTGCAGAGAGACAAGGATTCAGTGCTATCTCAACTTGCATCATTTTAATGGAGAGACAGGAAAAAAGTGCTGCACGTGCTTACATAATTTATTGGAAGAGACAGGGAGACAGTACTATCTGTGCCTACATAATTTTCATAGAGACTGGGCGGAAATACAATCTATATCTACATCATTTATTGGGAGAGACAAGCAGGTAGTACTATCTGTGCTATCATAATTTTCATAGAGACTGGGAAGACGTACAATCTGTATGTACATCATTTATTGGGAGAGACAAGGAGGCAGTACTATCTGTGCCTACATAATTTTCATAGAGACTGGGCAGAAATACAATCTATATCTACATCATTTATTGGGAGAGACAAGGAGGCAGTACTATCTGTGCTGTCATAATTTTCCTAGAGGCTGGGAGGACGTACAATCTGTATGTACATCATTTATTGGGAGAGACAAGCAGGCAGTATTATCTGTGCATCCATAATTTTCATAGGGGCTGGGAGGACGTACAATCTGTATCTACATAATTTATTGGGAGAGACAAGGAGGCAGTACTATCTGTGCCTTCATAATTTTCCTAGAGACTGGGAGGACATACAGTCTGTATGTACATCATTTATTGGGAGAGACAAGCAGGCAGTACTATCTATGCCTACATAATTTTCAGAAAGACTGGGAGGAAGTACAATCTGTATCTACATTTATTTATTGAGAGACACAGGGAGGTAGTACTATCTGTGCCTAAATAATTTTCATAGGCACAGGAATGAAGTAGAATCTATGTCTACATAATTTGCAAAGAGGTACAAGAAGGCAATACTATCCGTGCCTAGATAATTTTCATACAGATGGATAAGGAGTACAATCTGTACGTATACACTTTACTGGTAGAAACAAGGAGGTAGTAGTATCTGTACCTACATCATTAATAGAGAGACAAAGTGAAGCAATACTATTTGTGACACTATAATTTCCATGAAGCGATAGGGAGGCCTTGCCTATTATGTTCATATAATTTTCAGAGAGACAAGGAGGTAGTAGTATCTGGACCTGCATCATGAACATGTACTGTACAAATGGGAAATGGAAAGAAAGGGAGGCAGTACTATCTTTTTCTACCTAAATTACCTTCATCATTGACAGGGAGTGATGAGATGTGGTACATGTGTGCTTCCATTGTTAACAGGGAGATAAGAGATGGCAGCACTACCTGTGCCTCTATTATCTATAATGAAGACCAGATTGACAGTAATAATTGTAACACTAATTATGCCTTCAACATTAAGTTAAAAGACAGGAAAGCAATGCAATTTTTAGCAATATTTTTTTACAGATAGATACAAGCAGCTAGTACAATCTGTGCCTTTTACATTTCGAAATAGCGAAACTTATTCTAAGGCTTATTATACTTTTCTCACATATTTCTAGTGAAATTTTCCATTCCAATTGGGCCATCCCAATATGGGAACAAAATAACAAAAAAAATCAAACCAAATATAAAAAAATATAATCTACACACTTTAAAAAAAATAAAGGCAAAAATTGAAATAAAAAAAAGAGAAAAATAATATAAATAAAATAACACTTGCCTTAAAAAAATAGTAGTAAAAAAAAAGTTTTCCCTGGTGGATCTTAACTGCAGTCTTGATTTACGGGTCCTTGGCCTGTGGTGAGTGTTACAATTTCATTACTCAAGGATCAGCCACCCCCCAATGCGGCGGCGCTGGCTGAAGGCCGCTCTGCGTCACCGGGAGGGATATTAAATCGTGGGAATTCGACCTCAGAGAGGAAATTCAGATCTCACCGAGCAGATTGTGAAGTAAGCGATTACTCACCAGCAGAGGACGACTTCATACAGAACCCCGGTCACCGGTGATACATTGTATCATTGAGCTTAGTGAAGGTTTCGGAAAGTCGAGCAATGCATAACCTGCGTCCGCCACCGCGACTTAATAATGGCCATCTTTTTTTATATGCGACGTCTAATTCGGTTAATTGAGAAATACATTACAAAATATGATCCTGGCTTATCACCAAGTCCCACATTTCACCTGCAGCACAATGTCTCTTATATATTTTAATAAAGAAATCCCTTAATCTTTTTTTTTTCTTGGTGCAGACGTCTTAATTATTTCCAGTAAATATCTTTCAGCGGCTCGGATCATTATACTTTTCTCTCTGTAATTAGTACGTGTTATAGGGAACCCGAGGTGAAGCTTTTTATTACACTTCTGCCCATTAAAACAAAAAACTTTCATAAAACCCGACGCCTGATTGATGCTTCCGTCATGGTATAATATGAAAGGACGGAAATGAAGAAAACAAGTTCATTATTAATTAATTGATAATTAATTAAATATCACAGTGACATGTATCGCACTCTGAGATAGCACTGCTTCCACTCTTCTCAAGTTTCCCCCAGACAGCAATCAGTTCTGATAAAGGTCTAAACAGACTGAAACGTTATATTGTGGACTGTCAAGAAACGTTCACACGTCTATTAATTTCTGAGTGCCAAGTTTATTGCTACACTGAAGCATAGCGGTGGCTCGACGATATCTACAGTGAAGTATGGTGGTGGCTTGATGACTACAGTGAAGCATGGCAGTGGCTCAGTGATAACTACAGTGAAGCATGGTGGGGGCTCGGTGATAATTGCATTGAAGCATGGCATTTGCTTGGTGATGATTACAGTGAAGCATGGCAGTGGCTCAGCGATGACTACAGTGGAGAATTACAGTGGCTCGTAATGCCTACAGTGAAGCATGCCAGTGGCTTGGTGATGACTACAGTGAGGCATGGTGGGGGATCGGTAATGCCTACACTGAAGCATGGCAGATGGAAGTGGATCGGGGATGACTACAGTGAAGCATGGTGGGGGCTCAGTGATGACTACAGTGAAGCATGGTGGTGTCTTGATGATAACAACAGTGAAGCATGATGATGGCTCAGTGATGCCTACAGTAAAGCATAGCGGGAGTTCAGTGATGCCTGCAGGGAAGTACGATGGAAGTTTGATGATACCTACAGTGAAATATGGAAGTGACTCAGTGATGTCTACAGAGAAGCATGATGGCGGCTCAGTGATGCTCTGGGGCAGCTTTTCTTCCTCTGGTGCTAGAAATCAGCATCGTGTGGAGGGCAAGATGGATTGAAAATGGTATTAGGAAATTTTAGAAGCAAATGTGATGTTTTTTTGTGATGAGCTGATGTCACGGGTGTGTCAGATGCTACAGACAGTCGCTCTGCATCTGGCTGCAGAAGCTCTCTACATTTAGCATTGCTAACGCCTTCTTAATCCTTCTGTCTTTTAGACCTAGTGGCAACCTCCCTCCGGCTCTAATTGACACTTTTGGACCTCTGTGTGTATAGACTCCCACTCTGCTTCAGGGAGTCAATGGTGATAGTCACATTTTCCCCTTGTGAAGGCTTGGAGCTATAGCAGTCGGCTTACTTCCTCTCGCATGCTGTTGGAGGAGTTTCAGTGTTACCTCTCTGGAGTCTGCTCAAGTTAAGTTGCTTCCCCTTGTTTGTCTCCCTCCTTCTCTTTAGTGTACAGTGGGGACTGATCAGTGCTTATCACCCCCCTTCCCTATTCAGGGCCTAGCTCTAGGGATATACAGGGCTTAGTTACTGCTGGGCGATTGGTGTGGAACCAATATAGGGACGGTAGGGGATGCAGGGTGCTATCAGATCTACCTAGGGGTTTCCATCCCCTCTTTCCCTAGAGTTTGGGCTTCCTTTCCCCCTTCCCCTTATGTTGCACTTAGTTTTCCCACACTGTGCGTGACATCTGAAGCCCGGGCGTCCCTGAACCTTCCAATAGGACAACGATCTCCAGCATCTTAGAGGCCACCAATGTCTTGGCTGACTCTGGACTGTTCGTCACGGTCACTTGACCTAATCCCAATAGAAAATCTATTCTGCGATGTGAAAAAGGCAGTTGCAGCATCAAATCCAAGGATTTTAGTGACCAGGAGGCCATTTCATTAAGAAAACTGGGCTGAGATTTCTCAGGAAGCTGGTGTCTAATGATGCATCACATCTGCAGCAGGTTATAACAGCCAGATAGGCTCTACGTACTAAAGACGCGGCGCTGGTCATGAAGGGGTGAACCATTCCGTTGCTCTTCTCTTTATTGCATGACGCACCGGTAGCAGAGATCTTACCCAGCCATTACAGATCTGCACCTTGTGATGACCCTGACTCCGGATAGTCATTGGCGCCATTTTATCTGACGCTTGTGAGCTTGAGATACGGATTGGAGAGTAGGAGCTGAAGCCGTTCTATCTGCTTCGAGGAAAATATGCTTGAAATAGGGTCCTCGTTGGAGAATAGGTGTACTTAAAACTCACTTCTGTAGATGCACCAAAAATGATAAATCACCGTTCAAAGGATATCATCCGCCTGGAATACTAACATGGCCTCATACATTACCATTGTGGAGCCGGCCCGGCTATGTGACCGTTTTATTAAGCTGCGAGGAATGCAAACCTGATAATATACATTCAATCCAGACCATGAAAGCCCAGATCAAAACGTAAAACTCTATAAATGCCAGAGGTGTCAGACGGCACAGAGCCGCGGACAACCAGAAGTACTACAAAGCCTGGCGCTCAGCACCGGGAGCCGGAGAAGGGTCACCGCTGCAATTATCGAAGGTCAAAAGACCCGACAAGGTGATTATACCGCTCCCATCTACCCAGGATTATTTTTATTTACTCTTGCCTCTTTTATTGCACTGCTCTGGCCGCTGCTGCAGAACAGCTCTTAGGAGTGCGGGCATGCTGGGAGTTGTAGTTAAGTTATGCAATAGCTAACCACCTCCTGGGGAGGGAACAATTGCAATAATCCATGCATTACATTACCAAGCTCATACATGACGTGCATTGCAAAAAAGTGATAGCTAAGCGATAGGGAAACCCCCGACAAAATGATTACAAGCCCTCTTCAACCCAGATCCTGAAAGCTCAGGTTAAAATGTCTCCACCCTGGGGCTCTCCAGCTTTGATCACAATACAAGTTCATGTATATCTAGAGATGCTGGAAGTTGTAGTGTTCAAACAGGGTGATTTGTATTTGCCATTTTTACGACTTTTTGCTCTATCTCTTAATTTGCAATCCACTCTGAGCTGGTGGGGAAAACTAGCTCCCATGCATAATACAGAGACCTAAGAGATTTGGGCTCTTAACCCGTTACTTGTCAAATTAAAAATTTTACAAGTACGGATTTTTCAGAAAAGGGCGTCCCAATATTCAATTAAAAATGACAATGACATGACTTCCTATTTTGAAAACATTCATTTTACCAACAACACAACACAAAAAATTGGACCTAATTGTAAAAATTATAAAATCTTAGTTGCTAGAAGCTAAAGATTAGGCGTCCCAAAAAAAGGACAATGGTAGATAATGGGTTAATTCACTTTGTTGCACACAGAGACAAGTAGCAGCAGCCTGGAAGACATTATGCTACAGTGCTCAGCAGTCTGTATGTGAATCAGCTCTGTAGAGAGGTAAAAGACTTGTTAGAAAGCTCAGCACAAGCTTTCTCTGCTTGTTTCCTCTCCCTGCTCCTCACGACTACTAAATCTTCCCTTTCCATACATACTTCACTGTGTCACACATCCTTACAGTGAGATTGCAGTCTGTCTCGGATGAATATGAGCTGTTGATGGCAAGTTTAAGAGGTAGGGGCTAGGAAAGGGGCTCATAAGTGAGGAAGGAAACTGATTTCTTTGGTAAGATATATTACAAAGTTTCTTATATTCACATGTACTAATAATTTATGAAAAGTTTCAAAATTGGTAATCAATGTCAGATCATTGGGGGGTCCAACACCCAGTCAGCTCCGTACATTGCGTAGCTGCCGTTCCCGGGTACTGCAGCTCAGATAGGAGATGAACTGCAGTAAATGAGAATGTCCACTACATGAAATACGGAGCTCTGCTGTCCCAACTCTGCACATACAGCCACAAATAGAGATGCAAATAGCTTATTGTAGGGTCGGCATTCATCGGACCCCCACCCATCTGACATTGATGACCCATTTTAAGGATAGGTCTTATACAAACCCCTTTAAAATAGTTGCCTTTATGATGTTTAGAAGTATTTGCTCACTTACAAATGACACCCCCTTTGTAGGATGGCACGCCGCGATTTGTGTCATCAACAGGATTTCTACGGGAGAATTACAGGATTTCATCACTTCCCCTCCCCCGGGGTATTACAAAGACCTTAGCTCTTACAGCATTGTGCAATGTGATTACTTATCAACTGTGCCGCCATATTGCTGAACCTTCCGCTGTAAAGAGGATTCTATCATTTAGACTATGGCATACATCCGCCTGACGCCTGATGGGATTTTATCTTCTTTACCACACTGCAGCTCTCTGCTTTTCATACATGTCGCCTGATGGTTCCATTAATGCCGCCATCTCAAGTGATTTCAATTGACCATTTCCAAATTTTTATTTTTTTTGCAAATGTTATGCGATAGCATCGAAAGAAGAAACAGATTTGTCAACTATTGCATTGAAAAAGTAGCATAAAGTGGAGGACTGATAGATGTAGAAGGGGCGGGGGCTAAAGGAAGGCAGAGTAGCGGTGTAACAAGTCATTGCAAAAGCTGCAAAGGGAAACCGCACGTCGTTGTGCACTTTACATTATTACGTGAAGACAGTATAGCATTTACAGACATATCAAGATATTGTTTAGACATTGTAAAACTGTATTACATATGGGTGCTATGTTAGCACTGTATGACACTAGCATACATGGCAGTATTATACAGGTACTTAATGCACTTTTGAATAGGCACTTTATGGCAGTATTATGTGTGCACTGTATGGCAGTATTGTATGAACATAATAGCAATATTGATTAGACATTATATGGCTATTATATATAGGCACAATGTTAGCACTGTATGACTCTAGTATATGTGGCAGTATTATACAGGCACTCTATGGCAGTATTATGTGAGCACTGTATGGCAGTATTGTATGAACATAATACCAATATTGATTAGACATTGTATGACTATTATATATGGGCAAAATGCTAGCACTGTATGACTCTAGTATATGTGGCAGTATTATACAGGCACTCTATGGCAATATTATGTGAGCACTGTATGGCAGTATTGTAGGAACATAATACCAATATTGTTTAGATATTATATGGCTATTATATATAGGCACAATGTTAGCACTGTATGACACTAGTATACGTGGCAGTATTATACAGGCACTATACGGTAGTATTATGTGAGCACTGTATGGCAGTATTGTATGGACATAATAGCAATATTGTTTAGACATTATATGGCTATTATATATAGGCACAATGTTAGCACTGTATGACACTAGTATACGTGGCAGTATTATACAGGCACTGTACGGTAGTATTATGTGTACACTGTATGGCAGTATTGTATGGACATAATAGCAATAATGATTAGACATTATATGGCTATTATACTGTATATGGGCAAAATGTTAGCACTGTATGACACTAGTATACGTGGCAGTATTATACAGGCACTGTATGGCAGTATTATGTGTGCACTGTCTGGCAGTATTGTATGGACATAATAGCAATATTGTTTAGCCATTGTATGACTATTATATATTGATGCAATGTCAGCACTGTATGACACTAGTACACATGGCAGTATTATAGAGGCACTTTATGGACTGTTTCATAAATGTTTTATGGTAGTATTATGTAGGCACTGTATGACACTAGAATACATGGCAGAATTATACAGGCACTGTACGGTAGTATTATGTAAGCACTGTAATGCAGTATTGTATGGACATAATACCAATATTGTTTAGACATTGTATCACTATTATATATGGGTGCAATGTCAGCACTGTATGACAGTAGTACACATGGCAGTATTATACAGGCACTTTATGGACTGTTTCATAGATGTTTAACGGTAGTATTATGTGGGCACTATATGGCAGCATTATTTGACCATTTTCCAATGGAGTTATTTAGACCATGTATAACTGTGGTTTTTGGAATGTGTCAGCATGATCCAATCTTACCCACAGGATAAGCCATAGATGTTCCCAACCCTTGGACCCCCACGTATCTTAAGAACAGGACCCCCCTCTTCCACCTCCAGAATCTGAGGGGTGATCCCAAATAGGTGGCCCTCTTCATTCTCCATATTTTGACGCTCCCATAGGCTGTTTTTTCAATATAAAAGCAATTACTAGTGGGGACGTAGGAGGTGAAGAGGTGACCGGGGCTTGGGGGTACCGCACCGTGCCGATCAGCGCTCCCACAGCGGCCTTGTATAGGGGTGATGTCTATACATCTCCCGCAGCCGGACGGGCTGACGTGCTGCCATAACACACAGATGGATTGTGAGAAACATTTTGCTTTTTTTTTCTTAAGCTGATGCTCAGGAAAAACTGTGAAGCGATGATGTACGGCCGCACATTTCTATTCAAGGAGAGAGGAGTGAGTGATGATTTAGTATCTGATCCACTGATGGAAAACTTTTATTAAAGAACTGGCAGAATGGAGTAAGGAGAGGCCATCAGACGGGGACCGCCGCCACCAGAACTGTCCGCTGATAGACGAGTGTGAGTCTGACTTATGGAGTCACTGGGACCCTACTTACAGAGCACAGGGTCAGGGCGAAGGTTGGGCAGGACAGGCTTCTGCCTAAGGAGTAACTGCCTCACACAGTCAGAGTGCACTATATCAACCAGCACTAACGGCCACTGACACATCGGCGGGTGAGTACTGACATGAATGATGTATAGAGGAGGGAACACTTTATAGATTTGTCTCAAGGGTTTCCCTTACCACTACCTTATCTACATTCCTCCAAGAAAGAAATGCCCCGAGCAGCATATCATAGGTTACTTTCTATAGAAATATAAAATCTCTGGAAACAATGTCATATTAGGCTTATAGATAAAAAAAGGATCCACCATTCACAATAGGTGATGTCACAGCTCACCTCCTCCTCCTGTACAATGACTGATAACACCTCTATATACAATAGATAACACAGAATCCACCATACACAATAGGTGATGTCACAGCTCACCTCCACCTCCTGTACAATGACTGATAACACCTCTATATACAGTAGATAACACGGGATCCACCATTCACAATAGGTGATGTCACAGCTCACCTCCTCCTCCTGTACAATGACTGATAACACCTCTATATACAATAGATAACACAGAATCCACCATACACAATAGGTGATGTCACAGCTCACCTCCACCTCCTGTACAATGACTGATAACACCTCTATATACAGTAGATAACACAGGATCCACCATTCACAATAGGTGATGTCACAGCTCACCTCCTCTTCCTGTACAATGACTGATAACACCTCTATATACAGTAGATAACACAGGATCCACCATTCACAATAGGTGATGTCACAGCTCACCTCCACCTCCTGTACAATGACTGATAACACCTCTATATACAGTAGATAACACGGGATCCACCATTCACAATAGGTGATGTCACAGCTCACCTCCTCCTCCTGTACAATGACTGATAACACCTCTATATACAATAGATAACACAGAATCCACCATACACAATAGGTGATGTCACAGCTCACCTCCACCTCCTGTACAATGACTGATAACACCTCTATATACAATAGATAACACAGAATCCACCATACACAATAGGTGATGTCACAGCTCACCTCCACCTCCTGTACAATGACTGATAACACCTCTATATACAGTAGATAACACGGGATCCACCATTCACAATAGGTGATGTCACAGCTCACCTCCTCCTCCTGTACAATGACTGATAACACCTCTATATACAATAGATAACACAGAATCCACCATACACAATAGGTGATGTCACAGCTCACCTCCACCTCCTGTACAATGACTGATAACACCTCTATATACAGTAGATAACACAGGATCCACCATTCACAATAGGTGATGTCACAGCTCACCTCCACCTCCTGTACAATGACTGATAACACCTCAATATACAGTAGATAACACGGGATCCACCATTCACAATAGGTGATGTCACAGCTCACCTCCTCCTCCTGTGCAATGACTGATAACACCTCTATATACAGTAGATAACACAGAATCCATCGTTCACAATAGGTGATGTCACAGCTCACCTCCTCCTCCTGTACAATGACTGATAACACCTCTATATACAGTAGATAACACAGGATCCTCCATTCACAATAGGTGATATCACAGCTCACCTCCTCCTCCTGTACAATGACTGATAACACCTCTATATACAGTAGATTACACAGGATCCACCATTCACAATAGATGATGTCACAGCTCACCTCCTCCTCCTGTGCAATGACTGATAACACCTCTATATACAGTAGATAACACAGAATCCACCGTTCACAATAGGTGATGCCACAGCTCACCTCCTCCTCCTGTACAATGACTGATAACACCTCTATATACAGTAGATAACACAGAATCCACCATTCACAATAGGTGATGTCACAGCTCACCTCCTCCTCCTGTACAATGACTGCTAACACCTCTATATACAGTAGATAACACAGGATCCACCATTCACAATAGGTGATGTCACAGCTCACCTCCTCCTCCTCCTTCTACTGTACAATGACTGATAAAACCTCTATATACAGTAAATAACACAGGATCCACCATTCACAAAAGGTGATGTCACAGCTCACCTCCTCCTCCTGTACAATGACTGATAACATCTCTATATACAGTAGATAACACAGGATCCACCATTCACAATAGGTGATGTCACAGCTCACCTCCTCCTCTGCCTTCCCCATAACCCATGAATGCATACATTAGATGCTTCAGTGACCAGAGTGGAAATTGCTAATTTCTATCTTCATTTTAAAGCAGATTGTAAAACAAGGGAATAATGGGGCACAAACGTTCACCGTTATGTCGGTCTCATATTGGGACCCAAAATAGTCCAAAAATTATCACCAATCCGGTGAACATTCAGCTCGTCAGAAGTTACTGTGAGCGTCTTTAGAAGTCTTGATCTGTTGACATAGACAAGTATTAAGAACCTTTGCAAGACAACAGGGAACCATCATCCCAATCCCCGCTGCTCGGATGATGCAGAGCATAAAGATGCCACGTTAAGTGCCCACGGCTGGAAATTAAACAAATGTCGCTACCTGGGAAATCATAGATTATGTATGAGCTGTGTGTGCAGCGCGGATGCAGCAGAGCTGAGCTCTTCAAGAGGCACAGACGTGGTAATAATTATTCGGAGATTTGTGCACTGATGCTGATAAATGTGCCCCATAAATGTAGCGCTATAAGTGGAAAAACAAAGTGATACATTAAAGTTGTTCTAATTATCCTCCATTTGCCATGTGATCCACAATAATATTCATTTCTCTGTTTTCAGCACTTTGGGGGTCCCAATTACGCAGAAAAGTGCTCCAATTTTGGAAAAGCAGAATACAGGACCCGCAGGAACTGAAAGGGGCATAGGGTGAGAACAGAGCAAGAAGGGGGCTGTGCCGAAAAGGGGAAAGTAAAGGATATATTTATGGCTCTTTACACAGGAGGATCTTATGGACTAGTAGAGGGTCTGAGCACATTATCTAATCCTCAGCTTTCTGCACTAATATTTATGGAGACACAGGGGTCAGTGGGTGATCTCCTTCTCTTGCCCGGCTGTCTTTAGAAAGACTTGCCGGACCAGGTGTCATCCCAATGAACGCCCAAACTCCTTTCCGGTGGGCAGAACAGTACTCAGGGTTGAGTAGTGTTCAGGGTACCAAACTCCGGTACGACTTTTTTGGATCAGAGTCAACACCATATAGTACATTCCCATTGTAATCCCTCATTGTTCAATTAGACTGCATGTTTGTCCTCCAAGTTGTGCAGACTAGTACACCCAGGAGGCATATGCACTAGGTAATCAGCAGGCATTCAACAAATTAACATACAAGGGTCAAAGGACAATCTCACATGAAACCGTGGCTTACGTCTCCTGACATACTGAACAAACTAACAGTACGTTTGGCATAATGAAGAATAATTCACCCCCGTAACAGTGGCCAGACTGACGCGGTGTTGTCACAATGTTGATAAATAGGACCTATAAAGGTTATTCTATATGTAGGAAAACAAAAAAGGCAGGTAAAATAGTTCCAATGTTTACTTTGACAAGTGATGATCAATAAAAGGCATTTTACTGCAGGTTTAACACCTTTATCAGCCTGTTTGGAATTCTGTGTACACAGGAAGGAGTAGATGTAAATATAATTCAGGGCTGGGCCTGTGAAATAAAGGGGGAGTAAAGAATGATCTGTAAGTGTCATAGGGAATGAAGGGGTGTTTAGGAAGTTCCCGAGACATTGCTATATTGAGGATTTCCTTGCCTAGAAAATGCCTTTAATGTTCAGCATTTTGTGGCCAGAGTATGAAGAAGAGTCACAACTGTTTCACCTTAGAACACAAACAAGCAAAGTTTTGGAAATCCTCAAAACTTTTGAAAAAGAGAAAAGACTGAAGTGCGCTAATAATTTGATGAATTCCTTCTCGGCTATCTCTCCCGAGTCGTCTTTGACTTCAGAGTCCATGTTTGTTAACACATTTTTCCTTTTGCAGCTTAATTGAACCTGTCGACAGATAACATTCCCGGGCTCTTATTTATTTCCATTGGCTTGTCTGTAGCTCCTTTGCCGTCATCTTCCCTGTGATCAAACACGTGTGAGGCTTCTGCTGTGTGATCCACTTACAGGTCTGATAAATAACAAATCTCTCCGGGTAGTCGAGAGTCTTGTTGGCCGCGCTTCACACGAAAACTTCACATTCTACCAATTACTGCACTCGCATCTGTGCAAAGAATGTATTAATGCCGGGGTGAGACAGGAGGGCGAAGCTGCTACTTAGTGTGACAAATAGGATTACGCGTGTATTCCCCGGGAAAACAAAACTATCTGGAAACACGGAAACGCCTCTAAATGTGAAGGAAACGGAGGCAATAATGGCTTCATGTAAAGAGATCACCTGCAACAATGTATCATGTATTCATTCACTAGATTTATATTACTCATTATTACTATTATCTATCTATCCCATATCTATCTATTGTCTATTATCTATCTATAATCTACTTATTATCTATCATCTGTATATCATCTATTATCTATATTATCTATCTATTATCTATCATCTATCTATCATCTATCTATCTACCTATTATCTATCATTTCTTTACCCAAGGCACACTTCTTCGGGTTTTTTGTAAACCCTGCCTCCCTTAGAGCATCAAACACTGCTTGGGCCTTTTCCAGATGACTCTCCCAGTCTGGGCTAAAGAGGACGATATCATCCAGGTACACAGCAGCGTATGGCTTATGAGGTGCAAGGATTCTATCCATGGCCCTCTGGAAGGTCGCCGGAGCTCCCTGTAGGAAAAACGGCATCAAGACGTACCTGAAGCATCCATCTGGTGTAGAAAACACAGTTTTCTCCTTGGCTTCCTGTGCCATGGGGATCTGCCAAAACCCCTTCGTCAAATTCAAGGTGGTTATATGTACCTGGCGGGTCCAAGTTTTTCAATGAGCTCATCAACGCAGGGCATGGGATATGCGTCGAACGTGGAGACCTCATTCAACTTCCAATAGTCGTTGCAGAACCTCCATTCACCATCAGATTTTGGGACCAGGACAATTGGGCTCGACCAACCGCTCTTGGCAATTCTCTCGAATGGCACCTCAATAATGGGCAATGGCACAAGGGGGCTCCGGAAATGAGGGGTGGGGGCAGTTAACTGACATGTAGGCAGGACCTGCAATAGTTCACTATATCCCGGTGACACCCAGGCCAATGGAACCTCTGCAGAACCCGTTCCACTGTTTTTTCCACCCCCAGGTGTCCCCCAAGATGTGTGAATGGGCCATGTCCAACACCTTCCATCTATAGGGACCCAGCACTATCAACTGCTCTACCAACTCCTCCCTTATTTTCGTGACCCGGTACAACTCCCCACTCATCATAAAATAGGGAAATCTTGTGTCCTCCCCCGGCTCCTGTGCAACCCCATTAATGACGGTGACATTGTTAAAGGCTTCCCTCAGAGTTGGGTCCCTATGTTGGACAGTCTCAAAATTCTCACCGGTCACCCCTAACTCTGGAATGTCAGATACAGGGGACACTTCCTCCTAATTCCCTACAAGGACACAAAAAGAAAACCCATCTGCCTCTGGGTGTGGCGATACCTTATTAGGGTTCATTGGTTCCCTACTTTTGCTAGCGACCTCAGAACCCTTTTCCCACAAATCCCAAAACAAACAGAAATTTTGGCCTATAATTTTAGGGTGCAAAAAGTCCCGAATGATGCCAACTTCATGGGACTCAGTGCCATGAACCATTTCAATGTCCACTCTGGCCATAGGGTAGTCCTTTACATCACCATGTATGCATCGAACGCCGACCTTCCTCCCTGGGAGTAGGTTAAGAGGAAAAGTGGCCCTCACCAGGGTCACTAAGCTCCCAGAGTCTAGCAGCACCGTTACTGCTCGACCGTTCACCTTCACGGGACACGCTTGAGATCCCTCGTTGGGCGGAGAGTTGACACTGCAAGCTGGATATGCATAGTATGAACTACGGCATCCCATGCTGCAGTCCATCTGTTCGGTGGTCAGGGGACAGCAGGCAGCTATATGTCCTGGCCCGTGGCACCTCCAGCAAATAATATCACCCGTAGGGACCTTGGGCACCACCTCCCCCGCCCCTTTTGACCTTAGATGCCCCACCCCTTTTTGGGACTCAGCCCCTTTCTGGGACCCACAGTACGGCATGGGCTGCCTCACCAAGGAGCCTTCCATCCACTGGTATTTCTCGACCAGTCCGACCAGTTCATCGGCATTTTGGGGATCACTCTGGGCAAACCAAGTCTGTATGGGCCTTGGCAGGGAATGCACAAACCAATCCATCACCACTCGTTCTACTATCTGTGCAGGCATAGAGGACTCTGGCTGCAGCCATTTCTGGACCAGGTGCAACAGGTTGAACATTTGGGAGCGAGGCGGTTTGCCCCGGTGATAGGCCCAGCAGTGAACTCGCTGTGTCCTGACAGTCAGTGTCACCCCTAAACGTGCGAGAATCTCAGCTTTCAGTTTGTGATACTCCTTGGCATCCTGCAAGGTCAAGTCATAGTACACCTTCTGGGGTTCCCTTGTCAGGTATGGCGCCAGTACCTCTGCCCACTGCTCTGGTGGGAGGTTTTCCCTCTCAGCAACCCTATCAAACACCGTCAGGAAGGCCTCAACATCATCCCCGCGGGTCATTTTCTGCAATGCACGTCTTTCCACCTTCCGGACGTGGGCGTCATCAGCCAGACCTGGGGTTGGGGCGCTCATCCTGCCCTGGATGGCGGTTGCCAGAAGCTGCATCTGCTGCCGTGCTCCTGCTGTATCTGCTGCAACAACAGCCTGTTGATCTCTTGCTGCTGTGACTGCGACTGGACCAAGTGTTTCAGCAGGTCCTCCATTTTTTCCAGCAATGCTTGCTGACTTACTACAGATCTGAGCCAGGACATGCAGTAACAGTCTCACGTCTCCCCTGGGAACGCTGCCCGCACGTCTAACACCAATTATATGGGTTGTACTGTTGTACTCGCTTAGGTGTAGCGGGTGGCAATCATGAGGAACGTTCCTTTAAAAGTTCACAGGGTTTATTGCTCCACAAACCCAAATAATAAAACAGAAAAACAAATAGCCTTTAGCTCAGGCAAAAGAAAGTACAAGTGTCCAGTACTTTAGGCTCAGTCCTGGAGCCTCAACACACACTGGAGGCTTTCACCTCCACACATACAGGTCCTGTGTTAAGCATTAGCCTACATTATATAGCTCTAACCACATGCAGGAACCCATCACATGATTAGTCACGTGGTCATGATATCACCGCAGGTCCTCAAACACATATAGAGGTATGGTGATGCCCCTACCCAGGGGTAAGGTATATGGGTGGCCAGACCCTCCCATCTCCCACAGCTACCCGTAACCCGGACTCAAGTGTACTAAATGATCCCTTAGTGCCCATGTGCATTAAAGAAAACACTCCGGGTTACATCACAGAGACAAGCCATCTCTGCGACATATACCTCCCGCCGACTATACGACCCTTAGCCACGCTACACTATCTATTATCTGTATATTATCTATTATGCATCACCAATCATCTGTCTATTATCTATCATCTGTCTATTATCTATCATCTGTCATCTATCTATCTATCATCAATCTATTATCTATCTATCTATCTATCTATCTATCTATCTATCTTCTATGACAGCCTTTGTGTCTTCTCCACCAGGTAACAAGGTAAAGTTTACAGATCCTTTGTTTCCTTGTGTAGCCTGTCATGTTTTCTGCAGTGCAATGACATTTTCGGGATTTTCGTGGTTACACTTTCAAACATTCAGTTTTTTTTGTTTTACAATTGATTTCAATCTTTTTCCAAGAGCATGAAAAGTATATTGAAACTCGGAGGGGAACCTTTTTGCAGCTACATTTTTCCTGGCACGGCAGACTCAAGATGAAAAATGGAGTGCAAAAAGCAAACATTAAAAATTAAAAAATTATTAAGTTATTAAGAGCTAATATTACAAGAAATGAAGATGGAGAAGCGACCACTTTCCTAATAAATTCCTCTTATGATGGAGAATTGGAGGAGATTATGCATTATCACTATTCTGGTGGGTTCCATGTGGAAGTGCTGAGCTCAAGACTAAGACCTCAGTCAAATGTCTGTTTTTAACTACCTGAAAGTGGCAAAAAGAGGAAGACGTTGTTGGCTACCTACAAATCCAGAGGTGGCAGAAGCTTATCCCCCCTCAACCCACCATAGTGACTGCAAAAGACCTGCAGCAAGATCTGGAGGCGGCAGCACTGAGGTTTCCATTTGAACGGCAAGGCGCATGCTAATGGCTCAAGGTCTACTTGCCCAAACTCTACACGATACATCTCTACTGACCCAAAAGCACAAGAAATGTCTCCTCCAACAGGCTCAAAGCCAAATAGATAAGTAATAAGTAAAAGAAGTTCTGGGATTCTGTTCTGTGGAGCGATGAAATAAAAATGGAACTCTCCGCGTCTTTGCAAGAGTAAGATGGAGTCAAATAATTATCATGAAATTCTAGGAGAAGACATCATGTCTTCTGGGAGGAGATGAAGGTCGGGCCTTATTGGACCTTCCAACAGTGCAATGCTTACAAGCAAATGTTACAGTCTCCCAGGATTTAGCTTAAGTGGCCATCGCAGTCATCTTAAAACCCATAGAAAACCTTTGGTAGGATGTGAAGTAGGAGGTTGCAGTACAAAAACAGAAAAAATATTAGTAACCGTGAGGCAATGGCCCATGAGAAATGATCTAAGATTCGTCAGGAACTTTGTAAGAAGCTGGTGTCTGGCGATGCATAATCTGTGCAGCACGTCATAACAGCCAGAAAGGAAGCAGGTCATAACAGCCAGAAGGGAAGGAAGTGAGAACAGTCAAAAATGAAGCAGGTCATAACAGCTAGGTGGGAAGCAGGTCATAACAGCAAGAGGGTAAGCAGGACGTTACAGCCAGAAAATAAGCAAGTCTTAACAGCCAAAAGAGAATCAGGCCATAACAGCCAGAATCGAAGCTAGTCATAGCAACCAAAAGGGAAAATGGTCAAAAAAATCCTAAGGGAAACAGGTCATAACAGCCAGGAGGGAAGCAGGTCATAAAAGCCAGAGGGGAAGCAGGTCATAAAAGCCAGAAAGTAAGCCAGTCATAACAGCCAGAAGGGAAGGAAGTGATAATAGTCAAAATGGATGCATGTCAGAACAGCCAGAAGGGAAGAAAGTGATAACAGTCAAAAGGGAAGCAGGTCATAACAGCCAAAGGGGAAGCAGGTCATAAAAGCCAGAAAGTAAGCCAGTCATAACAGCCAGAAGGGAAGGAAGTGATAATAGTCAAAATGGATGCATGTCAGAACAGCCAGAAGGGAAGTAAGTGATAACAGTCAAAAGGGAAGCAGGTCATAACAGCCAGAGGTGAAGCAGGTCATAATAGCCAGAATGGAAGCTGATCATAGCAACCAAAGGGGAAGCAGGTCATTATTATTATTATCATTATTACTTATTATTATAGCGCTTTACATGTGAGGAGGGGTATACATAATAAAAACAGGTACAATAATCTTGAACAATACAAGTCACAACTGGTACAGGAGGAGAGAGGACCCAGAAGGGAAGCTAGCCATCATAGCTAGCCATCATAACAACCAGATGGAAATCAGGTCATAATGATCAGAGGGGAAGCAGGTCATAACAGCCAGAAGGGAAGCTAGCCATCATAACAACCAGAGGGTAATCAGGTCATAGCGAGCAGAGGGGAAGCAGGTCATAGCAGCCAAAGGATCAACAGGACATTACAACCAGAAGGAAAGCAGTTCATAACAGCAAGAGAGGAAGCAGGTTATAACAACCAGAAATACTCTACTAAGTACGAAAGACATTGGTCATGAAAGGGTGAATATTTCTGAGTCTGCGATAGTCAGTAAAAAATTCATTGGGTTCTGAATGTGCATAATCTACTTGTTATTTTGTTTTTTTATTTGCAATAGGGGTTGAATAATTTTGATTGCAGCTATAGATAAACAGGCAGACTGACGGATAGAGAAGCGGTTGCGTCACTTGTTGATCTTCACGTTCTCTGCAAATAAAACAAAGTTTAATCACAGGAGACGAGGGCAGAAGAATAATGGCTTCTGTATTACTGGGTAGATTATTATTTTTGGAGAAATTGCTGTTATTTCAATCAGAAGTGCAGTTAAAGTCGCAGTTCAGAAAGTGATTTATGATCATTGAAGGCTGAAGTAAGGTAATGCCTTCACATTCATCACCGCGCACGACTAATCTGGAATTCACAGTCTGAACATAGATGTCCGATGATGAAGAAGATATTTGTGTGGCGCTGATCATTTAATGATGGAGGAACTCTCCCGTTCACCCCAAAATTATCCGGTTATGCCATGCATGCTACCTGAGCAATATCTATGGTAGAACCTATCATCTGGCCTTACATTCTACTGGTTGTCCATCATATACATGACCATATCATGAACCTCATGGTCATCACCAGAAGTGATAGAAATATTATGTTCTATGACCTAAGACTGATGTTAACTTAACATCCATGGTCTTCGGCGTTCATGTCTGTTTAATATTACTTTATAAAACCTCCGTTATGTAGCAATGTCCTTTAAGAATGGTACATATGTTTAGTAAGAACCTTCATATCATCGAGGTAGACCATGCAATTACTAGAGAACCTTGGAGAAGCTCTGATTCCTTTCATTACCTTTGTTTTACGTTGCAGAGACCTTTTTTTGGACTTTCCGCTCCAGAAATGAATTTGACCAATGCAATAGTCATTGGGCATTGGAATGGGGATGGAAGGAACAAACATCAAGCCTTTCTCTATTGGGTGGCACCAAAATGTGGGATCCATTGGAGTTGCCTTCTCTTCCATGTATGCTTTGGAGTTTGCTCTGCTCACGCCAGATAAGTAGTTATAGATCCACAATAGTAAGGTCGGAAGAGTTCACAAACAGACCCAAGACCCCTGGTGACTCCATGAGGGTATAATGGGATTCTTTGTAGCGGGATCCCAACTTTGCATCTTTGTTGGGTATCAAGGTGGCAATATAAATGGAAGCCAAGACCTCATCAATACATTTCCGACCACGGATCGTCCGTTTCTTCATTAAAACTTTGATTGAACTTTGGTGACACGATGAAGGCCAAATGATAAGTTCATTATATTCAATGATAGGAGGAAGGAGCCGATAATTGGAAGTGCCCCTTCGGAGAAGGTGACAGGGAAATACAGTTACCATCCTTCATCAATACAGACAAGCTCCCTCATTAAAAGAGCCTGCTTTTCATTACCTGCAGACACTTTGTATTTTCCTGTAAAAGTAAATGAAAATAATTGATTGAGTTTTTGATGCATCACAGAGAGCGGCCTCGGAGGACGAGCTGGGAACCGTTACTGGGGCTGCATTCAATAACTGGGATGATGAGTCTACGAGGAAAATAAACTTTAAAAAATATAAAATTGACAATTGAAGGTAGTAGAGTAAAAGGGATGAAGGAGAGGAGACAGAGGCAGAAGAGAGGGGCAAGAGAGATAGAAGATAGGTAGAAGAGAGGCAGAAGAGAGGGGAAGAGTGATAGAAGATAGGTAGAAGAGAGGGGAAGAGTGATAGAAGATAGGTAGAAGAGAGGGGAAGAGTGATAGAAGATAGGTAGAAGAGAGGCAGAAGAGAGGGGGAAGAGTGATAGAAGATAGGTAGAAGAGAGGCAGAAGAGAGGAGCAAGAGAGATAGAAGATAGGTAGAAGAGAGGCAGAAGAGAGGGGAAGAGTGATAGAAGATAGGTAGAAGAGAGGCAGAAGAGAGGGGGAAGAGTGATAGAAGATAGGTAGAAGAGAGGCAGAAGAGAGGAGCAAGAGAGATAGAAGATAGGTAGAAGAGAGGCAGAAGAGAGGGGAAGAGTGATAGAAGATAGGTAGAAGAGAGGGGAAGAGTGATAGAAGATAGGTAGAAGAGAGGGGAAGAGTGATAGAAGATAGGTAGAAGAGAGGCAGAAGAGAGGGGAAGAGTGATAGAAGATAGGTAGAAGAGAGGGGAAGAGTGATAGAAGATAGGTAGAAGAGAGGCAGAAGAGAGGGGGAAGAGTGATAGAAGATAGGTAGAAGAGAGGCAGAAGAGAGGAACAAGAGAGATAGAAGATAGGTAGAAGAGAGGCAGAAGAGAGGGGAAGAGTGATAGAAGATAGGTAGAAGAGAGGGGAAGAGTGATAGAAGATAGGTAGAAGAGAGGGGAAGAGTGATAGAAGATAGGTAGAAGAGAGGCAGAAGAGAGGGGAAGAGTGATAGAAGATAGGTAGAAGAGAGGCAGAAGAGAGGGGCCAGAGAGATAGAAGATAGGTAGAAGAGAGGCAGAAGAGAGGGGAAGAGTGATAGAAGATAGGTAGAAGAGAGGCAGAAGAGAGGGGAAGAGTGATAGAAGATAGGTAGAAGAGAGGCAGAAGAGAGGGGCAAGAGAGATAGAAGAGAGGCAGAAGAGAGGGGGAAGAGAGATAGAAGAGTGGCGGAAGAAAGATAGAAGATAGGTAGAAGAGAGGCAGAAGAGAGATAGAAGATAGGTAGAAAAGAAGTGGAAGAGAGGATAGCGAGACGGAAGAATAGGGGAAAAGAAGTGGAAGAGAGGGAAAAGAGAGGAGCAACAAAGATGAAAAAAGGTGGAAAAGAGGCAGAGAAGGGGAGGAGATATAGAAGCGAGGCAGAAAAGAGGGAGAAGAGTGACGGAAGAGAGGCAGAAGAAAGTTGGAAAAGAGGAGAAAAAAAGGCGGAAATGAAGGGGAAGAGAGGCAAAAGAGAGGTGCAACAAAGGTGGAATAAAGGCAGAAAAGAGGCAGAAGAGAAGAGAAGAGATGGAAGATAGGCAGAAAAGAGAGGAAAGAGATGGAAAAGGGGCAAGAGATATAGAAGATAGGTAGAAGAGAGGCAGAAGAGAGGAGGATGAGAGGCGGAAGAAAAGAGGGGGAAGAGAGGCAGAATAGAGGCGGAAGAGAAGGGGAGAAGAGATAGAAGATAAGCAAAAAAGAGGTGAAAGAGAGGAAGAAGAAAGGTGGAAAAGAGGGGAATGATGTTGAAGAGAGGCAGAAAAAAGAATATAGGTAGAAAGAGAGCAGGACGAGAGGCGGAAGAAAAGGGGGAAAGAAGGGGAAGAGAGGCAAATAAGAGGTGTAACAAAGGTGGATGAAAGGCAGAAGAGAGGCGGAAGAGAAGGGGAGAAGAGATAGAAGATAGACAGAACAGAGATAGAAAAGAGGGGGAAAGAGAAATAGAAAAGAGGCAGAAGAGAGGTGGAAAAGAGGGGAAAGGGATGTGGAAGAGAGGCAGAAAAGAAGAGGAAAAACAAGGGGAAGAGAAATAGCAGATATGCATAAGAGAGGTTGGAAAAGGAGTTAGAGAGGTAGAAAGAAAAGGAAAGTAGAAAAGAGAAGTAAGGTATGAAGAAAAATGAGGAAGTAAGAAAACAAGAAAAAGATGAACTAAGGAGAACAGAGGAGGGAAAAAGAAGAGAGGGAAGAGGAGAAAGAGATGGAGTAGAAGAAAAGGTAGGAAGTCAGCCATGAATTGAAAAGGACGGGTAGGAAGAAAAGAGGAGGAAAGAGGAGAGCAGAGAAGAAGAAAGGTAAAAGGAGAGTAGTAAGGATAATAAGAGGAAGAAAGGAGATAGCAAAAGAGCAAAGTGAAGAGCAGAGGAGGTAAGACAGCAGAGGGAGGAGACGAGAGGAGGGCCTGTTGTGCTGCGGATTTTGGTTGCACCTCCATGGTATTTGGAGAAACCACTACCCATTAATCCTTCTCTAGATGGAGACATTGGTCAAGAAGAAGAAGCAGCAAACATTTCATCAGTGAAAATATTTAGTGAAGCCGGGGAGGGAGCCGCTCGGCAGCCCTAACAATCTCCGCTACTTCAACTGCTCCCAAATGCCTCTTTAAAACAATATTGTGCACATTGGCTGTCAGAGGAAATCTATTAAGGAAGGTGTTAAACTGCGCATTGCATTAAGTACATGTGGGACACGGAGAGCGCGCGCTCCAACAGTAAATGTGATGTAAGGAGGGACGGACACTGCAGTCTGCAGAGACTTAAAGGGACCAGCGCCTGAGCTAATGCATCATTTCGGATAAGTCAGTCAATGGGTGCCGGACAATAAGGCTTAGTTATATATTTCTTCATCACAAAACACAAAACATTCAGCTTTGAGATTAAATATATACCGTAGACCCTGATTGACTCCAAAGTCAACTTCTGATTGCGATTCTTTTCACCTGGATCTCTGAGTGAGGAGTTGGCCTTGTTCTAAGACTATTGGACCAATGGACGTAGAGCGGAATCCACAGCTCTAAGGGAAGCAGAATTTTTCCAGCACGGAGCACCGGTTACGTCAATCTTATTGTTGTGTTTTATTAGAGATTTGCTTGCTCATCAGTTCATGCTTAGGAATCAATGTTTCCATTCAGTGACAGTAAGCAGAGGAAGACTAGCAGGATGGATCTCATGTATACATAAGGCCAGAATCAAGATTGGTAATCAAGGAACTCTATAATTCCATTGATCTCACAGGCACTAGGCCCATTGTGTGGAAGGGGATAGTAGACCCGATGAAGCCATCACCAACATTCTTCATTCTTTGATCTAAAAGCAATGTTTAAGAGGGAAGGTGTGTACACTTCTGCCCATCCAGGGGTCGGATCTCAGGGAGGGAGAATGATAAGCCACAGGTCTAGTCAGGGAGTTATTGGAGTGAGATCAAGGGACGATGATCTAGGCTAAGGTCTTGGAGCCCCAGGGATTGATGGCCAATGAAGTTTAGAGATTGGTTGCCAGCTGGACTGGACACACGTGCTATGGTTGAGGGATTTGTCATCACGAATTAAGGAACTTTCTTAAGGACTGTTGCTGCTGGACACATGGGCTTTGGTTGTATTACCTGTCGTTTGGAGGAGCCTGGACTGTGACTACAGACTATACTGGCAGGAGATACAAAATCTGTGAGCCACCCAAAAGTTGGGAGACAGTGAGTATAGTCTGGTACGGGGGAAGTGGGACTACAGGTCCTGGGGAGGGGATCTTGTGGACAGGGGGCAATGTATTTTGGTCATCTACCCAGAATTGTTGTAAAATCATGGATGTAAGGGATAAAAAAAAATAGTTGCATTGTTATCCTGACTAGGTGATTATTACAACCCACAACCTTAGATCTTCATACGGTGCTTGTTGCAGAAAGAACCCATTATTGTGCCAGAACCAGAACCCATGCAAACATCCTCTAGATTTCTGGTGGCCAGGCTTATCTAGGAAAGAACACAACTATTGATCAATGAGCTAGAAATTCCCGTGCACGGTTCCCTTACATCTGAAGATGCCAGAAATAAGAGCAAAGTGACCCTTGGGCAGAGATTAGGCATGGTTTATGGAGGCCAGGCACCATATTAGAGGAGCATACTACCAACAAAAAAAGAATATGATCAGGTGTTGGACCTCCGCTGCTCCTCTGTACTTGCTGGCAGAGTCTCTCCTTTGGTCTCTGCCAGCAAGTTACTACTGCAGCCACCAGTAAGTGACCATTGCAGACACCAGCAAGTGACCACTGTAGCCACCAGCAAGTGACCATAGCAGACATTAGCAAGTGACCACTGC
This sequence comes from Ranitomeya imitator, assembly GCF_032444005.1. NCBI lineage: Eukaryota > Metazoa > Chordata > Amphibia > Anura > Dendrobatidae > Ranitomeya > Ranitomeya imitator. Next base: position 141,969,103 of record NC_091290.1, read on the forward strand.
AGACACCAACAAGTAACCACGGCAGCCACCAGCAAGTTACCACTGCAGCCACCAGCAAGTGACCATTACAGACCCTAGCACGTGACCATTATAGACCCTAGCAAGTGATTACTGCAGCCACCAGCAAGTGAACACTACAGACACTAGCAAGGGACCACTGCAGACACCAGAAAGTGACCATTGCAACCAATAAGGGGTCATAACTTTTTTCTTCCAGCTCGGGTGAAACATCACAACTTAAGCCAGTCAGTAGCCACTGATTGGCTGCAGCAGTCATCTAATGCTTTCACTGGAAGAGGAGGTCCGGAGACTGGTGGGGGAACTGGCAATTGTGGAAGTCCGGTGGGTGAGCATACGCATTTTTGACCTAAGGAAAAGTACCGTAGTTTTTAGTCCCTTTAAGAGCAAAAGTATTAGGCATGTTGAAATTCAACTGCCCAATCCTTCTTCTGACATCTGCAGTAGGAGGTGAGTCGAGACATTACCATATACAGTACAAAAGTCTAGAGTTAACCAGTCCTTAGATTTGACCTCTAATGCATACAGCCACCTTATTTGGCACTATATGGCGGTATTTTTTATTTTTTTGCATTGATCTGGCACTACCTGACCCAGATCCCAAATTTCCACACCACCAGGCGGGTGATCAATTCATTACCCACAAGTCAGTAATGAAGACGTCTCCTGTTTGGTGCCGAGCGGCAAAGTTCATAATCCTATTTGTTTTCCTATCAACAGAAAGTCAACAATATAAATCCGGGATAATTAAAACAACGGAGATTTTCCTTCTTTTTTTGACAGCTTGAGGCGTGAAATCTTCCTGCCCAAAGATGAAGTCTCTGTTCTGCGGACGACCTGATTGCAAACAAGCTAAATATAAGCCGGTAAATATGTCGGGAACGTTCATTAAAATGTGGGCTCTGATTGTCTCAACAGCCCAAATGCACATGAAAAAATGAGCAGCAGAAGTGGTGCTGCACCGTGCGGATGATGGCGGTTGATTTTCTCTGCAACGTGCCGTATAATAATGATACATTCCCGGTATTTGGATGCTGGTGCGCAGGATCCCGCGCCATAAGGAGCCATACTATTTGCATACAACGTGTTCCTTGATGAACAAGTAAAAAGCGGCGCCCTCATTAACTTCGCGCGTCTGACTCAGCGGCACTTACGCCGGAATTTACACTCGTAATAAAATGACGGAAATTCTTGCTGTTTGTGGCTGGTGAATCAGGAATAAAGTCCCCGGCTAATTGTTAACGGCTCCAAATCACCAGCGACAAAGTGACGGCTCTACACTCAGCAGCACCGACGGGGCGGAAGGAATACATCGGCTGAATGTGATCGGCAGGCTCGTCTCCTCCTGAAATACTTTGTGCTGCTCCGGGACCCTATTGCTTCTGTTCAGCACCTCTCCTCTTTATTATTTTGCATCATTTTGCATCATGGCGACATTGTGTCCCTGTCATGTGGAGTTATTTTTCCAAGCGTGTGTAAATTAGTACACGCCCCTCCTGAAATACTCTGCACTGCTCAAAACCTTCTATTACTCTGCATGTTTTTGACTATTAACCTTGCATTTGTCTTACCCTTACGAGCATCCCAGCATGAGCACCCCAGTCACCCCCTACAGGTGTAACACGCTCCTCTCCTGAAATTCTCTGTGCTGCTGGGAGCTCTGGTCCTTCTATTGGGTTACTGGTGTAACTGTCTTCCTTCTTCTGACCCTATGACATGAGATGACAGATCACTGCCCCCTATAAAATCAGCTCACGCCGCTCCTGAAATCAGCAGCACCAAATATCTGGTTTAAGGGAGTCCGAATGTTCATCCACCAAATAACAAGGTTCTAGTCATATAAGTGTCAAGTGGCCCCTTCATCCAGAGCTACAGTAGCTTCCGTCAACAAACAGAAGTGTTCAACTCCGGGCACAGTTCACACTGAACAATCTGCAGCTTCCACACAGTTTTCTGCAGCTCCAACACACAGACTGTTCAGCTTTCCTAGCTGACCCATGCCTTCACTATTCATAGAGAGACCCCTGCACGTCTCTCAGCTACAGCTCACATTTTGGCTTGTCACTCACCAGCTTCAACACCCATCCGCACTGCCATCATCTAGCAGACTGAGATCTTCCAGGTAAGCACAGGCCCTGGTTCATAGTCAAAGCTGGTCAGGTGCATTTAATCAACACCTACAGTGCTAGGATTTAACCCTGTCCTACCTGACTTTCCTACACCTCCTACTGCTCCATGATGGTCAGGACTCATCATCATCATCAGCTGGGTCTGTGCCAACACCATGGATCGCAGCAGCTCAGATACGGAATCTATTCCCTTAGTAAACACCAAGATTCACATCATATGGAGGGAATTTTTCTTCCGGCTCTTGGTCATGATTTCTAAAATATTGTCCCGCTTTATTCTGTACTAATAGGAATGAATATTGTACATTTTACAGCTGCGTGAATAGGATGACAAAGGTTACTATTAGATATAAACCTCGGGATTTGATTTTCCCCTTACTACATAGCTCCAATGCAACTTAAAAAATGGCACCAGTTTGACAATAGCCCCAGTTAAAATGTTTCTCCCTCTTTGTGTTCACAGCAGTTCTCTCCTATCTATCTGTTATACAAAAAGACTGCACAGGACTTGCTGACCCGACCTGTGCATTGGGCTGTTGGCTTTTCAGAGTAACTGGCTCCATCCTTACTGAGCAATGTCAAGCGCAAGACTGATAAACCGATTCACCGTTGTGCCTACTGAGAAGGGCACATCTTACTATATTGGGAACTATACTGGGATCATCCTACAATAGACACATAGAGAAAAGCAAACAAAGCCAGCTCACCAGGCAGCCTCAGCAGGTGCACGGAACTTCCATGTTGATCCACGTAGTGTTGAGTAGCAGAAGAAAAAAACCTTGTTCCAGCTCCAAAATTTAAAAAATCGATACTTTTATTAGTCCATAATAAAAACATAGGCTGAGTAACTCTCCATCGCACAGTAGGAAACGAGCAACGCGTTTCGACCTTTACAGGTCTTTGTCTTATAGTCGTATACTGGAAATAATCCACAAGATCTGCTGTATAGCGGGAAAAACCTTGCAAGACCTGACGTATATCGGGAACACTCCACAAGACCTGCCGTATACTGGGAACACCCCACAAGACCTGCAATATATCGGAAAACACCCCAGAAGACCTGCCGTATACCAGGAACAGCCCACAAGACCAGCCGTATACCAGGAACAGCCCACAAGACCTGCAATATATCGGAAAACACCCCAGAAGACCTGCCGTATACCAGGAACAGCCCACAAGACCAGCCGTATACCAGGAACAGCCCACAAGATCCACTGCATACCCGGAATACCCTACAAGACCCACTGTATACCCAGAACACCCCAAAAGAATTGCCGTATACTGTCTAGGAGCACACTACCAGACATACTGTTTGCTGGGAAAACCCACAAGTTTCGCTAAGCACCAGAAATACCCGACAATTCCTGCCTTTCTTGACAATGCTCTGACACAGTCTTCTAGCCATTGTGAAGTAGCTGAGATCTTTACTCCATCTTTCCTGCTTTCCTCCATCTTTAGACAAGCTCTCACCTGATCTCGTCTTTCTTTCTGAGTTCTCTTCATGGCCATGTTGAGATTACTTACTCTTGTTGGTGGTTGTAGTCACCGCCAGTTTCTTCCTTTAGTTTCTGCATTTCTGACTTGAGTTGGTGGAGTCTTTGCTCTTCGTCTCTTACTGAATTGTAGTGGATTTTTCCTTGGACCAGTCATCAACTTATGGTCAATACCATGGATGCTACATGGAGCTCACCCAAGATATGGAGCATTAAGATCTGACTATATTCCTGATTGCTTTCCTAGTACCGTTGACCCTAGTTCTGGTCCTGTCTATCACATGGGATACTTGTTGCTCTTGCTACCGTTTGCAGGTTGTTACTCCTGCCTTGGGTCGGTCTACAAGCACCATCAATGGTCCAAGACGTCCATACATCAGGGATAAATCCTATATGTTTCTAATGTAAATCACAGTTCAGGAAAAAAGCAGAACCATATTTCTGCTCTCTGACTTTGGGGTTAAAAGTGCACTGCTCAAGAAACATCCATCCCATTTAATCAGTGTTGCACCGAATGATCCTTTTAGCCGAGGTTCTTGACGGTCACAAGTGAGTGTGATGCACCCCACAACTGACAGAATACTAGGACTGGGCACTGTTTTCCTGTAACATGCCAATTTAAAAAGGACAGCAGCTCGGTCATGACTACCGCCCCCGCCACTTTACACATGGGAGACATCATAGCAGTTAGTCTGCACCCACTAGCTCAGAGACAAGTGAAAATGGTCTACAGGTTGTGTGCAATATTACAGCTCAGCATCATTGATGTGAATGGTGCAGAGATGTAGACCCATGTACAATATGGAGACAGGGGTAGTGTTGTTTTTGGAAGATGGACAGTCCCTTTAATTATCTAGAAAAATTCATAGGTTTGATATGATGGTGGGGGCACAGATAATTTTGGCATTTGGTGTGTTGATTATGAATATGTTCTGCAAATAGATAGGAAAGGAGGAAATCCCCGTATCTGTGTGTGCTTTGTATGGGAGACATCATAGTAGCTAGTTTCCACCTACTAGCTCAGAGACAACTGAAAATTAGAGCTAGAGCCTATAGAGGTGAAATCGGGTGAAAAATACTAGATACAAGTCACATAATGGACAGATATAGTGTTATTCTTCATGTACACATGACATTGCATTCCAAAAAATGCATTCTTAAAACATTGAGTACGTTCCTCTGTGGACCTACCTTACACCACTCTTTATTCTGCAAGCGTCTCCGGTAGAAAAAGTCTTTTTCTTCTTCCTTCGGATTCCTGATGTGATGTATTAATAATACAGCCATTGTTTTTTTCCCCTTATAATAACCTTAAATCCTTACAAAGTCCTAAATGATACTTTTTATTCCGGCTTTCTCCATCCACCTCTCCCTGCCGCGCCTTTCTTTAGTGTCAGAAAATGAAATGACATCGTTTCCATAGAATTAATTTCCTTTGAATTCCGCCATTTCTTAACCACAAGACAAAACTGCGATTCTGACTCCAGTTCTGCTCCCCACTGCTTCTTGTAGTGGAGAAACTATTGAATAATCCTCACCGCATTGGGACTGATGTTTTCAAAGGTATTACCAGTTAATAAGTGTCTTGCTGCTCGCCTTATTTTCTGGGGTTTTAGGTTACAGACCTTCAACACGGCTGGAGCCCTGAGAATTGTTCAGATCTCCGAAGGAATAAAAGAAAAACCCGGAGTGGCAGAACATTGTCTGCGCAGGTGAATGACTTTCTTTGCCCCTTTATCAGAACTTTTCTTATATAGATGCAAGATTAGGGAGGAAATTGGAAAGTGTAGCGCCCACCTAAGCTGCAACGTTAATGATCGAGTGGGGGAGCAACATAGCATATTTCATAAATAGGTGGCAGGTTAACCTCAAGGGGAACAGTACGGGGGTCTTTGCAACCAACTTTGCACAAATCAATAATACTAGTGACTAAGAGAAACTTTGTAATATATCTTATCAGAAAAATTTGCTTTTCTCCACTCATGAGCCTCTTTTTCTCTTCTTCCTGTATCACGAGTAACTTAAAGTATGTCTAGTCTGTGTTTTAACTCACCCAGTGCTGGAGTCATAGCTATGCTGCATAGTACTGCTGAATAATGTCCTCAAAGCTACTGATTTCTAGTGTTTTATCTCACAGTGGGCTAGATTCACAGCTACACTGCTCAGCACTTCTGATAATGCCTTCCATGCTGCTGCTTTTTGTGAGTGTTTTATCTCACCCAGCGTTTGAATCCAGCTATGCAGCAAAGTACAGCTGAAAAGTAATGTTCTCTAAGCTGCTGCTTTCTAGTGTTGTTTCTCAGCAGTGGGCTAGACTCTGAGCTACACTGCTCAGTACTGTTGTATAATGTCTTTCATGTTGCTGCTTTCTAGTGTTTGATCTCATCCTGTGATGGAATCACATCTACAGTGCTTAATAATGCTGAATAAATGTCCTCAAGTCTGTTTTCTAGTGCTTTATCTCCGCAGTGGGCTAGATTCACAACTACACTGCTCAATACTGCTGTATAATGTCTTCGACTTGTTTTATCACAATCAGTTATGGAATAACAGCTATGCTTTCTACTATTCACATACATAATCACAGATATGCTTTCTAGCATTTTATCTCAGCACTGCAAGATTCATAGCTACACTACTGACCCAATGCTGTAGTCAATAGAAGGGGGGAAGGACCTACATAAAACATTAGGGAAGCTTAGGGACAGGCACAGGTTGGTGTCAGGTGGTGTCCCATCCCTCGCTCCTTATCGTAAGGGCCTTCCTCTCCCTTTATCATCGCATTGTACCTATATGTTGGGTCATCTGCTGGATATAGTGGTATACGGACGTGACAGCTACTCTGCTCATTACTTCAGTATAATGTCTTCCATACTGACTTCTAGTATTTTTTTTAATCTCATGATAGTGTTGGATTCACAGATATACTGCTTGGCACTTATAATTTCCTCCATGCTGCTGCTTGTGAACATGTCTGTGTATTATGTGCATGAAAGACATCATACAAGTTAGGCTGTACCCACTAGCTCAGAGACAACTGAAAATTAGTGATAAAACCTGCATATGGAAAACCAGGTGAAAATGCAGGATACAAGTCATGTAATGGATGATTGCTCATTTACACATAGCCTATTTCGAAAAGTCACCTAAAATGGCAGATGTGTGTACAAAAGAGAGTTGATAGAATACCCATAACACTACTTGTCCATGGCCCCACACCAGAATAAGTGGTTTATAAATGATTTTGCTTGGAAGGTAAGCTCTGTTATTAGTGCCATGCATAGCTCTTCTCAGCTAACTGTAGGGAGTAGCCGGGTAGATACCCTAGCAGAGGTGCACCTTGCCTGTTATCAAAGAGCTTACCCCTCTTCTGAATGCAAGGGCAGAGCTGGGGCGTAACCACAGGAACATAGGCTAGGGCAGGTACCAACAAGACATTTTGCATTGGGCAACAAACTGAACCCTTGTTCCAGTTGAAGGCTCAATGGGATCAAGATAGTGTATTGCTCCAGTGCTTATGGGATGAAACTGTCACAATTCTGTTGTCGGGAGTTCATTGGCCAGAGGCTCCTTCCCTGTGCCTAACGCTAGGGGTGCCCTAGCTCGCCCTGTTCCCTGGATTACTTCTGATGGTGAAGACGCCGGGGCCACGCACCTTGCCTTAGCGCCTGAATGCATCCTCAGTCTGTACCCTTCACCCACCCAAGGAAGAGGGGAGTAGTAGCGTACTGTAATACACAAACCAGACTAACAAGGTAAAATGAACAGGGATAAAGAAAAATATCAATCATACATTTAAACTCACACACACAACATAGGTAAACCCTGGAGAGTGGAGAATGAGGAAAAAAAACAAATTAGGAGAAGGAGGGGAATTTGCACACATCGAAAACCTAGCAACAGTCACAGATAAATCCACCATTCGCCTTCTCAAACAACAACCACAAACCACCATCTCCTAACCATGCAGCATAAGCTAGCTCTGACAATGAGTGCTAGCCAGGGCCCAGATTATATAGGAGATGGGAGTGGCCAACAGAGAACAGCTGAGAGCATTAATGCAGGAAAGCTTCAAGGAGTTTTCAACAGAGATTAACCCCTGCACTGGTAAAATAAACCTTCACTGTTTAATATCAAGGTGAAGTGCTTCTAAATAATGCAGGAGTAGGAGAAATCAGACGCTGCGGTCTTCTGGCTCCTCTCTGTCGCGGTAAACCGTGACAGGAATTTACTCCAAGGTTTGTTTTCATCCACCATAGTAAAACTTTATCCCAGGTCAGTAAAGATTATGTAAACAAGAACTTCCATGACCCGTGCTACCAATAGTATTTCTGAATGCAATATATAATATGTACACCAGTCAGAAAACGCAAACCAGACTCAATGAAGCCACTTTAAAAGGCAACGTAGGACATCTTACTGCATATGCACGCTGATATCCCGTGTCAAAGAGCCAACAGATGAATGATCTCCCACAGAGCGTTGCTCAGATGCAGAATTATCATATCATTCAACTTTATTTTGTAATAATGATTCAATCTAAGTGGCGCCTATTATTAATTACCTTATTAAGCTGCCTGTGAGGTAGTTAAGTTACGCTGATCTTATCACACAGAACATTGCTCTTTTTTATGGCTTTGGCTTTTTTCTCTTACTTTTCTTCCAGACCTATCTTAGCTTTGCCTTCCAAGTATTTATCAAACCTGTCAGCTCCTCCTCTTCTCACTTAATCAGAATTTACTCTAATAATGGGACGGAATGTTCTCACAAGGAGCACTTTATTCTGTTCTTCAAAGGAACTTCAACTTTGTTTGGTGCTCAAGACTTTTCTGGACTTGTTTCCATTTTAAAAGACTAAGAATTGTCGAAAATGTTGCATATAGAAGTAAAACAAATTCACTTGAGATAAAAAAAACTATGGAAGAAACCTAAGAGGTGACCATTGTTAAGCAAGGTCACCATGGGAAAAAAGGAAATACAGTACTTATATCCCAAAACGCAACTCTACAGCAACCTCCAGTTGTATCTTCTTTCTCTCAGGAACCTGTAGAACAGGACGATCACACCAAGTCTTCCTCACCACATCTTCATATTGGGCACTGGTCAGACTAATACACTCAACCCAATATCATTTTATATATCATTTTACAGTCTATGCTGGTCTATACAGATCATACATGTAGGCAGTAAGGGTCAGACCTGATGACAAAAAGTCCATTCTCATGTTATTTCACTATTACTTTAAATATGGCTTGAAACTAGTGCTCTACCCAAAGATTGGGGACAAAATATCTGTTGAAAAATAAAAGCTCATTTTTTTTGCAACATCATCTATGGAAAGAACCCCAAGGCCTATTTACCCATTCTTTTCCATCAGGGTGAACTGGTTATCTTTTGAGGGATTTTACAAGGATGTAATAAAATGTCCCCATCACATAATTCAAACAGCAACCCATCCCGGTTACCTGTCATGCAAGGTATAGCGAGAAGATACATAGCTCCTGAGATCTGTGTCTCAACTGACAGAGAATCAGTATCATAAGCAAACACATGCTGCCGGGTAAGGGCTGTGACATCAGAAGAAATAAATCTTCTCCTCGACAGACTAGCTGTGCTTGGAGGACTGAGGCTGGAGCAAAAATGTTTTTGTGCTCAGTCAGCCGAGGAGATTTACTTCTCCTGTGGCACAGTTCTCTGGCAGCTCCGGTATGTGTGTGTTTACAATACAGCTCCTCTGTCACTTTAGATGCAGGTCTAGGTTTCTTCAGACTGCAGATTGTCTTGACACATGACTAGGACAGGCTGCTGTTTAAATTATTTGATGGGTGCTATTTTATTACATTTTTAGAGAAATCCTTTTGGGAGTACTATTGTATATGGAGTCTTATTGGCCAGGGTCCATGGGATAAAAGCATGCAAATTAGCTATCCCAGAGAGAACGCTCTCTTACTAGTACTAGCTATTAGTGCTAGCTACTGGAAATACAAGCAGGATTCTATTGAGTACCAGTCATGTAAGAGGTGACGCAGATCTTTTGATATAAACGATATACATCTCAATTAGAGATGAGCAATAAAATTAGAGTGAAATGCGGAATGCCACCAATTTTCTGAAATGTAGAAAAAAAGATATTATATTCATCTTACCGCTCATCTCTTAGGCCACTCTACTCTTCACTGTCACCTGGCTGGACCTTGCCGCATCTTCAGATTGGCAGAGTTCATGCTGAAATCTCCAGGCACTGGGCACTCATGCTGCACTGGGACGTCTGGTTGTGATGTTTTTTAATATGGAAATGAATTAATTGTAAATCTCCACCTAGAATCCTAAAGAAAAGGTTTTGCTCCTTTAGAAGTTGCTTTGAACTGCTGCTCTAGCAGGGCTCATACTTAAACACTATTTACAAGGTGTATATGTATTTAATTATCCTGCTGTTATAAATCTTTGTAATAAACTCCATTACCTTATTTTGCTTCCTACTCTTCATGATGAAAGTGCCGCTTTAACTGGCTAGTTCGTGCTCCTTTATATGCTGCTCTGTGCTGCTGCTCTAGCAAGAGAAAATAATATTTACAAACACTTTCATTGTCTGATTATAGAGTAAGGAAAGTGTTTGTAAATTGTTTTTGAGTGTGGATTCTTGCTAGAGCCACAGTTCAAAACAGCTTCTAAAGGAGCTTAAACTTGCAGATAAAGCACTTTCAGTATGGTGTTTGGGAGAGAAGGAAGCAAAATAAAGAAATGGTGTATATTACAAAAATCATAACTTTGCAATGCCTGGAGGGTAATTTCATATACAAAAAAAGTTCAGCTACTCTGGAAGCTTTAGTTTTGATTGCACCCTTGGCTAGGGATGGCAAAGGAAAGATTTGCAAAGGCGTCAAAGATGCACTGTTAATCAAGTACAAAGAAGATCTTTAAAATATAAATTCAAAGATTAAAATTCTGACAGGTCCATATATAGAGATAACTAAGGCACTTTTTAATACCTATATTCATGGGTCTGATCAAGGGTGGTCTTCTTAAAAGCCCATTTTAATTTCAACAAACTTTGCATAAAATTAAAGTACAAGAAAATAAAAGAAATTTTGTAATATATTTTATCAGATAAATAAGCTTCTGTCTCCACTTATCAGCCACTTCTCCTCCTTCATGCCTTGTGCACTCATTCACTCTGAAAACCAGCTAAAATCCAATTTTATTGAAAGTAAGATGGACTGCCTACTAAAATCTATGAAGAAGAGAGGAGAGCAGCGAGATACAGATATATGACAATTTACGAAGATAGTACAGTAGCTTTCTGATAAGTGTTTTTCAATCCCCAGAGCTGGATTAATAGCTGCACTGCTCTGTACTGCTGTATAATGCCCTCCATTCTGATTTCTAGTAAGTTTTTTTTATAAAACACCAGTGCTGGAGTCATAGCTACACTGTTCAGAGATGAAGTATAATGTTCTCCATGCTGCTGATTTTTAATAAGTGTTTTTCTCATGCTAGCTCTGGATTCACAGCTACACTGCTCAGTATTGCTATATAATGTCCTCCATTCTGCTTATATTTAGTGTTTTATAATACACCAGTGTTTGATTCACAGCTACACTGTTCAGTGATGCAGTATAGTGTCCTCCATGGAGATGATTTCTAATAAGTGTTTTATCTCATGGTAGTGCTGGATTCACAGCTACAATGCTCAGTACTGCTGTATAATGTCCTCCATAAAAGCGACCCTGTCACCAGGTTTGGTCGATATGAGTTACGGCCATCGTCTTTCAGGGCTTATCTATAGCATTCTCTAATGCTGTAGATAAGCCCCCAATCCGACCTGCAAGAGAAGAAAATAACTTTTATTATACTTACCTGCGGGGCAGTCCGGTCTGATGGGTGTCACAGGTCCTGGTCCTGTGCCTCCCATCTTGCAGTGATGGCACCCTCCTGCTTGCATCATGGCTCCCTGGAATCACGCTCCTTATATGCCCTGTTGAGGGAAGAGCAAAGTACTGCAGTGCGCAGGCACCGGGAAAGGTCAGGACCAGGACCTGCCACACCCATCGGACCGGAACGCCCCGCAGGTGAGCATAAGTTATTTTTCTTCTCTTGCAGGTCAGATTGGGGGCTTATCTACAGCATTATACGCTGTATATAAACCCTGAAAGGCGGTAGCCGTAACTCATATCGGCCAAACCTGGTGACAGGTTCCCTTTAAGCTGATTTTTAGTAAGTGTTTTATATTATGCCACTGCTGGAATCACAAACACTGTTTAGTGATGCAGTACAATGTCATCCATGCTGCTGATTTCTAATAAGAGTTTTCTCTCATGTTAGTGCTGGATTCACAGCTACACTGCTTAGTGATGCTGTATAATGTTTTCCATGCTGTTTGTGAGCATGTGCTACATAGAAACAGAAGAGCAGGAATCCCTCATGTCTGTTTGTGATGTGCATGGGAGACATTGGGGCAGGTACCCACTAGCTCAGAGACAACTGATTGTTGGGTGTTATTCTTCATGTATGAAAGCTTCTTCTGAAAAATCAACTCAAAATACAGATTAGTGTTGAGGATAAATCAACTTTTTAATAATTTATTGCTACAAATTGAAGTGTTTAATACAGGTCAGATGTCAAAGTCACCTGAACTAGTGGCGTGGGAAGGGGCATTGTAATCTACCTAATATGTCCAAGCAACCTTTCACGCTGAAATTGGTGGACTTGGTGTTTCAGAGGGCTGATTCTGGCTTCATGGCACAAATTTATGTATCAAGTACAAATAGCAATCAGTCGATTTGGGTCACATATCGCATCACTTCATAAACCATCATGGAAGGAAGCGGACATCAATCTCGTGGAACATCTGTTGTATCTGCAACATCGGCAGTAAAAACATCATAATAAACCAATAACAAAAACAAAAAAAAGCCCTCAGCCTCCAGATTGTCATTCACATGTAGGTGAAAACAAATAAAGCAAAACGTATCCGACCAATTAATCACCAGTAAATGTCACAATCGATGGTAATGGAGGCTAAGGCTTTATTATTTATTTAAACCGCACCAGGTAATAGATTTAACTCTGCGCGCGCCGCCGAAGCAATCAGCCGCTGTGGGGTTTGCGATGCCATTAAATGATCATCTTTCATTTGTCACATGCATCTTTCAAGTTTATTTGACTCTTGAGAGCGAGATTAGATGATACAATTTATTACCGCCTGTAAAACGGCTCTGTCAGGAGCTGAAGTGTTATCAGTGACTTTGTGATTACTGCCAGGCCCCGCGCACTAAACCGCGCGCACTAAACCGCGGCAACTCTACACATGATGTACATGAACGAATGGCGAATGTGACTTTAACGGGCCAATAACCATCCGCTGTGAGGCCCTATATAACAAAGAGGTCGCTAATGGGGTAAACAAGTGTCCGGGGGGGCGCAGGGTGGAGGCGGACAAAGCGGCGGGAGTTGTAAAAAGTACAAAAAAGTGAAAAAGTAATTACTTTATAATAACTGTAAAATAAGTGTAATGGAATAGAAACAAAATGCACGAAAAAACTAAAAGCCCTACAGCTATGTGTAGTATTTCTACTGCTTCCACTACTACTATTACTACATCTATTTCAGCTTCTAGTGTGTTACTACTACTATAATCTCTACTTCTTCTACAACTACTTTACTACTATTAGTATTACTATTATGTCTATTATGCCAACTACTTCTTCTACAACTACTTTACTACTATTAGTATTACTATTATGTCTATTATGCCAACTACTTCTACTACAACTACTTTACTACTATTAGTATTACTATTATGTCTATTATGCCAACTACTTCTACTACAACTACTTTACTACTATTAGTATTACTATTATGTCTATTATGCCAACTACTTCTTCTACAACTACTTTACTACTATTAGTATTACTATTATGTCTATTATGCCAACTACTTCTACTACAACTACTTTACTACTATTAGTATTACTATTATGTCTATTATGCCAACTACTTCTACTACAACTACTTTACTACTATTAGTATTACTATTATGTCTATTATGCCAACTACTTCTTCTACAACTACTTTACTACTATTAGTATTACTATTATGTCTATTATGCCAACTACTTCTACTACAACTACTTTACTACTATTAGTATTACTATTATGTCTATTATGCCAACTACTTCTACTACAACTACTTTACTACTATTAGTATTACTATTATGTCTATTATGCCAACTACTTCTTCTACAACTACTTTACTACTATTAGTATTACTATTATGTCTATTATGCCAACTACTTCTACTACAACTACTTTACTACTATTAGTATTACTATTATGTCTATTATGCCAACTACTTCTTCTACAACTACTTTACTACTATTAGTATTACTATTATGTCTATTATGCCAACTACTTCTACTACAACTACTTTACTACTATTAGTATTACTATTATGTCTATTATGCCAACTACTTCTACTACAACTACTTTACTACTATTAGTATTACTATTATGTCTATTATGCCAACTACTTCTACTACAACTACTTTACTACTATTAGTATTACTATTATGTCTATTATGCCAACTACTTCTTCTACAACTACTTTACTACTATTAGTATTACTATTATGTCTATTATGCCAACTACTTCTACTACAACTACTTTACTACTATTAGTATTACTATTATGTCTATTATGCCAACTACTTCTACTACAACTACTTTACTACTATTAGTATTACTATTATGTCTATTATGCCAACTACTTCTTCTACAACTACTTTACTACTATTAGTATTACTATTATGTCTATTATGCCAACTACTTCTACTACAACTACTTTACTACTATTAGTATTACTATTATGTCTATTATGCCAACTACTTCTACTACAACTACTTTACTACTACTTACATTACTAATACTATTATCGTTATTACAAGAACTTCCATTATTAATACTATTATCGTTCTTACTATTACTTCTATTACTAATACAATTAGTGTTACTACTACTTCTATTACTAATACTCTAATTGTTTTTAGTACTACTTCTATTACTAATACTATTATCGTTACCACTACTTCTATTACTAAACATCCAAAACAGAGAACATAAAGCTGTATGCAGTAAAAAGTACATTTTTATTGATATGTATGATTTAAAATCATTTCTTAAAAGTCAAGAGAAATAAATACATGGGAACAATATGTGCAAAATGGATGCCACATCTTAAAAAAACACTGCAAGTTGTAAAAGGTTATATATATAACGCTGGGAGCGTCACTCTGTCCGAAGCCTTTATAGACTGCGCAAGCGCCGGCGCAGTCTGGCCCCCACAGAGTGACGCTCCCAGGAGATCGCGGTATGCGTAAACACTGAACGCACACCGCCAGGAGGGTAAGTATATTCACCTGTCCCCCGTTCCAGCGCTGCGTGCGGCTCCGTCTCCCGGGTCCTCTGCTGTGACGTTCACAGTTCAGAGGGCGCGATGACGCGCTTAATGCGTGCCGGCGCAGCCCTCTGACTGACCAGTCACAGGCAGAGGAGCCGGAGTGTGTCTTCAAGAAAATGGCGCCGGAAAGCGCGGACTGCGCAGGCGCCGATTCCGCCAGCAGGAGGACCAAGAAAATGGCGGTGGAAAGGAATCAGGTGGCACAAGTAACAAATTGCTGTGGCATGAGGCTGTGGCACTTATATATATATTACTGATATACTATGGAGCATCTTATGGAGCAGCGTATGGGGCATATGAATGGGAACAGCAAATTAAAGAACGGTGCCGCAGGATGGGAGCAGCACATGACAGAACGGTGGTGCAGGATGGCAGCAGCACATGACAGAACGGGGGTGCAGGATGGCAGCAGCACATGACAGAACGGGGGCGCAGGATGAGAGCAGCACATGACAGGATGGCAGCAGCACATGACAGAACGGGGGTGCAGGATGGGAGCAGCACATGACAGAACGGGGGTGCAGGATGGGAGCAGCACATGACAGAACGGGGGCACAGGATGGGAGCAGCACATGACAGAACGGGGGCACAAGATGGGAGCAGCACATGACAGAACGGGCGCAGGATGGGAGCAGCACATGACAGAACGGGGACGCAGGATGGGAGCAGCACATGACAGAATGGGGGCGCAGGATGGGAGCAGCACATGACAGAATGGGGGCGCAGGATGGGAGCAGCACATGACAGGATGGGAGCAGCAAATGACAGAACGGGGGCGCAGGATGGGAGCAGCACATGACAGAATGGGGGCGCAGGATGGGAGCAGCACATGACAGGATGGGAGCAGCACATGACAGAACGGGGGCGCAGGATGGGAGCAGCACATGACAGAATGGGGGCGCAGGATGGGAGCAGCACATGACAGGATGGGAGCAGCACATGACAGAACGGGGGCGCAGGATGGGAGCAGCACATGACAGAACGGGGGTGCAGGATGGGAGCAGCACATGACAGAATGGGGGCGCAGGATGGGAGCAGCACATGACAGGATGGGAGCAGCACATGACAGAACGGGGGCGCAGGATGGGAGCAGCACATGACAGAACGGGGGTGCAGGATGGGAGCAGCACATGACAGAATGGGGGCGCAGGATGGGAGCAGCACATGACAGGATGGGAGCAGCAAATGACAGAATGGGGGCGCAGGATGGAGCAGCACATGACAGGATGGGGACGCAGGATGGAGCAGCACATGACAGGATGGGGACGCAGGATGGAGCAGCACATGACAGGATGGGGACGCAGGATGGAGCAGCACATGACAGGATGGAAACCATATACCAATATAAATGCTCGCCACCCGGGTGTAGAACGGGTTCAATAGCTAGTATATATATATATACTATGTATATTAATTGCTTTCACACAAAAAGATATGTATGTAGCCCAATAGAAATAATATGTACAAATACAGTATATATGCATGGAGTTATATTTAAACTTCCTATCGATAAGTGGGGCTACAAACGTGAATATAGTGTGAATGGTAGCGAATATAATGGAGGCATAAAGAGATAAAGGCGTTCCTATATGCTGAGCAGAGTCTTAAATTCTATCAAAATTTGCAAAAAGTGCTCTGGTGCATGAAGACAAAATGGTCAGAAAGTAAAAATGCACAGTGCAAGCTAGAGCATATTACCTGTAGTGTGCCAGGATATCCCGATGCGCGTTTCGCGTATAGCTTTATCCAGGGGAGTATGATTTGACTGATGATTTTGATGTGTACTTCTATTACTAATACTATTATCGTTATTACTATTACTTCTATGACTAATACTATTAATACTATTACTATTTCTTCTATTACTAATACTATTATCGTTATTACTTCTACCTCTATTACTAATACTATTATCGTTCTTACTATTACTTCTATAACTAATACTATTAGTACTATTACTACTGCTTCTATTACTAATACTATTATCGCTATTACTACACCGCTCTGCTTTACGGCTGGCGCTTACACAGTGCAGGGAAGCAGAACGCCGGGGGACGCGACAGACACCGGAATGTAAGTATGTAGTGTTTGTTTTTTTTTACATTTACACTGGTAACCAGGGTAAACATTGGGTTACTAAGCGCGGCCCTGCGCTTAGTAACCCGATGTTTACCCTGGTTACCCGGGGACTTCGGCATCGTTGGTCGCTGGAGAGCTGTCTGTGTGACAGCTCTCCAGCGACCACACAGCGACGCTGCAGCGATCGGCATCGTTGTCTAGATCGCTGCAGCGTCGCTAAATGTGACGGTACCTTTCATGTCAACTTACAATAGCAAGGTGACATTAACCCCTAATTACACGCAAACTACTAACATTATTAGTGAGGGACATATAAAAATCTAACTGTTCTGCAATGGTTTACTGTATGTAAAGCATAGAACCAGAAACAAATGGGCTACTTGCACATTGAACAAGTCTTGTAGGAACCTGTTCCCACCATGTAACCCATGTCTCATATCCTCTTGGGTTCTGCAATGATTTTACAGAACTCAACAAATGAACTATTGACTATTCTGCTATCTAACTCTCTATGAAATATAAAGATATATATATATATATATGTATACTTGTACAATAGAAAAAAGAAAAGCACTCACCGATCTGAAAAATCCTTAGCTTTATTGAGTCTTCATTAAAAAGGGCTGGGAGAGTGAGGAAAGGAGTTAGTGCGAGAAGGTCAGAATGACGGCCGTTTTGCGTTATGACAGCGCTTCTACAGGTCCACCTACTGGCATAGCGCGAAACGGCAGTCGCTCTGACCTGCTCGCACTAACTCCTTTCCTCACTCTCCCGGCCATGGACTCTTTTTAATGAAGACTCAATAAAGCTAAGGATTTTTCAGATCGGTGAGTGCTTTTTCTGGACGGATTTGTTTTTTCTGGATATAGCACCCGAGATCTTGGAACATAGCGTCCTACCATACCGGCTTTGAAGCCGTACCTGTGGTTATCAGTGGTCTGCCGCTTCATGTTGGCAGTGGTGCCGCCCCCGTCTTTCTTTTTTGTTGTTTACATACATATACACCTATACTATGTGTAGACATTTTTTTTTAATCTATTCTATTCTAACCTGTCAGTGTGATTTTACTGTACACAGCACTGAATTACCGACTTTTCTAAAGGACACCGGTGCGTATTTCTCACAAGTCACACTGATGGTCCGTGTGGTGTGCGAGTTTTTCTTGCACCTATAGACTTTCACTGGCGATTCTCGGCCAATGTACGGTGCAAATCGCAGTATGCTGCGAATTCTCTCGCATGTATAATACGGCCGAGAAAACAACGGATGACAGGAGATGCCCCATAGATTAGCATTGGTCCGAGTGCTATGTGATTTTTTATCGTATAGCACTCGTCCGTATTACAGTCTAGTGTGACTCCGGCCTAAGGCTGACACTACTTCTTGTGCTACTATTTGGCCTATTACTACTTCTACCCCAACTACTATACTACTTCTGAAACTACTTCTAGTTCTGCTAATAATACTACCACATTAACTACAACTACGTGTACACTATTACTATAATACTACTATTACTTGTATTTCATGGATGGTTTTTTACAGTAAACAGCACCACACTTGGCCACAGATTGTGAGTGGTATTACAGTTGCATCATTGAGTAAAAACTACAGTGATTGGTGGTTGTGCCATTCTCATATTGATGGCTTTCCTGAAAATCATTTATAGAAGTCCTTTAAGTTACAATAAAAAAAACTAACGGAGTGAAAAATGCTCCGGAGACAAGGTTCAACTGCTTTTATAAACTAGTAATAGTTGGAGGCCTGTTACAAATTTTGCATCGCGGCTCACAAGATTCAGATTAGCCTAAGCAACATTTAATATTTTGGGTTTGTTCCTTTTTAGAATAAATTAGGACCCCACAATGGTCCATACTTGATCTCCAGAAGAGTTGTGCTCCAATGGTCACCCTGTTGTTACCTTTTTAGAATAAATTAAGACCCCACAATGGTCCATACTTGATCTCCAGAAGAGTTGTTCTCCAATGGTCGCCCTGTTGTCCCTTTTTGGAGTAAATTAGGACCTGACCATTGTCCATACTTGATCTCTAGAAGAGTTGTGCTCCAATGGTCGCCCTGTTGTCCCTTTTTGGAGTAAATTAGGACCCGACCATTGTCCATACTTGATCTCTAGAAGAGTTGTTCTCCAATGGTCACCCTGTTGTTACCTTTTTGGAGTAAATTAGGACCTGACCATTGTCCATACTTGATCTCCAGAAGAGTTGTGCTCCAATGGTCGCCCTGTTGTCCCTTTTTGGAGTAAATTAGGACCCGACCATTGTCCATACTTGATCTCCAGAAGAGTTGTGCTCCAATGGTCGCCCTGTTGTTACCTTTTTGGAGTAAATTAGGACCCCACAATGGTCCATACTTGATCTCCAGAAGAGTTGTGCTCCAATGGTCGCCCTGTTGTCCCTTTTTGGAGTAAATTAGGACCCGACCATTGTCCATACTTGATCTTTAGAAGAGTTGTGCTCCAATGGTCGCCCTGTTGTCCCTTTTTGGAGTAAATTAGGACCCGACCATTGTCCATACTTGATCTCCAGAAGAGTTGTGCTCCAATGGTTGCCCTGTTGTCCCTTTTTGGAGTAAATTAGGACCCGACCATTGTCCATACATGATCTCAAGGAGACGCGTCCATCAATGTTCACCCTGTTGTCCCTTTTTGTAGTCTCAGCGATACAATAATTAAGGATACCTTGTAATGAATTTTGACACAATTACAAGCTGCACTTTATAGATGAAGGTTGACACATTGCGACAAGATTAATTATTTCCATGTTTTTCTCCCCAGGGAGCAGAATCCTATTTATAACAGAGGAAGGTTTGCAAAGGTTTAAGCAGAATTAGTTTATGAACCACTTGGGAGGTTTTACTGAAGGGGATAAACAGGAAATAATAAGCATAAAATGCTGCCATAAATCAGCAGAACCAGTGTAATCTAGGAAACATTGCACTTTAAAGTCAAGTAGATCGCCAATAAAAATGATGGAAGCATTATTAAATCTCTCCCAGTAAACTTTCCGCGTCGAGGTTTTAATGGAATGGAGGAAGTGGTGTCAGCCGGTGCGGTATATCTGGCGGAGTCAGTATTAAACTGTAGGACAATTACTGGCACATACGTGCAGTATATGCTACATTAACGTCACCTGAGGAATATTGATGTTCTTGGGGTTTGCTCAGAATTGTGTTTTGCATTTCATTTTATTACACCAATGTCATCAATTTCACAGAAAGTGGATCCACTGCCTACACGCGGAGTGCGGGGGCTGGATGGAATGGGCATTTTAGGATACACATCCTCGTCAGCTGACTGTACATCAGAATTTATAGAAGAATAAAACATCTGGGTCTTAAAGGAGGTTGTTCGAGATTGGAAATAAAATTGGTAAAGAAAGAAAATGAGAAAAATAGCACATTCAGTCTTGCCCACTAGTCTCTAGTTTCCTGCACTGCTCCAGTGCTCCCTGCTGGTCTCTATTTTCCTGCACTGCTCCAGTGGTCCCTGCTGCTCTCTGTATACTTTTCTGCACTGCTCCAGTGGTCCCTACTGGTCTCTATTTTCCTGCACTTTTCCGGTGGTCCCTACTTGTCTCTGTCTACTTTCCTGCACTGCTCCAGTGGTCTCTACTGGTCTGTCTACTTTCCTGGACTGCTCCAGTGGTCTCTACTGGTCTGTCTACTTTCCTGCACTGCTCCAGTGGTCTCTACTGGTCTGTCTACTTTCCTGCACTGCTCCAGTGGTCTCTACTGGTCTGTCTACTTTCCTGCACTTCTCCAGTGGTCTCTGTCTACTTTTCTGCACTGCTCCAGTGGTCTCTACTGGCCTATTTTCCTGCACTGCTCCGGTGGTGCCTACTGGTCTCTGTCTACTTTCCTGAACTGCTCCAGTGGTCTCTACTGGTCTCTACTTTCCTGCACTGCTCCAGTGCTCCCTGCTGGTCTCTGTCTACTTTCGTGCACTGCTCCCGTGGTCCTTGCTGGTCTCTGTTCATTCCCCTGCCGCCCAGTAATGTAGACTGGGTGAAGTGTTGCATACAAGAGCTAGTAATGACTGAGCTGTTGTCCCATTACGCCAACGTCCCTTTACATGGTTCCAAGTCAATTTTCCTCTGTGCCCCAGAGAAAACTATGCGCCCTGTAGCACCTATGTCAGACCTTGAACTGACGTTCCCAGAATGTTCGGCCGGGACTCTAGGATGGTCTCCCACTGACATGAACTATAGGTATATGTTGGCCTTTGCAACCCACTGCACTTGAACTTGACCATGTGACTAATTCCCTATCTGAGCCACTACCAGGAAGTGCCTGATTTTCACCAGCACTAGCCCCCTCCCATTGTGGGCTCGTCTCAAACATTAACTATTATATCCTACACTTTTAGCTAACTACAGTTACTATCCTATAACAGTATAAACTAAGCCTATTGTCCTTATCTTATGTCCTATTTTTATACTGTACACTATCACATCTATACAGCTGCACAAGTACAATACATACTATACTACCTCATATCACAGCACATAGTTCACGTTTCACGTGATGCTACATACACACACACATATATATATCTACTATATAATTGCCTAAGGGTCACTTCCGTTTGTCTGTCTTTCTGTCTGTCTGTCATGGATATTGATTGGTTGCGGCCTCTGTCTGTCATGGAAATCCAAGTCGCTGATTGGTCGTGGCAAAACAGCCACGACCAATCAGCGACGGGCACAGTCCGGCGGAAAAATGGCCGCTCTTTCCTCCCCACAGTCAGTGCCCGCTCCATACTCCCCTCCAGTCAGCGCTCACACAGGGTTAATGGCAGCGTTGACCGCGGTGTAACGCACTCGGTTAATGCTGCTATTAACCCTGTGTGACCAACTTTTTACTATTCATGCTGACTATGCAGCATCAATAGTAAAAAGATCTAATGTTAAAAATAATTAAAAAAATTAAAAATAGTTATATACTCACCATCTGTCGGCCCCCTGGATCAGGAACAGGCCCTTCCCGCTCCTCGCGACGCCCTGGTGACCGCTCCATGCATTGCGGTCTCGTGAGATGATGACGTGTGGTCTCACGAGACCGCTACGTCATCATCTCGCGAGACCGCAATGCACTCTTCAGACCGGAGGGCGCGAGGAGCGTCAGTAACCGCTTCGATCCGGGGGCCAAAGGAGGGTGAGTATATAACTATTTTTTATTTTAATTCTTTTTTTGAACAGGGATATGGTGCCCACATTACTATATACTGCGTGGACTGTGCAATATATTTAGTGGGCTGTGCTATATACTACGTGGGCTGTGCAATGTACTGCGTGGGCTGTGCTATACACTACGTGGCCTGTGTTATACACTACGTGGCCTGTGTTATATACTGCGTGCGTGGTACTGAGCGGGCTGTGCAATATACTACGCAGGCTGTGCAATATACTACGTGGGCTGTGCAATATACTGCATGGGCTGTGCTATATACTCCATGGGCTGTGCTATATACTCCGTGGGCTGTGCTATATACTACGTGGGCTGTGCTATTTACTACGTGGCTGTGCTATATACTACGTGGCTGACCGTGAACAATCAGCGACAGGCGCAGTCCTGTGTATTCAATATATTATTCTAAAACCTTCATAAATAAACTACATACATATTCTAGAATACACGATGCGTTAGAATCGGGCTACCATCTAGTGTATATATATATATATGTATATATATATTTATATTGCATTAGCATTTTTTTAATAAAAAGGGAAGAAAATTCCAAACATTCTGGAAATGTACCATAAATACAATTGTCTACCTCACACAAGTTGTTTTTTTTTTTTTTACACATTTCTTTCAGTAGTCCATTATTAGACCCATACAGTCACTTCGAACACAGTGGTCTGTTGTAGGTGCTGCGTTTTGAGACGTGACCCTTCATAGCTTCTCTTGTCCTGTCCCTTTTGGGAAAGAAGATTGTTTAAAAAAAAATATATATATATATATATATATATATATATATATATATATATATATATATAAAAATGTACACATTTTTACTTTTTGCATACCCATTTTCCAACCGCACAAATATACTATGGGCTGTTGCCACATTTGGAATACTTGGGCCTATCTGGCATTGCTGTTACATTGTCCTATTTGGGCATGGAATTTCATTTCATTGGCAAAAAATCCCCCCAAAAATTGAACTAACTTGAGACATTTAATTGTGCAGGGTAGACATGGAAAATAAGTTTAACACCTCTCTTCCGATAGAGACGCCAAGAACGAGTAAACTGGAGGGACAAGAGGACAACTCCTTTAGATGATCCTCCTCCTCTCAAATGAAGTTATTTGTAACCAGACAAGTGTTCTGCTTGTTAGTGTTGAGACCTTTCTGTCTTTTTACTATTCATTCCCTAAAGATGCAATAGTTCCTAATATGGTTCCTTATATTATTAGAACTTGCACTAAGACTAGACCCATTCTCATCTTCTCGTCTTTCTTCATGCAGTGCACGTCACACATTCATGACTGAAGAAGGCTGAACCCTGTGAAAAGTAGTGACATAGCGCCTACTTTAATCTATGGAAGTGTCGGGCAAGGATGTAGGTGAACCCTTGGTAGCAGAGTCAATCAGGCGGTGGTAGATTGTAGTCTCTCATTGATCCATATCTGCACCGTAAGACAGTGCAATCACATGTGGTGGAAATCAATAAGGACCACAACCTGCACTCATGGCCCTTGCATGTCTCACTCTGGGATCCATCCTACAATGAATAAGTTCCCTTTTGATGTTCTTTTAAGGACTGAACTCATTTTTTATATACAAGAAGGGGCTCATTTTGATCTTCTTACAAGAAGTAGGCTCCATTGTTTTCCTTTTACAAGAAGTGGTCTCTGTTTTCATCTTTTTACAAGTGGACTCATTTTGATCTTTTTCTTTTGCAAGAAGTGGGGTCCATTTTGACCTTTCTACAAGAGTAGGCTCAATTTTGATTTTCTTGCATGAAGTGGGTTTTGCTTTTATTTTTTTATTTATTTTACAACAAATGAGCTTTCGTTTGATCTTCCTACAGTGGGCTCCATTTTGCCCCTTTCCAAAAAAAGTGGGTTCCATTTTGACCTTCCTACAAAAAGTGGGTTCCATTTTGACCTTCGTACAAAAAGTGGGCTCCAGTTTGACCTTCCTACAAAAAGTGGGTTCCATTTTGACCTTCCTACAAAAAGTGGGTTCCATTTTGACCTTCGTACAAAAAGTGGGCTCCAGTTTGACCTTCCTACAAAAAGCGGGTTCCATTTTGACCTTCCTACAAAAAGTGGGTTCCATTTTGACCTTCGTATAAAAAGTGGGCTCCATTTTGACCTTCGTACAAAAAGTGGGCTCCATTTTGACCTTCCTACAAAAAGTGGGTTCCATTTTGACCTTCCTACAAAAAGTGGGTTCCATTTTGACCTTCGTACAAAAAGTGGGCTCCATTTTGACCTTCCTACAAAAAGTGGGTTCCATTTTGACTTTCCTACAAAAAGTGGGTTCCATTTTGACCTTCGTACAAAAAGTGGGCTCCATTTTGACCTTCCTACAAAAAGTGGGTTCCATTTTGACCTTCCTACAAAAAGTGGGTTCCATTTTGACCTTCGTACAAAAAGTGGGCTCTATTTTGACCTTCCTACAAAAAGTGGGCTCCATTTTGACCTTCCTACAAAAAGTGGGTTCCATTTTGACCTTCCTACAAAAAGTGGGTTCATTTTGACCTTCCTACAAGAAGTGGGTTCCATTTTGACCTTTCTACAAAAAGTGGGTTCCATTTTGACCTTCGTACAAAAAGTGGGCTCTATTTTGACCTTCCTACAAAAAGTGGGTTCCATTTTGACCTTCCTACAAAAAGTGGGTTCCATTTTGACCTTCCTACAAAAAGTGGGTTCCATTTTGACCTTCCTACAAAAAGTGGGTTCCATTTTGACCTTCCTACAAAAAGTGGGTTCCATTTTGACCTTCCTACAAAAAGTGGGTTCCATTTTGATCTCTTTACAGGTGGACTCCATTATGACCTTTTATAAGAAATGGGCTCCATTTTGCTCTTTTTACAATAAGTGAGCTCCATTTTTATCATTTTACAAGAGTGGACTCGATCTTCTTACAAGAGTGAGCTTCATTTTAATCCTCTTACAAGAAGTAGACTTAATTGTAATATTCTTAAAATAAGTGGGCTTCATTTTGATGTTTTTACATCAATTTTGATTTAGACGTCTGCTCCATTTTGATCCTTTTACAAAAAGTGGGCTCCACTTTGATCTTCTTATAAGGAGTTGACTTGTTTCATTCTCTATACAATGAATAATTAAAAAGGTAGTCAGCATACCAGTCTGCGATGAGATCCCCAAACCTGCAATGCCCAGCAAGGATCGGGGTGAGCACCCACGCCAAATGAGAACAAGAGGAGAAATGATCCAGCTCGAGGCGGAGGCGGCTAAAACTTTGTGAAGCTTTATTGGACAACTTAAAAATGCATAATGTTCTTCAAAAAATATGCATAGCAAACACCTGCCACACCAGTGAGAATGATCAACGCGTGTCAACTAAAAAGCCTTACTCAGCTCATGAGTTGGGAGTTGCAGGTGTTATTTTCTATTTGCACTTCCCTGCTGAAGCTTGGAGCTATAGCAGGCTGCTAGCATCCTCTTTGGAGTTTGGAGGGCGTCTGTGTTTCTGAGTCTACTCAAGCTAAGTGTCTCCTTTGTTTCGTTTATCCTATGTCTTTAGTGGTAGTGTGGGTTGACTAGTGAACATCCTGTCCTACCCAGTGCAGGGCTTATCCCCAGGTCAGGCAGGGATTAGGTATCCTGTCCCTCCCGATGCAGTGTTTATCGCCAAGGTTAGCCAAGGATTAGGTATCCTGCTTGGCGATAGGTGTTTAACCTATATAGGGACGATTGGGCAGATAGGGTGTTGTTAGATCTGCCTAGGGGTCTCCACTCCCTCTTCCCCAGTGTTTGCCCCCCCCCCCCCCCGTCCCCTTATCCCTTTGTGTTGCACTTAGTCTGTTTTACACATTGAGTGACAATAAGGCCCTTGTCCCAATTCATGGCTACCTGTAAGATTATATGTAATGCTCCCCACATGCTCCTGTCGCCTCCGATATTATTATAGCGCCATTTATTCCATGGCGCTTTACATGTAAGGAGGGGTATACATAATAAAAATAAGTACAATAATCTTGAACAATACAAGTCACAACTGGTACAGGAGGAGAGAGGACCCTGCCCGCGAATGCTCACAATCTACAAGGGATGAAATATCAGAAAAGACGTCAGCGGTGACTATAGATTTCCGTGCCACTTCTCCTTTAACTCTCCAGGTTATCATTGATCAGTCCCTTCCAGTCTTATATAAATAAGAAGAAAAACAGCAAAAAAAATATCACCAAATAATAGAAATATTCCAGCAAATTTATCACATCAGCCGCGCCAGCCGCTACCTCCAGGAAGGCAGGATCCCGGGCTATCTAGTAACAGGGAGCAGATAAGGAATGGAAATAAAGTGATTTATTCTTTTCTTCCTCTGATTGGCCCATGCGAGATGTTTCTTCTTTGCCTTCCCTCCTGATCAATTATCTTTCACATCAATATTTGCTTATAACTTCCAAACAGATTGAAGCCTCCTATAACCCACATCACTCAATCCTCCGCGCACAGATTCAATTTAGATAACGCAGAACAAAAGTTACAGGATGTTTCCTTTTGCACTTTTCTATTAAATCCGCTAACAATTCAATTTTTATTATCCATTTAGCCATTTCCATGTCTTGTTAGTTCGGAATAATTCAATGGAGCCCAAACGTAACCAAGATGAAGCATGGAACTAAAATGGCTCAATGCTAACGATAAGATATTGGGTTTTCTCCATAAAACGCTTCCAAATCTTGTTGTCTTCTCTAGAAATAAATCTGTTTTGGGTTTAATGGATAAAAACATATATTATTGTGTAAGTAGCAATAAACTGCGGGAAATATCTCGGAAGCAAAAAAAAAAAAGGAATATGTCAAGATAGATTTCTCAGATGTCTCATTCTCCACCAATATATCCTCAAAGGAGTGTGGTTTATCCTGGTGCTACAGCTCCAACATATATGCATAACATTGAGGCAACAGAGCTGAGTTTGTGGTGCTAGCACAGCGACGTTTCCAAGTTCAAAGGGTAGAAGAGCTGCATTTGCAATAATGTCCCTTAGCAGAAATGGCACAGAATTCAATAATGTCCCATAGCAGAAATGGCACAGAATTTAAGACCTGAACCAGCTATGAAATAAAGTTAATCCAAGAGTAAGGCATAGGTGTAGTAGAGCTGGATCATTCAGAGGCAAGGCACAAGCACAGAAGAGCTGGATTTGCAACAATGAATAAATGCAGAACATAGTGCCAGCCCATATAGCTATTATGTGGCCCCTGGGGTCATATCTCTGCAGGAACTGTTAGTTCTCACCTGTTGAGGCAACTGGGCTTAGTTGGCGGTGCCAGCACAGCGATATTGCAAAGTTCAAAGTGCAGAAGAGCTGCGTTTGCAATAATGTCCCAGAGCAGAATTGTAGCACAATTTACTTGAACAGACAAAGCAATAGAGCGGAGTTGAACTAGCAATGTAGTGGAGTTAACCCAGCAGCCAGGGACAACTATAGCAGAGCTGCCTTTGCCATAAAGTCCAATAAACTTTTCAGAACAAAGGAAGCGGCAATTAGACTACCGTAGTAGATGGAGGCTATTTGCTCCGGTAGATGGACATCATAGTAATGTGTCAGGTTAAAATGGTGACCCAAAGCGCGAGAGACCCGGGCCCATACAGAAGGAGGAGAGGGGAGTCACACGAATGGAAAGGCCAAGTGCTAGAATTTTGGGGGTCCAATAGCCAAGACCCCCACAGATTGTCAAAAAGGGGCACCTCTCACCTGCAAGACCACGGAAGAGTTCAAATGAATTTGTAGCCAAGCGTGAGCCCTGATGTAAAGCTGTGCAGGCCCCAATGCAATGTCTGTATCTGGACCCCTTAAAGGTGGATGTCCAAATTTTAGACATTTCAGACACGCTTGCCATTTGCAAGAACAGGACCCCATCTTGTGATCACTATGGAGGTTTCCATTCACTCCAATAGAAGTGAATGGAGAGGGCCACGTTTGTATGGCCATCGCTCCATTCACAGTGGTCACAAGATGGTCCTTTTCTCAGGATGCCAATCCATAAATGCCTCTGATGGGAACATCCCTTTAATTATCACTGTGTCATTAACTATAGGACTTTTGGGGCCCTTCAGGGTCTGAATATTATCCTACATATTCTCCAGACCTTCCTTTCTTGGATGGAAATTTGTAAACCTACACTAGAAGAGGGGGTCTCATTGATATATTTCTTATAGGATCCCCTCTGTGCGCCCCCTATCGCTGCCGCCGTGGTTGTGAGCATTGATCATATTATCTCTTCCGATTTCCTTAGTTTTCTATCTAAAGACCTTCCTCAAAGACCAGGACCGTTCAGTAGAATTATGACTGCAGCTCTGGATGTAACTGGACATGTAGCAGAGAACACTGCTTAATTTTTGGACAACCCCCTTTAGATGACAAGATTTAAAGGGGTTGTCCAAAATTAAACCAGTGTTTCACTGATCTGTGCTTTGTGTCTTGTATCGACAGAAAACATGGTCAGCCTTCAACACCACACGCAACCAGTGGACAGGTGTGGCGCTGTTTCTCTGTTTTTGGAAGAAAGCAGCTATTTTTGTCTCATCTTGGACATTTTCTAGAGGTTTCTACATAGGGTGTAAATAATAAAGTCTAAACAAACACAGAAGACTTTAATTTCTGGGGTTTAGGTATCACGGCAAAAGCAAATTTATCAGCAAATTCATATATCAAATCGCAATTACTGGTACCAAAGCTTCACCGGCATCTAAAGACAGAAACATTGATTTTATCTCGTTAGCTGCGGTGTGATGAATTGCATTAATCACGCATCTGAAGCCGAGGAAAGTTTATCTCTGCGGCAGAAATAATGTGTGATCCGCGGGAATGAAGGCGGACGGCCTCCTGGTGGAAGGAAAGACCCTGGTGGAGCAATGAATACTCATCCGTTCTTCACTTCAGGTCTTTGTTCTTCCATCACAATGTGATTACATGGGGGGTGATGTCCATTACTGACCAGAAGACGAGAAGACCGGCTGGAAGGCAAGTGTGGGACGGGTGGGTTTAAGCATTTATCATTCCTTCCTGGCCTGAAATTTTTGTGCAAATTGAGTCCCCGAAAAAGTTTGATTCTAGCGTAACAACAATGGTCCTGATGGTAAAAAAACTAAGTGTCTTACTGTATGGGGTAGTGATAATGGTGGCCCCATATATAGGGAGGCAGGAAGGGGTCAGGATGGCCGTCACTGCTATAAAGACTGGCTCCATTATGGGGGCACTGTGAATCTATCTATTATGGGGGTACTGTGGCTTGCTCGATTATGGCTGACACTGGTATTGGGGCACACGGTAGGTTGTGTTATAGACACTGTGCCTGGAACGTTTATAGATTCCTGTGGTGACCCCTCCTGTGGGCACAATGTGGGCTCTATTATGGGTGTATCATGGCTAGTTCTATTACGGGGGTACTGTGGTTGGTATTTGAGTACTGTGGCTTGCTCTATTATGGGGGCACTGTGGCCAACACTGGTATTGGGGCACACAGTTGGTTCTGTTATACACTGTGGTTGGAACGGTTATAGATTCCTGTGGTGACCCCTCCTGTGGGCACATTGTGGGCACATTGTGGGCACAATGTCAACCCTGGTGTTAGGGCTGGTGACTGGCACTACTATTAGGTGCTGTGCGCTGCTCTCTTATGGGGGATCGGAGGTCGATTCTGGGTTATGGGCACTCTGACTATTTTGGTACAGGGCTAGCTCTGGTAAAAGGGCAATGTAGGCTAGGGTTGTCTTCTAGTCCTGGGTTGAAGCTGAGCTGAAGGCAACATCAGCATAGAGATCATCACTCCAAAAAGAGGAAAATGATGATCTATAAAATTAGCACCGGTATCCATGTTCCACAGTAATAGTGTGACGTGACCCTACAACAAGGAGCGGCGATAGAGGGCACAGAAATAGCAATCACACCTGCACACTGGTGCGGTGTCCTTCTCCAGCAGCTGCCGGGTCCCACTGCCCTGGAATTACTCTGTGCTCCTATCAGGCTATGTAGCTGCTCAGGTGGCACATACTGCCTAGTAATTGGCATCCTGCCTCTACACTGTGCTAGACGTACATTGTTCCACTCTGCTACATCAGCCATCACTGGGCCAGTTCTGCTATTGGACTGCATTAGAAACCTAGCTCTGGTCCTTGGCTTTGTCTTTTCGGTTATTGTACTTTCTTATACATCCAGCTCTGCTATATTGTTGTGTCAGCTCTATTAGACTTTACTACAAGCCGAGTTTGTTGCATCACTATGTCAGCTCTGCTGTAAAACTTTCTGGCAAACAAAGCTCTGCTAGATCTGTCCCTCATCACTGGGTTGCATTCTGCTACATCACTGATCCAGCTCTGCCTTTGAATATTCTGTGCAACTCAGCTGTGGTACTCTGGTTCCTTTTTGTTGGGTTCATTTCTGCAGCATCACTGGGCCAGTTCTGCTTTAGAATCTCCATTGTTCAGATACAGCTCCTCTTTACGGAGTCTTCTCTGCTTTTTACAACATTGCTACATCTGTTGCAGTTGTTTCAGCTAGGCTTCACCAGTTCCTGTGGTTCCAGTTTGGTCCTCCAGCTGCTATTGCTTCTGTTCTAACACATCTGCCTCTGTTGTTCCAAATGGATCTGTTAAACGTCTGTTCCAGATTCACACTTTGCTTCCCTCACCCTGGTCCACTAAACTCGGCTTTGCTCCACGTCTGGCTTTGCAGATGGCCCGGCATGCTCCAATCTGACCATCTGCGTGCTCACTAAGACACACATCTGTATCCTAGTAATAGGACTTCATTATATATAAGACTCTGGCTTGTTTCATACACCTCCATCTCCTCAGCTGCTGTCTGCAGTCTCCTGGATATCTCTTGCCTCCTTGCGGTCTCCTGGACATTTCCCGCCTCTTTGCCTGTGGTCTCCAGGACGTCTGCCGCCTGTCGGTGGTTTCCAGCATCATGTCTGCTTGCCTGTGGTCAGATGAATGTTTCCAGTCGGCTTACCATTGGCCTCATGGATGTTTCCCGCCTGCTTGTTTGTGGTATCCCACCTGTCAGTGGGTTCCAGCAACCCATCTGCTTGCCTGTGGTTTCCTGCCTCTGTATAGTCTCCTGGACGTCTACCACCTCCTTGTCTGTGGTCTCCTGGACATCTCCCGCCTGTTAGTCCTTTCTAGCATTCTGTTTGCTTGCCTGTGGTCTCATGAACGTCTCCCACCTGCCTGCTTTTGGCCTCCTGAATGTTTCTCGTCTGCTTGTATGAGGTACCCTGGACATCTCTCGCCTGCTTGTCTCTGGTTTCCTGGATATCTCCAGTCTGTGGTTTCCAGCATCCAGCTTGCCTTTCTGAGGTATCCTAGATGTCTTCCACCTGTCAGTGGTATCCAGCATCCTGCTTACTTGCCTGTGGTCTCCTGTCCCCCTGTGGTCTCCTGGACGTCTCCCACCTGCCTGCGGTCTCCCCGTCCGAAGATTCCAGCATCCAGCCAGCCTTTCAGAGGTGTCCGGATGTCTGCCATCTGTCAGTGGTTTCCAGCATCCTGCCTGCTTGCCTTTGGTCTCCTGGACGTCTCCGGCCTGCCATCTCAAGGATGTCTCCCACCTGCCAGCGGTTTCTGGTGCCTCAGCAGTCTGTTTCGCGTGCCCTAACTAGCTGCTGCTCAGAGGCAAATGGCCTGTGTGCCCACCAGGATCTTGGGTTGGAAGGATTCACATCCCATAATGAACCCAATAGGATTGCTCTGCTGCACCAGGAAAGACTGCATGAGGAAAGAATGGTTGTAGATGACGAGGAAAAAGCTAACATATTAAACACCTTCTTCTCCACGGTATTCACGGTGGAAAATGAAATGCTAGGTGAAATCCCAAGAAACAATGGAAACCCTATATTAAGGGTCACCAATCTAACCCAAGAA
This sequence comes from Ranitomeya imitator, assembly GCF_032444005.1. Classification (NCBI taxonomy): domain Eukaryota; kingdom Metazoa; phylum Chordata; class Amphibia; order Anura; family Dendrobatidae; genus Ranitomeya; species Ranitomeya imitator. The sequence continues at coordinate 142,001,364 of NC_091290.1, forward strand.
GAGGTGCGAAACCGGCTAAATAAGATTAAAATAGATAAATCTCCGGGTCCGGATGGCATACACCCACGAGTACTAAGAGAACTAAGTAATGTAATAGATAAACCATTATTTCTTATTTTTAGGGACTCTATAGCGACAGGGTCTGTTCCGCAGGACTGGCGCATAGCAAATGTGGTGCCAATATTCAAAAAGGGCTCTAAAAGTGAACCTGGAAATTATAGGCCAGTAAGTCTAACCTCTATTGTTGGTAAAATATTTGAAGGGTTTCTGAGGGATGTTATTCTGGATTATCTCAATGAGAATAACTGTTTAACTCCATATCAGCATGGGTTTATGAGAAATCGCTCCTGTCAAACCAATCTAATCAATTTTTATGAAGAGGTAAGCTATAGGCTGGACCACGGTGAGTCATTGGACGTGGTATATCTCGATTTTTCCAAAGCGTTTGATACCGTGCCGCACAAGAGGTTGGTACACAAAATGAGAATGCTTGGTCTGGGGGAAATGTGTGTAAATGGGTTAGTAACTGGCTTAGTGATCGAAAGCAGAGGGTGGTTATAAATGGTATAGTCTCTAACTGGGTCGCTGTGACCAGTGGGGTACCGCAGGGGTCAGTATTGGGACCTGTTCTCTTCAACATATTCATTAATGATCTGGTAGAAGGTTTACACAGTAAAATATCGATATTTGCAGATGATACAAAACTATGTAAAGCAGTTAATACAAGAGAAGATAGTATTCTGCTACAGATGGATCTGGATAAGTTGGAAACTTGGGCTGAAAGGTGGCAGATGAGGTTTAACAATGATAAATGTAAGGTTATACACATGGGAAGAAGGAATCAATATCACCATTACACACTGAACGGGAAACCACTGGGTAAATCTGACAGGGAGAAGGACTTGGGGATCCTAGTTAATGATAAACTTACCTGGAGCAGCCAGTGCCAGGCAGCAGCTGCCAAGGCAAACAGGATCATGGGGTGCATTAAAAGAGGTCTGGATACACATGATGAGAGCATTATACTGCCTCTGTACAAATCCCTAGTTAGACCGCACATGGAGTACTGTGTCCAGTTTTGGGCACCGGTGCTCAGGAAGGATATAATGGAACTAGAGAGAGTACAAAGGAGGGCAACAAAATTAATAAAGGGGATGGGAGAACTACAATACCCAGATAGATTAGCGAAATTAGGATTATTTAGTCTAGAAAAAAGACGACTGAGGGGCGATCTAATAACCATGTATAAGTATATAAGGGGACAATACAAATATCTCGCTGAGGATCTGTTTATACCAAGGAAGGTGACGGGCACAAGGGGGCATTCTTTGCGTCTGGAGGAGAAAAGGTTTTTCCACCAACATAGAAGAGGATTCTTTACTGTTAGGGCAGTGAGAATCTGGAATTGCTTGCCTGAGGAGGTGGTGATGGCGAACTCAGTCGAGGGGTTCAAGAGAGGCCTGGATGTCTTCCTGGAGCAGAACAATATTGTATCATACAATTATTAGGTTCTGTAGAAGGACGTAGATCTGGGGATTTATTATGATGGAATATAGGCTGAACTGGATGGACAAATGTCTTTTTTCGGCCTTACTAACTATGTTACTATGTTACTATGTTACCAACGCCATCTTTCCTTGCTTCATGAGAATACTCATCCGGACCAAAGGCTTTTAGGACCCACCTCTCCAGATGAGACATAACACCCGGTATTCCGTGACACCTAGTAGATACACTGACTATGGAGACAATCTATAAGTGATATTGTTTCAATGCAGAGGACTGGTTACTTTTGGAAGTTGCAGGTGTGATACAATGCTTGCCCTCATACTGCATAGGATCAGTTGATATTGGAACTTGAGAGTAGATTAGAAATGAAAAGGAACATAAATAAAGTAATGCGCGACATCTAGAATCTTCAATTCGGCCTCAGTCATTGAAGGGGAGAGAATATTAAGGAATTAGGAATGAATGCAGGAGGCTAAAGTGGTTTGTGCATCGTTACCTGACACAGCCGCTTTGTACATCCACCTCGCTGCCATTTTCTTGTCAAGGGCCTGTCCATTCAAGAGCTTTTCACATTACGCCATGTGCTAATGGAATTTTGATTGATTAAATTTGCATAAAAAGGCTGTTCTCGCTAAGGATAAAATAGCTGCAGCTAATTCATACAATGGCAAATGTCACCCGCTGGCTCCGTAGTCGGAGGAATATTGGAATAAATTGTGGAGCAGGTGGTTTTATGGAGGTTTTTTTTTGTTCTATAAAAACTAGTAATTGGATTGATACCTGCCAAAAAGATAAGCAAAAAGCAAGCGCTACAAAAACAGGTAGCATACCAGGCGAAATTACACAAAAGTTTACTTAAAGGGCCCTTCCATAAGCCAATGTATAGGTGTGTCCCCCCTTACCTATTCTCTCGGTAAAACATAAAAAAATGACAATTGTAGAAATACATGATTTTCCGATACTCTGTCGGGAGTTATGATACAAGTGTATCCATGTGGTGCCAACTAGTGGCAGTGATGTGTTCTGCAACTTGTTGAAGGCTTTGTTTACATTGTATTGAATGTCGCCGTCGTCTCCCTCGCTCTGCAGCAGTTATTGGTGCAGTCTTATGGCCGTCATCTACTTTGCTCTGCAGCGGTTACTGGCACAGTTTTATGGCTGTCGTCTCCTTCGCTCTGCTGTGTTTACTGGCACAGTCTTATGGCCGTCCTCTCCTTCGCTCTGTAGCGGTTACTGGCACAGTCTTATAGCATTTTCTACTTCACTCTACAGCGGTTATTAGTGCAGTCTTATGGCCATCGTCTCCTTCGCTCTTCAGTGGTTACTGGTGTAGTCTTATGGCCGTCGTCTCCTTCACTCTGCAGTGGTTACTGGCAGTTTTATGGCCGTCATCTCCTTCACTCTGCAGCGGTTACCGGCGCAGTCTTATAGCATTTTCTACTTCACTCTACAGCGGTTATTGGCGCAGTCTTATGGCCGTCGTCTCCTTCATTCTGCAGTGGTTACTGGCAGTTTTATGGCTGTCATCTCCTTCGCTCTGTAGCGGTTACTGGCGCAGTCTTATAGCATTTTCTACTTCACTCTACAGCGGTTACTGGCGCAATCTTAAGGCCGTCGTCTCCTTCACTCTGCAGCGGTTACTGGCAGTTTTATGGCTGTCATCTCCTTCACTCTGCTGCGGTTATTGGCACAGTCTTATGGCCGCTATCTCCTTAGATCTGCAGCGGTTACTGGCACAGTCTTATGGCCATCGTCTCCTTCACTCTGTAGCAGTTACTGGCGCAGTCTTATGGCCGTCAACTCCTTCGTTCTGCTGCGGTTATTGGTGCAGTCTTATGGCCGTCATCTCCTTCGCTCTGCTGCGGTTACTGGCGCAGTCTTATGGCCATCGTCTTCTTCACTCTGCAGTGGTTACTGGCACAGTTTTATGGCCATCATCTCCTTAGCTCTGCTGCGGTTATTGGCGCAGTCTTATGGCCGTCATCTACTTTGCTCTGCTGCGGTTATTGGTGCAGTCTTATGGCCGTCATCTACTTTGCTCTGCTGCGGTTATTGGTGCAGTCTTATGGCCGTCATCTCCTTCGCTCTGCTGCGGTTATTGGTGTAGTGTTATGGCCGTCATCTCCTTCGCTCTGCTGCGGTTATTGGTGCAGTCTTATGGCCATTGTCTCCTTCACTCTACAGCGGTTATTGGCGCAGTCTTATGGCCGTCGTCTCCTTCGCTCTGCAGCGGTTACTGGTGTAGTCTTATGGCCGTCGTCTCCTTCACTCTACAGCGGTTATTGGCGCAGTCTTATGGCCGTCGTCTCCTTCGCTCTGCAGCGGTTACTGGTGTAGTCTTATGGCCGTCATCTCCTTCGCTCTGCTGCGGTTATTGGTGTAGTGTTATGGCCGTCATCTCCTTCGCTCTGCTGCGGTTATTGGCGCAGTCTTATGGCCGTTGTCTCCTTCACTCTACAGCGGTTATTGGCGCAGTCTTATGGCCGTCGTCTCCTTCGCTCTGCAGTGGTTATTGGTGTAGTCTTATGGCCGTCGTCTCCTTCGCTCTGCAGTGGTTGCTGGTGTAGTCTTATGGCCATCGTCTCCTTCGCTCTGCAGCGGTTATTGGTGCAGTCTTATGGTCGTCATCTCCTTCGCTCTGCAGTGGTTACTGGTGCAGTCTTATGGCCGCCGTCTCCTTCGCTCTGCTGCGGTTATTGGTGCAGTCTTATGGCCGTCGTCTCCTTCGCTCTGCAGTGGTTACTGGTGTAGTCTTATGGCCGCCGTCTCCTTCGCTCTGCTGCGGTTATTGGTGCAGTCTTATGGTCGTCGTCTCCTTCGCTCTGCAGTGGTTACTGTTGTAGTCTTATGGCCGTCGTCTCCTTCGCTCTGCAGCAGTTACTGGTGTAGTCTAATGGCCGTCGTCTCCTTCGCTCTGCAGTGGTTACTGGTGTAGTCTTATGGCCGTCGTCTCCTTCGCTCTGCAGCAGTTACTGGTGTAGTCTTATGGCCGTCGTCTCCTTCGCTCTGCAGTGGTTACTGTTGTAGTCTTATGGCCGTCATCTCCTTCGCTCTGCTGCGGTTATTGGTGTAGTCTTATGGCCGTCGTCTCCTTCGCTCTGCAGCAGTTACTGGTGTAGTCTTATGGCCGTCGTCTCCTTCGCTCTGCAGCAGTTACTGGTGTAGTCTTATGGCCGTCATCTCCTTCGCTCTGCTGCGGTTATTGGTGCAGTCTTATGGCCGTCGTCTCCTTCACTCTGCAGTGGTTACTGGTGTAGTCGTATGGCCGTCGTCTCCTTCGCTCTGCAGCGGTTACTGGTGCAGTCTTATGGCCGCCGTCTCCTTCGCTCTGCAGCAGTTACTGGTGTAGTCTTATGGCCGTCGTCTCCTTCGCTCTGCAGTGGTTACTGGTGTAGTCTTATGGCCGTCGTCTCCTTCGCTCTGCAGTGGTTACTGGTGTAGTCTTATGGCCGTCGTCTCCTTCGCTCTGCAGTGGTTACTGGTGTAGTCTTATGGCCGTCGTCTCCTTCGCTCTGTAACAGTTACTGGTGTAGTCTTATGGCCGTCGTCTCCTTCGCTCTGCAGCAGTTACTGGTGTAGTCTTATGGCCGTCGTCTCCTTCGCTCTGCAGCAGTTACTGGTGTAGTCTTATGGCCGTCGTCTCCTTCGCTCTGCAGCAGTTACTGGTGTAGTCTTATGGCCGTCGTCTCCTTCGCTCTGCAGTGGTTACTGGTGTAGTCTTATGGCCGTCGTCTCCTTCGCTCTGCAGCAGTTACTGGTGTAGTCTTATGGCCGTCGTCTCCTTCGCTCTGCAGTGGTTACTGGTGTAGTCGTATGGCCGTCGTCTCCTTCGCTCTGCAGCGGTTACTGGTGTAGTCGTATGGCCGTCGTCTCCTTCGCTCTGCAGTGGTTACTGTTCTAGTCTTATGGCCGTCGTCTCCTTCGCTCTGCAGCAGTTACTGGTGTAGTCGTATGGCCGTCGTCTCCTTCGCTCTGCAGTGGTTACTGTTCTAGTCTTATGGCCGTCGTCTCCTTCGCTCTGCAGCAGTTACTGGTGTAGTCTTATGGCCGTCATCTCCTTCGCTCTGCTGCGGTTATTGGTGCAGTCTTATGGCCGTCGTCTCCTTCACTCTGCAGTGGTTACTGGTGTAGTCGTATGGCCGTCGTCTCCTTCGCTCTGCAGCAGTTACTGGTGTAGTCTTATGGCCGTCGTCTCCTTCACTCTGCAGTGGTTACTGGTGTAATCGTATGGCCGTCGTCTCCTTCGCTCTGCAGCAGTTACTGGTGTAGTCTTATGGCCGTCGTCTCCTTCACTCTGCAGTGGTTACTGGTGTAGTCGTATGGCCGTCGTCTCCTTCGCTCTGCAGCAGTTACTGGTGTAGTCTTATGGCCGTCGTCTCCTTCACTCTGCAGCAGTTACTGGTGTAGTCTTATGGCCGTCGTCTCCTTCACTCTGCAGCAGTTACTGGTGTAGTCTTATGGCCGTCGTCTCCTTCACTCTGCAGCAGTTACTGGTGTAGTCTTATGGCCGTCGTCTCCTTCACTCTGCAGTGGTTACTGGTGTAGTCGTATGGCCGTCGTCTCCTTCGCTCTGCAGCGGTTACTGGTGCAGTCTTATGGCCGCCGTCTCCTTCGCTATGCAGCGGTTATTGGCAGTCTTATGGCCGCAGTCTCCTTCGGTTATTTGCGCAGTGTTAAGGTTTTATCCCTCGCTCTGCAGCGGTTACGATGCACAGATATGTCTTATCACTAAAGAAGACTCCTGGGTACGACTCACGGCTGGAAAAGCAAGATTTCCTGACACTAAAAGAATTACAACGTCTGATGGCCACAGGCAGCGGAGTTACTTATGTGCCGGAAAATGAAATTGAAGGTTGCAGAACATTCCAGACACAGCTCTTGGTTTTGCCTGAAGCGCGATAATCTACTGTCAACTTCAACTCCCAACATGTATCTGGAGTGCAGTAACCAGAGAGCGGCCATCGTCCAGGGCTGGGTACACACACTGCTATATGCCGCGCTGCAGAAGGGCGAGTCCCACCATCCACCTACAGGGTAAAAGGTATAACTTACTGACCACTAGGGGACCCCAGCGATCCTGAGAACACGGGCTATGAGTAATATTTTTTTAAATTACTGGTAAATAATTGCAAATTGATGTTAATTAAATTTATGAATATTCTGAAAAATTTGACTTGCCAAAATGGATTTTTCCATATTTTATGCACACAAATGTAGCAAAAATATTGGTCACCCCAATACCATATTTCTGAGTTCTATATAAGGCCAGGAAATGCTAATGAGCAACAAAAGGTTGCACTCACCGGTCCTAGGCACCTCGCCTGTCCAAGGCTCACCCTTGCACTCACACCTATGCGCCTCCTCACCTGTCCTAGGCTCACACCTATACTCCTAGGCGCCTCCTCGCCTGTCCTAGTCTCGCCCCTGTACTCTCCTAGGCGCCACCTCACCTGTCCTAGGCTTGGCCCTGTAGTCTCCTAGGCGCCTCCTCGCCTCTGTACTCTCCAAGGCGACTCCTCGCCTGTACTAGTCTCGCCCCTGTACTCTCCTAGGCGCCTCCCTGCCTGTCCTAGGCTCGCCCCTGCACTCTCCTAGGCGCCTCCTCGCCAGTCCTAGGCACCTCCTCGCCTGTCCTAGGCTCGCCCCTGCACTCTCCTAGGCACCACCTCACCTGTCCTAGGCTTGGCCCTGTAGTCTCCTAGGCGCCTCCTCGCCTCTGTACTCTCCAAGGCGACTCCTTGCCTGTACTCGTCTCGCCCCTGTACTCTCCTAGGCGCCTCCCTGCCTGTCCTAGGCTCGCCCCTGCACTCTCCTAGGCGCCTCCTCGCCTGTCCTAGGCTCGCCCCTGCACTCTCCTAGGCGCCTCCTCGCCTGTCCTAGGCACCTCCCTGCCTGTCCTAGGCTCGCCCCTGCACTCTCCTAGGCGCCTCCTCGCCTGTCCTAGACTCGCCCCTGCACTCTCCTAGGCGCCTCCTCGCCTGTCCTAGGCACCTCCCTGCCTGTCCTAGGCTCGCCCCTGCACTCTCCTAGGCGCCTCCTCGCCTGTCCTAGGCTCACCCCTGTACTCTCCTAGGCGCCTCCTCGCCTGTCCTAGGCTCACCCCTGTACTCTCCTAGGCGCCTCTCTGCCTGTCCTAGGCTCGCCCCTGCACTCTCCTAGGCGCCTCCTCGCCTGTCCTAGGCTCGCCCCTGCACTCTCCTAGGCGCCTCCTCGCCTGTTCTAGGCACCTCCCTGCCTGTCCTAGGCTCACCCCTGCACTCTCCTAGGCGCCTCCTTGCCTGTCTCAGGCTCGCCCCTGCACTCTCCTAGGCGCCTCCTCGCCTGTCCTAGGCACCTCCCTGCCTGTCCTAGGATCGCCCCTGCACTCTCCTAGGCGCCTCCTCGCCTGTCCTAGGCTCGCCCCTGCACTCTCCTAGGTGCCTCCTCGCCTGTCCTAGGCTCACCCCTGTACTCTCCTAGGCGCCTCCTCGCCTGTCCTAGGCTTGCCCCTGCACTCTCCTAGGCGCCTCCTCACCTGTCCTAGGCTCACCTCTGATCTCTCCTAGGTGCCTCCTCGCCTGTCCTAGGCTCGCCTCCGCACTGTCCTAGTCACCTCCTTGCATGTCCTAGGTTCGCCCTTGCACTCTCATAGGAGCCTCCTCGCCTGTCCCAGACTCACCCCTCCACTTTCCTAGGCACCTCCTTGCTTGCCTTAGGCTCGCCCCTGAACTCTCCAAGTGCACCTTTATTTTTCCCAGACTTGCCCCTCTGCTCTCCTAGGTGCCTCCTCGTCTGTTCTAGGCTCGCCCCTGCACGCTCTTAAGCGCCTCGTCTGTCCTAGGCTCACCCCTGCACTCTCCTAGGCGCCTCCTCGCCCGTCCTAGGAATACCCCTACTCTCCTAGGCGCCTCCTCGCCTGTCCTAGGCATACCCCTGCACTCTCCTAGGCGCTTACTCGCTTGTCATAGGCACACCCTTGCATTCTCCTAGCAGCCTCCTTACCTGTCCGAGGCTCGCCCCTGCACTCCCCTAGGAGCCTCACCTGTCCCAGACTCATCCTCCGCTCTCCTAAGCACCTCCTTGCCTGCCTTAGGCTCGCTTCTGCACTCTCCTAGGTGCACCTTCGTTTTTCCCAGACTTGCCCCTCTGCTGTCCTAGGTGCCTCCTCGTCTGTCCTAGACTCACCCCTCTGCTCTCCTAGGTGCCTCCTCGCCTGTCTAAGGTTTACCTCTGCACTCTCCTAGGTGCCTCGTCTGTTCTAGGCTCACATCTCCACTCTCCTAGGTGCCACCTCGCCTGCCCTATCCTTGCCCCTCCCTGTCTCCTAGGCACCTCTTCATCTCCACTAGTCTTACCCCTCCACTTTCCTAGGCATGTCCTTGTGTGTCCTAGGCTCACCTCTTGCCTTTCTTAGACTCGCCCCTTATGTCTCCTAGCATCGCTCTTTGCCTGTCCTAGTCTCACATTTCTCTTGTCCTAGATTCATCCCCCACGTGTCGCATCTTTGCCTCTCACCTGTCCTAGCCTAACCCCATGCCTGCCCTTGGCTCATCCCTTGCATGCCCTTGGCTCATCTCTTGCCTGCCATTGGCTTATCTCTTGCCTGTCCTAGGCTCACTCCTCACCTGTCTTAGGCTCTCTCGGCTGTTTTAGGCTCCCCCCTTGCCTGTCACAGACTCGCCCCTCCCCTGACTTGGGTTCTATCCTCCATCCTAGACTTGTCGTATATTTGACCTAGTCTCGACCCTCGCTTGTCCTATGCTCACCCCTTGCCTGCCCTAGATTCACTCATTTTTTTAGTGTTGCTACTAATATAGGGTTTTCAAGAGATGGAAAGTATTTTTTTTACCTCTCCATTCACATCCAGAGCTGCATTCAAACTTCAGTCAACGAACGCCTACTATATGTCATCATACTCGCCGATGTTACGATGCATTATGGTAATGGTAGCGTATTTTTTGCATCACTTTATTACGGACTCCTCTGCCAATGTACCATGAGAAATATACACTGTCTCTCCAGCGGGGGCAGCACAGAGATGTCGTTATTGCAACCTGAGAGTTAAATGGAAAGCAGCAAAATATTAAAGATGTCTATGCAAATTAATAGTCTTCCACTGCCTCCCTTGTGCCACCTAGAGGCAGCTCCCTGTATGTTGCTGTTAGAGATATTGGATGCATGCGTCACTTGGATGCTTTTTCCCATGATGCTTTGCTTGTAATAATTCGGGCAGCAGCTGAATCTGCTCTGTCAGAGCCAGCCCCCTCCTAGGTATCCATAAAGCAACCAAACATGACCAACACCTCAGATCAAAGCGTCCTGGCAGCGCGCCACATGGCCGTAATCTCAGCCCCCCCCATATATAAGAGCACGGCGTAATACTGAAACGCGTCGTCCGCGAGCAAATAATGCAACTGTAAAACGCTGTAAGTGACATCCATTATTCACGCTGCAACGTATAATGACATCATAAATTATGGAATATTCCACATTACCGAGAAGTTGCAAGTAGTCACTTTAATTAGACTTCATAAATTTCTGAGCGGAGCTTCTTATGGCAACGGCTGATTAATAGGCAGGCGGCAGCGGCTCCCGGCTGGCATCAAAGACCGCCGCGCGCTCATGTGCCAACAGTACTGGTCAGCTCCTCCGCTGGAGAGCGCCGCCTTTAAAGCGTCACCGTCACTTTTACTTTTATTCCATAAATCAATAGTACAGGTGAAGATAAGAAGCTCTGTAATATATCTTAGCTGAGAAATTCGCTTCTCTCTCCTCCCGGAACTGATCATTCATTCCCAGTTCAGAGGTCAAATCGATAAAATCCATTTTCAGTGAAGATTTTCCCATTACTGTGATACAAAATGACAGTTGGTGCTTATAAAATTCTATGGAGGGGGAGGAGCTAGCAGAAGACGTGAACATTCCGCTGCTAGCTCCTCCCCCTCCATAGAACTCTCTGAGCACCAACTGTCATCTCCTATATCAGTAATGGGAAAGGCTGTGTGCACTGAAGACATTTTCTCATTACTGATATAGGAGGTAACAGTTGGTGCTTATAACATTCTATGGAGGGGGAGGAGCTAGCAGAACATGTGAACATTCCGCTGCAAGTTCCACTTCTCCATAGAACTCTCTGAGCACCAACTGTCGTCTCCTATATCAGTAATGGGAAAGGCTGTGTGCACTGAAGACATTTTCTCATTACTGATATAGGAGGTAACAGTTGGTGCTTATAACATTCTATGGAGGGGGAGGAGCTAGCAGAACATGTGAACATTCCGCTGCAAGTTCCACTTCTCCATAGAACTCTCTGAGCACCAACTGTCGTCTCCTATATCAGTAATGGGAAAGGCTGTGTGCACTGAAGACATTTTCTCATTACTGATATAGGAGGTAACAGTTGGTGCTTATAACATTCTATGGAGGGGGAGGAGCTAGCAGAACATGTGAACATTCCGCTGGAAGTTCCACTTCTCCATAGAACTCTCTGAGCACCAACTGTCGTCTCCTATCTCAGTAACTGGAAACTCAGTTTTTCACTGAAGAGAGATTTTCTAATTACTGATATAGGAGATGACAGTTGGTACTTTTACAATTTTATGGAGAGGTAGGAGGTTCGAGCTAGAGGCCGACACAGACATTCCTCTGCAGGTTCTCCTGAAATGTAATTTACTGTTCTACATAGAATTTTATGAGCACCAATGGTCTCAGTAATGGGAAAATCAGTATTCAGTGAAGACAGATTTTCCATTACTGAGATAGGAGATGACAGTTTGTGCTCATAAAGTTCTATGGAGAAGTGTTACGGTCACTTCAAGAGAACTGGCAGCAGAATATCTATGTCGGCCTCTAGCTCCTCCCTCCTCCATAAAATTGTAAAAGCACCAACTGTCATCTCCTATCTATATAATGGGAAAGTCCGTATTCTCTGAAGACACGTTTTCTCATTACTGAGATAGGAGGTAACAGTTGGTGCTTATAACATTCTATGTAGAAGGGGAGGAGCTAGAACCAAACAAATATTCTGCTGCAAGTTCTCCTGAACCGATAGTTACTGTTCCCCATAGAACTTTATAAGCACCTCCTATCTCAGTAATGTGAAAATTTGTGTTTACTGAAAACTGATTTTCCCAGAACTTATATAGAAGATCGCAGTTGGTGCTTAGAAAATTCTATGGAGAGGATGCTGCTAGAGCCAGACACAGACATCCTGCCGCAGGTTCTCCCGAAATATCAGTTACATTTCTCCACAGAACTTTATAAGCACCAACTGTCAGTAATGCAAGAATCTTTATTCGTTGGAAACAGATTTTACTCGAGTCGTGAATTGAGAACAAATGATCAGTCCCAGAGGAGAAGGAAGCAGATTTCTCTGATATGAAAATAATAAACTTTGTAATATATCTTATGTACTATTGATTTTTATATATATATGAAAATAAAAACGACGTTTGCGGTTTAAGCCTTTTATGGCGTTGATCACATTTGGTCATACAAAAAACAAAAAAAAGTGATTTTTAATTATTTATTATATATATATATTAAGAGGATCTGGATTTCCCAGAAATCGAATAATACAATGTGATACAATATAACGTCCTGATACATTGTCACAACTCTGTTACCAATCTTCCAATGAAGCCGACATAAAAGCTCGTTATCTGGAAGGGTCGGACGGCTGATACGTGGCTGTGATCACTATGCGGCGTCCTTCACTGCTGCAGCCTCGTCACATTAACATCTTCCTACGGGTCAGCTCCGCAGTCTGAGCCCCAATTACGGCTGAGTTACGGTAATTAATATCCTCTCGGAGGGGCTTTAATAAAGTGCAGGAGAAGAGCGTAAAGATGACAAACGGCCGCTCTACAGTTTTAGGGAGGAACATGGATTTTTATGGGACGATTCAATATATATAATTTTTTTTTTTACTTGCGATGCAGGAAATGTGCAGAATAAGGAGCTCGTGGCCGTCTCGATCACATCATCAGGCAATGATCGCTGTCGCACGTGGCGGAAATGAGCGGCGTTTTGGGTTCCAGGCGCCATAGTCAGGAGTTTGTCCCTATACATATTGGTTGTAAAACCTCACCATGGTCCAGTTTTCGGGCGCATTAAAAAAAAGCAGCAAAAACGTATTGTGTGAACATAGCCTTAAGAGGACTTTCCATTCTTAATTGGATAAAGCTTAATTAAACCGAAAAAGATCCATAAACTTAGAGGTGGCTTCATTGTTGCATTTGCACTAATTTTTTGTCTTGTTTTCTTTTGTTCTCTTGCACCAAACTTTTCGCCTATTTTGGCCTTTTTTTTCCCCTCGAGGTTTGCGTTTGAGTTCTTATTTACAACTTTTTAAGAAGTTAAACTTTTTGTGAAATCCCCAAACTTTAAGTATTTACAAAATTCTTCACGGTTTTCGTAGATGTAAACTATGACGGTCGGAATGTAGGAATCTTGCGTACGGGCGGCGTTCCCCTTTAATCCAACGCTCCCGGATTTCTCATTTTTTTTTACAATAATTTCGGTGTCAGTTGCTAGCGCTTTTCGCAGACCGGTGGAGGATACAGCAGCGCGGCGAGCGGCAGCCAGGCCTTTGTCCGGATTTTATTCTTGCCGGCAACATTGTTATTTTCTGCTTGGAACGTGGCCCCCGTGAACTCTGAAGATGCACCGAGCCCCCCGAGACTACCTTGCAGAATTATACTCCACCGCTAATCCTTCTTCTCACAGTATTGAGACTTAACAAGATCCTTCTCCGGAAAAGAATCTAATTGAAAGGTGCATGGAGTTCTCACAAACAGCAAATCCGCAAACCGAAGGGGCGCGAATGAAACAATGGCGTCAGCAACATTGTAACCAGTCTGATCACAGCCTAAAACTGACCCCCTCCGCTGCTCCCACCAGGCGAATATGCCAAAAAAGAGTGTACTAAATATACACAGCATCAGACTTGGACTAAAGTAGTCATATATCCTGAGTAAGTAACTGTAATACCATAGAAACCACATAATAAGTAACAATGTACATACAGAGTAGTCATATTACCTTATAGGATCAGGCTGTCCAGGCATCCACCACACCAGACGCGCGTTTTGCACCGAAATGTTTCATCCAGGGGTCATCCAGTCTCAGTGGTGGGCACCGCAGATCTTCGCATAATGCGACTTCACGTTTTTTTTCTCTATCCAGATGACTGATGAAGATCATTCGTTACTGGTGGGCCCTTGTCACCCCCAATCCAACACTGTCCTCACAGTAATAATGTTTAACTACAATGCCCCTAAATGAAAGTGCACCAATCAGGATGCCTCAACTATAACAGTCCCCTTCTAATGGTGTCCTGAAAACTTACTGTGCCAAAATCTCCCCTAAAAAGTGCCTCCAACATCACTAATACCTTCCAGACTGCCCCCGTTAGAATCAGAGCTCTATTTGAAGCAGTGCCCCCATTGTGCAGGCGGCACATTGACGTCATTGTGCAGGGGAAGGCTTGGATTAATTATTTTTATGTGGGGGACAGCATCACTACTTTTTAAAGGAACACAAACTTTTTAAAGAGACATTATCTGTTTACTTTTGTATTTGTTTTTCTTGTTATTTTTTCTATCCCAGTATTTTTTTTTTTACTTTATGACTTTTTTTTGCAATATTTATATAGAAAATGTTCAGCACAGCCAAAAGGAGGAGGTGCACGGTCATAGGTTCCCAAGCCTTTATGTAAAATACAAGTGACTAGAACACTCCAAAAGGGTTGTGATGCAAAGTGGGGGTTTTATTTACATACAGTATTCACAAACGTTTCGGTCGTTACTGAACCTTCATCAGTGTGCTAATATACTAGTATGCTTAGAGAAGCCCCGAGTAGCAAAGTTAGATTGCATCAATAAGAAGCCTGAAGATATATAGGACGCAGGGGTAGGCACAAGCCGCAGAGATACAATGGTGTGTCACAAGTGACACTAACTGCTGGATGGAGCAGGAGCCATGCGTAATATACCGCCAGAATGGGCTACAAAATAGTGCGCATGAGGTAGACACAAGCTACTGAGATAGGGTAATGTGTCACGGACTGACACTATCTGCTGAATGAAGCAGGAGGCACGCGGTATACACCGCCAGTCTGGGCTGCAAGAATAGTGCGCACTATCCACCTTCTCAGCAAAAGGAAGCACGCGGTGGACTATGCTAAAGTCCTCCTGGCTCTGACCCACCGAATTACCAGACTATGCTCCAGTCCTCCTGGCTCTGACCTAGTGTTACCTCACTATGCTCCAGTCCTCCTGGCTCTGACCTAGAGTTACCTTCACTATGCTCCAGTCCTCCTGACTGACCTAGTGTTACCTCACTATGCTCCAGTCCTCCTGACTGACCTAGTGTTACCTCACTATGCTCCAGTCCTCCTGGCTCTGACCTAGAGTTACCTTCACTATGCTCCAGTCCTCCTGGCTCTGACCTAGAGTTACCTTCACTATGCTCCAGTCCTCCTGGCTCTGACCTAGAGTTACCTTCACTATGCTCCAGTCCTCCTGACTGACCTAGAGTTACCTTCACTATGCTCCAGTCCTCCTGGCTCTGACCTAGAGTTACCTTCACTATGCTCCAGTCCTCCTGGCTCTGACCTAGAGTTACCTTCACTATGCTCCAGTCCTCCTGGCTCTGACCTAGAGTTACCTTCACTATGCTCCAGTCCTCCTGACTGACCTAGAGTTACCTTCACTATGCTCCAGTCCTCCTGACTGACCTAGAGTTACCTTCACTATGCTCCAGTCCTCCTGGCTCTGACCTAGTGTTACCTCACTATGCTCCAGTCCTCCTGGCTCTGACCTAGAGTTACCTTCACTATGCTCCAGTCCTCCTGACTGACCTAGAGTTACCTTCACTATGCTCCAGTCCTCCTGACTGACCTAGTGTTACCTCACTATGCTCCAGTCCTCCTGGCTCTGACCTAGAGTTACCTTCACTATGCTCCAGTCCTCCTGACTGACCTAGTGTTACCTCACTATGCTCCAGTCCTCCTGGCTCTGACCTAGTGTTACCTCACTATGCTCCAGTCCTCCTGACTGACCTAGTGTTACCTCACTATGCTCCAGTCCTCCTGACTGACCTAGTGTTACCTCACTATGCTCCAGTCCTCCTGGCTCTGACCTAGAGTTACCTTCACTATGCTCCAGTCCTCCTGGCTCTGACCTAGTGTTACCTCACTATGCTCCAGTCCTCCTGGCTCTGACCTAGTGTTACCTCACTATGCTCCAGTCCTCCTGGCTCTGACCTAGTGTTACCTCACTATGCTCCAGTCCTCCTGGCTCTGACCTAGTGTTACCTCACTATGCTCCAGTCCTCCTGGCTCTGACCTAGAGTTACCTTCACTATGCTCCAGTCCTCCTGACTGACCTAGAGTTACCTTCACTATGCTCCAGTCCTCCTGACTGACCTAGTGTTACCTCACTATGCTCCAGTCCTCCTGGCTCTGACCTAGTGTTACCTCACTATGCTCCAGTCCTCCTGACTGACCTAGTGTTACCTCACTATGCTCCAGTCCTCCTGACTGACCTAGTGTTACCTCACTATGCTCCAGTCCTCCTGGCTCTGACCTAGAGTTACCTTCACTATGCTCCAGTCCTCCTGGCTCTGACCTAGTGTTACCTCACTATGCTCCAGTCCTCCTGGCTCTGACCTAGTGTTACCTCACTATGCTCCAGTCCTCCTGGCTCTGACCTAGTGTTACCTCACTATGCTCCAGTCCTCCTGGCTCTGACCTAGTGTTACCTCACTATGCTCCAGTCCTCCTGGCTCTGACCTAGTGTTACCTCACTATGCTCCAGTCCTCCTGGCTCTGACCTAGAGTTACCTTCACTATGCTCCAGTCCTCCTGACTGACCTAGTGTTACCTCACTATGCTCCAGTCCTTTTGGCTCTGGCCTAGTGTTACCCGACTATGCTCCAGTCCGCCTGGCTCTAATCTGCAGCATTACACTGTGAGCCCCAAAGCAGTTAACGATCAGCGGTCACACATGCTCGGGGGTCTCCCTGACCCTTATTATCAGGGTCAGTGGGGACCCAGCGGTTGACCACTCAATGATAATGCACTTTGGTGCCAATACCAGAGGAAAGATGGATCAGGTACAGAGAAGACTGAAGTGACTATGAAGATGGGGAAACTTGGAGGACTTTGCTCTTCAGACGCGACTCTCAGGTTTGGATTCTAGGGATGACTTTGACTAATAAGTAGTTATGAAAGCGACTTAAGTGCAAACAAGAAATTGTAAGTCATCGGACTCCCACCGGGGCGAGCGGCGAGTCTGAGGATCGGCGCGGGCGCTGGGCAGTAATGAATGTGTGAGAGTCCCACAAGCTGCACTCTAATGTCCCCGCTGTAACTAATCCAATCTCAATAATTAGATTGCTTCATATGTGGGAGGCCGGACCGGATAATGAAAAATTCATCTCAAGCTGAGAAACATCAAAGGCGCCAGATGATTCTCACTAACTATGGAGGGACATGAAAGCTCAATCTAGCAGCCTCCATTCTTCACCGGAATAGGTAACACATTACTGGCGCTCGCTGTTTATTACGCTCTCGCCTCCTACTGTTATTTGTGAGAGGAGAAATATCCGTATCCAATAGTCCGGATAATATCATGCAAGGACCAACTGATGTAAACAGGAGGGAAAAATCCAAAGTCACCGGGGACTGTGCCGAATATACATAGCGATAGAGACCCACAGTGCAGAGAAGTCACCACACCTGCTGACCCCCTAACTGCAGTCTAAACTTTGTATAGTATCAGCACAAACACTGCTCCCCTGCCAGGAGAGCTTCATGGCCCAACATCTGCATGCAGCCGTTTATCACCAAGCACAATGCAGAGAGTCGGATGGAGGGGTGTAATGCCGCCACCACAGGACTCTGGAGGAGACGAATTGTACTTTTCTATCTGGTGTCTGGATTTGGTGTCTCTAGGAGGACGATACCCCATCAATGCATTGTGGTGGTGGAGGATAACGCTATGGGTTTGGTATCAGGGGTCGGCCTTAGCGCCTTAGTCCCAGCGATGGGAAATTTTAAATCTTCAGCATAAGACATTTTGGACAATTGTAGCTTCAGCTTTGGAGGAACAGTTTGGGGAAGACTCTTTTCTGTTCCCCATGACTGTGCCCAGGCACATGGTCCATACAGATATGGAGGGGGTCACATGAGCGGCCGCACATAGCCCGGACCTCAGCCCCATCCAACACCTTTGGGCAAGACCCTTTTCTGTTCCCCATAACTGTGCCCAATACACAAGGTCCATACAGACATGGAGGGGGTCACATGAGCGGCCGCACATAGCCCGGACCTCAGCCCCATCCAACACCTTTGGGCAAGACCCTTTTCTGTTCCCCATAACTGTGCCCAATACACAAGGTCCATACAGACATGGAGGGGGCACATGAGCAGCCGCACAGAACCCGGACTTCAGCCCCATCCAACACCTTTGGGAAAGACCCTTTTCTGTTCCCCATAACTGTGCCCAATACACAAGGTCCATACAGACATGGAGGGGGCACATGAGCAGCCGCACAGAACCCGGACCTCAGCCCCATCCAACACCTTTGGGCAAGACCCTTTTCTGTTCCCCATAACTGTGCCCAATACACAAGGTCCATACAGACATGGAGGGGGCACATGAGCAGCCGCACAGAACCCGGACCTCAGCCCCATCCAACACCTTTGGGCAAGACCCTTTTCTGTTCCCCATAACTGTGCCCAATACACAAGGTCCATACAGACATGGAGGGGGCACATGAGCAGCCGCACAGAACCCGGACCTCAGCCCCATCCAACACATTTGGGAAAGACCCTTTTCTGTTCCCCATAACTGTGCCCAATACACAAGGTCCATACAGATATGGAGGGGTAACCATACACACCAGAAAGAAAGAAAGCAGCAAATTGTCCAGAATAATGAAAATATATACAAACTTTTATTTAGTGATACCAGATAAAACCATAACAGGGGAAGAAGATGATCCCTGCACTACACAAAGCATGTAAAACACGGACAGGCGATAGGTGTCCACATTATAAACGTATGCATATAATTATACTTCAAGCACAGCTCATCTATAATACACGCCATACAAGAATGGCCAGCTATAATATGGTAAACGAAAAACAAATAATTATGTAGTATGAATAGTCATGGCCGCACCCTTGCATAACAGAACATATACATACCAGATCTTATGTATAAGTAGACACCACACTCCTGTCCCCCCCGACGCGCGTTTCGGCTTCTGCCTTTCTCAAGGAGGGGGCACATGAGCGGCTGCACATAGCCCGGACCTCAGACTCATCCAACACCTTTGGGAAAGACCCTTTTCTGTTCCCCATAACTGTGCCAAATACATAAAGTCCATACAGACATGGAGGGGGCACATGAGCGGCTGCACAGAACCCGGAACTCGGCCCTATCCAACACCTTTGGGAAAGACCCTTTTCTGTTCCCCATAGGGCTACTTTCACACTAGCGTCGGACTGGGCCCGTCGCAGTGCGTCGGGCCGACGTACCGACGCTAGCAGTGAATGTGCCGCACAACAGGGGCAGCGGATGCATTTTTCCAGCGCATCCGCTGCCCCATTGTGAGGTGCGGGGAGGTGGGGGCGGAGTTCCGGCCGCGCATGCGCGGTCGGAAATGGCGGACTGTCGGCAGCAAAAAACGTTACATGTAACATTTTTTGCTCCCGGCGGTCTGCCACAACACGGCGCAACCGTCGCACGACGGTTGCGACGTGTGTTAATGCGTCGCTAATGTTAGTCTATGGGGCAAAAACGCATCCTGCAGACAACTTTGCAGGATGCGTTTTTTCCCATAAACGACGCAGTGCGACGTATTGAAAAAAACGCTAGTGTGAAAGTAGCCTAACTGTGCCCAATACACAAGGTCCATACAGATATGGAGGGGGCACATGAGCGGCTGCACATAGCCCGGACCTCAGACTCATCCAACACCTTTGGGAAAGACCCTTTTCTGTTGCCTATGACTTTGCCCAGTGCGCAAACTATGGGGCATTTGGTGGAAGAACATGACCTCATCCAACACCTGAAAAGGAGATTGTGACCCCGGCCTCTCCCCAACATAAGGGTCTGACCCCACAAATGCTCTTCAGGATGAAGGGCCAAAAATTTCCAGACCCCTCCAGAATCTTAGAGCCAAAAACACATGGGCTACTTGCACAGTGAACAAGTCTGTAGAGACATGTTCACACCACCAAGAAACTTGAAGACACAAAAAGAGCACAGCAAGGTCGGTCTGTTGTAAAGAAGTCACAGTAAATGAGCAAGTGCTAGTCAAAATGAAAAAAATACAAGTTATTTAGTTAATACGTTTTTATGCAAAAAAATGTATCTTAAGCTGCTCCACCAATCGCCAACATGGATGGAACAGCTTTAGTGCAAATGGCCCACAGAGGAGTGGTGGATTTTTAATACATCATTTAGGGATTATATACATTAGATAGGACTGGTCTATTATGGGTAGACCTTGGCGATGGTGGAGCAGCTTAACCCCTTCATGACCTTGGGATTTTTCGTTTTTCCGTGTTCGTTTTTCACTCCCCTCCTTCCCAGAGCCATAACTTTTTTATTTTTCCGTCAATTTGGCCATGTGAGGGCTTATTTTTTGCGGGACGAGTTGTACTTTTGAACGACATCTCTGGTTTTAGCATGTCGTGTACTAGAAAATGGGAAAAAAATTCCAAGTGCGGTGAAATTGCAAAAAAAGTGCAATCCCACACTTGTTTTTTGTTTGGCTTTTTTGCTAGGTTCACTAAATGCTAAAACTGACCTGACATTATGATTCTCCAGGTCATTACGAGTTCATAGACACCTAACATGACTAGGTTATTTTTTATCTAAGTGGTGAAAAAAAATTCCAAACTTTGCTAAAAAAAAAAAAAAAATTGCGCAATTTTCCGATACTCGTAGCGTCTCCATTTTTCGTGATCTGGAGTCGGTTGAGGGCTTATTTTTTGCGTGCCGAGATTACGTTTTTAATGATAGCATTTCGGTGCAGATACGTTCTTTTGATCGCCCGTTATTGCATTTTAATGCAATGTCGCAGCGACCTAAAAAACGTAATTCTGGCGTTTCGAATTTTTTTCTCGCTACGCCGTTTAGCGATCAGGTTAATGCTTTTTTTTAGTTGATAGATCGGGCGATTCTGAGCGCGGCGATACCAAATATGTGTAGATTTGATTTTTTTTTTTATTGATTTATTTTGATTGGGGCGAAAGGGGGGTGATTTAAACTTTTATATTTTTTTTTATTTTTTTCAAAAAATTTTTAACTTTTTTTTTTACTTTTGCCATGCTTCAATAGCCTCCATGGGAGGCTAGAAGCAGGCACAACTCGATCGCCTCTGCTACATAGCAGCGATCTGCTGATCGCTGCTATGTAGCAGAAATGGAGGTGTGCTGTGAGCGCCGACCACAGGGTGGCGCTCACAGCTACCGGCGATCAGTAACCATAGAGGTCTCAAGGACCTCTATGGTTACCATCCTGACATATCGCCAACCCCCGATCATGTGACGGGGGTCGGCGATGATGTCATTTCCGGCCGCCCGGCCGGAAGCGGTAGTTAAATGCCGCTGTCTGCGTTTGACAGCGGCATTTAACAGATCGCGATTCTGTCCGCGCCTATTACGGGCACATGTCAGCTGTTCAAAACAGCTGACATGTCCCGGCTTTGATGCGGGCTCACCGCGGAGCCCTGCATCAAAGCAGGGGATCTGACCTCGGACGTACTGTCCCGTCCGAGGTCAGAAAGGGGTTAATATGCATTTTTTTTTGCAAAAAAACGTATTAACTAAATACCCTGTATTTTTTTCATTTTTTGACTAGCACTTGCTCATTTACTGTGACTTCTTTACAACAGAGTATTTTTGACCTCACTGTGCTCTTTTGTGTCTTCAAGTTCTTTGGTGGTGTGAACATGTTCCTACAGACTTGGTCACTGTGCAATTAGCTCATGTGTTTTTGGTTCTATAATTGTTCTCTTGTTTCTACAAGACTGGGGAGTCCACCACTCCTCTGTGGGTCATTTGCACTAAAGCTGTTTCATCCAGCATGTCCACATGGATATTCCCTCTCTGAACCCTGCTTATACAGGTACTATACAGATGATCAGGTTTTTAAAGGGACTCTGTCACCTGAATTTGGCGGGACTGGTTTTGGGTCATATGGGCGGAGTTTTTGGGTGTTTGATTCACCCTTTCCTTACCCGCTGGCTGCATGCTGGCTGCAATATTGGATTGAAGTTCATTCTCTGTCCTCCATAGTACACGCCTGCACAAGGCAAGATTGCTTTGCGCAGGCGTTTACTATGCAGGACAGAAAATGAACTTCAATCCAATATTGCAGCCAGCATGCAGCCAGCGGGTAAGGAAAGGGTGAATCAAACACCCGAAAACTCCGCCCATATGACCAAAAACCAGTCCCGCCAAATTCAGGTGACAGGTTCCCTTTAATACATCAGATAGGGATTATATACATTAGGTAGGACCGCTCTATTATGGGTATACCTTGGCGATTGGTGGAGCAGCTTAATATACATTTTTTTGCAAAAATACTTAGTAACTAAATACCCTGTATTTTTTTTCATTTTTTGACTAGCACTTGCTCATTTACTGTGACTTCTTTACAACATAGTATTTTTGACCTCGCTGTGCTCTTTTTGTGCCCTCCAGAATCTTGCAGAAGAGCAGGGGATGCCAGGTCTTCAGAGCAGTGGTTCCATAGTAATGTCTATGGATGTAGAATGGGAGGTCAGAAAAGCTCCTAGAGGTGGAGGAGGCACATACTTTTCTCCAGTTGGATAGATGCTTTCCATTGTTCTCGTTCCGTAACATTCGGATACAGAAGCCTTTGTTCTCTGTATCTCAGCAGATTCTCTCTTTTCTGGCAGATAAATTGATATTCCGCGGAAACCTAATGAGCTAGAGAAAGAAGATTTAGTCCGGAAAAGTCTGCCGATCGCTTCTACTGACCTTCAGAGTAGAAAGCATTTCTGACTAGCGGCTCAGAGCAAAGAGAAAATGATACGGAAGCGTCTTCCATGCTAGGCGCTTACAGACAGATGTCTGCAATGTAAGATTTCTATATGAAGGGGTTATTCCCCAACTGTGGGGGTCCGACCACTGGGACCCCTACTGATCCTGAGAATGTAGCTCTGAAATGACCTGTCTGTTTAGGATACAGACACATCTGATCCAACTTTCCATTCATTCCCTATAGCAGGGGTCCCCAACTCCAGTCCTCAAGGCCCACCAACATGTCATGTTTTCAGGATTTCCTTAGTCTTGCCCAGGTAATAATTGCATCACCTGTGCAATGCAAAGGAAATCCTGAAAACATGACCTGTTGGTGGGCCTTGAGGACTGGAGTTGGGGACCCCTGCCCTATAGGACTGCTGGAGATCTCAGGATCCGTGAGGGTCTCTGCCACTGGACCCCAAGTGGTCATAACTGGGGAAAATAGGCATGATTTTGGAGGTCAGACCTCTGGGTGTAGTAGCTCATATTTCTGACTCATTCACTCCTATGGAACCAAAAAACTTAGGTAGAACTGGCTAGGATGGTATGGGGTCCGGACAGGGGGGCTTTGTCATGCGAATGAGCCCTTGGAGTCGATATCTCGTATATATGCAGAAGATCATCCTCATGACTATTCCTGCACTAACAAGAATGGGATTTTCAGTCCCTCCAGCACAGAACATGTATGTCATTATCCTGGATGAACGAGCGAGCGCGTCTTCAATGCAAACCAAATGGAAACATGGAGACTTTAATTGGAAGCGTTCTTATCGCTGCCTCTCCCGGCCGTCGCCTGCATGATAATCACATCTGACCGCTCGGAGGGACTGGCAGCCTTCACAGTAAATGGTGATATTGTACCTGATAGCTTCTGCTTAGGGGACATGGATTTACACGGTAACGCTAAAGCCCCTATTATGGTATTTTCCGAAATACTGCCGGTACCACGTGCCACGCCAGAGAGGCAACGGGAGATTAGGGAGGTTAATAAGTGGCTCAAGAATTGGTGTAGGAAAGAGGGGTTTGGGTTCCTGCAGAACTGGGCCGACTTCTCAGTTGGCTACAGGCTCTACGCTAGGGACGGGCTGCACCTCAATGGGGAGGGTGCAGCTGTGCTGGGGGAGAGAATGGCTAGAAGGTTGGAGGATTGTTTAAACTAGGAATTGGGGGGGGAGGGTATTCATTTTATAGGAGGGGAAGATAGTGCAGATAGAGACCTGGGCACAAATAAGGAAGTTGGGGGTGGCGGTGGCATGGGGGGTGGGGTCAGAACAGTTAATAATTTAAGAAACAGAAGTACAGAGAGGAACATAAAGTGCATGTATACTAATGCCAGAAGCCTTGCCAACAAAATGGACGAATTAGAACTAATGTTGTTGGAGCATAATTATGACATGGTGGGGATATCTGAAACGTGGCTGGACGAGAGCCATGACTGGGCTGTTAACTTGCAGGGCTATAGCCTGTTCAGAAATGACCGTACAGATAAGCGAGGGGGAGGGGTGTGTCTATATGTAAAATCATCCTTAAAACCCATCCTGCGCGATAATATAGGTGAATTTAATGAAAATGTAGAATCCCTGTGGGTGGAGATAAGGGGAGGGGGAAAAAATAATAAATTACTGATAGGGGTTTGTTATAAATCTCCAAAAATAATGGAAGCAATGGAGAATATCCTCGTAAAGCAAATAGATGAAGCTGCGAGTCAAGGAGAAGTCATTATTATGGGGGACTTCAACTACCCTGAAATAGATTGGGGAATAGAAACCTGCAGTTCCAGCAAAGGTAATCAGTTTTTGACAATTATGAGAGACAATTATCTTTCACAACTGGTTCAGGACCCAACAAGAAGGGGGGCACTGCTAGACCTAATATTAACCAACAGGCCAGACCGCATAGCAAATATAAGGGTTGGGGGTCACTTGGGAAATAGCGATCACAAAATAATAAGTTTTCATGTATCCTTTAAAAAGATGTGTAGTAGAGGGGTTACAAGGACACTAAACTTCAGGAGGGCAAATTTCCAACGGATGAGAGAGGATCTTGGTGCAATTAATTGGGACGATATACTGAGACATAAAAATACACAAAGAAAATGGGAGACGTTTATTAGCATCCTGGATAGGACCTGTGCACAGTATATACCGTATGGGAATAAACATAC
The DNA here is from genome assembly GCF_032444005.1 of Ranitomeya imitator. NCBI lineage: Eukaryota > Metazoa > Chordata > Amphibia > Anura > Dendrobatidae > Ranitomeya > Ranitomeya imitator. The sequence goes on from NC_091290.1 coordinate 142,026,086, forward strand.
TAGAAATAGGAGGAAACCAATATGGCTAAATAGAGCTGTAAGGGGCGCAATAAGTGACAAAAAGAAAGCATTTAGAGAATTAAAGGAAGTAGGTAGTGAGGAGGCATTAAATAAATACAGAAAATTAAATAAATTCTGTAAAAAGCAAATCAAGGCAGCAAAGATTGAGACAGAGAGACTCATTGCCAGAGAGAGTAAAAATAATCCTAAAATATTCTTTAACTACATAAATAGTAAGAAACTAAAAAATGATAGTGTTGGCCCCCTTAAAAATAGTCTGGGTGAGATGGTGGATGAGGATGAGGAAAAAGCCAATATGCTAAATGACTTTTTTTCATCAGTATTTACACAAGAAAATCCCATGGCAGACAAAATGACTGGTGATAAAAATTCCCAATTAAATGTCACCTGCTTAACCCAGCAGGAAGTGCGGCGGCGTCTAAAAATCACTAAAATTGACAAATCTCCGGGCCCGGATGGGATACACCCTCGAGTACTGCAGGAATTAAGTACAGTCATTGATAGACCATTATTTTTAATCTTTAAAGACTCCATAATAACAGGGTCTGTGCCGCAGGACTGGCGTATAGCAAATGTGGTGCCAATATTCAAAAAGGGAACAAAAACTGAACTCGGAAATTATAGGCCAGTAAGCTTAACCTCTACTGTGGGTAAAATCCTGGAGGGCATTCTAAGGGATGCTATACTGGAGTATCTGAAGAGGAATAACCTCATGACCCAGTATCAGCACGGGTTTACTAGGGACCGTTCATGTCAGACTAATCTGATCAGCTTCTATGAAGAGGTAAGTTCCGGATTGGACCAAGGGAACCCAGTGGATGTAGTGTATATGGACTTTTCAAAAGCTTTTGATACGGTGCCACACAAAAGGTTGATACATAAAATGAGAATAATGGGGATAGGGGAAAATATGGGCAAGTGGGTTGAGAGCTGGCTCAGGGATAGGAAACAAAGGGTGGTTATTAATGGAGCACACTCGGACTGGGTAGCGGTTAGCAGTGGGGTACCACAGGGGTCAGTATTGGGCCCTCTACTTTTTAACATATTTATTAATGACCTTGTAGGGGGCATTCAGAGTAGACTTTCAATATTTGCAGATGACACTAAACTCTGCAGGGTAATCAATACAGAGGAGGACAATTTTATATTACAGGATGATTTATGTAGGCTAGAAGCTTGGGCTGATAAATGGCAAATGAGCTTTAATGGGGATAAATTTAAGGTCATGCACTTGGGTAGAAGTAATAAGATGTATAATTATGTGCTTAATTCTAAAACTCTGGGCAAAACCGTCAATGAAAAAGACCTGGGTGTATGGGTCGATGACAAACTTAAATTCAGTGGCCAGTGTCAGGCAGCGGCTACAAAGGCAAATAAAATAATGGGATGCATTAAAAGAGGCATAGATGATCATGAGGAGAACATAATTTTACCTCTATACAAGTCACTAGTTCGACCACACTTAGAATACTATGCACAGTTCTGGTCTCCGGTGTTTAAGAAAGACATAGCTGAACTGGAGCGGGTGCAGAGAAGAGCGACCAAGGTTATTAGAGGACTGGGGGGTCTGCAATACCAAGATAGGTTATTACACTTGGGGCTATTTAGTTTGGAAAAACGAAGACTAAGGGGTGATCTTATTTTAATGTATAAATATATGAGGGGACAGTACAAAGACCTTTCTGATGATCTTTTTAATCATAGACCTGAAACAGGGACAAGGGGGCATCCTCTGCGGTTGGAGGAAAAAAGGTTTAAGCATAATAACAGACGCGGATTCTTTACTGTAAGAGCAGTGAGACTATGGAACTCTCTGCCGTGTGATGTTGTAATGAGTGATTCATTACTTAAATTTAAGAGGGGACTGGATACCTTTCTGGAAAAGTATAATGTTACAGGGTATATACACTAGATTCCTTGATAGGGCGTTGATCCAGGGAACTAGTCTGATTGCCGTATGTGGAGTCGGGAAGGAATTTTTTTCCCCAATGTGGAGCTTACTCTTTGCCACATGGGTTTTTTTTGCCTTCCTCTGGATCAACATGTTAGGGCATGTTAGGTTAGGCTATGGGTTGAACTAGATGGACATATAGTCTTCCTTCAACCTTAATAACTATGTAATGTAATTATAGTAGTCTATCCCCATTTCACTCATGTAGCCACTTTTTATCCTAAAATCTATCGTCTCAGAGCAGCTACTCCATTTTTTTTAGAATGAGAAGTTAAAAAAATAAAAAGGGATCATCTGCTTTATAAAACTCATTTTAAGACAATCAACTATTACTTAGGGTTGCTCCAAAGAGTGTCTCCCTTCTTGGAGGACCCAGCAGTGCAATACCTAATCTGTCCAGCGGAGGCGATGTAGGGAGATTGAGCGCTTGTTATCAGGTTCCCAAGTAGATCACAGATGATCTATAAAGTTCCAAAGACATTTTTTTTATTAGGGGACCTCTAAGAAAAAATATATTTTTCTAAGCAGATTACCTCTTTGTATCAAATGATTGAGGATTTATGTTATACATATAAAATATAATAAATCAACTAAAACCAAAGCTTTTTATTCTAAGAATCCTTGACACAGGGAATCCAAGGAGAAAGTGGAACATTTTATAATGAGTCAGATTCATTATTACATTTGCACCTTTTCTGGTTTTAGTTTGATATTTTTTTTCATCTTCATTTTCTTCTTTTTTCTCTCTTTTATACATGTTTGATTTTTTTTTTCTTGTATATCCGTCAGTGCAGTTTCCGGATGTATTCAGCTAATTTACCTACACCAACTTTTCTAAAAAAAATTGCAAAATTTGGTGCAAAACACCTTTTTCCCCTCTCCCTGGGATGATTTTATCTACGCGTGGATTTTTGGCGCAAATTTTAGATTTTAGCGGAACATGCGACTTTTTACAATAAAATGTCAAAGAGCAAAAATAAAAAGTACTAATAGTAGCAGCGGTCAGCCCAGGTCACACAGGAGTATAAAGTCCTCTTAGGGGGCAAGTTCACACCATGAGAATTTGGTGCATTTTTTTCCCATTGTGTATTTTTGTGTGAGAGAAAAAAAAATGCAATGTATTACAGTTCATGGAAGATGGATGACATTTATGAAAATGTTGAGCCCATCGTGCTTTGATCTAAAGCTGCGGAAATAGACCCACGGTACATTTTTTTCGAAATCTACAGCAAGTCGATTTCTTTTGTGGTAAATATGTGTTTAACATGAGGACTTGAATTAAATCCAAAAAATCTGTATGTTCAAAAAAAACAAAAAACACATTTCCGCAGTAGTTCAGACCTGCAGTTAATCATCCATCTGCTGCAAGTATAATGAAGTCTTCTCTAACATTGTTCACACGACAAATAATGCTGCAACAGTGTCTATCTTCTCTGCAAGTAAGCATTCGGGTTACCTACTCATCACGTCGCTGCCAAGGACCACCCATCTTCTCAGAGCATACAACTCTAGCTTTAACCATTTGCTTGCTGCAAGTTCTGGATTGACTATACATCTAATGTTCCTGTTTTGTGTCTGATGTCTCCTACTCCTCTTTGTCGCCCAGACTACGCTGCAGTCCTAGTCCTCGCTGATCCATGTATCATGGAGTAAGCCTTGACTGCTGTACCAACGCCTTAAGTCCATGTTATCCACCCTGAACTCACCAGGTGAGCCCTTAACATCTGTCAGTTCAAAGGGAACCATTATCAATTTTTTGACTGCTCTTTCCGAGACTGTCTTTCAGTTCTGATAAAATGGTTTTGGAATCTTCTAGAGTTGAACAATTCTGTGTAAATGTTGTCTTCAATAGACAGATATGATGAAGGATAATTTAATATTAATCCATGCATAAAAAGTGCCTAAGTGAGCATCGCCCTCCTGCACATTTCGCAGTGGGATGTGGCTTCTCTCCGGCCATTAGTGACTAACAAATTGTTTTACATTTGCAGCCGCTGTAAAACTTGCTGTATATTGGGCAGTTACTCGGCTTCATTTGCTGGTTTTGATGACTGGACAATACTGGAGGTGTCTTTCAGAGGGATAATTCAGAGACTCATAATTTTCCTCATAAAGAAGCTGTAATTTCTGAGCAACTTCCTGCATACTAAGAAGGGACGGAGAGCAACGAGAAGCTGGATGCAAGAAATCCCACCATGCTGGTGTAGAAGGATGGAGATTACCTTACATGTCCCCCAGGAGGAACTGTTATACCAGTTGTATATACAGGAGATGCCCAGGTTATACCAGCTGTACATATAGAATTATGTGCAGGAGATGCCCAGGTTATACCAGCTATACATATATCATTATATACAGGAGATGCCCAGGTTATACCAGCTGTACCTATATAGTTATATACAGGAGATCCACAGATTATACCGGCTGTACCTATATAGTTATATACAGTAGATCCACAGGTTATACCAGCTGTACATATAGAATTATGTGCAGGAGATGCCCAAGTTATACCATCTGTACATATATCATTATATACAGGAGATGCCCAGGTTATACCAGCTGTACATATAGAATTATGTGCAGGAGATGCCCAGGTTATATCAGCTGTACATATATCATTATATACAGGAGATGCCCAGGTTATACCAGCTGTACATATAGAATTATGTGCAGGAGATGCCCAGGTTATATCAGCTGTACATATATCATTATATACAGGAGATGCCCAGGTTATACCAGCTGTACCTATATAGTTATATACAGGAGATCCACAGATTATATTGGCTGTACCTATATAGTTATATACAGGAGATCCACAGATTATACCGGCTGTACCTATATAGTTATATACAGTAGATCCACAGGTTATACCGGCTGTACCTATATAGTTATATACAGGAGATCCACAGGTTATACCAGCTGTACCTATATAGTTATATACAGGAGATCCACAGATTATACCGGCTGTACCTATATAGTTATATACAGGAGATCCACAGATTATACCGGCTGTACCTATATAGTTATATACAGGAGATCCACAGATTATACCGGCTGTACCTATATAGTTATATACAGTAGATCCACAGGTTATACCGGCTGTACCTATATAGTTATATACAGGAGATCCACAGATTATACCGGCTGTACATATATAATTATATACAGAAGATCCTCAGGTTATACCAGCTATACATATATCGTTATATACAGCACATACCCAGGTTATACCGGCTGTACATATATCATTATATACAGGAGATCCCCAGATTATACCGGCTGTACATATAGAATTATATACAGGAGATCCCAAGATTATACCAGCTGTACATATATCATTATATACAGGAGATCCCCAGATTATACCGGCTGTACATATATAATTATATACAGGAGATCCCAAGATTATACCAGCTGTACATATATAATTATATACAGCAAATACCCAGGTTATACCAGCTGTACATATATAGTTATATACAGGAGATCCCCAGGTTATACCAGCTGTACATATATCATTATATACAGGAGATCCCCAGATTATACCGGCTGTACATACCGTATATAATTATATACAGGAGATCCCAAGATTATACCAGCTGTACATATATAATTATATACAGCAAATACCCAGGTTATACCAGCTGTACATATATAGTTATATACAGGAGATCCCCAGGTTATACCAGCTGTACATATAGAATTATGTGCAGGAGATGCCCAGGTTATACCAGCTATACATATATCATTATATACAGGAGATGCCCAGGTTATACCAGCTGTACCTATATAGTTATATACAGGAGATCCACAGGTTATACCGGCTGTACCTATATAGTTATATACAGGAGATCCACAGATTATACCGGCTGTACCTATATAGTTATATACAGGAGATCCACAGGTTATACCGGCTGTACCTATATAGTTATATACAGGAGATCCACAGATTATACCGGCTGTACATATATAATTATATACAGAAGATCCTCAGGTTATACCAGCTATACATATATCGTTATATACAGCAGATACCCAGGTTATACCAGCTGTACATATATCATTATATACAGGAGATCCCCAGATTATACCGGCTGTACATATATAATTATATACAGGAGATCCCAAGATTATACCAGCTGTACATATATCATTATATACAGGAGATCCCCAGATTATACCGGCTGTACATATATAATTATATACAGGAGATCCCAAGATTATACCAGCTGTACATATATCATTATATACAGGAGATCCCCAGATTATACCGGCTGTACATACCGTATATAATTATATACAGGAGATCCCAAGATTATACCAGCTGTACATATATAATTATATACAGCAAATACCCAGGTTATACCAGCTGTACATATATAGTTATATACAGGAGATCCCCAGGTTATACCAGCTGTACATATATAATTATATACAGGAGATCCACAGATTATACCGGCTGTACATACCGTATATAATTATATACAGGAGATCCCAAGATTATACCAGCTGTACATATATAATTATATACAGCAAATACCCAGGTTATACCAGCTGTACATATATAGTTATATACAGGAGATCCCCAGGTTATACCAGCTGTACATATATCATTATATACAGGAGATCCCCAGATTATACCGGCTGTACATACCGTATATAATTATATACAGGAGATCCCAAGATTATACCAGCTGTACATATATAATTATATACAGCAAATACCCAGGTTATACCAGCTGTACATATATAGTTATATACAGGAGATCCCCAGGTTATACCAGCTGTATATGTATAATTAAATGTAAATGAAACGATGCAGGGTTTTCTAATTATTTTTAAAATATAATTCTGAGCTGCATTTGTATTCAGTTCTCTGAATTAATCCTTTGTACGACCACCTTTCGCTTCCGTTACTGCAAATATTTGGGGGTCTCTGTCCCAGCTTTGCGTATCTAGAGACATTTTGCCCCTCTCACTGTGAGACTGGATGGAGACATCTGATCAGCAATTTTCACGTCTTGTCACAGATTTTCTGGGATTTAGGTCTGGACTGTGACTGGGCCATTCACACATGAACATGTTTTGATGTAAACTATCAACTGCATCTCTGGCAAGATATTTAGGGTCACTGTCCTGTTGGAAAGTGAACCTATGTTCAAGTCTCAAGGTTTTCCTCCAGTTTTGCCCTGTATTTAACTCCATATATCTTCCATCACCTCTGACCAGCTTCCCTGCCCCTGCTGAAGAAAAGCCTCCCCACAGCAGGATGCTGTCATGAATGACAGTGGGGATGGTGTTTCCAGGGTGATCTGCAGTGTTCATTTTCCACCAAATATTGTGTTTTGCTTTCAGCCTCAAAAGTTCTTGTTTGGTCTCATCTGACCCGACAGCCGCTTCTTCCATGTGCAACGTAGGGGACACAGTGAGTACATGGAAGAAGGTGCTCTGGTCAGATGAGACCAAAACTAAGTATTTTGGGCTAAACGTAAACTATGTGTGGCGGAAAACTAGCACTGCACCTCACCCTGAAATCACCATCCCCACCGTCACACATGGTGGTGGCAGTATCCTACTGTTGGCTTTTATTCAGCAGGGACAGGGAAACTGGTCAGTTGATGGGAAGATGAATGGAGCTAAAAAGAAGGCAACACCTCTTGGGGGGGGGGGAGTGGGACCTGTTAGAAGATGCAAAAGACTTTGGTGTAGTTTCACCTTCCAGCAGGGCAATAACAATAAACATCCTGCCAGAGCTGCAATGGAGGGTGCAGGTCAGAGGATATTCATGTCTGCGAACGGCTCAGTCACAGTCCAGACCCAAAGAAGAAAATTTCTGTTCACAATAGTCTCCATCCAATCTAACAGAGGGAGTGTGCAAAGAAGATGCCCAGGTTATACCAGCCAGTAGCATCCCCGCACTCAGCCAATCACTGTGCAGATATCGGCAGATGTGCAGCTCTGGGAGATGTAATGAAGTTTGAAAGATGATTTACTATTTACTTTCAGATAAGTCATTTACGGAGACAATTAAATCTGTAAATTCTGGAGAAATTAACGAGGTTTCACTTTGTGTTGAGCGACTGCTTTATCATATTCTGCCGTAACACAGATCTCGGCGCTGACAGTCCCCGGACTGAAATACTTAATCTGCACCCAAAGAAGATGAGCGCATTACTTAATGGAGACCCCCAACACAAACAGAAAATAAGGGGGTACGGATCTCCAGAGATTGGGGCAGGAGGAGGCCTCATCTAGGAAAATGCCCACTGTGTATAATGCCAGGCTAAACCTAACAATGAAACTGATTGCAAAGTATATCTCTGGGGATGCATATGGGGCATGTGTGTGATACAGTGACTCCTCAGGGGCACAGGTGGAAGATATAGAACATTTTAAGGAGGGCACATGGTGGTACAGTATATATACAGGGGCACACGGTGGTTAGGTACATCCTCAGCAGCTATAACCTAAGGATCGTTGAGGTGCTATTTCTGGAAGAAACTCGCCATGTCTTGGGAATATGCTCCTCTTCCCAATTCTGCCAGATGCAGGTACGGACGGTGTGGCCTCGTGTAATGGAAGGTGCGATCGCTGACACGAATGCAATCTGCGCTCTTATATGATGGACTATACACCATTAGTAATGCCGAGAAGTGAATGCAAAGAGTGCAGAAGTCCTGCGGCCACTCCATGAGCTGAAAGCTTTGAAGCCTTGACGGACCACTTGAAGGAGGCTCCAAGCACTTACTAGGCCCTCGTGGTGCGGACATTGTTCCTGGGGAGCCGGGGAGATGGGCTTAATGGACAGGAGGGGGTCACACGGTTGTATTTTCTTGGAAGACAAAGTGTCATTTTAAGCATAATTTTTCCCAGTTTGCCCATCATGTAGCACTTATAAATCAATGCTGTGGTCACTACTGGAAAAATAAACAAAAAATGATACTTTGTTTTAAAAAGACAAATAAATTATACATATTTTTTTTCTTTTAGAAGACTAAGTATTTTGTGTTTACTTTCCAATAAACATCTAAATAATTTTTCGATCACTAAGTGCTACATAAAGGGCAAACTGGGAAAAATAAGCAAAAAAAAAAAAAAATTATATATATATATATTTTTAAGTATATTTTTCCAGTTTGCCCTCCATGTAGCACATAGTGACCGAAAAACCAATACTGATTAATACTTCTACAGCTGTACCATATGTTTAAAGACTCCTATGTATTTCACATTGAAAATAGAAAACTTTGCAAATTTCTAATTTTGCGGTGCGCACAGTATTCTCTAACTGGGTCGCTGTGACCAGTGGGGTACCGCAGGGGTCCGTGTTGGGACCAATTCTCTTCAACATATTCATTAATGATCTGGTAGAAGGTTTACACAGTAAAATATCGATATTTGCAGATGATACAAAACTATGTAAAGCAGTTAATACAAGAGAAGATAGTATTCTGCTACAGATGGATCTGGATAAGTTGGAAACTTGGGCTGAAAGGTGGCAGATGAGGTTTAACAATGATAAATGTAAGGTTATACACATGGGAAGAGGGAATCAATATCACCATTACACACTGAACGGGAAACCACTGGGTAAATCTGACAGGGAGAAGGACTTGGGGATCCTAGTTAATGATAAATTTACCTGGAGCAGCCAGTGCCAGGCAGCAGCTGCCAAGGCAAACAGGATCATGGGGTGCATTAAAAGAGGTCTGGATACACATGATGAGAGCATTATACTGCCTCTGTACAAATCCCTGGTTAGACCGCACATGGAGTACTGTGTCCAGTTTTGGGCACCGGTGCTCAGGAAGGATATAATGGAACTAGAGAGAGTACAAAGGAGGGCAACAAAATTAATAAAGGGGATGGGGGAACTACAATACCAAGAGTTTAGCAAAAATTAGAGTTATTTAGTCTAGAAAAAAGACGACTAAGGGGCGATCTAATAACCATGTATAAGTATGTAAGGGGACAATACAAATATCTCTCCGAGTATGTTTATACCAAGGAAGGTGACGGGCGCAAGGGGGCATTCTCTGCGTCTGGAGGAGAGAAGGTTTTTCCACCAACATAGAAGAGGATTCTTTACTGTTAGGGCGGTGAGAATCTGGAATTGCTTGCCTGAGGAGGTGGTGATGGCGAACGCAGCCGAGGGATTCAAGAGAGACCTGGATGTCTTCCTGGAGCAGAACAATATTGTATATTACAGTGATTAGGTCCTTTAGTAGGGCGTAGCTCTGGGGATTTATTCTGACAGAATATAGGCTGAACTGGATGGACAAATGTCTTTTTTCAGCTTTGCTATCTATGTTACTATGTTATGTTCTTCTGCAGACTTCAGAACCCAAGGGTAAAAGATTTGTATAATACTGATATCCTCCCACAATGTTCCCCAATGTCCATCACAATCTCCCCTATAAAGAGACCTGTAAGCTTCCGATGCCTCCGGTAACGGGCTCCGTCCAGGATGAGGCATATAACGCTCCCGTGTATGGACAGCTGTGCACAAGTCAGTATCTCTCCTTGCAGTCAGTGAATGACAATATAACATACTGGTCACATGTCCAGAGCAGCAGATCACACGGCTGATGGCATCTGCACAATCTATGCCCCCAGCTCATCACTTATGTCTAGAGGGATGGAGCGCTGCTCACATGGTTGTTACAATGCATCGGTGAAGGTAAGAGATACCAGACAGAAGTAGGGAACATCTAATAAGGTTATTACAATGTGTCACATACCAGCCCGGAGTCGCCATACACATTAGTGTCAACCAACGCCGCTAATAAAGGACGAGACTAGTGTGTATGGGGGTCTCCCAACTGGTAGTGGAATCTGGGGACGACGGAGGAGTCTGTGGGAACGGAGAAGCATGGGGACGACAGGCTGTGGGAACGGAGGCGTCTGGGGACGACGGAGGAGTCTGTGGGAACGGAGATGCCTGGGGACGACGGAGGAGTCTGTGGGAACGGAGATGCCTGGGGACGACGGAGGAGTCTGTGGGAACGGAGATGCCTGGGGACGACGGAGGAGTCTATGGGAACGGAGGCGTCTGGGGACGACGGAGGAGTCTGTGGGAACGGAGAAGCCTGGGGACGACGGAGGAGTCTATGGGAACGGAGATGCCTGGGGACGACAGAGGAGTCTGTGGGAATGGAGAAGCCTGGGGACGAAGGAGGAGTCTGTGGGAACGGAGAAGCATGGGGACGACAGACTGTGGGAATGGAGAAGCATGGGGACGACGGAGGAGTCTGTGGGAACGGAGATGCCTGGGGACGACAGAGGAGTCTGTGGGAATGGAGATGCCTGGGGACGACGGAGGAGTCTATGGGAACGGAGGTGTCTGGGGACGACAGACTGTGGGAACGGAGGCGTCTGGGGACGACAGACTGTGGGAACGGAGGCGTCTGGGGACGACGGAGGAGTCTGTGGGAACGGAGATGCCTGGGGACGACGGAGGAGTCTGTGGGAATGGAGATGCCTGGAGACGACGGAGGAGTCTATGGGAACGGAGGCGTCTGGGGACGACGGAGGAAACTGTGGGAACGGAGGCGCCTGGGGGACGACGGAGGAGACGACTGAGGAGACTGTGGGAATGGAGGCGTCTGGGGACGGATGAGACTGTGGGAATGGAGGCGCCTGGGGGACGACGGAGGAGACAACTGAGGAGACTGTGGGAACGGAGGCGCCTGGGGGACGACGGAGGAGACTGTAGGAACAGAGGCGCCTGGGGGACGACGGAAGAGACGACTGAGGAGACTGTGGGAACGGAGGCGCCTGGGGACGACAAAAGAGACTAGAAGATGAACAACTCGTGATTGAACGGAAAAGTCTGGGGTGATAGAGGAGACTGGGGAGGATCAAGGAGCCTGGCAAAGAGAAAGGACACTAAAAATGGAGGAGTCTGGGAAGGACAAGAGACTGGAGAAGATGGAGGACTCTAGGTTGGACAGAGAAATCAGGGGAGGATGGAGGAGACTGGGTGAGAATGAAGAGTCTGGGAGAGCAGAGGAAACAGTCAGCAGCTTACACATACAAAACACAGGAGCGCTCGCCCAAACCCTCTGTTGCTGTGTATGGCAGATTCTATGGCAACAGCGATCACCCGACGATCATTCATCATCATTCATGTAAAGTGAATAGGAATCTTAACTCCGGTCAGAGTCCAAGACTGCAGATGTGGTGCTGCTCACACATCCTATGATGTTGCTACAATGCCTCAGTGTAGGTCGGCGCTATCAGCCTGGAGTATCATTCAGAAGTGTCATTTCATGGAGAGGCTACATCCCCATTATTGTCTGGTCATAACTCCATAATATACTGGACCGAGTGAGAAACTTGTACATCGTTTACCCGACTAGTGGATAAAATCAGCCTGTAAAAGCTCTCACGTCATCCACCTGTCCTCCACGTGCAGGCCGGAATATACCGCTCAATGTACAAGAGAAGCTTTGAAACTTTTTATTGTTTTCGCAACCAAGAAAAAGGACGATGTACGGATGGTAGAAACCTCAGCCTAGACCACGGATGGATGGATGAATGAAAAAAACGATGTGCTGACAACAAACGGTCCTTACTTTCTCATGTCTTCAGCGATCTTTGATTTGGAAATGAAGTTGTTTTGTGATGAAAGAGCCGATTCACCCCGCCACACTCCATTTCCATCCAATCTCGGATTTCCAGCTGCTAGAAGGACCGGGGGGCTTGGCCCGACTTCACAGGGAATTCAGCGTCCCTGATATGTGAGGAGGAAGAGTCGCCCTTGGTCACATCAGACAGACCTGTGATTGTGTATGTGACCGTCCTGTCCTCATCCCTCTGCAACCTGGGCCAGAGTGATCCGCGCGGCCTAATCCCAGGCTCCCTGCTGAGCGGCACGAAGACAGCGAGCCGGACATTATCTGCTGGAATTGAGGTCACGGGTGAAAACCCACTGAGTAAATACAGCCAGCCTCATCTCACCGTCACTTCCCCGGCAGGAAGAACACAATGTACTTACACATTACATGGCGGGAGAATGACCACAGGGCCCAGATCAATGTGGTGTCCAATGGGAGAACTAGAAATCTCAGCATAACAGCAGATGTACCTTATCTAAAGATGTGAAGCCTAAAATCTGCAACAAAATCCACAAGACACGTATGGGGGATAACATCAATGTGATTTGATACTGCAACATGTGGACTCATGGATTCAAAGAGAATACTCAAATATAACATCCACTATAATACTGCTCATATGTACAAGAATATAACTACTATAATACTGCTCCTATGTACAAGAATATAACTACTATAATACTGCCCCTATGTACAAGAATATAACTACTATAATACTGCCCCCTATGTACAAGAATATAACTACTATAATACTGCTCCTATGTACAAGAATATAACTACTATAATACTGCCCCTATGTACAAGAATATAACTACTATAATACTGCTCCTATGTACAAGAATATAACTACTATAATACTGCCCTTATGTACAAGAATATAACTACTATAATACTGCTCCTATGTACAAGAATATAACTACTATAATACTGCCCCCTATGTACAAGAATATAACTACTATAATACTGCCCCCTATGTACAAGAATATAACTACTATAATACTGCTCCTATGTACAAGAATATAACTACTATAATACCGCCTCCTATGTACAAGAATATAACTACTATAATACTGCCCCCTATGTACAAGAATATAACTACTATAATACTGCTCCTATGTACAAGAATATAACTACTATAATACCGCCTCCTATGTACAAGAATATAACTACTATAATACTGCTCCTATGTACAAGAATATAACTACTATAATACTGCCCTTATGTACAAGAATATAACTACTATAATACTGCTCCTATGTACAAGAATATAACTACTATAATACTGCCCCTATGTATAAGAATATAACTACTATAATACTGCTCCTATGTACAAGAATATAACAACTATAATACTGCCTCCTATGTACAAGTATATAACTACTATAATACTGCTCCTATGTACAAGAATATAACTACTATAATACTGCTCCTATGTACAAGAATATAACTACTATAATACTGCTCCTATGTACAAGAATATAACTACTATAATACTGCCCCTATGTACAAGAATATAACAACTATAATACTGCCTCCTATGTACAAGTATATAACTACTATAATACTGCTCCTATGTACAAGAATATAACTACTATAATACTGCTCCTATGTACAAGAATATAACAACTATAATACTGCCTCCTATGTACAAGTATATAACTACTATAATACTGCTCCTATGTACAAGAATATAACTACTATAATACTGCTCCTATGTACAAGAATATAACTACTATAATACTGCTCCTATGTACAAGAATATAACTACTATAATACTGCTCCTATGTACAAGAATATAACAACTATAATACTGCCCCTATGTACAGGAATATAACTACTATAATACTGCCCCCTATGTACAAGAATATAACTACTATAATACTGCCCCCTATGTACAAGAATATAACAACTATAATGCTGCTCCTATGTACAAGCATATAACTACTATAATACTGCCCCCTATGTACAAGAATATAACTACTATAATACTGCCCCTGTGTACAAGAATATAATTTTCACCAACCCTTACAATAAATTCGTCTCTTATTATAGGAGCCATCACTCTCAAACTCCTTATTATATGGTAATGGCTGGAAACCCTTGAGATAGGGCATACGTCACCAATGTCGGCACTTTCCTTAGAATTGTGTCAGATTTACAGATCAGGATTGTAGACCCTTCATTTTATACGTCACTCACACAGGGCTGCTTGTATGTGAATCGTCCGCTGTGAATGAACTGTCGTGATCGGCTGAAGTAACGACTTAGCAACGGAGCTGACCATTTTGTTGTAAAGTCAGAATTTAATTTTGCCTCTGTACAGAATTTACAGCCTGCGGATATTTGCCTTTACATTAAATACCGGATGGAGACGAACATCACAATCACTTTATACAGCAGAAATTATTCCCGACAAACTCGGTGGTTTATTAAAGTGTCGGACTCTGAAATTTTAAAAGCACAAAATGCATCAGAATCAAACCCTCAGGGAACAGGTGAAAGTTCAGCCGACGACCACTAGGTCTTCGGAGGGGAACTCGTAGTAGGGAACCTCGAGGTTGAGCGGCGCAGGGCCCTTTCTAATTCTACCGGAGGCATCGTAGTGAGAGCCGTGGCAAGGACAGTAGTATCCTCCATAGTCTCCGGCGTTGGCAATGGGCACGCAACCAAGATGGGTGCAGACTCCGATCAGGATGGCCCACTCTGGTTTCTTCACCCGGTCCAGGTCGTGCTGAGGGTCTCGCAACTCGCTTAACTCAACCTGAGCCTCCTGCTCAATCTCCTTGGGGGTCCTGTGGCGGATGAACAGGGGCTTGCCTCGCCACTTGAAGCACATATTCTTGCCTTCGGGGATGTCGGAGAGCTTGACCTCGATTTTGGACAAGGCCAGAACGTCGGCTGAGGCGCTCATGCTGGAGACAAACTGGGAGACGACGTTCTTGGCCACGTAGGCTGTGGCGACAGTGGTGACACCGGTGACCAGGTAGGAGAAGCCCTTCCTGGCATCGTCGCTGGGGCGAGAAGGTTTTCTGCTGTCTGCGACTTCTGGGCGGCGGTAATCGGAAAATTCAGGTACGGTGACATCGCTGTGCAAGAAGCGAATGGTGGCGGGTCCTGCGGGAAAAACAATAGAGGAGAAGGAAAATGTAGAGAAGGGAACCCTGACACATTTAGGTTAGGGCCACACAGACTGCGATGATGTACAGCCATGACAGTGCGCTGGGGTCATACCCTGCACTGCAAGTCGCATGTAGCGAAACCTCAGACATCAAAGTCTCGTGTGACCTGCCGGAAATTTTTGGTACGACAAATGGTTAAGGTAGAGCGAATAGTGTCAGCTTGAGTCGCCAGGCCACACGTGCACGGCCGGCGGAGGTCTCAGAGGTAGAAGATGCGCCTATCTTGGGGTCATAGTCGATACCGAACTTTCCTTTACTCCCTATATCCGATCACTCACTCGCTCCTGTCACCTGCATCTTAAAAACATCTCCAGAATCTGACCTTTTCTCACCTTTGAAACTGCTAAGACTCTTACTGTCGCTCTTATTCATTCCCGTCTGGACTACTGCAACTCTCTTCAGATCGGTCTCCCTCTTTCCAAACTTTCTCCTCTCCAATCCATCTTGAATGCTGCAGCCAGGGTCATATTTCTGTCCAGCCGCTTCACCGATGCCTCCATCTTGTGCCAGTCATTACACTGGCTACCCATTCGCTACAGGGTCCAGTATAAACTCATCTCTCTCACCCACAAAGCTCTCCACAGTTCTGCACCACCTTATATCTCCTCTCTCATCTCCGTCTATCGCCCAACACGTGCCCTCCGTTCTACAAATGACCTAAGACTAACATCCCCCATAATCCGAACCTCGCACCTCCGTGTCCAAGACTTCTCTCGTGCTGCGCCAGCTCTCTGGAATGCACTTCCCCAGACGATCAGACTGATACCTAGCCCCGACCTAGTCAAGCGCGCTTTAAAAACCCATCTCTTCAAACAAGCCTACCACATCAACTACTCTGTAAACTAACTTTGTCCTGTTCCCTCCTTCCAAATATTACTCTGAATCTGCACCCTACTATTCATCTGTCTCCACACCCTCCATGCACACGATAACTGCACTTGATACTTGACTATTGCACTTATACACACGGGCTGATGACCGGATCAAGCAGCTTTATATGAAAATCCCTATTTATTATAATTGCCAGACCTGAAATAACAAGCACTTTTCACCTATTGTGTCCCCCCTCATTTCCTTGTAGATTGTAAGCTTGCGAGCAGGGACCTCACCCCTAATGTCACTGTTTAAATTGTCTTAACTCGTACTGAATTTATTGTCTGTACATGTCCCCGCTTAACTGTAAAGTGTTGGCGCTATATAAAAAAAAATTATTATTATTATTATCACCAGAATGAGAGTCCCAGTGTCTCCCAATCCAGCCACCTCTCCACTCATTGCTGCTTACATGTAGGCCTCAATGGCAGGTCGAGAGACCCCTGTGGTCCTAGAGGTGGATTTCATACACCCCGATGCACTGGACACACCAGGAACGGGAGAATCGGCTCCTACCCGACATCATCCGAGGCTCTTCTTATGATCAGCCAGTCTGGTGTGATGTCACATGCGTTACGGTGCAGCGATGACATCACTCCAGGAAGGAAATCCAAAAGAAGAGCCGTGGATGATGTCAGACAGGTGGGGGCTCTCATCCAGCAACCGTCACGGTGGTGGACTCGACTGGGATGTGCGAGTTCATTCTAGTGGACACTGTGCCGGGGGGCGGAGGTGGGGTTGTTAACCTGCAGATATGGGGTCCGTTCTCAGACCCCCGCTGCTGAGCGTCATTCCTCCTGGCAGCGGTCGGGTTTCAGTCACCCAGCACGGTCCGGTCCTCCCACGACAAAGCCCAGTGCACACCGTCACCCGCAGACCGCGCAGGCTCGGGGGGACGTCATGATGTAAAGATGAGCAGCACGGAAGCACCGAGGCTCTCAGCCGAACCGGCGGAGCAGGACACGAGCGAGCGGCAGATAAGGGAAAGGAGGAAGTGAACTATAGGGGACGAGATCTGGAGCTGCTACCCGATCACTGACAGGACCATTATGAGTGTATATAAGCAGAAAACAGAGGCCATTAAAGGGACCTGCCACCGCAGAGGTCGCAAATGTGTATATTAAGCATCCCTATAGCTGCATCTAAATGTGTTCGACACAGACAAACCCTTTAAGGAGTTAAAGGCAACCTGTCCACACACTTACACATGACAGCGTGGTCTGACTTGCCCCCCTGTGATCATGACACCTTTTCTGTACAGATCCCACGCTCCAGTGACAAGAAATCTGGTGTGGAAGAGATATGCAAAACCAGGAGAGAACAGTTCATGGCCACGCCCCCAATGCACTTCCTACCTGATTTGCATACATCTTATTTCTCACCTCAGATCTCTACTGAAAAGGTCTGTCATAAGGAGACCAGGGACATCACTTAAAGGGGTTGCCCAGCCTTAGGATATTACTGCATGTAAGTGTGAGGTGATAATGTGACTACCCCTTTAACTGAGGAGCGCAGGACCCTCACCAGATATAGTGACACAGGCGCAAGAAAAGCGATAAAACTACAATTCCCAGCAGCCCCCGCCACGCAGATAGCGCAGAACACGACGGAGGCATGCTGGGAGGTGTAGTCCTAACACACGGATAGCTGGGCCTCAGTCTCACCATTGATGCCGGCGGTGGCGGACACGGCTCCGGTCGCGGCTTGTCCGCTCAGCGTTTCCCGGCTGAGGAACGGCCTCTTCAGGTCGAGCAGGACCTTATCGCCGTGCAGGACGGCTCCGGAGACCAGCGGCTTCAGCTGCCCGGCCACCGCGTACGAGGTGGCCGACAGGTAAGGAGAGAAGGCGCCGGAGCGGGCTGTGAGGGACAACATGGCTGCTGCGGGGACGGCGCGCCGGTCACAGCGACCTTTCTCAGGAACAGGAAGTGACGTACAGGCCCAGGGGCGTGATGACGTCAGGAGCGCGCTCCGTGAGGCGTCTGAAGCGCGTCTACGAGTCTGTCAGGAAAGGGGGGGCGTGGTCAGGAGGAAAAAAAAGGCGCCAAAAATCTAAACTTCTTCAAAACCAATAATTTTCATTTGTATCTTTCATTATTTTCTAAGTATTTGCCATAAACATGCAGAAATCAAAGAAAAGAAAATAGTGCAGTTGCTCATAGCGGCCAATCTCATCCCTCCTGTGATTGGTCAGAAGATGATAAAATCTGATTGGTTGCTCAGTGACTCCACATGTTGGAAGTGACTCTATCGGGTGACACTGAGTCTAGTCTCAGAAAAAAAAGGCCAAGAAAGCAAAAATTCTGCTAGGGTGTGTAAACTTTTGAACACAGCTGTATGTATATGTATAGCGTAGGACTGGAGCACCTTGGGCCCACCAGAGAAAATCATTCTAGGGGCCCACTATGTAGCTACATAGAAATAAATACACAACCACAAATTGTGTGGTAAAACACGCTAATAGCAGAGTATAATATGCGGTAGTACACGTTTTAATTATGTAGCAGTCTACCACCCTACCCGTGCCCTCCGCTCCGCTGATGACCTCAGGTTAGCATCCTCAATAATCAGAACCTCCCACTCCCGTCTCCAAGACTTTACACGTGCTGCGCCGATTCTTTGGAATGCACTACCTAGGATAATACGATTAATCCCCAATCCCCACAGTTTTAAGCGTGCCCTAAAAACTCATTTGTTCAGACTGGCCTACCGCCTCAATGCATTAACCTAACGATCCCTGTGTGGCCTATATTAAAAAAAAAAAAAAAAATTAATTAACTGGTTCATGCAGCTTTACATGAACACCCAAGCCTTACACTATGGCTGGTCCGAATAACTATAGCAATTGTTACCATCCACCTCTCGTGTCTCCCCTTTTCCTCATAGTATGTAAGCTTACGAGCAGCAGGGCCCTCATTCCTCTTGGTATCTGTTTTGAACTGTATTTCTGTTATGCTGTAATGTCTATTGTATGTACAAGTCCCCTCTATAATTTGTAAAGCGCTGCGGAATATGTTGGCGCTATATAAATAAAAATTATTATTATTATTATTATAGCAGGGGTTGGGGCAGCCCCCTCATAGAATATACAGCAGCCCCCCTCATAGAATATAATGTAGCCCCTCATAGAATATAGTGCAGCCCCCCTCATAGAATATAATGTAGCCCCTCATAGAATATAGTGCAGCCCCCCTCATAGAATATAATGTAGCCCCTCATAGAATATAGTGCAGCCCCCCTCATAGAATATAATGTAGCCCCTCATAGAATATAGTGCAGCCCCCCTCAAAGAATATAATGTAGCCCCTCATAGAATATAGAGCAGCCCCCCTCATAGAATATAATGTAGCCCCTCATAGAATATAGTGCAGCCCCCCTCATAGAATATAATGTAGCCCCTCATAGAATATAGTGCAGCCCCCCTCATAGAATATAATGTAGCCCCTCATAGAATATAGTGCAGCCCCCTCATAGAATATAATGTAGCCCCTCATAGAATATAGTGCAGCCCCCTCATAGAATATAATGTAGCCCCTCATAGAATATAGCGCAGCCCCCCTCAGAATATAATGTAGCCCCTCATAGAATATAGTGCAGCCCCCCTCATGGAATATAGCGCAGCCCCCCTCATGGAATATAGCGCAGCCCCCCTCATAGAATATAATGTAGCCCCCTCATAGAATATAATGTATCCCCTCATAGAATATAGCGCAGCCCCCCTCATAGAATATAATGTAGCCCCTCATAGAATATAGCGCAGCCCCCCTCATGGAATATAGCGCAGCCCCCCCTCATAGAATATAATGTAGCCCCCTCATAGAATATAATGTATCCCCTCATAGAATATAGCGCAGCCCCCCTCATAGAATATAGCACAGCCCCCCTCATAGAATATAGCACAGCCCCCCTCATAGAATATAGTGCACCCCCCCTCATGGAATATAGCGCAGCCCCCCTCTTAGAATATAATGTAGCCCCCTCATAGAATATAATGCAGCCCCCCTCATAGAATATAGTGCAGCCCCCTCATGGAATATCATGTAGCCCCCTTCATGGAATATAGTGCAGCCCCCTTCATGGAATATAATGCAGCCCCCTCATGGAATATAATGCAGCCCCCCTCATGGAATATAATGCAGCCCCCTCATGGAATATAATACAGCCCCCCTCATGGAATATAATGCAGCCCCCTCATGGAATATAATGTAGCCCCCCTCATGGAATATAATGCAGCCCCCTCATGGAATATAGTGCAGCCCCATTCATGGAATATAATGCAGCCCCCCTCATGGAATATAATGCTACCCCCCTCATGGAATATAATGCAGCCCCCTCATGGAATATAATGTAGCCTTCCTCATGGAATATAATGTAACCCCCCTCATAGAATATAATGCAGACCCCTCATGGAATATAATGCAGCCCCCCTCATAGAATATAATGTAGCCCCCCTCATTGAATATAATACAGCCCCCTCATTGAATATAATGCAGCCCTCATGATATATAATGCAGCCCCCCTCATGGAATATAATGCAGCCCCCCTCATGGAATATAATGCAGCCCCCCTCATAGAATATAATGTAGCCCTCCTCATTGAATATAATGCAGCCCCCTCATTGAATATAATGCAGCCCTCATGATATATAATGCAGCCCCTCATGGAATATAATGTGGCCTCCCTCATGAAATATAATGTAGCCCTCCCTCATTGAATATAATGTAGCCCATAGGGCATAATGCAGCCCCCCTCATATAGTATTATGTAGCCCCCTGAGAGAATAATGCAGCCCCCAAGCAAAATTTATTGCAGCCCCCCACAGAATATAATGTAGCCCCCTCAAAGTATAATGCAGCTCCCCTCGTAGGGTATAATACAGCCCCCTCCACCTCCATCATTGTCCTCATCACCACCTTCATCATTGCACATTCCACCTCACCATCATTTTCCTTTCCACCACCTCCATCATTGCTTTCTCCCCCACCACCCCATAATTGCCCATTCCAACACCTCCATCATTGCCTCATCCCCCACCACCATTATTGTCCTTTCCACCACAACCATCATTGCCTTCTCCCCTATCATTGCCTCCTCCCCCACCACTCCCATCATCCTTTCCACCACCACCAACATTGCATTCTCCCCCACCATTCCCATCACTGCTCTCTCCATCACCCACATCATTGCCAATCTCTAGTACACACACACAGCACCGCACCACATACTCATGCAGGCAGACAAATAGACACAGCAACACTCACCTCTCCGCACATTCCCCGCAGCCACAGCACATCCAGGAAGCAGCATCTTCAGCGCCGGCAGCTTTCTCTCTGAAACAGCTGCACTGAATGATGACGTCATCCAGCCGCGCTATGTCAGACAGGAAGCGCCGGGCAGCGGACAAGAAGCAGGATGGCATCGGATCCCTGCAGCTCCGCTTCTCTGCCAAGCTGCAGGGATTAGCCGCCTTGCAGGGGCCCACCTCTGGGGCCCCAGTGCAGCCACTCCGGATTTACATGCGGGCAGTGTTGGCCTCAGCCTGCGGCTAACGCTGCCCGCTATGTGAAATGAATGCTCACTCCTCTCCACGCCCATTGGGAAAGCGTGAACATTCGTTTCTCTTTAGCAGCGGGGACAGGCTCCTGTCTCCAGCTGCTGCTGCTCAGCTGGCATCGGGCGGGCCCTCCTAACTCAGGGGCCCCATAGCTGCTGGGTGTGCCGCTATTAGCGACACGCCGGGGGACTCTGGAGCAGTGGGGGCCCTAGGCAGCTGCTGGCCAATATGCCAGCAGGTGTCAGTGCCTGGGCACTGAATTCTCCGGTTGGCCAGTCCGACCCTGTGTACATATATATATATATATATATATATATATATATATATATATATATATATATAGTACAGAGCAAAAGTTTGGACACACCTTCTCATTTAAAGATCTTTCTGTATTTTCATGACTATAAAAATTGTACATTCACACTGGATATATATATCCAGATATATATACTGTGTCTGAAGAATTAATGTGGGATCATTCTAGGCACATATGTAGTCACCACTATGGGGGATCCTGTTGATAATAGGCCTTAGGATTTCGACACAGATTCTCCTTATCACGTCGACTCCCATTCGGTATTCATGGCATGTGAATAGATTTTTGTGACCCCCATGGAAAGGATGCTAATCCACATGGCCAAAAAAGCCATCAGTGAGAAGAATGAGTGTTTTTAAGGAGTTTTCTCATTTTACTATATAGGTACAATTGAAAAGTACTTGCAAAAACAAACAACTTTGCAAGTTACGCCTTATTAAAAATCCTCTCTATGCTCGAGAAAGGAAGGAGTTCTCATTTTATTGTTGCCTAGGTAACCAGCCACTGCTGCAGTCTATCAAAGGTGGCCAGTTTCCTAGGCGAGGAGCATGACACTTACGGGAATGACCCTCTTAAAGACGTTTCCTGACACACTTGTTTGACCCCATTTTGCCATGTTGGCGATGCGTATGTTGTTGCATACTGGCTTGAAGTAAAGTGGGGTGTTTAGTTATGTGTCTCATTTGGGGCATGCTTTAAAAGGTCTGTGCGGTAACACGTGAGTCTGTTCTGCCGAGACGACACTCGCCAATGCTCGATCGAGCATCGGGGTGCTCGGGTATGCTCCTTAATCGATCGAAGAGGACGTGGTGTTGATGGTGCACGCAGAGGCCGTGGGTCAAGTGAAGCTGTGCCTACTGTGGGAACACAACTATCATCATGCGGCCTTTGATCATATTTTTTAGAGGGTCATCATGCGGCCCTCGCTCTTAATGCCCTCCTTCATAATTTTTGCAGGATGTGTATGAGGCCTATCCCATGTTATGTCCATTTCAGCCATTTTCCCTCCCCCCCCCCACCAGCCCTTCTTTTAAGGTCTTTGGAAAAAAATGCTCCAGTCTCCCATTTACATCCTTTATACTCGGTACCCGATTGGCGCCCGCCCGAGCGTCCGACCTGCTCGATCATCACTAATATTTGCGTATCATTTACTCTTTGCAGGAATCCAGAAATTCTGATAATCTGGCTTATCCAGTTTTTGCCATTTTATGGTCCTTAGATAATAATTGTTAATTAGCAATCACTGTACAAGCATACGGGACTGGACGTCTGCGCACTTTGGACCACAAATTAGAGCACTTTTCCATGATTATTCATTTGATGGTCGGGTACCAGTTGTATAGGGATTACAGGAAGTACAAAAAACTGCCCAATTCGGTTTTGCATGTGTCGCGTTGCTGTGCTTTACTCCTGCGCAGATCACTACGTGCGGGAAAATTGTTCCGTGCAGTAGAAACAACTAAGTGACGGACTGGGATCTGCTACATGTGTCACACTCCGTGACGCCAGTATAACGAGTGCAGAAAAGGCCATGTAATGAGATAACGAAGATCCTGGGAAGCGTCAACTCGGAAATCTATGGCGTACAGGCGGAACATAATATATCGCTTATTATTATATTAACCCTTACCTACCCCGCAGGGCGCAGAGCCTGGCGGAGTGTGGGCAGCCAGTGCCCGGGACACGGACAGCATATAGCATCCCTAGCTCCCCAAGTCCCTTACATCTTGTCCAGTATTCAACCCTTTATTCCCAGACCACATGCTTTCTATTTTTAGGAAAATACTGATATGATTACTTTTTGCCCTTTGGCCCCATAGCTACAGGTGCATTTCACAAAATTAGAATATCATCAAAAAGTTAATTTATTTCAGTTCTTCAATTCAAAAAGTGAAACTCCCATATTATATAGAGTAATTACAAACAGATTGATCTGTTTCAAGTGTTTTTTTTTTCTGTTAATGTTGATGATTATGGCTTACAGCCAATGAAAACCCCAAAGTCATTAGCTCAGTAAATTAGAATACTTTATAACACCAGCTTGGAAAAATTATTTTAACATCCAAAATGTTGGCGTACTGAAATGTATGTTCAGTAAATGCACTCACTACTTGGTCCTGGTTCCTTTTGCATCAATTACTGCATCAATGTGGCCTGCATGGAGGCGATCAGCCTGTGGCACTGCTGAGGTGTTATGGAAGCCCAGGTTGCTTTGATAGCAGCCTTCAGCTCCTCTGCATTCTTGACTCTGGTGTCTCATCTTCCTCTTGACAATATACCACAGATTCTCTATGGGGTTAAGGTCAGGTGAGTTTGCTGCCAATCAAGCACAGTGATACTGTTGTTTTTAAACCAGGTATTGGTACTTTTGGCCGTGTGGACAGGTGCCATGTCCATCTAAAATTTCCATTTTCAAAAAACTTGTCAGCAGAGGGAAACATGAAGTGCTCTAAAATTTCCTGGTAGACGGCTGCGATGACTTTGGTCTTGATAAAACACAGTGGACCTACACCAGCAGATGACATGGCTCCCCAAACCATCACTGATTGTGGAGACTTCACACTAGACCTTAAGCACCTTGGATTGTGGTCTCTCCGCTCTTCCTCCAGACTCTGGGACCTTGATTTCCAACCCAGTCTTTTGGGTTGATTGAGAACATAGTTGTTGATCAATAATAAAAATAATCCTCTAAAATACAACTCGCCTAATAATTCTGCACACAGTGTAGTCCTAGCCCTAACCATATCCCTAATCCTATCCCTAGTAGCTCTAACCTCTAGTTCTAACTTGTAATCCTAGCCCTAACCATAGCCCTAACCTCTAGTCCTACCCTAGCAATAACTTCTAGTCCTAGCCCTAACTTCTAGTCCTAGCCCTAACCTTAGCCCTAATCCTAAGCCTAGTAGCCCTAGCCCTAACCTCTAGTCCTAGCCCTAACAATAGCCCTAATCCTAGTAGTCCTTAGCTCTAGTGCTAACCATAGCCCTAATCCTAACCCTAGTAGCACTAATTCTATCCCTAACCTCTAGTCCTAGTCATAACCATAGCCATTATCCTAGCCCTAGTAGCTCTAACTCTAGCCCTAACTTCTAGTCCTAGCCCTAACCTTAGCCCTAATCCTAAGCCTAGTAGCCCTAGCCCTAACCTCTAGTCCTAGCCCTAACAATAGCCCTAATCCTAGTAGTCCTTACCTCTAGTGCTAACCATAGCCCTAATCCTAACCCTAGTAGCACTAATTCTATCCCTAACCTCTAGTCCTAGTCATAACCATAGCCATTATCCTAGCCCTAGTAGCTCTAACTCTAGCCCTAACTTCTAGTCCTAGCCCTAACCTTAGCCCTAATCCTAAGCCTAGTAGCCCTAGCCCTAACCTCTAGTCCTAGCCCTAACAATAGCCCTAATCCTAGTAGTCCTTACCTCTAGTGCTAACCATAGCCCTAATCCTAACCCTAGTAGCACTAATTCTATCCCTAACCTCTAGTCCTAGTCATAACCATAGCCATTATCCTAGCCCTAGTAGCTCTAACTCTAGCCCTAACTTCTAATCCTAGTCCTAACATAACCCTAATACTAACCCTAGTAGCACTAACTCTAGCCCTAAGATCTAGTCCTACTTCTAACAATAGCCCTAATCCTATTAGCCCTTACCTCTAGTCCTAGTCTAGTATAACAATAAATAATAATAATAATAGTCCTAACCATAGCCCTAATCCTAACCCTAGTAGCCCTAACCCAGCCCTAACCTTTAGTCCTAGCCCTAACCATAGCCCTAATTCTAAGCATAGTAGCCCTAACCCAGCCCTAACCTTTAGTCCTAGCCCTAACCATAGCTCTAATCCTAACCCTAGTAGCCCTAACCCTAGCCCTAACCTTTAGTCCTAGCCCTAACCATAGCACTAATCCTAACCCTAGTAGCCCTAACCCTAGCCCTAACCTTTAGTCCTAGCTCTAGCCATAGCCCTAACCCTAGTAGCCCTAGCCCTAACCTCTAGTCCTAGGCCTAACTATAGCCCTAATCCTAACTCTAGTGCCCTAACTCTAGCCCTAATCTCTTGTCCTAGCCCTAACCCTACTTTTAGTAGTCTAGTAGCCCTAACCCTAGTCCTACCTATAGTCCTAACCTGTAGTCTTAACCATAGCCCTAACCTTTAGATCTAACTATAGTCCTAACCTCTAGGCCTAACCGTAGCCACAATTCTAACCTTAGTAGCCTAGCAGACCTAGCCACAGCCCTAATCCTAAGTTTAGTTGCCTAGCAGACCTAAACATAGCCCTAATCTTAAATCCTAACCATAGGTTAATCAAAAATAGCAACACACCTGAAGAACCCACAATAATCAATAGTACCAAAAGTTGGATAAAAATATATTAATTATATGCATTTAGATTAGCAGGTACACTACTGTTCAAATGTTTAGGGTCACCCAGAACATTTTGTGTTTTCTATGAAATCTCATACTTTTATTAATCAAATGAGTTGCCAAAAGAATGTAAAATCTAGTCCAGACATTGACAAAGTTCGAAAAAAGATTTTTATTTGAAATAATAATTTTCTCCTTCAAACTTTGCTTTTGTCACAGAATGCTCCTTTGCAGCAGTTACAGCATCGCAGACCTTTGGCATCCTAGCAGTTAATTTGCTGCGGTATTCTGGAGAAATTTCACCTTATGCTTCCAGAAGGCCCTCACACAAGTTGGTTTGGCTTGATGGGCACTTTTTTTGCACCATACGGTCAAGCTGCTCCGACAACAGCTCAATGGGGCTGAGATCTGGTGACTGTGCTGGCCACTCCATTACAGATAGATACCAGCTGCCGGCTTCTTCCCTAAATAGATCTTGCATAATTTGGAGGTGTGCTTTGGGTCATTGTCCTGTTGTAGGATGAAATTGGCTCCAATCAAGCGCTGTCCACAGGGAATGGCATGGCGTTGCAAAATGGAGTGATAGCCTTCCTTATTCAATATCCCTTTTACCTTGTACAAATCTCCCACTTTACCAGCACCAAAGCAACCCCAGACCCTCACATTACCTCCACCATGCTTGACAGATGGCGTGCACTCTTCCAGCATCTTTTCAGTTGTTCTGCGTCTCACAAATGTTCTTCTGTGTGATCCAAACACCTCAAACTTGGATTCGTCTGTCCATAACACTTTTTTTCAATATTCCTCTGTCCAATGTCTGTGTTCTTTTGCCCATATTAATCTTTTCCTTTTATTAGCCAGTCTCAGATATGGCTTTTTCTTTGCCACTCTGCCCTGAAGTCCAGCATCCCGGAGTCGCCTCTTCACTGTAGACGCTGACACTGGCGTTTTTGCGTGTACTATTTAATGAAGCTGCCAGTTGAGGACCTGCGAGGCGTCGATGTACTTGTCTTGTTGCTCAGTTTTGCAGCGGGGCCTCCCACTTCTCTTTCTACTCTGGTTAGAGCCTGTTTGTGTTCTCCTCTGAAGGGAGTAGTACACACCGTTGTAGGAAATCTTCAGTTTCTTGGCAATTTCTCGCATGGAATAACCTTCATTTCTAAGAACAACAATAGACTAAGGGTATGTTTCCACGATCAGGATGGCCGGTGGTTTCGTCGGAGCGGCAAACCCGCTCTGCGGTAAGCTCCGCCCCCTTTCTGGGACGCGATGATGCCGGATGTGTTCATAGCACACATCTGGGATCATCGCACCCCACCATAGGGCCCTGTGCTATACCTTGCGGCGACGCAGCGCCGCCGCAAGGTATACGGACATGCTGCGATCTTAAAAGATGCGCCGCATGTCCGGAGTCGCAGGGCCGCCGCGTGCGTGTTACCACGCATAGTGGAGACGGGATTTCATTCAATCCCCTTGTGACAAAACACTCTGGGATCGCCTTTGCTGGGGTCAAAGGACACGTGGTTTGTGCATTGAATCTGAGGCGTACAGCAGGTTTCTGAGCAGGCTGACCTCAGGTCAGATTTATTAACGTGAAAGCAACACAAAAAACAAAACATAAAAATAAACCCTAGCCTGTCCGGCACTAACTAAACAAATACGTTGCTATCTCAACAACTGGGGGGGCTTCTCCCACCCAGCTAACATCATACAGATCTTGAGCAGAGCTCTTCACTCACGTTTGTCTCACACAGGCAGGCAATCTGTGTGCCCCAGGCAGACACTGGAAACACCCAGCTGGTCATCTTTTATTCCTGCAATCATTAACCCATTAGCACCCTGAAGATACTGAGTGGCCTAATTCACATAGGACAAACACCTGGGCGAGATATACCTGCCTCCATCTACCACACCAGCATGAGTCTTACATATCCCCCCCCCTTGCTCAGACCACTCCGGTCGAGCAAGAACACTTTTGAAACAGTGCACTCGGGATAGGGCATCGGCGTTCCCCATCTGCACCCCAGGTCGGTGCTCCACCGTAAAAGAGTAAGCCTGCAGGGCAAGGAACCACCTGGTTACCCGACTATTACGGTCCTTGTGGAGGTGCATCCACTTGAGAGGGGCATGGTCTGTGACCAGCCTAAACTTCCTACCAGCCAGGTAATACTTGAGGGAGTCGAGAACCCATTTAATGGCTAGGCACTCTTTTTCAACCACGGCATACCTCTGCTCATGTACATTCAGTTTCCGACTGAGATAGAGGACCGGGTGTTCGACTCCGTCCCTCACCTGGGAAAGTACAGCTCCGACACCAGTATCAGAGGCATCAGTTTGTACCACAAACTCGCTGCTGAAATCAGGAGTCACTAGTACGGGCTGAGAGCACAAAGCCCGTTTCAGGCTGTGGAAGGCCTCTTCAGCAGCTGAGGTCCATTTTACCATGACGGAACCCTTCCCCTTGGTAAGATCCGTCAAGGGAGTAGCCATGGCTGCAAAATTGGGTATGAACCGGCGATAATAGCCGGCAATCCCCAGGAAAGCCTGCACTTGTTTCTTGTTCACTGGTTGTGGCCAGCCCTGAATTGCCTGTATTTTGTCGATCTGGGGTTTAAACACTCCTCGGCCAATCACGTAGCCCAAGTATCGGGCTTCTTCAAGCCCGATGTGGCATTTCTTGGGGTTTGCCGTTAAACCTGCATCTCGCAGGTCATCAATCACGGCTTGTACCTTCTGGAGATGAGTTTCCCAGTCCATGCTGTAAATTACGATGTCATCCAGGTAGGCAGAAGCGTACTGTCTGTGAGGCCTCAAGACTCGATCCATCAATCTCTGGAACGTTGTGGGAGCTCCGTGAAGTCCAAACGGCATATAGACATACTGGAACAGACCTTCCGGTGTAGCAAATGCCGTCTTCTCTCTGGCCGCCTCGGCCAGAGGAATCTGCCAGTACCCCTTTGTTAAATCCAGGGTCGTAATGTATCGGGCTTTACCAAGCCGGTCGATCAACTCATCGACCCGGGGCATAGGGTACGCATCAAATTTAGAAACTGCATTCAGTTTCCTAAAGTCATTACAAAACCGGATGGAGCCATCCGGTTTAGGTATCAACATAATTGGACTGGACCAGGCGCTGTGTGACTCCTCAATGACTCCTAAGTCCAACATTGCCATCACTTCCCGGGAGACGGCTTCACGGCGGGCTTCCGGAATCCGGTAGGGCTTCACATGAACAGTGACGCCAGGCTCTGTGACAATCTCATGTTTCACCAACTTCGTCCGGCCAGGTTTTTCGGAGAAAAATTGTCGGTTCTATAACAAAAATTGCTTGACCTCAGATTTTTGTCGTTCTGAGAGAGTCTCAGCAACCTGCACCTCTGGTACAGTAGGTGAACAAACCGCACGGGGCAGATCCGCCGTTAGGGCAGAGCGGTCTTTCCAGGATTTTATCAGATTCACATGATAAATCTGTTCCGGTTTTCTCTTACCCGGCTGGTACACTTTATAGTTCACTTCACCAACTCTTTCTCGGACCTCAAATGGGCCCTGCCATTTCGCCAGGAATTTACTATCCACCGTAGGGATTAGGACCAACACCCTATCGCCGGGTGCAAATGTACGGACCTTAGCGCCTCTATCATAACTTTGACTCTGGGCTCCCTGGGCCTGTAACATATGGTCCCTAACAATGGGCATGACAGCGGCAATACGATCCTGCATTTGTGTTACATGGTCGATCACCGTTTTAAAGGGAGTGACTTGACCTTCCCAGGTTTCTTTTGCGACGTCCAGCAGTCCCCGGGGACGACGGGCGTACAACAGTTCGAAAGGCGAAAATCCTGTGGAAGACTGGGGAACTTCCCTAATGGCAAACAGCAAATAGGGTAACAAGTAATCCCAGTTCTTCCCATCTTTGTCTATCGCCTTCCGGAGCATCTGTTTTAAGGTTTTGTTGAAGCGCTCAACCAGGCCATCTGTTTGAGGGTGATAGACAGACGTACGCAACGGGTCTATTTGTAAGAGCCTGCAGAGCTCCTTCATTACCCTCGACATAAAGGGAGTCCCCTGGTCGGTGAGTATCTGTTTTGGAATTCCCACCCGACTAAACACTTGTACCAATTCCTTGGCGATCGTCTTGGTAGCTGTGTTACGCAAAGGGACGGCTTCCGGGTAACGAGTGGCATAGTCCACGATGACGAGGATATGTTGGTGCCCACGTGCGGATCGGGGAAGGGGCCCAACCAAATCCATCCCAATTCTCTCAAAAGGGACCCCGATGATAGGAAGGGGTACCAAAGGGCTACGGAACTGAGATTTAGGGGCCGCGATTTGGCACTCTGGACAGGACTCACAATAGTTACGCACATCACAATGTATTCCAGGCCACACAAAACAATGCAATATCCTTTCTGTGGTTTTCTGTACCCCCAGATGTCCCCCCATTATATGTCCGTGGGCCAAATCCAGTACCTTCCGCCGATAAGGTTTGGGTACCACTAACCGTTGCACTGTGTCTTCCCCTTTTTTTTCTACCTGGTAGAGCAAATCATTTTCAAGAACCATATACGGGTACGCTAGCCTAGTGTCAGGTTCTACGGGTACCCCATCTATCATTTTTACATTTTTCCTAGCCGGAGTCAGGGTAGGATCTTTCATTTGCTCGCTGTGGAAGTCATCCACCTGGACTCCCAAATCTGGCAGGCAGGGTGCCGGATGGCTGTCTGCCTCCGCCTCTCGCTGAGGTTCCTCAGTTTCCTCTGTTTCCCCCGCCATGACGGAGAAGGGGTACTGAAGGTTAGATTCACTAACCTCCCCAGCAACCTCTTCCTGTGGGGTCTCCTCTAGGGACTCGGGACCTCCAGATGGCATGGGAGAAGATTCACGGGTACAGCTACCGTGAAGGAGTAACTGATTCTCCCACAACTGCCAGAAATAGGGAAAATCCCTGCCCAGGATTACATCCTGTAACAATGCGGGAACGAGTCCCACTTTGTGCTGCACTGACCCATAGGGAGTAGAAATCCATATGACCGCTGTTAAGTACGAGCGGGTGTCACCATGCACACACGTCACAGAAAACTTGTCAGACGGACCAGACGGAAGTGCCACCAGACTAGCTTTCACCAGAGTCACCATACTTCCAGAGTCTAGTAATGCCACAACATTTTTCCCATCAACAGATAATTCACACAGGTGTTTCACTGTATCATTTTGACCCGCATTCACACTCACTAGCTGTGTAACCAAAGACATGCGTTTTCTAGAGTCTATAACGTCGCACTGCATGGGTTCAGCGGTAACAGGACAGTTCGCAGAAACATGACCCTTCTCATGGCAGCGGAAACACCTAACAGGTCCCCTACTGAGACCACCGTCCAATACTCTTGGTCTCGGAGTGCGAGCAGTCCCGGACTCCTCCCCCACAGTTTTAAGCGATTTTCCTTCACCCGTGGTCCCTGGAACAGTCTTACCGGTTCCACGAGGAGGAGGCACAGTCCGGGGTTTGGCGGTGTCGTCAGGAAGTCCTTCTGCCACGGAATAACGCTCGACCAACTCCACAAGTTGATCCGCTGTCGTGGGATTTCCTTGGCTTACCCACCTTTTCAGCGCTGGGGGTAGTACTCTCAGGTACTTGTCCAGGACAACCCGCTGGATTATTTCGGGTATTGTCAGTACCTCGGGTTGCAGCCATTTCTTTGTCAAGTAGATCAGGTCGAACATCTGAGACCGCGCTGGTTTATCTTGCTGGTATGTCCACTGATGTACCCTCTGTGCACGGACAGCCGTCGTCACACCCAGCCGGGCCAGGATCTCAGCTTTCAGCTTCTCAAAGTCCTGAGCGACCTCCGGGTCCAAATCATGGTAAGCTTTTTGGGCCTCGCCGGAGAGAAACGGGGCAATCAAATCGGCCCATCGTGCCTTCGGCCATTTCTCTCTCAATGCCGTCCGCTCAAAAGTTGTCAGATATGCCTCGACGTCATCTTCTGCAGTCAGCTTTTGCCAGTATCGACTCAAATGGATCCTTCTGGACTCTGCTTCCGGGTCAGCGTCAGGCATGCTCACCAGGCGCTGCGCCACCTGTTGGAGAAGTTGGCGGTCTGCAACCGTCATGTCCAGTAACTCCTTCAGCTGTGCGGCCATCAAGCGATTAGCTTCGTGCTGTGCGGCAGTGGCCTGCTGCTGTACGGCAGTGGACTGTACTAAGGCTTTCACCACGTCTTCCATGCTGTCGCCTGTGCCACGGTATGCCCGCATTCTCCACCACAATGTGACAAAACACTCTGGGATCGCCTTTGCTGGGGTCAAAGGACACGTGGTTTGTGCATTGAGTCTGAGGCGTACAGCAGGTTTCTGAGCAGGCTGACCTCAGGTCAGATTTATTAACGTGAAAGCAACACAAAAAACAAAACATAAAAATAAACCCTAGCCTGTCCGGCACTAACTAAACAAATACGTTGCTATCTCAACAACTGGGGGGGCTTCTCCCACCCAGCTAACATCATACAGATCTTGAGCAGAGCTCTTCACTCACGTTTGTCTCACACAGGCAGGCAATCTGTGTGCCCCAGGCAGACACTGGAAACACCCAGCTGGTCATCTTTTATTCCTGCAATCATTAACCCATTAGCACCCTGAAGATACTGAGTGGCCTAATTCACATAGGACAAACACCTGGGCGAGATATACCTGCCTCCATCTACCACACCAGCATGAGTCTTACACCCCTCCACTATGCTGTAACATCTGGACTGTTGTGAATTCTGCTTTTGGGCTCCCTCCGGTGGTTGTATGTGGTAATGCAGTTGTCCCAGGGCTGCAGTCATGGTCAGGTGTTTCTGCTGATTGCAATTCTGATTTATTTAGGTTTGCAGGATTCATTAGTCCTTTCCAGTTGTCAATGGTTCTTGGGAGGTGTTGGACCTCTGTCTGGTTTTTCCTGCTTAGCTGCCAATTCAGCAAAGATAAGTGTCTGGTTTTTTTTCTATGGCACACAAGCTGTGTGCTGGATTTTTGATTGTATTTCTGCTCTGTGTGTAGGATTCTCTGGAGTTGCAGATATACGTTCCACGTCTTTAGTTAGATGGAGGAATTTTTTGTATAATCTGCTGTGGATATTTTTGGAAGGGTTTTAATACTGACCGCACAGAACTCTGTCCTATCCTTTCCTATTTTAGCTAGAGTGGCCTCTTTTGCTAAATCCTGTTTTCTGCCTACGTGTGTCTTTCCTCTCCTACTCACAGCCAATATTTGTGGGGGGGCTGCCTATCCTTTGGGGTTCTGCTCTGAGGCAAGATAGTATTCCTATTTCCACCTATAGGGGTATTTAGTTCTCCGGCTGTGACGAGGTGTCTAGGGTTTGTTAGGCACACCCCATGGCTACTTCTAGTTGCGCTGATAAGATCAGGGTTTGCGGTCAGTATAGTTACCACCTACTCCAGTGAAAGTTATTCATGCGGCTCCAAAGTCACCGGATCATAACACTGGACGCTGCGTGTCTGACGCTGCGGCTCTATGCAGCGTCAAACACGCAGCGTTTCCTGCACGTGGAAACATACCCTAACTCTAACCATACTCCAATCCTAACCTTAGTAGCCCTAATGATGAAAGCCCTAACTCTAGCCTTAGCAGCCCAGCAGCCCTAACCATAGCTAACCTTAGTAACTCTAACCATACTCCTAACCTCCAATTCTAACCATAGCCCTAATATTTTTCCCACCGTGACTTTAATGAACTTGATTTTTAATGATTTTGGCAGCTTATAAAAGAAAAAAAAATTCACGGCCATTGTTTGCTGACTAGTGATGAGCGAGCATACTCAGTAATGCTCGGTATTCACTGTACTCGCGGTGCTTGGTGAGCGCTGAACATTTCCGAGATTATTCGGCGGGAGCTCAGGTCCTCGCCCTGCATGTTTGGCGCTCTTTAGAGCACCAGTCAACATACAGGGATTGTCAGCCATGCACTGTAATGCCGCAGCCATGTTGGTTGTGGCATTACAGTGATTGGCTGGCCGCACAGCGTCATCAGGTCTATATAAGACCTGCTCGGCACAGTCCGCTCCGGAATCACCAGTGTAGGGAGATTTGCTGCAGAGGTAGGGATAGAATAGGTGGGTATCAGTTACGGTGGGTATGCCATAATTGAATATACAAATCCAGCTAAACCAACAGTCCTTCTAAGGACTAATTATGGGGTATATAGATTACAGTGCTAGGTAGGCAGGGAGTGTACAGTATGTGGGTATATAGATATCAGTAGCAGGTAGGCAGTGTATGTGGCATACTTCATTGCATACATCAAGATGTTGACCGTATATACTGTACATAGCCCCAGGTATCACTGGCCAGTAATAATTTTTTTTGCATCTTAATGCTGTTTATTTAATTCCAAAGCAATCCAGAGGCCACGTTTTTTTTCCTCCATTTGCTTGTTGGTACTGCAGAATACAGACAGATCCTTTTCATAGTACAGCGTGAAAATCCAGCTATTTCAAACGGGTTTGCCCGTCCCAGCCATCACATCTGAGTGCGCATAGAATTCTTCCATTTTTGTGGTACTGTAAAAAATGTTGGGAGTGTCTTATTCAATTTCTTGACACCATTTTGCTGCAAAAAAAAAAATGTAGCTACAGTGCAGATATTTTACACTGGGTTTTGTCCGCCACATAGATCACATATCATGGCGGTCAAAATTGTGCCATTTCAGGCCTCCATACAATTGTTTTTGTTGTGTCTTAGCCTACTTATTGATACAATTTTGCTGGCCAAAAATAAAAATAAAAATACAGGCCGGATATTTGAAAGTGGGCAATCTCGTCAGACGCCTCATCTCTCGTGTGGGCTACAAATTGTGGCATTTCAGGCCTATATTGAACTATTTTTGCTTTGGACTATCCTAGTTCTTGATAGTATTTTCCTGTAAGAAAAATAAAAATACAGGCCACATATTTTACAGTCTGGTATCTCCTATTCCCCATACTGATATGATAATGTGCCATAAGAGTAAGAAGTGAAGAAAATAGGAGGAAGGTTAAAATAATATCTTTATTAATTACAGTATTTAAAAAGAACTGTTTAAAAAGACAGGGGGGAGGAAAAAACCTCCAAAAATAGTGGGGAGGAAACAGCAGAGTCACAAATACCTGTACTGTAATAGTAGTATTAAAGGGACATAGCATGCAGTGTAAATCAT
Organism: Ranitomeya imitator; assembly: GCF_032444005.1. Taxonomy (NCBI): domain Eukaryota; kingdom Metazoa; phylum Chordata; class Amphibia; order Anura; family Dendrobatidae; genus Ranitomeya; species Ranitomeya imitator. Next base: position 142,062,152 of record NC_091290.1, read on the forward strand.
CAATGTTAAAAATCAAGAGGACTTGTAGAAGTATAGGGACTAACCAACCAAAATCCAAATGAGCGCCTAAAATATATATACATGTAAAGTAGTGCGGGATTAAAGAGGCCACATGATTTGATTAGAGACCCAATGAAAATATGGTAAATAGCCTTATTGCCATGCCCATTCCAAAATCTCCATGCAGCAAACACCTAGAAGGAAAACTCTGTACATAGGTATTTATTGGAACATGGCTATTACCTGGGGTGGATATGTGGTTGCTGCGATGCTGTGCGGCTGAAAGACAAGTCTAGCGCCGTTTTACAGCTAAGCTTCTTCCAGAGGGGCGATTTCTGAGGCTGGTGAATCGGATAAACTTATCCTCAGAAGCAGAGGTGACTCTTGGTCTTCCTTTCCTGGGGCGGTCCTCATGTGAGCCAGTTTCTTTGTAGCGCTTGATGGTTTTTGCCACTGCACTTGGGGACTCTTTCAAAGTTTTCCCAATTTTTCGGACTGAGTGACCTTCATTTCCTAAAGTAATGATGGACACTCGTTTTTCTTTACTTGGCTGCTTTTTTCTTGCCATAATACAAATTCTAACAGTGTATTCAGTAGGAAGTATTTATACCAAAGGTACCAATAGGGGAGTGATGATACCGAAGTGCATTTTACATTGCGTTCATGGTCCCTGGCAAAAGGCACTTCCGGATAAGCACTCAGTGGAACGCACCGAGGTCACATGTTGAGCGCTTCCGGAGGTCAAAGGAGGATACTAGTCCTGCGCATGTGCAAGAACTTCATGAAAATGGGCGGAATGAGCCAGTGTAAGTGGGTTGTGCCTGCAAGTCGTGACGTATAGGAAGATGAAGTGCGAGAAGAAATGAAAAGTGAAAAGATTTTGGGAAGATAAAGTGCCAAGTGTACCACCCACATAGAATGGGATATGGAGAAAACTGTGCGAGAAAGTGAAGGATGAATAACTAAGTGCTTGCCTTTGGATATTGGGAAATTATAAATAGATACAGGGTATACCACCCAAATAGGGGGGCAATGATAGTTCTGTAATAACAGAACAGGGGAGAATGCTTAAATTGCAATGGAAAAGTCAAAATTGGGGAGGATAATCAATAGGATGCACACAGGGTAAGATACTTAATAAAAAAAATATATATTGGATATAGGATGTTCTAAAAAGATAGAGTCCCTTGTATTCATGTGAAATACAGAATACCTAAGGAATAACAAATGACAAGGAGGGCGCTAAAGAAATTGAAAGGGAGACTAAAAATGCAAAAAAATAATTATAAAATCCACAGATTAAGGATAGACGAGAATGAAAGAAAAAGGTGAGGAAGTGCAGAAAGAAGATTGTAAAGAATGGTGGTAAGGATTAAGGGGAATCAATTCTAAAACCTGGAGTGAGGACGGTGTAAAGAGAAATGAATGTTTTTATAACCCAAAACAAACGGGGATGAGGACGATGCAAATGGGAAAAAACTCCAAAAAGGGAATGAAAAAAATGGGGCAGAAGAAAGGGGGAAAGGGTGTACAAATACATGCAAAAATAGGGTTGACACTGTGTTGTAGTCAAGTATGGATACAGATTTGACAATATAAAACCGCATATGTCCAATAAAGTGCAAAGAGGTGTTATAATCCAGTATAGATAAAACATGGCAATATCAAACCATGTATGTCCAATAAAGTGCGAAATGCGACCAGAGGAAAAAGTGACAGTTCTGTAGATAATTCTGTCTTTTTGCATACTGTAAGATCCAAGTTAGATAGAGAGCTTTAACCCACACATATCTGGGATTAAATCCATAAGTTCATTGAAGGTGCAAGCCTTCTTCTATTTCCAGGAAAAATGGAAAACTGGAAGAGGCGCCATAGCAGTAGAACCATTACTGCAATGGATTTCGCTTGGACCAGGGAAAGTAAGACACCAGCAGATATGATGTCATCACTAAAAGGAGCAGTGGAAAGACTTTGGTTAACAAATAGCACCTGAAGGTAAGTGAGCAAAGTTAAAATGAGAGCAACTAAATTAAAACATAAGAACCATCAAGAATAGAAAGGGTAATAAAATAAGCGTTAAAGGGAACCTGTCACCCCGAAAATCGCGGATGAGGTAAGCCCACCGGCATCAGAGGCTTATCTACAGCATTCTGTAAGGCTGTAGATAAGCCCCCGATGTTACCTGAAAAAGGAGAAAAAGACGTTATATTATACTCACCCAGGGGCGGTCCCGGTGCTGGTCCGGTCGGATGGGTGTCTCTGGTCCGCTCCAGTGCCTCCCATCTTCATTACAAGACGTCCTCTTCTGATCTTCAGCCACGACTCCGGCGCAGGCGTACTTTGCTCTGCCCTGTTGAGGGCAGAGGATAGTACTGCAGTGCGCAGGGCAGAGCAAAGTACGCCTGCGCCGGAGCCGTGGCTGAAGATCAGAAGAGGACGTCTTGTAATGAAGATGGGAGGCGCCGCAGCGGACCGGAGATGCCCGTTTGACCTGACCAGCAGCGGGACCGTCCCTGGGTGAGTATAATATAACGTCTTTTTCTCCTCTTTTAGGTAACATCGGGAGCTTATCTACAGCATTACAGAATGCTGTAGATAAGCCCCTGATGCCGGTGGGCTTACCTCACCCACGAATTTCGGGGTGACAGGTTCCCTTTAAAAACCTTAAAACCTGGACCAAGGAGTACTAAGCTACAAAATAGAACTGAAACCAAGACTTTCATTGAGACCATTGAGAGTCATTGCATTCAGTCGATAGATCCACCTACTCTCCTGTTGGGCTAAGCTTTTACTTAAATCACCTCTCCGTATGCCCAAATCAATTTGATCCATGCCCATAAAAGTGAGACCCCTGGGCGTGGTAAGGTTTAAAGGTAAGTGACATGGTAAGGTTTTAAGAAGCGAGAGACAATCAATAGTTTTAGACTTCTCAATATCCCTAAAAATTTTCCCTCACTTGGATTTTCAATTCGCATGTTGTCAGGCCAATGTAGATCAAATTGCAAGGGCATGTTGCATGGTTTATCACTTCCTTGGATGAACACGTGAGGTGTTTCTTGACAGTATAAGACTTAGATCCATCTGAATTAGGAAAAACATGATTTCCTTAAATTACCGCAGGCCTTGCACAAGCCACATGGGAAGAAGCCATGTTGTAACGGTTTACTCTGTAAGGTAGATATAGGGTCATAATGGTTATGCACTAGTATATCCCTTAGATTTTCACTCCTTTTTGCCTCAATAGAAGGATATGGAGGAATGATTTGACGAAGGGTTGGGTCTGTCATCGGGATATGCCAGTGCTTTTCTAAGAGTTGTTTCAAGTCCTCCCATTGACTGTTAAAGGTAGAAATAAATCTTACTTGCCCATCTAATTGTCCTGGATTTTTCGGAGCCGGATATATTAGTTGTTCCCTGAGGGCTTTTTTTGCTCATTTGTATCCCTGTCTAATACAGCGCTTACTGTAACCTCTACTCATAAATCTTTGCACCAGGTCTGTTGCCTGCTCTTCAAAGGCACTATTGTCTGAACAAATTCTTTAGGCTCTCAGGGATTGACCAGTGGGAATACCATTTATGGTCTCTGGTGGATATGAAGATGCGGCATGCTGTAAAGAGTTTGTGGTTGTTGGCTTCCTATATAAATCAGTACACGCCAAACCATAAAATTACAGGCCATATATTTTACAGTGTAGCATCTCCGCCACACTCCTCATCTATCTGTTGGTTAAAAATTGTGGCATTTCAGGCCTCCATTCAACTGTTTTTGCTGTGTGTTACCCTAGTTAGTTTTTGACACTATTTTCCTGTAAAAAAAAATAGAAATACATGCCACATATTTTACAGTCTGGTATCTCCGTCACACGCCTCTTCTATCTGTTGGCTACAAATTTGAAGCCTCCATTCAACTGTTTTTTTCTGATGTATTAGCCTAGTTATTGACACCAGTTTGTTGAAAAAAAAATTGTTAGCTACAGGCCAGATATTTTAAACTGTGGCTTTACCGCACATGGATCACATATAAGTTTGCTCCAAATTCAGCCATTTGTAGTGAATGTGGAAAATATTGTAGTGCATTTAAAATGGGCAAGGCACGTTGTAAGGGACAGGGAAGTAGATGTGATGGTGATGGTGCATGCAGGGGCCGTGGGCAAGCTGAAATTGTGCCACAACAAACACCCACACCTTCTCGCCCAACCTTCCTGTCTGAATTACTAGGGGACCGCAGAACACCACTATTGAACCCAGAACAGTGTCAAAAAGTTGTTGGTTGTATAGCGGATAATGCTTCCAGTCACTTTGCCACCATCACCACCACCCTATCTTCCACATGGTCAAGTCTGAGTAGCCGTGTGTCTGGATCGCATATTCCTCACCCTGATCGTCCTTCCTCCCACCATGCCAAGTGCTCAACTGATCCTACACTTGGACACTCTGAAGAGCTTTTCACTTTTCCATTTATAGTATTCGGGCCTCTCGCCCAGTCTACTTGCAGTGGAGCAAGATGAGAACGCATGTAGCGATGCCCAAATATTTGAGCAGACACGGTCAAATGAAGGCGATGGTGGGAACGTGTCTCAAGAGGTGGACAATGATGAGTCACTATTGCCAGAAAGTCAGGAGGAGGACCAGGGTGTGGAAGTGAAAGACAAGGTGGTGGATGATATAGTAACTGACCCAACCTGGGAGGAGAACATGCAGAGCGAGGACAGCAGCACACAGGGGGAGGCAGGTGTAGAACCCCAATAGGCAGGAAGAAGCAGTGTGGTGGCCACAGACAGAAGGTGGGCAACCGTTCCTCGTAACACCATCACAGCGGAAGTTGTCAGTACAACTTTTAGGTCTTCCCGAGTCTGGTTGTTTTTTAAAGACTCTGTCGATAACCCCAAACAGACCATTTGCACCACCTGCCATGCCCGCATCAGCAGAGGTAGCAAAACTACCAGCCTGACCACCACCATGATGATCAGGCACATGGCAACAAAGCACCCGACTTTGTGGGCCAAACCCCAGGGTCCAGGAACACTGTCTGCAAGTGACACCATTGCTTCTTCTGCTGGTGTGCATGAAAGCCAGCCCCTTGTCCATGGTGCATGCGAAGATACCTCCTGCCCTGCACCTGTCGCTGCACACACTCAACTAGCACCATCATCAAGCACGTCCACATCCTTGTCCCAGTGCAGCGTTCAGTTGAATATACCCCAGTCCTTGGAATGCAAGCGTAAATACGCAGCCAATGCCCCACAGGCAACAGTACTAAATTCTTGTGCTCGAAATGTTGCCTTTTAGGCTCGTGGAGACGGAAGCTTTCCGCAACATGATGGTGGCGGCCATCCCAAGGTAATCGGTCCCCATCTGCCACTATTTTTCTCGGTGTGCCGTCCCCGCATTACACAAGCACGTGTCCGACAATATTAGCCATGCCCTAAACAATGCTGCTACTGGGAAAGTCCACCTAACCAAGGACACATGGACAAGTGCTTGTGCACAGGGACGGTACATCTCCCTGACAGGACACTGGGTTAACATAGTGGAAGCCGGGACCCAGTCGGACCTTGGAATGGAGCACGTCCTCCCGACGCCGAGGATTGCGGGCCCTATGTCAATCAAGGTTGCTCCCACAGTCTACAGCTCCTGCACCTCCTCATCTGCCTCCTTTTCAGCCTCCATCTCTAACATGACGACATCAGTCACAATTTTTGTCCAGTTTTGGGCACCGGTGCTCAGGAAGGATATAATGGAACTAGAGAGAGTACAAAGGAGGGCAACAAAATTAATAAAGGGGATGGGAGAACTACAATACCCAGATAGATTAGCGAAATTAGGATTATTTAGTCTAGAAAAAAGACGACTGAGGGGCGATCTAATAACCATGTATAAGTATATAAGGGGACAATACAAATATCTCGCTGAGGATCTGTTTATACCAAGGAAGGTGACGGGCACAAGGGGGCATTCTTTGCGTCTGGAGGAGAGAAGGTTTTTCCACCAACATAGAAGAGGATTCTTTACTGTTAGGGCAGTGAGAATCTGGAATTGCTTGCCTGAGGAGGTGGTGATGGCGAACTCAGTCGAGGGGTTCAAGAGAGGCCTGGATGTCTTCCTGGAGCAGAACAATATTGTATCATACAATTATTAGGTTCTGTAGAAGGACGTAGATCTGGGGATTTATTATGATGGAATATAGGCTGAACTGGATGGACAAATGTCTTTTTTCGGCCTTACTAACTATGTTACTATGTTACTATGTTACAAGCTGGAAGCACTGCAGCGCTGCCTCAGCCAAGCGGCAACAGGCTGTGCTGAAGCTATTATGTGTAGGTGACAAACCACACAATGCTGAAGAGTTGTGGACAGCTCTGAAAGAACAGGCAAATCTGTGGCTGACGTTGCTGAACCTAGAGCCAGGCATGGTCGTGTGTGACAATGGCCAGAACCTGGTGGCTCTGAGGTGAGGCGAGTTCACCCACGTAACATGCCTGACCCAGTTACTTAACCTCATTGTTCAACAGTTTTTGAAAAGGTACCCGGAGCTGCCGGATCTGCTTGTGAAAGTATGCCACCTGTGTGCCCATTTTAGAAAGTCAGCTACATCTTCCGCTGCCCTTGCCATGCTTCAGCAGCATTTGCAGCTTCCAGCTCACCGAATGGTGTGTGATGTCCCCATGCGTTGGAATTCTACACTGCATATTTTGAAAAGGATTTGTGAGCAGAAGAGGGCACTTGTTGACTACCAGCATCAACAAGGCCGTCGGTATTCAGTTCAGACTCCACACATAAGACCTCATGAGTGGACATGGATGTCAGACATATGTAACCATCCTCCAGAACTTTGAGGAGTCCACAAAGATGGTGAACGGCGATGACACCATAATTAGCTTCACCATCCCGCTTCTCTGTATTCTGAAAAGCTCTCTGCTCACAAAGAAGATGCAATGCAGGCGACGCATGATGAGATGAAGCAAGGAACCATACAGGGTGATTACACACAGCCCAGCTTCACGTCATCTCAATGTGGATTGGTTGACAATGATGAAGATAAACAGAATCTACTTTCATGCGCTATAGATGGTGCTACAAGCACAACTGTCATACCGCCTGCTCCTCATGGATGGCCTGAGGACAGGGAGGAGGAGGAGAGAGCATGGTCAGTCATCCTCTTGGTGAGGACACGGAAGTTTTGCATGTTAGCACTCTGGCACGCATGGCTGACTTTATGTTGCACTGCCTTTCCCGTGACCCTCGTATTCTCAAAATTTTGGGTGACGCTCATTACTGGTTGGTGACACTTCTAGACCCACGCTACAAGGAGAACTTTCAATCTCTTCTTCCAGAGGCAGACAGGTGTACTAAAATGGTGCAGTACCAGAAGGCCATTGTGGAATTATTAAAAAAAATTCCCATCTGAAAACGCTGGCGACTGAGGTCACAGTTCGTTGGACAGCCAAGGAGTACAGGTGACAGAGATGCAACTCCAATCCAGCAGGGGAACACTGGCAAAGTTCTGGGAGAGTTTTCTCAGACCCTCCCATCGCACTGCATCCAAATTTTGGACAGCCCTGCCTCTCACTGCATACGCAATAACAGTATAAGGGACCCACTGTTTAATAATTGGAATAACAAAGCATAGCCAGCTGATGGCTTTCTAAGAATAGTGAGGTCCGACTGCTGGCCCTATAAAAATAGACTTTGTGACTTTCAGAGTTCCTCCTTCATAAATGAAACAGGATATGTCTGATGATGTGTCACACACCACATGGCCAGCTACGGTTGTAAAATGTTGAAATGACATTTCCCAGTGAATGCATTTGTCTTTGTTGAAAGCAATGCTAAAGTAGAGAAACGCTACATGTGAACATAGCCCAAGTGGTGGAAGAACATTTTTGTTTTGGGTTATTTATTTTTCCTTACATACAAATCATTACCCTTGAAAGGATGTTCCTTAACGTATTTCCCAGGAAAATACATTTTGGTTTTGTTTTTGTATGTTTTATTGTGCGCTTGTAAAAGTGGCGTAAGACGCTGACAACATTGTTCACAGCTGTGACTTGGGAGTCAAAAATGCTTCCAGGGGGCTTCCCCATGATGTTCCCATGTCATTTGAGCACTGTTCCCATCGATTTCAGACGTTTTTAGACCCTAAAAGGACCCCCGGGGGGGTCGCAGCAAAAATGTTCGGTTTTCCCATAGACTTACATTGAGCTCTTGCTCGGGTCGAGCACCCGAGTATTCCAATTTGCTCAACCAGAGCAACAAGCACCCGAGCATTTTAGTGCTTGCCCATCACTATTACTGACACATCACAAAACTATCAAAATAATTAAAATTATAATTGTTATTTAATACACAGCGGGCGAAATACGTATTGAAAACGTCACCAATTTGTGAAGTAAACATATTTCTAAAGGTGCCATCTACATTAAATTCTCACTAGATGTTGGTAACCACCCATCCAATCCACGCAGGCAAAGAAATCATCATAAGAAATCATGAGAAATTGTATTTATTAAAAAAAAAAAATAGTAATGAGAAATGACATAAGGAAAAAGTATTGAACACACGAAAAAGAGGAGCAAAAAGCCCTTGAAAGTAATGACACCAGCTGAAAGGTATCAGTAATAAGAAGACAATCCTGCCACTTAGTGACAAATAACATCAGCAGGTTCAACTGATGGCCTGTAACTCTAATCATAGATCTAACCATAACCATAGCTCTAATCATAGCCCTACCCACAGCCCTAATCCTAGCCCTACCCTAGCCCTAATCCTAGCCCTACTCCTAGCCCTAATCCTAGCCCTACCCTAATCCTAGCTCTACCCACACCCTAATGCTATCCCTACCCTAGCCCTACCCTAATCCTAGCCCTACCTTAGCCCTAATCCTAGCTCTACCCACACCCTAATGCTAGCCCTACCCTAGCCTTAATCCTAGCCCTACCTTAGCCCTAACTCTAATCCTAACCCTAACCCCAATCCTAGCCCTGCCCATAGCCCTAACCCTATCCTTGCCCTACCCTAGCCTTAACCCTAATCATAGCCCTAACCTTAATCCTAGCCCTACCATAGCCCTAACTCTAATCCTAGCCCTACCCATAGCCCTAATCCTAGCCCTACCTTAGCCCTAACTCTAATCCTAGCCCTACCCTACTGTTATGATAAGATAATTCAGTACCACAATGGACATAGAGGTCAGAGCACATACAGTGACCTGACAATAACCCAAAAACATAGAACGAGCTCTGAGACGTGGGAACTCTGCTGACCGCAATCCCTAATCCTCTCCAACCACACTAGAGGCAGCCGTGGATTGCGCCCAATGCTACCTATGCAACTCGGCACAGCCTGAGAAACTAGCTAGCCTGAAGATAGAAAATAAGCCTACCTTGCCTCAGAGAAATACCCCAAAGGAAAAGGCAGCCCCCACATATAATGACTGTGAGTTAAGATGAAAAGACAAACGTAGAGATGAAATAGATTTAGCAAAGTGAGGCCCGACTTTCTGAACAGAGCGAGGATAGGAAAGGTAACTTTGCGGTCAACACAAAACCCTACAAAAACCACGCAAAGGGGGCAAAAAGACCCTCCGTACCGAACTAACGGCACGGAGGTACACCCTCTGCGTCCCAGAGCTTCCAGCAAGCAGGAAAAAACAAATAGACAAGCTGGACAGAAAAAACAGCAAACAAAATAGCAAGCAGAACTTAGCTATGCAGAGCAGCAGGCCACAGGAACGATCCAGGAGGAAACAGGTCCAATACTAGAACATTGACTGGAGGCCAGGATCAAAGCACCAGGTGGAGTCAAATAGAGCAGCACCTAACGACTTCACCACATCACCTGAGGAAGGAAACTCAGAAGCCGCAGTACCACTTTCCTCCACCAACGGAAGCTCACAGAGAGAATCAGCCGAAGTACCACTTGTGACCACAGGAGGGAGCTCTGTCACAGAATTCACAACACCCTAGCCCTAATCCTAGCCCTACCATAGCTCTAACCCTATCCTAGCCCTACCCTAGCCTTAACCCTAATCATACCCCTAACCTTAATCATAGCCCTAATCCTAGCCCTGCTTTAGCCCTAACTCTAATCCTAGCTCTACCCATAGCCCTAATCCTAGCCCTACCTTAGCCCTAACTCTAATCCTCGCCCTAATCCTAGGCATACCTTAGCCCTAACTCTAATCCTAGCCCTAACCCCAATCCTAGCCCTGCCCATAGCCCTAACCTAGCCCTACCCTAGCCTTAACCCTAATCATAGCCCTAACCTTAATCCTAGCCCTAATCCTAGCCCTAACTCTAATCCTAGCCCTACCCATAGCCCTAATCCTAGCCCTACCCTAGCCCTAATGCTAGCCCTAACCTTAATCCTAGCCCAAACCACAGTACTAACCCTATTCCTAGTTAGGTTTGGAAAAACAGCTCCTGAATCTCTGCTGCCTCTCTCAGCTCTGTCTTCTCCAGGACGGCTGCAGTCGCTCCACATGGACAAGGTATTTGCTGCTTGTTCATTTGATAGCGGGTGCAGTGGAGATTTTGCATCCCAATCAAATCTGGCACTTGAGACAGCCTCCCCTGTAGTCCTCCCCACAGTCGGATATTTGCTCTGGGCAAGATAACCAATTCCTTACACATAGATGCAGCAGAGCTGAGTTTGTTATCGGGCTAACTCTTTTCTGAATTCAGCTAGCTACAGTCCTCCTCACAGTCGTCCAGAGAAATTATTTACAAGTCTTCTTCTCCTTTAAGGGAAACTATGAATATGAGGAGGATATTCCAGTTTTTTGCCCCCTGATCCGCATTTCCATTCTGCTAATTCTGAAATAAAAGCAGAGATGTGCGAGCGGGGACGTCCTGGCACCGGTAAAGCCGATGATTTCTTGGTTTGGCTACAGAAATTCCATGTACTTAGATAGTTTTATAATACAGTAATAAATTCCAATGTCAGGCTCATCTTGTGAGAAGACAGCAATGTCACTCCTAAAATATTATGTTCTGAGTGGAGAAAAGAGCGGAAACTTCTATTCTAAATGGATGAAATGAAAGTCAACGAAGGAGAAGCAATTAAAGAGACAGAACCCGAGCTGAAAGCCGGCAGATCGGAGAGGACAGCGGCAAATACGAGGGAACAAGAGCGCTGGATACATTTGATCGGCATGGATTTCTGAATCTCGGTCAATCCGAGCTGCAGATAGACCCAAACCACAGATACATGAAATCCACAGATACATCCGATCCGCAGATACATCCGATCCGCAGGTACATCCGATCCGCAGGTACATCCGATCCGCAGATACATCCGATCCGCAGATACATCCGATCCGCAGATACATCCGATCCGCAGATACATCCGATCCGCAGATACATCCCGAAAACCTATAGGAAGAGCACCAACTAACAGACCTAATATGGAATATGCTCAACGAACTGAAAACTGCAACCTGTATGGAAAACCAGTCTATGAGAGACACAAACCATGGAAGACACCACCCTCCCCACACAGAGTGAAACAGAGCAGTGAGCTGGCAGAAATAAAGACCATGATCAGCTCCATATGCAAGAAACTCACGCGACTGGACCAATTGCCTACAACAAGTTCACCAGTCAGCAACCCAAGATGTCCTATGCAGGACAGCCCATTACAAGGTATACAGCTACACAATGTCAACTCTAATCATTAGTAGCTGGAACATCCAGGGCCTGAACACCTCAGCCTTTGGATACAAGACAAATGACCCAGACTTTAACCAAAGACTGAAAGACATTGATATACAGATCCTCCTTGAAACATGGACTAAGGCCAATAATGAATCCTATGTCCCCATCGGATACAGGGAATTCTCTGTCTCCGCCCTGAAAAACAAAAACATCAAACAGGGCCGGAGCTCAGGAGGAATATTAGTATGGTACAAAGAAGAGCTCCATGAACATATCAGAGCAGTGAAGAGAGGAGACAGCCATATCTGGATAAGAATAAGCCGCTCCATCCTCACATCCGTGGCCGACATCTACCTCTGTGCAGTGTACGTAGCACCTCCAGAGTCTCCATACTTCAACCCAGACAGCTTTGAGACCCTAAAGACTGAAGCTGCCCATTTCCAGACTCTTGGGAACGTTCTCATCTACGGAGACCTCAACGCAAGAACGGGAAGAGAAAGAGACTACCTGACCACTGATGGAAACATCTATATACTTGGAGCAGATACCGACTGTGACAACCCAGTGCACACCGACAGGAACAGCTATGATTGCACAGTTAATAAAAGTGGCAGAACGCTGTTGAACCTATGCCGAAGCCTTGGACTTCGTATCCTCAATGGCCGCACCAAGGGAGACTCACTGGGAAGACATACCCTAAACTCCCATGTGGGCAGCAGTGTGATAGACTATGCCATCACAGATATGGACCCTACAAATATTGGCGCCCTTATAGTCACCCCGCAAACACATCTGTCAGACCATAACCAACTGCTCCTATACATCAAATCCACAAAGAAATCACCCTCACAAACCCCGCAAAAGACCGGCCTCTTTAGCCTGCCACCATCCTTCAAATGGTCCAAGATGTCGGCCCCAAAATACAAAGATGCCATCAACAGACCAGAGATCAAGGAGAAGCTCCAATGTTTCCATAATAACGTGTATGAACTCAACCCAGAAGGAGTACACCTAGCGGTAAGAGACCTTAACGACATTCTATGTGCCATGGCAGAAATGTCTGACCTGAAAAGAATCATCAACAAGAGACCGAGTAAACAAAATCCCAACAACTGGTTTGACAAAGAATGCAAGACCATACGGAAGGCCCTAAGAATGGCCTCAAATAAAAAACACAGAGACCCCAATAACCCCACTCTGAGAGAAGCCTACCACACCGTACAACGAAATTACAAAGCCATCCTCAGAAAGAAAAAGCAAAACGACATCTCTACCAAACTCCTCCAACTCCAAGATGCCCTTGAAGACAACAAATTTTGGGAACTGTGGAATCACCTTGGATCCAACCAGAAAAGGAACAGCCTCCACATCCAGAGCGGCAACATCTGGCTCCAGTACTTCAAGGACCTCTACAATGACATCCCAAGTGAAGACCTGAACCTGGCACAAAAAGAGCTTGTGAAAAAACTGAAAGATATGGAGGAAAAGTTCAAAGATTTCCAAAATCCTCTGGATACACCAATCACACTGACAGAAATAACAGAAAGGATCACACAGATAAAAGGTAAAAAAGCCAGTGGTCCAGATGGGATCCTCCCAGAAATGCTGAAATACAGCCCTCCAGACATCCAGGCTGCGATAACAAAACTATTTAATATTGTACTGCAGGCCGGCTGCTTCCCCAAAAACTGGAACCAAGGCCTCATAACCCCTATACACAAAAATGGGGACAAGTACGACCCAGCAAACTACCGAGGGATATGTGTCAGCAGCAACCTGGGTAAACTCTTCAACTGCATCCTGAACAAGAGGATCCTCACCTTCCTCACCGAGCACAACGTCCTCAGCAAGAGCCAAGCAGGGTTCATGCCAAACCACCGCACCACTGACCACATCTACACTCTGCACAGCCTCATCAAGAGCCACGTCCACAATACAAAGAACGGGAAGATATACGCTTGTTTTGTGGACTTCAAGAAGGCCTTCGACTCAGTGTGGCACCCAGGACTATTCCTAAAATTGCTGGGGAGCGGAATAGGAGGCAAAACATATGATGTCATCCGAAGCTCCTACACAGAGAACAGTTGCAGTGTGAAGGTCAACGGAAGGAGGACAGCCTATTTCCAACAAAGTCGAGGAGTGAGACAGGGCTGCAGCCTCAGTCCAACGCTCTTTAACATCTACATCAACGAGCTGGCAGTGGCCCTAGAGTCCTCCTCAGCACCAGGACTCACCCTCCATGACACCCAGGTGAAATTTCTGCTGTATGCAGATGACCTCGTGCTGTTATCACCAACTGAGAAAGGCCTCCAAGATCATCTGAAAATCCTAGAGACCTTCAGCAGCACATGGGCACTGCCAATCAACGAGAAAAAAACTAATATCATGGTGTTCCAGAAAAGAAAGCAGAAACCCACTGGCAATCCTACCTTTATGATAGACAACCGTCCACTTACTGAAACCAACAGGTACACCTACCTGGGCCTAGAACTCAGCCAGTCAGGGAGCTTCAAGCAAGCCATAGAGTCACTAAAAGACAAGGCATCCAAAGCCTTCTATGCCATCAGAAGGCGTCTGTACCACCTCAAGGCACCAGTAACCGTATGGCTAAAAATTTTTGACTCCATCATTGCCCCAATTCTTCTATACGGTAGTGAGGTCTGGGGCCCAGTCTCATACCCAAACTGGTCAAAGTGGGACGCTGGGCCGACAGAAATATTCCACCTAGAGTTCTGCAAGCATCTTCTCCAAGTCCATCGGATCACATCAAATAGCGCCTGCCGAGCAGAGCTGGGCAGATTCCCACTACACATCGCAATAAAGAAGAAGGCACTGTCATTCAAGGCTCATCTACAAAGTAGCAGTCCCAGCTCCTACCATCACAAAGCCTTCCTACACCAGGAAGCCTCAGGAAGCCTCCCAAGGAAAAGTACCCAAAGCCAGTCTGACCAAGCCATCAACCTCCATGGCCTGACAAAAGGTGAAATCCAGAAAATGGTACACAAAGTCAAAGAGGAATATCTCAGCATCTGGAGGAACGACATAAACAAATCCCAGAAACTGACAATATACCGGAATCTACAGAGGGAGTACAAACTGGCCCCATATCTAGAGAAACTAGAAAACCCCAAAGATCGACAGATCCTGAGCCGGTACAGACTGAGCGCCCACAGCCTACTCATCGAATCCGGGCGGCACCGACAGAACTACAAGCCTCGAGAGAACAGACTCTGCCAGCAGTGCCCCCAGGAGGCCGTGGAGGATGAGGCCCACTTCCTGCTGAGGTGCCCCAAATACTCCGCAGTGAGGGACACTCACTTCAAGAGACTGTCTGATCTCCTCCCAGATTTCACCTCCAAGGAGGAGGAAGAGAAACTGCCGATAATACTGGGGGAAGAGGAAAGTGCAGTGGCCGTAGCAGCGGAATATGTCAGTGCCTGCCACAGACTAAGAGGAGCCTGATATGTCATGGACTCCCGTACCCCAACACTGGACATATCCCTATCCCCCGACTAAAGAGCCCGATATGTCATGGACTCCTATACCCCACCCTGGAAACATCCCCTATCCTCTAAAAGGAATTTGATATTCCCTGGACCTCTATATGCCCCCCCTCCCCCACCCCCGTATTTTTACCATATGCTTTGGCAATGCTAACATGTACTTAGTCCTGCCAATAAAGCTCATTTGAATTTGAATTTGAATACATCCGATCCGCAGATATATCCGATCCGCAGATATATCCGATCCGCAGATACATCCGATCCGCAGATACATCCGATCCGCAGATATATCCGATCCGCAGATATATATCCGATCCGCAGATACATCCGATCCGCAGATATATCCGATCTGCAGATACATCCGATCCGCAGATATATCCGATCCGCAGATACATCCGATCCGCAGATACATCCGATCCGCAGATATATCCGATCCGCAGATATATCCGATCCGCAGATACTGCCGATCCGCAGATATATCCGATCTGCAGATACATCCGATCCGCAGATATATCCGATCCGCAGATACTGCCGATCCGCAGATATATCCGATCTGCAGATACATCCGATCCGCAGATACATCCGATCCGCAGATACATCCAATCCGCAGATACATCCGATCCGTAGATACATCCAATCCGCAGATACTGCCGATCCGCAGATACATCCGATCCGCAGGTACATCCGAACCGCAGACACTGCCGATCCACAGATACTTTTGGACATCAGATACATCCAAACCTCAGATACACCCGATCCGCAGATACATCTAAACCGCAGATATATCCAAACTTCAGATACATCCAATCCCCAGATACATCCGATCCGCAGATACATCCGAACCGCAGATACACCCTATCCACAGATACATCTGTCCCGCAGATATTTCTGAGCTGTAGATACTGTACAGCCGAACTGCAGATACATCCGAACCACAGAATACATGCGAGCTGCAAATACATCTGAGCTGCAGATACATCTAAACCACAGATACATCTGATCCGCAGATACGACTGAACTGCAGATGCATTTGAATCACATATACATTGGAACTGTAAATACTTTCGAATCACAAATACATGGGAGCCACAGATACGTGTTACAAGGATAAAAGGGTCCATCTCTACATACAAAGCGGGTGGAATTGTGCATTATGATGAGATATTGGACTGCAGAGGGTCCGTATCTAGTCCCTGCACAGGGGCCCTTCTGTCTGAAACTGCTCTTGCCACCATGTGCCAGAAATCAGCGTTCAGGTCTCATCCTCCCCAGCCCCTGGCGGGAGCACACTGCAGGAAAGGACGCCGGTGATATGCAGCATCTGTCACCGGCTTTACTACCGCTATGAAACCGATCAGACTGTAGCGTCTACAGGTGCATCTTCACCAAAAGGACAAATCTAACCCTGCAAAGTGGCGAAATTGCAGCAGTGCGGCATAACAGGAATCTAACGTTCAGATATTAGCGGTCCCTAAGCTGTATGTGAAGCTTGTAGCACACTGTACACAAGGTGGTATATATCCTGTAATAAGATGTTGAGTTGTCCCTGCTTATTGCTTCATCTCGGAGGTTTGCAGTATGGGGAGCCATGTAGTGGGTCCCATAACACCCCTATATGTCCAAGAATGAAAGCCCCCCATATGGTTGTACCCAGACCCGGTACTGGTCTCTGAGTGTCATAGAAAATGTTAAAATCTCTGAAGCCACATGTCACGAATCCCATTGGATATGTCAGGGATCTCACCAATATGTCACGGTCCAAAGGGAGGATACCTTTATCATCCCCAACACTCACACCAATTTGTCATGAACCGGGGTTGTTTGGTTGCCCCTGGTTCTTTCTGACGGGGATTTATCTATATCCCTCTACCCAGTTCTAGTTTGGAACTTGCAGCTCTCTAGCGCACCCTTTACCCTCAGGTCAGTCAGGCACTGCACCTAGGGTAATTAGTTTCCAGAAAGGCTGCCTGCTATGTACTGACTATTGGGCACACTGCAGCGAGGATGATATAACCACTCCCACTCAGGCGGGAACAATAATTATCAACTCCACCGTCGCTACAAAGCCTCTCAAACGCACTGGACAAATTCACTGCCACCAGCTTCGATTTTCCAAGTATTAACGGGTCCGGAGTCAACCCAAATAAGTAGCGTAATTCACTTCAGAGGACGCGACAGTTCGTTATAGAGCAGGGAGAGACAAGCTAGAAGTTTTATATTTTAGTCCAAAAAAAGATAGGCAGTGTTTACAAAGTATAAAAAGATATTATAAAGGAGACAATTATATGTACAATACAATTACAAATAAAAAAAGCATTACAATTGAAAAGAACCCTTACAGGTCGTTATGTCATTGCATCATTATGGCTGGCCGTGTGCTCAGGAGACACATCAAGATGCATATTACATCTGTATAGCAGCAGAGAAAAAACATGTGAAGACTGCTCGCTTCACTACTTATTTCCTAACCTAAAACCCAGGCACTCCCCCTTTGGTGACATCACTTAGAGGCTGAAACCTCCCCTTTTCTTAGAGGTACACATATCTCGCTGTATGAACGTCGTATAAGAAAGACACTATGATCAGAATGTGCCCCACATCATGGGGATTCTTTTAAGTGTAAACACGGAGCAATTACCTGGACCGCTTACGGAGAAATCCACGCTTTAAACTCGTTGCGTTTAGCTGCTAGCGGTTTAAGTGAGTTATAGATCTATCGAGGGGCATCCGGAATGTATAATTCTTATATCTCTAGCCTGGATCGGTGCCCCTGTATATCACTTAAATAGAACAATCAAAGCACATGCAGTTTGGAAGTGGCTATACCAGTTTTGGCTGGTATTATGCGTGAGGAGGGAATGAGTACTTTTCACAGAGTCTGGTATTTGTAGCGTAGTAGAGCTATAAACATTCTTGTGGGAGGAGGGAAGAAAGAGTGGCTTAGAATTCACACACGCACAGGCAGAGTGGGAAGGAGGGTCGGACAGGCCCGCAGCGTGTCCGAAAAAATACTCAAACATGGCATATTCACATTATCGTAACAAAACCCCTCCCTCCTCTTTTCCTTTTGCAGTAGGACAAGAGCTAGCAATCTGAGCTTTCTTAAAGTGGCCTGTACAATGGACATGGGGAAATAGTAGATTACCTATAGCCATGGGGTAAGGAAGCTAATTAAGCTATGAATAATTAACCATTCAAGTCTTTTTGAAGCTCAAATGCCAACAAGGATGTCTTTTATGTGACAGACTGAGATGTACACCATGTTCCAAATTATTATGCAAATTTTATTTTTCTCGGATTTTCCTAAATGGTTGGTGCAAATGACAGTCAGTCTAATAAAAGTCATCACCCATTAGATTATACATCGAATTTTATTGAAGAAACCTCCCAATGATAACAGTATAATCTCCAAAATGAATAAAAACTCAAAATGCACTGTTCCAAATTATTAGGCACAGTAGAATTTCTATACGTTTGATCTGTTTTAAAGAACTGAAAATGCTCATTTGTTGAATTTGCAGCATTAGGAAGTCACATTCACTGAACAAAAAAAGCTATTTAACTCCAAAACCTCCTAACAGGCCAAGTTACATGTTAACATAGGAACCCTTCTTTGATATCACCTTAACAATTCTTGCATTTTTGCGTTTTTGGGGAGTTTCTGCTTGTACGTCTTTGCATGAAGTCAGAATAGCCCCCCAGAGCTGCTGTTTTGATGTGAACTGCCTCCCACCCTCATAGATCTTGTGCTTGATGATACTCCAAAGGTTTTCTATAGGTTTGAGGTCAGGGGAAGATGGTGGCCGCACCATGAGTTTATCTCCTTTTATGCCCATAGCAGCCAATGACTCAGAGTTATTATTTGCAGCATGAGATGAGGCATTGTCAGCATGAAGATGATTTTGCTCCTGAAGGCACGTTTCTGCGTTTTAGACCATGGAAGAACGTCAGTCAGAAACTCTATATACTTTGCAGATGTCATTTTCACATCTTCTGGAACCTTAAAGGGCCCTACCAGCTGTTTCCCCATGATTCCGGCCCAAAACATGACTCCTCCACCTCCTTGCTGACGTCGCAGCCTTGTTGGGACATGGTGGCCATCAACCAACCATCCACTACTCCATCCATCTGGACCATACAGGGTTGCTCGACACTCATCAGTAAACAAGACTGTTTGAAAATTAGTCTTCATGTATGTCTGGGCCCACTGCAACCGTTTCTGCTTGTGAACACTGTTTAGGGCTGGCCGAATAGTAGGTTTATGCACCACAGCAAGCCTTTGAAGGATCCTACACATTGAGGTTCGAGGGACTCCAGAGGCACCAGCAGTTTCAAATATCTGTTTGCTGGTTTGTAATGGCTTTTTCGCTGCTGCGCTCTTAATCTGATGAACTTGCCTGGCAGAAACCTTCCTTATTATGCCTTTATCAGCACGAACACGTCTATGCTCAGATTCAGCCACAAATCTCCTAACAGTATGATTATCACGCTTAAATTTTCTGGAAATATATAATGTTTTCATACCTTGACCAAGGCATTGCACTATTTGATTCTTTTCGGCAGCAGAGAGATCTTTTTTCTTTCCCTTGTTACTTGAAAACTGTGGCCTGCTTAATAATGTGGAACATCATTTTTAAGTAGTTTTCCTTTAATTAGAATCACCTGGAAAACTAATTATCACGTGTGTTTAAGATTGATTTCAGTGATCCATTGAGCCCTGACACACAATACCATCCATGAGTTTAAATCACTTAAATCCAATTTACATAATAATTTGGAACACAGTGTATAGAATAGGCTGGAAAGGCCACTTACATTTTGAAAGGATTGAAGCAAATATCAACCTCTGTTAGAGATAAGTATTGTTCATCCAGTATGCACATTCCCTTCATGAACACATCTTTGGCAGACTTGATGTCTCTGATACAAAATATTGTTTGTATAAATCCGATAGTGATGAGACATACATTTTCAGTTTCAGGGCGAATCAGGGAAGAAGATGCATATTTTATCATAACTGTAACCCCTGCCTATAAGCCAAAAACCTGTAGGAGGCATCACCCACATCAATGAAAGCAGGGGGAGGGATAGAGAAGCTGTGAGGAGGGGTAGGGAGATCCCAGAATGGGCGCCTCTTGTACCAGACCAACAGGATTAACATACAGCGAGATAGAACTTAAGAGTTTTTCTGTGGGTATACAGGGGAAGTCAGGGGGTTATGGAATGAAGCTCTAGTGATGAATAAGGTCATAGTTTTAGTTGACATCAAGTTTAATCTACCCAGGTTATACATTATTTCACCCCAGAGCTGTAATCACAGCTACACTGCTCAGAACTGCTGTATAATGTGCTTTATTCTGCTGCCATATAAAGACTTGAGAGTAAGAATCTCCCATGCCATTGCTCAGCTACATGACCACAGATAGTGGTGCTGGCTTGGGATAGTATGGTTCCCACCATTTTGTGTGATCTTGGAAGAGGGAAAACTGCAGTCACTCACCTTTTTTGGTGGAATTTTTCATTAAACTTTCAGAGATAATTAAGGAGATGGCAGAGAGACACCAAGGATATTAATAATGGAATCTGTAAACTTCAGGTTTGCACGTCAGATCCATTATCAATATCACAACCTTCCTCTGTGACCGTGTCATAAAACTTCCCAGATTTACGGGCGGATGTGACGGCTCTCTTAATTGCAGGATGTGATTAATAAGCGACTTAAATAATATTGATATAACGCTTTTGCCATTTTTTTCCCTTGATTCGCGGCCGTTGGCGGAGGATAATGGACGATCGTCACTATTTACGGCCCTGCTTGATCTTCCATATAATTCTTTTTGGTTGTGAAAAGGTCAAATTGCTGTAGATTGGAATGTGTTTGATAAGATCACGGGCAAAGAAGTTTTCTGGAAGGAACTATAAATATTAAGGTGGGATTTTAGAAGAGTCTTTAAAGGGATTGTTAACTCGAAAGGGACCCAACTTGTTAGAAGGGTCCTCGCACAATTAGCTAAAAGCCTCTCTGCCTGATCTCCCTGCACTCAGCAGATCTCTTGGGTAAGCCCTCCCGCAGTAAGTGCTCCTCTTCCCTGTAGCGTCACCCCAGGGGAAATCGAGTATTAATAGTGTTCTCTCTTGGTGCAATCTCCGATTCATTTCATGTCTATGGTCTAGGCATTAGATCTGTTACTCATCTGTCATGGATCCAGCGCCTGGCTCTGCTTCCTCGTCCTTTGGCAGGCTCCCTATTCTTTGAGTTGTTGGATTGGAATAGGGCACCACTGGCATCATGTCTTCAAGCCTTATTATCAGTCATCTCAAGCAGCAGATCACTGCCTGAGTATTCAGGTAGTTGGTGTTCTCGGCACTGCAGCTCTGTCACAGTGCTGGGTTCTGCTACAATATATCATCAAAGTGTGTCTCCTAACTACCCAAGCCTGCCATAATGTTGAGCTCTGCTTCATCTCCAAAGTGTGTCTCTTGACCTACTCAACTCTGCCATAATATGCTGCACTCTGCTTCATCGCCACAGTGAGCCTTCTAACTAACTGCCTCCTGTTGCATAGTTCGGCTGTGCTAGAATACCTCATTGAATGTCCTGACTAACTCCTTTCTGCTACACATATGGGTTCTGCTACACTGTAACAGTAAGTCTCCTGTCCCAGTCAATTCTGCTACATGACTGGGCTCTGCTACATCACCCAACTCTGCTGAACAAATCTACGTGGAGCCATCAGACAAACCTAGTACTGCTGTATCATATGGATCTACTTCATTGATCAACTCTACAAATGTCTCAATTGAGTCCCAGCTCTGTTACATTACTGGGCTCTGCTATATCGCTTAACCATTCCATATAATGACATAATCTGCTCTGCTTCATTGCTAAGTCTACTCTGCTGTGCTACTATCTTGTCTCTGCACATGGGTAACACACATAGGTGACCATAGACGTGTGACGTTCGGTGGTCAATACTGGTGAGATCTGCAGACCATACTATGTCTTTAGCAGACCTGGAATTGCCAATATTTTTGTATGTAACTTTAAAGTCGCCTTTAAGAAAATCTTCCACATAAGATGATGTTATTTTGTGGATATTTATCTCCCCAGTTCTCACTGGCCGAGGAAAAACAAGCTGCTGCCAAACAGTTCACTGATTTAAATAGCCACCATGTAATACTTCATTCCTCCTGCGGGCGTGCTGTTGGGATATTGAGCACTTATCAGGTTCCTCAGTAGATTGCAGCTAATTAATGGGGGATTTAGCAGTCGGGCAACGTGTGATTTGCATATTTATTAGATATTCTCCTAAAGAGTTGTCAAAACCTGAGTCCCGCATGACACATTGCCAGACCTGGTAAATCAGAGATTCCCATCCCCAGACACATTTTATGCTTTCCATGTGCTGATGGTATTGATGATCACAGTCATTGTCAGGATCTGGTTGGAGCTATTAGGAGAATAAGTAACGATCCCGCAAGCGAGATTCTGTAACAACGTTCTGTGCAGGATCCGGTGGCCATTGGGACGTAACCTCAGATGATCTCTGCGTCTGCATCATGATATGAAGTCTTATAAAGAAAATTCATTACCAGCCGTCATCTCCTGGAGACACAGACACTAATCATCTGCAGTGTGTGTCATAAAGGCCCCCAGACAAACCTCACTGATCGTAAATCGCGGGGCCCAAAGACTGATCGCCTGCACATTGATGGACAATGAGCGCAGCTGTAGTGTCAGAGCGGTGGAGCTATCTGTTATCTATCTACCTATTATCTATCTGTTATCTATCTACCTATTATCTATCTATTATCTATCTATCTACCTATTATCTATCTACCTATTATCTATCTATTATCTATCTATCTATTATCGATCTACCTATTATGTACCTATTATCTATCTATTATCTATCTATCTATCTATCTATCATCTATCTATCATCTATCTACCTATTATGTACCTATTATCTATCTATTATCTATCTACCTATTATCTATCTATTATCTATCTATCTATTATCTATCTACCTATTATGTACCTATTATCTATCTATTATCTATCTATCATCTATCTATCATCTATCTACCTATTATCTATCTATCTACCTATTATCTATCTACCTATTATCTATCTGTTATCTATCTACCTATTATCTATCTATTATCTATCTATCTACCTATTATCTATCTACCTATTATCTATCTATTATCTATCTATCTATTATCTATCTACCTATTATGTACCTATTATCTATCTATTATCTATCTATCTATCTATCATCTATCTATCATCTATCTACCTATTATCTATCTATTATCTAACTATTATCTATCTATTATCTATCTACCTATTATCTATCTATTATCTATCTATTATCTATCTATTATCTATCTATCTATTATCTATCTACCTATTATCTATCTATTATCTATCTATTATCTATCTATTATCTATCTATGTATTATCTCTCTATTATCTATCTACGTATTATCTAGCTATTATCTATTATCTACTTTCAAAAAGAGTTGAGGCAGCACACCAAATCCAAAGTTATAAAGTGCATTTTAATAGCCCATGTGGCTATTACAAAGCACTTTATAACTTTGGATTTGGTGTGCTGCCTCAACTTTTTTTGAAAGTACTTACAAGGACTGGTATGTATCTGTGAGGCGTTTGCACCCTACCCCCTAACTGTGCTGTTTTTTCAATTGTTTTTGTTTATTATCTATATATATTATCTATCTATCTTTTACAGGTGCTTCTCACAAAATTTCATCAAAAAGTTAATTTATTTCATTTCTTCAATTCAAAAAGTGAATCTCCTATATTCTATAGAGTCATTACAGAGTGATCTATTTCACATGTTTATTTCTGTTAATGTTGATGATTATGGCTTACAGCCAATGAAAACCCAAGAGTCATTATCTCAGTAAATCAGAATAATTAATAAAAATCATCTGCAAAGGCTCCTAAGCATTTATAAAGGTCCTTTAGTCTGTTTCAGTAGCTCCACAATCATGGGGAAGACTGCTGACCTGACAGATGTCCAGAAGGCGTCACTGACACACTCCACAAGGAGGGTAAGCCACAAAAGGTCATTGCTAAAGAAGCCGACTGTTCACAGAGTGCTGTGTCCAAGCATATTAATGGGAAGTTGAATGGAAGGAAAAAGTTTGGTAGAAAAAGGTGCACAAGCAACCGGGATAACCGCAATCTTGAAAGGATTGTTAAGAAAAGGCCATTCAAAAATTTGTGGGAGATTCACAAGGAGTGGACTGCTGCTGGAGTCATTGCTTCAAGAGCCACCACACACAGATGTATCCAGGACATGGGCTACACGTGTCACATTCCTTGTGTCCGGCCACTCATGGCCAATAGACAAGGCCAGAAGCGTTTTACCTGGGCCAAGGAGAAAAAGAACTGGACTGTTGTCAGTGGTCCAAGGTGTTGTCTTCAGATGAAAGTAAATTTTGCGTTTCATTTGGAAATCAAGGTCCCAGAGTCAGGAGGAAGAGTGGAGAGGCCACAATCCAAGCTGCTGGAGGTCTGGTGTGAAGTCTTCACAATCAGTGATGGTTTGGGGAGCCATGTCATCTGCTGGCGTAGGTCCAATGTGTTTTATCAAGACCAAAGTCAGCGCAGCCGTCTACCAGGACATGTTAGAGCACTTCATGCTTCCCTCTGCCGACAAGCTTTTTGGAGATGGAAATGTCATTCTCCAGCAGGACTTGGCACCTGTCCACACTGCCAAAATTATCAATACCTGGTTTACAAACAACAGTATCACTGTGCTTTATTGGCAGCAAACTCGCCTGACCTTAACCCCATCTATGGAGGATTGTCAAGAGGAAGATGAGAGACACCAGACCCAACAATGCAGAGGAGCCGAAGGCTGCTATCAAAGCAACCTGGGCTTCCATAACCCCTCAGCAGTGCCACAGGCTGATCACCTCCATGCCACGCCGCATTGATACAGTAACTGATGGAAAAGGAGCCACGACCAAGTATTGAGTGTATTTACTGACCATACATTTCAGTAGGCCAACATTTCAGATTTCAAAATCTTTTTTCAAGTTGGTGTTATAAAGTATTCTAATTTACTGAGATAATGACTTTTGGGTTTTCATTGACCGTAACCATAATCATCAACATTAACAGAAATAAACACGTGAAATAGATCACTCTGTGCGTAATGACTCTATATAATATGAGTTTTACTTTTTGTATTGAAGAACTGAAAGAAATTACCTTTTTAATGATATTCTAATTTTTTGAGAAGCACCTGTTTATATCTTGGTAGGTCTAAATCCATTTATTTCAGATGTGTATGGTAACAGCTTATACAGTTTACTTTATATTTATTATTATTGTCTCTAGAAATAAAAGGATAAATTGTAAATATTTACACAAAGAGGAAGAAATAATAAATATTGTAACCTGTAAATAATAATACAAGTATAAAACATGAAATAAATTACTTTATGTCCTGACTGTCACACTTTTCCCATACGGCTGCAGAATTTGCCCCCAGTGGGAATATTTTGACAGCCGTCTTGATTGTCACTAATGGTATGTTTCCACGGTCAGGAATGGCTCAGTATTTGCTCAGGATTTGACACAGGTAATATCTGCATCTGAGGTCACTGTCAGGTCACCTGCTTTTTTTATGTGGTTTTTGATGCGTTTTCATGTGTGTTTTTTTCATGCGGATTTGTGTGTTTTTGTAAGCTAAATAAAGATATAAAAAACAAAAAGAATTGTGATGTAATTTCCTTGTCCAACCTCTTCTTTTACATACTCCATTGAAGAATAATGTTTACACACAGATAGATAGATACATCTATAGATAGATAATAGAGATATAGATAGATAGATAGATAATACCAAGATAGATAGATAGATAATAGATAGATAATACCAAGCCCGATGTTTAGTAATAAACATAAAAAAAGATACATAAAGAGATAGGCCAGGATCACACTTGCGAGAAACTCTCACGAGTCTCACACCTCAATACTCGGCACTGCCGCGGGCACTCGGGACCGGAGCGTGCGGCTGCAGGTATTTCTATGCAGCTGAACGCTCCGGTCCAAGTGCCGGCGGCAGTGCCGGGTATTGAGGTGTGAACCTTGTGCAAGTTTCTCGTAAGTATAACCCCAGCCTTAAATGCAATATCTGTTTAATTTAAAAAAAAATTATAAAAATGATCTGGGCTCCCGCGCAATTTTCTGCGCCAGAGAGGGAAAGCCAGCTACTGATGTTTGTAGCCTGGGAAGGGGTTAATACCCATGGCGCTTTCCAGGCTATGAATATCAGCATGCAGCTGTATATTTAGCCTTTACTGGCTTTTAAAATAGGGGGACCCCCCAAAAAATGATGTGGGGTGTCCCTGTAATTAGTAGCCAGAAAGGCTACGCAGACAGCTGCGGGCTGATATTCATAGCCTAGGAAGGGGCCATGGATATTGGCCCCCCTGGCTACAAATACCAGCTCCCAGCCACCCCAGAAATGGTGCATCTGTAAGATGCGCCAATTCCGGCGCTTAGCCTCTCTCTTCCCACTGCCCTGTAGTGGTGGCATATGGGCTAATAAGGGGTTAATGTCACCTTTGTAAGGTGACATTAAGCCCGGTTAGTAATGGAGAGGCGTCAATAAGACTCCTTCCATTACTAATCCTATAGTTGGTAAAGGGATAATAAAACACACACACATGCAGAATAAAGTATTTTAATGAAATAAAACACCACACGGTTTTGCCATCTTTATTACCCTGGTAATCCAAGTGAAGCCGTCGATCGTCTGGAATAAAAAAAACAGTATACTCCCTGGTCCGACGCAGTCCTTAATAACGAGTGTCCCAAGACAAGTGCAGCTCTGCTACATCTGGATGCCTGACATCCAGACATAGCAGAGCTTGTAGATGACCCCCGGAGATAACTCTCCGGCGATCACCTACACTCTAGCTCTCGCGGTCAGCTGACCGTGAGAACTAGCCTAGGGTGACTTGAGATAACCCCCCGGTCACGTGCACGGCAGTTCTCGCGGTAATCTAAGTTATCGCGAGAACTGTAGTGGACGCGGACTTTCGGCGGTGTGACAGGTAAGACCTTATTTAAATTAGTAGACATGCGTAGTAAGCTGCGTTTACACAGTTATTACTCACGTGACTAATCATTAGATGCGGTTTTACCAAATCTAACGATAGTCCATGGTAAATTTATGGATCGTCGCCGCATTGTAAACAGACATGCTGCGTTCTGGAAAGACGAGCCGCATGTCTGTTTCCGCGAGTCTGCCGCCTGTGTCTTATAATGCATAGTGGAGACGGGATTTCATGAGAATCTATGGAGGAAGATGAGACACCAGACCCAACAATGCAGACGAGCTGAAGGCTGCTATCAAAGCAACCTGGGCTTCCATAACCCCTCAGCAGCGCCACAGGCTGATCGCCCTCCACTATGCTGTAACATCTGGAATAATCAAGCCGCAGATTACAATATTTTTGGCAAAAGTAATAACCTTTTGATACATTTTATTTTTCCTTTTGAGGGTTAAAAAAGCGACTTGGGCGTAGCTGCTTGTTCACGGAGAGACTCGTCGTGTCTGCTGTCAGTAGATACCTACAAGGTTAATTGTTTGCACCCGACCAGCACATGTGATTAAGGATCGCGCTGCCATGTAGAGACAGATGGGTGTTCGGCGGCACTGACTGCCGGAGCCAGGAACTGGGTGGACAGAACTGTTCCGCCAAACAGATGGACGATACGCCGTGTGCGGGATATTTTTATACAAGGACACTGGACTGGTGATGGACGTCTTGCGATGGTATCTCCTCTCTCCAGATTCCATTAAAAATTGCAGATCCTTCAGTTGCAGCTTCGAGACAAAACGGGTCTTTATCCGCAACATTAACCTCTTGGGGCTGGGATTTTTTTGGTGCAAAGTTAAACCAGCAGAAGGAAATCGTAAGCCCTTCCTTTATATTTCTCAAAATCTGCTCTAAAATCAGCACCGAAAAACTGTCCCCGAAACAGCACAGTCTTCACAGTGTCAATAAATCTGACACTTTTTAGTGATTTTTCGCACATCTTCAGTACAAGCCAATTATTATTTTTGTTTTTCATCTTTTCTTCGTGACAGATAGGGCTTTATCTCGGACTCCTTTTTACACATCGGGAGTTTGCTTTTTCAGAATAATTGCGCTTGGATGGTATGAAAAGTAGCAAAAAAAAAATAAAATGTAATTTATATTTGTATCCACTATTGTTTTCTGGTTATTTTGATATTTTTTATGACCTAGTTAGATGAACTTTTCGTGCAGTGAGTTACAGACTATTTTTGGGGGTAATGGTGATTTTGTTTTTCTATTGTATATTATGGTCGCGATCATAAGTCTCATTATTAATTAGGCAGAAACAGCTAGAAACAAGCATTCTTCTGGAGCGTCATTTTTACAATGCTATAGCTATAGCTACCTTTTACATACTTTAAATCATAGGTTTATAGGTGTAATAATACCTGAAATCATACCTGTTGTTTCATTTGATTTTTTGGAATAAGATATTTGAGAAATAAGACTATTTCTGGCCATTATATAACATGTAAGCTTCATTTTTCACCTAATTTTCTGTTGTCTCTAAGCTAGTGGATGCAGACTAGCTGATGTCTCCCATACACAACGCACAGAGATGTGATAAATTCCTGCTTTCCTGTCTCTATATACCACATTTACAGAAGCCTCAGCAGCAAAGAGGAAATTTTACAGCAGAACTGAGCAGAGTAGCTGTCAATCCTTCACTGGAGTGAGATAAAACAAACTTGAAAACAGCAGCAAGGAGGACGTTAGCAGTACTGAGCAGTGTAGTTTTGAATCCTTCAATAGCGTGACCTAAAACGCTTACTTGAAAGCATGAAGGGGTTTTGGCCAGTGCAGTTGGGAAGCCTTAATTGGAGTGGGATAAAACACTTGAAAGAAGCAGCATGGAGGACATTATACAGCAGTAATGAACAGTGTAGCTGTGAATCCTTCACTGGAGTGTGATAAAATACTTGAAACAAGAAGCATGGAGGACATTACACAGCAGTATTGAACAGTGTAACTGTAAATCCTTCACTGGAGTGTGAAAAAACACTTGAAAGCAGAAGCATGGATGACATTACACAGCAGTACTGAGCAGTGTAGCTGTGAATCCTTCTGGATTGAGATAAAGCACTTATTTGAAAGCAGAAGCATGGAGGACGTTATTCAGTAGTACTGATCAATGTAGCCGTGATTCCTTCTCTGGATTGAGATAAAACACTCATTTGAAAGCAGCAGCATGGAGGACATTATACAGCAGTACTGAGTAGTGTAGCTGTGAGTCATTCATTGAAGTGAGCAAGAACACTTGCTTGAAAGCAGCAGGTACTGAGATGTTTTAGGCTTAGGGGGATACATTTTATTGGTACAAAAGACACAAATTAAAATTCCCTGCAGGGGTTAGAAAAAAGACCAACAAGTGGTAATAACTAGCACGAAAAGGTTAACATCCATGCAGATGGGCGCTGGAGGTAAGATGAGTGAGAGGGAAGGTATTTAGAGTAACATGTCCGTGTCTGCCATTATGGCCATTAAACCTCCTCTACAAATAATCTCCACCCTACGCCAATGTTATAAAAAAATATCACAAAAAGTAATCCTTACTCATGCTACTGAAGATAATCCCCAGTGTACATGCAAGTGCAACGTGTGTTTCGTGCATTGATACCTCGCTTTTTTAAAGGGAAGTCACTAGGAGTATGGTGGAGATACTTATGATAAATTGCGCTATCTGTTTCTATGTTACATTGTTGTATCAATCTCTAGGCAATACTAATGACTTTCCCCGATCCCGTTGTCCCCTCCCCCACCCCGGGTTCTCGGACAGGTTACAGACCGCACTTCCACGAGCCAAGCACAATTATTTAGTTGTATAAAGTATCCACCTTTATTAATATTTTCCTAGTTTAAATAATATTTTCATGGCACAATTAAGTCGGACTTTACAAGTGTAAAAAGCCATTAGGAGCATGTAAGATAATTTTTCCATTGAATTATCACTAAACTCCCGCAGCCAGATGATATTTTTACAACCAAACGGTATTTAAAATGATGAAATTGGAGAAGATGGGCACAAATCGTGTTTTACGTTTTCCATCTCGGCAGCAGTAAACTGACACAGACCTATAAATTCTTAATAACGTATCATAATATAAAAGGATACAAGCAGAGCTATATTACGCTCTGGTGTAATGTATGGACGAGGGGCTGCCAGTGACTGGGTGCAGCGAGAAGCTCCTGGGTCCATGGCCGTCACTGCTGCAGCCAAACAACAGAGACTGTGCAAGTGGAAACACAATCTGTCACTGCTGCAGCCAAACAACAGAGACTGAGGCAGCAGCGGAAACACAATCCGTCACTGCTGCAGACAAACAGAGACCAGGGCAGCAGCGGAAACACAATCTGTCACTGCTGCAGCCAAACAGAGACCAGGGCAGCAGCGGAAACACAATCCGTCACTGCTGCAGTCGAACAGAGATGAGGGCAGCAGTGGAAACACAATTCATCACTGCTGCAGCCAAACAACAGAGACCAGGGCAGCAGCAGAAACACAATCCATCACTGCTGCAACCAAACAACAGAGACCAGGGCAGCAGCGGAAACACAATCCGACACTGCTGCAGTCAAACAGAGACCAGGGCAGCAGCTGAGACACAATTTGTTACTGCAGCAGCCAAACAACAGAGACCAGGGCAGTAGCTGAAATACAATCCATCACTGCTGCAGCCAAACAACAGAGACCATGGCAGTAGTGGAAACACAATCAGACACTGCTGCAGTCAGAGACCGGAGCAGCAGTGGAAACAATCTGACACTGCTGCAGTCAAACAGAGACCGGGGCAGCAGTGGAAACAATCCGACACTGATGCAGTCAAACAGAGACGAGGGCAGCAGCTGAAACACAATTTGATACTGCTACAGCCAAACAACAGACACCAGGGCAGCAGCTGAAACACAATCCATCACTGCTGCAGCCAAATAATAGAGACCAGTGCAGCAGTGGAAAAACAATCCGTCATTGCTGCAGCCAAACTGAGACTGGGGCAGTAACAGGAACTCGGTGCATTACTGCAGTGGCCAAACAACAGTGACCCGGGCAGCATTGCTGTTGATATGATTTCACTGCTTCAGCCAAACAACAGAGACCAGAGCAGCATCACTGTTGATATAACGTCACTGGTGCAACCAAACAACAGAGACCTGTGCATCAGTGGAAACACAATATGTCACTACTGCAGCCAAACAACAGAGACCAGTGCAGGATGGGAAACAAAGTCCCGGATCCAGGGAGGGTATGTAAGGCAGCTTTTGCCCCTAACTAAGCCTGCTTGCAGAAGATAACTGAAAGAGAACAACCCATTTAAGGACCTCCAGAAAGGATCTTCTGTCTTTTTGATTACTCCTCTCGCGGTCTCGTGCCTCGTTCTTCGTTCCCCATGTGACCGTATGACATTTTGAAGATCTGGTGGAAGCGGCGGCGATCGGACAAATGAGGCGTGGACCTAGGACTGATGTGTCTAAGCTTTCAGGATTTTTGAGTCAACTGTTTATTACACTTTATGGCCTGGAGAAACCTCAGAGACTAAAAAATGTCTTTTCACTGCAATTTTGAGTGGGGCAAAACTGCTCTGAAATGATTTTGGGGAACTTCGCTCATTTCACTTTTTAATTATTCTCATGAATAATACAGAATTCAGTGAACATGATCCTGCCGGTGCACGGGGAGCTCTTTAAATATTTGCTATGTATTTGAACCTTTTGTTTCTGAGCGTTGCTTTCTGTTTCCGTTCAGGAGCTTCATTTGCATTTCTCTACTCGGAGTTTGATGAGAGACTTTGTCTTGAAGTTTGACTGAGCCTGTAACTCCTGGATCTCAGCCCTCCTACACCTGCGGCAGCGAGCGCTCTCCTTGTCACTCTCTCGTGACTCATAATATATACCAGGAAATTGCAGAATCTCATATACATAAGAGAATAAAAACGCAGAGCTGTGAAATACCGGCGTGGCGCATTTAAGGAGAATTCTAGGAAAGAGGAGAACGTTCTGTCACGTGGATACATCATTTGGTGACAAGTGGGGTCCTATTCTTCCACTGCCTCCACAGTTAGGATGCAAAGTATATCAATCTCTAGCACAATGCTGAATCCACTATAAATACGCCTGAGCTGGCACACATTGCAGCTGAAATCCAAACAAAATGTTCAAAACTTCTGGATTTCTTCAGAGCCAAATCCTCCAGCCTCGTCTGCTATCACTGAGCTTATTAATGGTCGTCCGAGGAAGGTTCCTCTGCTGAATGCACTTGGGAAAATCATCAAGATCCTCAGCTGGCAGCTCCTGTGTAATCACTGACCAATGACGTCCCAGATGTGGAGACAAGTCCGGAGACGCTGCGTCACCTTGTCACACTGGAATGGCTTTTATGTTTTTTTAATCAAAATCGCATTAACTACGAACCCAGTATTATTTACATGTACTATTACTATTTACTTAATTACTCTCTGTAGAGAATATGCTCATTTTGATTTTTTTGTTTTTTTAGAATAATCTGAGATTGATCTAGAGACCACATGGACAACACCATGAAGAGGTCGTCATGAAAAACATCACTCCAGTAATACAATAATGCATGACCCCTCTAGTCTTCATTCCAGGTGCACTAACAGTTCGGGATTACAATGATTTGGTCATGGAAACAAAGGTCCGGCCATTTCTCCAAAGTTTCCCAGGAGCCATTTCTTCAAACTCTGCATTTTTCATGCTACTGTGAGCGTCGTCTAAACCTGCTCCCATAGCTGCAGCGTCTCCAGACTTGTCTCCACATCAGGGACATCATTGGTTGGTGATCACACACAGGGTCGGACTGGCCCACCGGGAAACCGGAGAATCCTTCGATGCGCCTGCCCCCTGGCCAGCACCACTACTCCTGCCTCCTTCATTTGGCTGCTCTGCCCTGTATTCTGATCGCGTGCACCGAGTGCATTATTCCATACCTGGTGCTGGCCTCTGCACTGCTCAGTAACTAGTGATGTGAAGTGAGCATTTTCTCACCACCGGCCACTGCTGCAGCTTCTATTGATCTCATTGTGCTCACCGCTCTCTCAGCTGCTGAGTCCTCGATGAGATCAATGTAAGCCACGGCAGCAGGTCACGAGAAAGCACTCACTTCACATCACTAGTTACTGAGCAGTGCAGAGGCCGGCACCGGGTACAGAACAACGCACTCACAGCACAGCCGGCTCAATCACTGACTGTGAGACTGAACACACCATGTCTAGAATGGAGTTGATTTTTGGAGAGAATGATGTCACTAGAAGAGGCGGGGCCTTCTTCAGTCCAGTGAAGACCCGATAGTAGGAAGTAAAACTGCTGAGGCTGCTGGAGAGGAGGGAAATGACAGGCTGCACCATGGAGCTATGTAAGGAGGAAAGGACTGAGGGTCTGCACCATGGAGCTGTATGAGGAGAGGACTGAGGGGCTGCACCATGGAGCTGTGTGAGGAGAGGACTGAGCTGCTGCACCATGGAGCTGTGTAAGGAGGAAAGGACTGAGGGGCTGCACCATGGAGCTGTATGAGGAGAGGACTGAGAGACTGCACCATGGAGCTGTGTAAGGAGGAAAGGACTGAGGGGCTGCACCATGGAGCTGTATAAGGAGAGGACTGAGGGGCTGCACCATGGAGCTGTGTGAGGAGAGGATTGAGCTGCTGCACCATGGAGCCGTGTGAGGAGAGGACTGAGGGGCTGCACTATGGAGCTGTGTGAGGAGAGGACTGAGGGGCTGCACCATGGAGCTGTGTGAGGAGAGGACTGAGGAGCTGCACCATGGAGCTGTGTGAGAGGACTGAGGGGCTGCACCATGGAGCTGTGTGAGAAGAGTGAGGGGCTGCACCATGGAGCTGTGTGAGGAGAGGACTGAGGAGCTGCACCATGGAGCTGTGTGAGAGGACTGAGGGGCTGCACCATGGAGCTGTATGAGGAGAGGACTGAGGGGCTGCACCATGGAGCTGTGTGAGGAGAGGACTGAGCTGCTGCACCATGGAGCCGTGTGAGGAGAGGACTGAGCTGCTGCACCATGGAGCTGTGTGAGGAGAGGATTGAGGGGCTGCACCATGGAGCTGTGTGAGGAGAGGACTGAGCTGCTGCACCATGGAGCCGTGTGAGGAGAGGACTGAGCTGCTGCACCATGGAGCTGTGTGCGGAGAGGACTGAGGGGCTGCACCATGGAGCTGTGTGAGGAGAGGACTGAGGGGCTGCACCATGGAGCCGTGTGAGGAGAGGAGTGAGCTGCTGCACCATGGAGCTGTGTGAGGAGAGGACTGAGGAGCTGCACCATGGAGCTGCGTGAGAGGACTGAGGGGCTGCACCATGGAGCTGTGTGAGAAGAGTGAGGGGCTGCACCATGGAGCTGTGTGAGAAGAGTGAGGGGCTGCACCATGGAGCTGTGTGAGGAGAGGACTGAGGAGCTGCACCATGGAGCTGTGTGAGAGGACTGAGGGGCTGCACCATGGAGCTGTATGAGGAGAGGACTGAGGGGCTGCACCATGGAGCTGTGTGAAAAGAGGACTGAGCGGCTGCACCATGGAGCTGTGTGAGGAGAGGACTGAGCTGCTGCACCATGGAGCTGTGTGAGGAGAGGACTGAGGGGCTGCGCCATGGAGCTGTGTGAGGAGAGGACTGAGGGGCTGCACCATGGAGCCGTGTGAGGAGAGGAGTGAGCTGCTGCACCATGGAGCTGTGTGAGGAGAGGACTGAGGAGCTGCACCATGGAGCTGTGTGAGAGGACTGAGGGGCTGCACCATGGAGCTGTGTGAGAAGAGTGAGGGGCTGCACCATGGAGCTGTGTGAGGAGAGGACTGAGGAGCTGCACCATGGAGCTGTGTGAGAGGACTGAGGGGCTGCACCATGGAGCTGTATGAGGAGAGGACTGAGGGGCTGCACCATGGAGCCGTGTGAGGAGAGGACTGAGCTGCTGCACCATGGAGCTGTGTGAGGAGAGGACTGAGGAGCTGCACCATGGAGCTGTGTGAGAGGACTGAGGGGCTGCACCATGGAACTGTGAGGAGAGGAGTGAGGGGCTGCACCATGGAGCTGTGTGAGGAGAGGACTGAGGAGCTGCACCATGGAGCTGTGTGAGAGGACTGAGGGGCTGCACCATGGAGCTGTGTGAGGAGAGGACTGAGGGGTTGCACCATGGAGCTGTGTGAGGAAAGGACTGAGGGGCTGCACCATGGAGCATGTGAGGAGAGGACTGAGGGGCTGCACCATGGAGCTGTGTGAGGAGAGGAGTGAGGGGCTGCACCATGGAACTATGTGAGGAAAGGATTGGAGAAAAAACCTCAAAAGAAAAAATGTAAAGGGGTTCCAAATTAGCTTTAACACCACAAACCAAAAAAACCCTTAAAATATACCTTTTATTAATATATTTTAAAATGTCAACGTTAATGACAATCAAAGGACTCACATATATCAACAAACCATCAAATGACTAAGAATTCATTAATTTGGGAGGGAAGGGAGACTATTTTCGCCCTAGTAGGTCCTAGATGACTCCCTACCTGACTGCGAAGGTTGGCACCCTAGTTGTTGACGATATGGCACCCCCGCTCAACGTCGGTATCCCTAGAGTTCCTATATCACCCTAACATACCAAAAGAAAAGGACACACAAAAAAACACACACAAATAACCAAAAAAAATACCCCTAGTGGGGAGACAGTTGATTTCTCAAAGCGTATCAAGAACTTATTTCGTAGTACCCAAAATACAGGGTGTGCTATTGCTAAGGCTGCCGTCACACTATCAGTATTTGGTCAGTATTTTACATCAGTATTTGTAGCCAAAACCAGGAGTGGGTGATAAATGCAGAACTGGTGCATATGTTTCTATTATACTTTTCCTCTAATTGTTCCACTCCTGGTTTTGGCTACGAATACTGATGAAAAATACTGACCAAATACTGACAGTGTGACGGCAGCCTAAATGGTAGGGTCAGTGCCTACTTTGAGATGTTAGTTTAAATCCTGACCTCACAGTATTGAGGCTAGAAAACGTTTTCACAGATGAGCCCCAATCAGGGTCTCTATTGAGTCATTATCAGAGTCTAATAATAAGATTTATATGTGCACAGGTACATCTAAATAGCATAATTCAAAAACCAACACAATGTATATTCAAAATTTCCTGTGTTCAAAAACTCCTTTGTGCACACAATACATATAATAGCTCTCATAATAGTTTACACAAATATGCACTATATATCCCGACTCAATGTGTATTATTTCACACCAATAGGCACAATCTGTTCTTTTATATATATAGTGGGCATACCATAGAAATCACTTTCTTCCATATATAGGTTCAATAAGTGGGTTTAAGGAAAGGATTGGACCCTTGTACAGATGGCAATGAGGACCCAAGACTCAGTGTGAGTACGCTGAGGATGTATTTTGGAAAGTGTTGATTTAACTTGAGCTGCATAGGGAACATGATGAGATGGGAGATGACGTGAGTATGGTTTAATTTTGATTAATTACAGGAGTCAGTGTCATTCTTTCAATTATAGGACATTATTCTTGCTGTGTGTTTATTTGCCATATAACTATAGGATTAGTAGTGGATAGTTGTCTTATAGACGCCTCTCCATTACTAAGCCGTGAGCTTGATGTCATCGGACAATACAAAGGTGACATCAACCCCACAAATATGAATCCCACTTGCCACTGCTACAGGGCAAGTGGGAAGAGCTGGGAAAAGGGCGAGAATGGGCAGATGCACCTTTTCTGGGTCAGCTGTGGTCTGCTATTGTTAGGCTGGCGAGCGAATGCAATATCAATGGCTCCTTACCAGCCTGAGAATACCAGCCCCCAGCTGTCTGCTTTGGCAAGGCTGGTTGTCAAAAAAGTGGGGATCTCATGCCGTTTTTTACAATTATTTATTTACATAATTAAAAAAAACAGTGTGAGGACCCCTCTATTGTTGATTACCAGCTAACGCTGACAGCAGAAGGTTGCATCCCTCAGCTGTCAGTTTTGCCTGGCTGGTTATCAAAAACACAGAAGAACCCACACCGTTTTCTTTTTCGAATTATTTAGCGTGCAAGCTGATGAATACTCCCATCAGCCGCTCCCGGTCTCGCCGTTATTAGTAGCAGCAGGCATAAGGATGTTTTTAACCCCTTAATGACCGCCAATACGTCTTTTAACTGACCTAAGATATAAGAGAATAGCCTCCCCATACAGATGACAATCCAGCATCTGTTGGTTGTACACTATAGCTGACAACTTGCTGTATCAGCCACGATCAGTATTTGCACCTTCTAAATCTGTTTAACCCCTTAGATGCTGCTGTCAATAGTGACTACATCATTATAAATGGTTAACAGAATGTGGGGGCTTCTTCTTTATCCCAATTGGTGCCCTCAGATCATGATTTTGTTTTCCTGATGTTTGCGATGGCAATTCATGACCAAATAGCGGCCTTAGAGTCTGACGGCTATAGTAATCTGTTTAGAAGTTAGAGGCATTTAGGTGGTAAAAATACACATTTTCATTTCTGTCATGCCACTTTGCATTAATTCCTGTAAAGCAACTGAAGGGTTAATAAACTACCTGACAGCAGTTTTCAATATGTTTAGGGGTGCTGTTTTTAAAATGGTATCACGTTTGGCGGTTTCCCAATATATCGGACCCCTAAAGTCACTTCAAACATGGATATGTCCCTAAAAAAATAAATGTGGTAAATTTCTTTGAAAAAATGAAAAATTGCTGCTACATTTTTAATCCTCCTAAAATGCTAACAAAATAAAATAACATTTTACAAATGGTGCTGATGTAAAGCAGACATGTGGGAAATGTTATTTATTAATGGTTTGCTGTTGTATGACTATCTGGATTAAAGAGATAATCATTCAAATTTAGAAAATTGCTAATTTTTTAACATTTTTCTCAAATTATTTATATTTTTTATAAATAAACACAAAAAATGTTGAACTAAATTTACCATTATCATAAAGTATAATGTGTCACGAAAAAACAATCTCAAAATCACTGGGATTTGTTGAAGCGTTGCAGAGTTATTACCACATAAAGTGACACTGGTCAGATTTCAAAAATTTGGCTCGGTCACTAAGGGGTTAAATAAAGCATAAAAATCATTGCACCCAACATATGAGCATTTTGCTTGTTTGTCAGGTGATTGTTTGGCTAGATATATAGTTTGAAAAGATTCCTTGATTATCAGCTTGACAAGATGGAAGCTAAGGGAAGACTCTGCAGCTAGTACTTAGCCATGGTGGGCCCCAAGCACTATTTTCTATGGTGGTCCCAAACTACTCCAGTCCGACGCTGATCACACAGGAGCTGCCAGCTGTGGATTTTGATGATTTGCCTTTTTGTATTCAGCGGCAGAACCTTCCTCAGACGAACATTAATAACCTGTTTGTTGCTTTCTGACTTTATCTAGGTGTAACAGAAATATGATGAATTATACAGAGATCAATTACCGCTGTTGAAAAAAATTTCAGCTCTTTTATACTTTTGTACCAATGTCTACACATGAATCTGGAGAACACATTTCTCGCTTTTTCTTTTTTTTTTCTATCTACTTGACCTCCTAAAATGATGCAAATGCTTGCAATTATGTTTTCCAAGGTGTTCACAGGCATGCAAAGTGCTGTGCCGCCATACTGTGCCATCAAGCAAATCAATCGCACCTTTCCATCTCGCTGTGGACAATAGTTCAATTTTCCGGTAGTTATAATGAACCTATAGCGCGGGCCAATGTCTAATTTGTCCGTCTCCCTCCTCCGTTTGTTTGTGCTTTTCACATTCCCGTCTTTGTTCTAAGCAGCCAAACTTGGAATAAATCTCCATAATTCCCCATTGACCCAGACGTCTCCAAATCAGTGTATCTGAGAAACAATGAATAATAATTTCACATTACCTGGAAGCAAATGTGGCTGGTGGAATATGAAGGTAATTTAGAGGAGGAGGATGCTTAGCCGGACTTAACCTGCATTGTTTTTACCATTCGTGTGAGATCTACGTCTCCTGCAGGTACAGACTGGGGCTGAAATCACACAGGCTAATGAACCAGATGGGATATATTACTAATATTACCCTGGGTGGAGGAAAGGAAGATTTTCTACAAGACCAATATTTCTAATGATATCCGTGGCCTGCTGCGGTAAGTGACGGAGTCAACAACTTTGTGCTCCATCACACCTCTTAACCACATGGGTATCTTGAGAATGCAGATTCTGATAACAATGTAGAAGACAAGGTAGCCCATGACCACACAGGCCCTTGTGGCATTTGCCAGATGGACAGTCTAGCCCTGTTTTCCACCTCACTTTAGAAATTGAAATCAATGAACAGATTGGTTAGATGTGTTGGGCAGCTATGTCTATTTTTCCTGACCTTCCCATAGTGTTGTGAATTCCGCTCTTTTGCTCCCTCCGGTGGTTGTAAGTGGCACTTTTGTGAGTTCTGCTCTTGGGCTCCCTCTTGTGGTTTCAAGTGGTATGGCTGCTCCTTGGAGTTAGCTGTCATCAGCTGCCTCCACTTATCGTTTCTTCTGCTCGGCTATTTAGGCCTGGCTGTTCCTTCAGCCAGTGCCACTTGTAAATGTTTCCTGGTTGGATTCACATCTCTTTGGATTTCCCTGTTATCCTGACCAGTTCAGCAAAGCTAAGTTTTTGCTTGCGCTTTTCTGTTCACAGATTGTGGACTTATCCGTTCAGTGCTTTCTATGTTTGTCCAGCGTTATCAGTATGAATTAATTCTGTCTTGCTGGAAGCTCTGGGAAGCAGATTTACCCTCCACACCTTTAGTCAGGTGTGGAGATTTTTTTGTAAACTCTGCGTGGATTTTTGTAGTGTTTTATACTGACCGCACAGTATTCCATCCTGTCATATCTATTTAGCTAGACTGGCCTCCTGTGCTCATCCTGGTTTCATTCTGTCTCTGACAGAGGTTCTCAGTTTGTCTCTAGATTTTGGCGGGCCTTTTGTGCTAGGATGGACATTGATTTGTCTTTTTCTTCGGCGTTTCATCCTCAGACTAATGGCCAAACTGAGCGAACTAATCAGACCTTGGAGACCTATTTGAGATGCTTTGTGTCTGCTGATCAGGATGATTGGGTGTCTTTCTTGCCGTTGGCCGAGTTTGCCCTTAATAATCGGGCTAGTTCAGCTACTTTGGTTTCACCTTTTGTAATTTTGGTTTTCATCCTCGTTTTTCTTCTGGGCAGGTTGAGCCTTCTGATTGTCCTGGTGTTGATTCTGTGGTGGACAGGCTGCAGCAGATTTGGACTCATGTGGTGGACAATTTGACGTTGTCTCAGGAAAGGGCTCAACGTTTTGCTAACCGCCGTCGGTGTGTTGGTCCCCGGCTTCGTGTGGGGGATTTGGTTTGGTTGTCTTCTCGTCATGTTCCTATGAAGGTTTCTTCCCCTAAGTTTAAGCCTCGGTTTATTGGTCCTAATAACATTTCTGAAATTATTAATCCGGTGTCTTTTTGTTTGGCTCTTCCAGCCTCTTTTGCCATTCATAATGTTTTCCATAGATCTTTGTTGCGGAGATATGTGGTGCCCGTTGTTCCCTCGGTTGACCCTCTTGCCCCGGTGTTGGTTGAGGGAGAGTTGTAATATGAGGTTGAGAAGATTTTGGATTCTCGTTTTTCGAGGCGGAGGCTTCAGTATCTTGTCAAGTGGAAGGATTATGGCCAGGAGGATAATTCTTGGGTTGTTGCCTCCGATGTCCATGCCACCGATTTGGTTCGTGCTTTTCATTTGGCTCGTCCTGATCGGCCTGGGGGCTCTGGTGAGGGTTCGGTGACCCCTCCTCAAGGGGGGGGGTGTACTGTTGTGAATTCCGCTCTTGGGCTCCCTCCGGTGGTTGTAAGTGGCACTTTTGTGAGTTCTGCTCTTGGGCTCCCTCTTGTGGTTTCAAGTGGTATGGCTGCTCCTTGGAGTTAGCTGTCATCAGCTGCCTCCACTTATCGTCTCTTCTGCTCGGCTATTTAGGCCTGGCTGTTCCTTCAGCCAGTGCCACTTGTAAATGGTTCCTGGTTGGATTCACATCTCTTTGGATTTCCTTGTTATCCTGACCAGTTCAGCAAAGCTAAGTTTTTGCTTGCGCTTTTCTGTTCACAGATTGTGGACTTATCCGTTCAGTGCATTCTATGTTTGTCCAGCGTTATCAGTATGAATTAATTCTGTCTTGCTGGAAGTTCTGGGAAGCAGATTTACCCTCCACACCTTTAGTCAGGTGTGGAGATTTTTTTGTAAACTCTGCGTGGATTTTTGTAGTGTTTTATACTGACAGCACAGTATTCCATCCTGTCCTATCTATCAAGCTAGACTGGCCTCCTGTGCTCATCCTGGTTTCATTCTGTGTATGTCTTTTTCCTCTCCACTCAGAGTCATTATTTGTGGGGGGCTAATCTATCCTTTGGGGATTTTCTCTGAGGCAAGATAGTTTTCCTGCTTCTGTCTTTAGAGGTAGTTAGCTCTTAGGCTGTGACGAGATGCCTAGGGAGAGTTAGGAGCATTCCACGGCTACTTCTAGTGTTGTGTTGAGCTTAGGGACTGCGGTCAGTACAGTTACCACTTCCTTCAGAGCTCGTTCCATGTTGCTCCTAGACCACCGCATCATAACACATAGGTGTCGGGAGTCATATTGATGACTTACCCAGAGTTAGTTTCTCAGGTAGCTTGATGGCCCGGTGGTTAGCACTGCTGGTGCCTGGGTTCAACTCTGACTGAGGACAATGAGGTTTCACCTCTCTGGTGTATTTTAGAAATTGTAGTCAGTGAGTGTAATGGGCCCTGCTCTAGTTTTTTCTGACCTTCCCATAGGTGCTGCGAGTCCTATTGATGATCTGTCTTGAAATAAACTCTCAGGCAGCACAGTAGCTCAATGGTTGCTGCCATTGCCATCCTACACTTGGGGCCTTAGTTCAACAATGACTGAGGTCTGAGTAATTCTACCTCTCAGTTGTACTTTAGAAATTACAAATGGACCCACTCTAGTTTTTTGTGACCTGTCAAATTGATGCTGCGAGTCATATCAATTATTTTGCCAAATGTCATCTTCCGAGCAGCATGGTGGCTCAGTGGAAAGCTTTGCAGCATGGGAGTCCAGGGTTCAAATCCCAGCATGAGAAATTGCAAATGGACCTGCTCTAGTTTTTCCTGATCTTCTCATTGGTGCTGGTAGTAA
Organism: Ranitomeya imitator; assembly: GCF_032444005.1. NCBI lineage: Eukaryota > Metazoa > Chordata > Amphibia > Anura > Dendrobatidae > Ranitomeya > Ranitomeya imitator. The sequence goes on from NC_091290.1 coordinate 142,104,613, forward strand.
TATCAAAGACTTTGCCAAACATTCTTTTCTGAGCAGCACGGTGGCCCAGTTGAAAGGGCTGGTGCTTTGCAGCATGAGACGTTGCAAATGGACCTGTTCTAGTTTTTCCTGATCTTCTCATTGGTGCTGGTTGTAATATCAATCTTGCAATGGTTATTTTTCAAGCAGTATGGTGGCCCAGTGGACAGCACTGGTGCTTTGCAGCATGAAACTCCAGGGTTCTATTCCCACCGTGAGCAATTGCAAGCTGGCCTGCTCTTGCTTTTCCTGATCTTCTCATTGGCTCTGGTTGTAATACCTATGACTTCCACAAAGGTTGTCTTCTGAGCAGCACGGTAGCCCAGTGGAAAGGACTGGTGCTTTGCAGCATGGAAGTCCAGGGTTCTGATCCTGCCATGGACGACATCTGCAAGGAGTTTGTATGTTCTCCCCGTGCTCAGTTTGGTGCCCCCCCCCTCCATGCTCCAAAGACATACAGGTAAGGTCCAGTGATGGAAGTGCTGTGGCTAATGATGTGTCTCCTGTGCATTGTCCAGGAGGGCTGCTTGCCTGTCCTCCCCCTTTGGGCAAGTATCCTGATTGGATTTAATGTTCTGACACAATTAGCAACAAATTGATTTGTATATAAGCAGCTCAGCACAAGCTGAGCTGTGAAAAGGAGTTTTTGGACTTAGAAAAAATTTTCCCCCTTTACTATTTATCATTTCAATAAATCCTGATGTTGCTCCAATCCTCAGAATAGGCACCATTCACCTTATTGACACAGGTAACACCACAGCACTTCCATCACTGGACCTTACCTGTATGTCTTTGGTGCATGGGAGGCTGACAATCTGAGCACAGGGAGAACATACAAACTCCTTGCAGATGTCATCCATGGTGGGATCAGAACCCTGGACTCCCATGCTGCAGAGCACCAGTCCTTTCCACTGGGCTACCGTGCTGCTCAGAAAATAACCTTTGCCAAAGTCGCTGACATTACTACCAGCACTAATGAGAAGATCAGGAAAAACTAAAGCACGTCCATTTGCAATTTCCCATAGTGGGATTAGAACCCAGAATTCCCATGGTAAGAAAAATGCCAGGATATGTCAAAGATTCCAGAAAAATTCTAAGAATATTCAAAAATTGGAAATGGGAAAATAACCACACTTGGCTGAGTTGTGATGTAGTCTCATTATACACAAGCATACCCCATAATATAGCCATAAAAGCGCTAGAGTTCCATCTAAAAGATTATGGCCAATATTCTCAAAATATGATAGACTTTTTATTAAAAGTAACATTTTTTCTTATAAAACATAACATTTTTTCATTTGACGGTGAAATATATGCTCAGAGGTCGGGAGTCCCAATGGGGGCGAAATACTCGCCGTCTCTATATAATCTGACAATGGCGTATTGGGAACAAGAATTTATTTATTCTGTTGAGAATCCATATGTTGACCACATCTCCTGGTATGGCAGATACATAGATGACACCCTCATTATTTGGGGGGGTGATGTGTCTGCCATACCGGGATTTGTGGAATACATCAATTCTAATAATTTTGGCATAAAATTTACTTATGTTCAGGACAAAAAATCCATATCTTTTTTAGACTTAGAATTGAGTGGTACTGCTGGTGAAGAAATTACTAGTCGAACTCATATAAAACCAATTAGCGGCAATACAATCTTACACGCTGACAGTAGTCACCCAGCCCACACTATAAAATCTATACCAGTGGGGGAGTTCACGAGATTGAAAAGAAATTGCAGTAAAGAAGAGGACAAATTGAAAGAGTTTCAAGAATTAAAAACTAAATTTAAAGCTAGAAAGTATCCGAATTGGACATTAGATAGGGCTATGAATATAGTGGGGAAAAAACAAAGGGAGGACTTATTGGTCCCCACTAAAACTGATAATTGCGCAAATGATGACAAAAATAAAAACAAAAAACACGTAAATTATTTACATCTATGTTTACAATTTTCCCCACAATTCAATTTGATCAAAAAAATCATTAATAAAAGATTACCGTATATACTCGAGTATAAGCCGAGATTTTCAGCCCAAATCTCGGCTTATACAGCTGTGACAGGCAGAGGGAGCGGGACGCAGGGAGCAGGTAAGTATGTAATATTCACCTATCCGCGTTCCAGCCGCCGGGCGCCGCTCCATCTTCCCGGCGCCTCCATCTTCCCGGCGCCGCTCTGTCTTCGCGTCCTCTTGCTCTGACTGTTCAGGTCAGAGGGCGCGATGACGCATATAGTGTGCGCGGCGCCCTCTGCCTGATCAGTCAGTGCAGAGAGACGCCGGGACCGGACGCTGGGAGCTGCAAGCAAGAAAGGTGAGTATGTGTTTTTTTTTTTTTTTTTAATTGCAGCAGCAATGGCACAGATATATGTGGAGCATCTATGGGGAAATATGAACGGTGCAGAGCACTATATGGGGCACAGATATGGGGCAATATGAACGGTGCAGAGCACTATATGGGGCACAGATATGGGGCAATATGAACGGTGCAGAGCACTATATGGCACAGCTATGGGGCAATATGAACGGTGCAGAGCACTATATGGGGCAGATATGGGACAATATGAACAGTGCAGAGCACTATATGGCACAGCTATGGGGCAATATGAACAGTGCAGAGCACTATATGGGGCACAGCTATGGGGCAATAATGAACGGTGCAGAGCACTATATGGGGCAGATATGGGATAATATGAACAGTGCAGAGCACTATATGGCACAGCTATGGGACAATAATGAACGGTGCAGAGCACTATATGGCACAGATATGGGGAAATATGAACGGTGCAGAGCACTATATGGCACAGATATGGGATAATATGAACAGGGCAGAGCACTATATGGGGCACAGATATGGGGAAATATGAACGGTGCAGAGCACTATATGGCACAGATATGGGACAATATGAACAGGGCAGAGCACTATATGGGGCACAGATATGGGGAAATATGAACGGTGCAGAGCACTATATGGGGCACAGCTATGGGGCAATAATGAACGGTGCAGAGCACTATAAGGGGCACAGATATGGGGAAATATGAACGGTGCAGAGCACTATATGGGGCACATATATGGGACAATATGAACGGTGCAGAGCACTATATGGCACAGCTATGGGACAATATGAACAGTGCAGAGCACTATATGGCACAGATATGGGGAAATATGAACGGTGCAGAGCACTATATGGCACAGCTATGGGACAATATGAACAGTGCAGAGCACTATATGGGGCACAGATATGGGGAAATATGAACGGTGCAGAGCACTATATGGGACAGAGCTATGGGGAAATATGAATGGTGCAGAGCACTATATGGCAGAGCTATGGGGAAATATGAACGGTGCAGAGCTCTATATGGCACAGCTATGGGGAAATATGAACGGTGCAGAGCACTATATGGCAGAGCTATGGGGAAATATGAACGGTGCAGAGCACTATATGGCACAGCTATGGGGAAATATGAACGGTGCAGAGCACTATATGGCACAGCTATGGGGCAATATGAACGGTGCAGAGCACTATATGGTACAGCTATGGGGCAATATGAACGGTGCAGAGCACTATATGGTACAGCTATGGGGCAATAATGAACGGTGCAGAGCACTATATGGCACAGCTATGTGGAAATATGAACGGTGCAGAGCACTATATGGCACAGCTATGTGGAAATATGAACGGTGCAGAGCACTATATGGCACAGCTATGTGGAAATATGAACGGTGCAGAGCACTATATGGTACAGCTATGGGGCAATATGAACGGTGCAGAGCACTATATGGTACAGCTATGGGGCAATAATGAACGGTGCAGAGCACTATATGGCACAGCTATGGGGAAATATGAACAGTGCAGAGCACTATATGGCACAGCTATGTGGAAATATGAACGGTGCAGAGCACTATATGGGGCACAGCTATGGGGAAATATGAGCGGTGCAGAGCACTATATAGCACAGCTATGTGGAAATATGAACGGTGCAGAGCACTATATGGGGCACAGCTATGGGGAAATATGAACGGTGCAGAGCACTATATGGCACAGCTATGGGACAATATGAACGGTGCAGAGCACTATATGGCACAGCTATGGGGCAGTATGAACGGTGCAGAGCACTATATGGCACAGCTATGGGGCAATATGAACGGTGCAGAGCACTATATGGTACAGCTATGGGGCAATAATGAATGGTGCAGAGCACTATATGGCACAGCTATGGGGAAATATGAACGGTGCAGAGCACTATATGGGGCACAGCTATGGGGCAATATGAACAGTGCAGAGCACTATATGGCACAGCTATGGGGCAATATGAACGGTGCAGAGCACTATATGGGGCACAGCTATGGGGCAATATGAACAGTGCAGAGCACTATATAGCACAGCTATGGGGCAATAATGAACAGTGCAGAGCACTATATAGCACAGCTATGGGGCAATAATGAACGGTGCAGAGCACTATATGGCACAGCTATGGGGAAATATGAACGGTGCAGAGCACTATATGGTTCACACCTATGGGGAAATATGAACGATGCAGAGCACTATATGGCACAGCTATGGGGAAATAATGAACGGTGCAGAGCACTATATGGTACAGCTATGGGGCAATAATGAACGGTGCAGAGCACTATATGGCACAGCTATGGGGCAATATGAACAGTGCAGAGCACTATATAGCACAGCTATGGGGCAATAATGAACGGTGCAGAGCACTATATGGCACAGATATGGGGAAATATGAACGGTGCAGAGCACTATATGAAAGCTATGGGACAATATGAACGGTGCAGAGCACTATATGGCACAGCTATGGGGAAATATGAACGGTGCAGAGCACTATATGGCACAGCTATGGGGCAATATGAACGGTGCAGAGCACTATATGGCACAGCTATGGGACAATATGAACGGTGCAGAGCACTATATGGCACAGCTATGGGGAAATATGAACGGTGCAGAGCACTATATGGCACAGCTATGGGGAAATAATGAACGGTGTAGAGCACTATATGGCACAGCTATGGGGCAAGAATTATCTATTTTTATTTTTGAAATTCACCGGTAAATGCTGCATTTCCACCCTAGGCTTATACTCGAGTCAATACGTTTTCCCAGTTTTTTGTGGCAAAATTAGGGGGGTCGGCTTATACTCGGGTCGGCTTATACTCGAGTATATACGGTACCTATTCTTTATGAATATGATACTTTGCTACACTTATTAAAGGATGGAGTAAATGTAGTTGCAAGAAGGGCACAAACTATTGGTGATATAATTGCCCCCAATTCACTTCAGCCCAAAACTGGATCTAAGTCCAATACCTGGTTAGACTGCAAAGGTTTCTTTAGATGCGGTACCGCAGCGTGCAGTACATGTGCCCATGCGCAGCTGGGGAATAAATTTTGGAACTCTGACAAAACCAAGAGCTACAATATAAATAGTTTTATCAACTGCCATACGAAAAACATAATTTACAAAATAGATTGTACTATATGTCAAAAATCCTATGTGGGCTGTACGTCGCACAAATTAAAAACGCGCATAACAGAGCATCTTAGAGATGTTAATATATGCAATACTACTAACTGAAATGTATCAATGGCTGCAAAGCATTTCTTTACGACACATAATGGGGATGTTTCATCACTCAAAGTGCATGGCATTGAAAGAATCTATCCGCCCAATCGAGGAGGAGATATACAGAGACGCCTACTCACACGAGAGGCGTTTTGGATTTATAGTTTAAACACTCGCTTTCCTTTAGGCTTAAATAAAAGAAACGAAATATTGCATCACTATTGCTAATTGTTTAGTGTTATATTTTGTTTTAATTTGTATGTCAAATTCACATATATGTTTGTAGGACCTTCTGTATGAAATCATGTGGCGTTAAGAGGGCGGAACCTTTTCTTTAAGAACACTATATATGTAACTCTCATTTGTATTGTGACATAGGCATGAGTAAGACCGATCCAGGTCGAAACGCGTTGCCATAACTACTACAAACACCTATCTGGTCCACCGACTGTAAGGATTATGTTTTAACCATTTTGGATTAATAAAGACTTCACTTTTTTATCGGAGCTGGAGTACCTATCTTCTATTGGATTTGTCTCTTTACTCATGCCATGCACCACACGCTATCCTCCGGATTGCAGCCTGGCAAACAAAAGACAGCCCGGGATGCAGGGTGTCAGTTCTTTCGGTTCCTTTTCCGCTGTGTTGCTCCACACAGAAAGATCTGTGCAAACAACTGCTCTATCTGCTTCCAAGTTCAACATTGACACACCTCCCCCTCTACTACAGGGCTTTTTAATCAGTCACTGCTTCACCATTCTAATCACAGCCACACCTGTGACTGCTATACGCCTTCATGGCCTCACTACACCTCCGTGCGCATTCTGGAGAGTACAAACAGCACCCCTAGCTGTAACAGGGGTCACTACCTCACAGTGTGTGTGTATGTATGTGCTCTGTGCATGCAGGTATCTATGTATGTGATCTGTATATGCAGTTTGTCTCTATGTATGTATGTGTTCTGTGTATTCATGTCTCTGCATGCATGTATGTCTGTGTACGCATGTCTTGGTATGTATACATTTTTCTATGTATGTACTCAATGTATTCATGTATTTATATATATATATGTATGTGCCCTGTGTATTCATATAGCTGTATGTATGTGTTTTGTGTATGCAATATGTCTCTTTGTATGTATTTGCTCTTTGAATACGTGTGTGTATCATACAATGTGTGTGTCACATATGTGTGCATCCGCATGCATTGATACCGACAGCAAAGATGTGAGTCCATAGTTGTAGACATGTCGTCAATCCCCCAATGAATGAGCAAAATAACCGCCTAGTCATCAGGTTGTTAGATTGTTGATGGCAGAAAAAAATGGTTGTTCGCAGCAGCACATTACCCGGTGTAAACTATAGAAGTGCTGCTGATAACATGATACTGTATGAGGACAGATTGATCTACCTGTGATTGTTCTGTCCCCATCATTCTTCCACATCCTGGTAAAGAGGCCGGGAAACATGAGCGAACACTTGAATATTGCCGATTGCGCGGATTCAACAGCCTGAGTTCAGCGCATGTAAATGCATCCTAATGGTGGTGCAATATGTTAGCATTAGGGGCCCCACTTTAAACTTTTTCCCAGGCCCCATTTTTTCTAAAGATAGCCCTGTAGATATCCCCTATATTTGTTTTATCTATGTTTATATATCATTTTTCTATCTTATTTCTGTCTATTGTTCTTCCACTTTCTGTCTCATCTTTTTCCTAGGTCACCTTTACTGTAGAGGAATAGGGCAGTACGTCAGAAATCCATCTAACTACATAGTGGAGGCTGCAGTCCCGTCCCTCGTTGTACTGTTCTGCAATGTAGTTATTATAGCCAAAATTTCAATTTTCTTTCACTTATTGCAATTGAAATCACCGCTGGTAAGTATGGCTTATAGGAGCGCAGGACATCCCACAACCCTGCCGGGGTGACACTGCTGTCTGTGGTGCTGAACCCCACTCCGTATGTAGAGCTACTGACTGCACCCCTCTACGGTAGAGGTTAGAAATAACTACACTCAATGATATACAACAAACAAAAGTGAAGAGGAACGTTAATCATAAAAATCTATCTGGATTAATATTTCCATCTATGGAAAGCAAAATAGGCAGCGCTCCAAATATGCAAAAAGAAGCGCTGATACTTTATTGATCTATATCTAGTGTAACATGTCAGCTCCCAAAAATACTATAAGTATTATCAAGCATGTGTGAGCGCATAATGTGCAAAGCTTTATAAGGGAAATGCATCACCCATTAATTAACATTATCTATCTATCTATCTATCTATCTATCTATCTATCTATCTATCCATCTATTATCTATCTATTATCTATCCATCTATTATCTATCTATCTATCTATTATCTATGTATTATCTATTTATAATCTATCTATTATCTCTCTAATATCTATCTATTTTCTATCTAGTTTCTATGTATTATCTATCTATTATCTATCTATCTACCTATCTATTATCTATCTGGAGCGCCCGCTAGGGCCGTGGGGTACTCGGGCCGGGTCCGACTGTTCTTAAGGAGTGGTCACGACAGCCGTGACCCGGTCCATGGCCCTGGGCATCCAATAAAAATAAATTAAAGGGGAATAAAGTTTATAGGGTATTAGTTCGTGATGCCACCGGTGGTGTTCGGCAATAAGGAAATGGCTGACGCTGCGATTCAAGTCCACTGGGGAGGTTAGTGACACAGCTGAGATGTTACAGCTCTCCACAGGTAGAGCTAGGCCCCAGGGCAGTTAAAGTGTTAAAGTCAATGATGGTGAATTGCTATGAAAAACACAAAAAAGAAAAAAGAATGGGATCCGCACCACCGAAGCTGAAACACAATGAACAGTCCAAATCCTGGACCTAACGCTGGTCTGCTGCAGATGTCGGGTGCTGAAGCCGCAAGAGCATAAGCATGTGCATATTAAATATAAAGAAAGTACGGCAGCACTCACCAATCTTCTGTGCAGGTAACTTTATTAGTGCAACAATGTCATGGCACGGGGGTGTATTCCAAAGGAATGTGAGGGCTGAACATGATTCCTGGAGTGGACCCACTGGATCGCGGTGACTCCCAGGCGAGGTGACCAGGTGGAATCAACCTCTGTACAGGGACCATTAGGGACAAGCCTAGGAGAGAGATACACCGCAATAGCTTGTGCCAGAGGGGCGACTCGAGAACAGCGAGGAGAATCAGGGTACTCAACGAGGACCAGATGAGCGGCGCAGCCACAGAGAAAACCCGGGACTCGGGACACGGCAGGGTTCACACAGAGAGTACCGGATCCTGGATAGAGAAGCGCACGCACTGGAAGCGTACAGGGACTGAGCAGAGCACGCACACACTAGAAGCATACAGGGACCGAGCAGAGCACGCATGCACTGGAAGCGTACAGGGACAGAGCACGCACACACTGGAAGCGTACAGGGACAGAGCAGAGCACGCACTGGAAGCGTACAGGGACAGAGTAGAGCACGCACGCACTGGAAGCGTAATGGGACCTGATGTACTGAAACCTAAGTGGACATGGGGGGTGCATGGAAAGGCACAATAATAATTATCAGGTGCTTCCTCTAGCAGGAAGACGACTTGATATACCCGGAGGCTGCTGCCCAGGCAGGACAGCACCTCCGGGTCAGTACAGCCCAGCATCATAAAGAAGCCGGGAGTGCGTGCGGCCTAGCGCGCATGCGCGGAGAATGGGGTCCCCAGCACAGCCAAGGACCCGGAAGAGGAGGAGAAGTAATGCGGAGAGGGACCCGGGAAGCAAGGTGAGTATCGCAGGGCACCGTAACAGTACCCCATCCCTTACATCCCCCTTTCTTAAGGCTGGAAAGAAATCTCAGATACGAGGAGCGTTAATGTTCTCCCGTGGTTCCCATGACCTCTCCTCAGGCCCATACCCCTTCCAATCAATCAAGAAGAAGATTCTCCCGCTAATCTTTCTCCTGGCTATTATATCTCTTACTTCAAAAACATTATCATTGCTAACAGGTGGCGGAGAAGAACCAACAGAAGGATGATGGCAGTTAAGGACCACAGGTTTAAGGAGAGACACATGGAAAAAGTTTTAGATACACAGCGAGGCAGGCAACCTCAACTACATTCAAGCTACTACTGATTCAAGCCAGGATCCCAAAGGGACCAATGTAGTGAGGACCCAATTTATAGGAGGGAATCTTGAGACGGATATACTTGGATGAAAGCCAAATCTTATCACCGGGTTGATAAGTGGACATGGAGGGTGCATGGAAAGGCACAATAAAAAACAATAACAAACACCTTTTGTCAGCATGCTTTTTCATCTTAATGCAAGACCTCTCAAGCCCATCCTTGGTCTCCTCCCAAATCTTAGAGAATTCCAAGGACAGGGAATCGGCAGCCGGCACACCTTAACCAGGGGAAACCGGAAGAGGCAGGTTGAGATGTTGACCAGAGACGATGAAGAACAGGCACTTGGTAGAAGACTCGCCAGAGTGATTGTTATAGGCAAACTCATTCCAAGGGAGGAGGTCTACCCAATCGTCCTGGGGGGCATTAGAAAAATGTCAGAGATACGAGGTCAAGACCTGGTTAATCTGCTCCACCTGACAGTTGGAATGGGGATGATAGGCTGAAGAGAAATCTAAAGTCACGTTCAAATGTTTATAGAGAGCGCTCCAAAACCGGGTGGTGAATTAGACTCCCCTATCTGACACAATGTGTTGTGGGAAACCATGGAATTTGAAGATGAGATGAATAAAAATTCTTGCCAACTTGGGAGCTGGGGGCAAACCAGGCAGAGGGATAAAGTGGGCCATCTTAGAAAACCGACCACAACCACCAGGATAGTTGAGCAACCCATGGAGCGAGGAAGATCGGTGACAAAGTCCATGGTAATATGCCGCCAGGGAACCAAGGGCACAGGAAGAGGATGCAGGACCCTAGAGGGTAGTTGTCTCGGAATCTTGTTCCGGGCGCAGGAAGGACAGGAGGCGGAAAATTCTTTGACATCCTGGCGCAAGTACGGCCACCAGAAGTGGCACGAGATAAGGAAGTATGTCTTCTTAGTTCCTGCATGACCTGCAATTTTAGAAGAGTGTCCCCAGCGCAGCACCCTCTCTCTGTCTTGCTCAGAGACATATGTCTTAGTTGGTGGTAAGGTAGCAACCCTCAGGGCAGCCACCGAGATGATTTTGTAGGGATCAATAATGTGGGATGGTTCCTCTTCAAAATCAGCCGACTGGAAGGACCTAGACAGCACATCAGCCTTAGGCTATGTGCACACGTTGCAGATTATTTGCGTTTTTTTTAGTGTTTTTGCGCTATAAAAACGCTATAAAACCGCAAATAATCTGCATACATTAAACATCCTATCATTTTTAAAGAAATCCGCAATTTCTGTGCACATGATGTGCGTTTTTCTGCATGAAAAACGCATTGCGGAAAAATAATGAACCTGCTCATTAATTTTGCATTTTTTTCGCGGTTTTCCCACTGTCTAATGCATTGGGAAATGTCTGGGAAAAAAACACGCAAAAAACGTGTCAAAACTGCGTCAAAACCGCGCAAAAAAACGCATGCGGATTTCATGCGGAAATCTGGCAGAAATGTCTGGATTTCCACAGGAATTTTCTGCATGAATTCCTGAATGTGTGCACATAGCCTTAAAGTTCATTTTCGCCATGTCGGAAGTGAAGCTCAAAAGCAAAGCGGGAAAAAACAGGGACCACCGAGCTTGCCAAGGGTTGAGTCTTTGAGCAAACTGAATATAAGCCAGATTCTTGTGATTGGTGAAAATTATGAAGGGGTGTACGCGCCTTCCAGAAGATAGCGCCACTCTTCCAACGCTAACTTGATGGCCAGTAGCGCTCTGTCACCGATGGAATAGTTGCATTCCGAAGTAGAAAATGCTTCGGAGAAGAATGTGCAAGTGATCAAACAACCGAATGACGACCTCTGGGAGAGAACAGCCCTGGCCCCTGTGGAGGAGGCATCCACCTCGAGAATGAATGGTCTATTAGTGTCTGGGCGATGAAGTACTGGCGCTTGTGCGAAGGCTTGCTTCAGAGTCAAAAAGGCGTCCTTGGCCTCTGCTGACCAAACACTGGGATCAGCTCCCTTGCGGATAAGTGATGAGAGGTGCATGGTAAACGAGGAGAAGTGGGGCATGAACTGCCTGTAATAGTTCGCGAAACTGAGGAATCTTTGGATGGCCTTCACCCCGAGGGGTCGGGGCCAGTTGAGGATGGTGGACACCTTCTTGGGCTCCATCTTTAAACTGGAATCAGAGATGATGTACCCCAAAAAAGGCAGGAATGTCTGTTCGAAGATACACTTTTTGCACTTTGCGTAGAAACGGTTCTCTCTCAAACGAAGTAACGCTTGACAAAATGTTCTGTCTATGGGTAGGCAGATACGGTGAAAAAACGAGAATGTCGTCGAGGTATGCCACAACGCAGGAATACAAGAGTTCCCGGAAGACATCATTTATAAACTGAAACACTGCAGGAGCATTGCAGAGACCGAAGGGCATGACCAAATATTTATAGTGCCCATCCTGTGTGTTGAATGCAGTCTTCCACTCATCTCCAGCATGTATGCGGACCAAATTGTAAAGGCCCCACAGAGGTCAAAATTAGTAAAAATTCTAGCTCATCACAGGCGATCAAAGAGCTCAGGGACAAGCAGCAGTGGGTACTTGTTCTTGATGGTAATTTCATTGAGCTCTCTGTAGTCAATGCAAGAATGAAGGGAGCCGTCTTTCTTTTTGACAAAGAATAATCCAGCGCCAGTGGTAGAAGAAGACTTTTGGATAAAGCTTCTGGCCAGATTCTCCTTAATATACTCCGACATTGCTTGCGACTCAACTGTAGAGAGCTGATAGATTCTACCCCTGGGAGGCGTAGAGACAGGAATGAGTTAATCAGGCAATCATATGGCCGATGTGGGGGAAGACTCTCTGCCTACCTCTTGCAAAAGACATCCACGAAACCAATAAGCGACTGAAAATCCGGCCCAAGTGAAGATGGGACAAGAAATTTTGGCAGGGCGAACTGATAACAGGTATTGATCATTGCAGTGCTGACCCCAATGAAGAACGTTCCCTGAGGGCCAGTCCAGGATAGGTTCATGCGTCCTCAGCCAAGGTAGCCCAAGAAGAATTGCATGGGACAAATTGGGCAAGATGTAGAACGCGATTCTCGCGCGATGCAGAGCCCCCATCCACAACTCCACCTCTTCCGTAACCTTCGTGACAGTCTTTTGTAAAGGCCTTCCATCCACAGATGAAATAAAAGCGGCTCCTTCAGGATCCTGACCAGAATCTGGTGCTTCTTGACCTCCTCCAGACTAATGAAGTTGCCTGCCGCGCCTGAATCTAAATAGGCTAACACCGAGTAGCGCCCATTCACAGAACTTATCTGGACAGACATAGTTAAAGCTAGAGAGGAGTCACACACACCCAGGAGGCCTCTCCTACCTGACCTAGGCGGAGGAGTATTCAGGCCGAACGGGGCCTGATTGGTGGGATATTGGTGCTGCAATAATGCAAAATGTAGGCGGCATTGATTCAAAAAACCCAGACACAGCTTGGGGTCACCACTATACCGAGATGGTTTACCAAGAAGGGGTGGAGGATGCGGGTTGGTATCAGGGTTACGAGACTGAGCTTGGGCAGAGGCTGCGGCGGCAGACTGAAGGGAGAGCAGACAGTCATCCACTGAAGCCATGTAACTTAATATGTGAGTCTGGGTGCCACGCTGCTGAACTAACTCCTGTTGGAGACTGGCGAGCTGGGAAGCATTCCCAGGGTCACAGACCTGTAAAGCGGACAACCGAGATTCCATGGACTTCATGAATGACATTATACGCATCTGATACTCCCGCAAGTACACCAACTCCTGAGAGGCAGCCGAGGCACCAGCGGGGTCCATGGCCTGTTTATTCTGTTATGAGTACTGGAGTGGACCCACTGGATCTTGGTGACGACTATTTCCTGGTGAGCTGACCAGGTGGAACTGACCCCTGTACAGGAACCGTTAGGGGCAAGCCTAGGAGGGAGATAAACTGCTATAGCTTGTGCCAGAGGGGTGGCTCGAGGCCACGAGGAGAATCAGGGTACTCAACGAGGACAAGATGAGCAGTGCAGCCACAGAGAAAACCCGGGACTCAGGACACACAGAGGGTACCGGATCCTGGACCGAGCTGAGCACGCACTGGAAGCGTACAGGGACTGAGCAGAGCATGCACACACTGGAAGCCTACAGGGAATGAGCAGAGCACGCACGCACTGGAAACATACAGGGACAGAGCATAGCACGCACACACTAGAAGCGTACAGGGACAGAGCAGAGCACGCACTTGAAGCGTACAGGGACAGAGCAGAGCACGCACTGGAAGCGTACAGGGACTGAGCAGAGCATGCACACACTGGAAGCATACTGGAACCTGACGTACTGAAACCTAAATGGACCTTGAAGGTGCACAGAAAGGCACAATAATAATTATCAGGCCCTTCCTCTAGCAGGAAGCGACCGGGGTCAGTACAACCCGGCATCATAAAGAAGCCGGGAGTACGCGCGACAGTGCCCTAAGCAGCCTAAGGCGCATGCGTGGGGAACTGGATTCCCAGCGCGGCTGAGGACCTGGAAGAGGAGGAGAAGGAACGAGTTGAGGGACCCGGGAAGCAAGTTGAGTATCGCAGGGCGCCGTAATATGAATGTTGTGGTGCAGGGCAGGTGAAGCTGTAATAATTCAGAGGACACACTTTACTCACAATTCTTATATGCAGTCCACAGCCAGGTGCTGTGTCCTCTTGGTCAGTGGTCTAGTCAACTCTCAGGAAATTTGGGGTACACTTTGCCAGAACCCCCTTATGTTCCTTCTCTGGCCATCTCACTGCGCTGGCTCTTCCCTCTCCTGACCTGCGCCTTCACATGCAGTGTCCCGAGCCAGCAGCCTCGGGTCCTATTGGGTGGCGTCCTCTTGGTCCCCTTGACCCTATGTGGCTGCCTTTTCAGCGAATGTGTGTGGCTGTGGCATCTACAGTTACCACAGCCTCCGGCTTGCTAGCTGAGTCTTGTAGTTCTTCCACTAGTCTGGGGGCCGGTTCCCCCACTGCGACCTGTTCCCTCCACCCAACTACAATCAGCATGTATTCGGGACCCACGGGTGGATTCCTCACTATCTGTGCCCCTAGGACCCCTTCTTTCTCTCTATCTTCCTTGTTCTCCTCTGGGGCTGGGACGAGCTCCTTACTCCTCAAGTCCCCAGCTCCAACTCCTCTACTCACTAACTCCTCCCTCTTGTTTCCATGACAACTCACAACTGACACTCTCTCCACCCATACCTTCTACCTAGTCCCTCCCTGCCATGGAGAGGTCTATTGTTAGGTGCTAGTGTGTGGGTCCCGGGTAGTGCCCCCCTCCTTACCCGAGTGCGGAGTACCACACCTCTGGTAGAGCTGCAGTACATCTGTGGCGACTGGACCCTCAGGCGCCATATATCTATTATCTATCATCTATCTATTATTTATCTATTATTCATCTATCTATTATCTATCTCTATTATACTACATAACGGCACACTTTACACACAGACCACCTGAGACTTGACTTCTGGTTTTATTATTAGGTTTGTATGTTTTATATTTCTCTTTTTGATACTCTCAATGATCTTTTCGTCATTTTGGTGGGCCATTTGCTCCATGTTTCTGTAGGATTCATTAACCACTCGGCGGCCGGTAGAGAACCCTCTGGTTTGCAGATAAGATTAACAATGACGCGGATCCAGAGTCGTGGATCTCAGCCAGTCTCTGATGTGAATACCAAGTACTGGCCAGGAGTCCTGGAAGTTGGCAGAGTTCTGCAAGTCTGGGGTCACCACTATCAACAATGATAATCCTGAAATGATGGGAGACCTTTTATCACCGTCTCCTTATATCACGGACCCTCTAATGCATCAGAGTTATTGGACGGTAGGAATCTAATAATATTGACATTCAATATGAGAGAAGTTCATCCTCAGATTTACAGTAATTAGCCTTTATACATTCATCTGCAGAAGAAGGGGATCTGCTGAGGGACCGTCCTCACGGCACAGAGTCCATTACCGGTTTATTGTTCTAGACATCCGCGCTCACACCACAGAAATAGCAGCCGCGCTCTGTTTTCATAACTTAATGTTCCAACATATTTTCCCTGGCACGCGGCGAGCCTTTGGCTCTCGATTTCATTATCTCTCCTGCTCATGTAAATTACCTTGTTTACCCTTAATTATATTTACACCGGATCCTGGGCCTTTTATAGGGATCGCATTACAACAAAGGAATAAGTTTACTCAGATAAAAATGCTTAGCATGTGGATAATCCTTCTCAGTGACATGTCGCACCACTAATCACAGCATGTCCTGGCTAGAATAGCTTCACAAATACTCAGGATGTCATAGTCATACACAAGAAAATAACTATAATACTGCCCCTATGTACAAGAATATAACTACTATAATACTGCCCCTATGTATAAGAATATAACTACTATAATACTGCTCCTATGTACAAGAATATAACTACTATAATACTGCTCCTATGTACAAGAATATAACTACTATAATACTGCTCCTATGTACAAGAATATAACTACTATAATACTGCCCCTATGTACAAGAATATAACTACTATAATACTGCTCCCTATGTACAAGAATATAACCACTATAATACTGCCCCCTATGTATAAGAATATAACTACTATAATACTGCCCCTATGTACAAGAATATAACTACTATAATACTGCTCCTATGTACAAGAATATAACTACTATAATACTGCCCCCTATGTACCAGAATATAACTACTATAATACTGCCCCTATGTACAGGAATATAACTACTATAATACTGCCCCCTATGTACCAGAATATAACTACTATAATACTGCCCCTATGTACAAGAATATAACTACTATAATACTGCCCCTATGTACAGGAATATAACTACTATAATACTATCCCTATGTACCAGAATATAGCTACTATAATACTGCTCCTATGTACAAGAATATAACTACTATAATACTGCCCCTATGTACAAGAATATAACTACTATAATACTGCACCTATGTACAAGAATATAACTACTATAATACTGCTCCTATGTACAAGAATATAACTACTATAATACTGCCCCTATGTACAAGAATATAACTACTATAATACTGCTCCTATGTACAAGAATATAACTACTATAATACTGCTCCTATGTACAAGAATATAACTACTATAATACTGCCCCTATGTACAAGAATATAACTACTATAATACTGCTCCCTATGTACAAGAATATAACCACTATAATACTGCCCCCTATGTATAAGAATATAACTACTATAATACTGCCCCTATGTACAAGAATATAACTACTATAATACTGCTCCTATGTACAAGAATATAACTACTATAATACTGCTCCTATGTACAGGAATATAACTACTATAATACTGCCCCCTATGTACCAGAATATAACTACTATAATACTGCCCCTATGTACAAGAATATAACTACTATAATACTGCCCCTATGTACAGGAATATAACTACTATAATACTATCCCTATGTACCAGAATATAACTACTATAATACTGCTCCTATGTACAAGAATATAACTACTATAATACTGCCCCTATGTACAAGAATATAACTACTATAATACTGCCCCTATGTACCAGAATATAACTACTATAATACTGCTCCTATGTACAAGAATATAACTACTATAATACTGCCCCTATGTACAAGAATATAACTACTATAATACTGCTCCTATGTACAAGAATATAACTACTATAATACTGCCCCTATGTACAAGAATATAACTACTATAATACTGCCTCCTATATACAAGAATATAACTACTATAATACTGCCTCCTATATACAAGAATATAACTACTATAATACTGCTCCTATGTACAAGAATATAACTACTATAATACTGCTCCTATGTACAGGAATATAACTACTATAATACTATCCCTATGTACCAGAATATAACTACTATAATACTGCTCCTATGTACAAGAATATAACTACTATAATACTGCCTCTATGTACAGGAATATAACTACTATAATACTGCTCCTATGTACAAGAATATAACTACTATAATACTGCTCCTATGTACAAGAATATAACTACTATAATACTGCCCCTATGTACAAGAATATAACTACTATAATACATTCTTTTGCATCATAAACTTGACAGAAGACACCTACTCTTTTACCTGAATATGATCTACTTTGTTTCATCAGCGGGATGTCCTTAGACTCTTTTCCAGTTCTGCTCTTTAATTTTATTCTTTAGGTAAATATTCTCATTTTCAGTCTGGTTTCACAATTAGAAGCTTAGCTTTGCTGACAGATCCTCGTTTGCATGTATGATAAAGAGAATTCCTGGTTGTGAGCTTGATTTTTACACTTTGTAGACTTGTTCTACCTTGGAACAAAAGAGCTGAGATCTTAGAATTAGTGGCTCCTCGGGATCTGTGGGGAAAAGCTTGCAGCCGGTGTTATGAGAAAGGAGAATACATCTTTTGTTCTATGAAAACAAAGGTGATGGAGTTTTATGTTCTTTTCTTCTTTCTATCATGTTGTCACCAAACAAATGAAACAGAATTTGGAAATACTTGGAGAGTCCATGAGCTCGGAGCCAAAAAGAGAAAAAAAAACGTATTGTCCTTATAGAATAAAAAAGAATATTTTAATTTTGAAAGAGAAGATTCACAGGATTCACTTATGACTTGTTCAGATGCAGGGCTAGGGTTTGATTTTTTTTACTAGACTTTTGGAATGTGTCTGCTTTTAAAAACTCATGAAAAAATCACTCAAAAAGCCTTGAAAGACTCTTCCTATTCATTTCTATTGTAAAGCGACCTTTTCACTTTGTCAGTATGTTAACCCTTTATCTTCCACTTCATTTTTTTGTTGGGAAAAAATGTTCACGTAACTTCCTAATGGAAAGTCTCCAATCTAGGCACTGTGCAATCAAAAGTCTGCAAAGAATTCTGGAGTAAACAATCTGCAAAAAAAGTTTGAAAAAGTTTTTAAAGCCAATATGGAGACACGGGGGCTACTCAGACCACACAGGGTGAGGCAATACTTTATTAAACCACAAAACAGGCAGATAAAACTTAGAACAGTCCCAGCAAGATACCCTATTATGATGCACATTACAGGGTATCACCTTTCCGCTGACTCGTCGGGATAAGAGCAGCTGTTACTTCAGATCTTTCAGGGCCAATTACACCACCTGTGGCAAGCATGGAGAAAAGGTAACGACAAGCTTAGGCTTAGTCCATTGAGGTAGAAGGCCAGTTGACCGGGAGGTCACAACCTGGCTTCTCCAAACGTCTCTATGGAGCCAGACGGCCCTACTTTCTCCAAATGTATCCATAGGTTCCAGGTGATCGGCAGGTCCCAACCTGGTTTTCACAAACGTATCCATGGATATGCTATGGCCAATGAAGCAAATCTGTATTCTTCCAGCTGGAGCCATGGTCCCCCAAGCTGGCATCTTGTAGAAAGACAAATCTGAGTCCATCGTGATGGAGGCTGCTGTGCTGTCTCTGGTCCTTTGGATGTCTTTGGCTGAATCTTTGTCTCTCTGTCTCTCACAGAGCCATATAACCTCTTTTTATGATTAACAAGTGTCAATCAATCAGTATTTACAGGTAAAGGAGAAGAATGTAGAATTATTTGCATAGATTTTCCTCCTTTATTTTAAAAGTCAACAAACTATCTGGCCTAGACAATGTGTAATTAGCATATCAGAAAACATCACTAGTCATCAAGGATAAGAGCACAATATGATAAAACAAATTGTCAACTTACAAGTCAATATTACAGGCTTACACAAGCAAAAATCTGTTTTCTTGACCAACCAGAAAGAAACACATACATTCAAAAGTCAACATATAGATAACAGTCTATTCTTCCTGTATTGCTAAAAAAAAATGTCTGGTTAATTAAGACACAATGCTGTGTCTCCACCGCCACCAAGAGAAATGAAATACTATTCCAAAAAGTCCCAGAAAAGAATAGTTTCAAGTAAAAAAAACTTGTTTTTGAACACGTAAAAAAAACCTTGGGGGCAATTATGCTATGCACCAGCAATTATGCAGTGTGAAGGTTTGTGTGGAGTCATTCCCGCCATAGTTTGCCAAGAGTGTTGAAATGAGTTACAGGAGGGTCATCAAATGGTGCAAGTGGAGGATCCTGTGGAGGAAGTAACTCCGAGGGTATCATATTGTCATACTGTCTGTGTTTGGGGGGCACTATTGTTTTAATCATACTTTATGGGGGTAATGAAAGGACAATTTAGAGGCTTTAATAGGAGGAAAGTTACTTTGTAAGGACTGCAATGTTGTG
Organism: Ranitomeya imitator; assembly: GCF_032444005.1. Classification (NCBI taxonomy): domain Eukaryota; kingdom Metazoa; phylum Chordata; class Amphibia; order Anura; family Dendrobatidae; genus Ranitomeya; species Ranitomeya imitator. The sequence continues at coordinate 142,124,610 of NC_091290.1, forward strand.
AGTTATGCTCTTCTGTGACTTTTTTTTGGTGAGGCACAATTAGAACTTCTGCCATGGAGCCTCATAATTTCTATGTACGCCCCAGCTATCACCTTTCTATGTGACAAATGATAACTTGAGGGATTTCCACAGCTGGAAATCCCATCAAGAGAGATGGCCCATTAGCATTAAACTATTGACACACCTACAAACCATTGCTCTGTTTATTCTCTCTCAGACTTTGGAAGATGGGTGAGTACATGCTTAACTATCTCCACAAGTCCCGTAGACAATGAATGGACCACTGGTGTTCATGTACAACCATCAATCATTTCAAACAGAGCACTGCTGAGACTTGTTTTTTTGTATGGGTGATGGTCCAGTGGTGAGACTCCCAGTAATCAGCATTGGGAAGGATCCAGTGTGGTGATATAGATTTTTCTACCTCTTCCTTGGCCACCAAGATAGCATCGCCCATTCCCGTGGATGATTTTGGAGTTATTCATCTAACCTTGGTGGACAACGTCTACAGATGGAGACTGAAGCATTACCTTTTGGACTGATAATTAGGCTGGAAAATGAATTTTACCAACATTGCCTACCTGTATTGGTAAAGTAAACAGACTTGATGGTTTTCGTCCTAGAACTTGAAGGCGTTGACCTGTATCTCAACTTCCATGGCTGTCATCACATGTTTGAAACATAAAATTTTGTGGCTAAAAGGTTACTAATTGTGAGAGTCTTTTATTGCCCACTACCTATTTTTGCAATCTTAGGAGATTGTATCAGCCAGAGAAGACTAACATAACCTCATGCATGGCCAGTCAACTTGCCCATAGTGCCGTGAAGTTTTCACATCACATGGAATAGTGGAGACAATCAAAAGGGAATATTGAAGCCTGTATAAAAGTAGAGGCAGGGAATACAGAAGCCATTGTGTGCTAAATCTGGATCGCGAGAGAACATCATAGCTCACCGCTTAGCAATAGATATAGGAAGAGAAAGCTATAAAACACTGAAGAAACTATACTGATCGTGTGTGACAGCACAGGAGTGAAGTTAGCATGTGATATGAAGAGAATAACGATATAAACTTTTTCAGGGCAGTTAAAGATTTTGCAGCACGTTTGATTTGTGGTGAATAGATTAGATTTTCAGCATCTTTGGTCTAATCAGAGAAATTCCTGGACAGCGCAAGTGTGGGGCTTAAAATCTTCGTTTATTTGGGAATGGCTAGCGAAAACTTCCATGGACCAATGCATGGGCGTGGACAAGGTCATGCTATACGTGGGGGTGGGTCCCAGCGAATCCAAGCAATCAGTCACTTACAAAAAAACTATCCAGTAGCTATCGGATGAAGATATTTATACAGTCATGGGCGAAAGTGTTGGCACCCTTGAAATTGTTATACACATGTGTATTTCCTTTGTGTTTATTGGGGCAACACCAAAAAAAACAGGATAAAAGGAAAATTTGAAATAATTTCACACAAAATCCCCAAAACAGGCAAGACAAAATTGTTGGCACCCTCAAGTTAAAATTTGGTTGCCCACCCTTTGAAATAAATAACTGCAATCAGTCACATACTATAACCATCCACAAGCTTCTTATACCTCAGCTGGAATTTTGGACGACTCTTCTTTTGCAAACTCCTCCAGGTCTCTTATATAGGTGTTCAATGGCATTTAGATCTGGACTCATTACTGCCACTTCAGAACTCTCGTGATTTGTTTCCATTAATTTCTGGGGGCTTCTTCAAGTATATCTTGGGTCATTGTCCTGCTCGAAGACCCATGACCTAGGACGCAAACCCAGCTTTCTGACACAGGGCACTACATTGCCACCCAAAATCCTTTGGTAATCTTCAGATATCATCATGCCTTGCACACAGTCAAGGCACACAGTTCCAGAGGTATAAACAACCCCAAAATGTTTAAACCTCCACCATATCTGACTGTAGGTACTGTGTTCTTTTCTGTGTAAGCCTCATTTTTTTCAGTAGAATGATGTGCTTTACCAAAAAGCTCTATCTTGGTCTCATCTGTCCAGGGAATGCTTTCCCAGATGGATTTTGGCTTACTCACATACATTTTGGCAAACTGCAGTCAAGCTTTTTATATCTCTGTTTCAGCAGTGCGACCTCCTGGGTCTCCTGCCGTAGCGTTTAATTTCATTCAAATGTTGACGGATAGTTCACACTGACATTGATGCACCCAGAGCCTGTAGGACAGCTTGAATTTCTTTGGAGCTTGATTGTGGCTGTTTATCCATCATCCAGACAATACTGCATTGCAACCTTTCAACATTTTTGTCTGCCGTACACGTCCAGCAAGATTGACAAAGTCAAGTCCACGTCCAACAAGATTGCCATGGACAAAGGAACATCAAGACTTGACTTGTTACCTTGAGATTGTTGATTTTTTTTAACAATTTTGGTTGTCAAGTCCTCAGACGGTTCTCTTCTTCTCTTTCTGTTCTCCACGCTTAGTGTGGCACACACAGACACACAATGCAAAGATTGAGTCAACTTCTCCCCTTTTCATCTGATATCAGGTGTGATTTTCATATTGTCCACACCTGCTACTTGCCACAGGTGAGTATGCACAAACAAAGTTGTTTACCCATAATTTTGGAAAGGTGGCAACAATTTTGTCCAGATCGTTTTGGGGGCTTTGTGTTGAATTACCGTATGTCCAATTTTTTTTTTGTGTTCTAATTATTACACATTAAGAAAATAAACATGTGTATAACAAAACATGTGTAATTGTAATAATTTTCTGGGTAAATACTTCATTTTCTGGAACAATTGCAATGGAACCAACACTTTCAGCCATGACTGTATATGTACATGTAGGTCTGTGCTGTAATCAGGATACAGTGATGCTTTGTAACAAGACGAGCCAAAAATCACCGGAAGCCCATTGTGTTCTTTATTTATCCAACTTGACGTATTCATGGTCTAATATTTATTAGGTTTGGCGCTGTCATCCATTTTGCCACCCACTCTTGTAAACGAGCTGCAATCACCAGTAAGTCTCTGCCTTTACCCAGGTAAACGCATTGATCTAGTGCGCAGTAAATGTATTTAGCTTCTATGGCGGCTCGCGTGGCGCCTGCTACTTTATTGGTCTCTCTCTGTTACGTTCTGGAGATGGCGGTTGTATATTTATTTCGCAAGTCGCTATCTTTTATTTGATGGCTGCTGTAATATTCGTCTCCTCTCTGCTCTTAAAACCGATAAATAAAACAGATTTGTACGTAGAATCGTAGGATTTTTTATACCCTTATTTCATGATTTGCAATTATTTCCTGCATAAATTTACCGAATACAATTTCTTATTACTCATTGAGCCGCACGAGACTCATTTTAAATCCATTTGTGACATTTACGGAGTTGGGAGCGGTTGGGTTTTGTCTATGCTTTGTGCATCATGATAATTCCATTTAAAGCGTCCTCCACCCACGACCTAAAAGTCATAATCTACCTATCAGTGTGAATGAAATATCGCCATCCTCCCCATACCTGTAGATGGGCACTAGATGTACTGCAAGCACAATTTGCAACCTGAAAAATAACCCCCTTTTTCCTTCTCTTTGATGCTCTATGTAAATGCATATTTTCTCCTTTGTGTTTTGAGCCCATCAGAGGTCTTCTTATCTTTCTTTTCCTCTATCACAGCAGACATCTTGCACACCTAGGGAGAGACACTGCAGTCCCTTCCCCTTGTTCCCTCCCTGCCTCACTTGCAGCATGCAGTCTTATAGATACACTGAGGGAGAGACACTGCAGCTGCATTTTACTCCTGATCCCTCTTTTACAGCATACAGTCTAACACACTCATTAGGAGAGACACTGAAGCTGCTTCCCTCCCTGACCCCCACACAGCATGTAGTCTAACAAACACAATATGATAGAGAGACATTAATTCCCCTCCTCTCTCTGAGCATTCATCTTATAGACTCAACCAGAGACACACTGCAGCTGCTTCCCATTCTCTCTCTTCCTTTGCCTGCAGTCTCACAGACACACTGTAGGAGAGGCACTGCAGCTGCTTCCTCCCTCTGCCTCTTAACATGCAGTCTCACAGACACACTGTAGGAGAGGCAATATAGCTCCTTCCTCCCTCTCCCTCTTAGCATGCAGTCTCACAGACACACTGTAGGAGAGGCAATATAGCTCCTTCCTCCCTCTCCCCCTTAGCATGCAGTCTCACAGACACACTGTGGGAGAGACACTGCAGCTGCTTCCCCTCTTCTCCCTCTTAGCATGCAGTCTCACAAACACACTGTAGGACAGACACTGCAACTGCTTTCCCTCCTCTCCCTATTAGCATGCAGTCTCACAGACACACTGTAGGAGAGACACTGCAACTGCTTTCCCTCCTCTCCCTCTTAGCATGCAGTCTCACAAACACACTGTAGGACAGACGCTGCAACTGCTTTCCCTCCTCTCCCTCCTCGCATGAAGTCTCACAGACACACTGTAGGACAGACACTGCAACTGCTTTCCCTCCTCTCCCTCCTAGCATGCAGTCTCACAGACACACTGTAGGAGAGACACTGCAGCTGCTTCCCCTCTTCTCCCTCTTAGCATGCAGTCTCACAGACACACTGTAGGAGAGGCACTGCAGCTGCTTCCCCTCTTCTCCCTCTTAGCATGCAGTCTCACAGACACACTGTAGGAGAGGCACTGTAGCTGCTTCCCCTCCTCTCCCTCTTAGCATGCAGTCTCACAGACACACTGTAGGACAGACACTGCAACTGCTTCCCCTCTTCTCCCTCTGAGCATGCAGTCTCACAGACACACTGTAGGACAGACACTGCAACTGCTTCCCCTCTTCTCCCTCTGAGCATGCAGTCTCACAGACACACTGTAGGAGAGGCACTTGTAGCTGCTTTCCTGCCTCTCCCTCCTAGCATGCAGTCTCACAGACACACTGTTGGAGAGACACTGCAGCTGCTTTCCAGCCTCTCCCTCCTATCATGCAGTTTCACAGGCACACTGTAGGAGAGGCACTGCAGCTGCTTCCCCTCTTCTCCCTCTTAGCATGCAGTCTCACAGACACACTGTAGGAGAGGCACTTCAGCTGCTTCCCCTCTTCTCCCTCCTAGCATGCAGTCTCACAGACACCCTGTAGGAGAGGCACTGCAGCTGCTTCCCCTCCTCTCCCTCCTCACATGCAGTCTCACAGACACACTGTAGGAGAGGCACTGCAGCTGCTTTCCCTCCTCTCTCTCCTCGCATGCAGTCTCACAGACACACTGTAGGAGAGACACTGCAGCTGCTTTCCCTCCTCTCCCTCCTAGCATGCAGTCTCACAGACACACTGTAGGAGAGGCACTGCAGCTGCTTCCTCCCTCTCCCTCCTAGCATGCAGTCTCACAGACACACTGTAGGAGAGGCACTGTAGCTGCTTCCCCTCCTCTCCCTCCTCACATGCAGTCTCACAGACACACTGTAGGAGAGGCACTGCAGCTGCTTCCCCTCTTCTCCCTCTTAGCATGCAGTCTCACAGACACACTGTAGGAGAGGCACTGCAGCTGCTTCCCCTCTTCTCCCTCTTAGCATGCAGTCTCACAGACACACTGTAGGAGAGGCACTGTAGCTGCTTCCCCTCCTCTCCCTCTTAGCATGCAGTCTCACAGACACACTGTAGGACAGACACTGCAACTGCTTCCCCTCTTCTCCCTCTGAGCATGCAGTCTCACAGACACACTGTAGGACAGACACTGCAACTGCTTCCCCTCTTCTCCCTCTGAGCATGCAGTCTCACAGACACACTGTAGGAGAGGCACTGTAGCTGCTTTCCTGCCTCTCCCTCCTAGCATGCAGTCTCACAGACACACTGTAGGAGAGGCACTGCAGCTGCTTCCCCTCTTCTCCCTCTTAGCATGCAGTCTCACAGACACACTGTAGGAGAGGCACTGTAGCTGCTTCCCCTCCTCTCCCTCTTAGCATTCAGTCTCACAGACACACTGTAGGACAGACACTGCAACTGCTTCCCCTCTTCTCCCTCTGAGCATGCAGTCTCACAGACACACTGTAGGACAGACACTGCAACTGCTTCCCCTCTTCTCCCTCTGAGCATGCAGTCTCACAGACACACTGTAGGAGAGGCACTGTAGCTGCTTTCCTGCCTCTCCCTCCTAGCATGCAGTCTCACAGACACACTGTAGGAGAGACACTGCAGCTGCTTTCCAGCCTCTCCCTCCTATCATGCAGTTTCACAGGCACACTGTAGGAGAGGCACTGCAGCTGCTTCCCCTCTTCTCCCTCTTAGCATGCAGTCTCACAGACACACTGTAGGAGAGGCACTTCAGCTGCTTCCCCTCTTCTCCCTCCTAGCATGCAGTCTCACAGACACCCTGTAGGAGAGGCACTGCAGCTGCTTCCCCTCCTCTCCCTCCTCACATGCAGTCTCACAGACACACTGTAGGAGAGGCACTGCAGCTGCTTTCCCTCCTCTCTCTCCTCGCATGCAGTCTCACAGACACACTGTAGGAGAGACACTGCAGCTGCTTTCCCTCCTCTCCCTCCTAGCATGCAGTCTCACAGACACACTGTAGGAGAGGCACTGCAGCTGCTTCCTCCCTCTCCCTCCTAGCATGCAGTCTCACAGACACACTGTAGGAGAGGCACTGTAGCTGCTTCCCCTCCTCTCCCTCCTCACATGCAGTCTCACAGACACACTGTAGGAGAGGCACTTCAGCTGCTTTCCAGCCTCTCCCTCCTATCATGCAGTATCACAGGCACACTGGTAGGGAAGGCATTATAGCTGCTTCTCCTTGCTCCCCTCCCTTCTCAGGACCTCACAAACACACTCAGGGAGAGACACTGCAGTTGCACTTCCTTCCTCAGCTACCCTTTTATAGCATGCGGTCTCACAGAAACACTTAAGGAGAGACACTGCAGTTGCTTCCCCCCTCCCACTGACAGTTTTACCAACCCACTGCAGTAAATTCTTCAATCTCATTTGTTAAATGTTTTAATCACAGCAGTCTAAGGGGACGTATTTTGCTAATTAGCTCTAATTATTCTCTCTAGGACTTCTCCAAAAGTATTTGATCAAAGTGATCCAATAAACGATCAACCAATTCAAGAAAGGTGAAAACCTGGCATCTGATTGGTCACAATTGGTTTTGCCTCCACTTCTGTTTATGTTAATATTCATAAATAAAGCTCAGAGGGCTCATCGGGGGCAGAACAGCCAATCAGGATCCTTCCTTCATGATTCATTCTGCACAGTCATGACTCGACCTGGAATCTGATTGGCTGTTGCTTGCACCTCTTTTTTTCTGTTCTGCTTTTTATACATATATTTTTTAATGTACCATGAAACCTTTTTTCAGTTCCTTTCACATTTCAATAAAAGTCTAAACAGGTGTCTACTATTTTTGATTTATTGAATTCTGTACGGGAATGTAACTGCAATTATACAGAAATAACATTATACCGGCAGCAATTGGGAGTTTAACACCTATTGTGTGAGATCGACGCTCAGTGCTACAAATGTGTGCTAACTCTATTTAAAAGTTTGATTAATGACTACAATTGGCAAATAATTACTTAATCATTACTCACTTTGCTTAACATTACCTAAGGCTTTTATTTTTTTTACATCTTTCCCATAGTAAATGAATACACGAGGTCTGGCCTTGAGGTCGGACGTGAATTAGCAGAGCACTTGGTGAACACATAAACATTACTGCGAATATCTGGTTTACGTAGAGATTCTGAATAGAGAAGGAAGTGATTGACAGGAAGCTGGAATTCATTCATAACATCCAGGCATCTAGACTCTGACATAGAGAAAATTAGGTTTTGGCAAGCGTAAGGTTTCCTATGAAGCCGAGTTTACAAGGCAACTGGTAAGACTTGTGTGTTGTGTTCCGGGAATGTCCGCCATCAAACATTCACTCTAATTGTTTGTCCATTGATACATTTTAGACTATATATTTTTAAGGAAGTTATTTTAATCATCAAATTTATATGGTGCTAATCAAATAAAAGTCTTCAAGTCTCCAAGTAAACAGCGTGGTTAAAAAATACATTATATTCAGTATGTCCCTCACCGGTCCTGGCGTAGTAGTTCCCTGCTCAATCCTGCTCTTGCTCACCAACTGACCTGTCCTGGTGCCATAGGTCTCTGCCCAATCCTGCTCTTGCTCACCGCCCCAACTTATCCTGGTGCCATAGATTCCTGCCTAATCCTGCTCTTTCTCACCCCCTGACCCTTCCTGGTGCTATAAGTCTATGCCCAATCCTGCTCTTGCTCACCTCCTGACCTTTCCTGGTGCCATAGATTCCTGCCCAATCCTGTTCTTCCTCACCTCCTGACCTTTCCTGGTGCCATAGGTCTCTGCCCAATCCTGCTTTTGCTCACCTCCTGACCTGTCCTGGTGCCATAGATTCCTGCCTAATCCTGCTCTTGCTCACCTCCTCACCTATCCTGGTGCCATAGGTCCCTACTCAGTCCTGCTCTTGCTCACCCCCTGACCTGTCCTGGCTCAGCAGTACCCTGCCCAATTATGCTTTTACTCACTCACTGACTTGTCATGGTGCCATAGATCCTTGCCCAGTCCTGATCTTCCCTGACCTATCATGGTGACATGGGTCCTTTTGTTGCTCACTCTGACCGATCCTGGTGCAACAGTTCCCCGCCCAATCCTGCTTTTGCTCAGTCCCTGACCAGTCCTGGTGCAACAGTTCCCTTCCCAATCCTGCTCTTGCTCACTCTCTGACCGGTCCTGGTACAACAGTTCTCTACCCAATCTTGCTCTTACTCACTTCCTGACTGCTCCTGGCGCAACAGTTCCCTACCCAGTCCTGCTCTTGCTCACCTTTTGACCTGTCCTGGTGTCATAGGTCCCTGCTGAGTCCTGCTCTTGCTCACCCCCTGACCAGTAAGGGTGTCATAGGTCCCTGCCCAGTCCTGCTCTTGCTCACCTCCTGACCTGTCCTGGTGCCATAGGTCCCTGCCCAGTCCTGAGCTGGCCAACTCCGTCTCTCTCTCCATCTTCTCTTCTGTCTTTATCTTCATTCTTTGGCGCCTCTTGAATTAACTTAGCCTCAAACACATTGTGATATTGCTTGAAGCTTTGTCAATGTAGAGATGGGGACTGTCTTACCCTGAAGACAACAGACGCTCCTTGTGAATACAGTCATGCAGTTTTATATGAAAGTAATGTAATGATGTAATGTATTATGGTGATGTACAGGACATAAGGTGTTAATGCATAATGTGATTATAGCACAGTATAATCTTAGAAAGCATAGGATAAGAAATAGTTAAGGATAGGATTAGCCCATTGGGTGGGCTGATAAGAAGGGAGACACTTTCTGGTTCTTTCAACTAGTGAAGTGTATAGAGGACTTCAAGTTCCGGAAGAGTGGGCTGCTAGGGACAGCAAGGGCTTGGTCGCAACTATCGCTCTATGCCACTTTAAACCAGCACCAGAGGGAGAAAGAAAGCCAGCACAGGACTGCGCTAGGACCTCCTGAGCTAGGACAGATGAGGGGATGAGTCAGCACCAGACTTGGCAATGAGTTGTGACACCAGGACAGGTGAGGGGCCAAGCCTCCACAGGACTGGTCAAGGAGCTGTGGCACCAGGACAGGTGAGGGGCCAAGCCTCCACAGAACCGGGCGAGGAGCTGTGACACCAGGACACGTGAGGGGCCAAGCCTTCACAGGACCGGACAAGGAGCTGTGGCACTAGAACAGGTGAGGGAGTGAGCCAGCGCAGGCCTGGGCTGGTAGTTTTGACACTAAAAAGAATTAGTCAGTTATGAGATGAATTTTGGTTCCTGGCATCTCCTTTGAGTTTTTATAAAATTGATAGCAAATTCAATTTTACCTCTAATCGATTCTCACATCTCTAATCAGAGCTTCATCTTCCTGATGAAGAACGACAAAAATCCTGCCCTGCTTCTCACTAATGCATAAACCATTTCCTACTATAGAACCAGAAACACATGGGCTACTTGCACATGGAACAAGTCTGTAGGAACATGTTCACACACCAAAAAGAAACTTGAAGACACAAAAGAGCACAATGAGGCCAAAAATACTCTGTTGTAAAAAAAAATCACAGTAATAAGCAAGTGCTAGTCAAAAGATGGAAAAAAACAGGGTATTTAGTTGATACGTTTTTTTTGCAAAAAGTATACTAAGCTGCTCCATCAATCGTCAAGGTATACCCATATAGAGCAGTCCTAACTAATGTATATAATCCCTATCTGATGTATTTAAAAACCTGATCATCTGTATAGTACCTGTATAAGCAGGGTTCAGAGAGGGAATATCCATGTGGACATGCAGGATGTAACAGCTTTAGTGCAAATGACCCATAAGGAGTGGTGGACTCCCTAGTCCTGTAGAAACAAGAGAACATTTATAGAACCAGAAACACATGGGCTACTTGCACATTGAAAAAGTCTGTAGGAACCTGTTCACACACCACCAAGAAACTTGAAGACACAAAAGAGCACAATGAGGCCAAAAATACTCTGTTGTAATAAAAATCACAGTAATAAGCAAGTGCTAGTCAAAAGATGGAAAAAAACAGGGTATTTAGTTGATACGTTTTTTTGCAAAAAAAGGTATACTAAGCTGCTCCACCAATCGTTAATATGGGTATACCTTGACGATTGGTGAAGCAGCTTAGTATACATTTTTTTGCAAAAAAAGTATCAACTAAATACCCTGTTTTTTTCCATCTTTTGACTGGCACTTGCTTATTACTGTGATTTTTTTTTACAACAGAGTATTTTTGGCCTCATTGTGCTCTTTTGTGTCTTCATTTCCTACTATATTAGCAATAATTAGATTGTAAGCTGTTGGATAGATGGATCTTCTTTGGTTCCACTTGTCCAGCTTTCCTTTGAACGTTTGCTTTACTCTAACTTATTCCATGCATTTTGCTATTCTTAAGGGCCCAGTACCCAGCAGAGCTTCTTAGGGACAAGTATACATATATACAGTGGGGCAAAAAAGTATTTAGTCAGTCAGCAATAGTGCAAGTTCCACCACTTAAAAAGATGAGAGGCGTCTGTAATTTACATCATAGGTAGACCTCAACTATTGGAGACAAACTGAGAAAAAAAAATCCAGAAAATCACATTGTCTGTTTTTTTAACATTTTATTTGCATATTATGGTGGAAAATAAGTATTTGGTCAGAAACAAACAATCAAGATTTCTGGCTCTCACAGACCTGTAACTTCTTCTTTAAGAGTCTCCTCTTTCCTCCACTCATTACCTGTAGTAATGGCACCTGTTTAAACTTGTTATCAGTATAAAAAAGACACCTGTGCACACCCTCAAACAGTCTGACTCCAAACTCCACTATGGTGAAGACCAAAGAGCTGTCAAAGGACACCAGAAACAAAATTGTAGCCCTGCACCAGGCTGGGAAGACTGAATCTGCAATAGCCAACCAGCTTGGAGTGAAGAAATCAACAGTGGGAGCAATAATTAGAAAATGGAAGACATACAAGACCACTGATAATCTCCCTCGATCTGGGGCTCCACACAAAATCCCACCCCGTGGGGTCAGAATGATCACAAGAACGGTGAGCAAAAATCCCAGAACCACGCGGGGGGACCTAGTGAATGAACTGCAGAGAGCTGGGACCAATGTAACAAGGCCTACCATAAGTAACACACTACACCACCATGGACTCAGATCCTGCAGTGCCAGACGTGTCCCACTGCTTAAGCCAGTACATGTCCGGGCCCGTCTGAAGTTTGCTAGAGAGCATTTGGATGATCCAGAGGAGTTTTGGGAGAATGTCCTATGGTCTGATGAAACCAAACTGGAACTGTTTGGTAGAAACACAACTTGTCGTGTTTGGAGGAAAAATAATACTGAGTTGCATCCATCAAACACCATACCTACTGTAAAGTATGGTGGTGGAAACATCATGCTTTGGGGCTGTTTCTCTGCAAAGGGGCCAGGACGACTGATCCAGGTACATGAAAGAATGAATGGGGCCATGTATCGTGAGATTTTGAGTGCAAACCTCCTTCCATCAGCAAGGGCATTGAAGATGAAATGTGGCTGGGTCTTTCAACATGACAATGATCCAAAGCACACCGCCAGGGCAACGAAGGAGTGGCTTCGTAAGAAGCATTTCAAGGTCCTGGAGTGGCCTAGCCAGTCTCCAGATCTCAACCCTATAGAAAACCTTTGGAGGGAGTTGAAAGTCCGTGTTGCCAAGCGAAAAGCCAAAAACATCACTGCTCTAGAAGAGATCTGCATGGAGGAATGGGCCAACACACCAACAACAGTGTGTGGCAACCTTGTGAAGACTTACAGAAAACGTTTGACCTCTGTCATTGCCAACAAAGGATATATTACAAAGTATTGAGATGAAATTTTGTTTCTGACCAAATACTTATTTTCCACCATAATATGCAAATAAAATGTTAAAAAAACAGACAATGTGATTTTCTGGATTTTTTTTCTCAGTTGGTCTCCCATAGTTGAGGTCTACCTATGATGTAAATTACAGACGCCTCTCATCTTTTTAAGTGGTGGAACTTGCACTATTGCTGACTGACTAAATACTTTTTTGCCCCACTGTACATACAAATTGAGAAGACATTAGATATAGCTGTCATTTATCAGCTCAGTTTGGAGAGCTCCGGCCTGCCCACTGTGTTTGCTTTGAAAATTATGGAGGAAATAAATTTGGTAATATGAAACCTTGGCATTGGTGCACTTGGTGGTTAATACGCCATTTACGTGCCATATCCTTGGGCTGTTAAACCTAAACAGCTTGAATAAGAATATAATATCCCTATAAAGTCTTGGAGTATTAGAGCCATTAGAGATTTTGGATGTCTCTGGCCTCTAGAGCTCTAGATTAACCTGTCTACGACTCAAGGTGGTCATCTATGTTCGACAACCCAGAGTCTCCTAAGCAAGTTTTGCCCAACAAGGACCGGAAGAGGCTGTTTTTGTATTTTTTTTATGAAAGCTGTTTGGATCAATCTACATTGCCTGTGTGAATACTGCCAAATGCCTCCCTGAGAGTGAATCCCTACAATAGATTGAATTTTTTGATCAGCGATAAACATCCCCATTTGGAAAGTCAACTATATGGATAATTACTGAGACCACAACATGTATAGAGCCAACATCAAGGCTCCAGGTGTTGGTGCCCCTGTGGTCATCTCGTTGATTACTTTGATATAGCATGACGAGATTGAGGAAATTATGGGGATCCAAAGAAATAATCTATGGAGTTGGTGTCAACTAAGTTGCCCGTCCCATTCCATTGGCCAATGACAGTGATCTGTGACTGCTAGGAGAGGAAGTACAGCCAACTTCGTTAGCGTCTCTTCTTTTGATGACCCTGCCGGGCGCAATAGCCCCATTTCTACATGACGTATATGTGACGTTGTGTCACAACAGCAAAACAATGGAAGAGTCGGTGCTCTCTCCCATTCAAGACTTCTGTCATGGCCGACGTAATGAGACGGGCAAACAAATTTGCTCCAACGCTAATAGTCAATAACATATCCAATGATAAAATCAAAAATGTATCACATATAACAGAGCACTTTATCAATTAAATAAGAACATAAGGAGTGAATAAAATGACATCTGAACCGATCGTCCCGATCCAAGCATTATCAGGGCATAAATCCTTGTCCAGGTCTTTTTCCCGGCAGAAGGAGATCACCTAAATATTTATTAACCAGCTGCTCTTTCTCTTCTCGCTCCAGTCCTCCGGCTGCGCAAGACAATCACTCTATAAAATTATAGTCATCAAAAGTTTCCAGCATTTCTCTGTAGAATGTTTTGGCTCATGGACTTTCCATAATTTGGCTTTTTTTAAGGTAATAATGTAGTTTTTTTACCATGAGATGAAATTATTTAGCGATTTGTAACTTTTATGATTACGCTTCTATTATTTGCAATTTTTTTAGGTCCAAATTCCTAAATTAATTTATTATTTAAATGAAGGTTTAGCATTCATTGGTCTTCTCTCAAAGCAATTTGAGTCATTCCAGAGAGCCCATGTTGATGTGAGTTTTATCCTTGGGCAATGGAAACACATAAGTCAACCAGATGATGACAAGAATGAAGTCTGGAAATAAAACCGAGGATAAATTTGGTTGCAGAGCAATTATGTAAAAATCAATACTCATTCTTGTTTGCTAAAATCTTGGTTCCAATGGACAAACCAAATAGGAGGCCATGTCTAACAAGGAACACATTCTCTATTCTTGTCAAGCAAGGATGAGTGGGACATATGTAATAGGGTCAGTTTAAGGTAAGTGGACTTTGACACTACATGTTACCCTACTTGAGGACACCTCAGTAATTGAGTCAGGCTTGGCACAGTTCAAGGAAATGTAAGGTAATCATTAACTGGGGGCACTAAGCTTGGTGGTTACAGTCTATGGGCCCAGATGCTTGGTGATTACAGTCTATGGGCCCAGATGCTTGGTAATTACAGTCTACGTGAGCAGATGCTTGACGGTTACAGTGTTTCGGGATAGATGCTTGGCAGATGCAGTCTATTGGTTCAGATGCTTGGTGGCTGCAGTCTATGGAGACAGATGCTTGGTGGTTACAGTCTATGGGCACAGATACTTAGTGGTTGCAGTCTATGTGCACAGATGCTTGGCAGATGCAGTCTATGGGCACAGATACTTGTTGGTTGCAGTCTATGGGCACAGATGCTTGGCAGATGCAGTCTATGGGCACAGATACTTGTTGGTTGCAGTCTGGGCACAGATACTTGTTGGTTGCAGTCTATGGGCACAGATACTTGGTGGTTGCAGTCTATGGGCACAGATACTTGGTGGTTACAGTCTACGGGCACATAGGCTTGTTGGTTACGGTCTATGGGCACAGATGCTTGGCGGTTACAGTCTATGGCACAGAAGCTTGGTGTTACAGTGTAAGGGCACAGATACAGGGGTTGGACAAAATAATGGAAACAACTAACGTTTTGGCATCATAATCTTCGAACATGTGATAAACATGCAAACAGTGACATATGGTAATGTTTTGTAGTTGATTATTTGCGTTATGTGATATGTGTATGTAAATTAACTGTTTGTTTTGCATAGTTGTAAGAAAATTGATGAGAATGTGATACCAATGGCAGACCTCTCGGATTTTCAAAGAGGCCAAATTGCTGGTGCTCGTATGGCAGGCACCAGTGTAACAGAAAGTGCCCGAATGCTTGGCGTGTCAAGAGGTACTGTCTCCAAAGTAATGACTGCGTTTGAAAGAGAAGCAAAAACGTCCGCAGCAAAGCACAGGTCCGGCCGAAAGTCAAAAGTTGACTGAGAGAGACCGTCGGACTCTAAAGCGAATTGTGAGAGAGGATCGCAAGACTACAGCTCCGAAAATCACTGCTGAGCTCAATGAACACCTACAGAACCCAGTTTCCACGACAAGTGTTCGACGGTAGCTGCACAAATCTGGATTCCACGGAAGAGCTGCAATTAGAAAACCGCTGCTCTCAATGACCAATGTTTCCAAGCATTTAGAGTGGTGCAGAAACCTCCAGAATTGATCCCTTTGAGCAGTGGAAATATGTGATATTCTCAGACGAATCATCGTTTACCCTATTTCCGACCTCCGCCTGAGTGTACGTTTGGAGACAGCCGAAAGAAGCATTGCATTCAGACTGCCATCTCTTAACCGTAAAACATGGTGGAGGTTCTGTGATGATCTGGGGTGCAATTTATTGGAGATCCGCTGGGCCAATGATATCGCTTCATGGAAAAATTAACAGCCGAGATTATTTAGGCATTTTGGGCGACCAAGTGCATCCAATGGTTCAAGCACTGTTCCCAGAGGGGAACGCCATCTTTCAGGATGATAATGCACCAATTCATACAGCTAGAATCATTAAAGCATTTCACGAGGAACATTCTAATGAAGTTGAGCATCTCATCTGGCCCCCACAATCCCCAGACCTCAACATTATTGAGCATTTATGGTCGATTTCAGAGATCCAAGTTAAACGTTGATTTCCGACGCCATCGTCGCTCTAAGAACTGGAGGTATTTTAACTGCAGAATGGGCTAAAATTCCTTTGGAAACTATTCACACCTTGTATGAATCCATACCTCGGAGAATTGAGGCTGTAATCGCCGCAAAAGGTGGACCTACACCATATTAAACTAACTTTTGTTGATGTTTCCAGGTGTTTCCATTATTTGGTCCTACCCCTGTATTTGGCGTTTACAGTCTATGTGTACAGATGCTTGGCAGATGCAATATATGGGCACAGATGCTTGGCGGTTACAGTCTACGGGCACAAATGTTTGGCAGTTACAATCTATGGGCACAGTGGCTTGGTGTTATAGTCTATGGGTACAGATACTTGGCGTTTACAGTCTATGGGCACAGATACTTGGCGATTACCGTCTATGGGCATAGAAGCTTGGTGTTACAGTTTATGTGCACAGATGCTTGGCAGATGCAGTCTATGGGCACAGATGCTTGCAGTTTACAGTCTGCTTGGTGGTTACTGTCTACAGACACAGATGCTTGGCAGTTACAGTCTATGCTTGGTGGTTACTGTCTATAGACACAGATGCTTGGCAGTTACAATCTATGGGCACAGATTCTTGGTCATTACAGTCTATGGGCACAAATACTTAGTGGTTACCATCTATAGGCACAAATGCTTCATGGTTATAGTCTATAGACAGAGATGCTTAGCGGTTGCAGTCTATGGGCACAGAGGCTTGGTGTTAGTCTATGCACACAGATGCTTGGCAGATGCAGTTTATGGGCATAGATGCTTGCAGGTTACAGTCAATAGACTTAGATGCTTTGTCGTTACAGTCTATGTGAAATTCAAGGGAAAAGAAAGCGGTCACTAGGGAGCGCTGTGAGAGTCACAGTTAGAATTGAAAGCAAAAGGTCCACCGCAGCTCCAGCCGTTAACCTTCTAGGAGGATACAAAATGCAGTAAATAGTAATAACGGTCCTAGGAGCGCAGCTGAGACATCCTAATACATTACCAAGCTTGAACTCCTTGGAGCTTGGAGTTCAAGCTTGGTAATGTATTAGGATGTCTCAGCTGCGCTCCTAGGACCGTTATTACTATTTACTGCATTACAGTCTATGTGGACAGATGCTTGGTTGTTACAGCCTATAGACACATATGCTTGGCGGTTACAGTCTATGTGCACAGATGCTTGGCAGATGCAGTCTATGAGCATAGATGCTTGCAGGTTACAGTCAATAGACTTAGATGCTTGGTCGTTACAGTCTATGGGCCCAAATGCTTGGTCGTTACAGCCTATAGACACATATGCTCGGCGGTTACAGTCTATGTGCACAGATGCTTGGCAGTTACAGTCTATACTTGGTGGTTACAGTCTATAGGTACAGATGCCTGACGATTAATAGTCTAAGGGGACAGATACTTGGCAGATGCAATCTATGGGCACAGATACTCGGTTGTTACAGTCTATGGGCACAAATGCTTGGCGGTTACCTTCTATGGGCACAGATGCTTGGCGGTTACAGTCTATGGGCACAGATGCTTGTTTTTTCAGTCTGTGGGCACAGAGGCATGATTATTACAGTCTATAGATGAAGAAGCTTGTCAGTTACAGTTTATGGGCACAGATGCTTGGCAGTTGCAGTCTATGGTAACAAATACTTGGTGGTAACCATCTGCAGGCACAAATGCTTGGCAGTTACAGTCTATGTGCACAGATGCTTGGTGGCTACAATCTATGGGCACATATGTTTGGTGGTTACAATCTATGGGCACATATGTTTGGTGGTTACAGTCTATGGGCTTGGCACAGATGCTTGCTAGTTACATTGTATAGGCTCAGATGCTTGGTAGTTACAGCCTATAGACACGGATGCTTGGTGGTTACAGACTGTGGGCACAGATGCATAGTTATTACAATCTATTGTCCACAGATGCTTGGTAGTTACAGTCTATAGTCACAAATGCTTGGTGGTTACAGTCTATAGACAGAGATGCTTGACAGTTACAGTTTATGGGCACAGATGCTTAATAGTTTCAGTCTATGGGCACAGAAGCTTGGCGATTTTGAGAAGACAGAATCACCATCAGCAGCAGGTGGCAAAGTTGCTCCAGTCGAGATTGACCAACCTTCTCTTAAAATGCCTTACCGTGCTAAACCTAAACCTTAAAGTGGTTTTCTGCTCTCTTTGAAGAGGTTGGAGAAAGAAGGGGTCATTATGAAAGAAGCAAAAATTTCCCCTGAAATCCCCAACGGCTCCAATGCTGTGTCTTTGATGATCTCCATTGGGACCAGAAGTGCTGATGTCCCAAATATCAGTCCCCGACCGCTATGGTCACTGACTGCAGGATCAGGTGACTGGTGAATTGGAAGTTATCACATCAGAAGTTATGGCGTTCTGACCCTTGAGGTCACTGACTGGCTGTCTGAGATGTCCTCCCTTCTGCTTCCGATAGAGACTATCGGAGGGGCAACTTCTTTAAAGTTATATATTGTTGCTTTGCGACTCGAAACGCCATAAAGATGAGACGATGTCCTTTTTGTATGGCTGTTTGTGAAGTATGATTATATACCCACTATGAGCCAAACTCTTTTTTTTTTTCCCCGTGAGTCAGGTGTGCAGCATTAATGCATTATGTTTCAACAAAAGCCGAAAAATTCATTACAGGCCTCTTATTCCCAGTGTTTTGATTTCATCCATCTTCATTGGTTAATGGAACATTCGAAGCCCAACAAAAAAAAAAAGAAATCGAAAACGAGAACGAGGAAGAAGTATGTAGACAATGAGCGGTAATGCACCTGTGAATCTGGATGGAAAGATTAAAGAAATAAAAATGGGAATTGCCCAACCTCCGTTCATTAAGATTCATTATTTGCCTTCTCGGCAACGTGTGATAAAGCGAGGAAATTAGAGCTGATTTCCTTCAGCTGCCACTAAGGTTAGGGTAAAAAAAAATGGAATTTCATCACTGTTTGCTATTATGGAAGCGGTGATGATAGTTATCGACGGCTCCGTATTACCACAACATATATTTATTTTCTAATTTTCATCTCGGTATGCAGCTGCAATGTTTTAATGTTCTTTGTGGCAAATGGAGTCGGCCCCACTGATCAGTTACCATACGGGAGAATCGTTTTTCTCGCAATGGATATTAGGTCTGATAAAATTGAATCACAACTCTAAATAAATTCCCATGGAGCTTCATATACGTTCCTAGCGAGAAGCTGGCGGAGGTCTATTATTGTCAGAAATGGTACCGAGCATGCACCTGCTTTTTTTTTCTGAAACTCACCGACTACGACCATCAAAACGAGCGCCTGCCGGTAATTAGAGTCAGCGCCTTTCTTCATAACGGGCTTTTAAAATCACAGTCGCAAAATAACTTTATTACCATTTCCAATCCTATTTACTTCATTGTGGTTTTGTGATCTTTTTGGGGCTTTGATTGGGACCAAGTTGGAAAAAATGAAGGCAAGAATGGAGGGTGAGATTCAGGAATTCAGTAGTTGGCAAAAATGGCGCAACTTGTAACACATTTACAGAATGTGGATTTTACAATTGAAGCAAATAAAAAGTTATTCTCAATATTGAAAGTTATCAGTTCTCTGTAGAATGGGGGATACTTTGCAGATCGTTGGGGTCCAATTGATGGGAGTGACACTGATTCCAAGAACGGTGCTTGGAAATGCCTTGGATGCCATGGATTGGCTATAACTTTCTATGCTTGGAGAGATAAAAAAACAAGAGGCGCTCCCATGGGAAGCAGGTGATGGTGAATTAGATTGCAACAAGTGGTGAAGTACACATTCGTTTATTGAAATTTTTGTGAAACCACAGGACCACTATCCAGGGGACGTGACTAAGCGAACCCCGGACTCCCGTAGTAATACCCCTCAAACAGGGCCGGAATGGAAGTTCGGGGGATGCAGGGTGCTACCTCCAGTTAGACCCCGGGTACGTGGCAGCTGACTCAGCTGTACTGGCGGGCAGGCAGGTACTGCAAGTAGCGGAGAACCAGGCAAGAGATAAGCAGCTCAAGCGGGTAATGGGCGACAGCTGGTACGGAGAGAGGCAGGTGGTACAGGCATAGTCCCGGAAAGCGTGGGAAGGCTCGGTAGGTACACTGAGGAAACAAACCAGAATTAGCAAGGTGCAAACAGAGCATAGCATGCAGGCACTGGGAACTAGCAACAGGAAACACTTGTTGCTCAAGCACCTCCCTAAGGGCAGAGGTGCCTGAAATAGTACGAGACACTCAGCCATTGGCTGAAACGTATCTTTGAAAGTGGCGCACTGTCTCTTTAAGAGACTGGGAGTGTGCACGTGCGCCCTTAGTGGTGTGCTAGAAGACCTTCGGGACGCGCGCAGCATCCCGGAAGCAGGAGCAGGCAGCGTGGGACATGGGAGGTGAACCCCAGGAGAGCAGTGTCCCCGAGGCAACTGATGAGGACCAAGGAGCGGACTGGGAATGGGACAGAGGCGCTACATAGATGGTTGTTTGCTCAACTCATGTTGTGTGTGGCACAACTACGCAAAGAGTGATGTATAATCCGATCACGGCTGACTCTCCGGCCGCTGTACTCACACCAAATGGAAAGAGGACATAACAAAGGAGAGAGGAGCACGGTTGATCCCGGGTGCTGCAAAGAGTAATCCAGGTGGTAAGTATAAAAAAATTCCAATTTATTGGGACACATTTCAGAGTAGAACCTACTCCTTCCTCAGGTATCAAAAGTAGATTCTACTTCGAAATTCGTTGCAATAATTTGGAAGTTTTTTTAACTTATTGCCTGGATTAAACTTTGTCAACAGGAGCGTCCTCCTCTTTCCTTAACTTTCTATGCTTAGAATAAGGTTCACACAGAAGCATATATATAAGGTCTTATTCGGACGTGATTTTTCTTTGATGCAAGAAATGGAACAATTCTCATCAGTGTTTGGATCAGTGAAAAAATAGAAAAAGTGTCAATTTAGCTTCACTGATAGATATCCCAAGAGACTTCCAGGGTAGACAGTCTGTGCTCTGGGTGTGGTGCACGGAGTGTGCACTGCTCCAGCTTCCAGGTCAAGTAGCTCTCAATGGTCGAAAAGGGAATGTAGTGCAACACCAAAGCAAAGTAGTTAAAACCTAGCCATTAATCATGTAGGATAAACAAAATTAGCAGAATGTGCATGTATTAAAAAAAAAAAACACAATACTTACGCGTTTCAGGTAGCTAAGATTAAGGGTTCTTCTGTCCGAAATGAGTAAGCTAAGTTTTAACTGATTTCCTCTGGTGCTGGAGAACATGCCCTTTTGGACCATTGAGAGCATTTTGGATCAATATTTGCTCCATTTTTACCATCGGAATTTCATTGTTGGATTTTTCATACACTTTAAAAAAAAAATAAAGGTTGAAAAGCTTCTCCTACCCATTGTTATGTTAAAAACGGACAGCACACGGATTGCAGACCAACGCCATTTGAGTGCTGTCCATGATTCTCACAAACCCAGAAAATTAATGCAAGAGTCACATAAAAAACAAAAAAAGTATGTCTCTGATTTTGTTTTTACACTATTCGGTCTGCAAAAAAAAAATAGAAAATCAACTTGTGAACGGCGACATAAACTGTAATAGGTGCGTGTTCTATGCATGAAAAAAACACCTACATGAAAAACAGACGCCTGATTGAGGTTTTGGCTTAGACAAAAAGTTGGACTAGAGAGAAACAAACCAATTGATGATTGGTTGAGACTTAAAGTTGCACTAGAAAATGGTGATTCTGATTGGTTGAGATAAAAGTTGCTTTAGAAGGAGACAAATCCGATTGATTGAGACACAAAGTTGCACTAGAAAGTGATGGATCTGATCCGTCAAGACAAATGTTGCACCAAAAAGAGGCAAAACTGATTGGCTGAGAGCAAAAAAAAGGTGAATTTGAAAGTCACAAATCGGATTTGTGGAAGCAAAAGAAAGTTTTGCGAGAAACAGATGACTTTGGTGGATTGCTATGAGTAACGCGACATTACTTGCTACTTTTCATCAACACGGCCCATCTGAGAATGGGCGACGTTGCACTTTTCCTTCGCGGTGACAAGACGCTGCTTAATTTTTTTACAATTAATAACTTTTCAATTTTTTTTCCATTGGTTTTCGGTGGTGAGTAATGGAGGTGCCGCCATGAGCCTAATGATATATAAAATACATTACCGGTGTCATTGTCCATCTGCGTGTGACAGCTCGTAATTACCTCTAATGAATTGGATCTGTGCGTCTCCATTTTTCTCCTTCTTTTCGCCATCCGTTGACCCTGGGTGCGCCATTCTTAGTGAGTAGAGGCTTTTATGAGTTTTTTTTTCATTTGCTAAGTCATGAATAACACCTCGTTGTATAATTTATTACAACCTATCTCAAAGGGCATTATAAGTAATTAACTTTTTTTTTTTGTCTCGGTGTTATCCTCTAATGCTTCTTCATCATATCCACTGACAGCAAATCTACCTGTCCATCCAGCGGATTTCACGCCGTCCTCTTCTTTTATTCTCACCGTGGATATTTGTGCCTGTGAACGCAGAGAAGCTGGAGACAAGCCGGAGCCTGATCTGAGCAATGTCATTAAGTAGCGGCTGGACTTCAAACACTCGCGGGAGACCCCATTGACTTTTAACTTTTATTTAAAGGGACAGTCTCGAGTCTTTCCGGAATTCCACTTTGATAATTTTGTATATTTTTGTCAATGCAACAATAAATCAGATTTAGTTATGGGTCAGCAGCTCAATGGTCGGAACTAGAGGAAGTCCTAAGGAAAATCGAATCGTTTTTTGTTTTGTATGAGATCCAAAAATGCCACAAGACTCTAGCAGACCGAGGTCTTAGGGCTTGGCATCCTATAAAAGAAAATTGCTAGTGTTATATGAGAGGTGCAAAATATTCTGTTGCAATATACATTCAGTCTAGTCACAGTAGGATCTCCACCAATAATTAGAGCGTTATTTCATGGGTCTGAGTTTAACCCCAAATGCTAAAATGTTGGGCCACTCCGTAAAATGTGAAGAAAACCAGAATGCAATAATTTCTTATCTCTTATTGCCAGATTTTATTCACAGCTTGGGCCATGTCGCCCATAGTGCCCAGGCTGTCTCTACCATTAGGAGGGCGTTAAACTAGAAGAAGAGGGGACGGGAAGAAAAACATTAGACTCGAACAAAGATGACCCAGGAAAACATACTCAGAAGGGAGGTAAGAACATTTCTAAAACAATCCACAGTGAGGAGATTGGAACAAAACAAAATCCTCTAAACTGCATGCTCGCAAACGCCAGAAGCCTGACAAACAAGATGGAAGAACTAGAAGCAGAAATATCTACAGGTAACTTTGACATAGTGGGAATAACCGAGACATGGTTAGATGAAAGCTATGACTGGGCAGTCAACTTACAGGGTTACAGTCTGTTTAGAAAGGATCGTAAAAATCGGAGAGGAGGAGGGGTTTGTCTCTATGTAAAGTCTTGTCTAAAGTCCACTTTAAGGGAGGATATTAGCGAAGGGAATGAGGATGTCGAGTCCATATGGGTTGAAATTCATGGAGGGAAAAATGGTAACAAAATTCTCATTGGGGTCTGTTACAAACCCCCAAATATAACAGAAAGCATGGAAAGTCTACTTCTAAAGCAGATAGATGAAGCTGCAACCCATAATGAGGTCCTGGTTATGGGGGACTTTAACTACCCGGATATTAACTGGGAAACAGAAACCTGTGAAACCCATAAAGGCAACAGGTTTCTGCTAATAACCAAGAAAAATTATCTTTCACAATTGGTGCAGAATCCAACCAGAGGAGCAGCACTTTTAGACCTAATACTATCTAATAGACCTGACAGAATAACAAATCTGCAGGTGGTTGGGCATTTAGGAAATAGCGACCACAATATTGTGCAGTTTCACCTGTCTTTCACTAGGGGGACTTGTCAGGGAGTCACAAAAACATTGAACTTTAGGAAGGCAAAGTTTGAACAGCTTAGAGATGCCCTTAATCTGGTAGACTGGGACAATATCCTCAGAAATGAGAATACAGATAATAAATGGGAAATGTTTAAGAACATCCTAAATAGGCACTGTAAGCGGTTTATACCTTGTGGGAATAAAAGGACTAGAAATAGGAAAAACCCAATGTGGCTAAACAAAGAAGTAAGACAGGCAATTAACAGTAAAAAGAAAGCATTTGCACTACTAAAGCAGGATGGCACCATTGAAGCTCTAAAAAACTATAGGGAGAAAAATACTTTATCTAAAAAACTAATTAAAGCTGCCAAAAAGGAAACAGAGAAGCACATTGCTAAGGAGAGTAAAACTAATCCCAAACTGTTCTTCAACTATATCAATAGTAAAAGAATAAAAACTGAAAATGTAGGCCCCTTAAAAAATAGTGAGGAAAGAATGGTTGTAGATGACGAGGAAAAAGCTAACATATTAAACACCTTCTTCTCCACGGTATTCACGGTGGAAAATGAAATGCTAGGTGAAATCCCAAGAAACAATGAAAACCCTATATTAAGGGTCACCAATCTAACCCAAGAAGAGGTGCGAAACCGGCTAAATAAGATTAAAATAGATAAATCTCCGGGTCCGGATGGCATACACCCACGAGTACTAAGAGAACTAAGTAATGTAATAGATAAACCATTATTTCTTATTTTTAGTGACTCTATAGCGACAGGGTCTGTTCCGCAGGACTGGCGCATAGCAAATGTGGTGCCAATATTCAAAAAGGGCTCTAAAAGTGAACCTGGAAATTATAGGCCAGTAAGTCTAACCTCTATTGTTGGTAAAATATTTGAAGGGTTTCTGAGGGATGTTATTCTGGATTATCTCAATGAGAATAACTGTTTAACTCCATATCAGCATGGGTTTATGAGAAATCGCTCCTGTCAAACCAATCTAATCAGTTTTTATGAAGAGGTAAGCTATAGACTGGACCACGGTGAGTCATTGGACGTGGTATATCTCGATTTTTCCAAAGCGTTTGATACCGTGCCGCACAAGAGGTTGGTACACAAAATGAGAATGCTTGGTCTGGGGGAAAATGTGTGTAAATGGGTTAGTAACTGGCTTAGTGATAGAAAGCAGAGGGTGGTTATAAATGGTATAGTCTCTAACTGGGTCGCTGTGACCAGTGGGGTACCGCAGGGGTCAGTATTGGGACCTGTTCTCTTCAACATATTCATTAATGATCTGGTAGAAGGTTTACACAGTAAAATATCGATATTTGCAGATGATACAAAACTATGTAAAGCAGTTAATACAAGAGAAGATAGTATTCTGCTACAGATGGATCTGGATAAGTTGGAAACTTGGGCTGAAAGATGGCAGATGAGGTTTAACAATGATAAATGTAAGGTTATACACTTGGGAAGAGGGAATCAATATCACCATTACACACTGAACGGGAAACCACTGGGTAAATCTGACAGGGAGAAGGACTTGGGGATCCTAGTTAATGATAAACTTACCTGGAGCAGCCAGTGCCAGGCAGCAGCTGCCAAGGCAAACAGGATCATGGGGTGCATTAAAAGAGGTCTGGATACACATGATGAGAGCATTATACTGCCTCTGTACAAATCCCTAGTTAGACCGCACATGGAGTACAGTGTCCAGTTTTGGGCACCGGTGCTCAGGAAGGATATAATGGAACTAGAGAGAGTACAAAGGAGCACAACAAAATTAATAAAGGGGATGGGAGAACTACAATACCCAGATAGATTAGCGAAATTAGGATTATTTAGTCTAGAAAAAAGACGACTGAGGGGCGATCTAATAACCATGTATAAGTATAAAAGGGGACAATACAAATATCTCGCTGAGGATCTGTTTATACCAAGGAAGGTGACGGGCACAAGGGGGCATTCTTTGCGTCTGGAGGAGAGAAGGTTTTTCCACCAACATAGAAGAGGATTCTTTACTGTTAGGGCAGTGAGAATCTGGAATTGCTTGCCTGAGGAGGTGGTGATGGCGAACTCAGTCGAGGGGTTCAAGAGAGGCCTGGATGTCTTCCTGGAGCAGAACAATATTGTATCATACAATTATTAGGTTCTGTAGAAGGACGTAGATCTGGGTATTTATTATGATGGAATATAGGCTGAACTGGATGGACAAATGTCTTTTTTCGGCCTTACTAACTATGTTACTATGTTACTATGTATTATGTAGCGACCTATCTTCTTCTTAGAACAATCTGTCAACTTTTGGGAAATGAGTAGACAATTTCTGGAGTTTTCAGAGAAGAACAGTGTCCCATTCTTGTCTAATAACAAACTCTTTCTGCTCCTTAGTTTTCGCCTTTCATGTGTGAGCTGCCCCTGCCATGGGCAGAAATGCCAGAACTGTGCACTGATGTTTAGCAAGATGGTACCTCTCCTCAATTACAAGCTGGATGATCCCTCTCCTCGATAACAAGTTGGATGATCTGTTTCCTCGATAACAAGCTGGTTAGCCACTCTCCTCCATTACAAGCTGGATGGTCCCTCTCCTCGATAACAAGCTGGATGGTCCTTCTCAATTAGAAGCTGGATGGTCCTGCTCAATTAGAAGCTGGATGGTCCTCAATTAGAAGCTGGATGGTCCTTCTCAATTACAAGCTGGATGGTCACTCTCCTCGATAACAAGTTGGATGATCTGTTTACATAGTAACATAGTAACATAGTTAGTAAGGCCGAAAAAAGACATTTGTCCATCCAGTTCAGCCTATATTCCATCATAATAAATCCCCAGATCTACGTCCTTCTACAGAACCTAATTGTATGATACAATATTGTTCTGCTCCAGGAAGACATCCAGGCCTCTCTTGAACCCCTCGACTGAGTTCGCCATCACCACCTCCTCAGGCAAACAATTCCAGATTCTCACTGCCCTAACAGTAAAGAATCCTCTTCTATCTTGGTGGAAAAACCTTCTCTTCTCCAGACGCAAAGAATGCCCCCTTGTGTCCGTCACCTTCCTTGGTATAAACAGATCCTCAGCGAGATATTTGTATTGTCCCCTTATATACTTATACATGGTTATTAGATCGCACCTCAGTCGTCTTTTTTCTAGACTAAATAATCCTAATTTCGCTAATCTATCCGGGTATTGTAGTTCTCCCATCCCCTTTATTAATTTTGTTGCCCTCCTTTGTACTCTCTCTAGTTCCATTATATCCTTCCTGAGCACCGGTGCCCAAAACTGGACACAGTACTCCATGTGCGGTCTAACTATGGATTTGTACAGAGGCAGTATAATGCTCTCATCATGTGTATCCAGACCTCTTTTAATGCACCCCATGATCCTGTTTGCCTTGGCAGCTGCTGCCTGGCACTGGCTGCTCCAGGTAAGTTTATCATTAACTAGGATCCCCAAGTCCTTCTCCCTGTCAGATTTACCCAGTTGTTTCCCATTCAGTGTGTAATGGTGACATTGATTCCTTCTTCCCATGTGTATAACCTTACATTTATCATTGTTAAACCTCATCTGCCACCTTTCAGCCCAAGTTTCCAACTTATCCAGATCCATCTGTAGCAGAATACTATCTTCTCTTGTATTAACTGCTTTACATAGTTTTGTATCATCTGCAAATATCGATATTTTACTGTGTAAACCTTCTACCAGATCATTAATGAATATGTTGAAGAGAACAGGTCCCAATACTGACCCCTGCGGTACCCCACTGGTCACAGCGACCCAGTTAGAGACTATACCATTTATAACCACCCTCTGCTTTCTATCACTAAGCCAGTTACTAACCCATTTACACACATTTTCCCCCAGACCAAGCATTCTCATTTTGTGTACCAACCTCTTGTGCGGCACGGTATCAAACGCTTTGGAAAAATCGAGATATACCACGTCCAATGACTCACCGTGGTCCAGCCTATAGCTTACCTCTTCATAAAAACTGATTAGATTGGTTTGACAGGAGCGATTTCTCATAAACCCATGCTGATATGGAGTTAAACAGTTATTCTCATTGAGATAATCCAGAATAACATCCCTCAGAAACCCTTCAAATATTTTACCAACAATAGAGGTTAGACTTACTGGCCTATAATTTCCAGGTTCACTTTTAGAGCCCTTTTTGAATATTGGCACCACATTTGCTATGCGCCAATCCTGCGGAACAGACCCTGTCGCTATAGAGTCCCTAAAAATAAGAAATAATGGTTTATCTATTACATTACTTAGTTCTCTTAGTACTCGTGGGTGTATGCCATCCGGACCCGGAGATTTATCTATTTTAATCTTATTTAGCCGGTTTCGCACCTCTTCTTGGGTTAGATTGGTGACCCTTAATATAGGGTTTTCATTGTTTCTTGGGATTTCACCTAGCATTTCATTTTCCACCGTGAATACCGTGGAGAAGAAGGTGTTTAATATGTTAGCTTTTTCCTCGTCATCTACAACCATTCTTTCCTCACTATTTTTTAAGGGGCCTACATTTTCAGTTTTTATTCTTTTACTATTGATATAGTTGAAGAACAGTTTGGGATTAGTTTTACTCTCCTTAGCAATGTGCTTCTCTGTTTCCTTTTTGGCAGCTTTAATTAGTTTTTTAGATAAAGTATTTTTCTCCTTATAGTTTTTTAGAGCTTCAATGGTGCCATCCTGCTTTAGTAGTGCAAATGCTTTCTTTTTACTGTTAATTGCCTGTCATACTTCTTTGTTTAGCCACATTGGGTTTTTCCTATTTCTAGTCCTTTTATTCCCACAAGGTATAAACTGCTTACACTGCCTATTTAGGATGTTCTGAAACATTTTCCATTTATTATCTGTATTCTTATTTCTGAGGATATTGTCCCAGTCTACCAGATTAAGGGCATCTCTAAGCTGGTCAAACTTTGCCTTCCTAAAGTTCAGTGTTTTTGTGACTCCCTGACAAGTCCCCCTAGTGAAAGACAGGTGAAACTGTACAATATTGTGGTCGCTATTTCCTAGATGCCCGACCACCTGCAGATTTGTTATTCTGTCAGGTCTATTAGATAGTATTAGGTCTAAAAGTGCTGCTCCTCTGGTTGGATTCTGCACCAATTGTGAAAGATAATTTTTCTTGGTTATTAGCAGAAACCTGTTGCCTTTATGGGTTTCACAGGTTTCTGTTTCCCAGTTAATATCCGGGTAGTTAAAGTCCCCCATAACCAGGACCTCATTAGCAAGCTTGTTAGCCACTCTCCTCCATTACAAGCTGGATGGTCCCTCTCCTCGATAACAAGCTGGATGGTCCTTTTCAATTAGAAGCTGGATGGTCCTTCTCAATTAGAAGCTGGATGGTCCTTCTCGATTAGAAGCTGGATGGTCCTCAATTAGAAGCTGGATGGTCCTTCTCAATTACAAGCTGGATGGTCACTCTCCTCGATAACGAGCTGGATGGTCCTTCTCAATTACAAGCTGGATGGTCACTCTCCTCGATAACGAGCTGGATGATCTGTTTCCTCGATAACAAGCTGGTTAGTCACTCTCCTCCATTACAATTTGGATGGTCCCTCTCATCGATTACAAGCTGGATGGTCCCTCTCATCGATTACAAGCTGGATGGTCCCTCTCATCAATTACAAGCTGGATGGTCCCTCTCCTCGATAACAAGCTGGATGGTCCTTCTCAATTAGAAGCTGGATGGTCCTTCTCAATTTCAAGCTGGATGGTCCTTCTCAATTTCAAGCTGGATGGTCCTTCTCTTTTATAACAAGCTATATGTTCCCTCTCCTTGGTAACAAGCTGGATGGTCCCTCTCCTTGATAACAAGCTGGATGGTCCTTCTCAATTAGAAGCTGGATGGTCCTTCTCAATTTCAAGCTGGATGGTCCTTCTCTTTTATAACAAGCTATATGTTCCCTCTCCTTGATAACAAGCTGCTGACAATTTCTAAATGAGTTATTCTAAACGAAAAAGGGAACATGTCCAATGTTCAACTTCCGATCTATTCTGTGTTCCGCTGTCAATAAAATGTGGAGATAAGATTTTTCCAAATTATTTAATTCTTTGTACAGGGGCAAACTTTTTTTTGGAATTGAGGTTTGTAGAAGCCAAATGCAAATCAGGTTGGAGGTGCAGTAGGGATGTGTCAGTGGGTCATCTCCCAGAGTGCTCGGCAGAGGAAATTCAAACTGCCCAACCCTTTTCTCCCCCAATGGATGATATTGCGAGCCCCTATACACATTGGACTGTTGAACAGTATAATGTTGCCAACATTAGTCTAATGTGTATTGACAACAATTAGAACCTTTATATATTAATGTAGATAATGATTTGATCCACACAGGCTTAGGCTCGTCGACTTTGTCTTTGTAACTTGCAACACATTTTCCATGAGTCTTTTACAGATAACAGTCCTGGTAAATCTTCTTTCATATAATCTGGGGATTCTTTTCTTTTTTTTTCTTCTGCAAATCATGGAATTTTGCAGAAATGTAAGAACAAGAACAAAGAGTCGTGGAAATGTCAGAAGGACTTCTGCGAATGACAAGGCTGACATTCATGAATATGACCTGCTCCTGACATACAAGAAGATAGATAACTTCGGATGTAACTTTGACTTTTTTGGTCATCCTCCACCAATCTTTAGAACATGATACCTACCGGCCGTGGATGCTGCCTGGCAGGCAACTGTTTCTTAGACATCATCATGTTCACACATAAAGCATAGAAAAAAATAACATAAAAACATAAATCTTGAAAAGTGGACAACCCCATTTGCCAACTCATAAGAAATAAAGCTTTGGAGCAGAGCTGTGATGAGAGCCAGCATCGGACCCGGGACACTCTCCGCAGCCATTCTGGCTTCTAGAATGGATTATTTAATTTTTGGCAAGAAAAATAAAGAACAAAATAGCAAAGGCCAATTAAAGCCTGACGTTTCCCGGTAGATTTTATTTGTGGCTTAATTCACACCCCTGGAAATAAAAATATAATGCCAGCCCGTCTTTCAGAAAGGGTTCTGAAATCCATGCATGTCTACATGAGATAGCATTATGGGAAGACAAAGGCCGACCCTCTGTCACCACGAGCGAGGAATCATCACCTCCCCGACGCGCGTCGGATGACAGCACCCAGCGCGCACTAGTGATTAATAATGGTCACAACTGAAAATGTCCTGTGCCCAAAACTCAACGCCAACAGGCTCATTTATGTTTCAATTTATACTTGTGTGTGTTTTATTTTATTTATTTTACGATTTAATTAATTCCATTATTTTTGGTTTTAATGAATGCATTGATTTTGTTTTATTATTTGCTTAAATTATTTACAATGCTTTCTATTTTATTTAAATAATCAAATATTCTGTTTAACTTCCACATTGTATCACTTCCAGGCACCATTATTCAATTCCTGGCTGTAGTTGGTCTGGTGACTCCATGCACCTTTTTGAAAACTGCTATGTAGCCAAATTAATCTGGGACTGAAACATTTAGGCAGGGCTGTTTGCAGCATTTTTGCACTTCATTGTTATTTTCTGTGGTGACAAGTTTGGGCACCCTGCATGGTCAGTACCTAGTAACACCCCCATTTGCAAGTATCACAGATTGTAAACGCTTTTTGTAGCCAGACAAGAGTCTTTCCATTCTCGTATGTAATCATTTTCAGAGTCCTAGGCAGCTGCACAGAAGATCCTATGGCTGCTGGTTTGTGGCGCATGGTTAGAGGGGGCTGGTTTTTATAAAGCTGGGAGATGTGCATCACCGGACCTTTCCTCAACAAGCCATAACCCTAAGAGGCTAATGAAGGTCTGAAAACTTGGTCAAAGTTATCAGAGCACACAAATCTCCAAGGGTGCACAAACTTTTTCAATCGACCCATTTTCCTTTTTGTAATTTTTAAAATGTAAAAAAATAACTACCGTATATACCCGAGTATAAGCCGACCCGAGTACAAGCCAAGGCACCTAATTTTGCCACAAAAAAACTGTGTAAGCTTATTGACTCGAGTATAAGCCGGGTATGTATTGTTCCCTCATCCCTGTCCTGCTATGTGTGGCTCCCCAGGTCTCCTAGCTGTATGCATGGCTCGGCATCCTTCCCCGTCCTCTTCCTCCTATGTATGGCTCAGCGTCCTCCCCCTTCTATGCATTGCTCAGCGTCCTCCTATGCATGGCTCAGCGTCCTCCTAGTTCTATGCATGGCTCAGCGTCCTCCTCCTTCTATGCATGGCTCAGCGTCCTCCTCCTTCTATGCATGGCTCAGCGTCCTCCTCCTTCTATGCATGGCTCAGCGTCCTCCTCCTTCTATGCATGGCTCAGCGTCCTCCTCCTATGCATTGTTCAGCGTCCTCCTCCTATGCATGGCTCAGCGTCTTCCTTCTATGCATTGCTCAGCGTCCTCCTCCTTCTATGCATGGCTCAGCGTCCTCCTCCTTCTATGCATGGCTCAGCGTCCTCCTGCTATGCATTGTTCAGCGTCCTCCTCCTATGCATGGCTCAGCGTCCTCCTTCTATGCATTGCTCAGCGTCCTCCTCCTTCTATGCATGGCTCAGCGTCCTCCTCCTTCTATGCATGGCTCAGCGTCCTCCCCCTTCTATGGATGGCTCAGCGTCCTCCTCCTTCTATGCATGGCTCAGCGTCCTCCTTCTATGCATGGCTCAGCGTCCTCCTTCTATGCATGGCTCAGCGTCCTCCTCCTTCTATGCATGGCTCAGCGTCCTCCTCCTTCTATGCATGGCTCAGCGTCCTCCTCCTATGCATTGTTCAGCGTCCTCCTCCTATGCATGGCTCAGCGTCCTCCTTCTATGCATTGCTCAGCGTCCTCCTCCTTCTATGCATGGCTCAGCATCCTCCCCCTTCTATGCATGGCTCAGCGTCCTCCTTCTATGCATGGCTCAGCGTCCTCCTCCTCCTATGCATTGCTCAGCGTCCTCCTCCTTCTATGCATGGCTCAGCGTCCTCCTCCTTCTATGCATGGCTCAGAGTCCTCCTCCTTCTATGCATGGCTCAGCGTCCTCCTCCTATGCATTGTTCAGCGTCCTCCTCCTATGCATGGCTCAGCGTCCTCCTTCTATGCATTGCTCAGCGTCCTCCTCCTTCTATGCATGGCTCAGCGTCCTCCTCCTTCTATGCATGGCTCAGCGTCCTCCTCCTTCTATGCATGGCTCAGCGTCCTCCTCCTTCTATGCATGGCTCAGCGTCCTTCTATGCATTGCTCAGCGTCCTCCTCCTTCTGTGCATGGCTCAGCGTCCTCCTCCTCCTATGCATGGCTCAGCGTCCTCCTCCTTCTATGCATGGCTCAGCATCCTCCCCCTTCTATGGATGGCTCAGCGTCCTCCTTCTATGCATGGCTCAGCGTCCTCCTCCTTCTATGCATGGCTCAGCGTCCTCCTCCTTCTATGCATGGCTCAGCGTCCTCCTCCTTCTATGCATGGCTCAGCGTCCTCCTCCTATGCATTGTTCAGCGTCCTCCTCCTATGCATGGCTCAGCGTCCTCCTCCTTCTATGCATGGCTCAGCGTCCTCCTCCTATGCATTGTTCAGCGTCCTCCTCCTATGCATGGCTCAGCGTCCTCCTCCTTCTATGCATGGCTCAGCATCCTCCCCCTTCTATGCATGGCTCAGCGTCCTCCTTCTATGCATGGCTCAGCGTCCTCCTCCTCCTATGCATTGCTCAGCGTCCTCCTCCTTCTATGCATGGCTCAGCGTCCTCCTCCTTCTATGCATGGCTCAGCGTCCTCCTATGCATTGCTCAGCGTCCTCCTCCTTCTATGCATGGCTCAACGTCCTCCTCCTTCTATGCATTGCTCAGCGTCCTCCTCCTATGCATGGCTCAGCGTCCTCCTTCTATGCATTGCTCAGCGTCCTCCTCCTTCTATGCATGGCTCAGCGTCCTCCTCCTCCTATGCATTGCTCAGCGTCCTCCTCCTTCTATGCATGGCTCAGCGTCCTCCTTCTATGCATGGCTCAGCGTCCTCCCCCTTCTATGCATGGCTCAGAGTCCTCCTCCTTCTATGCATAGCTCCACGTCCTCACCCGTTATACTCACCCTCCTCGTGCGGTCCTGCATGTCCCTGCATCTCCGTTGTCCCGGCGCCAGCTCAATTCGGCGGTCACATGGTACCGCTCATTAAGGTAATGAATATGCGCTCCACGGCTATGGGAGTGGAGACGCATACATAATCATTACCTTAACGAGTGGTACCACGTGACCGCAGAGGAGAGGAGAGCTGCCAGCACCGGACAACGGAGATGCAGGGACTTGCAGGACTGCGCGAGGAGGGCGAGTATGATGTCACAGCTGCCGGCTCCTGCCACTGCTCCCCCGCTGGCTTTCTGGGACCGTGACTCGTATATAAGCCGTGGTGACTATACCATACCTGCATTGTAGATAGGAGTCTGAGGTAGTCTGAAAGCCTTCTTATCTCATCATCATCCACCATGCTGAACACTGCCACTTTGCTCTTTTTATACATAGCTTCTTCTCTGTAAGGGCACAGGATAATCCGTGTCTCCATCATAGCTGCCTGGTTTTCCAGTCACAGATGACACCTGAGATCCACTGCCTGTCTGATCGGATGCTGATTCCTCCTTCCCCCATGTTGAACACTGCAGTTAAGACACAATGTTATGGGAATTTTTTTTTTTTAATAAATGTAAGGATAAAATTGTGTGACCATTAATATCAAATAAAAAATAATAGTGTGACGGAAACAGTCGGCTCTGATTATTCTTCTGACCCTTGAACGTTTGGGTCATTCGTGTGTAGATTTACCACGATGGAGACTTTGTCTTGTAATTGTTAATCTCTGGATTTAGACTTTATTTCCCTTCGCTTTCATGTATACAATTCCACTGATGAGCACGAGCCTCGCAGACAATTAAGAAAACATCCCAGAAATTAATCTCTTCGATCTCCGCTGGGATCTACCTGGAAGCAGCGTCTTACTCAGACAAGGGCTTTAAACTTTGCGGTGAAGACGCCGATGCTAATCTGCAGAAATAGGATGGAGATAAGTCATTTCTAATTTACAGGCGTTTGATGGTATCTGTGTCGGACACGAGTAGACAGGAGTGCGGGCAGATAAGATGGCACAGAACTCGTGACATAATCCACTGGTCCTGAAGAGTAGACACATGGACAAACGGGTGAATATAGAGTAGGGGTCCCTCGCATGTCTCTCGCTAGTCCCTTCTCTAGAAGTTCCAAAAGTTTGGAGAGTCGCTCATGGTCAGCTACTTCCCCATTTCCTGCAGTATCAGACGCAAGGCCCGGAATATATCAGCAGGAGAGGCCATGAATGTCTGATATGAGGAGGTCGGGATCTTGCCTTGCTCCGCCAGGACTACCAAGAGGTCTGATCATGCAGCTCTCTTCATTAACTTCTATGAAAGTTTCAAAAAGTTTGCAAAACGTCCATAAAAACGAATGGAGAGCTGCACATGCGAGGCATCCTCTCCATCCCTGGCCTCCTTCTTGACATAGATACAGGTCCTAGAGATGGGGTCCACATCAATCCGACATTTGTGGAATGTTTTGTGGATTGGACGAAATTAACTCTCTAAGCTCTGCTTCTTTTAGAGTGGACTGAGCTCGAGCGCTCCTAACTCCCCAATGTCATCAGAGCTCGCTGTCCATATTGATGTGACTCGCTGTGCGCTAGTGTGATGACGCAGCATTTTATCTGTGACATCTATTTTCAGTAGGCCAGGAGACATATGCTATCATCGTTACGTTGACCTTATGAATTGAAGTGTTACTCTTTGGTTGGTCAAGAAACATAGACTATGTTCGTATGAGCCCGGATATTGACTTTTGAGTTGATGCTTGTTGCAGTTTATTGTCTGTTATCTCTGGAGGACAGGGACGCAGGGTAATTGAACAATTGATGTTTGTTAATATGTTACATATTGTACAAGTATAGCTAGGATGATGACCTGCAAAACAGAGAAGAAAGAACTGTGCAGATTGATTGATTAAATACTCAAACAATGAGAGTTAAACTCATCCCTCTTGCCCCCTGACCTGTGAATGATGACCTGAGCCACAGATATGGGTCTAAAGGGCTATCTATCATTCTGTAAGAAGAACCAGAGACTCTCTATAAAATCACAGTCAGGAACACTCTAAAGGACAGCAGCCAGGACATCATGGCTCCATCATGAGAAGACACAGATTTGACATTCTACAGGATGCCAGATTAGGGGACCACGGCCTCTGCTGGAAGAACACAGATCTGCTCTATTGACCATCACTGAAGCCTTGGAGACATCTTGAAGAATCCAGGTTGGGACAACCAGGTCACTTGGCTACCACCTCACTGCTCTCGGTCAGCTTCTAAGCTTATTGTCATCTCCTCTCTGTGGGTGCCTGCCAAATTGGAGTGCCATTGGTGAGGGTAGTCAGCCCTGGAAGCCCCGAAGTCACAGCTGCTCTAATCCTGGTGGGTCAGCAGAAGGGTGAGACTCTGTAATTTTCAACATCTTGGGTATTTGCTGGGACTGTTCTATATGTTAGTGTGTGTTGGTGGTCCAATAAAGTATTGGCACACTGTGCTACCCTCACCCTGTGTTGTTTGAGTGGTATTCTGCCCAAGGGAAGTGAGTGCGGATGTTCAGTGGGATCAGCCATGGTCCATGTGGTCTTGCCCGGCGGATGAGAGCACCAACTGACCCCCGTGTCTCCACAGCTAAGTATATCTGTGTCTTTACTGAAGCAACATTTTCCTGCCGCACATTCCTGTCTTTACCCTGTCAAATGCTTTCCATTTTTATTGGGTCTTTGTGCAGATGGAGCCCATCTGATATTCCGGAGAACAGATCTACCTTTGGCCGGTAACGTCAACGACTACATTTCCTTCAAATGAGATTCAAGAGGGGCAATAAAAACCATTACATGAATTGAATTGGCTTTGAGAGGTGTTTAGGTGGCACCGCGGCACAATATCTTCACGCTCCTCACTCCTTCACAAAAACACAATATTTCATTGGGAACAGTCACTTCGGCGCAGGGAGACACTTTATTGGGAAATTCCGGATGGCTGACTATTCATCGACTTTTATTGTAAGACCGTTTTGTCTCCAAGCGAGATGTGATCGCTGCTTTCCATCTCCTCATCTGTAGTAGATTTTAATGCTTGGACCCCAACAAACAGCTTGGACCCCAACAAACAGCTTGGACCCCCCAACAAACAGCTTGGACCCCCCAATAAACATGATGCCCATCGAAATGAATTGGGTTCTTGGGAGTCAGCATGAGTTTTTTTCTGTTTTGCCTATTAGAGGGGGTCGCGGTTATAGGGAGCCCCCATATTATTTCTGTATTTTGTAGCTAGACACCCCCTTGAAGTCTGTCTCCACTTACTCCATTCTCACTTCTGGTGATGGGGTGGGGGTGTATTATCCCTTAGTCTATGCTATAGGGGGCATCTTATTGTCTACGATTTTTATACAAACCGAAAGGATTGCAGAAAGTTGCACAAGAGACTGCCTCTCCGTGTTACACAGACTTGTTTGAGGTCCATCGCAACCAAGCAACAAGATACAAAGTGGCTGTCCCAGAAACACCATTTATTGCCTATACACAGGATACATATGCGATCACTGGGGGTCCAGCAGCTGAAACCTCCATCGATCCTAAGAATGGGGGTCCAAAGTCTCAAGTGTGAATGAAAAAGACATGATCATGTGTGACCACCACTAGATGAGACCCCCATTGATCCTAAAAATGTGGGTCCAATGTGAATGAATGAATTAAATGGAAGAATCAGATATAGACCTATTAATTAAATTAGAGTTTAATTATTATTAAAATTATTTTTATTTATTATTACAATTATTATTATTATTAGTAGTAGTAGTATTTATCATTTTTTTAATTGTTTAAGAAACAAAAATATTGATGAATCAAAATTTTTATAAAAAAATAAAAAATAGAACTCTTGCAATTCTAAAACCAGCCACAGGGGCCTTTTTAAACCCTAACTTCCTGTTGTTTCAAGAAATAACACATGTACATTAGCAGCAATGAGCGTCTAATGAGCGTGTGCAAAGGTTATTGTATATAGAGGGGTGCCTTTGATGATCATAATGAGCCTGCCGAATACTCTAGTCTAGTACTAGTCTAAAAAGGTCTGTGAAAATGACAAAAAAAAAACATGAAAATAAATTGTTTAAAAATATAAGTAATGATGATTTTAAGCAATAAGTCATGTTCTGATTGGACTTGATTCAGGTTTAAATGAAAATGTATTTTTTGGGGGGAATTTCAAAGCAATTTCCATGCACCACGGATCTCTAGTATATGATGTACGAGCGTTATTAGCTTTTCTATATGAATATGTATTTTGACACTTAGGCGGTTGACAGGCGACATGTCGCGGCTCGGCCAAGATTCCCCTCCCCCTCCGTGGCCCCATCTGTAATGACTCTGGGATAAATATGACCCGTATATTTCACGATCAGCTTGCGGAATCGGTGTCATTTATCAGTCGCCTCGCGCCGATGATAGGAATTGAACCGCGAATGCCAACAAAGAATCAAACTAAGAGGAATTTATCGCGCGGTATTAGCGGAAGATGTCGATCGATTTGCCATGAAACTCGAAGACTCCATCAATAAGGGGTTTTTTTTGTTCATTTTTTTGAGGTCTTAATTTCCCCATAAGTTTACATTCTGGCGTTGATTCTTATTGACGAGCCTATTAGTTTCCGCAGCTTCATCGGACTCCACCGCGAAGACCCATCTCGTTTGTTTCCTTGACATGTTGCGTACACTCGACTCCCGGGCTATGAGATCCAACATATTTAATATTTCCATCATCGCCGGGAGTCGGCCTTAATGATTATAGATGAGCTTCTTCTCCATCTTCACAAATAAAAATGATTAAAATATGCTGAATCCGAGCATCTGACAGAAAAGTTTAATGCCGTAATATATTATGGGCGCGCGTCGGGGTGTTTTATCTTTTAGCGAGATGCAAACAAAGCTTCTCGTGACGGGTCTACAAAAATTCATTATGGCAGTGGAAAAGGCCAAGGATCTGTATCAAGGTTGATGAGTGAATCATTACTGATTTAATTGGGTTATACATACACCTTTCAGATCCGCAAGAGCGATCTGCAGCACGGGAGATGCTGCCGCCATCGAAGAGTAAAGGCTATTGTTTAATCCTTTGCAATGCAAAAAAAAGAGCATTTTTCCTTAAAAAAAAACAATAAATTTCTAAGTAAATTCTTAGGTTGTTTTTTTTAAATAGACATTCAATTTTTAGACAGTACATTTCCAGAAGCCGCCACTAGAGGGAGCATAGGAGCCTTATCATTGAACATGTATGCATTCAGCTCTTAAGCTCCCTCTAGTGGTGGCTGCAAGTAGTCACAATTTTATTATTTTTCTACGTCGTGGGTTTGGCGATTATTAAAAACATTCACAGCATTGGCATTTGTCAAAATTGTCAGATATTCTAAATGTATAGATTTTATTTAACAGTACATGTTTGTACTGGATTTTCCTTTTCTCACTCAAGGAATTATCTGTTTCCTTAGAGCATTGCAGAGATCTACAAAAGCTGCAAACGTTTTTTTTTACACCTACGCAAACCTCTCTAAAACACCAAACTATTTTTTGAAGGACATGAATAGTTGTAGCCCTAATGGTCTAGAGGAAGAAGAGGACACGCAATAGAAATAGTAAACTGCTTATTATTTTGAGAATAATGAATGGCCAGAGCCTTGGTGGTCCTGAGGAAAAAAGAATACTAGCAAAAGAAACACTAAACTACTTTTTCATTTTAGAAACTTTAATAGTTATAGCCCTGGTGGTCAAGAGGAAGAAGAGGGCAAGCAAAAGAAACATCAGACTACTTTTTCTTTTGCGAATAATGAATTGCCATAGCCCTGGTGATCCAGAGAAAGAAGAGGACAGTTAATAGAAACACTAAACTACTTTTTCTCTTCAGAGACATGAATGCTCAAAGCCCTGATGGTCTGGAGGAAAAAGAGGACAAGCAAAATAAACACCATAATACTTTTTTTTTTTTTAGAATAATGCATGGCCTTCGCACTGACGGTCGAGAGGAAAAAGAGAAAAATTAATAGAAACACCAAACTACTTTTCCTTTGAGAATAATAAATGAAGGTTAGCCCTGATGGTCCAGAGGAAGAAGAAGAAAAGCAATAGAAATAGTAAACTACTTTACCTTTTGAGAGTCAGAAATGGTAATAAACATGGTGACATGAGGACGAAGAGGAGAAGCAAAATAAAAGCTAAACTGCTGTTTCTATAGAGAGACAAGAATGCTTATAGCCCTGGTTGTCCAGAGGAAGAAAAGGAAAAGCAATAGAAACACTAAACTACTCTTTTTTTTTGAGAGTCATGAATGGTTAAAACTTTGGTGGCACAGAGAAAGAATAAAATGAGCAAAATAAACACTGATCTACTTTTTCTATTCATAGACATTATTATTTATAGCCCTGATGGTCCAGAGGAAGAAGAGGAAAGGCAATAAAACACTAAGCTAATTTTGCTTTCTGAATGGTTATAGTCCTGGTGGCCCAGAGAAAGAAGAGGACAAGCAATAGAAATAGTAAACTACGCTTTTCTCTTGAGTTATGAATGGTTATAGTCCTGGTGGCCCAGAGGAAGAAGAAAACATGCAATAGAAATAGTAAACTACGCTTTTCTCTTGAGAGTTATGAATGTTTAAAGTCCTGGTGGCCCAGAGAAAGAAGAGGACAAGCAATAGAAATAGTAAACTACGCTTTTCTCTTGAGAGTTATGAATGCTTATAGTCCTGGTGGCCCAGAGAAAGAAGAGGACAAGCAATAGAAATAGTAAACTACGCTTTTCTCTTGAGAGTTATGAATGGTTATAGTCCTGGTGGCCTAGAGGAAGAAGAGGACAATCGATAGAAATAGTAAACTACGCTTTTCTCTTGAGAGTTATGCATGGTTATAGTCCTGGTGGCCTAGAGAAAGAAGAGGACAAGAAATAGAAATAGTAAACTACGCTTTTCTCTTGAGAGTTATGAATGGTTATAGTCCTGGTGGCCTAGAGGAAGAAGAGGACAAGCAATAGAAATAGTAAACTACGCTTTTCTCTTGAGAGTTATGAATGGTTATAGTCCTGGTGGCCTAGAGGAAGAAGAGGACAAGCAATAGAAATAGTAAACTACGCTTTTTTCTTGAGAATTATGAATGGTTATAGTCCTGGTGGCCCAGAGGAAGAAGAGGACAAGAAATAGAAATAGTAAACTACGCTTTTCTCTTGAGAGTTATGCATGGTTATAGTCCTGGTGGCCCAGAGAAAGAAGAGGACAAGCAATAAAAATGGTAAACTACGCTTTTCTCTTGAGAGTTATGAATGGTTATAGTCCTGGTGGCCTAGAGGAAGAAGAGGACAATCAATAGAAATAGTAAACTACGCTTTTCTCTTGAGAGTTATGCATGGTTATAGTCCTGGTGGCCTAGAGGAAGAAGAGGACAAGCAATAGAAATAGTAAACTACGCTTTTTTCTTGAGAATTATGAATGGTTATAGTCCTGGTGGCCTAGAGAAAGAAGAGGACAAGAAATAGAAATAGTAAACTACGCTTTTCTCTTGAGAGTTATGCATGGTTATAGTCCTGGTGGCCTAGAGGAAGAAGAGAAAAAGCGAAGAGATGAAGTAGCGTGAGAGTTCTGTTACTATTCTATGGCAAGTGATGACAGATATGCAATGTTTCAAATAAAGGCAAAGATTAAAATGTGATACATATAAATAAATATATAGAAAGGTGGCTCCACAGAGCGCAAAGGTAGGACCAGTGCTCCACACCCTGCAGAGAAGATCCCAATGTAGATCTCTCCTGGCAGACATAAGGTTAATTGACTGTCCGAATAAATCCAATGCAAGATTGTTTCATTAATTTCCTAGTAGTTCAATTAGAGGTTTGGTATTGATTTGTCTTTACGAGGTTTGTATATTGTAGCATTACAATTACAGGATACAAGACGACACGGAGAAGCCTCGTTGGGTCCGGACACAGGTCACGGGCTCCTCTATCCATTATCTTTTGTCAATCAGCTAAGAAAGTATAAGAAATAATAAGAAAAAATATATATATATAATGCAAGTAATCTGCAGACAGAGCGAAGGCTGCGGAATAAAAGACTTCTACAGTAATCCATCTCCGGATACATTAAAAGCTGAAGACGCTCTGATTGCTGTTATTACTTAAGTTCTGGAAATATATACAAGTAAGGAGAGCAGATGAATGGCCATCAGGAAGCCAGCCTCCTCTCACCGCCTCCAGATAAGAGGAATCCATACAAAGTAGAAATGAAGGCAGGTTAATTGCAAATAGAATAAATTACAGATAAGACCCCCACCCCCCCTCCTCCGCGTCATCACATACAGGACTGCGACATACCACGGAATACTTCCAAAAGTTCATATATAAGACCCAGCTATTTACTAATATGACATATGCAGAATAAACAGAGGCAGTATTATAGTAGTTATATTCTTGTACATAGGAGCAGTATTATAGTAGTTATATTCTTGTACATAGGAGCAGTATTATAGTAGTTATATTCTTGTATGTAGGGGCAGTATTATAGTAGTTATATTCTTGTACATAGGAGCAGTATTATAGTAGTTATATTCTTGTACATAGGAGCAGTATTATAGTAGTTATATTCTTGCATATAGGGGCAGTATTATAGTAGTTATATTCTTGCATATAGGGGCAGTATTATAGTAGTTATATTCTTGTACATAGGAGCAGTATTATAGTAGTTATATTATTGTACATAGGAGCAGTATTATAGTAGTTATATTCTTGTGCATAGGAGCAGTATTATAGTAGTTATATTCTTGTACATAGGGCAGTATTATAGTAGTTATATTCTTGTACATAGGGGCAGTATTATAGTAGTTATATTCTTGTACATAGGGCAGTATTATAGTAGTTATAGTCTTGTACATAGGGGCAGTATTATAGTAGTTATAATCTTGTGCATAGGAGCAGTATTATAGTAGTTATATTCTTGTACATAGGGGCACTATTATAGTAGTTATATTCTTGTACATAGGAGCAGTATTATAGTAGTTATATTCTTGTACATAGTGGCAGTATTATAGTAGTTATATTCTTGCATATAGGGGCAGTATTATAGTAGTTATATTCTTGTACATATGAGCAGTATTATAGTAGTTATATTATTGTACATAGGAGCAGTATTATAGTAGTTATATTCTTGTACATAGGGGCAGTATTATAGTAGTTATATTCTTGTACATAGGAGCAGTATTATAGTAGTTATATTCTTGTACATAGGAGCAGTATTATAGTACTTATATTCTTGTACATAGGAGCATTATTATAGTAGTTATATTCTTGTACATAGGAGCAGTATTATAGTAGTTATATTCTTGTACATAGGGGCAATATTATAGTAGTTATATTCTTGTACATAGGGGGCAGTATTATAGTAGTTATATTCTTGTACATAGGGGCAGTATTATAGTAGTTATATTCTTGTACATAGGAGCAGTATTATAGTAGTTATATTCTTGTACATAGGAGCAGTATTATAGTAGTTATATTCTTGTACATAGGGAGCAGTATTATAGTAGTTATATTCTTGTACATAGGGGCAGTATTATAGTAGTTATATTCTTGTACATAGGGAGCAGTATTATAGTAGTTATATTCTTGTACATAGGGGCAGTATTATAGTAGTTATATTCTTGTACATAGGAGCAGTATTATAGTAGTTATATTCTTGTACATAGGGAGCAGTATTATAGTAGTTATATTCTTGTACATAGGGGCAGTATTATAGTAGTTATATTATTGTACAAAAGAGCAGTATTATAGTAGTTATATTCTTGTACATAGGGGCAGTATTATAGTAGTTATATTCTTGTACATAGGGGCAGTATTATAGTAGTTATATTATTGTACATAGGTGCAGTATTATAGTAGTTATATTCTTGTATATAGGGGCAGAATTATAGTAGTTATATTCTTGTACATAGGAGCAGTATTATAGTAGTTATATTCTTGTATATAGGGGCAGTATTATAGTAGTTATATTCTTGTACATAACGGCTGTATTATAATAGTTATATTATTGTACATAGGTGCAGTATATAGTAGTTATATTCTTGTATATAGGGGCAGTATTATAGTAGTTATATTCTTGTACATAGCGGCAGT
The DNA here is from genome assembly GCF_032444005.1 of Ranitomeya imitator. Lineage (NCBI taxonomy): Eukaryota > Metazoa > Chordata > Amphibia > Anura > Dendrobatidae > Ranitomeya > Ranitomeya imitator. The sequence goes on from NC_091290.1 coordinate 142,168,702, forward strand.
ATTATAGTAGTTATATTCTTGTACATAGGGAGCAGTATTATAGTAGTTATATTCTTGTACATAGGTGCAGTATTATAGTAGTTATATTCTTGTACAAAGGTGCAGTATTATAGTAGTTATATTCTTGTACATAGGGAGCAGTATTATAGTAGTTATTTTATTGTACATAGGAGCAGTATTATAGTAGTTATATTCTTGTACATAGGAGCAGTATTATAGTAGTTAAATTCTTGTACATAGGGGCAGTATTATAGTAGTTAAATTCTTGTACATAGGGGCAGTATTATAGTAGTCATATTCTTGTACATAGGGGCAGTATTATCGTAGTTATATTCTTGTACATAGGGGCAGTATTATAGTAGTTATATTATTGTACAAAGGAGCAGTATTATAGTAGTTATATTCTTGCACATAGGGGCAGTATTATAGTAGTTATATTCTTGTACATAGGGGCAGTATTATAGTAGTTATATTCTTGTATATAGGGGCAGAATTATAGTAGTTATATTCTTGTACATGGGGGCAGTATTATAGTAGTTATATTCTTGTACATAGGGGGCAGTATTATAGTAGTTATATTCTTGTACATGGGGGCAGTATTATAGTAGTTATATTCTTGTACATAGGGGCAGTATTATAGTAGTTATATTCTTGTACAAAGGAGCAGTATTATGGTAGTTATATTCTTGTACATAGGGCAGTATTATAGTAGTTATATTCTTGTACATAGGGGCAGTATTATAGTAGTTATATTATTGTACATAGGTGCAGTATTATAGTAGTTATATTCTTGTATATAGGGGCAGTATTATAGTAGTTATATTCTTGTACATAGGAGCAGTATTATAGTAGTTATATTCTTGTACATAAGAGCAGTATTATAGTAGTTATATTCTTGTACATAGGGCAGTATTATAGTAGTTATATTCTTGTACATAGGGGCAGTATTATAGTAGTTATATTATTGTACATAGGTGCAGTATTATAGTAGTTATATTCTTGTATATAGGGGCAGTATTATAGTAGTTATATTCTTGTACATAGGAGCAGTATTATAGTAGTTATATTCTTGTACATAGCGGCAGTATTATAGTAGTTATATTCTTGTATATAGGGGCAGTATTATAGTAGTTATATTATTGTGCATAGCAGCAGTATTATAGTAGTTATATTCTTGTACATAGGGAGCAGTATTATAGTAGTTATATTCTTGTACAAAGGAACAGTATTATAGTAGTTATATTCTTGTACATAGGAGCAGTATTATAGTAGTTATATTCTTGTACATAGGGAGCAGTATTATGGTAGTTATTTTATTGTACATAGGAGCAGTATTATAGTAGTTAAATTCTTGTACATAGGAGCAGTATTATAGAAGTTATATTATTGTACAAAGGAGCAGTATTATAGTAATTATATTCTTGTACATAGGGGCAGTATTATAGTAGTTATATTCTTGTACATAGGGGCAGTATTATAGTAGTTATATTATTGTACATAGGGGCAGTATTATAGTAGTTATATTTTTGTATATAGGGGCAGAATTATAGTAGTTATATTCTTGTACATAGGAGCAGTATTATAGTAGTTATATTCTTGTATATAGGGAGCAGTATTATAGTAGTTATTTTATTGTACATAGGAGCAGTATTATAGTAGTTATATTCTTGTACATAGGAGCAGTATTATAGTAGTTATATTCTTGTACATAGGAGCAGTATTATAGTAGATATATTCTTGTACATAGGAGCAGTATTATAGTAGATATATTCTTGTACATAGGGGCAGTGTTATAGTAGTTAAATTCTTGTACATAGGAGCAGTATTATAGTAGTTATGTTATTGTATATAGGGGCAGTATTATAGTAGTTATATTCCTGTACATAGGAGCAGTATTATGGTAGTTATATTCTTGTACATAGGAGCAGTATTATAGTAGTTATATTCTTGTACATAGGAGCAGTATTATAGTAGCTATATTATTGTACATAGCAGCAGTATTATAGTAGTTATATTCTTGTACATAGGGAGCAGTATTTTAGTAGTTATATTCTTGTACATAGGTGCAGTGTTAGAGTAGTTATATTCTTGTACAAAGGTGCAGTATTATAGTAGTTATATTCTTGTACATAGGGAGCAGTATTATAGTAGTTATTTTATTGTAAATAGGAGTAGTATTATAGTAGTTATATTCTTGTACATAGGAGCAGTATTATAGTAGTTATATTATTGTACATAAGGGGCAGTATTATAGTAGTTAAATTCTTGTACATAGGGGCAGTATTATAGTAGTTAAATTCTTGTACATAGGGGCAGTATTATAGTAGTCATATTCTTGTACATAGCGGCAGTATTATCGTAGTTATATTCTTGTACATAGGGGCAGTATTATAGTAGTTATATTATTGTACAAAGGAGCAGTATTATAGTAGTTATATTCTTGCACATAGGGGCAGTATTATAGTAGTTATATTCTTGTACATAGGAGCAGTATTATAGTAGTTATATTCTTGTACATAAGAGCAGTATTATAGTAGTTATATTCTTGTACATAGCGGCAGTATTATAGTAGTTATATTCTTGTATATAGGGGCAGTATTATAGTAGTTATATTATTGTGCATAGCAGCAGTATTATAGTAGTTATATTCTTGTACATAGGGAGCAGTATTATAGTAGTTATATTCTTGTACAAAGGAACAGTATTATAGTAGTTATATTCTTGTACATAGGAGCAGTATTATAGTAGTTATATTCTTGTACATAGGGAGCAGTATTATGGTAGTTATTTTATTGTACATAGGAGCAGTATTATAGTAGTTATATTCTTGTACATAGGAGCAGTATTATAGTAGTTATATTATTGTACAAAGGAGCAGTATTATAGTAATTATATTCTTGTACATAGGGGCAGTATTATAGTAGTTATATTCTTGTACATAGGGGCAGTATTATAGTAGTTATATTATTGTACATAGGGGCAGTATTATAGTAGTTATATTCTTGTATATAGGGGCAGAATTATAGTAGTTATATTCTTGTACATAGGGTCAGTATTATAGTAGTTATATTCTTGTACATGGGGCAGTATTATAGTAGTTATATTCTTGTACATAGCATCAGTATTATAGTAGTTATATTCTTGTACATAGGAGCAGTATTATAGTAGTTATATTCTTGTACATAAGAGCAGAATTATAGTAGTTATATTCTTGTACATAGCGGCAGTATTATAGTAGTTATATTCTTGTACATAGGAGCAGTATTATAGTAGTTATATTCTTGTATATAGGGGCAGAATTATAGTAGTTATATTCTTGTACATGGGGGCAGTATTATAGTAGTTATATTCTTGTACATGGGGGCAGTATTATAGTAGTTATATTCTTGTACATAGGAGCAGTATTATAGTAGTTATATTCTTGTACATGGGGGCAGTATTATAGTAGTTATATTCTTGTACATGGGGGCAGTATTATAGTAGTTATATTCTTGTACATAGGGGCAGTATTATAGTAGTTATATTCTTGTACATGGGGGCAGTATTATAGTAGTTATATTCTTGTACATAGGGGCAGTATTATAGTAGTTATATTCTTGTACATAGGAGCAGTATTATAGTAGTTATACTATTGTACAAAGGAGCAGTATTATAGTAGTTATATTCTTGTATATAGGAGCAGTATTATAGTAGTTATATTCTTGTACATAGGAGCAGTATTATAGTAGTTATATTCTTGTACATAGGGGGCAGTATTATAGTAGTTATATTCTTGTACATAGGGACAGTATTATAGTAGTTATACTCTTGTACATAGGGGCAGTATTATAGTAGTTATATTCTTGTACATAGGAGCAGTATTATTGTAGTTATATTCTTGTATATAGGAGCAGTATTATAGTAGTTATATTCTTGTACATAGGAGCAGTATTATAGTAGTTATATTCTTGTACATAGGGGGCAGTATTATAGTAGTTATATTCTTGTACATAGGAGCAGTATTATAGTAGTTATATTCTTGTACATAGGAGCAGTATTATAGTAGTTATATTCTTGTATATAGGAGCAGTATTATAGTAGTTATATTCTTGTACATAGGAGCAGTATTATAGTAGTTATATTCTTGTACATAGGAGCAGTATTATAGTAGTTATATTCTTGCATATAGGGGCAGTATTATAGTAGTTATATTCTTGCATATAGGGGCAGTATTATAGTAGTTATATTCTTGTACATAGGAGCAGTATTATAGTAGTTATATTATTGTACATAGGAGCAGTATTATAGTAGTTATATTCTTGTGCATAGGAGCAGTATTATAGTAGTTATATTCTTGTACATAGGGGCAGTATTATAGTAGTTATATTCTTGTACATAGGGGCAGTATTATAGTAGTTATATTCTTGTACATAGGGCAGTATTATAGTAGTTATAGTCTTGTACATAGGGGCAGTATTATAGTAGTTATAATCTTGTGCATAGGAGCAGTATTATAGTAGTTATATTCTTGTACATAGGGGCACTATTATAGTAGTTATATTCTTGTACATAGGAGCAGTATTATAGTAGTTATATTCTTGTACATAGGGGCAGTATTATAGTAGTTATATTCTTGCATATAGGGGCAGTATTATAGTAGTTATATTCTTGTACATATGAGCAGTATTATAGTAGTTATATTATTGTACATAGGAGCAGTATTATAGTAGTTATATTCTTGTACATAGGGGCAGTATTATAGTAGTTATATTCTTGTACATAGGAGCAGTATTATAGTAGTTATATTCTTGTACATAGGAGCAGTATTATAGTACTTATATTCTTGTACATAGGAGCATTATTATAGTAGTTATATTCTTGTACATAGGAGCATTATTATAGTAGTTATATTCTTGTACATAGGAGCAGTATTATAGTAGTTATATTCTTGTACATAGGGGCACTATTATAGTAGTTATATTCTTGTACATAGGGGGCAGTATTATAGTAGTTATATTCTTGTACATAGGGGCAGTATTATAGTAGTTATATTCTTGTACATAGGAGCAGTATTATAGTAGTTATATTCTTGTACATAGGAGCAGTATTATAGTAGTTATATTCTTGTACATAGGGAGCAGTATTATAGTAGTTATATTCTTGTACATAGGGGCAGTATTATAGTAGTTATATTCTTGTACATAGGGATCAGTATTATAGTAGTTATATTCTTGTACATAGGGGCAGTATTATAGTAGTTATATTCTTGTACATAGGAGCAGTATTATAGTAGTTATATTCTTGTACATAGGGAGCAGTATTATAGTAGTTATATTCTTGTACATAGGGGCAGTATTATAGTAGTTATATTATTGTACAAAAGAGCAGTATTATAGTAGTTATATTCTTGTACATAGGGGCAGTATTATAGTAGTTATATTCTTGTACATAGGGGCAGTATTATAGTAGTTATATTATTGTACATAGGTGCAGTATTATAGTAGTTATATTCTTGTATATAGGGGCAGAATTATAGTAGTTATATTCTTGTACATAGGAGCAGTATTATAGTAGTTATATTCTTGTATATAGGGGCAGTATTATAGTAGTTATATTCTTGTACATAACGGCTGTATTATAATAGTTATATTATTGTACATAGGTGCAGTATATAGTAGTTATATTCTTGTATATAGGGGCAGTATTATAGTAGTTATATTCTTGTACATAGCGGCAGTATTATAGTAGTTATATTCTTGTACATAGGGAACAGTATTATAGTAGTTATATTCTTGTACATAGGTGCAGTATTATAGTAGTTATATTCTTGTACAAAGGTGCAGTATTATAGTAGTTATATTCTTGTACATAGGGAGCAGTATTATAGTAGTTATTTTATTGTACATAGGAGCAGTATTATAGTAGTTATATTCTTGTACATAGGAGCAGTATTATAGTAGTTAAATTCTTGTACATAGGGGCAGTATTATAGTAGTTAAATTCTTGTACATAGGGGCAGTATTATAGTAGTTATATTCTTGTACATAGGGAGCAGTATTATAGTAGTTATATTCTTGTACAAAGGAACAGTATTATAGTAGTTATATTCTTGTACATAGGAGCAGTATTATAGAAGTTATATTATTGTACAAAGGAGCAGTATTATAGTAATTATATTCTTGTACATAGGGGCAGTATTATAGTAGTTATATTCTTGTACATAGGGGCAGTATTATAGTAGTTATATTATTGTACATAGGGGCAGTATTATAGTAGTTATATTCTTGTATATAGGGGCAGAATTATAGTAGTTATATTCTTGTACATAGGAGCAGTATTATAGTAGTTATATTCTTGTATATAGGGAGCAGTATTATAGTAGTTATTTTATTGTACATAGGAGCAGTATTATAGTAGTTATATTCTTGTACATAGGAGCAGTATTATAGTAGTTATATTCTTGTACATAGGAGCAGTATTATAGTAGATATATTCTTGTACATAGGAGCAGTATTATAGTAGATATATTCTTGTACATAGGGGCAGTGTTATAGTAGTTAAATTCTTGTACATAGGAGCAGTATTATAGTAGTTATGTTATTGTATATAGGGGCAGTATTATAGTAGTTATATTCCTGTACATAGGAGCAGTATTATGGTAGTTATATTCTTGTACATAGGAGCAGTATTATAGTAGTTATATTCTTGTACATAGGAGCAGTATTATAGTAGCTATATTATTGTACATAGCAGCAGTATTATAGTAGTTATATTCTTGTACATAGGGAGCAGTATTTTAGTAGTTATATTCTTGTACATAGGTGCAGTATTATAGTAGTTATATTCTTGTACAAAGGTGCAGTATTATAGTAGTTATATTCTTGTACATAGGGAGCAGTATTATAGTAGTTATTTTATTGTAAATAGGAGTAGTATTATAGTAGTTATATTCTTGTACATAGGAGCAGTATTATAGTAGTTATATTATTGTACATAAGGGGCAGTATTATAGTAGTTAAATTCTTGTACATAGGGGCAGTATTATAGTAGTTAAATTCTTGTACATAGGGGCAGTATTATAGTAGTCATATTCTTGTACATAGCGGCAGTATTATCGTAGTTATATTCTTGTACATAGGGGCAGTATTATAGTAGTTATATTATTGTACAAAGGAGCAGTATTATAGTAGTTATATTCTTGCACATAGGGGCAGTATTATAGTAGTTATATTCTTGTACATAGGAGCAGTATTATAGTAGTTATATTCTTGTACATAAGAGCAGTATTATAGTAGTTATATTCTTGTACATAAGAGCAGTATTATAGTAGTTATATTCTTGTATATAGGGGCAGTATTATAGTAGTTATATTATTGTGCATAGCAACAGTATTATAGTAGTTATATTCTTGTACATAGGAGCAGTATTATAGTAGTTATATTCTTGTACATAGGGAGCAGTATTATGGTAGTTATTTTATTGTACATAGGAGCAGTATTATAGTAGTTATATTCTTGTACATAGGAGCAGTATTATAGTAGTTATATTATTGTACAAAGGAGCAGTATTATAGTAATTATATTCTTGTACATAGGGGCAGTATTATAGTAGTTATATTCTTGTACATAGGGGCAGTATTATAGTAGTTATATTATTGTACATAGGGGCAGTATTATAGTAGTTATATTCTTGTATATAGGGGCAGAATTATAGTAGTTATATTCTTGTACATAGGGTCAGTATTATAGTAGTTATATTCTTGTACATGGGGCAGTATTATAGTAGTTATATTCTTGTACATAGCATCAGTATTATAGTAGTTATATTCTTGTACATAGGAGCAGTATTATAGTAGTTATATTCTTGTACATAAGAGCAGAATTATAGTAGTTATATTCTTGTACATAGCGGCAGTATTATAGTAGTTATATTCTTGTACATAGGAGCAGTATTATAGTAGTTATATTCTTGTATATAGGGGCAGAATTATAGTAGTTATATTCTTGTACATGGGGGCAGGATTATAGTAGTTATATTCTTGTACATGGGGGCAGTATTATAGTAGTTATATTCTTGTACATAGGAGCAGTATTATAGTAGTTATATTCTTGTACATGGGGGCAGTATTATAGTAGTTATATTCTTGTACATGGGGGCAGTATTATAGTAGTTATATTCTTGTACATAGGGGCAGTATTATAGTAGTTATATTCTTGTACATGGGGGCAGTATTATAGTAGTTATATTCTTGTACATAGGGGCAGTATTATAGTAGTTATATTCTTGTACATAGGAGCAGTATTATAGTAGTTATACTATTGTACAAAGGAGCAGTATTATAGTAGTTATATTCTTGTATATAGGAGCAGTATTATAGTAGTTATATTCTTGTACATAGGAGCAGTATTATAGTAGTTATATTCTTGTACATAGGGGGCAGTATTATAGTAGTTATATTCTTGTACATAGGGACAGTATTATAGTAGTTATACTCTTGTACATAGGGGCAGTATTATAGTAGTTATATTCTTGTACATAGGAGCAGTATTATAGTAGTTATATTCTTGTATATAGGAGCAGTATTATAGTAGTTATATTCTTGTACATAGGAGCAGTATTACAGTAGTTATATTCTTGTACATAGGGGGCAGTATTATAGTAGTTATATTCTTGTACATAGGAGCAGTATTATAGTAGTTATATTCTTGTACATAGGAGCAGTATTATAGTAGTTATATTCTTGTATATAGGAGCAGTATTATAGTAGTTATATTCTTGTACATAGGAGCAGTATTATAGTAGTTATATTCTTGTACATAGGGGCAGTATTATAGTAGTTATATTCTTGTACATAGGAGCAGTATTATAGTAGTTATATTCTTGTACATAGGAGCAGTATTATAGTAGTTATATTCTTGTACATAGGAGCAGTATTATAGTAGTTATATTCTTGTACATAGGAGCAGTATTATAGTAGTTATATTCTTGTACATAGGAGCAGTATTATAGTAGTTATATTCTTGTACATAGGAGCAGTATTATAGTAGTTATATTCTTGTACATAGGAGCAGTATTATAGTAGTTATATTCTTGTACATAGGAGCAGTATTATAGTAGTTATATTCTTGTACATAGGAGCAGTATTATAGTAGTTATATTCTTGTACATAGGAGCAGTATTATAGTAGTTTTATTCTTGGAATTATTTGTGATGAGAAAACACGCTCCAGTAACACAAGGCAGAATTACTATAAATGATGTTTCCACAGTCTCGCATTTTTCTTCCATCATCTTTGCTTCTTTCACTAATGTGAGATTTGTCTGGCTGGATCTTGACTCCATGCTGAATTCCATCTGTTGATCTCGGCCCGGATGCGTTGCGTTGCCGTACGTGCTCCAAGCGTCCACCTGCCCCACATCTGGATGTCAGGCATATCTACACGCAAAGGTCTCCTGACCACAGAGACTCACGGCACAGATCAGGCAGACAGCAGCGTGCAAGTTAGGAATTACAATGAAGATAAAGGGTTTGGTGTCAAGATAGTTAGTAATATATAACAAAACATCACTGCTTGTAAGAAGTCACTAATGGATTACAATATTCCCTCCATTCTAGGCCAAATGCCAGCACCTCTCAAGTTGTAGCATTCCCCGCAATGACATGCCATGTGTCTGATATTATTTTTTTGGCACAAAGAGTGAAGAATGATTGCAACTTAATGAGTGGTCAGAAAAGACACACATAATAATTTGTGTACTTAGATATTGTGGAAATACTCTCCTCCACATTCAAATTGCAACACATTTACTGAGACCATGACCCTGGACCCCTCATACTAGGACACAGTCCCCGGACAGCTCAACCGTATACTGGGATCAGGACCCCGGACAGCTCATACATATACTGGGATCAGGACCCCATACAGCTCATATATATACTGGGATCAGGACCCCGGACAGCTCATACATATACTGGGATCAGGACCCCATACAGCTCATACATATACTGGGATCAGGACCCCATACAGCTCATATATATACTGGGATCAGGACCCCGGACAGCTCATATATATACTGGGATCAGGACCCCATACAGCTCATACATATACTGGGATCAGTACCCCATACAGCTCATACATATACTGGGATCAGGACCCCATACAGCTCATACATATACTGGGATCAGGACCCCATACAGCTCATATATATACTGGGATCAGGACCCCATACAGCTCATACATATACTGGGATCAGGACCCCATACAGCTCATACATATACTGGGATCAGGACCCCGGACAGCTCATACATATACTGGGATCAGGACCCCATACAGCTCATACATATACTGGGACCAGGACCCCGGACAGCTCATACATATACTGGGATCAGGACCCCATACAGCTCATACATATACTGGGATCAGGACCCCATACAGCTCATACATATACTGGGATCAGGACCCCGGACAGCTCATACATATACTGGGATCAGGACCCCATACAGCTCATACATATACTGGGACCAGGACCCCGGACAGCTCATACATATACTGGGATCAGGACCCCATACAGCTCATACATATACTGGGATCAGGACCTCATACAGCTCATACATATACTGGGACCAGGACCCCGGACAGCTCATATATATACTGGGATCAGGACCCCATACAGCTCATACATATACTGGGAACAGGACCCCGGACAGCTCATATATATATACTGGGATCAGGACCCCGGACAGCTCATACATATACTGGGATCAGGACCCCATACAGCTCATACATATACTGGGATCAGGACCCCATACAGCTCATACATATACTGGGATCAGGACCCCGGACAGCTCATATATATATACTGGGATCAGGACCCCGGACAGCTCATATATATACTGGGATCAGGACCCCATACAGCTCATACATATACTGGGATCAGGACCCCATACAGCTCATACATATACTGGGATCAGGACCCCGGACAGCTCATACATATACTGGGATCAGGACCCCATACAGCTCATACATATACTGGGATCAGGACCCCGGACAGCTCATATATATACTGGGATCAGGACCTCATACAGCTCATACATATACTGGGATCAGGACCCCGGACAGCTCATACATATACTGGGATCAGGATCCCATACAGCTCATATATATACTGGGATCAGGACCTCATACAGCTCATATATATACTGGGATCAGGACCCCGGACAGCTCATACATATACTGGGATCAGGACCCCATACAGCTCATATATATACTGGGATCAGGACCCCATACAGCTCATACATATACTGGGATCAGGACCCCGGACAGCTCATACATATACTGGGATCAGGATCCCATACAGCTCATATATATACTGGGATCAGGACCTCATACAGCTCATATATATACTGGGATCAGGACCCCGGACAGCTCATACATATACTGGGATCAGGATCCCATACAGCTCATATATATACTGGGATCAGGACCTCATACAGCTCATATATATACTGGGATCAGGACCCCGGACAGCTCATACATATACTGGGATCAGGACCTCATACAGCTCATACATATACTGGGATCAGGACCCCGGACAGCTCATACATATACTGGGATCAGGATCCCATACAGCTCATATATATACTGGGATCAGGACCTCATACAGCTCATATATATACTGGGATCAGGACCCCGGACAGCTCATACATATACTGGGATCAGGATCCCATACAGCTCATATATATACTGGGATCAGGACCTCATACAGCTCATATATATACTGGGATCAGGACCCCGGACAGCTCATACATATACTGGGATCAGGATCCCATACAGCTCATATATATACTGGGATCAGGACCTCATACAGCTCATATATATACTGGGATCAGGACCCCGGACAGCTCATACATATACTGGGATCAGGATCCCATACAGCTCATATATATACTGGGATCAGGACCTCATACAGCTCATATATATACTGGGATCAGGACCCCGGACAGCTCATACATATACTGGGATCAGGACCTCATACAGCTCATACATATACTGGGATCAGGACCCCGGACAGCTCATACATATACTGGGATCAGGACCTCATACAGCTCATATATATATACTGGGATCAGGACCCCGGACAGCTCATATATATACTGGGATCAGTACCCCGGACAGCTCATACATATACTGGGATCAGGACCCCATACAGCTCATATATATACTGGGATCAGGACCCCATACAGCTCATACATATACTGGGATCAGGACCTCATACAGCTCATATATATATACTGGGATCAGTACCCCGGACAGCTCATACATATACTGGGATCAGGACCCCATACAGCTCATACATATACTGGGATCAGGACCCCATACACCTCATACATATACTGGGATCAGGACCTCATACAGCTCATATATATACTGGGATCAGGACCCCGGACAGCTCATACATATACTGGGATCAGGACCCCATACAGCTCATACATATACTGGGATCAGGACCCCATACAGCTCATACATATACTGGGATCAGGACCCCGGACAGCTCATACATATACTGGGATCAGGACCCCGGACAGCTCATATATATACTGGGATCAGGACCCCATACAGCTCATACATATACTGGGATCAGGACCCCATACAGCTCATACATATACTGGGATCAGGACCCCATACAGCTCATACATATACTGGGATCAGGACCCCATACAGCTCATACATATACTGGGATCAGGACCCCATACAGCTCATACATATACTGGGATCAGGACCCCGGACAGCTCATATATATACTCGGATCAGGACCCCGGACAGCTCATACATATACTGGGATCAGGACCCCGGACAGCTCATACATATACTGGGATCAGGACCCCGGACAGCTCATATATATACTGGGATCAGGACCCCATACAGCTCATACATATACTGGGATCAGGACCCCATACAGCTCATATATATACTGGGATCAGGACCCCATACAGCTCATACATATACTGGGATCAGGACCCCATACAGCTCATATATATACTGGGATCAGGACCCCGGACAGCTCATACATATACTGGGATCAGGACCCCGGACAGCTCATACATATACTGGGATCAGGACCCCATACAGCTCATACATATACTGGGATCAGTACCCCGGACAGCTCATACATATACTGGGATCAGGACCCCATACAGCTCATACATATACTGGGATCAGGACCCCGGACAGCTCATACATATACTGGGATCAGGACCCCATACAGCTCATACATATACTGGGATCAGGACCCCGGACAGCTCATACATATACTGGGATCAGGACCCCGGACAGCTCATATATATACTGGGATCAGGACCCCATACAGCTCATACATATACTGGGATCAGGACCCCATACAGCTCATACATATACTGGGATCAGGACCCCATACAGCTCATACATATACTGGGATCAGGACCCCATACAGCTCATACATATACTGGGATCAGGACCCCATACAGCTCATACATATACTGGGATCAGGACCCCGGACAGCTCATATATATACTGGGATCAGGACCCCGGACAGCTCATACATATACTGGGATCAGGACCCCGGACAGCTCATACATATACTGGGATCAGGATCCCGGACAGCTCATACATATACTGGGATCAGGACCCCATACAGCTCATACATATACTGGGATCAGGACCTCATACAGCTCATACATATACTGGGATCAGGACCTCATACAGCTCATACATATACTGGGATCAGGACCTCATACAGCTCATACATATACTGGGATCAGGACCTCATACAGCTCATATATATACTGGGATCAGGACCCCATACAGCTCATACATATACTGGGATCAGGACCCCATACAGCTCATATATATACTGGGATCAGGACCCCGGGCAGCTCATATATATACTGGGATCAGGACCCCGGGCAGCTCATATATATACTGGGATCAGGACCCCGGACAGCTCATACATATACTGGGATCAGGACCCCGGACAGCTCATACATATACTGGGATCAGGACCCCATACAGCTCATACATATACTGGGATCAGTACCCCGGACAGCTCATACATATACTGGGATCAGGACCCCATACAGCTCATACATATACTGGGATCAGGACCCCGGACAGCTCATACATATACTGGGATCAGGACCCCATACAGCTCATACATATACTGGGATCAGGACCCCGGACAGCTCATACATATACTGGGATCAGGACCCCGGACAGCTCATATATATACTGGGATCAGGACCCCATACAGCTCATACATATACTGGGATCAGGACCCCATACAGCTCATACATATACTGGGATCAGGACCCCATACAGCTCATACATATACTGGGATCAGGACCCCATACAGCTCATACATATACTGGGATCAGGACCTCATACAGCTCATACATATACTGGGATCAGGACCCCGGACAGCTCATACATATACTGGGATCAGGACCCCATACAGCTCATACATATACTGGGATCAGGACCCCATACAGCTCATACATATACTGGGATCAGGACCCCATACAGCTCATACATATACTGGGATCAGGACCCCATACAGCTCATACATATACTGGGATCAGGACCCCGGACAGCTCATATATATACTCGGATCAGGACCCCGGACAGCTCATATATATACTGGGATCAGGACCCCGGACAGCTCATACATATACTGGGATCAGGACCCCATACAGCTCATATATATACTGGGATCAGGACCCCATACAGCTCATACATATACTGGGATCAGGACCCCGGAAAGCTCATATATATACTGGGATCAGGACCCCATACAGCTCATACATATACTGGGATCAGGACCCCGGACAGCTCATATATATACTGGGATCAGGACCCCGGACAGCTCATACATATACTGGGATCAGGACCCCATACAGCTCATACATATACTGGGATCAGGACCCCATACAGCTCATACATATACTGGGATCAGGACCCCGGACAGCTCATATATATACTGGGATCAGGACCCCATACAGCTCATACATATACTGGGATCAGGACCCCGGACAGCTCATACATATACTGGGATCAGGACCCCGGACAGCTCATACATATACTGGGATCAGGACCCCATACAGCTCATACATATACTGGGATCAGGACCTCATACAGCTCATATATATACTGGGATCAGGACCCCGGACAGCTCATACATATACTGGGATCAGGACCCCGGACAGCTCATACATATACTGGGATCAGGACCCCATACAGCTCATATATATACTGGGATCAGGACCCCATACAGCTCATACATATACTGGGATCAGGACCCCGGACAGCTCATATATATATACTGGGATCAGGACCCCGGACAGCTCATATATATATACTGGGATCAGGACCCCGGACAGCTCATACATATACTGGGATCAGGACCTCGGACAGCTCATACATATACTGGGATCAGTACCCCATACAGCTCATATATACTGGGATCAGGACCCCGGACAGCTCATACATATACTGGGATCAGGACCCCATACAGCTCATACATATACTGGGATCAGGACCCCATACAGCTCATACATATACTGGGATCAGGACCTCATACAGCTCATACATATACTGGGATCAGGACCCCGGACAGCTCATACATATACTGGGATCAGGACCCCATACAGCTCATACATATACTGGGATCAGGACCCCATACAGCTCATACATATACTGGGATCAGGACCCCGGACAGCTCATACATATACTGGGATCAGGACCCCGGACAGCTCATACATATACTGGGATCAGGACCCCATACAGCTCATACATATACTGGGATCAGGACCCCATACAGCTCATACATATACTGGGATCAGGACCCCGGACAGCTCATACATATACTGGGATCAGGACCCCGGACAGCTCATACATATACTGGGATCAGGACCTCATACAGCTCATACATATACTGGGATCAGGACCCCGGACAGCTCATACATATACTGGGATCAGGACCTCATACAGCTCATACATATACTGGGATCAGGACCCCATACAGCTCATATATATACTGGGATCAGGACCCCATACAGCTCATACATATACTGGGATCAGGACCCCGGACAGCTCATATATATATACTGGGATCAGGACCCCGGACAGCTCATATATATATACTGGGATCAGGACCCCGGACAGCTCATACATATACTGGGATCAGGACCCCATACAGCTCATACATATACTGGGATCAGGACCTCGGACAGCTCATACATATACTGGGATCAGTACCCCATACAGCTCATATATACTGGGATCAGGACCCCGGACAGCTCATACATATACTGGGATCAGGACCCCATACAGCTCATACATATACTGGGATCAGGACCCCATACAGCTCATACATATACTGGGATCAGGACCTCATACAGCTCATACATATACTGGGATCAGGACCCCATACAGCTCATACATATACTGGGATCAGGACCCCATACAGCTCATATATATACTGGGATCAGGACCCCATACAGCTCATACATATACTGGGATCAGGACCCCGGACAGCTCATACATATACTGGGATCAGGACCCCATACAGCTCATACATATACTGGGATCAGGACCTCATACAGCTCATACATATACTGGGATCAGGACCCCATACAGCTCATATATATACTGGGATCAGGACCCCATACAGCTCATACATATACTGGGATCAGGACCTCATACAGCTCATACATATACTGGGATCAGGACCTCATACAGCTCATACATATACTGGGATCAGGACCTCATACAGCTCATACATATACTGGGATCAGGACCCCATACAGCTCATATATATACTGGGATCAGGACCCCATACAGCTCATACATATACTGGGATCAGGACCCCATACAGCTCATACATATACTGGGATCAGGACCTCATACAGCTCATACATATACTGGGATCAGGACCCCATACAGCTCATATATATACTGGGATCAGGACCCCATACAGCTCATACATATACTGGGATCAGGACCCCGGACAGCTCATACATATACTGGGATCAGGACCCCATACAGCTCATACATATACTGGGATCAGGACCCCGGACAGCTCATACATATACTGGGATCAGGACCTCATACAGCTCATACATATACTGGGATCAGGACCTCAGACAGCTCATATATATACTGGGATCAGGACCCCATACAGCTCATACATATACTGGGATCAGGACCCCATACAGCTCATACATATACTGGGATCAGGACCCCATACAGCTCATACATATACTGGGATCAGGACCCCATACAGCTCATACATATACTGGGATCAGGACCCCGGATAGCTCATACATATACTGGGATCAGGACCCCGGACAGCTCATATATATACTGGGATCAGGACCCCATACAGCTCATACATATACTGGGATCAGGACCTCATACAGCTCATACATATACTGGGATCAGGACCCCGGACAGCTCATACATATACTGGGATCAGGACCCCATACAGCTCATATATATACTGGGATCAGGACCCCATACAGCTCATATATATACTGGGATCAGGACCCCGGACAGCTCATACATATACTGGGATCAGGACCCCATACAGCTCATACATATACTGGGATCAGGACCCCATACAGCTCATATATATACTGGGATCAGGACCCCGGACAGCTCATATATATACTGGGATCAGGACCCCGGTCAGCTCATACATATACTGGGATCAGGACCCCATACAGCTCATACATATACTGGGATCAGGACCCCATACAGCTCATACATATACTGGGATCAGGACCCCATACAGCTCATACATATACTGGGATCAGGACCCCAGACAGCTCATACATATACTGGGATCAGGACCCCAGACAGCTCATACATATACTGGGATCAGGACCCCATACAGCTCATATATATACTGGGATCAGGACCCCGGACAGCTCATACATATACTGGGATCAGGACCCCAGACAGCTCATACATATACTGGGATCAGGACCCCAGACAGCTCATACATATACTGGGATCAGGACCCCATACAGCTCATACATATACTGGGATCAGGACCCCGGACAGCTCATACATATACTGGGATCAGGACCCCATACAGCTCATACATATACTGGGATCAGGACCCCATACAGCTCATACATATACTGGGATCAGGACCCCATACAGCTCATACATATACTGGGATCAGGACCCCATACAGCTCATACATATACTGGGATCAGGACCCCATACAGCTCATATATATACTGGGATCAGGACCCCATACAGCTCATACATATACTGGGATCAGGACCCCATACAGCTCATATATATACTGGGATCAGGACGCCGGACAGCTCATACATATACTGGGATCAGGACCCCATACAGCTCATATATATACTGGGATCAGGACCCCGGACAGCTCATACATATACTGGGATCAGGACCCCATACAGCTCATACATATACTGGGATCAGGACCCCATACAGCTCATACATATACTGGGATGAGGACCCCAGACAGCTCATACATATACTGGGATCAGGACCCCAGACAGCTCATACATATACTGGGATCAGGACCCCAGACAGCTCATACATATACTGGGATCAGGACCCCGGACAGCTCATACATATACTGGGATCAGGACCCCGGACAGCTCATACATATACTGGGATCAGGACCCCATACAGCTCATACATATACTGGGATCAGGACCCCATACAGCTCATACATATACTGGGATCAGGACCCCATACAGCTCATATATATACTGGGATCAGGACCCCAGACAGCTCATACATATACTGGGATCAGGACCCCATACAGCTCATATATATACTGGGATCAGGACCCCAGACAGCTCATACATATACTGGGATCAGGACCCCATACAGCTCATATATATACTGGGATCAGGACCCCATACAGCTCATACATATACTGGGATCAGGACCTCATACAGCTCATATATATACTGGGATCAGGACCCCATACAGCTCATATATATACTGGGATCAGGACCCCAGACAGCTCATATATATACTGGGATCAGGACCCCATACAGCTCATACATATACTGGGATCAGGACCTCGGACAGCTCATACATATACTGGGATCAGGACCCCATACAGCTCATATATATACTGGGATCAGGACCTCATACAGCTCATATATATACTGGGATCAGGACGCCAGACAGCTCATACATATACTGGGATCAGGACCTCATACAGCTCATATATATACTGGGATCAGGACGCCGGACAGCTCATATATATATACTGGGATCAGGACCCCATACAGCTCATATATATACTGGGATCAGGACCTCATACAGCTCATATATATACTGGGATCAGGACCCCATACAGCTCATACATATACTGGGATCAGGACCCCATACAGCTCATACATATACTGGGATCAGGACCCCGGACAGCTCATACATATACTGGGATCAGGACCCCATACAGCTCATATATATACTGGGATCAGGACCTCATACAGCTCATACATATACTGGGATCAGGACCTCATACAGCTCATATATATACTGGGATCAGGACCCCATACAGCTCATACATATACTGGGATCAGGACCCCATACAGCTCATATATATACTGGGATCAGGACCTCATACAGCTCATATATATACTGGGATCAGGACCCCATACAGCTCATACATATACTGGGATCAGGACCCCATACAGCTCATATATATACTGGGATCAGGACCTCATACAGCTCATACATATACTGGGATCAGGACCCCATACAGCTCATATATATACTGGGATCAGGACCCCGGACAGCTCATATATATACTGGGATCAGGACCCCGGATAGCTCATACATATACTGGGATCAGGACCTCATACAGCTCATATATATACTGGGATCAGGACCTCATACAGCTCATACATATACTGGGATCAGGACCTCATACAGCTCATATATATACTGGGATCAGGATGCCGGACAGCTCATATATATATACTGGGATCAGGACCCCATACAGCTCATATATATACTGGGATCAGGACCTCATACAGCTCATATATATACTGGGATCAGGACCCCATACAGCTCATACATATACTGGGATCAGGACCCCGGACAGCTCATACATATACTGGGATCAGGACCCCATACAGCTCATATATATACTGGGATCAGGACCTCGGACAGCTCATACATATACTGGGATCAGGACCCCGGACAGCTCATACATATACTGGGATCAGGACCCCATACAGCTCATACATATACTGGGATCAGGACCTCATACAGCTCATATATATACTGGGATCAGGACCCCATACAGCTCATATATATACTGGGATCAGGACCCCATACAGCTCATACATATACTGGGATCAGGACCCCGGACAGCTCATACATATACTGGGATCAGGACCCCATACAGCTCATACATATACTGGGATCAGGACCCCATACAGCTCATACATATACTGGGATCAGGACCCCATACAGCTCATACATATACTGGGATCAGGACCCCATACAGCTCATACATATACTGGGATCAGGACCCCAGACAGCTCATACATATACTGGGATCAGGACCCCATACAGGTCATATATATACTGGGATCAGGACACCGGACAGCTCATACATATACTGGGATCAGGACCCCATACAGGTCATATATATACTGGGATCAGGACCCCATACAGCTCATACATATACTGGGATCAGGACCCCATACAGCTCATACATATACTGGGATCAGGACACCGGACAGCTCATACATATACTGGGATCAGGACCCCATACAGCTCATATATATACTGGGATCAGGACCCCATACAGCTCATACATATACTGGGATCAGGACCCCATACAGCTCATATATATACTGGGATCAGGACCCCTTACAGCTCATATATATACTGGGATCAGGACACCGGACAGCTCATACATATACTGGGATCAGGACCCCAGACAGCTCATACATATACTGGGATCAGGACCCCATACAGCTCATATATATACTGGGATCAGGACCCCGGACAGCTCATACATATACTGGGATCAGGACCCCAGACAGCTCATATATATACTGGGATCAGGACCCCGGACAGCTCATACATATACTGGGATCAGGACCCCATACAGCTCATACATATACTGGGATCAGGACCTCATACAGCTCATATATATACTGGGATCAGGACCCCGGACAGCTCATATATATACTGGGATCAGGACCCCATACAGCTCATACATATACTGGGATCAGGACCCCATACAGCTCATATATATACTGGGATCAGGACCCCATACAGCTCATATATATACTGGGATCAGGACCCCATACAGCTCATATATATACTGGGATCAGGACCCCATACAGCTCATACATATACTGGGATCAGGACCCCATACAGCTCATACATATACTGGGATCAGGACCCCGGACAGCTCATACATATACTGGGATCAGGACCTCATACAGCTCATATATATACTGGGATCAGGACCCCATACAGCTCATACATATACTGGGATCAGGACCCCAGACAGCTCATATATATACTGGGATCAGGACCCCATACAGCTCATACATATACTGGGATCAGGACCCCGGACAGCTCATACATATACTGGGATCAGGACCCCATACAGGTCATATATATACTGGGATCAGGACCCCATACAGCTCATACATATACTGGGATCAGGACCCCATACAGCTCATACATATACTGGGATCAGGACCCCATACAGCTCATATATATACTGGGATCAGGACCTCGGACAGCTCATACATATACTGGGATCAGGACCCCATACAGCTCATACATATACTGGGATCAGGACCCCATACAGCTCATACATATACTGGGATCAGGACCCCATACAGCTCATATATATACTGGGATCAGGACCCCATACAGCTCATATATATACTGGGATCAGGACCTCATACAGCTCATATATATACTGGGATCAGGACCCCATACAGCTCATATATATACTGGGATCAGGACCTCGGACAGCTCATACATATACTGGGATCAGGACCCCATACAGCTCATACATATACTGGGATCAGGACCCCATACAGCTCATATATATACTGGGATCAGGACGCCGGACAGCTCATATATATACTGGGATCAGGACCTCATACAGCTCATACATATACTGGGATCAGGACCTCATACAGCTCATACATATACTGGGATCAGGACCCCATACAGCTCACACATATACTGGGATCAGGACCCCGGACAGCTCATACATATACTGGGATCAGGACCCCATACAGCTCATACATATACTGGGATCAGGACCCCGGACAGCTCATATATATACTGGGATCAGGACCCCGGACAGCTCATATATATACTGGGATCAGGATCCCATACAGCTCATATATATACTGGGATCAGGACCCCATACAGCTCATACATATACTGGGATCAGGACCCCATACAGCTCATACATATACTGGGATCAGGACCCCATACAGCTCATACATATACTGGGATCAGGACCCCATACAGCTCATACATATACTGGGATCAGGACCCCGGACAGCTCATATATATACTGGGATCAGGACCCCGGACAGCTCATACATATACTGGGATCAGGACCCCATACAGCTCATACATATACTGGGATCAGGACCCCGGACAGCTCATATATATATATACTGGGATCAGGACCCCATACAGCTCATATATATACTGGGATCAGGACCCCATACAGCTCATATATATACTGGGATCAGGACCCCGGACAGCTCATACATATACTGGGATCAGGACCCCATACAGCTCATACATATACTGGGATCAGGACCTCATACAGCTCATATATATACTGGGATCAGGACCCCAGACAGCTCATACATATACTGGGATCAGGACCCCATACAGCTCATACATATACTGGGATCAGGACCCCGGACAGCTCATATATATACTGGGATCAGGACCCCGGACAGCTCATACATATACTGGGATCAGGACCCCATACAGCTCATACATATACTGGGATCAGGACCCCATACAGCTCATACATATACTGGGATCAGGACCCCGGACAGCTCATACATATACTGGGATCAGGACCCCGGACAGCTCATACATATACTGGGATCAGGACCCCATACAGCTCATACATATACTGGGATCAGGATCTCATACAGCTCATACATATACTGGGATCAGGACCCCATACAGCTCATACATATACTGGGATCAGGACCCCATACAGCTCATACATATACTGGGATCAGGACCTCATACAGCTCATATATATACTGGGATCAGGACCCCATACAGCTCATACATATACTGGGATCAGGACCTCATACAGCTCATATATATACTGGGATCAGGACCCCATACAGCTCATACATATACTGGGATCAGGACCCCATACAGCTCATACATATACTGGGATCAGGACCCCATACAGCTCATATATATACTGGGATCAGGACCCCATACAGCTCATACATATACTGGGATCAGGACCCCATACAGCTCATACATATACTGGGATCAGGACCCCGGACAGCTCATATATATACTGGGATCAGGACCCCATACAGCTCATATATATACTGGGATCAGGACCCCATACAGCTCATACATATACTGGGATCAGGACCCCGGACAGCTCATACATATACTGGGATCAGGACCTCATACAGCTCATATATATACTGGGATCAGGACCCCATACAGCTCATACATATACTGGGATCAGGACCCCATACAGCTCATATATATACTGGGATCAGGACCCCGGACAGCTCATATATATACTGGGATCAGGACCCCATACAGCTCATACATATACTGGGATCAGGACCCCATACAGCTCATATATATACTGGGATCAGGACCCCGGACAGCTCATATATATACTGGGATCAGGACCCCATACAGCTCATATATATACTGGGATCAGGACCCCATGCAGCTCATATATATACTGGGATCAGGACCCCGGACAGCTCATACATATACTGGGATCAGGACCCCGGACAGCTCATATATATACTGGGATCAGGACCCCATACAGCTCATACATATACTGGGATCAGGACCCCATACAGCTCATACATATACTGGGATCAGGACCCCGGACAGCTCATACATATACTGGGATCAGGACCCCGGACAGCTCATATATATACTGGGATCAGGACCCCATACAGCTCATACATATACTGGGATCAGGACCCCATACAGCTCATACATATACTGGGATCAGGACCCCATACAGCTCATATATATACTGGGATCAGGACCCCATACAGCTCATACATATACTGGGATCAGGACCCCATACAGCTCATATATATACTGGGATCAGGACCCCATACAGCTCATACATATACTGGGATCAGGACCCCGGACAGCTCATACATATACTGGGATCAGGACCCCGGACAGCTCATATATATACTGGGATCAGGACCCCATACAGCTCATACATATACTGGGATCAGGACCCCATACAGCTCATACATATACTGGGATCAGGACCCCGGACAGCTCATACATATACTGGGATCAGGACCCCGGACAGCTCATATATATACTGGGATCAGGACCCCATACAGCTCATACATATACTGGGATCAGGACCCCATACAGCTCATACATATACTGGGATCAGGACCCCATACAGCTCATATATATACTGGGATCAGGACCCCATACAGCTCATACATATACTGGGATCAGGACCCCATACAGCTCATACATATACTGGGATCAGGACCCCATACAGCTCATACATATACTGGGATCAGGACCCCATACAGCTCATACATATACTGGGATCAGGACCCCATACAGCTCATATATATACTGGGATCAGGACCCCATACAGCTCATACATATACTGGGATCAGGACCCCATACAGCTCATACATATACTGGGATCAGGACCCCGGACAGCTCATATATATACTGGGATCAGGACCCCGGACAGCTCATATATATACTGGGATCAGGACCTCATACAGCTCATACATATACTGGGATCAGGACCCCGGACAGCTCATATATATACTGGGATCAGGACCCCATACAGCTCATATATATACTGGGATCAGGACCCCATACAGCTCATACATATACTGGGATCAGGACCCCATACAGCTCATATATATACTGGGATCAGGACCCCATACAGCTCATACATATACTGGGATCAGGACCCCGGACAGCTCATACATATACTGGGATCAGGACCTCATACAGCTCATACATATACTGGGATCAGGACCCCGGACAGCTCATATATATACTGGGATCAGGACCCCATACAGCTCATATATATACTGGGATCAGGACCCCATACAGCTCATATATATACTGGGATCAGGACCTCATACAGCTCATACATATACTGGGATGAGGACCCCGGACAGCTCATACATATACTGGGATCAGGACCCCATACAGCTCATACATATACTGGGATCAGGACCCCGGACAGCTCATATATATACTGGGATCAGGACCCCGGACAGCTCATATATATACTGGGATCAGGACCTCATACAGCTCATACATATACTGGGATGAGGACCCCGGACAGCTCATACATATACTGGGATCAGGACCCCATACAGCTCATACATATACTGGGATCAGGACCCCGGACAGCTCATATATATATATACTGGGATCAGGACCCCATACAGCTCATATATATACTGGGATCAGGACCCCATACAGCTCATATATATACTGGGATCAGGACCCCGGACAGCTCATACATATACTGGGATCAGGACCCCATACAGCTCATATATATACTGGGATCAGGACCCCATACAGCTCATATATATACTGGGATCAGGACCTCATACAGCTCATACATATACTGGGATCAGGACCCCGGACAGCTCATACATATACTGGGATCAGGACCCCGGACAGCTCATACATATACTGGGATCAGGACCCCGGACAGCTCATACATATACTGGGATCAGTACCCCATACAGCTCATACATATACTGGGATCAGAACTCCTTACAGCTCATACATATTCTGGGATCAGGACCCCGGACAGCTCATACATATACTGGGATCAGGACCCCATACAGCTCATACATATACTGTGATCAGGACCCCGGACAGCTCATATATATACTGGGATCAGGACCCCGGACAGCTCATACATATACTGGGATCAGGACCCCGGACATCTCATACATATACTGGGATCAGGACCCCATACAGCTCATTTATATACTGGGATCAGGACCCCATACAGCTCATACATATACTGGGATCAGGACCCCGGACAGCTCATATATATATATACTGGGATCAGGACCCCATACAGCTCATACATATACTGGGATCAGGACCCCATACAGCTCATACATATACTGGGATCAGGACCTCATACAGCTCATACATATACTGGGATCAGGACCACGGACAGCTCATACATATACTGGGATCAGGACCCCATACAGCTCATACATATACTGGGATCAGGACCCCATACAGCTCATACATATACTGGGATCAGGACCCCATACAGCTCATACATATACTGGGATCAGGACCCCGGACAGCTCATACATATACTGGGATCAGGACCCCATACAGCTCATATATATACTGGGATCAGGACCCCGGACAGCTCATACATATACTGGGATCAGGACCCCATACAGCTCATACATATACTGGGATCAGGACCCCGGACAGCTCATACATATACTGGGATCAGGACCCCATACAGCTCATATATATACTGGGATCAGGACCCCATACAGCTCATACATATACTGGGATCAGGACCCCATACAGCTCATACATATACTGGGATCAGGACCCCGGACAGCTCATACATATACTGGGATCAGGACCCCATACAGCTCATATATATACTGGGATCAGGACCCCGGACAGCTCATACATATACTGGGATCAGGACCCCATACAGCTCATATATATACTGGGATCAGGACCCCATACAGCTCATACATATACTGGGATCAGGACCCCATACAGCTCATACATATACTGGGATCAGGACCCCATACAGCTCATACATATACTGGGATCAGGACCTCATACAGCTCATACATATACTGGGATCAGGACCCCGGACAGCTCATACATATACTGGGATCAGGACCCCGGACAGCTCATACATATACTGGGATCAGGACCCCATACAGCTCATACATATACTGGGATCAGGACCCCGGACAGCTCATACATATACTGGGATCAGGACCCCGGACAGCTCATACATATACTGGGATCAGGACCCCATACAGCTCATACATATACTGGGATCAGGACCCCATACAGCTCATACATATACTGGGATCAGGACCCCATACAGCTCATACATATACTGGGATCAGGACCCCATACAGCTCATATATATACTGGGATCAGGACCCCGGACAGCTCATACATATACTGGGATCAGGACCCCGGACAGCTCATACATATACTGGGATCAAGACCCCATACAGCTCATATATATACTGGGATCAGGACCCCGGACAGCTCATATATATACTGGGATCAGGACCCCATACAGCTCATACATATACTGGGATCAGGACCCCGGACAGCTCATATATATACTGGGATCAGGACCCCGGACAGCTCATATATATACTGGGATCAGGACCCCATACAGCTCATACATATACTGGGATCAGGACCCCATACAGCTCATATATATATACTGGGATCAGGACCCCGGACAGCTCATACATATACTGGGATCAGGACCCCATACAGCTCATACATATACTGGGATCAGGACCCCATACAGCTCATACATATACTGGGATCAGGACCTCGGACAGCTCATATACAGTCATGGCCAAAACTATTGACACCCCTGCAATTCTGTCAGATAATACTCATTTTCTTCCTGAAAATGATTGCAAACACAAATTATTTGTTATTATTATCTTCATTGAATTTGTCTTAAATGAAAAAAACACAAAGAGAATTGTCCTAAAGCCAAACTGGATATAATTCCACACCAAAAATGAAAAAGGGGGTGGACAAAAGTATTGGATTAAAGTTGACTCAACCTCTGTCCTGTGTCCTTGTGTGCACCACATTGAGCATTTAGAAAATAAAGAAGACCAAAGAACTGTCTGAGGACTTGAGAAACCAAATTGTGAGGAAGCATGAGCAATCTCAAGGCTACAAGTCCATCTCCAAAGACCTGAATGTTCCTGTGTCTACCGTGCGCAGTGTCATCAGGAAGTGTAAAGCCCATGGCACTGTGGCTAACCTCCCTAGATGTGGACGGAAAAGAAAAATTGACAAGAGATTTCAACGCAAGATTGTGCGGATGTTGGATAAAGAACCTCGACTAACATCCAAACAAGTTCAAGCTGCCCTGCAGTCCGAGGGTACAACAGTGTCAACCCGTACTATCCGTCGGCATCTGAATGAAAAGGGACTGTATGGTAGGAGACCCAGGAAGACCCCACTTCGTAGCCCGAGACATAAAAAAGCCAGGCTGGAGTTTGCCAAAACTTACCTGAAAAAGCCTAAAACGTTTTGGAAGAATGTTCTCTGGTCAGATGAGACAAAAGTAGAGCTTTTTGGGCAAACGCATCAACATAGAGTTTACAGGAGAAAAAAGAGGCATTCAAAGAAAAGAACACGGTCCCTACAGTCAAACATGGCGGAGGTTCCCTCATGTTTTGGGGTTGCTTTGCTGCCTCTGGCACTGGACTGCTTGCGTGTGCATGGCATTATGAAGTCTGAAGACTACCAACAATTTTTGCAGCATAATGTAGGGCCCAGTGTGAGAAAGCTGGGTCTCCCTCAGAGGTCATGGGTCTTCCAGCAGGACAATGACCCAAAACACACTTCAAAAAGCACTAGAAAATGGTTTGAGAGAAAGCACTGGAGACTTCTAAGGTGGCCAGCAATGAGTCCAGACCTGAATCCCATAGAACACCTGTGGAGAGATCTAAAAATGGCAGTTTGGAGAAGGCACTCTTCAAATATCAGGGACCTGGAGCAGTTTGCCAAAGAAGAACGCTCTAAAATTCCAGCAGAGCTTTGTAAGAAACTCATTGATGGTTACCGGAAGCGGTTGGTCGCAGTTATTTTGGCTAAAGGTTGTGCAACCAAGTATTAGGCTGAGGGTGCCAATACTTTTGTCTGGCCCATTTATGGAGTTTTGTGTGAAATGATCAATGTTTTGCTTTTTGCTTCATTCTCTTCTGTGTTTTTCCATCTAAGACAAATTAAATGAAGATAATAATACCAAAGAATTTGTGTTTGCAATCATTTTCAGGAAGAAAAACCAAGGCATACAAAGATATAAAATTGTACACAAAATTTTATTAAAGAAACAATATTGAACAACAAACTGATGAGCCAAACGGATATATAAATACAGAAAAAACTCAATAAAAACAGCAACGGACCAAAAGATGGAAAAAATAGCCAAAAAATGGCATGAGCAATGAAACTATGAAGTTAAGGCACTAGAATAATGTATGCAACAAATTATATATATGTACAAAAATCGCAACTAAAGTGCTCAGTGCTAAAGAAAAGCAGTCTCAATGGAACCGCAGATCACTAAAAGTGCTAGAGAACATATAAAGAGTAGTATTTACCAGCTTCCTGTCTCAATCACTAAAAACTCTTTCCTTTTTATAAAATGTAAGCTTCACCTGCTCTTTTTCTGTGCCATCCCTCACCTCCGGTGGTATTTATTGTACATCCTTTTTCCGGATTTTAATTATGTTTGTGTGTTTATTGTTTTGATGTTCATTGTTTCATTATTGTTATTTTCAGTTGCATTTTAATCTCATCGTCTCTTATTATGGTGGCATTTATGAGAGGTTTTCGTTTGACTTCGTCAAGATGAAAGAGATCTGTCTGAAGATCTGAAATCTCTTCGGACCATTGCATCTTTAAGTGAAACCTGCTATCAAAATCCATGACAAGAAGTTCGGTTGGAGTTCATCATGGACGTTTCACTTATATCTATTCATAGTGTGTCGGTTTGTTTTCCGGTGTATAAATTTGCTGTATTTTATTCTCTTATATGGTAGGTACTAGTTTACTAGTACGGTTGTATAGTGTATTAGGGTTTAGGTCCTTTTTTATGTTGTTCCATGTACATATGAGGACTTTCACTAGCGGTTTGTATTCTTAGTAGTTCACGCATATCTAGTGCATATAGTTTTATATTGAACCACAGATTAGTATGTATGTTTTTGTATTTAGCATCTCAGGTTGGGTATCGAATAGGTGCTGGTGCTCTATTCATATACATGGCACCTCTTTCCTTTTTTGCAACTTATGCCGTATTCATGCGGTGATTTTTCTTACATTGTCTTTTTCTTATACTGTCCCATGTACACATTAGGGTTTTTCACTAGCGTTTTTTATTACATTGCATTTATTGTGGCTTACGCATAGTAATTGCAAATATTAATTTACATCGTTACATTTTTATTCATTTGTTTGTTTGTGTATAACCATATATTAACATGTCTTCGCACCGTAGCAATCCATGTCACTTAGTGAGTAAGTGTTGCGGTACTATCTATACTTACCATACAGCGGTTGATCCGTACTGCGCATGCCTCCTGATGACTTCCGGTCCCGCTCACCAGGTGACTCGAGCGTTCCACGCTTGCGTCTCAGATGCGGCTGATCGGAAGTCTCTTTTCTTAAGCAGGAGAGGCGATTTGGACGACGCATGCGCTATTGAGGATCGCATCACTACGCGGCGTAACTCCACAGATGTAATTCATTTCACTGAACACTATAAGAGGAGAGATTTTTTGATAGACACACATCTTACCCCCATATGGAAGAAGCCTGGTAGGCGAAACGGCGCTGTCGGGGTGGCAGCACGGACTTGATAGGTATATCCCTATACAGCATGTAAGTTACATTAATTTGCATATAAGCCTTATGGCGTTTGGGCTGCTGAAAGAGTTTTTAGTGATTGAGGCAGGAAGCTGGTAAATGCTACTCTTTATATGTTCTCTAGCACTGTTAGTGATCTGCGGTTCCATTGAGACCGCTTTTCTTTAGCACTGAGCACTTTAGTTGC
Organism: Ranitomeya imitator; assembly: GCF_032444005.1. Taxonomy (NCBI): domain Eukaryota; kingdom Metazoa; phylum Chordata; class Amphibia; order Anura; family Dendrobatidae; genus Ranitomeya; species Ranitomeya imitator. The sequence goes on from NC_091290.1 coordinate 142,199,796, forward strand.
GATTTTTGTACATATGTATAATTTGTTGCATACATTATTCTAGCGCCTTAACTTCATAGTTTCATTGCTCATGCCATTTTTTGGCTATTTTTTCCATCTTTTGGTCCGTTGCTGTTTGTTTTTATTGAGTTTTTTCTGTATTTATATATCCGTTTGGCTCATCATTTTGTTGTTCAATATTGTTTCTTTAATAAAATTTTGTGTACAATTTTATATCTTTGTATGCCTTGGTTTTTCTCCTTTCTTTTGGGGAAATTAGTATATTATCTAGAATTGCAGGGGTGTCAATACTTTTGGCCATGACTGTATATACTGGGATCAGAACTCCTTACAGCTCATACATATTCTGGGATCAGGACCCCGGACAGCTCATACATATACTGGGATCAGGACCCCGGACAGCTCATACGTATGCTGAGATCAGGATCCCAGACAGCTCATACATATTCTGGGATCAGGACCCCGGACAGCTCATACGTATGCTGAGATCAGGATCCCAGACAGCTCATACATAAACTGGGATCAGGACCTCATACAGCTCATACATATACTGGGATCAGGACCCCGGACAGCTCATACATAAACTGGGATCAGGACCTCGGACAGCTCATATATATACTGGGATCAGGACCCCATACAGCTCATACATATACTGGGATCAGGACCCATACAGCTCATACATATACTGGGATCAGGACCCCGGACAGCTAATACATATACTGGGATCAGGATCCCATACAGCTCATACATATACTGGGATCAGGACCCATACAGCTCATATATATACTGGGATCAGGACCCCGGACAGCTCATACATATGCTGAGATCAGGATCCCAGACAGCTCATACATATACTGGGATCAGAATCAGTGATGGTCAAACCCATGAATGTTTGGTTCCGGCGGGTTCAGCCAAACATCTATAATAAAAGTTTGGTTCGGGTACTAGAACGGTATCCAAACCCAGACCTCATTCAAATGACAGTACGGCAAACACGGGCTCTGATCACCGGTAAGATTATTACAGCCGGTCAGAGAGCTGCGGTTCCCACGCCATCAAATGACAGCATAAGCTAGAAGCTGTTAACATGAGTAAAAAGGTTACCGCTGGTCACAGGCATCAGCTGATGAGAGAGTACTACTCTTATCAGCCTATGCCTGTTGTCGCTCACAGGAGCAGGTGCCGCTGATGGGAGAATTCATCAAACAGCGCCTGTGTTATAAATAAATAAAACATCTCAAGCAGCGAGTGGTGCCATAAGGGAGGTCACCGGGGTTCATCAGCTTTGAACTCCAGTGAACTTTCTCACAGCAGATCAGCGCTACACACTGCAGGAGTGATTACGCTCCTGTCTCAGTGTGAGCTGGCTGCCGAGGATAGCGGTCCACTCATTGATGTAACCAATATCCAAATCCTCCGGATCGTCATGGGACAGTATGGGTTATCTTCCCATCGGACGGGTGAGGGATACGGCTGTTTATTATTTTTCTTCTTTTGTATGGGATATGAGCATTGGTGAATTAGGCATAAAGGTGAGTATTATGGTTGTTTATTATTTTCTGTTTTATACAGGTGACATGGGCTTCAGTGGAATAAGCATTAAGATGAGTATAACTGTGATTTTTTATTTCAAATAAAGGAGTCAGTGTCTTTCTTTGAATTAGAGGATTTTATTCTGGCTGTGTATTTTTTACAATCTATCTATGGGGTTAGTAATGGGGGCATCTTATAGATGCCTCTGCATTACTAAACTGGGGGATTGATGTCAGTGGCCATAAAATAGCTAACATCAACCCCACAACCATTACCCCACTTGCCAGCGCACCAGGGCAAGTGGGAAGATCCGGGTAAAGTGCCAGAATTGGCATATCTAATAGATGCACCTCTTCCGGGGCAGCTGCTGGCTGCTATTTTTAGGCTTGAGGGGGCCAATATCCATGGCTCTTTACCAGTCTGAGAATACCAGCCCCCAACTGGGAGCTTTAGCCTGCCTGGTTGTCAAAAATGGGGGGACCACACTTTATTTTTTTATTATTTATATAAATAATTTAGCAAACAAAGTGGGATCCCTCTATTCTTGATAACCAGCCATGATAAACTGACAGCTGAGGTGCAGACAAACCATCAGAAAGTGTTTTCATGACATTTAGTTATGAGACAGATGCCCACCTATAGGTCCTCTATTGACCTCTCCAAAGATACCATGGTGCAGATCAGGACAGCAATGTAGGTCTATCCTCTTTAGCGACGAGTCACACTCTTGTCTTGGGTGCAAGATTGATCTGGAGACCATGTGGGCAACACCATGAAGTGGCCTTCATGAGGGAACATGAAAGTGTCCCAGGATCTATTTTTCAACATGATTACACAAGGGAGCAAGTGGTGAGCAGCCTGCTCAGCCTAGACATGATGCCTTGGCGTGCAGAATCTACTGACTTGGCTTAAATTCGAGCATATCTTGGACTTCATTACACAGTAGCTGCCAGCAGTGGATCTTGATGATTTGCCCAAGTGCATTCAGTGGCAAATCCTTCCTTTGACACAATCATATTCCACAAAGCTTTACAGACATAATCGGCACTGTCCCCATTGAGGTTCACAGTCTACATTTCCTATCTGTAAGTCCTTGGAGTGTGGGAGGAAACCCACAAAGACACATGGAGAACATGCGAACTCCTTTCAGACATTGTCCTTGGTGGGACTTGAATCCAGGACCCCAGCGCTGCAAAGCAACAGTCCTGACCACTGAGCCATTGTGTGCACAAGACCAAGGACAGTAGACACACACAATGTGCTCAGGACCATAGACATTTCATGCATAATGTGACCAGGACCATGGACAGCTCATACAGTCTGCACTCTACTCTGCACCCATTATCGGGGCTTGGACACTTCCATTCTTTGCCATTTGCGGGCATTATGCACCTGTGATCATGACCTTGGTCATTTTATATACGTACAAAGCATACGTCAATCCACACAGCCCCAGATGATACGTGAACTCCAAAGGTTTCATGCATGAAATATCTGTCTGGTCTTTTTCTCGAAACAACTCTTCATATCTTGAAAATTTGAACCTGATCTTTGCTTGATCCGCGACCAGTTCTCTTTTCAGACAGGTTCGATAAGGGAAATCTTTTGTTTGTACAGAGGCATAAACGTGAATGGTTCATCTAAAGAAGACCCTGAAAGCTATTTTCATGCGATCATATTCATTGATGTTGGCAAGATAATGGAGGACTCTCTATACATGGATTATGCTCATGTCTGAAATGCAATCACGACAGGGTTAAAACAAAGCCTTAGAATCCACATATGAACAGCGTCATATGCCCAAGATCTTATATTCCACCTCTTAAGAAAAGATCTGATATTTCCTCCTTTATCCATGATCATTACAACATTAAATCAGAAAAGAGCAAAGACAAAAGGGTCAATTTTTTTTTTTTCCCGGCTGACGCACGAGCGGGACCGAAGCCCACAGATCAGTACGACTAGATACCTTGATTACTTACCATTACTATGTTAAAAATCAATACCCTCTTCAAGGTCTGAAGACTTGGAAACATGAAGCTATTCTCCGGGGAATGAGGTTTTGAAAATAACCACATCTGTTGAGACTTTTGCTCTTTTTTTTTTTCATGGCAGAAAAAAAAATAATGATATATATAGGATTTGACAGTGCGGACGGGTTTATATACTATAAAGGCTTTAATTAAGACTTCTTAATGATTATATAGGCTATAAAAGGTCACCGCTACGGGGATGTATGTATACGTATACATTTATTGCTCCCGCTCTGTAGGAATTCTTGGGCTCTTGATCGGATCAATTCTTCATCGTCTTTGGGAAAAGTAGGGAGTTGAGGCCCTGTTCTCCTGCCATTGATGCTCTACGCTAAATCAAATCACCAGGGTGACCTTGGAACGTCGTTCTGTCAAGCAAGAACCCAGGTATATGGTGGAGAGGATATGAGTAGCTTTTACTTGTCTCGCAATTATTTGCCTTGACAAATCCACCGACTGTAAAACAATCCGAGGGAAATAAAGGATTCATTGTATCCGCAGGGGAAAAAAAGGAAAATGAGGACGTGAAATATCGGTTTAAGTCAAAAGTCCTCATTTATGGGGATAGGTTTACTGGATATTCCCTATATAGATGGAAGCGAGTAGGTTTCTCATTATATACCCTATGGGAAAGAATTATTACATGGCACCTAAATTCGATAACCCCAAGTTGGGATCCATTCTTTCTTTCATGAATGAGAGCATTGAGTGGGGACCTCCTTCCTGGAATCCACTATGACCAGATATTGGCTTATAAGTAGATGTTGTCTTCATAAAACAACCCCTTTAAATATATTCTGATGTCAGAACTATTGGTTTCAATGAGAGTTGCATCACCATTCGGAGAAACGAAGGACCTGGCACAGGGATCTGCTCATCTGGCAAATGGGAGGATTTCCAAAGTCAGGCCCATATCGTCATTCTGGAAATCCAAAAATCAAATAGAACACAAGGAAGATCTAGTATATTTGTAGGAAAACGTTAATCATTTCATGGAGCCCCTATTAATGGCGGACAGAGAGAAAAGAGGCACTATACAGACCCTTTGCCATCTGATTGGTCATCATAATGCACCCCTTCATGTGTCTTCGACAGAAGGTGCTTTGGAGAAGGAAGTGGACCACTTTACCTCTTGGGCCCCTGTGTAGTTGCACAAATAGCACCAATGATATGTCTGCCCCAGGCCAAATCTGCCAGGGGTTTGCATATTAAAAGTGGATTCAAAATAGAAAAGCCATCTTATAATTGTCATTTATTAGTCTTCTTAACACCTCTTATAGGCCAACTGCAGATGGGCATACTACGGATGGATTTGTGTCCAAGTGTTGTGAATCAGGGGCAGACATATTGTTGGTGCAACTTGTACAGCTGTACAGAGGCCAAAGAGTTAATGGAGGCCTCATTGGAATCTATAGGCTGTCCATTTGGGTCCACTGACCAGCAGTCCAATGTCTTGAGCTGACAGGTTCATTTGAATCTATAGGCTGTCCATTTGGGTCCACCGATCAGCAGTACAATGTCTTGAGCTGACAGGTTCATTGGGATCTATAGGCTGTCAGTTTGGGTCCACTGACCCACAGTCCAATGTCTTGAGCTGTCAGCATCATGGGGATCTATAGGCTGTTCATTTGGGTCCATCAGCCAGCAGTCCAACGTCTTAAGCTGACAGCTTCATTGGGATCTATAGGCTGTCCATTTGGGTCCATCGACCGGTAGTCCAATGTCTTGAACTGACAGATTCATTGGGATCTATAGGGTGTTTGGGTCCATCGACCGGCAGTCCAACATCTTGGGCTGACAGCGTCATTGGGATCTATAGGCTGTCTGTTTGGGTCTACTGATAGTCAGTCCAACGTCTTGGGCTGACAGCATCATTAGGATCTATAGGCTGTCTGTTTGGGTCCAACAGCCGGTAGTCCATTGTCTTGGGTTGACGGAATCATTGGGACCTATAGGCTGTCTGTTTGGGTCCCACGACTGTAAGTCCAACATTTTGAGCTGACAGTGTCATTGGGATCTATAGGCTGTTAGTTTGGGTCCACCAAACAGCAGTCAGGCCAAGATTTTCATTGATGAAAATAGGTGACTATTGCGTCCATGATATGCTTAGAAGAAACTGACCTGAGGCGGAGAGTTACGAGAGAAACAAGGCGGAGAAGCCAGTATAAAATGTATTAAAAATGAGTAGATGGAAATGTTGCACAATGTGAGGAGACAACGTCTACGGTTCCAGTGAGATATTATGGTCATTTTAATATTTCCATTGCAGCTTCCATTTCATATTGGTCACATAAAACAGAAGCAAAAGATATTTGGCACAGAAAAGTATTTTACCTCTAATTCTGACAAGTTGTAAGCAGAATGTGATCGGACTGGAGCATGACGCTGCAAGGGAAGATGAGAAGAGCGATATAGACTTGTGGCACCTGGCATTCGTCTCCATAGGTCATGTCTCTCCGCATTAGGCAGTAGACCAGCCGCTGGAAATTGATGCCGCCCTCCACCCAAATATGACATTACCACGAGATACAAGTCATAAATAACATATGCTTTGCTTCCAGCAAATCTCACTCTTGTAACGTTAACAGTCGCTTTAGAAATCTTCTATTGTTTTGCCTCCAGGAAAAAAAAATATCTTTCGACAACAGAAAAATGTGAGTTTATTGGACATTAAAAGTGATCAGAATTAATTTGCGTCAAATAAAAGTGGAGCTTCCAACTTTTTAATCACTTCAGTCATTTGTTTGTCAACCGAGAGCCAGAAGGGACATCATAAGTGACCAGAAAAAAAACAAATAAACTATTAAAATTGGAGTGTGGATTCAGCAGGGTTTGGGAATTGTATGGATGCACGCTTTCTGGCAGCGGATTGGGTACACAAACAGGAACTTGGTCGTGGTGCAAAATAGTCTTATGTTTATTTCCTGACATAAACATTAACAAAGTCCTTGTGAAACAAAAAGATAGCCTTTCTCTGGCTTTAACGAATAACAGGCAAACAAAGAAGCGTCCCAGAGAATGCAGAAAGGAAGAAGCGGAAGGAGGGAGAACTTCTGCAGGTGGCAATCCATGTCTAATTGGCAGGAGAGGCACCGTGAGCGGGGGGTGCCGTACATCGCCAGCCCCATCTCCAAGGCTGAGATCCGAAATGAGGGCATCCTATACGACATTGACACAGAGAACTCCACAGTGGGCCTGGCCAAAGGTACCGGGGGCGGGAGCCAGGGGAGGCCGGAGAGCACCCGGATGTTATACCCCACTGTATATATACCTCGGTATAACTTATACTCCTCATACATTTATAGATACATCCCGATGCATACCGTATATGCCTCATACATCTATATACAACCCACTATAGACCATATAAAAACATAATCTCTAACTCATATGGCAGTTCAGGCAGTGCTCCTTGCTCAGTTTGGGTCAACAACAAATTGACCCTCCCACACACATCACACACACCCCTTGGCCAATTTAGCCGCCTTTTACAGGAGAGGCAAAAGCTGGATTGGAGAAAGGGAACAGCCATTCCCATCCAAGCTGTTTGGCCTCACCTAAATCACGGACCCAAAATCTGGTCCCATTAAAAACTTCTCAGAAATCTATCATTACTGGAACCTTTCATCTCCAGGATGTGCATCACCGAGGCTAACAACCTTGGTAACACATATCTCCCATCCAGGACTTTACCATCTTCTCCTTCACAAGGAGCATGTCACTTCCAGAATGGATTGCTCAGTCGCTTGTGCAACCTCACTCATGATGAGCCAATGCATAAATAAAACCCATTTGTAATTTTTGATATGAGGATCAGAATTTTTCATATTTATGCAAACTAATATGCTAAATCGAGAGCAGTAATAAATAGAAATCATAGTTTGGAGAACCGTCATGTGGTGGAACAGCCATTGAGAAATTTTTCAATTGGTAATGGACCATTTAAATTCTTGGTGGGTCCTTCATGTTTCAAGCTTCCTTTCTACTAGCAAAGTTGTGGCTAGAGTTTGCTGTACAAGGAGAAAATATTGAGCTTACTGCCGTAATCCATTTTCCAAATATTTAAGCACTTTTGTAACTGCCTGTCTCTCCCTCCTTGTCCCATCATTTGGTACACGTTCCCCGACAACCCAACCGTATCTCCGTGTCTGCTATAAAGATAAAATCAAGAGTCAGGATAACAATGCCAGTCACATTGAAATGTGCTGTAATGCATTCCCATGACTGGAAGGACGAGCAATGACACAAATGACCCCAAAGTGGAGAGATTCAGCAGTACATAATCTAAGCGATATCCAGTGACAGCACTTAGCAAAGAAGATGCAGAAAAGCTGATAATGTCCTTGTTCTCCGCCTGAAAGAACAGTGCTTGGGTTATCAAAACAAGAAGCTGTTAAGGAAAGGTGATATTTGCTCAAACGTCAAAGCCAGTATCAGATATTCACCAGCGGAGAGTCCTGCTACCACAGCCATGCACTGCCATCAGGATTGTTGGAGACCATCTAACCCTACATGATCTAAAATGATCAAATCATCATCTGTTGACTCATTATCAATCTTGTCCCAAATGCAAAACTTGGCCGGAGATTTGGTGACAAGTGTGTTAAGGGAGCTGTGTCGACTTCACAATTTATCGTCTATCCAAAACAAGAACTTTCTGTTCTCTGGGAATTATATAAATCCATAGAAAAGGCTGTAAAATAGCCCACTGCAAATGAGAAGTGATGGCGCATGTCCATAGGAATGTCGGAGATGGTCGAGTTCACCTATCCTTAGGAATGTCGGAGATGGTCGAGTTTGCCTATCCTTAGGAATGTCAGATATGGTCGACTTTGCCTATCTTTAGGAATGCCAGAGATGGTCGACTTTGAGTAACCTTTGGAATGTCGGAGATGGTTGAGTTCACCTGAGCTTAGGAATATCGTAGATGGTCGAGTTTGCCTATCCTTAGGAATGTCAGATGTGGTCGATTTTGCCTATCTTTAGGAATGTCAGAGATGGTCGACTTTGCCTATCCTTTGGAATGTCGGAGATGGTTGAGTTCACCTATCCTTAGGAATGTCGGAGATGGTCGAGTTTGCCTATCCTTAGGAATGTCAGATATGGTCGACTTTGCCTATCTTTAGGAATGTCAGAGATGGTTGACTTGGCCTAACCTTTGGAATGTCGGAGATGGTTGAGTTCACCTGAGCTTAGGAATATCGGAGATGGTCGAGTTTGCCTATCCTTAGGACTGTCAGATGTGGTCGATTTTGCCTATCTTTAGGAATGTCAGAGATGGTCGACTTTGCCTATCCTTTGGAATGTCGGAGATGGTTGAGTTCACCTATCCTTAGGAATGTCGGAGATGGTCGAGTTTGCCTATCCTTAGGAATGTCAGATGTGGTCAACTTTGCCTATCTTTTGGAATGTCAGAGATGGTCGACTTTGCCTATCCTTTGGAATGTTGGAGATGGTTGAGTTCACCTATCCTTAAAAATGTCGAAGATGGTCGAGTTCACCTGTCCTTAGGAATGTCGGTGATGGTCGAGTTCGACTATCCTTAGGAATGTCAGATGGTCGACGTCATCTATTCTGTATTAGGTGGAGCGGTAACAATTTGTCCCAGTTGGGACAACCCTTTTAAGCATTTAGTTGTAAGTATTAAAGGGGTTTTCCACTATTTTTTATTTTAAAAATGGGCCTATGGTTGTCATAGGAAAAAACAACAACTCACTTATCACTACTGTTACCTGTGTCCTCCAGTAGTCTTTTTGCTTTTTTTCCTGAAGGGGAAAGATACATGACACTGCAGCCAATCAGTGGTCACTGATTGGCTGCATACGTCATGCGATAGCCACTGCCAATCTCTCACTTATTCTCCATACTGCAGGAGAAACCCATGACTGCTGCAGGCAATCATTGGCAACTGATTGGCTGCTGAGGTCATGCCAATCTCTTTGCTTCCTCTTACTGAAAGGGACAACTCATGATGGCTGCAGGCAATCAGTGGCCACTGATGACCTGCAGATGTGATGTGAGGTTCACTGTCAATATCTCCGCTACCTCTTACTTTAAGTGATAGCCCATAACCGCTGCAGGCAATCAGATGTTACTGATTTACTGATTGTCTGCAGAAGTCATGTAAGGTTCACTGTCAATCTTCCTGCTTCTTCTTACTGAGAGGAACATCACATGACTGCTGCAGGCAATCAATGGCCACTGATTGACTGTAGAAGTCATGTGCTGTCCACTGCCATTTTCTTTGTTTCTTCTTACTGAAAGAGACAACCCACGGCTGCTGTAGGCCATCATTGGTATCACGCTAGTCTCTACTCATGGACAGGCTGTGAGGTAGAGCATGTAGTAAACAAAGGGAAAAGATGAAGCCGTAAGTCAGGTCACAGTCCGTGGTCAGAAAACCAGAGAAATAGAAGATCTAAGAAAAGGGGCAAACGGGAAGTCAGAACGCATTCTAAAGGTCAGGCAGCAGTAGATCCGAACTCACACCACAAGAATCAGGTAAACACACACCAGAGAGCATAAGCTTTGACTGGCAGTGATCAGGCTCAGACAGCTCACCTAAGTAGCAGGGCAATTACTTAGAACAGGGAGCACCTGGAGAAAACTCTGCACCTCCCAGTCTCAGACAGCTCAGAACACCCCAGCACAGGATAGCATGACTGAGCAATAAATCACTGAGTCCCAGATACACCGAGCAGAGGAATCATGACAAGAGGCCATTGATTGACTGCACAAGTTATAGGATGTCAACTATCAATCTCCTTGCTTCTTCTTACTGTAAGGGACAACCAATGACCGCTGCAGGCAATCAGTGACCACTCATTGAATGCAGTGATTTCATAACATCCCCTCTTGGAAGAGGAAGCAATGAGATTGGCAGGAGACATGGCAGTGGAAGCAGGACTCAGGAGCAGCAGGGGTCTAGTAAGTGAATACAATATATGTTTTCAGATCTTAATAAGTCCATTTTTAAATAAAAAAAATTGGAGGAGGACTCTAAGTCCTATCGTCATGATGGTGGATGGTTGTATTTGTCCTGCTGGGAAAGAAGAGAAGATGGGAATTTAAATGAAATCTTAAGATAATTTGTCTTTTTCCGAGCTTCAGATTGTAATATAACAGCTGCCATTAACATATGTGTTTGACATGTATCAGATTCTTTCACAGAATTTATGTTTGGCAATATATGCAAATGGTAACTCAAGTCAGGCTAATGCGTGCCATATTTATGCAAGAATGTTCTTTGCCTGCCTCCAGGAGTGGAGGGGTTAAAAGTCATAAGTTCGCCTTGAAATAAACAAAAAGAAAGAAAAAAAATAAAGCAACATTAAAAAGCTTCAGAAATCTGTCAAAAAGGGAGCAAAAAGGTCGTCCACCAGAGCCGTAACACATGGGCTCGATAACATTTGTGAATCCCAATTATAAAAGTCAATTTCTAATTACTGTGGTGGATGATAATGTTATTATAAGGGTGAGTGATTTTCAATATTATGGTTTCACCTTTGATCACTAATTACAATGTGCCACAATTTGGAGAGAATCATTTTCGTAAGATGTGTCTAGTGAAGTGCTTCATCCATAGAGCAAATCTTCAATTGATACAAAATCCAACTGATTAGTGTTGTGATAGTGAGAAGAAACAAAACGAGAAGGCAAGAAAGTCAGGAGAGGAGCTACAAAGAAAAGTCACAGGCGGAACAGGGAGATAAGACGAGGGGAAAATAGTAAATTGTAATTCTGATCAAGTAACTATATTGTTATACATAAGGGCAGTATTATAGTAGTTATATTCTTGTATATAAGGGCAGTATTATAGTAGTTATATTCTTGTACATAGGGGCAGTATTATAGTAGTTATATTCTTGTATATAAGGGCAGTATTATAGTAGTTATATTCTTGTACATAGGAGCAGTATTATAGTAGTTATATTCTTGTACATAGGGGCAGTATTATAGTAGTTATATTCTTGTACATAGGAGCAGTATTATAGTAGTTATATTCTTGTACATAGGGGCAGTATTATAGTAGTTATATTCTTGTACATAGGGGCAGTATTATAGTAATTATATTCTTGTACATATGGGCAGTATTATAGTAGTTATATTCTTGTACATAGGGGCGGTATCATAGTAGTTATATTCTTGTACATAGGGGCAGTATTATAGTAGTTATATTCTTGTACATAGGGGGCAGTATTATAGTAGTTATATTCTTGTACATAGGGGCTGTAATATAGTAGTTATATTCTTGTACATAGGGGCGGTATCATAGTAGTTATATTCTTGTACATAGGAGCAGTATTATAGTAAATATATTCTTGTACATAGGGGCAGTATTATAGTAGGTATATTCTTGTACACAGGAGCAGTATTATAGTAAATATATTCTTGTACATAGGGGCAGTATTATAGTAGTTATATTCTTGTACATAGGGGCAGTATTATAGTAGTTATATTCTTGTACATAGGAGCAGTATTATAGTAAATATATTCTTGTACATAGGGGCAGTATTATAGTAGGTATATTCTTGTACACAGGAGCAGTATTATAGTAAATATATTCTTGTACATAGGGGCAGTATTATAGTAGTTATATTCTTGTACATAGGGGCAGTATCATAGTAGTTATATTCTTGTACATAGGGGCGGTATTATAGTAGGTATATTCTTGTACACAGGAGCAGTATTATAGTAAATATATTCTTGTACACAGGAGCAGTATTATAGTAGTTATATTCTTGTACATGCAAAAAAGAAAAAAAAAAAAAAAAAAAGAAAAGAGCATGAACCGCACATCCCAAAATCATACGTTGATCTAAAGCCGCTAGGCAAAAATTAATATAACTGAATATGAGGTTTTCAGTTTAACATTCTGATCAGACTGTATGAAGCCCACTGCCCCTTCACGGCAAACCTCGTAGTGGGTCCTATCGCCCTAACGGAGCAGAGCCGTGCGGCGCCCACCGCCACAGCGGCCATGCACCAGCAGGGCGGACGGCCTGTTGCCCCACATACATAGGGGCAGTATTATAGTAGTTATATTCTTGTGCATAGGAGCAATATTATAGTAGTTATATTCTTGTACATAGGAGCAGTATTATAGTAGTTATATTCTTGCACATATGAGCAGTATTATAGTAGTTATATTCTTGTACATAGGGGCAGTATTATAGTAGTTATATTCTTGTGCATAGGAGCAATATTATAGTAGTTATATTCTTGTACATAGGAGCAGTATTATAGTAGTTATATTCTTGTACATAGGAGCAGTATTATAGTAGTTATATTCTTGTGCATAGGAGCAATATTATAGTAGTTATATTCTTGTACATAGGAGCAGTATTATAGTAGTTATATTCTTGTGCATAGGAGCAGTATTATAGTAGTTATATTCTTGTGCATAGGAGCAATATTATAGTAGTTATATTCTTGTACATAGGAGCAGTATTATAGTAGTTATATTCTTGTGCATAGGAGCAGTATTATAGTAGTTATATTCTTGTACATAGGAGCAGTATTATAGTAGTTATATTCTTGTGCCTAGGAGCAGTATTATAGTAGTTATATTCTTGTACATAGGAGCAGTATTATAGTAGTTATATTCTTGTACATAGAGGCAGTATTATAGTAGTTATATTCTTGTACATAGGAGCAGTATTATAGTAGTTATATTCTTGTACATAGAGGCAGTATTATAGTAGTTATATTCTTGTACATGGGAGCAGTATTATAGTAGTTATATTCTTGTACATAGGAGCAGTATTATAGTAGTTATATTCTTGTACATAGGAGCAGCATTATAGTAGTTATATTCTTGTACATAGAGGCAGTATTATAGTAGTTATATTCTTGTACATAGGAGCAGTATTATAGTAGTTATATTCTTGTACATGGGAGCAGTATTATAGTAGTTATATTCTTGTACATAGGAGCAGTATTATAGTAGTTATATTCTTGTACACAGGGGGCAGTATTATAGCAGTTATATTCCTGTATATAGGAGCAGTATTATAGTAGTTATATCCTTGTACATAGGGGCAGTATTATAGTAGTTATATTCTTGTACATAGGAGCAGTATTATAGTAGTTATATTCTTGTACATAAGTGCAGTATTATAGCAGTTATATTCTTGTACATAGGGGCAGTATTATAGTAGTTATATTCTTGTACAGAGGAGCAGTATTATAGTAGTTATATTCTTGTACATAGGAGCAGCATTATAGTAGTTATATTCTTGTACATAGAGGCAGTATTATAGTAGTTATATTCTTGTACATAGGAGCAGTATTATAGTAGTTATATTCTTGTACATGGGAGCAGTATTATAGTAGTTATATTCTTGTACATAGGAGCAGTATTATAGTAGTTATATTCTTGTACACAGGGGGCAGTATTATAGCAGTTATATTCCTGTATATAGGAGCAGTATTATAGTAGTTATATCCTTGTACATAGGGGCAGTATTATAGTAGTTATATTCTTGTACATAGGAGCAGTATTATAGTAGTTATATTCTTGTACATAAGTGCAGTATTATAGCAGTTATATTCTTGTACATAGGGGCAGTATTATAGTAGTTATATTCTTGTACAGAGGAGCAGTATTATAGTAGTTATATTCTTGTACAGAGGAGCAGTATTATAGTAGTTATATTCTTGTACATAGGAGCAGTATTATAGTAGTTATATTCTTGTACATAAGTGCAGTATTATAGCAGTTATATTCTTGTACATAGGGGCAGTATTATAGTAGTTATATTCTTGTACATAGGGGCAGTATTATAGTAGTTATATTCTTGTACATAGGAGCAGTATTATAGTAGTTATATTCTTGTACATAGGAGCAGTATTATAGTAGTTATATTCTTGTACATAAGTGCAGTATTATAGCAGTTATATTCTTGTACATAGGGGCAGTATTATAGTAGTTATATTCTTGTACATAGGGGCAGTATTATAGTAGTTATATTCCTGTACATAGGAGCAGTATTATAGTAGTTATATTCTTGTACATAGGGGCAGTATTATAGTAGTTATATTCTTGTACATAGGAGCAGTATTATAGTAGTTATATTCTTGTACATAAGTGCAGTATTATAGCAGTTATATTCTTGTACATAGAGGCAGTATTATAGTAGTTATATTCTTGTACAGAGGAGCAGTATTATAGTAGTTATATTCTTGTACATAGGAGCAGTATTATAGTAGTTATATTCTTGTACATAAGTGCAGTATTATAGCAGTTATATTCTTGTACATAGGGGCAGTATTATAGTAGTTATATTCTTGTACATAGGGGCAGTATTATAGTAGTTACATTCTTGTACAGAGGAGCAGTATTATAGTAGTTATATTCTTGTACATAAGTGCAGTATTATAGCAGTTATATTCTTGTACATAGAGGCATTATTATAGTAGTTATATTCTTGTACATAGGAGCAGTATTATTGTAGTTATATTCTTGTACATAGGAGCAGTATTATAGTAGTTATATTCTTGTACATAGGAGCAGTATTATAGTAGTTATATTCTTGTACAGAGGGGCAGTATTATAGTAGTTATATTCTTGTACATAGGAGCAGTATTATAGTAGTTATATTCTTGTACATAGGGGCAGTATTATAGTAGTTATATTCTTGTACATAGGAGCAGTATTATAGTAGTTATATTCTTGTACATAGGGGCAGTATTATAGTAGTTATATTCTTGTACATAGGGACAGTATTATAGTAGTTATATTCTTGTACATAGGGGGCAGTATTATAGTAGTTATATTCTTGTACATAGGAGCAGTATTATAGTAGTTATATTCTTGTACATAGGGGGCAGTATTATAGTAGTTATATTCTTGTACATAGGAGCAGTATTATAGTAGTTATATTCTTGTACATAGGGGCAGTATTATAGTAGTTCTATTCTTGTACATAAGGGCAGTATTATAGTAGTTATATTCTTGTACATAGGGGCAGTATTATAGTAGTTATAATCTTGTACATAGGGGGCAGTATTATAGTAGTTATATTACTGTACATAGGAGCAGTATTATAGTAGTTATATTCTTGTACATAGGGACAATTTTTATTATAAAACCAAACATAAATACAATTATAATAAAAACAAAAATCACCCAGCATTACAAAACACAAGTCACTTAGGTTACATATATACAAGTACTAAATAGTCAGATCATTTTCATATATAAATTAAAGTGTCCACACCTGGAGGGAGAAGAAAATGAAACAAAACAAAATATATATATACCATCATATTCCTAACTGAAATTTATGTTCCTCCATAACTTAATGTTTCTCTGACTCCTTCCAACTTCTAGTGATTTTATCCACCGGAGTTCTGACATTCCCTGACCAGCCGCAGCGGTGTGATCGAACAGCTCATTGTGCAGTGACACCCGGGTTCTCATGTGCCAATGATAGTATTTGATGACGCTTATTATAATGTACATCGTCTCTCTGTCGATGTTACTAACAGTGGAGGGGACACCATAGATAATGTCAGGATACTTTAGAGTCCGCAGTCTGGGGATTTTTAGATTATCTGACACTTCCTCCCAGATCTTCCTCCCTCCCCAGCAATCACATATAAAGTGCTCCATAGTCTCCTCCTGCTGACAACCAAGGGGACAATTCCGATCGGAGACACTCAAGTGTTTCAGGTTTCCCCTGACAAAGAGCCGACTACGCAGTGAAAGCCAAGTGACATCAAATAGTTTAGGAGGAAGTCGTTTCCCGTTTAGGAACCTAAGACTTTCCTGCAGGGTGGTGGTGACACAATCTCTCAGGGCCAGTGGAGAGTAAAAGAAAGTCCTACATACGTGAGCATACAGGTCTCTTCTCGTACTGCTCTCAATGTAAGACTTCTCCAGTCCCCACCTCCTAACACACTTCAGACCGTAGTCCAGATACTGGGGGAGGTGGTCACCTGTCCATCTCCTCCTCTTGAGACTGCCGCCTCGCACCCAAGATTCTGCAAAAGGCAATATCCAGTACCTGATACTATTTACCCACAGGGAGCTACTGTTTGAGTCCATGTTCCCAAAATTTACCTTTAGAAACAAGGAGTCAAAGAAAACCCTTGGATTCAACATATCCAGCCCACCCTCTCTCCGCCGTAGGTACGTTATTCCCCTCTTTATTAGGTTCAACCTATTCCCCCACAAGAGCTGGAAGAACAGGCTGAAGAGCCTCGCTGAGAAAGATTCTGGCAAAGGGAAAATGACAGAGACATACAAGAAAACAGGGACCAGATAAGTCTTCAACATTGCGACCCTTTCTCTGTAGGTCAGCCTCCAGTTCTTCCATCGCTGAACCTTTGCATTTCTGGCTTCCAATTTCCCCTCCCAATTTAAGGTGGCATTATCATCCCTCCCAAATTTAACCCCGAGGATCTTAATATGGGTGGAGGCTTTGGCAAACTGCGGCAGATCATAGCTGGGATCAGTATCTAATGTCCACAGAGCTTGACTCTTCTCAAGGTTGACCAGAGACCCGGAGGCCTCTGAGTAACTTCTGATAGACGCAGATAACATCTGCACCTCTCGAGGATTAGAGATCACCAACGTCACATCATCCGCATAGGCAACAACATTCAGAGGCTGGCAATGGGGGACCGGCACCCCCTGAAAATCACACTCCTGCAGTGACCTCAGAAACGGGTCTAGGGCAAAAACATACAGGAGCGGACTCAGTGGGCAACCCTGTCTCACCCCTGCCTCAACTCCAAAAGTGTCACCCTGCCAACCATTAATCAGAGGAAAGCTCACCGCCTCTCTGTACAATGTCTTCAGCCAATCCACAAATTGTCCCGGAATACCGTACTTTGACAAAGTGGCCCACAGATAGTCATGATCAACCCTGTCAAAGGCTTTAGCCTGGTCCAGACTAACAATATATTTCCCACACCGCAGAGCTTTACATCTCTCAAACATCTCCCGTATCGAGATGACTGCTCCAGAGATGTTCCGCCCTTTTATTGTGCCAAACTGAGAGCCTGCCAACAGTGGCGGGGACAAAACAGACTAATCTGGAAAACCGGATCTTTGCTAGAATCTTCCTGTCCACATTCAAGAGGGCAATCGGCCTCCAGTTCTTGATGTCGCTCGGCTCTTTACCCTTAGACAGCAGAATCAACGAGGACACTCTCATGGATGGAGGCATCAGGTGATTTTCTAGACAACTTTTATACACATCCACGAGGATTGGAGCCAGGAGGTCTCTGAATTTCCTATAAAATTCTGCTGTTATGCCATCTGGACCTGGTGCCTTCTTCAGATGTAATTTATCAATAGCCTCCTTAACTTCCTCCACCGTTAACTCTGCTGTCAAAGGGAGAAAGTCCAGATCATTAGTATCAGGCGCAGGAGTTGCCTCCAAGAATTGAGCCATCTTATCTTTATCCAAAACTTTCCTCTGAAACAAGTCAGCATAGTAAGATCTCACCACCTCCAGGATACCCTCCCGTGAATCCTGCAATACACCCTGGAAGTCAGTGAGACCCGTGACCATTTTTTTGACTACCCTCTCCCTGCAATTCTCAAAGGGCTCAGGGGCCCCTAAAGACCCATAATCCCGTTCAAGAACCAGGGAGGCATACCTACTATACTGATACTGCCTTATTTCAGATTTCAGTCGGTCTATCTTCACTTTGTCATCCCCGCCCGCCGAATATAGTGACTCCAATTCTTTACGCAGCTTTAGGTACTGGCTGTACATATTGCTCCCTTTATTAACTGACAGTCTCTTTAAGAGGGATCTGATATCCTCCTTGACGTCCTCCCACCAGTCGGTCATGTTGTCATAGAAGTCAACCCTATCTAGATGAAGCTGGATAAGGGAGTAGACACGACTCTGAACATAAGCATCATCCAGGAGACTGGAATTGAGCTTCCACAACCCTCTACCGATGTCCGGACGGTTAGAGGTCCCCAGACAGAAGCACAAGGCGAGGTGATCAGAGTAAGGGACGACCTTCTCATTCAGGGTGTCAACAGCCTCAGTAGGACTCACAAAAGCAAAATCGATCCTACTGCTCCTGTTGGAACATGAATATGTGAATTTTGGCTGTCGACCTCCCTGTGCGAAAACGTCAGTCCAGCCTGCATTATAATGTTATGTAGGACCTTCCCGTCCCTGGTCACTGTCCTGCCCGAGGAACTGTCACCTGATGTCAGTATGGCATTAAAGTCCCCTGCCATCACCACCGGAAGAGAAGTGAAGAGGTAAGGCTTAACGCTATTAAACAGCTGGATCCTGTCAGTCACTGTCTGTGGCCCATAGATGTTAATAAGCCGGAGTCGCCTACCATGAATAGTGACTTCCAGGACCAAACATCTTCCCATGACCACCTCCGTCATCCTATGCACAGTCACATCATTGGTGTTAAACAGGACAGCGACTCCGGCGTAAGGCTCCACAGCCAGTGACCAGAAAGAAGGACCGCACCGCCATTCCCTCTCAGCCTCTCTCATAAGCCCCAGAGATGTCAGTCGTGTCTCCTGCAGGAAAATGACATCGGTGTCCAGATGTGTGAGATGTACATACACCACATGTCTCGTCCTCCTTGCCTTAATGCTATTGACATTACTTGAGGTCAGTGTTAATGAGAACCCCGCCATCACAACACAATAGAGAAGGGGCACAGTAACTGCCATCATCATGAGTCAGGGATGTTCTGTCCACCACCGGTGTCCATGTCAGACTCTACCTGAGGGTCTACAGATAAAGGCTTCCGCTTTGACGGAGGGTGGTCCTCTATGTCCCTGTCACACTCTGCATCAACTTTCCTCAACTCTGTCTCATAATCGTCATCATTAGACTCCGATAAAATTCCATACTTGTTGGACACAACCATCACTCCTGCACAATTCTGAACCTTCTTAGTAGCGCTCTGACCGGTGTCATATTCTGCCTCAGGTTTACGGGAGGACGTGCTCTTTTTCTTCCTTTTATTGTGATTAATGCTCCAGTCATCAGATTCAGACAGTGATGCTGAAGGGGGGGCTACCTGAGGCTGCTGGACCTGAGGAGCGACCTCCATGTTCCCCTCTGCACCCTCTATACCCAGCTCCTCTGGTGTTACATGACTGGACTCCTGGTGGGCATCTGGGCTGGTCACCATCTCTCCTGACATTAAATCCTCCCTCTCATGCGCCCCTGCCACCGCATCCTCATCCTCCTGAGCCTCTGCCCCTGCCAGTACAGCCTCATCAGGGAAGACTCTGCAGATATTATGCCAGGCGTCTGGACAGTCCCTGTGAGGGTGGCCCATCTTACCGCAGAGGTTGCACCTAACATCCCGGCAATCCACAGCGACATGGCCGATTTCCCCACACAAGCTGCACTTCACCACAGTACAGGCGTTGGCCAGATGACCTTTCTCACCACATTTGAAGCATTTCCTGGGCTGCCCGGGGTAATAACATCTTCCCTTCTCCCTCCCAATGAAGAAGGAGTTGGGTAAATGGGCAGTAATGTTATTGAGTTGGCGAAGTTTCACCACAGCTTTCCACCCCATTGTCCAGATACCATCCTCATCTCTGACCTTGGAGAGTCCAGAGGCGAGGTCACAGTGTCTCCGGAGCCAAACCTCGATGTCCTGTGGGGGAACGGCCTCATTCCAGAAGGTGATGTTTACCGTGACAGTGTCCGGCCTGGAGATAGGAACCAATATAAACTTATTCCAGCCTTCAGCGTCTCTGAACCTGGGGTAATCGGACCAGAACCTGTCCAGGTCACACTGCAGCTTGAAGCTGACCTCGTAGCCCTGTCTGTCCAGAAGATTGGACACT
Source organism: Ranitomeya imitator (assembly GCF_032444005.1). Lineage (NCBI taxonomy): Eukaryota > Metazoa > Chordata > Amphibia > Anura > Dendrobatidae > Ranitomeya > Ranitomeya imitator. The sequence goes on from NC_091290.1 coordinate 142,220,169, forward strand.
GCCAGTATCTCGTTTGCCACAAACCCCATCTGGCCGCATAGCAGCTCTCTCACCACATACCTGCGCTGTGGCAGATCCTCCTTGGCATTTATGTACTTAAACCGCACCACATTAATGCGCTTAAACGTCTGGCCGGTATACCTGGCGCTGGAAGTGAAGGATGGGGCGCCGCGGCTCCAGGCATTCCTGGGGGGCACCTGCCGGGTCACACTGGGCCGACTGACAGGGAGAGGGTCTGCAGCAGGAGGGGCTGTCACACCTTGTGGACTAGATGGTAACGGGGGATAGTCACACATATCATGCATAATATTATTAGCAGCATCATTATCAGACAGTGCCACGTCCATGACAGAAAGTGAAACCTCCCCAACCCCCGACCCCATGGGCACAACATCACCAGCCCCAGTCTGTGCCTCGGCCTCATCAGCACAAACAGTCTCATATATAATGTCCTGCTCCTGCATGGGGCATTCTGGGACCTGTGGTGCCTCTGCTGGAGTCTGAAGTGTATGATCTTGTTCACACTCAGCTGCCTCAGCAGCACAAACAGTCTCACAAATACAGTATGGCTCCTGCATGGGGCATTCTGGGACCTGTGGTGCCTCTGTTGGAGTCTGAAGTGCATGCTCCTGTTCACACTCAGTTGCTTGCTGCTGCAGTTTTTTCCCTTCCTGGAAGCAGAAGCGGGCAGCCTGTAACACTGGCCGTGTCCGCTGCTGGGGGGTCCCGTCCTGAACATCAGGGGTCCTAGTCTTTACAGCACAGTCCTGCTTTTGGGAGGCGAACCGCTCCCGGTTCCTGTAGGTCTCCGCCAGGGGCCCCATGCCCTCCAGCACAGATTCAATGTCCTGCACCACACTTGCCAGCTGCACCCCCAGTGTGTTCAGTCTCAGGTCATACACATCATTACTGGCAGGGTTAGTGGTCTTTAGACTATAGATAAAGTCTACCTCCATTTGCAGCGCTTTTTTTTGCTGCTGTAACTCACCCAGTTTCCTGACAAGTCCCGGTATCTCGTCCGCTAGCTGCAGCTCGGGTGCACGCGCCGGCTGCACAGGTTTTGTCTTCACCAAGGGTGCAGGGGTTTTGAATACAGACTTGTGCGGTTCCACCACAGATGGCTTTGTGGCTCCTCGGCTGGATGCCGGCTCCGCAGCAGGTTTATCGCTGCCACCTGACTGTGACCGGGTGCGTCCTGACAGCGCCACACTGCCATGTTGCTGCAAGTTCTCCTGGATGGTCTGTCTTTTCAAAGACGTCCGTCTCTGCCTGGAAGCAGGAGAGGTGATCTGCACACCTGAGAGTGATTTCACCTGAGCCTCAGGCAGGGGCTGCTTACTGACCGGGGAGTTACAGGACTTCATACTGTGCTGTGCAACATCACTCACCAACACTTTACCTTCTGGCTTCTTTGCCGGGCTTGGAGTAGATTTTCCTCCCAAAACTTTACTTGCAAGTTTTTCTTCCTTTAGGCTACGTTCACACTAGCGTTGCGCCGCCCTGCGTCGGCAACGCAACGCACAAAAAAACGCGCGCAAAAACGCGTTTTGCGACGCGTGCGTCGTTTTTTGACCAAAATCGGACGCACAGAAAATGCAACTTGTTGCATTTTCTTGCATCCGACGCTAGCGTCGGAAACGACGCAAGTGTCGAAAAACGCCACCCTAAAAACGCACGCGTCCCTTATGTTAAACATAGGGGCGCGTCGCCGCTGCGTCGCCGGCGCAACAGCGACGCACATTGGCGGAACGCCAATGTGAACGTAGCCTTACAGAACTGCTGCAGCTTTGGCTCGCTGCATTCACTGGTCTCACAGTGGCTTTGGGATTAATATTCCCATTCAGAGAGGTCTGGGAGCCTTGTCCCAGTGTAGGCCGAGAAGCCTGGGCCTTGCCTGGGGAGCTTCCCCGCCCAGGGTGGCCCCTCCCTGGGCTTGCTCCAGACATCAGGAGAACTACCAACACACAACCTCACAGCTGGGAGGCAGTATTATAGTAGTTATATTCTTGTACATAAGGGCAGTATTATAGTAGTTATATTCTTGTACATAGGGGCAGTATTATAGTAGTTATATTCTTGTACATAGGGGCAGTATTATAGTAGTTATATTCTTGTACATAAGGGCAGTATTATAGTAGTTATATTCTTGTACATAGGGGCAGTATTATAGTAGTTATATTCTTGTACATAGGGGCAGTATTATAGTAGTTATATTCTTGTACATAGGGGCAGTATTATAGTAGTTATATTCTTGTACATAAGGGCAGTATTATAGTAGTTATATTCTTGTACATAGGGGCAGTATTATAGTAGTTATATTCTTGTACATAGGGGCAGTATTATAGTAGTTATATTCTTGTACATAGGAGCAGTATTATAGTAGTTATATTCTTGTACATAGGGGCAGTATTATAGTAGTTATATTCTTGTACATAGGGGCAGTATTATAGTAGTTATATTCTTGTACATAGGAGCAGTATTATAGTAGTTATATTCTTGTACATAGGGGCAGTATTATAGTAGTTATATTCTTGTACATAGGGGCAGTATTATAGTAGTTATATTCTTGTACATAAGAGCAGTATTATAGTAGTTATATTCTTGTACATAGGGGCAGTATTATAGTAGTTATATTCTTGTACATAGGGGCAGTATTATAGTGGTTATATTCTTGTACATAGGAGCAGTATTATAGTAGTTATATTCTTGTACATAAGGGCAGTATTATAGTAGTTATATTCTTGTACATAGGGGCAGTATTATAGTAGTTATATTCTTGTACATAGGGGCAGTATTATAGTAGTTATATTCTTGTACATAGAGGCAGTATTATAGTAGTTATATTCTTGTACATGGGGGCAGTATTATAGTAGTTATATTCTTGTATATAGGGGGCAGTATTATAGTAGTTATATTCTTGTACATAGGGGCAGTATTATAGTAGTTATATTCTTGTACATAGGGGCAGTATTATAGTAGTTATATTCTTGTACATAGGAGCAGTATTATAGTAGTTATATTCTTGTACATAGGGGGCAGTATTATAGTAGTTATATTCTTGTACATAGGGGCAGTATTATAGTGGTTATATTCTTGTACATAGGAGCAGTATTATAGTAGTTATATTCTTGTACATAAGGGCAGTATTATAGTAGTTATATTCTTGTACATAGGGGCAGTATTATAGTAGTTATATTCTTGTACATAGGGGCAGTATTATAGTAGTTATATTCTTGTACATAGGAGCAGTATTATAGTAGTTATATTATTGTACATAGGGGCAGTATTATAGTAGTTATATTCTTGAACATAGGGGCAGTATTATAGTAGTTATATTCTTGTACATAGGGAAGTATTATAGTAGTTATATTCTTGTACATAGGGGCAGTATTATAGTAGTTATAGTCTTGTATATAGGGGCAGTATTACAGCAAGTATATTCTTGTACTTGTAATAAGCCCCCATGTACAAAAATATAGAAGTGATATATTATATTCTCTTCTCTTCAAGTGCCATGATTAATAATACCATATAGTATTATTCCCATATCTTTCTTTACACAGACTTTCCAGACAATCTAATAAACATTTTCTTGGTCTATAAATGTCGCTGCAGAATTATCCTAAGATGAGATCAATAAACTATTGAGTATTTTCACTAACTATGTTTGTTGACTAAATTACTGAATAGTTTGTGTGGACGTTTACCTGCTCCTAAATAATGAAGTCATCAGATACAATTGTAATTGAAGATCAATACCTGTAATGTATGAGTTATCTTAATGCAAGATACTGGAGCACACGCTATTTTTCTTTTTTTTTTTCTATCGGCATTTTGTCAGAGGGGTAAACATTTCAATTTTCTTTCACATCTTTATAATATTTATATATATTTCTACATGTTCCTCCATATGTTGATCTATTCTTAACAGTATAATTTAATGTTTATAACATTTGCAGTGAGAAAAACTCTATCTGCGACCCTATTAACAGTGTTGCAGCTTTACCTAATTTAATATATTTTATCATAAAATAATATATTTATCATAAAAATGCTTTGAACTTGGAGTCATAAAACTCTGTCTGATTTTGGCAATATCTAGATAAAGTGGAGACCTAACTTTTGTTTAGTGTAGAACATCTAAAAAGCACCTTGGAGGACCCAATATGCTGTGTATGTGTAATACATCTTTCCTCCTGTGGTGGAGCTGTGGTGTAATTAAACACTTGTTTTCAGGTTCCTCGGCAGATTACAGTTGGTCATTGCTACATATACAGACACCCTTAAAGTTTATCTGTAGCTTTCAGTCACTTTTCAGAATAAGCTGTCCTATATGTATACTTTGAGGAGTAGCTCTGTTTCTATCCATTATATGACTTGTATCCTGCATATTTCACCATTTTTCATCTCTGCAAACTTTATCTGTAATTTTTATTTGTTGGTAATCTAATTGGTGAAGACTAGCTACTGTCATGTCTCCCATCCTCCCATACACAGCCATGAGGGATTCTTGTTCTACTGTCTCTAGGTAACATGTTAATATGCAGCATGAAGGACATTAAAAGGCAGTACTGAGCAGTGTAGCTGGGAGTCAAGTTCTGGGGTAAGAGAAAGCAATTACTGGAAATTAGCAGCATGGAAGATCCCTGCGAGAACATCGGGAAATATTATTCTTAGGACTCGGGGGACATTGTTAAATGTTAAAGGGAACCTTTCACCCCGTTTTTTCAATATTAGCTAAACACGCATGCTGTCGCATGTTGTCGTATGACGCATGTTGTTGCATTTCGCCGCATGCTGTCACGTCACCGCATGCTCTTGCATGCCACATATTGTCGCATGTTGTTGCATGCTGTCGCATGCTCTTGCATGTCGTCACATGTCATCTGTTGCATGTAGCATGTTGTCGCGTATTGTCACATGTAGTTGCATGTTGCATGTCGTCACATGTTGCATGCCGCATGTTGACGCATGTTGTTGCCACATGCTGTCGCATGTCGCTGCATGGCGCATGTAGTCACATGTCGCATGTTGCGGGTCACATGTTGTTGCATGTCTCATGTTGCGTGTCACATATAGTATGTTGCATGTCAAATGTGGTAGGTTGCAAGTCGTATATCGCTGGGTGTATGTTGCATGTAATCTGCTCTTAGATAGATGAGATAGATAAATAGATAGAAAGAAGGAATGAGAAAGTTAGAAGGAATACCATAGATAGAATGAGATAGATAGCTGGAAAGAGATAGATAGCTGGAAAGTGATAGATAGATAATAGATACATGATAGATAATAGATAATAGATAGATAGATAATAGATAGATAGATAGATAGATAATAGATAATAGATAGATAATAGATAATAGATAGACGATATATAATAGATAGATAGATAATAAATAGATGATAGATAATAGATAGATAGATAATAGAGTATAGATAGATAATAGATAGATAAGCGATAGATGTTCTGGACGCCGGTAAACTTTTCCCATCCAGAACTGCTGTCCAGAACAACACAATTTGCATATCCAGACTTCCGGGGCACACAGGTTACAGTGAGGAGCCGCGCATGCGCAGTGATGTGCTGTGTGCTATTCCCACAGTTGGGCAAAGCATAATGCGCAGGCGCGAGATTAGACTTTACTGCGCAGGTGCGAAACACTACGCCAACGCCAAATTTCTTAGGGAAAAGCAAGAGGTGGGGGAGAAACAGCTATTTCACAACGCCCATTTGACCGGACCAGCGTGATTGACAGGCAAAAACGGCGACTTTACTAAGGTATTTTGGCAGCAAAGGTGGGGAATCAGGGGACAATAAAGACGCTATTGTAAAGCACAGCTCAGGCCCTATTTAACGCTATTTTTCGCTCATTGAAAAAACGGGGTGACAGGTTCCCTTTAAGTGGCCACATAAGAGGTCTAATTGCTATAGGGGAACGCATGGTGTTGTGATCGTAAAAAGGGCACAGATGGCATTTTTACTTTCAAAGGGGAATTAGCTCAGTATTGGGGAATCAGCAGGATGAGGAGTTTGTGCAGGTTGGGAATAGATGAGGACGGTGCAGGAAATGTCAGCACTTCTGGAATAAAACTGATGACATCACACATCTCACATGATGACGTCACAATAGTTTGATTGAAATTTACACCCGTTGACTTTGCTCTTTACCCAGTTGGTAAAGGAACAGCTAAGGCTAATTATCCCCCGGGTCATTGATTGTTCCTTAACCAATTAGTCAACCTTTAATTAATCTATTTTTATATGAATGTTGTATGCTTATAATTAGATGTGCATTAATGAGAGATAAGGGAGAAATGACAGGGAACTTGGTGGCCGTGGGAAGGCAGAAGTGATCTGGGGGACAAAGAAGTATAATGTAGCCAAGGGTAATGGTATAGTGGAGCCAAGGATTGAGGTATAATGGAGCCAAGAGGTGTAGTATAATGAAGCCCAGGGTCACGGAATAATGGAGCCAAGGGTCATGGTGTAATGGAGCCAAGGGTTACAGTATAATTGAGCCAAGGGTCATAATATAGTGGAGCCCAGGGTCGTGGTATAATGGAGCCAAGGGTCGTGGTATAATGGAGCCAAGGGTCATGGTATAATGTAGCCAAGGGTCATGGTATAATGTAGCCAAGGGTCATAGTATAATAGAGCCAATTGTCATGGTATAATGGAGCCAAGGGTCATGATATAATGGAGCCCAGGGTCGTGGTATAATGGAGCCAAGGGTCATGGTATAATGGAGCCCAGGGTCGTGGTATAATGGAGCCAAGGGTCGTGGTGTAATGGAGCCAAGGGTCATGGTATAATGGAGCCCAGGGTCGTGGTATAATGGAGCCAAGGGTCGTGGTGTAATGGAGCCAAGGGTCATGGTATAATGGAGCCCAGGGTCGTGCTATAATGGAGCCAAGGGTCGTGGTGTAATGGAGCCAAGGGTCATGGTATAATGGAGCCCAGGGTCGTGGTATAATGGAGCCAAGGGTCGTGGTGTAATGGAGCCAAGGGTCATGGTATAATGGAGCCCAGGGTCGTGGTATAATGGAGCCAAGGGTCGTGGTGTAATGGAGCCAAGGGTCATGGTATAATGGAGCCAAAGGTCATGGTATAATGGAGCCAAGAATCGTTTTATAATGAAGGCAATGGTTGTGGTATAATAGAGCCATTGTTCATGGTATAATGTAGAATGGAGAACAACATGCTATAATGGAGCCAAGGGTCATGGTTTAATGGAGCTAGTGGTCAAGTTATAATGAAGACAAGAGTCATGGTATAATGGAGCCCAGGATCATGGTATAATGAAGCCTAGGATCATAGTATAATGGAGCTCAGCATCGTGGTATAATGAAGCACAGGGTCACTGTATAGTGGTGCCCAGGCTCATGGTATACTGGAGCCAAAGGTCATGGTATAATGGAGTCAAGGATCATGGTATAATGGAGTCAAGGGTCATGGTATAATGGAGTCAATGGTAATTGTTTAATGGAGCCAAGGATTTTGGTATAATGGAGCCAAGAATCGTGTTGCAATGGAGCCAAGGGTCATGGTGTAATGGAGCCCATTGTCACTGTATAGTGGAGAACAGGGTCATGGTATAATGGAGCCCAGGGTCATCACGTCTGACTGAAGATCCCTCTTAGAAATTCTAATCATGGCGTTATTGCTTCGCCTACGTAATCATCTATATTCCTTGACTGCTTGTGCAGAGGGGAGCCGAAGCCTTGCAGGGCACCCATGCATATCCACTGGCGTCCATTGCATCTTACCATTGTGAGTACTACAATACCCCCAGGGCCAAGAGATATGCTTCTCATTGTCTAAACCTTTGGTAATGGAAAGGGCAAACGTCCAGGGAACCCTTCCCTATCAGCTGAATGTAACATAAGGGTTCCAATGGACGTACCGTATCATTTCGTTCTGGAAACCAGTCTTGTTCCTTTCTGCTTGAGCAGTAGCATTACCCTTGTCATGTTATTAAGCTTTCAGTGCACAGCTATGGGAAATATTATGAATATAGCAAACAAATGATAATACCACTAATGTAGTGCAGTCATGCGGAGGCTTTGTGGGTCGCAGGCATAGTCTCCTTTCGAGTGTGAATAGTCGTACGGCAATTTCTCTCCGTTCCACTTTTAGCCACTTAATTTAACTTCATGCAATAAATGTATTTAAATTGCGCTCCCCGCGTCTTCCATGAAGGCTTTGCCTTGTATTCAAAGGATTTGCACATTCATTAAGCCATTTTTTTATGCTCACTCTTGATGTGGGAACCTGTCGCTTGATATTTGAGCCTTTTGCACTGAGCCGAAAGGGGGTCATTATCGTTGAGGACAAAAAAATTGGTTATTTGGAGGTTTATGTATGGGATCACTATTACTGTAGTTTTGAAGCAGACATTAAGCTTTCCTCGCATAAAACATTTGACATAGGGACAAAGAACTTTTCTTACTTTGAATTTTTCTAAAATTTACACCAATATGGTTATTTGGGGGCGCGGGAGAGAACGATAATTTCTAAGGAATCATGTGGTTGGATTTTTGGGAAGGAAAAAAGAGCATTCACCTAAGAACTCACCATATTGACCAGAGTTGGACCAAGCAAGGACATGCAATGGATTCATAATGAAGAAGCTCAATATTGGCAATTAGAGAAGTGGTGCCCAATCTAAGGTTGGCCCCATTGCTCATTAATATGGTCATACTGGAAATGTGGTTATCGGAGCCATAAACCATGTGATGCCTTGGACTTTGATGTTCACCCTTATCCCGTAGGAGGACTTTTCTGCAGGGGGATCATCAGGTCATTGTTCCATGATAAGTCGTGGATTGGTGGCAACAATTATTCTGTAGCTTGGAATTTAGCCAAGGGTCAGGTTATGACAGACTATAGGTTAAGAAGAGGGCATAATGAGGAACCAAACAAAGTTGTTTCTAGACAACAGGTATGAGATGAACAATCCCAAGTACATGACATCAGAGGTATGCAGGAAGGCCGAGGTCAGGATTAGGGGAAATCAAAAGTCAGATTCAGGTAAAGAATCCAGAAAAGAGAGCCAGGACCAGGTATGAACCTCACTTAGTAGACAAGGCTTGGCTTGACAATTCCTCCATACTTGCCAACATTCCTGATTTGGATGGGAGAATTCTGGAAGCGACCTTTTAAAAGAGGGTGCTTATGCAAACCCCGTCCGAAAGAAGGCATTTTGGGGGAGTTTCTCAGCAGTTCTGGGAGCAATGAAATGTTAGTAAGTATATTCCTGTATAAATTGGCTGCCAGGATAGATGTCTTCTTCTTCCTCTCGGTACCTTAACAAATTGACGCTGCTGGCTGTGGCCTTCAGGCCCCCAGAGACATCAGATGGAGGTCAGCCAATTTGACCGATTTCGACAAGACCAGACTCTTCTTTTTACAGATGATGTTGGGGGAGAAATGAATGGGGCAGATGGAATTTCAATTTCCGAACCTTTCGGTTTCAGGGGGATAAGTCATTTCTAGGGGAGTCTGGCCAACACTTTCTACTCTCTCTTGGGTTGATGTGTATGCGAGATTTGCAAGAATTAGATGGATCCTTAATTTGGCCAGAAGCTCTCTCACTTTTATGGCTAAGGAAGATGGTGGAAACTTAAGCAGGGTCCCCCTTCTACACGGGCACAGACCGTAGCAAACAAAAAGGGTCCAATAACCTCTGGCTTGCAACCAGGAACCATGTCCTGGTGGCATTGACACAGTTGTCCGATTTCTATACATTTTAATGGGTGTCCTACACTTTAGATGCCTCTTTTAGATGATTCTCCCCGTTTTGGTTCATGTAAGTTTCATTGTGATTATTTTGGATGAAGTAAAACTTAAATAAAACCAATTTGGCTCCAGCTTCGGGACATTTTGCTCTCCATAATAATAATATTCCCCTCTTCATAGTGTCCATCTGAAGCGGAACTCTTCTCTGAAGTCCCTCCAGCCTCGCAGCTACATTTTTAAGCTTTTTCATTTTACTCAGTAAACTCGACTACAATACAATAATCATGACAATGCTTCCAGCTAATGTCAGAGAAGGCAGAACTGCTCAATGAAGATAAGTCTAACTTCCAGCGATGCCGGACCGGCCACGTTCTGGACAAAGGAAGCTTTGTTTTATTATATTTCTGCACTTTCGAACAACAAACGAGATTAAAGAAATTACGATTTGTCTCTTATACCAAGAGCCTAAGTGACATTTTCTAAATGCTAGGGGAGTTTTAGCTAAAGGTTTAGAAAATCTGCTTTTTAATACTCGGTTTATGTCCTTCGGGGGTGGTCTCACATTAGGACCCTTCTCTATTATCCATATTGGAACCACAGAAAAGGTAATCTCTGGAGGACATGTCATATGTGACAATCAATGAGATCTATATAGTGCTGAATATTCCGTGTCGAGGAGCTACAGAAGAATTGTTCCCAGATTTTCCCAAGGATTCCAGAAGATTGCCATCTACTGCCTTTGTTAAAGGGTCTCCCATAAACAATAGTTATGAAGGTCCTAAAGCTGATACCTGAACCTGAGACCCAAGCCTATTGTGTGAATGAAGTGTTTCTGCACATGTGCGACCACCTCTACTGTAGAGGAAGTTAACAGATCAGTGGTTACACATGCTCACTAAGGCTCAATCCACACAGTGTATTTCGGGACTTCCAAACTTAGGATCAGTGGGGCTTTTGGCAGCCGGACCTGATGGAATCATATATTTTTCATCTATCCCGTGGATAGGTGATCAATATTGTTCATGGGACAGCCCCTTCAAGCTTTCCATCAATTTGAATTTTCGTGATGGGTCCCCATGATTTCTATATGCGGATTTCCATGGTTTTAGCTACCGAAATGTATTTTATGAGTGGTATTGTGTTTTTGTTGGGTTGGACTTTGATACCCATGAAAATTGGCGGAGAAACCTTTTACAGATTTTGCACTATAGCCTATGAAGTTACGCCTTTATTTTGCCCTATTTCAGCAATGCTCTACTTCCGAGGGTCTAGTACACATAACTTTCTTGCCAAGATGCGAAGCCTCCAAATTCCAAGTAGTGGAGACTCTCATGAGAGCTTGGGGGGAAAGCGTAGAAACATGGATGAGGCATAAAAGTATCTCCGGGGAAAGAAAAATGGTTGAAGAAGTGATGCAAAGAATCAACGCTGTTCATTAATTTCTAAAAAAAAAAATTAGAGGAAAATATAAAATTTCTTTTGGAATCATGTCAGGGATATTAATATTTTCGTTAGCAGATCGGTCAAGAGCCTGTTCCGTATTAATCTTTCATTTCCCAGTAGATCTGGTTGGCCATTGGTTAATTGTATATTTCCATATAAATTACCTACCGGCGTGATCTTACTTTCCTATTAGAGTCAATCTGAAGGTTAGTAATTTTCGATAAGACTTGACTTTGCTATTTTCCACCCATGGTCGTTGCCTCGATTAATTCGTTAAAATGGTAGATATCAAGTCCACACTTGTTATCCAAATTACTGATCTAAATTCTACAGACATAAGCAAGAGCTTCGAATGGAGAAGGGTGGCAGGAAATCATGTTCAATTATATCCCCACTGACCTAAATTCATGAACATCTGTTGGACGCACCAGCAGATTGGTCATTATATCAATGTCTACAGTCAATGCTCTTCAGAGTAGAGCGAGGCTCCGGGATTTTGGACACGATTTGAATTTTTTTTTTCCAATTGCTGCAATGACAACCACGTTAAGTTATGAAAATGAAGTCTTTCTAGTGGTGCGAACTCCTCCAGAAGTATAACTGACAGATCATTATAATTAATAACACTGACATACAGGGCTGCTTGTTTAATTAGAAGTCATTAGCCGATGTCAATAGGAAACTGCTGTGAAAATGCAACCGGCTGATTTACTTTGGCTGAATAAATTGCAAGTCTATTGTAATGCAGTCACACGTTGCCTGGTCAGGTTCACTTTCCACAGTTATGGCAAGGTTCATCTAATTTTTTACATATTCCTGGACTACGATATTTATGACTTGTCCTCAGGATAAGTCATCATATCAGATAGTTGGATCCATGATCAGCTGTTAGGAAGTTCCTAGGCTTCTGGAAGTAGTCAAAGTACAAAGTCAGGACAGCCCTGCTCATACTGTGGCTCGGTACCTGTGAACAGCCACTACACGGTGTATGGAGCGGTGTTGTACAATGATCTTCCAATACCCTTAGGGCCTTTTAAAAGCTGATTAGTGGGGGTTCTCAGACCCAACCAGTCTGATAAGAGTAGCTCATCAATGTTGAAGACTTAAAAAGACCCTTTAAGGCAATGCTTTGGGGAGAATAGAAATATTGTGTTATAGCTAGTTTTGGTTCCGCGGGGGTGGGGCTTGACACTTAAAATTATCTTTTTCTCCTGCTTTTAAAGTCCTGCCCCAGGCCGGATGCATACGTTTTGTCAAAGTGCTAAAGATAGCACTCATGGAAGCCTGTTTGTTTCTATTTTTCCTCTAATCTTAGTATTCAAAGATCAAATGTCCAGCTGGGAGAGATATAAGGTTAAAAAGTCAAACTTTATTCCGTCAATTTCAAAAGAAGTTTCATGATGTGCAGTAGGAGTCAAAAGTTTGGACACCTCAGTTCTTGAAATGGTTTCCCTTGTTCTTATTGGAATGTGCACAATGGAGATTCAGACTGAAGGCAGAAAAACCACAAAGGACACACATATGGAAACAGGGAGTAAAGAAACAGGTGTGAAACAAACCAGAATATGTTACAACTTAGATTCCTGATTGCTCTTATGACGGCTTCACATCCCCTTGCCATACCCTCCAGTAGATTCATCACATGGTACGGCTGTCAGTGAACAGCTACGCCTCATCAAGAGTTCATACGACTATCAGTTGTGTTTTGTTGAGGCCGTGTTGGTACACAGCTCCATAGATTGCTGAATCATATTCCACAACTATTCTAATCCAGAATATGGCAAGAGCCAATGATCTAATTAAAGAGAAACCACAGTCCACCATTACTGTAAGACATGAATTGCTAGAACCTAAAAAATGTCCTCAAGTGCAGTCATGAAAACCTTCAATGACAATGATGAAACTGCCTTTCATGAGGATTGCCCCAGGGAGGGAAGATCAAGAATTACCTCTGCTGCAGATGATAAGTTCATCATAGTTACCAGTCACAGAAACCACAAATTTACAGAACCTCAGATAACATCCCTCATAAATGATGCACAATTATCAGTAGACACATCTCAACATCAACTGTCCAAAAGAGATTATGAGAATCATGACTCTATGGTAGAATTGCTGCAAAAAAAAGCCTGTTTGAGGACCAATAACAAGAAGATACTTTTTGGGGCACAGGGACTGGAAATCAGATCAGTGGAAATCTGTGCTGTGGTCTGAAGAGACAACATTTTAGATTTTCAGAGACAATCGTCATGTGAGAAGTAGAAAAGGTGAGTAGAAGGTGTATATGCATGTGGTGCCCATGATGGGGCATGGAAGCGGAGGTGTGATGGTGACAGTTTTGGTGATTTGTCCCAAATTTAAGGCACATTACCCAGCATGGCGACCACAGTGTTCTGCAAAACCCTTCTGGTCTTCACTCAGTGGAACCATCATTTATACAGGACCGTGACCCCAAAGACACGTCTAGGCTTTGAAAAGGGCAATGTGACCAAGAAGGAGAGTAATGGAGGCTGTGTCAGATGACATGGCCTCCACAATCACCCGACTTGAACCAAATAGAGATGGGTTTTGGCTTACCTACTTCCACTATGTATGCGAACCTTTAAAAAAGTTCAGTTTTTGAGATGATATCGCCAAGCTGTGGACGGACATGAGTTACAAATCACTTTCAATCATCTGTAACATCATTTCTCGATTTCTTAATTATCCTAACTAGCCTGAAAGCACAAAGCCTGTAAAGACGGCCTTTAAATGCGTCTAATTTGGTTGGTAAAAAAAAAACCCTCTAGGTGCATTTAGCTCTTCCATTCTGATCATTTTATTTTGTCAGAGATATAAAGGCTGCAAATGAGCCACATTTATCCGGCTCACGTTAAAATAGAGGCAGAAATTTCAGACATCTGCTGAATGAAAAGTAGTTGTTTACTCGAGAGTTCCTCATCACAGTTGGTCATCAGAAGTCTTCTCTTGATGTACGAGCGGAGAGACCCTCTAATTGTTCCTTCTTTGTTCAACATCTGCAATGAAAACCCATGCCGTCCTCTGTAATTACATATATTCATTATGACAGTACAGTTATACCCATGGCTATTAGGGCTTTATATACATTATACATCAACTATCCTCAAATGGTCCTCTCCTGTCTACTAATTCTCTTCAGGTTTTTCTTAGTGATTGGTTGCTGAAAGCTGGAACCATTATTACTTCTATAGAGGTTGTCATTCAAGGTTTCCTAAAATCCTAAGTGTGAAATTTGAGTAGTAATATGGTGATAAAGGGTCATCGCATGCCTAATACAGGCCCATCAGACTTGCTTCCAATCATTAAACCCATATCCAGCTAAGGAAAATTCCCAAATTTTGGCAAAGAATCTGGCCAGAAAAATATATTTTGCAACGGACTTAAATTTTGACAAATTCGCTAGAATTTGGCCAGAAAATTTTATTTGCAATTTTATTTATTCATTCCAAACTGGTTGTGCCTTATAATTCTCCAGACCCTAAAGAATAATAGTTGTAGGGTGAAAAAATAAAAAAAAATACTCACTTGAACCACCGACTCAACCTTCCATCCAATGCTTCAACTTTACTTCTCAGCATGCTACATCCCCGCCATCTTCTATCTCCACCAGGGCTTTCGGGACCTAGTAAACCTTTGATGTGGCCTTGGAGGATGCATGTCGTGATGATGTACAAAAATATCTGGACGTTTGGAAATCTGTAATTTTTTTATGTCGAAGTGAAATCAATTCCCATTACTCATTTTTGTTTTTTAGGTTTTCTCCACTTTTTTCGGTTTCTATTTTTTTTGCACTTGTTTGGCTTACATGCAGATTTGTCTTGCTTTTTCTCTTTTATAAAGTCCACTGAAGGAAAAAAAAAACCCTGAAAAATATTGCCATAAAAATACAAAAAAAGAGCAATATTAAATCCCAAAGTTGTACCACCCTTATATGGGTTGACTCATGAAAACAGGGTTGACTCATGAAGTGGAACAGGCGGTCATGAGAGGTGGTAAGTTCTCCTTCAATGGAAGTCTTCACACAGAGGATGGAAGGATATCTGTCTGAGATGGTTTAGTGACTCCTACCTTGAGCAGGGGGTTGGACACGATGACTCCAAAGATCCCTTCCAACTCTAACATTCTAGGATTCTATGATCCCAGCCTATACGCTCTTCTTTACGAGCCAGAAGTCCATGTAATTCGACCACATAGACCACTGCCTTGGCTGTTGTGTTCCCGTCAGCTGTTGCAGAAGTGTCGGAAACTCATAATCTAAGAAAGGCTGTCTCTAGTGAGACAGTTCCTTTAAGTGCTTCGTGCACATGTCTGTATTAGGCCAATGAGTTGTCTATGACCAGAAATGATCACTTAGGAGACACCTCTTTTGTAGCTTCTTCTCCGGTTGAGCCACTAGACCTCGTTGTGATTCCGGAACTCATCAAAGTTGGCCAATAGGTGAAATCATTATTTTTTTTTAGTATTTGCTCTTCATTTTTTGCACTTAGCATGAGTAGTATCATCCGTACGGGTTATTAAGCGCTCATTATCTCGAATAAGAAGCCTCACCATTCCAGTCATTTGAAGTTGAGCAGACATGATTTAATGCAGTGATTATCCCAAGCCAATTCCTTAGCTCAGCAGTCAAAGCTACTGAATTATTCGAGTCTCTCTCACTAAGTAAAAAAAAAAAATAATAAAAAGAAATATAAATCATATGTTGTCCAAAGGAAAGAAAAAAAATGGAATTTTCTCTCGATGGATTTTAGAAGTTTTGTAAATTAAGTGCACTGGACGATGACTCCGTCTGTCCCGTTTTGACTGGGTGTCTCGAGTTGATAGACATCAATATTCCACAGGAAAGTACAAGCATTAATAAAACTCGCAGCCGTCGATCTATAATTCCAGACCACCTGCCATTCCTGAGGTCCCCCTCCTCATGTTAACATGGGCAAAATAATTTCTGAGAATGAATCGATCTTTGTGTTTTTCGGAGTTACCTGAAGCCGGAGATTACGTAACCTAATCCGTATATGAACCCAGAGCTGCGATTCCTGATCTCTGGATGAGATGTAGAGTAACGGAGTTTGAAGGCAAACACAAAGCCCTTATAGATCACACAGACAGATCAATAACGATACGACGGACCGGCTCAAAGACCCCAAACACAACAGCTTGGAGCTCTGTGATCACCGGATGTGCTCATACCTGAACCTGCACATTATCTCAGCTCACAATTATGTTTCTCTTTTATGCATTCAGAAAAAAAAATTGTAGGGAACGTGTAGGCTAAACGGGGAATTAAATCCAAGAAAAGAACGATTTATAGAATAGAGCTCAGCTGCCTCTCTGTTGCAACGCGAAAGTAAGTTGACACTTTGCATAATTCGTGCATTGCAAGAATGTATCTAGAAATAATATTTAACAAAACGCTACATCAAAATGTTTTTTTTTCTTGCAATACCATGTCTGACCACCGGATGTGCTGTTCAGGAGATCAAAAATACTAAAAAATAACAATTACTTTAAGGGGGTATTCTGAAACTAACAGCACTTTAATCCTAAATGTTGATTTGGTAAATGTAATAATCTAAATGCTTTTCTAAATTAAAAAAGTTCCTACCGTTCCCTTTCTACTCTGCTTTTTTTAACCAACTTTCTGTTTGATGACATTTAATTTTAGAATCCACAGTGCATGCTGGGATACTCAAATGAGACTTCATAAGGGGGCAGAGGTTGCCAATTTTGATGTATACTCAGTAGGATCTTATCACCATGCAATATTCTTTGTAATGCACAGTGACAGTGCGCTCACTAGTTGACTCTCATAAGAAGTAATGAACCAGCAAGAAAACTCACTGCCAGTGCATATTGTAGAGAAATAAGCAGGGTAGCAAAAAAGCAGAAACTAGCCCCATTCCGAGAGTGTCATAAATGCTCTTCATGCTTACCAGTTAAAGTGCACTAACGGCGCGTTCTCTAGCTGATCCATCATTTCTCATCAGAGCCAGTGAAGGAGTGCACTGTCAATGTTTATAAAAAAGAATACTGCATAGTGAGATGATCCTATTGAGCATCTGTCAGAATTGACAGCGATGCATCCTTAGTACAGCAGGGACTAGTCCAGCCCATGAAACGAATGTCAATGATGGCAGTGACTGCAGCCTCTACCACTGATGATGTCTCATATCAGACTCTCGCCTACAATGGAAACCTTCAAAAGGAACCTGAAGATCTACCTTTTTTCGCCAAGCCTACAACCTGCAGTGACCACCAAACCACTGCATGACCAGCTCTATCCTCACCTACTGTATCCTCACCCATCCCTGGTAGATTGTGAGCCTTCGCAGGTAGGGTCCTCTCTCCTCCTGTACCAGTCGTGACTTTTATTGTTTAAGATTACTGCACTTGTTTTTATTATGTATACCCCTCCTCACATGTAAAGCACCATGGAACAAATTGTACTATAATAATAAATAAAAATAATAATTTGAATATACCAGCATTCACAGGGGCTTGTCAGTCACAATTTCATCAAACAGTAAGCTGGTAAAAAAGTAGGTTAGCAGAAAAAGCGACTGTCAATTCTGACATATGCTCAGTAGGATCTTGTCACTGCGCAATATTCTTTTAACTGCACAGTGACAGTGCACTCCCTCGCCAGCTCTGATGAGAAGTAATGAGCTAGCAAGAGAGCACACTGTCAGTGTGCATTGTAAGGAGAAAACCCGGTTAGCATGAAAAGCACAGACTAGCCTTGCCTCCGCAAGAGATATCATTGCTGTTCCTGCTCACCAGGTTATCTCCTTACAATGTGCACTGACAGTGTGCTCTCTTGCAGGCTTATCACTTCACATCAGAGCCGGCGAGGGAGCGCACTGTCACTGTACATTAAAAAGACAATTGCACAGCGACAAGAGCATACATCAGAATTGACTAGTGATACATGCTCAGTAGCCCAACCCCTGAAATGAACTTCACTGATGATGCTTCATCTCAGGGTGGGGAAAGGGGCTGTGACAGTGACTGTGATCGTTTGAGTATCCCAGCATGCACTGGGGGTTCAGCAGATAAAGAGGAAATGGTAGGGAATATTTAATTAAAGTATAATAGTGATTAGATTATTCCAATAATACATTGACATTTATGGTTAAATCAGTGTTTGTTTCAAACCACCTTCATAAATAAAATTTACAACACAGCAATTAAAAAATATTGTCTCATGCCTCTTAGAAAATTTTTTTTTAAATTGCATTGCTGATATTTTCTGGTCTGAAACGCACCAGCAACATCTGACTTGAATAAGATCCCTTAAAGGCTGCAAGGAATATTTAAAAAAAATAAAGTTTAGTTATATTCAGACAATAATTTCAGATTATCAGCAGGACGGTGCAACCACTCTGTGAAAAAAGGAAAAAGCTTCAAAGAGGGAAAGTATCAATGATCCAACTTAATTATTTGCAACGCGTTTCGCAGCTGAAAACAGTTTTTTACTCTTTTTTTCTGAAGAATTTCTACACCTGGTGTTATTAGAGTGTATTTGGTCCAAAGATGATGTAAAACATTAATATCCATTAGTTTTATAAAAGCTAAGTCCCAATCAATGATACTAGGTTATCAGATTTGTTTTCTACATTTTTGCACCTTTAGGATCTTGGAGACATTTAGAGAACTTTTTTGTTTTGTTTTTCCTTTCAAGCCTTTACAACACCACCTTAATAATGGATTAGCTTAATGAAGCAACATGGTACGGGAGCCATTAACATGTGATTGTTACATATGCATGAAAATAGATATTTCCTGAATTCAAGTTCCTGCATCTTATATATGGACTTTTGCTCCACTTTCCAAAAATTGTTGGCATGGAATTGACACAAAAGATATCAATCAGTGTGTAGGGTACAGCTATACGCCAAATAAAGTGAGTGTGATCAGAGCTGCAGTGCCAAAACTGGGCACTATGCACAGTATGGAGCTGTGGGTGTGATTGGAGCTGCAGGACCAAGAATGGCCACTATGCACAGTATGGAGCTGTGGGTGTTATCGGAGCTGCAGTACCAAGAATGGCCACTATGCACAGTATGGAGCTGTGGGTGTGATCGGAGCTGCAATACCAAGAATGGCCACTATGCACAGTATGGAGCTGTGGGTGTGATCGGAGCTGCAGTACCGAGAATGGCCACTATGCACAGTATGGAGCTGTGAATGTAGTCAGAGCTGCAGTACCAAGAATGGCCACTATGCACAGTATGGAGCTGTGGGTGTGATCGGAGCTGCAGTACCAAGAATGGCCACTATGCACAGTATGGAGCTGTGGGTGTGATCGGAGCTGCAGTACCAAGAATGGCCACTATGCACAGTATGGAGCTGTGAATGTAGTCAGAGCTGCAGTACCAAGAATGGCCACTATGCACAGTATGGAGCTGTGGGTGTGATCGGAGCTGCAGTACCAAGAATGGCCACTAAGCACAGTATGGAGCTGTGGGTGTGATCGGAGCTGCAGTACCGAGAATGGCCACTATGCACAGTATGGAGCTGTGAATGTAGTCAGAGCTGCAGTACCAAGAATGGCCACTATGCACAGTATAGAGCTGTGGGTGTGATCGGAGCTGCAGTACCAAGAATGGCCACTATGCACAGTATGGAGCTGTGGGTGTGATCGGAGCTGCAGTACCAAGAATGGCCACTATGCACAGTATGGAGCTGTAGGTGTGATCGGAGCTGCAGTACGAAGAATGGCCACTATGCACAGTATGGAGCTGTGGGTGTGATCGGAGCTGCAGTACCAAGAATGGCCACTATGCACAGTATGGAGCTGTGGGTGTGATCGGAGCTGCAGTACCAAGAATGGCCACTATGCACAGTATGGAGCTGTGAATGTAGTCAGAGCTGCAGTACCAAGAATGGCCACTATGCACAGTATAGAGCTGTGAATGTAGTCAGAGCTGCAGTACCAAGAATGGCCACTATGCACAGTGTAGAGCTGTGGTGTCATTGGAGCTGCAGTACCAAGAATGGCCACTATGCACAGTATGGAGCTGTGGGTGTGATCGGAGCTGCAGTACCAAGAATGGCCACTATGCACAGTATGGAGCTGTGGGTGTGATCAGAGCTGTAGTACCAAGAATGGCCACTATGCACAGTATGGAGCTGTGGGTGTGATCAGAGCTGCAGTACCAAGAATGGCCACTATGCACAGTATGGAGCTGTGGGTGTGATCAGAGCTGCAGTACCAAGAATGGCCACTATGCACAGTAAGGAGCTGTGGGTGTGATCAGAGCTGCAGTACCAAGAATGGCCACTATGCACAGTATAGAACTGTGGGTGTGATCAGAGCTGCAGTACCAAGAATGGCCACTATGCACAGTATGGAGCTGTAGGTGTAATCAGAGCTGCAGTACCAAGAATGGCCACTATGCACAGTATGGAGCTGTGGGTGTGATCAGAGCTTCAGTACCAAGAATGGCCACTATGCACAGCATGGAGCTGTGGGTGTGATCGGAGCTGCAGTACCAAGAATGGCCACTATGCACAGTATGGAGCTGTGGGTGTGATCGGAGCTGCAGTACCAATAATGGCCACTATGCACAGTATGGAGCTGTGGGTGTGATCGGAGCTGCAGTACCAAGAATGGCCACTATGCACAGTATGGAGCTGTGGGTGTGATCAGAACTGCAGTACCAAGAATGGCCACTATGCACAGTATGGAGCTGTGGGTGTGATCAGAGCTGCAGTACCAAGAATGGCCACTATGCACAGTATGGAGCTGTGGGTGTTATCGGAGCTGCAGTACCAAGAATGGCCACTATGCACAGTATGGAGCTGTGGGTGTGATCGGAGCTGCAGTACCAAGAATGGCCACTATGCACAGTATGGAGCTGTGGGTGTGATCGGAGCTGCAGTACCAAGAATGGCCACTATGCACAGTATGGAGCTGTGGGTGTGATCAGAGCTGCAGTACCAAGAATGGCCACTATGCACAGTATGGAGCTGTGGGTGTGATCGGAGCTGCAGTACCAAGAATGGCCACTATGCACAGTATGGAGCTGTGGGTGTGATCGGAGCTGCAGTACCAAGAATGGCCACTATGCACATTATAGAGCTGTGGGTGTGATCGGAGCTGCAGTACCAAGAATGGCCACTATGCACAGTATAGAGCTGTGGGTGTGATCGGAGCTGCAGTACCAAGAATGGCCACTATGCACAGTATAGAGCTGTGGGTGTGATCGGATCTGCAGTACCAAGAATGGCCACTATGCACAGTATGGAGCTGTAGGTGTGATCGGAGCTGCAGTACGAAGAATGGCCACTGTGCACAGTATGGAGCTGTGGGTGTGATCGGAACTGCAGTACCAAGAATGGCCACTATGCACAGTATGGAGCTGTGGGTGTGATAGGAGCTGCAGTACCAAGAATGGCCGCTATGCACAGTATGGAGCTGTGGGTGTGATCGGAGCTGCAGTACCAAGAATGGCCACTATGCACAGTATGGAGCTGTGGGTGTGATCGGAGCTGCAGTACCAAGAATGGCCACTATGCACAGTATGGAGCTGTGGGTGTGATCTGAGCTGCAGTACCAAGAATGGCCACTATGCACAGTATGGAGCTGTGGGTGTGATCGGAGCTGCAGTACCAAGAATGGCCACTATGCACAGTATGGAGCTGTGAATGTAGTCAGAGCTGCAGTACCAAGAATGGCCACTATGCACAGTATAGAGCTGTGGGTGTGATCGGAGCTGCAGTACCAAGAATGGCCACTATGCACATTATAGAGCTGTGGGTGTGATCGGAGCTGCAGTACGAAGAATGGCCACTATGCACAGTATGGAGCTGTAGGTGTGATCGGAGCTGCAGTACGAAGAATGGCCACTATGCACAGTATGGAGCTGTGGGTGTGATCGGAGCTGCAGTACGAAGAATGGCCACTTTTCACAGTATGGAGCTGTGGGTGTGATCGGAGCTGCAGTACGAAGAATGGCCACTATGCACAGTATGGAGCTGTAGGTGTGATCGGAGCTGCAGTACGAAGAATGGCCACTATGCACAGTATGGAGCTGTGGGTGTGATCGGAGCTGCAGTACCGAGAATGGCCACTATGCACAGTATGGAGCTGTGGGTGTGATCGGAGCTGCAGTACGAAGAATGGCCACTATGCACAGTATGGAGCTGTGGGTGTGATCGGAGCTGCAGTACCAAGAATGGCCACTATGCACAGTATGGAGCTGTGGGTGTGATCGGAGCTGCAGTACCAAGAATGGCCACTATGCACAGTATGGAGCTGTGGGTGTGATCGGAGCTGCAGTACCAAGAATGGCCACTATGCACAGTATGGAGCTGTGGGTGTGATCGGAGCTGCAGTACCAAGAATGGCCACTATGCACAGTATGGAGCTGTGGGTGTGATCGGAGCTGCAGTACCAAGAATGGCCACTATGCACAGTATGGAGCTGTGGGTGTGATCAGAGCTGCAGTACCAAGAATGGCCACTATGCACAGTATGGAGCTGTGGGTGTGATCAGAGCTGCAGTACCAAGAATGGCCACTATGCACAGTATGGAGCTGTGGGTGTGATCGGAGCTGCAGTACCAAGAATGGCCACTATGCACAGTATGGAGCTGTGGGTGTGATCGGAGCTGCAGTACCAAGAATGGCCACTATGCACAGTATAGAGCTGTGGGTGTGATCGGAGCTGCAGTACCAAGAATGGCCACTATGCACAGTATAGAGCTGTGGGTGTGATCGGAGCTGCAGTACCAAGAATGGCCACTATGCACAGTATGGAGCTGTGGGTGAGATCACAGCTGCAGTACCAAGAATGGCCACTATGCACAGTATGGAGCTGTGGGTGTGATCGGAGCTGCAGTACGAAGAATGGCCACTGTGCACAGTATGGAGCTGTGGGTGTGATCGGAGCTGCAGTACCAAGAATGGCCACTATGCACAGTATGGAGCTGTAGGTGTGATCGGAGCTGCAGTACGAAGAATGGCCACTATGCACAGTATGGAGCTGTGGGTGTGATCGGAGCTGCAGTACCAAGAATGGCCACTATGCACAGTATGGAGCTGTGGGTGAGATCACAGCTGCAGTACCAAGAATGGCCACTATGCACAGTATGGAGCTGTGGGTGTGATCGGAGCTGCAGTACGAAGAATGGCCACTGTGCACAGTATGGAGCTGTGGGTGTGATCGGAGCTGCAGTACCAAGAATGGCCACTATGCACAGTATAGAGCTGTAGGTGTGATCGGAGCTGCAGTACCAAGAATGGCCACTATGCACAGTATAGAGCTGTAGGTGTGATCGGAGCTGCAGTACCAAGAATGGCCACTATGCACAGTATGGAGCTGTGGGTGTGATCGGAGCTGCAGTACCAAGAATGGCCACTATGCACAGTATGGAGCTGTGGGTGTGATCGGAGCTGCAGTACGAAGAATGGCCGCTGTGCACAGTATGGAGCTGTAGGTGTGATCGGAGCTGCAGTACGAAGAATGGCCGCTATGCACAGTATGGAGCTGTGGGTGTGATCGGAGCTGCAGTACCAAGAATGGCCACTATGCACAGTATGGAGCTGTGGGTGTGATCGGAGCTGCAGTACCAAGAATGGCCACTATGCACAGTATGGAGCTGTGGGTGTGATCGGAGCTACAGTACCAAGAATGGCCACTATGCACAGTATGGAGCTGTGGGTGTGATCGGAGCTGCAGTACGAAGAATGGCCACTATGCACAGTATGGAGCTGTGGGTGTGATCGGAGCTGCAGTACGAAGAATGGCCACTATGCACAGTATAGAGCTGTGGGTGTGATCGGAGCTGCAGTACCAAGAGTGGCCACTATGCACAGTATAGAGCTGTGGGTGTGATCGGAGCTGCAGTACCAAGAATGGCCACTATGCACAGTATAGAACTGTGGGTGTGATCAGAGCTGCAGTACGAAGAATGGCCACTATGCACAGCATGGAGCTGTAGGTGTGATCGGAGCTGCAGTACGAAGAATGGCCACTATGCACAGTATGGAGCTGTGGGTGTGATCGGAGCTGCAGTACGATGAATGGCCACTTTTCACAGTATGGAGCTGTAGGTGTGATCGGAGCTGCAGTACGAAGAATGGCCACTATGCACAGTATGGAGCTGTGGGTGTGATCGGAGCTGCAGTACCAAGAATGGCCACTATGCACAGTATGGAGCTGTGGGTGTGATCGGAGCTGCAGTACCAAGAATGGCCACTATGCACAGTATGGAGCTGTGGGTGTGATCGGAGCTGCAGTACCAAGAATGGCCACTATGCACAGTATGGAGCTGTGGGTGTGATCGGAGCTGCAGTACCAAGAATGGCCACTATGCACAGTATGGAGCTGTGGGTGTGATCGGAGCTGCAGTACCAAGAATGGCCACTATGCACAGTATGGAGCTGTGGGTGTGATCAGAGCTGCAGTAGCAAGAATGGCCACTATGCACAGTATGGAGCTGTGGGTGTGATCAGAGCTGCAGTACCAAGAATGGCCACTATGCACAGTATGGAGCTGTGGGTGAGATCAGAGCTGCAGTACCAAGAATGGCCACTATGCACAGTATGGAGCTGTGGGTGTAATCGGAGCTGCAGTGCCAAGAATGGCCACTATGCATAGTATGGAGCTGTGGGTGTGATCGGAGCTGCAGTACCAAGAATGGCCACTATGCACAGTATGGAGCTGTGGGTGTAATCGGAGCTGCAGTACCAAGAATGGCCACTATGCACAGTATGGAGCTGTGGGTGTGATCGGAGCTGCAGTACCAAGAATGGCCATTATGCACAGTATGGAGCTGTGGGTGTGATCGGAGCTGCAGTACCAAGAATGGCCACTATGCACAGTATGGAACTGTGGGTGTGATCAGAGCTGCAGTACCAAGATTGGCCACTATGCACAGTATGGAGCTGTGGGTGTGATCGGAGCTGCAGTACCAAGAATGGCCACTATGCACAGTATGGAGCTGTGGGTGTGATCGGAGCTGCAGTACCAAGAATGGCCACTATGCACAGTATAGAGCTGTGGGTGTGATCGGAGCTGCAGTACCAAGAATGGCCACTATGCACAGTATGGAGCTGTGGGTGTGATCGGAGCTGCAGTACGAAGAATGGCCACTATGCACAGTATAGAGCTGTGGGTGTGATCGGAGCTGCAGTACCAAGAATGGCCACTATGCACAGTATGGAGCTGTGGGTGTGATCGGAGCTGCAGTACCAAGAATGGCCACTATGCACAGTATGGAGCTGTGGGTGTGATCGAAGCTGCAGTACCAAGAATGGCCACTATGCACAGTATGGAGCTGTGGGTGTGATCGGAGCTGCAGTACAAAGAATGGCCACTATGCACAGTATAGAGCTGTGGGTGTGATCAGAGCTGCAGTACCAAGAATGGCCACTATGCACAGTATGGAGCTGTGGGTGTGATCGGAGCTGCAGTACCAAGAATGGCCACTATGCACAGTATGGAGCTGTGGGTGTGATCGGAGCTGCAGTACCAAGAATGGCCACTATGCACAGTATGGAGCTGTGGGTGTGATCTGAGCTGCAGTACCAAGAATGGCCACTATGCACAGTATGGAGCTGTGGGTGTGATCAGAGCTGCAGTACCAAGAATGGCCACTATGCACAGTATGGAGCTGTGGGTGTGATCGGAGCTGCAGTACCAAGAATGGCCACTATGCACAGTATGGAGCTGTGGGTGTGATCGGAGCAGCAGTACCAAGAATGGCCACTATGCACAGTATGGAGCTGTGGGTGTGATCAGAGCTGCAGTACCAAGAATGGCCACTATGCACAGTATGGAGCTGTGGGTGTTATCGGAGCTGCAGTACGAAGAATGGCCACTATGCACAGTATGGAGCTGTGGGTGTGATCGGAGCTGCAGTACGAAGAATGGCCACTATGCACAGTATGGAGCTGTGGGTGTGATCGGAGCTGCAGTACCAAGAATGGCCACTATGCACAGTATAGAGCTGTGGGTGTGATCAGAGCTGCAGTACCAAGAATGGCCACTATGCACAGCATGGAGCTGTGGGTGTGATCAGAGCTGCAGTACCAAGAATGGCCACTATGCACAGTATGGAGCTGTGGGTGTGATCGGAGCTGCAGTACGAAGAATGGCCACTATGCACAGTATGGAGCTGTGGGTGTGATCGGAGCTGCAGTACCGAGAATGGCCACTATGCACAGTATAGAGCTGTGGGTGTGATTGGAGCTGCAGTACCAAGAATGGCCACTATGCACAGTATGGAGCTGTGGGTGTGATCGGAGCTGCAGTACCAAGAATGGCCACTATGCACAGTATGGAGCTGTGGGTGTGATCGGAGCTGCAGTACGAAGAATGGCCACTATGCACAGTATAGAGCTGTGGGTGTGATCGGAGCTGCAGTACCAAGAATGGCCACTATGCACAGTATGGAGCTGTAGGTGTGATCGGAGCTGCAGTACCAAGAATGGCCACTATGCACAGTATGGAGCTGTAGGTGTGATCGGAGCTGCAGTACCAAGAATGGCCACTATGCACAGTATAGAGCTGTGGGTGTGATCGGAGCTGCAGTACCGAGAATGGCCACTATGCACAGTATGGAGCTGTGGGTGTGATCGGAGCTGCAGTACCAAGAATGGCCACTATGCACAGTATGGAGCTGTGGGTGTGATCAGAGCTGCAGTACCAAGAATGGCCACTTTATCACAGTATAGAGCTGTGGGTGAGATCACAGCTGCAGTACCAAGAATGGCCACTATGCACATTATAGAGCTGTGGGTGTGATCAGAGCTGCAGTACCAAGAATGGCCACTATGCACAGTATGGAGCTGTGGGTGTGATCGGAGCTGCAGTACCAAGAATGGCCACTATGCACAGTATGGAGCTGTGGGTGTTATCGGAGCTGCAGTACCAAGAATGCCCACTATGCACAGTATAGAGCTGTGGGTGTGATCGGAGCTGCAGTACGAAGAATGGCCACTATGCACAGTATGGAGCTGTAGGTGTGATCGGAGCTGCAGTACCAAGAATGCCCACTATGCACAGTATAGAGCTGTGGGTGTGATCGGAGCTGCAGTACGAAGAATGGCCACTATGCACAGTATGGAGCTGTGGGTGTGATCGGAGCTGCAGTACCAAGAATGGCCACTATGCACAGTATGGAGCTGTGGGTGTGATCGGAGCTGCAGTACCAAGAATGGCCACTATGCACAGTATAGAGCTGTGGGTGTGATCGGAGCTGCAGTACCAAGAATGGCCACTATGCACAGTATGGAGCTGTGGGTGTGATCGGAGCTGCAGTACCAAGAATGGCCACTATGCACATTATAGATCTGTGGGTGTGATCAGAGCTGCAGTACCAAGAATGGCCACTATGCACAGTATGGAGCTGTGGGTGTGATCGGAGCTGCAGTACGAAGAATGACCACTATGCACAGTATGGAGCTGTGGGTGTGATCGGAGCTGCAGTACCAAGAATGGCCACTATGCACAGTATAGAGCTGTGGGTGTGATCGGAGCTGCAGTACGAAGAATGACCACTATGCACAGTATGGAGCTGTGGGTGTGATCGGAGCTGCAGTACCAAGAATGCCCACTATGCACAGTATAGAGCTGTGGGTGTGATCGGAGCTGCAGTACGAAGAATGACCACTATGCACAGTATGGAGCTGTGGGTGTGATCGGAGCTGCAGTACCAAGAATGGCCACTATGCACAGTATGGAGCTGTGGGTGTGATCGGAGCTGCAGTACCAAGAATGGCCACTATGCACAGTATGGAGCTGTGGGTGTGATCAGAGCTGCAGTACCAAGAATGGCCACTATGCACAGTATGGAGCTGTGGGTGTGATCGGAGCTGCAGTACCAAGAATGGCCACTATGCACAGTATGGAGCTGTGGGTGTGATCAGAGCTGCAGTACCAAGAATGGCCACTATGCACATTATAGAGCTGTGGGTGTGATCAGAGCTGCAGTACCAAGAATGGCCACTATGCACAGTATGGAGCTGTGGGTGTGATCAGAGCTGCAGTACCAAGAATGGCCACTATGCACATTATAGAGCTGTGGGTGTGATCAGAGCTGCAGTACCAAGAATGGCCACTATGCACAGTATGGAGCTGTGGGTGTGATCAGAGCTGCAGTACCAAGAATGGCCACTATGCACATTATAGAGCTGTGGGTGTGATCAGAGCTGCAGTACCAAGAATGGCCACTATGCACATTATAGAGCTGTGGGTGTGATCAGAGCTGCAGTACCAAGAATGGCCACTATGCACATTATAGAGCTGTGGGTGTGATCAGAGCTGCAGTACCAAGAATGGCCACTATGCACATTATAGAGCTGTGGGTGTGATCAGAGCTGCAGTACCAAGAATGGCCACTATGCACAGTATGGAGCTGTGGGTGTGATCAGAGCTGCAGTACCAAGAATGGCCACTATGCACATTATAGAGCTGTGGGTGTGATCAGAGCTGCAGTACCAAGAATGGCCACTATGCACAGTATGGAGCTGTGGGTGTGATCAGAGCTGCAGTACCAAGAATGGCCACTATGCACAGTATGGAGCTGTAGTTTTCCAACTCAACACAATGTGATGACTCCAGTGGGTCATTAACATTCTACATGTGGCACATCCCTTCAACCCCTTCACCCCTGGAGCTTTTTTCGTTTTTGCGTTTTCGTTTTTTGCTCCCCTCCACAGAGCCATAACCTTTTTATTTTTCCATCAATATGGCCATGTGAGGGTTTACTATTTGCGGGACAAGTTGTATTTTTTTAACGACACCATTGGTTTTAGCATGTCGTGTACTAGAAAACAGAAAAAAAAATTCCAAGTGCGGTGAAATTGCAAAAAAAAGTGCAATCCCACACTTGTTTTTTTGTTTGGCTTTTTTGCCAGGTTCACTAAATGCTTAAACTGACCTGCCATTATGATTCTCCAGGTCATTACGAGTTCATAGACACCAAACATGACTAGGTTCCTTTTAATCTAAGTGGTGAAAAAAATTTGCTAAAAAAAATTGTGCAATATTCCGATACCCGTAGCGTCTCTATTTTTCATGATCTCAAGTTGGGTGAGGGCTTATTTTTTGCGTGCCAAGCTCACCTTTTTAATGATACCATTTTGATGCAGATACGTTCTTTTGATCAACCGTTATTGCATTTTAATGCAATGTCGCGGCAACCGAAAAAACGTAAATCTGGCGTTTTGACTTTTTTTTTATCACTACGCCGTTTAGCGATCAGGTTAGTCTTTCTTTTTATTGATAGATCGGATGATTCTGAATGAGATGATTTTGAACTTTTATAATTTTTTTTATATTTTTAAAAACATTTTTCTTTAACTTTCGGCATGCTTCAATAGCCTCCATGGGAGACTAGAAGTTGCCATAGCCCGATCAGCTGAGTTACATAGAGGCGATGTTCAGATCGCCTCTACGTAGCTGAATTGCTGACTTGCTATGAGCACCAACCACTGGGTGGCGCTCATAGCAATCCCGCACTGACAACCATAGAGGTCTCAAGGAGGAGGTCATCGATGCGCGTATTGTCGGCCGGATATGCTTGTTAAATGCCGCTGTCAGAGTTTGACAGCGGAATTTAATTAGTTAATAGCCGTGGGTGGATCGCGATTCCACCCGCGGCTATTGCGGGCACACGTCAGCTGTTCAAAACAGCTGACATATCCCCGAAAAGATGTGGGCTCACCGCGGGAGCCCACATCAAAGCGGGGGATACCGACATTGGCATACTATTACGCCCGATGTCGGTAAGGGGTTAATATCCATTATTGTACGCGACAGACGACTGATTAATGGATAACATATCCCTGACCACCCAAAAAGAGTCAAGATAAAGAGAAGTCTTGTGTGATTAAGTAAATTTGATAATTTTCTCAAGTGTCTATTTTTTAAACAGATTTTTTTAAAACATTTTTGATTTTTTTTTATTTATAAAAGTAATGTATAAAATTTGTGCTGAAATTAATTCAATAATTCTGAATTTATAGAAAACAAAACCGTCGCTGGTAGAATTGAATCCATATTTATCAGTAGGTATGGATTAACCTGCCCGGGGATGATATCCTTTAAGAGCTTCGGAGACATTGTGAGGCTAAACTAGATCGATAGCATCGTACCTGACCTGTGCGGAATGTCAAAACTCCACAAGTTTACTTTACTAAAGAATAATATATAATTCCTGAGCCTCTCTGAAGACTTCCCCAAGTCCGGCTGCAGAGTGTGTAAATCTTTAGAAACCTGTGCAGTCAAATAAAGCTACAAGGCAAGAAGGCGCCGAATGGAAAACCGCAAACTACTTCTTCTCAACGAAAAGTGTCTGTAATCTGTATACTAATATACATTTATAGGCGCTGGACATGTCTGTCTCCTGCAAATGGTTATCATAGGCAAACAGCATCTCACCATGGCCCTCAGGTTACTCAAAGTCTTGTGTGGCCGTGCTACCAGTCAATGAAACTATGCTATGTACAAGAATATAACTACTAGAATACTGCCCCTATGTACAGGAATATAACTACTATAATACTGCTCCTATGTACAGGAATATAACTACTATAATACTGCCCCTATGTACAGGAATATAACTACTATAATACTGCCCCTATGTACAGGAATATAACTACTATAATACTGCTCTTATGTACAAGAATATAACTACTATAATACTGATCCTATGTACAAGAATATAACTACTATAATACTGCTCCCTATGTACAAGAATATAACTACTATAATACTGCCCCTATGTACAAGAATATAACTACTGTAATACTGCCCCCTATGTACAAGAATATAACTACTATAATACTGCTCCTATGTACAGAATATAACTACTATAATACTGCCCCTATGTACAAGAATATAACTACTATAATACTGCCCCTATGTACAAGAATATAACTACTATAATACTGCCCCCTATGTACAAGAATATAACTACTATAATACTGCCTCTATGTACAAGAATATAACTACTATAATACTGCCTCTATGTACAAGAATATAACTACTATAATACTGCCCCTATGTACAAGAATATAACTACTATAATACTGCCCCTATGTACAAGAATATAACTACTATAATACTGCCCCTATGTACAAGAATATAACTACTATAATACTGCCCCCTATGTACAAGAATATAACTACTATAATACTGCCCCTATGTACAAGAATATAACTACTATAATACTGCTCCTATGTACAGGAATATAACTACTATAATACTGCCCCCTATGTACAAGAATATAACTACTATAATACTGCTCCTATGTACAAGAATATAACTACTATAATACTGCTCCTATGGACAAGAATATAAGTACTATAATACTGCCCCTATGTACAAGAATATAACTACTATAATACTGCCCCCTATGTACAAGAATATAACTACTATAATACTGCCCCTATGTACAAGAATATAACTACTATAATACTGCCCCTATGTACAAGAATATAACTACTATAATACTGCCCCCATGTACAAGAATATAACTACTATAATACTGCCCCCTATGTACAAGAATATAACTACTATAATACTGCCCCTATGTACAAGAATATAACTACTATAATACTGCCCCCATGTACAAGAATATAACTACTATAATACTGCCCCCTATGTACAAGAATATAACTACTATAATACTGCCCCTATGTACAAGAATATAACTACTATAATACTGCCCCCATGTACAAGAATATAACTACTATAATACTGCCCCCTATGTACAAGAATATAACTACTATAATACTGCTCCTATGTACAAGAATATAACTACTATAATACTGCCCCCTATGTACAGGAATATAACTACTATAATACTGCTCCTATGTACAAGAATATATCTACTATAATACTGCCCCTATGTACAAGAATATAACTACTATAATACTGCCCCCTATGTACAAGAATATAACTACTATAATACTGCCCCTATGTACAAGAATATAACTACTATAATACTGCTCTTATGTACAAGAATATAACTACTATAATACTGCCCCCTATGTACAAGAATATAACTACTATAATACTGCCCCTATGTACAAGAATATAACTACTATAATACTGCCCCCTATGTACAAGAATATAACTACTATAATACTGCTCCTATGTACAAGAATATAACTACTATAATACTGCCCCCTATGTACAAGAATATAACTACTATAATACTGATCCTATGTACAAGAATATAACTACTATAATACTGCTCCCTATGTACAAGAATATAACTACTATAATACTGCCCCTATGTACAAGAATATAACTACTGTAATACTGCCCCCTATGTACAAGAATATAACTACTATAATACTGCTCCTATGTACAGAATATAACTACTATAATACTGCCCCTATGTACAAGAATATAACTACTATAATACTGCCCCCTATGTACAAGAATATAACTACTATAATACTGACCCTATGTACAAGAATATAACTACTATAATACTGCCCTTATGTCCAAGAATATAACTACTATAATACTGCCCCTATGTACAAGAATATAACTACTATAATACTGCCCTATGTACAGGAATATAAGTACTGCCCCTATGTACAAGAATATAACTACTATAATACTGCCCCTATGTACAGGAATATAAGTACTGCCCTATGTACAAGAATATAACTACTATAATACTGCTCCTATGTACAAGACTATAACTACTATAATACTGCTCCTATGTACAAGAATATAACTACTATAATACTGCTCCTATGTACAAGACTATAACTACTATAATACTGCTCCTATGTACAAGAATATAACTATTATAATACTGCCTCCTATGTACAAGAATATAACTACTATAATACTGCTCCTATGTACAAGAATCTAACTACTATAATACTGCTCCTATGTACAAGAATATAACTACTATAATACTGCCCCTATGTACAGGAATATAAGTACTGCCCTATGTACAAGAATATAACTACTATAATACTGCTCCTATGTACAGGAATATAACTACTATAATACTGCTCCTATGTACAAGAATATAACTACTATAATACTGCTCCTATGTACAGGAATATAACTACTATAATACTGCTCCTATGTACAGGAATATAACTACTATAATACTGCACCCTATGTACAGGAATATAACTACTATAATACTGCTCCTATGTACAGGAATATAACTACTATAATACTGCTCCTATGTACAGGAATATAACTACTATAATACTGCCTCCTATGTACAAGAATATAACTACTATAATACTGCCTCCTATGTACAAGAATATAACTACTATAATACTGCTCCTATGTACAGGAATATAACTACTATAATACTGCTCCTATGTACAAGAATATAACTACTATAATACTGCTCCTATGTACAGGAATATAACTACTATAATACTGCCTCCTATGTACAAGAATATAACTACTATAATACTGCCCCCTATGTACAAGAATATAATTGCTATAATACTGCTTTTTAGGTAGAAGAATAGGAGCAGGACTTCTTTGTTCGGACCTTTCTTTACATGTAATTGTTAGAGAGTGTAAGATGACGCAATAACCTTGAAGTCACCTTGCATTTGCTTCCATTTCTGATGCAGTTTCCCGCAAAGCCCGGCTGTTATAAGCAACAACAAAAAAAAAGCTTAGAAAACAACATGAAATATATTGACAAGCTCGGCGAATCCATCTTAGTTTTACAATGTACCGTACGCGGCAGACAATCCCTCAATGAAATGTCTGCACTTATGGCAATTTATGCCGCCATAGAGGAGGATATTATGATTTGAATTTCATAAGGCTTTATTTACTCTGTGATTCTCCGCTGCAATTAAAGATTATTATTATTAAGCACATAACCTTTGTTAGCGATGTAATTAGCACTTCCTTCTCGGAGACACGGGCTCCTCTTCTGTGTTGTGCACCCAGTGTAGCGGTAATGTGACAGCTCTTAGCTTCGTATTAGACAGCGGATACAAATTATTTTATCTCCTGGTGAACCTGAGCTCGGTCGACATTGCTATTTGTTCCCAGAGAACATTATTCAGAGGAAGGAAAGAAGTGAAAGGCTCAGATTCCCGGGAACCATGCCTTACAGGCCTCCTACACCACCCGGGGACTGGAGCAAGGGAGAGTAATGCCTTCATTTCCATACGTGCGATAGTATTAAAAATGGACAATCACGTCTGCTTAGAACTTCTCCGACGCCATGAATGTAATTTTTTCGACTACATAGTAATAGAATCAGTCAATAGCTTAAAAATGCAAATTCTAATGCTAAACTTTCTATAATGAAGTGACTAGAGGGAAATGTCGCTATCGATGCAGAATTAATGTCGCCATTCCGTGCCAAAAATAAAGTTTCCAAAGGCTCATCTGCATAGTTATAATTATCACTGTATGCCATAGGATCAGTTATTAGGTAATAATTATTGATCCATATTTGCATAGTTGTGAATCTTTGGCTTCCATAATTACCAAACTTCATGTGGAAGCTGTTGTTTTACCTGCCTAGTTGATGCAGACTAAGAAACAAGATGTGGGACATTATTACTAGACAAGGCTCAGGATGGGGGATATTTGTACTGGTAGGGGCATAGGATTGTGGACATTATGCCAGGAATGGGGGCCTGTGAGGAGATGGCCACTTACTAAAGACTATAGGACAAAAGGGCATAGAGCGGAGTCCGCAGCTCTAAGAGATAGATACTTTTTTTGTCCAGCGCGGAGCACCAGTTGCATCGATATTGTTGTGTTTTATTAGAGATTTGCTTGCTTGTCAGTTCATGTCTTTAGTCAGATGTGGAGTTTTGTATTTTCTGTGTTGGATATTTTCTAGTGTTTTAATACTGACCGCATAGTTCTCTGTCCTATTCTTTCTTTTTAGCTAGTAAGGCCTCCTTTGCTAATCCTGATTTCAGTCTGCGTTTGTCATTTCCCTCTCCTTTCACAGTCAATATTTGTGGGGGGCTGTCTATCCTTTCGGGATTTTCTCTGAGGCAAGATAGTTTTCCCGTTTCTATCTTTAGGGGAAGTTAGTCCTTAGGCTGTGACGAGGTGTCTAGGGAGTGTTAGGTACCCCCCACGGCTATTTCTAGTTGCGCTGCTAAGTTCAGGGTCTGCGGTCAGTACAGGTACCACCTTCTCCAGAGTACGTCACATGCTGCTCCTAGGCCACCAGATCATAACAGAGGGGTTTCCATGAGCTATGGTCATGAAGGAGCATAAGATGTTGGACATTATTACTGCAATAAGCACAGGATGTGGGCATTGTTACAGAAAGGGGCTTAGGATTAAGGGCTATATACTGGGAAAGGTCCTGCCTTTATAGGATCTAGAACACTACAAGGGCTAAATGTCCTACACTGTCCATGGAGGACAGACATTCCTCGGTTGATTCTTTCATCAAATTTCTTTGGATAAAGAAGTATATTCTATTAATTTGTTGGTGTATTCCTCTAGAACATTCACGGAGATTGGCTGGAGGCAACCCCAGGACTTGACACTTATTATGGGGAAAGACTTAGTACTCCATTGGCTTATCTTTCAAAGTTTATCATTGCCATTATTTTTTTCCTTACAAAGCCCAAAGAGGTCAGGCAGTCCCATGTTCTCCATACTGACGTAAATATTGGGGAAAAAGGGATCTTGCCTCATTGGCTTATACAACGTATATTAAAATAAATTACACAATTTTGTGCAATGCGAAATTCCGCAAAAATGTTGCCTGTTTTTACATTTTTGCACCTAAATGAGGAGAGCTGGGCCAGGATAGGTGCATGATGGAAGCGTCTAGTTGTGGCTTACTCTACAAGTTGTGGTGAGGTGCATTCCACTTTTCAGATGCTCCTTATTAAGAAGAGTATGCCTCTTAATGGATCAGAAGCATCTGAGTCCAATACTGCCATAACGTCTGTTGCGTCTCACCTGGTGGGGTGGATCCTAAAAAAACTTGGTCCAGATGAGCACCTCTTGAGCAACAGGACAGGTGGCATTGCTTCTGGAAAGACTTGGTGAGAAAGATGTAACAAAGTACAGGTGAGTTGCCAAACTGGAACAGTGATGACTGATGTAGAAGAACTGGAACAGCCATGACTGATGTAGAAGAACTGGAACATTGATGACTGATGTAGAAGAATTGTAATAGTGATGACTGATGTAGATAAACTGGAACAGCCATGACTGATGTAGGAGAACTGGAACATTGATGACTGATGTAGAAGAACTGGAACAGCCATGACTGATGTAGAAGAACTGGGACAGTGATGACTGATGCAGAAGAACTGGAACAGCCATGACTGATATAGAAGAACTGAAACACTGATAACTGATGTAGAAGAACTGGAAATGCCATGACTAATGTACAAGAACTGGAACAGCCATGACTGATGTAAAACAACTGGAACAGCCATGACTGATATAGAGGAACTGGAACAGCCCTGACTGATGTAGAAGAACTGGACCAGCCATGACTGATGTAGAAGATCTGAAACAGTGATGACTGACATAGAACTGAAAAAACCATAACTGATGTAGAGGAACTGAAACACTGATAACTGATGTAGAAGAACTGGAACATCCATGACTGATGTAAAAGACCTGGAACAGCCATGATTGAGGTAGAAGAACTGGAACTTTGATGACTGATGTAGAAGAATGGGAACAGCCATGAGTGATGTAGAAGAACTGGAACAGACATGACTGATGTTAAAGAACTGGACCCGCCAAGATTGATGTAGAAGAACTGGAACAGCCATGACTTACGTAGAAGAAATGGAGCAGCCATGACTGATGCAGAAGAATTGTAACAGTGATCACTGATGTAGATAAACTGGAAAAGCCATAACTGATGTAGAAGAAATGGAACAGCCATGACTGATGTAGAAGAACTGGAGCAGCCATGACTGATGCAGAAGAATTGTAACAGTGATCACTAATGTAGATAAACTGGAAAAGCCATGACTGATGTAGAAGAACTGGAACAGCCATGACTGATGTTGAAGAACTGGAACAGTGATGACTGATGTAGAAGAATTGGAACAGCCATAACAGCCATGAGTAATGTAGAAGAACTGGAACAATCATGAACAAAGTAGCAGAGCTGACACAGCAATGACTGATGTTGAAAAACTGGGCTAGTGAAGTCTGAATACTGATGCAGGAACCAGAATGCTGCTGAATTGTAGCAGCGGATTTTGAGTAGCAGAGCTGAATTTATGATGTAGCAGAGTTGTAGAAAAACAGATGATGGAGTAGTGCTGGAACCATATAGTTTGATGTAGCATGGCAAAGTTGTAGCTGATATCCAGCACAGAATAACGGCAGAAAACTTGGGTGTCATCTTGCCACATGAGCCAGATTTGTTAACATTATCAGAGTGGACTGGGTTGCTGCAAACATGAGACGGGACCAGCCACCATCGCTCGACACTGGACCTGGGACAGGTAAGTAACAATGCCCCCATTTTGACCCATACCCTGGAGGGAAAAAGATTGGCACTTCATTGGCTTGTCTATAAAAATCAAGCATGGTCATTCCAATAGTCCAAACGGCAGTCAGAAGAAATGTTGGAATATATTAACGTCAACATGAAGATCTTCCATTGCTGGCAGACTTTGGCTCCCAGAATTCTGGGAATGCTGGGAGTTGTAGTTTTGCAGCAGCTGCAGAGCCACAGGCTGGATACATACAGCGAACAGCTTGATGGAAAATTCAACCCGATTAGCGGCGGCGAATGTCAGAGCCAGAGACAAAGATAACCTTGACGTGATTGAGCATTATCTAATTACGCTCCGCCGTGCACGTTCGCCAGTATCTTTGTTTTTAAGATAAACATTATGCAACTAAAAAGCCAATTAAAAGAGAGATATTTGCATACTTGCAATCACTGCCGAAAATCTCTCCCATAAAGCGCTGATTGTTTCTAAATGCAGGCAGGAAACATTATGCCAGGCATCCCATTTTTACGGGCCGTCGTATATTTTGCAATCTGAAGGTTAGCGGAACTTCAGCTTTAGCCCAGGTGTCAGAAAAAGTTTTGAATCCCATCATCTAATTAGCCAGAGTGCATTTGGACGTCGATTAAAATTTCACCTGCGCCGGTTATTCCATCGATCATGATTAGGAGTCCGCGGCCAAACTTGAGCGAGGTGCCGGTTCCTCAGTTAATACAAAAGATGATTTATAACCTCGAATGTTTTTAGTAATGGTCTACAAGTAATGGACAGTTTCGCATGACAAATCACTCATCCTCAGTGGAAAATGAGACATGTTGTCCTTTCATGTAGAACACTTCTCGGTGATTCGTGGAACAGATGAAACCTGTAATATTAATTAATTCATCGCCCGACAGCGTTTTCTCAATCACGAAAATAAAGCTTTCCGTCAGGCCACTTGTTGCCGAGCTTTGGAAACCGTTGGAATAATGAAGCGAACGGAATTCATTATATTTATTAAATGTGTTGGATATACTGCCAAAAGAGGGGTTTCCTTGAGGAATAGATGCTTTCGAGTTGGCTGATTCCTACATTGCTGTTATCATTGAAGAACAAGAGATGGCATCTGCATAAAGGATGCAGACTAGTGTAGAGGCTGTCCAATCAAGACCTAAGGGGCCGATGAAAGCATGAAGCCTACCTGGTATAAGTTGTCATGTGTGTACATGAAGAATAACATTATTTCTGGCCATTGCATGACTTATATTCTGGATTTTTCACCACGTTCACCCTCTGCAGTCTGCATGTCTTATTTTCAGTTGTCTCTGAGCTAGTGGGTAGAATGTAGCTGCTATAAAGTTTTCCATAGAGGAACACTCACAGGCATGAGGGATTCTTGTTCTCTTATATCTATGAGGCACATGTTCAAAAGTAGCAGCATCAGCGTGGAGGACATTAGATAGTAGTACTGAATAGTGTAGCTGTGAATCCAGTACCGGAGCAGGAACACAATTTTTGTGTCTCTCTCTGCCTTTCTCACTCTGCTTCTCCTCTTTCTATTTCTCTCTAAACTTATCTTTCTCTAATACAATGAAGCACAAGCAGTATGGAGGATATTATATTGCAGCACTGATTGGTGTAGCTGTGAATTCAGTACTAGAGCAGAAACACAATCTGTGCCTCTCTCTGCCTTTCTTACTTTGTTTATTTTCTTTCTCTCGCTCTATAAACTTAAATTCCTTCTCCCTTATAACTATGAAAAAGCAGCAGCATTGAGAACACTATACGGATGCATTAAGCAGTGAAGCTGTGAATCCAGCTTTGATGTGTGCTAAAGCACTAGAGAGCAGCAGTTTGGGAGATATTATACAGCAGTACAGAGTGGTTAAGCAGTGAAAGCAGCTCCCATCTGAGTTAAACCACTTAATAGAAAGCAGCAGCTTG
This sequence comes from Ranitomeya imitator, assembly GCF_032444005.1. Taxonomy (NCBI): domain Eukaryota; kingdom Metazoa; phylum Chordata; class Amphibia; order Anura; family Dendrobatidae; genus Ranitomeya; species Ranitomeya imitator. The sequence goes on from NC_091290.1 coordinate 142,259,727, forward strand.
AAGGATATATATTGCAAAAGTATTGAGCAGCGTAGCTGTGATTTCAGCTCTGCTGTGAGATAAATATGAACTTAAAAGCAGCAGTTTAGATGACATTGGAGAGTAGTACGAGCAGTTTAGCTGTGAATGCAGCTCATGTGCTATTTCAACCGCTTACTAGAAAGCAGCAATAGCTTAGACTAAATAATACAGAGGTACTGAGCAGCATAACTGTGATTCCAGCTGTTGTGTGAGATAAAAAAATTTGCTAGCAAGAAGCAATATGATCTTTGCATCTGTTCCTCCTTGTCTATTCACAGACTTCAAGAGGCAGTCTGATCTATTAGCGATCTAGCAGACAGTCCTGTCTTTGGCAAGACGGATTTTAGACATTTTTCAGAGTGAGTAATCAGGTGAGGAGGCAGAGGAAGGAGAAAAAGTGGTTCATATGTGGAGAAGGAAGCAGATTTCTCTAATATGATGTGCTATTGATTGTAGCAGAGTTTGTTAAAATGAAAGTAAGTATTTAATTCCATTCCAGGAATCAAGGTCTCTGCCCCTACATCTTGCTACTGGAGCTAATGGGCCACCAATTAATTTTGGTGAAGTCCTGCAGCCTCACAGACTCATTTTGTAGGGAAAGGTCTCTACACTTCTCCATTTAATACCAAGTAGGGCGTAAGGCGAATCTCTGACCAAAAAGTCCTATAAAGGGGGATATATTGATTGCACACGCACGTGCCACAACCGTAAATCCTCCCTTATGTTGTACACTGATATTGTTTCCTTACATCTGATTTAGCATACATGAATGATTGGTTCCTCTCCTGGACGACATGGTCATTTTCCCCGGCTCCACATAGAATTACATTACTTGTCAAGCACAGCTACTTTGTATTCAGCGCAGAGTCACAACAGCTACTGTCACTGTGATTACCAATGGGATTTATATGCTATAACTGTTTGGGGTCTTTAGATCCCAGAATACCCATGAAAAAAAAAAAATTCTGTTTCCGTGAAAAGACAGTGTTTCCGAGCTTATTAGCATCAATCTGCGCCATCATGGCCGAGGCAGCAAACTTTCGGAACATCTGCTTAATCAAATCTAGCAACGTCAGTCTGCCCATTTAGAAAGTCGGCAAATGAAAAACTTAAAATTCCCGTCATGATCTCAGTATGGCTCCAAGTAAAAAAAAAATAAATAAATGGTTGACAATAAAGAGAGAAACAATTCTGTGCATACATATCGAATGGAGATGGAAGGCGATGGAATCTATTGATGTTTCTTTGAGAGACGTGATTGTCAGAGGGCCTTCAAAGGACAACCGGCTAATCTGGGGTGACGTTATCTGTGGATGATGATGATGTCATACTGTGTTATAGGATCGATTTATGCCAAAAAAAAGCATAGAAAGTGTCCAGGAGGGGTGTAAGGTCAACATTCATGATGGTTCTCGGAGAGCAAAGACTACAAGTCAAGAGCGACTACCTAATCACTCGTGATGAGGTCAGAAAAGATCCACATATGCTAAGAGAAACATAGAAAGTTGTTGTTGAAGGCTCCCATTTTTTTTTAGCTAAAGTAATACCACAAGATTGTCTTAAAGGGAGTCTTTTGCCACACTGTCTCATCTATGGTAATGTGAGATGGGACCAAGCCAAAAGAAAGAAAGCTCGCCATGCTTGCTTGAAGATCAGAAGCTGAGAGACCTATGACCGAAGGTCAACTGGATGTTGTACCGGATGACAACTTCTCTACTTCCAGGAGATGGGACCAAGCTAAGAGAAAGAAAGCTCGCCATGCTTGCTTGAAGATCAGAAGCTGAGAGACCTATGACCGAAGGTCAACTGGATGTTGTACCGGATGACATCTTCTCTACTTCCAGGAGATGGGACCAAGCTAAGAGAAAGAAAGCTCGCCATGCTTGCTTGAAGATCAGAAGCTGAGAGACCTATGACCGAAGGTCAACTGGATGTTGTACCGGATGACATCTTCTCTACTTCCAGGAGATGGGACCAAGCTAAGAGAAAGAAAGCTCGCCATGCTTGCTTGAAGATTAGAAGCTGAGAGACCTATGACCGAAGGTCAACTGGATGTTGTACCAGATGACATCTTCTCTACTTCCAGGAGATGGGACCAAGCTAAAACAAAGAAAGCTCAACATGCTTACTTGAAGATCAGAAGCTGAGAGACCTATGACCGAAGGTCAACTGGATGTTGTACCGGATGACATCTTCTCTACTTCCAGGAGATGGGACCAAGCTAAGAGATAGAAAGCTCACCATGCTTGCTTGAAGATCAGAAGCTGAGAGACCTATGACTGAAAGTCAACTGGCTGTTGTACCAGATGACTTCTTCTCTACTTCCAGGAGTTGGGACCAATCATAGTCAACTTTATCTTTTTCCCATGGGTCGATAAAAGAAGATGGAGCTTCCTCACCCTTGGTCAAATATGGCTACAGCCTTACCACGACATGCCATTGCAGTTCTACATCACCCATTCTTAGCCTTGCGGGAGGTCAACCACATTGCCCAGCAATCATTTCCGGACATAAAAACAATTCCATCAGCCTGATGCTGTTACTTAAGCACAGTACTGGCCCTCAATTATGGATCCGTATTGCACATCACACCGATATTTGATGTAAACTGAGCCCCAAAAAGTTTCAAAAACTTTCAAAAACGTCACTTTTTACATAAAGTTTGAAAAGTGGACACGGTTTACCAAAAGCCAAGGTGGGAATCAACCTTCAGGCTAGGTGCAAATTTTGGACCTGATCCTAGGAGGTGTTTTTGATGACTTCAAGCAAAGGCTGGACAGACATCTGTCGGAGATGGTTTAGTGACTCCTGCATTGAGCAGGGGGTTGGACATGATGTCACTTGAGGTTCCTTCCAACTCTAACATTCTAGGATTCTAGGACTTTAGAAGAGTCCAAAATGAAGTGTCACAGTACGAATTACTGTACGATCCACAATGCAATAGCTTGACGTTTACCTGGGGTCTTGAGTTCCAAGGGGTGGGGTGAATTTAGGTTTAAATAAACTTTTTGACACATGTCGAAGAAAAAATTAAGTTTCTAAATTTCATTCTATAGATGACATATGGAAGAAGACTTTAATGCCAGATCACAAAAATAGGGAGAAGAGGTAGATTAGGGACACTCTCGGTTCCCAACTCTTAGGCAATGCCAAGTTTCTCCACTTCCCAATTGTCTTATAGGAAAATCCAAGGTTTCTTGGCTCTATATTTCTGAATCACATTAATCTTAAATCAAGAAGACTGAAAATCTGACCCTACAAGATATTCATCTCCACGCCCTTGGAAGAAATGTACGACGTCTTCTTACGAGTCTTGGGAAGTCTCTAAAGCAACAACAATTCCCCAAGAGGAATTCTTCAGAGAGATCATTATTGGGAGGAAACACAGGTTTCAGAATATTGGGGTTAAAGATCAAAAACTCTCCATATTTAACTGGGGCAGAGAGAAATATTTTATCCTCTTCATTTTACTGCTGTGGAAATTTTGAATAATGCCAAGGAAGAAATCGTCCGTCTCCTCTTCTCACCTTCTCCTGACTGATACTACGACCCCTTGATACTATTGGTTACATGTGATAAACATCAAGGTGAAACATTCCAGAGGAAATCTCCACAATGATCCCGAACATTCTAAGAAAAGGAGAAAAGTTATGGTGGAAGGTTCATCCATGATGATGATTAAAGAATTTCCGACAGCAGGAATACATTTATAGAAATAGAGAGATAAATAGATAGAATGGAATTACATTTCATATCAAAGTAACAGGAAACATTGGTTGCAGGTTTGTTTTGTTTATCAAACATTTTCAATGTAACACGACGACTTAGCTATAAAAACAGTTGGCTGCTCAACGGCAAACACTAAAAAGTTTTGCTTAAAGGGGATATTCTTGAAATTTTTTACAACCCTATCTACCTTTATGTTTATCGATAAAAAATTACAGCTCGTTTTAATGCTTCTAGCCAGTTGGAATTCAATGCAACATTCGTGGTTGCTGTACATCTGGAATTGTGATCTCATGGTGTCACCCAGCCGCTATAAAAAAAAGCTCCACTCTTATATGGAAATCAAATGAAAACAGCAAATCTCACAAGAAGACAATGTTACAGTAGTTATATTCTTGTACATAGGGGGCAGTATTATAGTAGTTATATTCTTGTACATAGGAGCAGTATTATAGTAGTTATATTCTTGTACATAGGGGGCAGTATTATAGTAGTTATATTCTTGTACATAGGGGCAGTATTATAGTAGTTATATTCTTGTACATAGGGGGCAGTATTATAGTAGTTATATTCTTGTACATAGGGGCAGTATTATAGTAGTTATATTCTTGTACATAGGAGCAGTATTATAGTAGTTATATTCTTGTACATAGGGGGCAGTATTATAGTAGTTATATTCTTGTACATAGGAGCAGTATTATAGTAGTTATATTCTTGTACATAGGGGGCAGTATTATAGTAGTTATATTCTTGTACATAGGGGGCAGTATTATAGTAGTTATATTCTTGTATATAGGGGCAGTATTATAGTAGTTATATTCTTGTACATAGGAGCAGTATTATAGTAGTTATATTCTTGTACATAGGGGCAGTATTATAGTAGTTATATTCTTCTACATAGAGGCAGTATTATAGTAGTTATATTCTTGTACATAGGGGCAGTATTATAGTAGTTATATTCTTGTACATAGGGGCAGTATTATAGTAGTTATATTCTTGTACATAGGGGCAGTATTATAGTAGTTATATTCTTCTACATAGAGGCAGTATTATAGTAGTTATATTCTTGTACATAGGAGTAGTATTATAGTAGTTATATTCTTGTACATAGGGAGCAGTATTATAGTAGTTATATTCTTGTACATAGGGAGCAGTATTATAGTAGTTATATTCTTGTACACAGAGGGCAGTATTATAGTAGTTATATTCTTGTACATAGGGGCAGTATTATAGTAGTTATATTCTTGTACATAGAGGGCAGTATTATAGTAGTTATATTCTTGTACATAGGAGCAGTATTATAGTAGTTATATTCTTGTACATAGGAGCAGTATTATAGTAGTTATATTCTTGTACATAGGGGCACTATTATAATAGTTATATTCTTGTACATAGGGGCAGTATTATAGTAGTTATATTCTTGTACATAGGGGCATTATTATAGTAGTTATATTCTTGTAGATAGGGGCAGTATTATAGTAGTTATATTCTTGTACATAGGGGCAGTATTATAGTAGTTATATTCTTGTACATAAGGGGTAGTATTATAGTAGTTATATTCTTGTACATAGGAACAGAATTATAGTGGTTATATTCTTGTACATATGGGCAGTATTATAGTAGTTATATTCTTGTACATAGAGGGCAGTATTATAGTAGTTATATTCTTGTACATAGGGGCAGTATTATAGAAGTTATATTCTTGTATATAGGGGTAGTACTATAGTAGTTATATTCTTGTACATAGGAGCAGTATTATAGTAGTTATATTCTTGTACATAGGAACAGTATTATAGTAGTTATATTCTTGTACATATGGGCAGTATTATAGTAGTTATTATATTCTTGTACATAGAGGGCAGTATTATAGTGGTTATATTCTTGTACATAGGGGCAGTATTATAGTAGTTATATTCTTGTACATAGAGGGCAGTATTATAGTAGTTATATTCTTGTACATAGGGGCAGTATTATAGTAGTTATATTCTTGTACATAGAGGGCAGTATTATAGTAGTTATATTCTTGTACATAGGGGCAGTATTATAGTAGTTATATTCTTGTACATAGGAGCAGTATTATAGTAGTTATAGTCTTGTACATAGGAGCAGTATTATAGTAGTTATATTCTTGAACATAGGGGCAATATTATAGTAGTTATATTCTTGTACATAGGGGGCAGTATTATAGTAGTTATATTCTTAAAGATAGGGGGCAGTATTATAGCAGTTATATTCCTGTACATAGGGGGCATTATTATAGCAGTTATATTCTTGTACATAGGGGCAGTATTATAGCAGTTATATTCTTGTACATAGGGGGCAGTATTATAGTAGTTATATTCTTGTACATAGGAGCAGTATTATAGTAGTTATATTCTTGTACATAGGAGCAGTATTATAGTAGTTATATTCTTGTACATAGCAGCAGTATTATAGTAGTTATATTCTTGTACATAGGGGCAGTATTATAGTAGTTATATTCTTGTACATAGGGGCAGTATTATAGTAGTTATATTCTTGTACATAGGGGCAGTATTATAGTAGTTATATTCTTGTGCATAGGAGCAGTATTATAGTAGTTATATGCTTGAACATAGGGGCAATATTATAGTAGTTATATTCTTGTACATAGGGGGCAGTATTATAGTAGTTATATTCTTAAAGATAGGGGGCAGTATTATAGCAGTTATATTCCTGTACATAGGGGGCATTATTATAGCAGTTATATTCTTGTACATAGGGGCAGTATTATAGCAGGTATATTCTTGTACCTAGGAGCAGTATTATAGTATATTCTTGTACATAGGAGCAGTATTATAGTATATTCTTGTACATAGGAGCAGTATTATAGTAGTTATATTCTTGTACATAGGAGCAGTATTATAGTAGTTATATTCTTGTACATAGGAGCAGTATTATAGTAGTTATATTCTTGTACATAGGGGCAGAATTATAGTAGTTATATTCTTGTATATAGCAGCAGTATTATAGTAGTTATATTCTTGTACATAGGAGCAGTATTATAGTAGTTATATTCTTGTGCATAGGAGCAGTATTATAGTAGTTATATGCTTGAACATAGGGGCAATATTATAGTAGTTATATTCTTGTACATAGGGGGCAGTATTATAGTAGTTATATTCTTAAAGATAGGGGGCAGTATTATAGCAGTTATATTCCTGTACATAGGGGGCATTATTATAGCAGTTATATTCTTGTACATAGGGGCAGTATTATAGCAGGTATATTCTTGTACCTAGGAGCAGTATTATAGTATATTCTTGTACATAGGAGCAGTATTATAGTATATTCTTGTACATAGGAGCAGTATTATAGTAGTTATATTCTTGTACATAGGAGCAGTATTATAGTAGTTATATTCTTGTACATAGGAGCAGTATTATAGTAGTTATATTCTTGTACATAGGGGCAGAATTATAGTAGTTATATTCTTGTATATAGCAGCAGTATTATAGTAGTTATATTCTTGTACATAGGAGCAGTATTATAGTAGTTACAGGTCCTTCTCAAAAAATTAGCATATAGTGTTAAATTTCATTATTTACCATAATGTAATGATTACAATTAAACTTTCATATATTATAGATTCATTATCCACCAACTGAAATTTGTCACGTCTTTTATTGTTTTAATACTGATGATTTTGGCATACAACTCCTGATAACCCAAAAAACCTGTCTCAATAAATTAGCATATTTCACCCATCCAATCAAATAAAAGTGTTTTTTAATAACAAACAAAAAAAACAACAAATAATAATGTTCAGTTATGCACTCAATACTTGGTGGGGAATCCTTTGGCAGAAATGACTGCTTCAATGCGGCGTGGCATGGAGGCAATCAGCCTGTGACACTGCTGAGATGTTATGGAGGCCCAGGATGCTTCAATAGCGGCCTTAAGCTCATCCAGAGTGTTGGGTCTTGCGTCTCTCAACTTTCTCTTCACAATATCCCACAGATTCTCTATGGGGTTCAGGTCAGGAGAGTTGGCAGGCCAATTGAGCACAGTAATACCATGGTCAGTAAACCATTTACCAGTGGTTTTGGCACTGTGAGCAGGTGCCAGGTCGTGCTGAAAAATGAAATCTTCATCTCCATAAAGCATTTCAGCCGATGGAAGCATGAAGTGCTCCAAAATCTCCTGATAGCTAGCTGCATTGACCCTGCCCTTGATGAAACACAGTGGACCAACACCAGCAGCTGACATGGCACCCCACACCATCACTGACTGTGGGTACTTGACACTGGACTTCAGGCATTTTGGCATTTCCTTCTCCCCAGTCTTCCTCCAGACTCTGGCACCTTGATTTCCGAATGACATGCAAAATTTGCTTTCATCAGAAAAAAGTACTTGGGACCACTTAGCAACAGTCCAGTGCTGCTTCTCTGTAGCCCAGGTCAGGCGCCTCTGCCGCTGTTTATGGTTCAAAAGTGGCGTTACCTGGGGAATGCGGCACCTGTAGCCCATTTCCTGCACACGCCTGTGCACGGTGGCTCTGGATGTTTCCACACCAGACTCAGTCCACTGCTTCCTCAGGTTCCCCAAGGTCTGGAATCGGTCCTTCTCCACAATCTTCCTCAGGGTCCGGTCTCCTCTTCTCGTTGTACAGCGTTTTCTGCCACATTGTTTCCTTCCAACAGACTTACCATTGAGGTGCCTTGATACAGCACTCTGGGAACAGCCTATTTGTTGAGAAATTTCTTTCTGGGTCTTACCCTCTTGCTTGAGGGTGTCAATGATGGCCTTCTTGACATCTGTCAGGTCACTAGTCTTACCCATGATGGGGGTTTTGAGTAATGAACCAGGCAGGGAGTTTATAAAAGCCTCAGGTATCTTTTGCATGTGTTTAGAGTTAATTAGTTGATTCAGAAGATTAGGGTAATAGGTCGTTTAGAGAACCTTTTCTTGATATGCTAATTTATTGAGACAGGTTTTTTGGGTTATCAGGAGTTGTATGCCAAAATCATCAGTATTAAAACAATAAAAGACCTGACAAATTTCAGTTGGTGGATAATGAATCTATAATATATGAAAGTTTAATTGTAATCATTACATTATGGTAAATAATGAAATTTAACACTATATGCTAATTTTTTGAGAAGGACCTGTATATTCTTGCACATAGGGGGCATTATTATAGCAGTTATATTCTTGTACATAGGGGCAGTATTATAGTAGTTATATTCTTGTACATAGGAGCAGTATTATAGCAGTTATATTCTTGTACCTAGGAGCAGTATTATAGTAGTTATATTCTTGTATATAGGAGCAGTATTATAGTAGTTATATTCTTGTACATAGGAGCAGTATTATAGCAGTTATATTCTTGTACCTAGGAGCAGTATTATAGTAGTTATATTCTTGTATATAGGAGCAGTATTATAGTAGTTATATTCTTGTACATAGGAGCAGTATTATAGTAGTTATATTCTTGTACATAGCAGCAGTATTATAGTAGTTATATTCTTGTACATAGGAGCAGTATTATAGTAGTTATATTCTTGTACATAGGGGGCATTATTATAGCAGTTATATTCTTGTACATAGGGGCAGTATTATAGCAGTTATATTCTTGTACCTAGGAGCAGTATTATAGTAGTTATATTCTTGTATATAGGAGCAGTATTATAGTAGTTATATTCTTGTACATAGCAGCAGTATTATAGTAGTTATATTCTTGTACATAGGAGCAGTATTATAGTAGTTATATTCTTGTACATAGGGGGCATTATTATAGCAGTTATATTCTTGTACATAGGGGCAGTATTATAGCAGTTATATTCTTGTACCTAGGAGCAGTATTATAGTAGTTATATTCTTGTATATAGGAGCAGTATTATAGTAGTTATATTCTTGTACATAGCAGCAGTATTATAGTAGTTATATTCTTGCACATAGGGGGCATTATTATAGCAGTTATATTCTTGTACATAGGGGCAGTATTATAGCAGTTATATTCTTGTACCTAGGAGCAGTATTATAGTAGTTATATTCTTGTATATAGGAGCAGTATTATAGTAGTTATATTCTTGTACATAGCAGCAGTATTATAGTAGTTATATTCTTGTACATAGCAGCAGTATTATAGTAGTTATATTCTTGTACATAGCAGCAGTATTATAGTAGTTATATTCTTTTACATAGGAGCAGTATTATAGTAGTTATATTCTTGTACATAGTGGCAGTATTATAGTAGTTATATTCTTGTACATAGGGGCAGTATTATAGTAGTTATATTCTTGTACATAGGGGGCAGTATTATAGTAGTTATATTCCTGTACATAGGGGCAGTATTATAGTAGTTATATTCTTGCACATAGGAGCAGTATTATAGTAGTTATATTCTTGTACATAGGGGGCAGTATTATAGTAGTTATATTCTTGTACATAGGGGGCAGTATTATAGTAGTTATATTCTTGTATATAGCAGCAGTATTATAGTAGTTATATTCTTGTACATAGGAGCAGTATTATAGTAGATATATTCTTGGACATAGTGGAGTATTATAGTAGTTATATTCTTGTACATAGGGGCAGTATTTTAGTAGTTATATTCTTGTACATAGGGGCCGTATTATAGGATTTATATTCTTGTACATAGGGGCAGTATTATAGTAGTTATATTCTTGTACATAGGAGGCAGTATTATAGTAGTTATATTCTTGTACATAGGAGCAGTATTATAGTAGTTATATTCTTGTACATAGGAGGCAGTATTATAGTAGTTATATTCTTGTACATAGGGGCAGTATTTTAGTAGTTATATGCTTGTACATAGGGGCAGTATTATAGGAGTTATATTCTTGTACATAGGGGCAGTATTATAGTAGTTATATTCTTGTACATAGGGGTAGTATTATAGTAGTTATATTCTCGTACATAGGGGGCAGTATTACAGTAGTTATATTCTCGTACATAGGGGGCAGTATTATAGTAGTTATATTCTTGTACATAGGAGCAGTATTATAGTAGTTATATTCTTGTACATAGGAGCAGTATTATAGTAGTTATATTCTTGTACATAGGGGCAGTATTATAGTAGTTATATTCTCGTACATAGGGGGCAGTATTATAGTAGTTATATTCTTGTACATAGGAGCAGTATTATAGTAGAAAAGAAAAAGCAACGAAGATCAGCTCACCTCCTCTCAGGCCCAGCGCACGGATCATGCAGTGCAGCAAGTAGTTTGAAGGAAAAAGCAGAAGTCCAGCGCGGGTGAAGTCTGTAAAAAATACCTTTTATTCCATATTCATTAAAAGCACATAAATCCAAAGTCCATCTTCATATCCATAGACACAAAAACGGGTGATTCATACCAGTGACAGTCACAGGCTTAAAGTGCATTAAAATCATACGCGTTTCAACGGTCGTGCCGCCTTACTCATTGTGATAAAAATAAAATGAAAGAGGGCGGCCATATAGGACTAGGCCCATTAGGTTACACCCCCTGATCTTGCAGACAACAGAAACAGGGGAACACCTACAGGTAATTAATGAGTTTAGCCTGAAATTTGCATGTACAAATACTAAGCTTAAGGCAGGAGAAAGAGAGGGGAAAAAAAAAAAAAAAAAAAAAGTCTATGGACTTTTATATGGATGTTATATATACAAGAATTATAACTTATCATTCATAATAATTCATAAGATCCTGCCGGATATTCATGCCTAGAGGGGCTCTGGACTTAAGCTGATACATCCACCATATCTCTCTGTTGGTTATTTTTCTTTTTATATCTCCCCCTCGGAATGGAGCTTTAACCCTTTCAATCCCGCGGACCTCCAATGAGCTGACGTCCCCATTGTGTTTATGGATGAAGCGTCTTATGGGTGATTTTATTCACTGCATCAGACAGGTGCCTCCTTATTCTCACTTTCAGGGGACCCCCTGTGCACCCCACATATTGCTGCTCACAGGTGGTGCAATTAATCAGATACACCACATTGGAGGTGTTGCAGTTAAAGTAGTGGTTAATTTTGTAGGTCTTTTTGGTGACAGATGAGTGGAATTCCTTACTGTTCACCATGTATTTACAGCAGGTGCAGATATTATATACATATATATATATATTGTGCCCACACTTGTATGTGCCTTTAGTACTGAACCAGTTTTCTTTCTCTTTTAACCTTTTGTCTTCACTAACACAGAGGCTGGGGGATAAGATGTTGTTCAGACTGGGGGCTTTTTTAGCGATATAGCGCACTGGATTGCACAGGATTTGGTTCAGCTTTTTATCCTGGCTCAGCATAGGGATTCTTTTTCTGCTGATATCACTGAGGGCTGTATGTAGTGGTGAAGGTGATGTGCTCCTCACTGGACACACGGTCACTGCTCGCCTTATTCAGCATAGTCTCCCGGTCTATATCCTCCACAATGCAGCATCCAGCTGGGATAGCCCCTATGAGCCAGCCTGCCCCTCACCTCCCTCTTACTCCGGTCATACACTTCCTTGGTGGTACTGTTCCTCTTAAACCTGTAGAGTTCCCCCACAGGTAGGTTTTTTATTACATGTCTCGGATGACATGATTTGGCATGTAATATGGAATTAGTCGCGGTATTTTTCCTGAAAGGGGAGATTGTGATGATTGAATCTGAATTTAGATCTAAAGTAACATCTAAAAAATTAATGTTTCTACCCCCAATTGTATAGGTGAATTTCAAATTCATTTCATTATCATTCATATATTTGATAAGTTCAGATATCAAGTCCGCAGGTCCCTCCCATATGAGGAGCAGGTCGTCCAGATAGCGCCCCAGCCACCTAATATAGGGGGAGAAGGGGTTAACATGTGAGAACATGAACAAGCTCTCCCAGGCTGCCATATACAGGTTAGTGATAGATGGCGAGAACCCTGCGCCCATCGGGGCTCCGCAAACCTGCAAAAAAAACTCTTTATTAAAGGAAAAAAAGTTATGTTTGAGGAGAAAGTCCACCGAGGAAATCAAAAATTCCTGTATAGCCGGAGTGTAGTCACTGTAGTCCTGGAGATGTCTCCTCAGGATGGAGATAGGGAGGGATACAAGGCCTCCACGTCACAGGAGATGAAGATACAGTCTCCAGACCATGCAGTCTTATCCAGGGAGGAGATCAGATGCTTGGTATCTTTTATATAGCCTGGTAGTCACCCATGCTTCCAATCCCTGCTACTATGGGTCTGAATGTAGGAGGGAAGACTTCATTGTGGATCTTAGGCAGGGAGTGGAAGATGGGGATTATAGGGTGTTCCACAAATAAATCCTCAGACAGTTTTTTATCCAGTGCCCCTATAGCAAAACCCTCAGAAAGCAGATGTTTTAGTTTTTTCTGGAATAGTTCAGTGGGATCATGCTGTAGTCTCTGTTATTCAGCATCACCATGTTCTGCTGGACATATCGACCTGCATTCAGTAGGACCACAGCTCCTCCCTTGTCAGCTCTTCTGACCATGAGATCCTGGTCTCAAGGGTCCTCAGGTCACTAATGGAGCAAAGTTCCTGGAAAGTCCCTATTTCACCCAGTGTGGTCTGGTCACTCTGTGTGGTCAGGTTCTGTATAGCGTCCTGGTCAGATTTTTCCTTGAAAAAGTGGCATTTTAAAGTCAAATTTCAAACAAATTTATTTACATCTAGTAATGTTCTGTACATATCAAATTCATTTGTAGGGGAGAAGGTGAGACCTTTAGATAGAATGTCCATTTGGGTCTCACTAATTACATAGCTGGACAAGTTAATTACCACATTTTTCTCGTCTTCTTTCGCCTCTGTGGATATCTTCTTGTTGTTATGCTTCCTGCCACCCCTTCTCCTGCGTCTCGTCCGTTTTTTGGAGGCGCTTGAGTTGGGGCGTCTTTCCCAAATCTTTGGTCACGATGAGGGGTAAATCGTTGTCATTCATAGGAGGAATCGGACGCATTTCCTGAGGTGTACTCGTCTGAATTTTCATGAGAGACGTCTGTATCAGAGAAGTTAACCCTTCTTTGTTGGTAATTCCTCTGTCCATTTCTATTACTCCCTCTCAGGATTGAACTAGGTGATTTATATGGTGCACGTCTTTTTTCATGCCAGTCAGATACCTCATTACGAATATAGTCCTGATGGTCCCGTTCAAATTTGCTTTTTTTAGTTTGGGTAATATATTCCTCCAGTTTGCTGAGATTTAATTTAATAGATTTCATCCATTCATCATATTGTTTCAGAGATGAGTATACTTTTAAGGAGTTTTTAGTCTCATCAATTTGTTCATGAACTGAAGCTAAAACTTTCTCTTCCTCTTGAACAATAAGTTTCATAAGCTGAATGGAGCAATTATCCAGGATCTCATACCACGATTTCTCAAAGCCATCAGAGAAAGTAATGGTAGCTTTCTTCTTAAGCCTGAGTCCCCTTGGGATCATGTTTTTACTGATATATGCATTCAATGTGGTAAAGTCCCACCATGTCTTAAGTTCCCTTGTTTGTAATTTTTCCAATAGTTTCATAAGGGTATCAAGTTCACATGATTCCTTTGTGTAGTCAGGTTTAGTTCTTGAGAATATTTCCTATGCCTTATTCCCAGACCACACTGGGTGAAATAGGGACTTTCCAGGAACTTTGCTCCATTAGTGACCTGAGGACCCTTGAGAGTGAATCTATAGAATCCACCAAAAACCTAAACTCTGGTTATAAATAAAAAAAACCCTATTTTTACCCTGTCAATTCAAGACCTAACATCTTGGATTCATTCCAGAAATGCATAGAGGAGGACCTGATAGAACTCAAGAAAAAATCCTCATGTAACCATAACAGACCCAATCTGAGTAAAACGGAAAGGAAAGCTCTGGAGGAGATACGAGGCAACCAGGATGTCATGGTCAGAAGAGCTGACAAGGGAGGAGCTGTGGTCCTACTGAATGCAGGTCTATATGTCCAGCAGAACATGGTGATGCTGAATAACAGAGACTACAGCATGATCCCACTGAACTATTCCAGAAAAAACTAAAACATCTGCTTTCTGAGGGTTTTGCTATAGGGGCACTGGATAAAAAACTGTCTGAGGATTTATTTGTGGAACACCCTATAATCCCCATCTTCCACTCCCTGCCTAAGATCCACAAGGAAGTCTTTCCCCTACATTCAGACCCATAGTAGCAGGGATTGGAGGCATGGGTGAAAACCTCAGTACCTGGGTGGATATGTATCTAGACTACCAGGCTATATAAAAGATACCAAGCATTTGATTTCCTCCCTGGATAAGACTGCATGGTCTGGAGACTGTATCTTCATCTCCTGTGACGTGGAGGCCTTGTATCCCTCCCTACCTCCATCCTGAGGAGACATCTCCAGGACTACAGTGACTACACTCCGGCTATACAGGAATTTTTGATTTCCTCTGTGGACTTTCTCCTCAAACATAACTTTTTTTCCTTTAATAAAGAGTTTTTTTTGCAGGTTTGCGGAGCCCCGATGGGCGCAGGGTTCTCGCCATCTATCGCTAACCTGTATATGGCAGCCTGGGAGAGCTTGTTCATGTTCTCACATGTTAACCCCTTCTCCCCCTATATTAGGTGGCTGGGGCGCTATCTGGACGACCTGCTCCTCATATGGGAGGGACCTGCGGACTTGATATCTGAACTTATCAAATATATGAATGATAATGAAATGAATTTGAAATTCACCTATACAATTGGGGGTAGAAACATTAATTTTTTAGATGTTACTTTAGATCTAAATTCAGATTCAATCATCACAATCTCCCCTTTCAGGAAAAATACCGCGACTAATTCCATATTACATGCCAAATCATGTCATCCGAGACATGTAATAAAAAACCTACCTGTGGGGGAACTCTACAGGTTTAAGAGGAACAGTACCACCAAGGAAGTGTATGACCGGAGTAAGAGGGAGGTGAGGGGCAGGCTGGCTCATAGGGGCTATCCCAGCTGGATGCTGCATTGTGGAGGATATAGATCGGGAGACTATGCTGAATAAGGCGAGCAGTGACCGTGTGTCCAGTGAGGAGCACATCACCTTCACCACTACATACAGCCCTCAGTGATATCATCAGAAAAAGAATCCCTATGCTGAGCCAGGATAAAAAGCTGAATCAAATCCTGTGCAATCCAGTGCGCTATATCGCTAAAAAAGCCCCCAGTCTGAACAACATCTTATCCCCCAGCCTCTGTGTTAGTGAAGACAAAAGGTTAAAAGAGAAAGAAAACTGGCTCAGTACTAAAGGCACATACAAGTGTGGGCACAATATATATATATATGTATAATATCTGCACCTGCTGTAAATACATGGTGAACAGTAAGGAATTCCACTCATCTGTCACCAAAAAGACCTACAAAATTAACCACTACATTAACTGCAACACCTCCAATGTGGTGTATCTGATTAATTGCACCACCTGTGAGCAGCAATATGTGGGGGGCACAGGGGGTCCCCTGAAAGTGAGAATAAGGAGGCACCTGTCTGATGCAGTGAATAAAATCACCCATAAGACGCTTCATCCATAAACACAATGGGGACGTCAGCTCATTGGAGGTCCGCGGGATTGAAAGGGTTAAAGCTCCATTCCGAGGGGGAGATATAAAAAGAAAAATAACCAACAGAGAGATATGGTGGATGTATCAGCTTAAGTCCAGAGCCCCCCTAGGCATGAATATCCGGCAGGATCTTATGAATTATTATGAATGATAAGTTATAATTCTTGTATATATAACATCCATATAAAAGTCCATAGACTTTTTTTTTTTTTTCCCCTCTCTCTTTCTCCTGCCTTAAGCTTAGTATTTGTACATGCAAATTTCAGACTAAACTCATTAACTACCTGTAGGTGTTGCCCTGTTTCTGTTGTCTGCAAGATCAGGGGGTGTAACCTAATGGGCCTAGTCCTATATGGCCGCCCTCTTTCATTTTATTTTTATCACAATGAGTAAGGCGGCACGACCGTGGAAACGCGTATGATTTTAATGCACTTTAAGTATGAACTGGTATGAATCACCCGTTTTTGTGTCTATGGATATGAAGATGGACTTTGGATTTATGTGCTTTTAACGAATATGGAATAAAAGGTATTTTTTACGGACATCACCCGCGCTGGACTTCTGCTTTTTCTTCAGTATTATAGTAGTTATATTCTTGTACATAGGAGCAGTATTATAGTAGTTATATTATTGTACATAGGAGCAGTATTATAGTAGTTATATTCTTGTACATAGGGGCAGTATTATAGTAGTTATATTCTTGTACATAGGGGGCAGTATTATAGTAGTTATATTCTTATACATAGGAGCAGTATTATAGTAGTTATATTCTTGTCCATAGGAGCAGTATTATAGTAATTATATTCTTGTACATAGAGGGCAGTATTATAGTAGTTATATTCTTGTACATAGGAGCAGTATTATAGTAGTTATATTCTTGTACATAGGAGCAGTATTATAGTAGTTATATTCTTGTCCATAGGAGCAGTATTATAGTAGTTATATTCTTATACATAGGAGCAGTATTATAGTAGTTATATTCTTGTACATAGGAGCAGTATTATAGTAGTTATATTCTTGTCCATAGGAGCAGTATTATAGTAGTTATATTCTTATACATAGGAGCAGTATTATAGTAGTTATATTCTTGTACATAGGGGCAGTATTATAGTAGTTATATTCTTGTACATAGGAGCAGTATTATAGTAGTTATATTCTTGTCCATAGGAGCAGTATTATAGTAGTTATATTCTTGTACATAGGAGCAGTATTATAGTAGTTATATTCTTGTACATAGGAGCAGTATTATAGTAGTTATATTCTTGTCCATAGGAGCAGTATTATAGTAGTTATATTCTTGTACATAGGGGGCAGTATTATAGTAGTTATATTCTTGTACATAGGAGCAGTATTATAGTAGTTATATTCTTGTCCATAGGAGCAGTATTATAGTAGTTATATTCCTGTACATAGGGGCAGTATTATAGTAGTTATATTCTTGTACATAGGGGGCAGTATTATAGTAGTTATATTCTTGTACATAGGAGCAGTATTATAGTAGTTATATTCTTGTCCATAGGAGCAGTATTATAGTAGTTATATTCCTGTACATAGGGGCAGTATTATAGTAGTTATATTCTTGTACATAGGAGCAGTATTATAGTAGTTATATTCTTGTACATAGGGGGCAGTATTATAGTAGTTATATTCTTGTACATAGGAGCAGTATTATAGTAGTTATATTCTTGTCCATAGGAGCAGTATTATAGTAGTTATATTCCTGTACATAGGGGCAGTATTATAGTAGTTATATTCTTGTACATAGGGGCAGTATTATAGTAGTTATATTCTTGTCCATAGGAGCAGTATTATAGTAGTTATATTCTTGTACATAGGGGCAGTATTATAGTAGTTATATTCTTGTACATAGGGGCAGTATTTTAGTAGTTATATTCTTGTACATAGGAGCAGTATTATAGCAGTTATATTCTTGTACATAGGAGCAGTATTATAGTAGTTATATTCTTGTACCTAGGAGCAGTATTATAGTAGTTATATTCTTGTACATAGGAGCAGTATTATAGTAGTTATATTCTTGTACATAGGAGCAGTATTATAGTAGTTATATTCTTGTACATAGGAGCAGTATTATAGTAGTTATATTCTTGTACATAGGAGCAGTATTATAGTAGTTATATTCTTGTACATAGGAGCAGTATTATAGTGGTTATATTCTTGTACATAGGAGCAGCATTAAAGTGGTTATATTCTTGTACATAGGAGCAGTATTATAGTAGTTATATTCTTGTACATAGGAGCAGTATTATAGCAGTTATATTCTTGTACATAGGAGCAGTATTATAGTAGTTATATTCTTGTACATAGGGGGCAGTATTATAGTAGTTATATTCTTGTACATAGGAGCAGTATTATAGTAGTTATATTCTTGTCCATAGGAGCAGTATTATAGTAGTTATATTCTTGTACATAGAGGGCAGTATTTTAGTAGTTATATTCTTGTACATAGGAGCAGTATTATAGCAGTTATATTCTTGTACATAGGAGCAGTATTATAGTAGTTATATTCTTGTACATAGGAGCAGTATTATAGTAGTTATATTCTTGTACATAGGAGCAGTATTATAGTAGTTATATTCTTGTACATAGGAGCAGTATTATAGTAGTTATATTCTTGTACATAGGGGGCAGTATTATAGCAGTTATATTCTTGTCCATAGGGGCAGTATTATAGTAGTTATATTCTTGTCCATAGGAGCAGTATTATAGTAGTTATATTCTTGTACATAGGGGCAGTATTATAGTAGTTATATTCTTGTCCATAGGAGCAGTATTATAGTAGTTATATTCTTGTACATAGGAGCAGTATTATAGTAGTTATATTCTTGTACATAGGGGCAGTATTATAGTAGTTATATTCTTGTACATAGGAGCAGTATTATAGTAGTTATATTCTTGTACATAGGGGGCAGTATTATAGTAGTTATATTCTTGTACACAGGGGCAGTATTATAGTAGTTATATTCTTGTACATAGGGGGCAGTATTATAGTAGTTATATTCTTGTACACAGGGGCAGTATTATAGTAGTTATATTCTTGTACATAGAGGGCAGTATTTTAGTAGTTATATTCTTGTACATAGGAGCAGTATTATAGTAGTTATATTCTTGTCCATAGGAGCAGTATTATAGTAGTTATATTCTTGTACATAGAGGGCAGTATTATAGCAGTTATATTCTTGTACATAGGAGCAGTATTATAGTAGTTATATTCTTGTCCATAGGAGCAGTATTATAGTAGTTATATTCTTATACATAGAGGGCAGTATTTTAGTAGTTATATTCTTGTACATAGGAGCAGTATTATAGCAGTTATATTCTTGTACATAGGAGCAGTATTATAGTAGTTATATTCTTGTACATAGGAGCAGTATTATAGTAGTTATATTCTTGTACATAGGAGCAGTATTATAGTAGTTACATTCTTGTACATAGGAGCAGTATTATAGTAGTTATATTCTTGTACATAGGGGGCAGTATTATAGCAGTTATATTCTTGTACATAGGGGCAGTATTATAGTAGTTATATTCTTGTCCATAGGAGCAGTATTATAGTAGTTATATTCTTGTACATAGGGGCAGTATTATAGTAGTTATATTCTTGTCCATAGGAGCAGTATTATAGTAGTTATATTCTTGTACATAGGGGCAGTATTATAGCAGTTATATTCTTGTACATAGGAGCAGTATTATAGTAGTTATATTCTTGTACATAGGAGCAGTATTATAGTAGTTATATTCTTGTACATAGGAGCAGTATTATAGTAGTTATATTCTTGTCCATAGGAGCAGTATTATAGTAGTTATATTCTTATACATAGGAGCAGTATTATAGTAGTTATATTCTTGTACATAGGGGCAGTATTATAGTAGTTATATTCTTGTACATAGGAGCAGTATTATAGTAGTTATATTCTTGTCCATAGGAGCAGTATTATAGTAGTTATATTCTTGTACATAGGAGCAGTATTATAGTAGTTATATTCTTGTACATAGGGGGCAGTATTATAGTAGTTATATTCTTGTACATAGGAGCAGTATTATAGTAGTTATATTCTTGTACATAGGGGGCAGTATTATAGTAGTTATATTCCTGTACATAGGGGCAGTATTATAGTAGTTATATTCTTGTACATAGGGGGCAGTATTATAGTAGTTATATTCTTGTACATAGGGGCAGTATTATAGTAGTTATATTCTTGTCCATAGGAGCAGTATTATAATAGTTATATTCTTGTACATAGGGGCAGTATTATAGTAGTTATATTCTTGTACATAGGGGCAGTATTTTAGTAGTTATATTCTTGTACATAGGAGCAGTATTATAGCAGTTATATTCTTGTACATAGGAGCAGTATTATAGTAGTTATATTCTTGTACCTAGGAGCAGTATTATAGTAGTTATATTCTTGTACATAGGAGCAGTATTATAGTAGTTATATTCTTGTACATAGGAGCAGTATTATAGTAGTTATATTCTTGTACATAGGAGCAGTATTATAGTAGTTATATTCTTGTACATAGGAGCAGTATTATAGTAGTTATATTCTTGTACATAGGAGCAGTATTATAGTGGTTATATTCTTGTACATAGGAGCAGCATTAAAGTGGTTATATTCTTGTACATAGGAGCAGTATTATAGTAGTTATATTCTTGTACATAGGAGCAGTATTATAGCAGTTATATTCTTGTACATAGGAGCAGTATTATAGTAGTTATATTCTTGTACATAGGGGGCAGTATTATAGTAGTTATATTCTTGTACATAGGAGCAGTATTATAGTAGTTATATTCTTGTCCATAGGAGCAGTATTATAGTAGTTATATTCTTGTACATAGAGGGCAGTATTTTAGTAGTTATATTCTTGTACATAGGAGCAGTATTATAGCAGTTATATTCTTGTACATAGGAGCAGTATTATAGTAGTTATATTCTTGTACATAGGAGCAGTATTATAGTAGTTATATTCTTGTACATAGGAGCAGTATTATAGTAGTTATATTCTTGTCCATAGGGGCAGTATTATAGTAGTTATATTCTTGTACATAGGAGCAGTATTATAGTAGTTATATTCTTGTACATAGGGGGCAGTATTATAGTAGTTATATTCTTGTACACAGGGGCAGTATTATAGTAGTTATATTCTTGTACATAGGGGGCAGTATTATAGTAGTTATATTCTTGTACACAGGGGCAGTATTATAGTAGTTATATTCTTGTACATAGAGGGCAGTATTTTAGTAGTTATATTCTTGTACATAGGAGCAGTATTATAGTAGTTATATTCTTGTCCATAGGAGCAGTATTATAGTAGTTATATTCTTGTACATAGAGGGCAGTATTATAGCAGTTATATTCTTGTACATAGGAGCAGTATTATAGTAGTTATATTCTTGTCCATAGGAGCAGTATTATAGTAGTTATATTCTTATACATAGAGGGCAGTATTTTAGTAGTTATATTCTTGTACATAGGAGCAGTATTATAGCAGTTATATTCTTGTACATAGGAGCAGTATTATAGTAGTTATATTCTTGTACATAGGAGCAGTATTATAGTAGTTATATTCTTGTACATAGGAGCAGTATTATAGTAGTTATATTCTTGTACATAGGAGCAGTATTATAGTAGTTATATTCTTGTACATAGGGGGCAGTATTATAGCAGTTATATTCTTGTACATAGGGGCAGTATTATAGTAGTTATATTCTTGTCCATAGGAGCAGTATTATAGTAGTTATATTCTTGTACATAGGGGCAGTATTATAGTAGTTATATTCTTGTCCATAGGAGCAGTATTATAGTAGTTATATTCTTGTACATAGGGGCAGTATTATAGCAGTTATATTCTTGTACATAGGAGCAGTATTATAGTAGTTATATTCTTGTACATAGGGGCAGTATTATAGTAGTTATATTCTTGTACATAGGAGCAGTATTATAGTAGTTATATTCTTGTACATAGGGGGCAGTATTATAGTAGTTATATTCTTGTACACAGGGGCAGTATTATAGTAGTTATATTCTTGTACATAGGGGGCAGTATTATAGTAGTTATATTCTTGTACACAGGGGCAGTATTATAGTAGTTATATTCTTGTACATAGGGGCAGTATTATAGTAGTTATATTCTTGTACATAGGGGCAGTATTATAGGAGTTATATTCCTGTACATAGGGGCAGTATTATAGTAGTTATATTCTTGTACATAGGAGCAGTATTATAGTAGTTATATTCTTGTAAATAGGAGCAGTATTATAGTAGTTATATTCTTGTACATAGGAGCAGTATTATAGTAGTTATATTCTTGTACATAGGAGCAGTATTATAGTAGTTATATTCTTGTACATAGGGGGCAGTATTATAGCAGTTATATTCTTGTACATAGGGGCAGTATTATAGTAGTTATATTCTTGTCCATAGGAGCAGTATTATAGTAGTTATATTCTTGTACATAGAGGGCAGTATTTTAGTAGTTATATTCTTGTACATAGGAGCAGTATTATAGTAGTTATATTCTTGTACATAGGGGCAGTATTATAGTAGTTATATTCTTGTACATAGGGGCAGTATTATAGGAGTTATATTCCTGTACATAGGGGCAGTATTATAGTAGTTATATTCTTGTACATAGGAGCAGTATTATAGTAGTTATATTCTTGTAAATAGGAGCAGTATTATAGTAGTTATATTCTTGTACATAGGAGCAGTATTATAGTAGTTATATTCTTGTACATAGCAGCAGTATTATAGTAGTTATATTCTTGTACATAGGGGGCAGTATTATAGCAGTTATATTCTTGTACATAGGGGCAGTATTATAGTAGTTATATTCTTGTCCATAGGAGCAGTATTATAGTAGTTATATTCTTGTACATAGAGGTCAGTATTTTAGTAGTTATATTCTTGTACATAGGAGCAGTATTATAGTAGTTATATTCTTGTACATAGGGGCAGTATTAGAGTAGTTATATTCTTGTCCATAGGAGCAGTATTATAGTAGTTATATTCTTTTACATAGGGGCAGTATTATAGTAGTTATATTCTTGTCCATAGGAGCAGTATTATAGTAGTTATATTCTTGTACATAGGGGCAGTATTATAGTAGTTATATTCTTGTACATAGGGGCAGTATTATAGTAGTTATATTCTTGTACATAGGAGCAGTATTATAGTAGTTTTATTCTTGTACATAGGGGGCAGTATTATAGCAGTTATATTCTTGTACATAGGGGCAGTATTATAGTAGTTATATTCTTGTACATAGGGGCAGTATTATAGTAGTTATATTCTTGTACATAGGAGCAGTATTATAGTAGTTATATTCTTGTACATAGGGGCAGTATTATAGTAGTTATATTCTTGTCCATAGGAGCAGTATTATAGTAGTTATATTCTTGTACATAGAGGGCAGTATTTTAGTAGTTATATTCTTGTACATAGGAGCAGTATTATAGTAGTTATATTCTTGTACATAGGGGCAGTATTATAGTAGTTATATTCTTGTACATAGGATCAGTATTATAGTAGTTATATTCTTGTACATAGAAGGAGTATTATAGTAGTTATATTCTTGTACATAGGGAGCAGTATTATAGTAGTTATATTCTTGTACATAGGGAGCAGTATTATAGTTGTTATATTCTTGTACATAGGAGCAGTATTATAGTAGTTATATTCTTGTACATAGGAGCAGTATTATAGTAGTTATATTCTTGTACATAGGAGCAGTATTATAGTAGTTATATTCTTGTACATAGGGGCAGTATTATAGTAGTTATATTCTTGTATATAGGGGCAGTATTATAGGAGTTATATTCTTGTACATAGGGACAGTATTATAGTAGTTATATTCCTGTACATAGGGGCAGTATTATAGTAGTTATATTCTTGTACATAGGAGCAGTATTATAGTAGTTATATTCTTGTATATAGGGGCAGTATTATAGGAGTTATATTCTTGTACATAGGGGGCAGTATTATAGGAGTTATATTCTTGTACATAGTGGCAGTATTATAGTAGTTAAATTCTTAAACACTTTTGGCAGAATCACCTTAATTTTATATTTGTACAATCGCTAAGACGTCTTGTTACGTATTTTTCCTTTCTGTAGGATAAAACCTACAATCACTTTTCTATGGACACAATTAGTATCTTCCACCTATGAAATGAATTCTTCAGTCTCCATTGCACAATTTGAATCTCTCCTCTTTAAGCTGCTGAGGATCTTTCATCTGTTCCCAGGAGAATGACTGGAACCGTTCTCTCGTTTTTAAATTCCTCTTGCTGAGCAGCGGAGCTTGATTAAGAAGGATTTATGAAACAGACACCGTTTGGGAACCAATGTTTCATCTCCAACCTTGTATTTTTTTTTTCTTGAGATTACATTTGGCAAACACACTATTAGTGAAGTGTTTAAGATGTGATCAGTCGCCCGTGTGATCGGCTGCATCGCTCAGTAGTTTCATATCGTGCCGCATATAAAAGTCGCTAAATATGACAGCACTGATTGTCAATGATTATAAGTGAAATAAATTAGTTGACTTGCCTGAGGATCGAGTGATACTGTGTTACCATTCTGGAGGCCGTACATTCATTGGACATTATTACATGGAAACTGTACTTTCAAGAAACTTTGCTTAAATGACTAATACAGACAACTGTACCAAAACAATATATTTTAAATGAGAAATCTGCTACTTTCTCCACTTATGAACCACTTCTTCCCCTCTCTCTGAAATCATCAGCCACTCAGTTTATGTGAAGTGTTAGATTACAAGTCCTTTAATACTCTATGGAGAAGGGAGGAGCAGAGTGATAAAAACAGGCAGGTTGGGACACAGAAAGATCATACTGAGATCTCTAACAAGTCTTTTACCTCTTAACCTCATCCTAAAGCTGGATTCACATCTACAAAGCTCCATATTGTTGTATAAAACACAATTCCGGTCTTTTGATTTTTATTTTTTTATGGTGTTTACTATATGGCTTAACTAATTGTGTATTTTGATAGATCTGACTTTTCCCGGCCAAAGATTTTTTTTTTTTATGTTATTTTCCTTTCTTTATTTTTATCAAAGAAAAAGGGAGGTGGTGAATGTTTAGAATGTTTAGCTATTTTTAAAAACTCTTCTTTTTTTTTACATACTTTTTAGGTCCCCGTAGGGAGCTTTATCCTGTAATCACATGATTGCTTCTACTATATACTGCCATACCACAGTATGAAAAATCATGGTATGCTATGGGGCTTATCCGGTTATTGAAGTTGAAAAGATCTATCCATTATCTATCATCTATTATCTATCTATTATCTATCTATCTATTATCTATCAATCATCTATCTATTATCTGTCTACATATATTATCTATCTATTATCTATCTATCATCTATTATCTCTATTATCTATCTGTTATCTATCTATGTTTCTTTTATCTAAGCAGCTGTATTCTTCCAGTAATAATTTGATGTAATTAATTAGACAATTTGCATGTTAATGAGGTGAATTACATAACAGGTTTGATTTAATATTGGTGTTTGGAGAATCTTCAACTTATTGATTTCCTTAGAGTTTTCCAGTCTTTCTGCCGCCTGAAATAAAATTTGTTTCTTACTTAGGTTGTTGGTTATTTGCATTTCCTTGGAATAGTAATATTAGATCTCACAAGTCGTCTCCGCATATTAAATGTGAATTGTGAGTTTCTGGGAGAGAATTTGAAGCTACGCCTTGAAATGGTCCATATGGAACTCGATATATCCTCATAAATTGGAGTCCGGAAAAATAAAACATGATGAAAATATGTATAGTGGGAATCTATACCATTTACTTTTGATTGAATAGACTTTAAGTTGGGGTTTTTTCTGCAAATATTGTATAAGGTGCAAAAGGTTCAGTTGAGCCTTTATGTATATCCTCCTATCTGCATTCTGCTTCTCCCTGCCCTTTTCCTCCCATTCTTCTTGTTACATATACTATTCCTATGTATATTCCCTTATGTGTATATTGTAACCCTTCCTTATAAAATTCATACAAATAATTTGAAGAAAAAGTCCCATAGGATTAGATTTTGTAGCAGTTGTACGGGATCTCACAATCATTTCTCCATTGGTAATATTGTATAATGGAATGATGCCTAAGGATGAGGAAGGAAGAAAGATAGGAAGAAGGATGGAAGAAAGGGAAAGAGAAAGGAGGAAAGGGAGAAGAAAGAGACAGAGACAAGGGGAAGGAAGAGAAGAAGAGGAAGGAACAGAGGGAAGAGACAAGTAGCAGAGAAGAGAAAGGCGTAAGGAACGGGGAAAACGAAGAAGGAATGGAAAGAGACAAATGGGAGGGAAGAGGAAGGAACAGAGGGAAGAAGAAGGAAGAAGTCTCAGAAGGAGGGCGAAGAAGGAAGAAGTCTCAGAAGGAGGGCGAAGAAGGAAGAAGTCTCAGAAGGAGGGCGAAGAAGGAAGAAGTCTCAGAAGGAGGGCGAAGAAGGAAGAAGTCTCAGAAGGAGGGCGAAGAAGGAAGAAGTCACAGAAGGAGGGCGAAGAAGGAAGAAGTCTCAGAAGGAGGGCGAAGAAGGAAGAAGTCTCAGAAGGAGGGCGAAGAAGGAAGAAGTCTCAGAAGGAGGGCGAAGAAGGAAGAAGTCACAGAAGGAGGGCGAAGAAGGAAGAAGTCTCAGAAGGAGGGCGAAGAAGGAAGAAGTCTCAGAAGGAGGGTCGAAGAAGGAAGAAGTCTCAGAAGGAGGGCGAAGAAGGAAAGGATGGAGGAAAAGTGGAGGAAGGGAAAGGACAGAGAGACAAAGATGAAGGAAAGGACAGAGAGAAGAATACAAAACAGAGGGAAGAGGAAGGGATAGATGAGAAAAGTAGGGAAAAGGGAAGTAGCGAGGGAAGATAAAGGGAGGAAGGAGAGAAGGAGAAATAAGAGACAAAGAGAGGGAAAAGTAAAAGGGGAACAGAGAAAGGGAGAAGGAAGGGACCGAGAAAGAGAGTTGGAAAAGAAAGGAGGGATGAAATGGAAGAAGGGATGGACGAGGAAGAGAATAGGTAAAGGACAGAGTGAGGAAGGAGGAAGAAAGAAAGGAGAAAGAAGGAAAGAAAGAGGAAAGGTACGAGGCATGAGGAGGAAGAGGAGAAACATGGGTCAAAGGAAGGGAAAAGGAAAGATGGATGATGCAGGACAGAGTGAGGGAGGAGGAAGAAAGAAAGGAAAGAAAGGAGAAAGAAGGGGTAGAATCATCAGAAATAGGAAAGGTACGAGGCATGAGGAGGAAGAGGAGAAACATGGGTCAAAGGAAGGGAAAAGGAAAGATGGATGAAGCAGGAGAGAACAGCGGGAAGGAGGAAGGAAAAGTGAACAAAGAAAGGGAAGGGGATGGAAGGAGGAGGGAATCAGCAAAGCGACAAAGGGCAATGAGTGAAGTGAAGAAAGATGGGAAAAAGAGAGGAAAGCGATGGAGAGACAGAGAAAGGGAAAAGGAGAAAAGGGAAGAAAGAAGTAAAGGAGGAAGGGAGAGAAAAGGAAGGAAGAAAGACGAGGATGAATAAATATCACAGGAAGGAAAGAACAGAGGGATGGAGGAGAGAATGGAGAAATGAAGAATGAGGAAATAAAACAGGAAGGAAATATAAAGGAAGGGGGGAAGGGAAGCAGAATACAAGGATGAAACACAGAAGGAAAGTAAAGAAGATAGGAATGATAAAATATGGCATCTAGGGAAGAAACGAGGTTGGGGAGAGGTTAGATGTCATAAAGGGTCACCGGGACCGTTCTTTTACTTAGGAGTCCTAGTACAGATCAGTTCTTTCTTGATTTATCATTTATTGTCCATGTATCATGGATAAACACGAATCTTTTCTATTTATTTTTCAATTTACACTTATCTGTTACCCCAAGAGGGTCTGAAAAAGGATAATGAGAACAGAGGGGCACATTCTCCCCAATACTTATGTACTTCTTTATCCTAGCGAGCTGGCTCCGTCTATATAACCGATATATCTACCATTTGGAGATGAGTTTTCCTATTACAAAGCTGGAGTGGAATGAATAGAATTTAGCTGCCAGTAGCCACCACTAGGGGGAGCTCGCGGCATACTATTTTTACATTGAACCCAATGATAAAGCTGTATGCAGGGAGCTCCCCCTAGTGGTGGCTGTAGGTAATCAAACTTTTTATGTCTAAGCAGGAGAGATTTTGTGTCTTCCGAAAAGTGAAGGTCTGACTGTTCGAAACATATATATTAAAAACGTAAGCAATATTCACATTAAACCTTTTACATTTTATATTTTATACTATGTACTTTTATATTTTTTTAAATACACTCTCGGTGTTTATTTTTTCGGTCAGATGGCTTTATTACTGTTTCTGCAATTTACATGACAGTTTTTTTATATATATAAATAATATATTCGCGTGTTTCACAATCCTTTCTCTTAGAAATTGTCAAGGCTAATTTTACCAGGCTGAAAACTGCGACAAAATTCCCTACGGAT
Organism: Ranitomeya imitator; assembly: GCF_032444005.1. Lineage (NCBI taxonomy): Eukaryota > Metazoa > Chordata > Amphibia > Anura > Dendrobatidae > Ranitomeya > Ranitomeya imitator. Next base: position 142,288,497 of record NC_091290.1, read on the forward strand.
TTTATAAAGGTCGAATAAGATCATTTAAAATCAATAGCGCCTCCATTGCAGTGTCATTCTCACTCACTATTTATTAGATGTAGAAAAACAGGAGAATTCTTAACAAATATGATTCTCCGTCATTTATACTGGAGTAGGACGATCACCGGAGACGAGTGACATTGTGGTGACATTAAGCTGCAGCGGAAAAAAAAAAATCCATTATTTATATACTGGAGATAAACATAGTAAGAAATACATGGGAGAGTATAGGAAATGCACACTTAATATCTGATAATCGGGGAGGATTTATACCGCAGGTGACAGCGAGTCAGGCCGGGCTCTTTCATCATACAGAAAATACAACATGGAGGCGAAAGATCAATCATAGACGATAACAATCACTATCGCAACCAGCGCTGCTTATTACACTGTATCATGTTACATACAAAAGCAGGAACCACATAGTGTCCGCTTAATACCGCCAACTAGTGACATAATATAATACACAAATATAGCCTCTCTACATTGCCCCTGTATTACCACCATATAGTTTACAGATAATGTCACCATATATTGGCCAAATAATGCCGCCACTAATGCCACCATATATTAGCCATTATTGACATAATTTTGCCCATTATATGACTTGTATCTTGCATTTTTTTAACCAGATTCCCCTCTGCAGGATTTATCTCTAATTTCAGTTGTCTCTGAGCTAATGGATGAAGACTAGCTGCACAGACACAGACAAGAGGGATTCCTCCTCTCCTATCTCTAAGTAGCACATGTTCAGAAGCAGCAGCAGCATGGAGGACATTTTACAGGAGTACTGAACAGTGTAATTGTGAATCCAGCATGAGGATGTATTAACACACTTACTGGAAAGCAGGATTAAAAAAGCAGTACTGAGCAGTGTAATTGTGAATCCAGCCTTGGGATGAGACAACACACTTACTAGAATGCAGGGCTAAAACAAGATTGCTGAGTAGTGTTAAGTGTAATTGTGAATCCAGCTTTGAGATGAGATAACACACTTACTAGAAAGTAGAACTAAAATAGGAGTACTGAGCTGTAAAATTGTGAAACCAGCACTCCAGTGAAATAACACACTTACTAGAAGGACTAAAATATGATTACTGAATGGTGTAATTGTGAATCCAGAACTGGGATGAGATAACACACTTACTAGAAAGCAGAACTTAAACAGGAGTACTCAGCAGTGTATTTGTGAATCCAGCATTTGGATGAGATAACATGCTTACTAGAAATCTGGACTAAAACAGGAGTACTGAGCAGTGTAATTGTGAATCCAGTACTGGAGTGAGATAACACACTTATTAGAAATCTGGACTAAAACAGGAGTACTGAGCAGTGTAATTGTGAATCCAGCACTGGGATGAGTTAACAAGCTTACTAAAAAGCAGGACTAAGACAGGATTACTGAGCAGTGTAATTGTAAATCCAGCACTAGGATGAGAACACACTAGAAAGCAGGACTAAAACAGGAATCCTAAGCGGTATAATTGTGGATCCATAAGCTTCTATGTGTCCACAGAGCCTTAGAGAAAGCATTTACCCTTGAAAGACTTTTCTCAAACTTCCAGTTCTTCCCTTTGATGTCAAGGAACAGGACTATCCTTTCCTTGGATTTTCACAATGGAGAGAACGATGGAGAAAATAGTCCAAACTTCATAAAAAGGATACAAATGGTTTAAGCAGGTCCCTGGGACAAGGATCACGGTTAATGGATTAGTTTCTGAAATTTTCATGTTCAAGCATGACCCAGCCGGTGATAGTCCATGGTCCTCCTCATCATATTGGGGCAGAACCTCCACGGAACAGAACCTTCCACTCTAAGAAAAGAGAAGACGATTTTCTACGCAGAAGAAGTGCTGCTGTTTTTCGAAGGTCTCGTTAGATCAGGTGATCACTCAGAAGTTTATTCGGTTTTTGGATGGCAAAATTTTGAATTTTCAGATTTTTATTAAGGTTTTCGGAACCGGAAAATACCGATAATATAGAATATTTTATCTCCAGACTCTGAGCTGAAGATAACTTATAAGACTCGAGAAATATATCGAACCTGAATGTAAGACAAGTGAAACGTCCGCGCCGCCCGCTCCTATTCTTAGTAAAACTGAAAAGCGGCTCGTCGTTATGAATGCAATCCAATAACCACGAGCTTCAACCAGCGCCGCGGCCAGAATTGGATCTGAATCGCCCATTACTCATCCAATCTCAGGTTACATGTTGATAAATGGTCCACGTTAGGAACGGGTTTACCGCTGGTTTTTTCTTCTTTGGGGGCTATCATTGCAAAATAGATGACACCGATTCCGTGCGTGGTCACCCGATCCACAGGAACGTGGAGGTCCTCGCTATGACACTTTAATGGAGTCAAAGAGGGGGGTTAAACTCATTTTACAATATAATTTTTTTTTTTTTTTTTTAAGAATTTGGTATAAGAAGTTTCCTTAGACTTATCAGTCTTGAGCTGGAGAAATAATTGGCTAAAAAAAGCCATGAGAAGGAGGCAACATATCAATGAAATGCATCGAGACATCACTGATTACTATTAAATCTGATGTAATACCCTGCTTGCCCTGTGGCGGTGCTGTACGGTAATTGTATATTCTCTCCCAGCTTTCCATACAGATTACACCAGATCACTGGGGAACCCAGTAATGGAAAAATTTATAATTTGCAACTGAAGTTCAAAATATGTTGAGGAATAACTATTATGACCGTTAATTAACTTGTTTTCTGTATTTTTCATCAGTTTTATCTTTTTTTATCTGATGAGCAGTTGTCTCTGAATGAGTGGGTGGAGATGAACTGCTATAACGTCTTCCATAAAGACATGAGAGATTCCTGCTCTCCTGCCTTTATATATCCTGCAAACGTATGTATGTAACACATGTGCAGCAGCAGCAGTATGGAGGACATTATACTGCAGCCCTGAGCAGTGTAGCTGTGAATCCAGCATTAGGGGAGAGAAAGACTTGAAACAAAGCGGCAGCATTGAGAACATTATACTGCAGTACTGAGCAGTATAGCTATGAATCCAGCATTAGGAGTGAGAAAGACTTGCTACAACGCAGCAGCATAGAGCACATTTTATATTGATGTACTGGGCAGTGTAGCTGTGAATCTAGCATTAAGGTTGATAAACACTTGCTACAAAGAAGCAGCATGAAGGACATTATACTGCATTACTGAGCAGTGTAGCTGTGAATCTAGCATTAAGGTTGATAAACACTTGCTACAAAGCAGCAGCATGAAGGACATTATACTGCAGAACTGAGCAGTGTAACTGTGAATCTACCATTGGGCGTGAGAAACACTTGCCACAAACCAGCAGCATAGATGACATTATACAGCAGAACTGAAAAGTGTAGCTGTGAATCCAGCATTGGGCATGAGACACACTTGCTACCAAGCAGAAGAAAAAAAAAGTATGAACTGGGATATAAACTGGTGTGCATGCAGCGGGTAAGCGCACATTCACACTGGTCACTAAACAGAAAAAAAAAAGACAGAAACATAATGATTGAATACCCTACAATAAATAAATAGCATAGTGCATGAAAATAATATAGGGTACTTCGTTAACATGTTTTTCGATGAAAAAAATTCAAAAGCCGTCCCACCACTCCAAGGTGACCCTAATTGGGACAGACCTAACTCTAATATTAAATACCTTATCGTTTGTCAAGGGACATGTACGTAGATAAGGACTGAGCCAAAAGATCGGCTCAATAACAAAAAAATCTACGTTAACAACTAAGAAGAAACCTTCCTGACAGTCATTTAGGTCCTTTCCTGCTCGGCGCGAGACAACATTGATTGCTCGGGTAGAACACATTGTATCCATTGTCCTTGTATCAGTTCATTTTGAGAAACAAACTGTAAGAAAATAATGGAATTTACCAGTTATCCTGCACCGGCGAGGACAAGAGGCCATAAATATATTAACAAAACCACCTGGGCAGACAAGAGGTCCGCGCTGCCCAACAATGGAGCCTACAAGCCACTCCGATGAAGAGATAATTGGCCTTCAGCAAGCGAAGCAGAGGAAGGAAAAAAACAGCCGACGGCGATATCGAAGTCAACACTGGACTGAAAAATAGGATTTATTTGCTTAGAGACAGAGTATTGTAATGTCAGATCCCCAGTGGTCAACACTTCTGTAATATTTTTTGCGTAAATATCAAAAATAACAACATTTGGAGGCGGTAAAAATGAATAAGAAATGGTCGTGCTCAGCGACATCAGACCGAGGGGACAGAGGAGGGGATCTGAGCGCCGCCGCCGCCGGTCTCCATGCAACAAGAAATGAAATGTATCAGACCTGGAAGATTGCGGAATCCAACGGAAGCCGTGAGTCAACGAGCGAGGAAGGGAACGGACATTGAAAAGGAAAGATCACCGTCATGGTGGGGTGAAAGTCCACAACAGAAAAGGATTATTACTATTATTGTTACCTTTGTTATTACTGTGTTATTTATCATGTCCTGCCATTAGACATCTCATGGACTTATCTTGGATTTCTATGGAAGTACGGGGCTATTTTGGCTTTTCCTCTGGGCTCCACTGGCACTCATCAGCTTGGAAGCTGCGCATGGGACGTACTTGGACGTTACAACATGACAACGATCCAAAACACAAGGCCAAGTCAACCTGTCATTGGCTACAACAGAACAAAGTGAAGGTTCTGGAGTGGCCATCTCAGTCTCCTGACCTCAATATCATTGAGCCACTCTGGGGAGATCTCAAGCACGCAGTTCATGCTAGACAGCCCAGGAATTTACAGGAACTGGAGGCTTTTTGCCAAGAAGAGCGGGCAGCTTTACCATCTGAGAAAATAAAGAACCTCATCCACAACTACCACAAAAGACTTCAAGCTGTCACTGATGTTAGAGGGGGCAATACACGGTATTAAGAAATGGGGTACGTGAACTATTGATCAGGGTCATTTGGATGTTTTGGGTTGTCATTATGATTTAAAAAGAGAAAACACAGTAGTTTGACAATAAATGGCTTCACCCAACCAATAACCATGAGTGGAGAAAACGTTATCATTCATATTCTCTGAAAAAAAAGGCCAAGAAAGAAAAAATTCTGCCGGGGTATGTAAACTTTTGAGCACAACTGTAGATAGATAGATGGGTAATAGATGGATAATAGATAGATGTTTTGTACATGGCGCCATAACTGGGGTGGAGGATCGATCCCCCTGGTTTGGTGACACCGCTAATATTTGCCATCTTATTGATCTGATGTCTTCCAGACCTCGCTCTTCAGCTGCGCTGCACATTCTTCTCCATATGTAACGTACGTTGTTGGAGGCCATATATTATTTATCACAATCTCGGGAAGATTAAAAGATTCTGGATAAATTCCAGAAAAATGTCACTTATAAATAATGTAGCAAACACCTAAATCACTGTGTCTACATTTTAATGTCTGTAACCTTATAAATAAAACCAAGCAGGGAAATGTCACTTTCGGAGGTGACGTCGCCCCCTGCAGAAGGGCAGGAGCTTATTAGCTCATTTTATCAGCAGAAGAGGGCTTTGACGCTCCTGGAATGAGGCCAGTGGTCGTGCTGCTGCTGTTTTATCTTCATTTCTTAATGTTTAAGCTTCAGAAGAAGGATGGAGCGCAGTGACGTCTCAGGATTTCCTCAGCTCCTTCTTCTATTCATTCTCCCTTCTCTCAGTCTCTTTGCCTATACAATCAAAGGGTCTCAGTTCATGATCAACAGCCCCTGAGATGATCATGTCCTATGTTCTCTGCAGAGGTCATTGTGCAGGGAGGGGAGGAGGTGAGCTGTGACATCACTTCTATGGGAAAATGTTGTGGGCATGCTCTATAATCTGTGCAAAGACCATTTTGCATGAAGGGGGAAGAGGTTAGCTGTGACATCATATATTGCCTTTTATGGGAGAGTGTTGTGGGAATGTCCTATGATCTCCATAGAAGCCATTGTGTAGGAAGAGACAGAAGGTGAGCTGTGACATCATCTATTAATTTCTATGGTAGAGCATTGTGAGCATGCTCTATTATCTGTGCAGATGTCATTGTGCAGAGAAGGGGAGGAGGTGATCTGTGACATCATGTCAGGGTTGGCGGATTGCGCTAAATAAAATAAATAATAAAGCACAATTGCAACTCGGGGTCCACCGTGCAGAGATGGAAAATTGCTGCTAGTGAACAATGATGGAACACTAGGCTAGAGATTACTTGAACACACTGGGTTAAGGCCACTCAGTATTAACAGGTTGCAGAGTACAAAGTGCTATGTCCTGTTACACATCACAGGACAAGCATGTCAACTGAACTTGCATACAGAAACGGAACAGATGCTATGCAACTGAGCTGTGTCGCTCACACACAGAAACGGAACGGATGCTCTGCAACTGAGCTGTGTCACTCGCACACAGAAAAGGGACAGATGCTCTGCAACTGAGCTGTCATTCGCACACAGTAACAAAACATGCTCTGCAACTGAGCTGTGTCATTCACACACAGTAACAAAACAGATGCTCTGCAACTGAGCTGTGTCACTCACACAGTTACAAAACAGATGCTCTGCAACTGAGCTGTGTCACACACACAGTTACAAAACAGATGCTCTGCAACTGAGCTGTGTCACACACACAGTTACAAAACAGATGCTCTGCAACTGAGCTGTGTCATTCGCACACAGTAATGAAACAGATGCTCTGCAACTGAGCTGTGTCATTCGCACACAGTAACGAAACAGATGCTGAGCTTAATACCCTGACTAGGGTTGTGCTTGCTCAAACTCTACTGTGCTAACCACACACATGTAGGTAACAGATGCTAAGCCAAACGGCTAATTGCCCCCACTGACGCTAGCTGCCTGCCTGTGTGTACAGTCCCAGAGCTAGGCAAACATACAACACACGCAGACAGAGTGGTAGAGCATCCACTGGCAACAACCACACAGAAACGATACTAGTGCGCCCGCGGGTGCCATTGGAAGCCTTTGAAACCCAAAGCTCCACCCCTAACACTCATGCCTAGCCGGCTGTGACATCGCCTAAGGGCCAATCCGGAGCTGCCACATCATCAAAGCAGGAGACATCCAACCACCAATAGGAAGATGCTACATCACGGACATGCTCAGTAAGGTGATTTCTGGACTTAGGCTCTAGAGTGTCAGGTCGCCCCTGCCTATCGCTGGTTACCATAGACTTGGCTGGAGAGCCAGCAGTAACCAAAAGAACACGACGAGCCTGAGTAAGACACTAGGACTGACGTCTATGCTTAACAGCACCCGCAGCGGCTGAATGGGAGACCACAGAGGCACATAAGGCTTGGGATCTGCCCTGTGCAGTGGGAGAATCATGACGCCTAACACATCATCTTTTGTTTTCTTTAGGAGAGACTTATGGGCATGCTTTATGATCTGATCAGACGTCACTGGGCAAGGAGGAGTAGGTGAGCTGTAACACCACTGACATCATCTACTGACTTCTTTTGGAGAGTGTTATGGCCATGCTCTGTAAATGTCATTGTGCAGGAAGGATGAGCAGGTGAGCTGTGACATTTTCTATTGACTTCTTTCGGAGAGTGTTGTGGGCATGCCCCGTAAAGGCCATGGTGCAGGAAGGAGAAGGAGGTAATCTGTGACATCATTTTTTCTATGAGAGACTGGTTTAGGCCTGCTTTATGTTCTGTGCAGAGGTCACTGTGCAGAGAGGGGAAGGAGGTGAGCTGTGATATCATCTGTTGTGAATTATGGATTATTCTTGCGATGATAATGCATTAATGAGTGATTTATGGTGATGATAATCCTGGATAACGGACGATAACTGGAGGTCTCTCAGTGTAAAATCACATAAAATCCATCAGATTTCCCTAAAATTATATTATTGCTTGAATTGAAACAAACTAAAACTGAGCGAGGTTTATCCAATGGAAATGACGGCTTCCTATGTCTGAGGCATCATATCGGGACAATGACACAATGGAACACGGTAGAATCTTATTAGTTTTATTACGAGTACTTTAATAAGGAATTCTTTTATTTCAGGAGTTATTCTGCTGCACTGTAATGTAGGAAAGTATTTAATTAAGCAAAATCCTTCTTTATTGGAGTCCCTGTATAATTAAAAGGGCAGACAAATGACTTAATTGATCGTTATCCTCCATTATTAACATTTTACATTTCCTCTTCATTAAAACAACATTTCACCTTTTGACCATTCGCTTCCATTAAAAGGACACATAAATTTGGGAATTAGACAACACAAGAACATTATGAAGTGTGGATAAATCCCATAAATTCTGCACTGGAGAGCCCATATCTATGTGTCATACTCAGTGGCGTAACTAGAGACTGATGGGTCCCAGGGAAAATTTGCACCTGGGCCCCACCTCCGTGTTGGACCCTTGTAGCATTCTAAAACCTAAAAAGACATGTGTTTGCTCCATAGTGTATTAATGTTCTCCATCCTGACCTCTTTAATTAATAATTGCCCCTTCCTGTAATAATGTCCCCATCCTGACCTCTTTATTTAATAATGGACCCTTCCTGTAATATTGTTCCCCATCCCGGGCCCCGTCCTGTAATATTGCTCCCTATCCCGGGACCCTTCCTTTAATAATGTCCCCATTCTGACCCCTTTATTTAATAATGAACCCTTCCTGTAATAATGTTCCCCATCCTGGGCCCTTTATTTAATAATCTCTCCAATCCTGGGCATCTTCCATTAATAATGTCCTCATCCTGACCCCTTTTTGTACTAATGTCATCCATCTTGTGCTCCTTATTTTATAATGACCCACATCCTGGGACTTTTCCTATGATATTGTACCAAATCCTGGGCCCCTTCCTTCAATATTACATTCCACCCTGGGCTGTTTATTTAATAATGGCCCTCATGCTAGGACCCTTCCTATAATAATGTCCTCAATACTCAACCCCTTCCTGTAATAAAGCTCCCCCATCCGGGCCCCTTTCTGTAACATCGTCCTCTATCCTGGTCCCTTCCTATAACAATGTCCCCCATTCTAGGCCCCTTCCTGTAATAATGCTTCCCCATCCTGGGCCCCTTCCTGTAATATTGTCCTCAATCCTTGTCCCTTTCTATAATAATGTCCCCCATTCTAGGCCCCTTCCTTGTAACAATGTTCCTCCATCCCCGGCCCCTTCCTGTAATATTGTCCTCCATCCTGGCCACTTTAACCCCTTCGTGACATGCGCCGTACTAGTACTGCGCTGCCGGCACTGCATTAGTGCCAGCAGCAGTACTAGTATGGCGCACCGATCACCGCGGTCTCGCGCTGAGCGCCGCGGTGATCGGGTGCGGGTGTCAGCTGTATATGACAGCTGACACCCCGCAGCAATGCCCACGATCGGCGCTATCGCCGATCGCGGGCATTTAACCCCTCTGATGCCGCTGTCAGTAGTGACAGCGGCATAGAGGGGGATCGCGCAGGGACGGGGGCTCCCTGCGCTCTCACACCAGAGCAACGCAATGAGATCGCGTTGCTCCGGTGACCCGGAAGGAGTCCCCGGATCCAAGATGGCCGCCGGACTCCTTCCGGGTCATGAAATGACCTGGCTAGCCGGCGCCTGCTGAGAGCAGGCGCTGGAGAGCCAGCTAAGCTGCCTGTCAGATCGTTGATCTGACAGTGTGCTATGCACAGTGTCAGATCAACGATCTGATCTAATACAGAGATGTCCCACCCTGGGACAATGTTAGAAAGTAAAAAAAAAAAAAAATAGAATGTGTAAAAAAAAATAAAAAAAAATCCCCAAATAAAAAAAAAAAACATTTCCCAATAAATCCATTTATTTATGTAAAAAAAAAAAAAAACAATAATTGTACACATATTTGGTATCGCCGCGTCCGTAACGACCCGCTCTATAAAACTATCCCACTAGTTAACCCCTTCAGTGAACACCGCAAAAAAAAAAAAAAAAAAAAGGCAAAAAACAACGCTTTATTATCATACAGGCGAACAAAAAGTGGAATAACACGCGATCAAAACGACGGATATAAATAACCATGGTACCACTGAAAACGTCATCTTGTCCCGCAAAAAAAAAGCCGCCATACAGCATCATCAGCAGAAAAATAAAAAAGTTATAGCTCTCAGAATAATGCGATGCAAAAACAATTATTTTTTTATATAAAATAGTTTTTATTGTGTAAAAGCGCCAAAACATAAAAAAAATTACATAAATGAGGTATCGCTGTAATCGTACTGACCCGAAGAATAAAACTGCTTTATCCATTTTACCACACGTGGAACGGTATAAACGCCCCCCCTAAAAGAAATTCAGGAATAGCTGGTTTTTGTTCATTCCGCCTCCCAAAAATCGGAATAAAAAGCGATCAAAAAATATCATCTGCCCGAAAATGTTACCAATAAAAACGTCAACTCGTCCCGCAAAAAACAAGACCTCATATGACTCTGTGGGCCAAAATATGGATAAATTATAGCTCTCAAAATGTGGTGATGCAAAAACTATTTTTTGCAATAAAAAGCGTCTTTTAGTGTGTGACAGCTGCCAATCATAAAAATCCGCCAAAAAAACGCTATAAAAGTAAATCAAACCCCCCTTCATCACCCCCTTAGTTAGGGAAAAATAATAAAATGTAAAAAAATGTATTTATTTCCATTTTCCCATTAGGGCTAGGGTTAGGATTAGGGCTAGGGTTAGGGCTAGGGTTAGGGTTAGGGTTAGGGCTAGGGCTAGGGTTAGGGCTAGGGTTAGGGTTAGGGCTAGGGCTAGGGTTAGGGTTAGGGCTAGGGTTAGGGCTAGGGTTAGGGCTAGGGCTAGGGTTAGGGCTAGGGTTAGGGCTAGGGTTAGGGCTAGGGTTAGGGCTAGGGCTAGGGCTAGGGTTAGGGTTAGGGCTAGGGTTAGGGTTGGGGTTAGGGTTTCAGTTATAATTGGGGGGTTTCCACTGTTTAGGCACATCAGGGGCTCTCCAAACGCGACATGGCGTCCGATCTCAATTCCAGCCAATTCTGCTTTGAAAAAGTAAAACAGGGCTCCTTCCCTTCCGAGTTCTCCTGTGTGCCCAAACAGTGGTTCCCCCCAACATATGGGGTATCAGCGTTCTCAGGACAAGTTGGACAACAACTTTTGGGGTCCAATTTGTCCTGTTACCCTTGGGAAAATAAAAACATAGGGGATAAAATATCATTTTTGTGGAAAAAAAAAATTTTTTATTTTCACGGCGCTGCGTTATAAACTGTAGTGAAACACTTGTTGGTTCAAAGCTCTCACAACACATCTAGATAAGTTCCTTTGGGGGTCTAGTTTCCAATATGGGGTCACTTGTGGGGGGTTTCTACTGTTTAGGTACATCAGGGGCTCTGCAAATGCAACATGACGCCTGCAGACCAATCCATCTAAGTCTGCATTTCAAATGGCGCTCCTTCCCTTCCGAGCTCTGCCGTGCACCCAAACAGTGGTTCCCCCCAACATATGGGGAATCAGCGTTCTCAGGACAAGTTGGACAACAACTTTTGGGGTCCAATTTGTCCTGTTACCCTTGGGAAAATTAAAAAAACATAGGGGATAAAATATCATTTTCGTGGAAAAAAAAATATTTTTTATTTTCACGGCTCTGCGTTATAAACTGTAGTGAAACACTTGTTGGTTCAAAGCTCTCACAACACATCTAGATAAGTTCCTTGGGGGGTCTAGTTTCCAATATGGGGTCACTTGTGGTGGGTTTCTACTGTTTAGGTACATCAGGGGCTCTGCAAATGCAACATGACACATGCAGTCCATTCCATCTAAGTCTGCATTTCAAACGGTGCTCCTTCCCTTCCGAGCTCTGCCATGCACTCAAACGGTGGTTCCCCCCCACATGTGGGGTATCAGCGTACTCAGGACAAATTGGACAATAACATTTGTGGTCCAATTTCTCCTGTTACCCTTGGGAAAAAAAAATTGTGGGCTAAAACATCATTTTGTGGAAAGAAAAAATGATTTTTTAATTTTCACAATGCTACATTCTAAACTTTAGTGAAACAATTGGGGGTTAAAAGTGCTCACCACACATCTAGATAAGTTCCTTAGGGTGTCTTCTTTCCAAAATGGGGTCACTTGTGGGGGGTTTCCACTGTTAAGGCACGTCTCAATTCCAGCCAATTTTGCATTGAAAAGTCAAATGGCACTCCTTCCCTTCCGAGCTCTGCCATGCGCACAAACAGTGGTTTATCCCCATATATGAAGTATCGACGTACTCAGGATAAATTGCACAACAAGTTTTGTGGTCCAAATTATCCTTTTACCCTTGGGAAAATAAAAAATTTGGGGCAAAAAGATCATTTTTTGTGAAAATTAATATAATTTTTTTTTTACGGCTCTACATTATAAACTTCTGTGAAGCACTTGGAGGTTCAAAGTGCTCACCACACATCTAGATTAGTTCCTTAGGGGGTCTACTTTCCAAAATGGTGTCACTTGTGGGGGTTTCCACTGTTTAGGCACATCAGGGGCTCTCCAATCCTGACATGGGCTCCGATCTCAATTCCAGCAAATCTTGCATTGAAAAGTCAAATGGTGCTCCTTCCCTTCCGAGCTCTGCCATGTGCCCAAACAGTGGTTTACCCCCACATATGGGGTATCGGCGTACTCAGGACAAATTGTACAACGACTTTTGTGGTCCAATTTCTCCTGTTACCCTTGGTAAAATGAAACAAATTGGACCTGAAGTAAAAATTTTGTGAAAAAAAAGTTAAATGTTCAATTTTTTTAAACATTCAAAAAATTCCTGTGAAGCACCTGAAGGGTTAATAAACTTTTTGAATGTGGTTTTGAGTACCTTGAGGGGTGCAGTTTTTAGAATGGTGTCACTTTTGGGCATTTTCTGTCATATAGAGCCCTCAAAGTCACTTCAAGTGTGAGGTGGTCCGTAAAAAAATGGTTTTGCAAATTTTGTTGCAAAAATGAGAAATCGCTGGTCAACTTTTAACCCTTATAACGTCTTAACAAAAAAAAATTTTGTTTCCAAAATTGTGCTGATGTAAAGCAGACATGTGGGAAATGTTGTTTATTAACTATATTATGTGATATAACTCTCTAATTTAAGGGCATAAAAACTAAGAGTTTGAAAATTGCTAAATTTTCATAATTTCCGACAAATTTTTGTTTTTTTCACAAATAAATGCAAGTCATATCGAAGAAGTTTTACCACTATCATGAAGTACAATATGTCACGAGAAAACAATGTCAGAATCACTGGGATCCGTTGAAGCGTTTCAGAGTTATGACCTCATAAAGTGACAGTGGTCAGAATTGTAAAAATTGGCCCTGTCACTTAGGTGAAAACAGGCTTTGGGGTGAAGGGGTTAATAATGTACCCCATTCTAGGTCCCTTCCTATAATAATGTCCCCCATTTTAGGCCCCTTCCTATAATAATGTCCCCCATTAGGGCCCCTTCCCGTAATAATGATATAATGATAATTTCTCCAATCCTGGGCCCTTTTACTGTATTTACTGTAATAATGCCTTTCATTCCGGGCTGTTTATTTAATAATGGTCCCCATTCTAGGTCACTTCCTATAATAATGTCCCCCATTTTAGGCCCCTTCCTATAATAATGTCGCCCCTTCCTGTAATAATGTTCCCCCATCCTAGGCCCCTTCCTGTAATACTGTCCTCCATTCTGGCTCCTTTATTTAATAATGTCCTCCATTTTAGGCCCCTTCCTATAATAATGTCCCCCATTAGGGCCCCTTCCCGTAATAATGTTCCCCCATCCTAGGCCCCTTCCTGTAATACTGTCCTCCATTCTGGCTCCATTATTTAATAATGTCCTCCATTTTAGGCCCCTTCCTATAATAATGTCCCCCATTAGGGCCCCTTCCTGTAATAATGTTCCCCCATCCTAGGCTCCTTCCTGTAATACTGTCCTCCATTCTGGCCCCATTATTTAATAATGTCCCCCATTTTAGGCCCCTTCCTATAATAATGTCCCCCATTAGGGCCCCTTCCTGTAATAATGTTCCCCCATCCTAGGCTCCTTCCTGTAATACTGTCCTCCATTCTGGCCCCATTATTTAATAATGTCCCCCATTCTAGGCCCCTTCCTATGATAACGTACTCAATCCTCAAGAAGACAAAAGGGTCAACTCAAAGTCACCTGAACATAATGGACCAAGATGTTGTTGCACCTTGGTGATTTTCAGTTTTTGCGCTTTACGACGGAAGAAGGAAAGGTTAGAAGACATCAAAGTATACCTGGAAGAAGCAGGAGCGGCAGAACACCAAAACTGAGCCGGCAGAGGTCAGGTAATAACAGAAATGTATTCACACACAAAATGCCCCCATAACTCCAGAGAACAGGAGACTGGGGGTCTTAATGTAGCTTCACGATCTCAGAGTTACAGCTGCAGCCGCGCTCCATCAGATATTTGCTACGGGTACTTTATCTGCCTAAAAGCCGTCTTGTAAGACGGATCAAAGCCAAGGAAAATTGTGGTGGTCTTTATGAAAAAAAATAACGAAAAATGCAGTAAAAAAATCAAGATTTTCTATAGTTGATGGACAGTGGAAACTTGTTATGCTCTTTAAAAAAATGTTTGATAAATAGAAACTTTGCGGACCCGAGAATGGGCACAAGCGGACGCTAAAATATCCCCTAAGGTCCAGCTGAAGACAACCCCATGGGGAACCCCTTTGGCGCACCCAAGTGTGAAACTGCAACTACCTTCGTTGAAAAAGTGTCATTTGGCTTCTTCTTGTCGCCAAAGTTTGGGCGGAGGGAGAATATTGTAGAACTTGGGAAAGGGGTTGGACAAGACGGATGGAGATGGTTCCCACACAGAGAGGGACATGCACCCAATACCTGGCCGGCAGGTGTCATATTTTCATGAGTAGGACTCATGCAAAATACTTACAGAGCACTGGGTGGCGGCATCGGTAACAGTGCCTGCGAGAACCAACTTCACCCAATTTGGAAAATAATGGTGTTTTAAGGGACTGAGATACAAAGTTGTATTTACACGCACAAGAATTATTGAAGGTCACATGGGGCGAGACGCATTTCGGTAAAATCATTGACATCCGCCGAATCCCTAAGATCTCGACAGCAGAAGAGAGAAGACCCAGAAGGGAGAGAGGGCCATGGAGGAGATTCAAGTGACAGGTATAGGGAGGACCGAGGAGGCTTGACTTGTTAGGTGGATCCACCAAACTCAAGGTTCAGGAGGGCACATGGGCCACGGGTGTTGGTACAGCAAATGGGTGAGGTACGCAAGACATGAATAGATGGGATACTGAGAACCGCAGACAGGTGAGAGACGTCCAGTAGACCACAGACAGGCAGCAAAGATGCTGTAAACCACAGGCAGGAGATGTCCAGCAGACCATAGACAGGCAGTGGAGATGCTGGAAACCGCGGGCAGGTAGGAGACGTCCAGGTGACCAAGGACGGGCAGCTTGGATGCTGGAAACTGCAGCCAAATGGGAGACATTCAGGAGATTGAAGGCAGGCAGCTGGGAAGCTGGAAACTGTAGGCATGCAAGAGATGTCCAGAAGACCAAGCACAGGCAGCTGGGATGTTGGAAACTGCAGGAAGGCAGGAGACGCCTAGGAGACCATGGACACACAGGCAGCTGGGATGCTGAAAACCACAGGCAGGCTGGAGACGTCCAGGAGACCATGGACAAGTAACTGGAATGCTGGAAACTTCTGTCAGGTGGGAAATGTCAAAGAGACCGAGGATAGGCAACAGAGCAGGTCAGGGTGCTTGGATCAACTCAGAGTCTTAGAAGCACTGAAGCCTTAATACCAAACCACAGGTGCGTGTCTTGGTGAGCCTTACAAAGGCCCGGGCAGATGCTCACATGGGATCCTGCCGGGTCATCAGCCCAGCATGAAGTACATTAGAATCTAGTGGACCGAGGTGAGGGAGACAGATGTAGGACAGATGCATAACACATCCATTATGCAAATATAAAGACATACATTCCCCTGATCTCTGCTGTGATCCCTCGGATCAGCTGTTTGGCCATCGCATGGGAACTTGATGAAATATGGACATCCCCTTTAAGTGCTTTCTCTTCTTGCAGTGTTTGATGTCAGGCATTGGAAATGTAAATGCGGCGCACACATTGCACAGGCACACATGTGAGCCGGCCATGGGAGCAGGCTGTGATTTATCAGGACCGTGCCGATGAGGCCTGATGGGATTTTCCACTGTCAGCGCGCAGATTTGTCCTGTGGGCGGCAATGCTATTACCTCTGTCTGTGCCTAATTCCTCCTGTGTATTTCATGGGCATCGCTGCCTTTGTTTATCTTCCCTATAAACCTCTGTCGTGATTTTCATGCTCTCTGACAACTCTTGTTTTTTAGCATAACCGGGATATTTTAATAGGAGCGATACCCCGCAGATTGATGGCTGGCGGGATGCCTGGTGACAGTCCTCTGTAGCTGCTGAATACTAACCTAACTGTGATTACAGGTGAGATTCCGCCTTCAGGACGGATGACGCTAAAGGCTTTATTGCAGAGGCAGCATTCTCTGCTTATTCTATATTGGTGTGAATGTAGCAGTATAACATGTCGTCAGCCGCTATGGGGGTCCGAGCGATAACGGAGCCGGCAGTGGAAGGACCCCACGCTGACGCTGCTTATAGGGAACATGCCATCTGAAATTCACTTATTGGTTAAATATGGTTATTTTATTAAATATTTTGTAATTTTTGATCATTTTTTATATTTTCCATATTACAATCTACATGAAAAAAACTTGCAAATTTCACACTGAGCTTAATATTAGACAGAGCATGCTTCAATCTAACCAAGAGAATGGGAGGAGGTGAGCTGTGACATCACCTACTGTGAATGGTGGATCCTGTGTTATCTACTGTATATAGAGGTGTTATCAGTCATTGTACAGTAGGAGGAGGTGAGCTGTGACATCTCCTATTGTGAATGGTAGATCCTGTGTTATCTACTGTATATAGAGGTGTTATCAGTCATTGTACAGGAGGAGGAGGTGAGCTGTGACATCACCTATTGTGAATGGTGGATCCTGTGTTATCTACTGTATATAGAGGTGTTATCAGTCATTGTACAGGAGGAGGAGGTGAGCTGTGACATCTCCTATTGTGAATGGTAGATCCTGTGTTATCTACTGTATATAGAGGTGTTATCAGTCATTGTACAGGAGGAGGAGGTGAGCTGTGACATCACCTATTGTGAATGGTGGATCCTGTGTTATCTACTGTATATAGAGGTGTTATCAGTCATTGTACAGGAGGAGGAGGTGAGCTGTGACCACCTATTGTGAATGGTGGATCCTGTGTTATCTACTGTATATAGAGGTGTTATCAGTCATTGTACAGGAGGAGGAGGTGAGCTGTGATATCACCTATTGTGAATGGTGGATCCTGTGTTATCTACTGTATATAGAGGTATTATCAGTAGGGTTGGGCGGTCACACGGTCCCAAACAGGGGTTTCCATGGGAAACCCGTGTTACAGTTTGGGTCCAGTTTGGGCTGTAAAAAAAAAGGCAAAAAATTAATAATAAACATTAGCATTATACTTACCTGTCCAGCGACGTGTCCTCCCGTTCCGCTGTCTCCCAGTCGCATCTGTTTCCAGGGCCGCTCATTAACTGCCGGCAGTTTTCACTGCGCTCGGCAGTCTTCGGCTTTTCCCGGCAGTGTTCGTGCGGTGATGTCACTGCATGAACACTGCCAGAAAAAGCTGAAGACTGCCGAGCGCAGTGAAAACTGCCGGCAGTTAACGAGCCCTCAGTCTCAGTATTCGGTAGAGGGGGTATGACCGGCCAAGGGCCCCATTTTTTTGCCTTGTTCTTCCCAGTGTATGTGACACTTTATTTTACATTTTCTGAAGATCATGCGAATGCAAAAACAGATTGAAAAAAGTCAAAGTATTTCCTGGCGATTACTCATCAGCATTGACTATGTTCTTGTGGCATGTAATGGCCCGGATGGAAATGAAGCATGTAGGGTCCTCTGATCTGCTATGGGATAAACATTAGGACTAATGTGCTGCTCTCGGGGGCCTCATCTTATTCTCTCTGAACCGGCCCTTTCATCTCTGGCTCCTCGTAACAGCTCTCTCCGCTGCTTTCTCCATGGCGGACACGTCTTAGAGGGTTACAAGTAGATTTCTTCTTCTTAAATCCAATTCAACAGGGATTGCCTCGAAATTGGATTTCTTGTCTAGCAGTGAGAATACTTACATGTTAAGAGCCGGTTTCATGGTTATTTCATTGCATAAATCCATATAATGTCCAGTGAAGACTTCTGGGTAATGATGCAAATTATCACGTTCAAAAATCATGAGATTAGAGCATTAATATGATCCGGCATCAAAGTTTAACTAGCAGGAAACATTGCATCTATTAGAAGGTTCCGAAAGTCTCAATTAAAGGGCCAGAAACAAAAAACCTCCATAGAGAAGTCAGGTCTGCAGGGAAGGGTGGACTCACCCTAAGCAGGTCCAGCGTTAAGTCTCCATCGCTGCCTCTGGTGTCTGTTAATGTCGGCAGCCAATATCTGTGCCGGACCCAGGGAGGGTGAGTAAAGAACAGCTCTTTTTTAATCTTGGAAGACAAACCTGAAAGCCACTGTACACATTAGAATTAAGTCTACAAAACCCATCGAATGGCCGATTATCTGATCGCTATGGGGGCTTCACAAAGAAGAGCGGGAATGTTTAATTTCAATGTTCAATCCTTTTGTTCTTCTGGTATAAAAGCCATGACTATAGGAGTCTGAATGGGGACAGAGGAGACTGGTGTAGACAGAGGGTTCTTGAGGAAGACAAAGAAGTTTGGAGTGGGACAGACAGGTCTGAAAAAGTAAAGAGGAGTCTGGAGGACAGAAGAGTCTGGAGGAGGGACAGAAGAACCTGGAGGAGGACAGAAGAGTCTGGAGGAGGGACAGAAGAACCTGGAGGAGGACAGAAGAGTCTGGAGGAAGGACAGAAGAACCTGGAGGAGGACAGAAGAGTCTGGAGGAGGGACAGAAGAACCTGGAGGAGGACTGAGGAATCTGGAGGAGGACAGAAGAGTCTGGAGGAGGGACAGAAGAACCTAGAGGAGGACAGAAGAACCTAGAGGAGGACAGAAGAACCTGGAGGAGGATAGAAGAGTCTGGAGGAGGGACAGAAGAACCTGGAGGAGGACAGAAGAGTCTGGAGGAGGGACAGAAAAACCTGGAGGAGGATTGAGTAATCTGGAGGAGGGACAGAAGAATCTGGAGGAGGATAGATGAACCTGGAGGAGGACAGTAGAGTCTGGAGGAGGGACAGAAGAACCTGGAGGAGGATTGAGTAATCTGGAGGAGGGACAGAAGAATCTGGAGGAGGATAGATGAACCTGGAGGAGGACAGAAGAGTCTGGAGGAGGGACAGAAGAACCTGGAGGAGGATTGAGGAATCTGGAGGAGGGACAGAAGAACCTGGAGGAGGACAGAAGAGTCTGGAGGAGGGACTGAAGAACCTGGAGGAGGATTGAGTAATCTGGAGGAGGGACAGAAGAATCTGGAGGAGGATAGATGAACCTGGTGGAGGACAGAAGATTCTGGAGGAGGACTGATGAGTCTGGAGGAGAAAACAGTGTTTGTAGGAGGACAGAAGAGTTTCAGGGGAAGACAGAGGAAGGAAAATGAGTCTGAAGGGGAACAAACTGGTATGGGAAAAAGAACTGTGTGTGGTGGTGGGGGCAGAGGCATATGGAAGGGACAGAGGAATATGGCATGAGCTTTCTCCAGTTTCCTCATGGAGAGAAAATGCATGCTCATCTAAGCTGACAGTGCATGTATATATAGAGATTAGAAGAGATAGTTGAGAATAAAACAAGCATTTGTCTAACAGATTGTCAAAGAATGACACCGGAGAGACCACGCAGAATCCCACTGCTGCCAACAATTGTTAAAGATCGCAGCCAGGAGGGTCATAACTAAACCACCCTCGCTGTTATATTTTTTATCACTAACAGTCTTCTGCTGTCTGTATTGTCCAGAAAATCACGTGATTGACCAATGATTAATGGAGCAGGGTGCGTTTATTTCCACTAAGGCCAGTTATTCGGTAAGTAACCGTGAGTGTATGGTATATACAACGCTGATGCCCACTCATGGAATATGTGTATATATCCCAGTACAGTCACTGCTAACTCTACGGTAACCCAAGACTGCTCGCTGCCACCACCAGACGCTTTTCATATACAGGCCAACTGGTTCTGGTAGCGTATGGTTTTGGGGTGCAGTATACAGAACAAAAGGAACAGAACGATTACATTTTATATTTACTCCAGAACGATAGGCAGTGGTTATAAAAGTATACAAAAGATTTCACAAAGGGCAAAAACAATAGAGCATATACAATTACATAGAATAAAAAGGAATAAAGAAAGAAACTTACTATACTGATCATAGAGATGATTCAGCTAAGGGAAGGAGAGCACTTCAATTGGAAACATCCAGTGATGGCAATCATGCATACGCCGATGTGTGTCTCTCTACACGAATACAGATCATAATTCACCTTGACCTTTTATCAGCACTTAAGTTACACCCCCACACCACCCGGTGATGACCTCATGTTGCTGGGTTGTAGGATATTCTCAGCCCTTCAGACTTTTATGAAATTCCCAACATTAACAATATTTTCCTTTCTGACAATTGCGAGAGAAAAAAGGAAAGAAAGCGCACCTTGCGCAGATCAACTAAACCAATGCAAATCTCGATGGTGAATGTGCTCACCTGTGTGAATTGTACAGTCCAAACACAACACTAAGATGAGGTGTAAAGAAATCTCCAGTCAGCTGCTGTTCCACCCACTGGACCCAGCAAGGGATTCAGATGGAAATCAGCAAGGAATAGGACAAAGATGGTGGTTTAGATAAGCACTGCCAAGCAGTACAAGAATGAATTCCACTGGCAAGTGGAATCCATTCCTGTACTGCTTGCCAGCACTTATCCAAACCACAGTTTCCATCCTCTTCCTTCCTGACAATCACAAAAGTTCAAGATCGCCACCATATTTTTTTATCAGGATTTTACCTTTTCACAGATAGAAATCATGGCATGACTGGTGTCAGCTATCTGGCCACTATTGATTTGGGGCTTATAGACAGGTGTCACAGTTATGAAAAACTATACACATTCTTTGTTGATTAGTCCTGAAGTTGAAAATATACGTCCCATCAATGTCGGATCTATACAAACCCCAATATTCATAACTTTCCACCATTGCCTCAGTGTCTAGTTGCAGGTGTAACATTTCCCCTGAAGGGAATGACAGTTTCCTCTCAACTCAGACAGTCTTTTCCTTTGGAAAAATTAGACTTTTCCATTTCTCTATCTTCTCTGTGTAAACACATGTCCCTTTTGTTATATGGACCTCAGGAAAGATCCTTCCTATCTAATTACCTGTACTCTGCAGGGACTCTGGGCTTCAAAAGGAATTTCAATGATTAATTGTTCATTTCTTAATTGGTGTTCTCACCCCTGGCTATACATAATTTACCCATTTCAATAGGTCTATTGCGCAAGTCTACATCTTAGAGACTTAGAATGTAAGTTCTTTTTCCTACTACAATTTTGCGTGAGAGAGGAGGGAGAAGGGTGACTCATCCCTCACTAGAGTGGCTTTAGTGATCTTAATATTTTCTATGGCACAGATAATGTTGGACAACGACCTTATTAGTAGGAACTACAGTGCCCATCGCAGATGTGTCCGAGTTTTCTCCAGACAATGACAAATATAGTAACTTTTATAAAGACTTACATCCATCATCTATTTCTATTTTCTCCTATTGCCCTGTCTGTGTAAGTATTCCAGTAATTCCAGGATTATTTCCATGAACCAGGAGGCCCTGGCTGAACAATGCTACAGATGTCTCTGATACATGGAAACTGCAATGTAAGAATCATTGTAACTGGAGTGAAGTGAATCCATTTGTCCATGAAGCTGTGATTATGATGAGCAGTCCGCGCTGCCTGCGGAGCGGTCATCTATGGGGCCTCCTGTGGAAGCTTCCAAGGCTCATCAGCTTTTGAGATGCGTTTTTAGGTCAAATAATTGCAAAATGGCTCTGCCGTGTGAAACATGCGATCAACCAGACACTGAACCAGCAAATAAACTGTGATTATGGAAATTGTATTCGTAATCACAGATGCATTTTATTCTTCATATTGAGTGACTCTTGTAGAAATTACATAACAGGATGATTGGTTTATGGCATACAATCAACAGTGCTCATAGAAAAAAAAAAAGAGGAATTCAGAAAAAAAATAATATTAATATTTTTGGGCATTAAAGTCAATTATTTGTACTTTTTTTTACGGGTTTTATCCTCAGCACATGAACATTGGCACTGGGTTGGACTGGCCACCAAGACCTAACGATGGTCGCTGGTTCTGTACAGTAGAATTGCCAACAAGTCCATATTTTCCAGGATTGTTCCAGGTTTTATAAAATAATCCAGGTAAATTCAGGGATGGTTTCTACAAATTTTGCAATGTTTGCAAATAACAGGTAGAAAATGCATTCAGGAAATTGGGATGGGACCACCAGGACCTACTGTGAAGGCAGATAAGAGTGCGGTGATGTCAATCAGCTCCTGAAAAAGGCTTTTCATTCCTATTTTTGTTATATAACTCGTATGTAACTATTTGGGATGATTTCCTTAAAGTGAGATCACCAGGGAAAAATTCTGTTACGAGCTTAGCGCATCGCCGTGAAGGGTGAGAAAGAGTTTATCTAAGGTTCCGAAATCTGAGTTCCAGAAAATGATTTCTTATGTATTAAGTGTTTTGTGCAAAATGGCCAAACCAGTGAGCCTTCCATCAGCCTTCCATCAGCCTTCCATCAGCTCCCTCCTCCTGTTTACTGATTGACAGCATTGGCCCAACTAAACCTTGCTGTAAATCCTGCCCAGGCAAAGACTGCTTCATTGTCAGGTCATGCATAGAACAGGGAGTTACATCCTGTCCCGGATCAGTGTCTTGCCTCCCTCATAGCGATCCGTTACACTCTGTTGTGCTCCCTGTCGGGCTTTAGAGATGACCAAGCATGATCCTGTTGTCGCAGGTCTCGACCTGCTCTCTGATGAGTCCACCTTAGAGATGACGTCACGGCACCGGAGAGACAAGACACAATACACCTGGTATGTATCTGAAGTATCTCTAGTTTATTAAGCTTACACACACTTTTTATGCATTCTTATGTCGGAGGCGGATTCTCCATATATGGGCTAAGCGTTGGAGAGTTTACTCCCTTGCCTCTCTATGGTTTCGCAAACATATTTTTCTATACAAAACATTATTTGTTATCTTCCAAGGACATTTCATCCTCCATGCTCTGCTACAATTAGCTCAATAACAGCAATATCAGCGGTATGAAGAATAACAACTTGTTTATCTGACCTTTAGTAACACTTACATAAAATGGAGGCAAGCAAGATAAAATGGA